>NW_026692912.1:21392500-22812500 GCF_021218885.2 Marmota monax
CTAATGTGGTGTCCCCCTTGGAGCAGGCTCTCACACAGCATGGTATGTACTTCTCTTCCACTCAGCAACTTTCCTCCCATGAGTATCTGTTTTAGGCATTGTTGGGCATTGACACTCTTTTCTGATGAACTCCTTGAGGAAATTTGGACATGATAGTAGCTCCTTTCCTAGTCTTGGAAATAAGGGGACTGAATCATACTTAATTTCTATCTCCTATTGATGACAGAATAGTAGTGAGAATGCGGGCTTCAAGTCAGACCACCTTGATCCACTTTCAGACTCTAGCTAGCTCTGTGATCTTGGGCTTATTGTTAATAAACTTTGCCTCAGGTTTCTCATCTATAAATTTGAGATAGTAAATAGTATATACTTTATAAAAGCATAACAAAGAGCAGATGGATAACTGCATGGAGAGGAAAGTTCCTGGTGCCTGTTGAATACTACCTCTGACTATTTTGTGACTCTATAGTAGTTGTTCAATCCTTTGTGACTCAATCTATTCATTTTCTTTCTTTCTTTCTATTTTTGTACCAGGGAGTAAACCCAGATGTGCTTAACCACTGAGCCATTTCCCCAGCCCTTTTTATATTTTACTTAGAGACAGGGTCTTGCTGACTTGCTTAGGGCCTGACTAAGTTATTGGGGCTGGCTTTGAATTTGTGATCCTACTGCTTTAGCCTCCTGAGTGGCTAGGATTATGAGTGGCTGGGATTATAGGTGTGTGCCACCATGCCCAGCCAAGTCTATTCATTTTCATTTTGTTTGGGTCATGTTTAAGATCTTTTCTAGTTGTATGGTTTTGGAATTTTTATGAATATTTTGTATATCTATACAATTCCTTTTTCTAACCTATTTGTTAAAAGTACCTATTTTCTTAATAATATATCTTAGCCATTAATGAATTATATTGAACTATTTACCTCCCACCTCCAACCCAACCCCCCCAAAAATATCCTGGCTGCTGCTTTGCTTCTGAGAAAAGAGAATGAGTCAGTTCATGCTGGCCCTCCACATACTCAAGGCTAGTCCCCCAAGTGCATTAGCCATTTGGAACAACAGCCTCTCTAAGAGCTTGAATTGAAGTGCCTTTGGTGTCTTTACTATTCCTGTGCTTCTCCAGGTGCCCATGGAAACAACCTCATTGCTGTTCTAGCCAAGTACATCTACCATAAACATGACCCAGCTTTGCCACGTCTGGCCATTCAGCTGCTGAAACGTCTGGCCACGGTAGGATCCACTTAGCCAACCAGAGCCCCAGGACATGGACTCTTTCTGCTACAGACCACTCTTGCCCTCTTTCAAGAGAAGCATCTGGCTAACACTTGGACTTGAAGTAATGTAGACACACACACATACACACAAATACACACAAGTAAATGTGTGTTTATGTGATATTTTTTTCCTGATTGCACGAGACGTACATGCTCATTGTAAAATATTTATTTAAAGTTATAGATAAACATAACAGAAAATTAAGGTACCCTCTTGTTCCAAGAATCCCTGTGAGCAGGAAAGGTTCATTCAGTGACTTGAGATTTCTTTTTATCTGTATATATGTATTGAATATAAGTATTTGTACACTTTTGTTCTTTATACCAAAGGCTAGTTCCTCTGTACATGCTGGGAGTTTGGGTATTGGGGCTTGAACCCAGGCCTTACATATGCTAGGTCTGGCCATTCAGCTGCTGAAACGTCTGGCCATTCAGCTGCTGAAACGTCTGGCCATGGTAGGTACTCTGCTGCTGAGCTACATTCCCGTCTTTTTTTATTTTATTTTAAGACAGGTCTCATTGAGTTGCCCAGGCTGGCCTCAGACTTAATAATCCTCCTGCCTTAGTCTCCTTAGTAGCTGGGATTACAGTGCACCACTGTGCCCAGCTACCACTTTACATATTTTGAAACAACTAGCCTTGCCTTCAACAATTTATGTTTCTAACACCTAAGTTTTACATCCTTGCACAGAGACTTTATCAGTTTTTCGGTCTTTACCAATCTAATAGACAAAAAAATATATCTTTTCTGACTTCGTCTTTTTTTAATATTTTATTTTAGTTGTTGATAGACCTCTATTTTATTTATTTATATGTGGTGCTGAGAATCGAACCCAGTGTCTCACACATACCAGGCACGTGCAGAGCCCCAGCCCCAGCTCCTTCATTTAATGTAGTACCAGAAATTAAACCCTGGGCCTCACATGTACTAGCCAAGCACTCTAGCTCTGAGTCATGTCCCGGCCATCTTTTTATGTTTGCTCTTCTGTAAATGTTGGTCCTCATCTGAGAGTTTTATGACTATATGCATCTCTCTCTGCTGTATCTGGAGCTCTCTGAGCTCCCTTCTGTAGAAGCCCATTGAGGTTTTTCTAAAAGCAGAACTATAAGCATGTGTCCTGGTCTTTGCTAGGTGGCCCCAATGTCAGTGTATGCTTGTCTGGGCAATGATGCAGCTGCCATTCGTGATGCCTTCCTGACCCGCCTTCAGAGCAAGATTGAGGACATGCGCATCAAAGTCATGATTCTGGAATTTCTCACAGTTGCTGTGGAGACCCAGCCAGGCCTTATAGAACTGTTTCTGAATCTGGAGGTGACAGACGGCAGTGATGGCTCCAAGGTGAGCCTGCACTTGGTGTGAGGCTGGGCAGTGGCTCCTGGGAGGTGTGGCTGCTTGCAGTGGCTGTGGAACTTGAATTCCCACTTCTCCCCCTTGCAGGAATTCAGCCTTGGTGAGTGGAGTTGTCTCCACGTGGTCCTGGAGCTGATTGATTCCCAGCAGCAGGATCGGTACTGGTGCCCACCTCTGCTGCATCGTGCAGCCATTGCCTTTCTGCATGCTCTGTGGCAGGACCGCCGAGACAGTGCCATGTTGGTCCTCAGAACCAAGTAAATCTGCCTCCCAGACTTATTTAACTTCTGAGTCTCCTTGTCCTTGTCTGTGAAAAAGGAATAACAGTAGCTTTTACCTGCAGAGATGTCTGTGACTCTCTATTGGGAATGTGCATAAAAAATGCTTATCACATAGCTAATTACAGGGGAGTCTTGTATTTTTCTTTTTAATGCTGACACTAGCAGGTGTTATCTTCAGAGTCTGTCACTTTTGTGTTCTGTCTTCTGTATTCGTTCTTCTTCTTTTGGTATAGGGATTGTACACAGGGGCACTTCACTATTTTATATTTTGAAACAAGGTGTCACTAAGTTGCTGGGGTTGGCCTAGAACTTGCTATCCTCCTGCCTCAGCTTCCAGAGTTGCTGGGATTCAGGTGTGCATCACCTTGCCTGGCAGAACCTATTATTCTTGAGAAACAGTAGATGAGAATGGCTTCCTTGGGCCATTGGACAAAGCGAAAAACCCTATTCTCTGGGACCTTGGTGGCACAAAAGGAATGTATGTTAAAAAAGGCTCAGTTTTGGGAGTTTGTTCTCTTAATTTCCTCTCTGTTCTGTTTTATAGGGTTTTGGGAAATATATAGTGTAATGATCCTTAAGAGTTCTATAAAGAGCTGGGTGCAGTGGTGTATACTCATAATTCCAATGATGTGGAAGGCTAAGGTGGGAGGATCACAAGCTTGAAGCCGGCCTGGACAATTTAAGATCAAAAAGGACTGGAGATATAGTTTAGTGGTAATGTGCTCCTGGGTTGTATCCCAAGTATTATAATTTTTTTGTTGATCAACTCTTCAATGTACAGTTGGATTTCTTAAAGAGAATATAATTTTTATCTATGGAACCCTTTACGTTTATGGAGGAACACGTTAGTATTGGAACTGGTAAAACGTGACCACCGAGGGGAGCTGGAAAGAGGAGAAAAGACTATGGGAGAGAAAATGTGTTTTCTCCAATATTTGTTTTCTTCTAGACCCAAGTTTTGGGAGAATTTAACCAGTCCATTGTTTGGAACCCTTTCTCCTCCCTCAGAGACATCTGAGGTAAGCTGTGGTAGAGGCTAGGCTGTGAGGGGAAGGTGAAGAGAACGATACCTTCCCTGGTTAGCCACAGAATGTTTTCTTTGCGTGAAACATCTTTCAAGTCTTGCTTTGGGAAGGAAAGTGGCTTGCCTTGCTCTGGGTGGATGGCTCTGTGGTCTTTTCTTGATGGGTGACTTTGTGGACCTGTAGCCCCTGCCCTTATACATCAGATGCCCATTCACCTTTAACAGGGACTGTGCTTGTTTGTTTTCCAAGTGTTGGATCACTGTTGTCACATAGCCTGTGAGTGGGTGGGGGTGCGAGGGAAGAGGTTTTTTTATGTGATGTTTGTTCTGCCTCCCCTCCACAGCCCAGCATCCTGGAAACCTGTGCCCTCATCATGAAGATAATTTGCTTGGAGATATACTATGTAGTTAAGTGAGTTCTTTCCTGTTGTGATTTATTTTTTATTGTCTTGGTGGGGGGCACTATTAGGGATGGAATCCAGGGACACTTGACCATTGAGCTATATCCTCAGCCCTTTTATTATTTTGAGACAAGGTCTTGGTAAAATTGCCCAGGCCGGCCTCAAACTTGTGATCCTCCTACTTCAGCCTCCCGAGTAGCTGGGGTTATAGGCACATGCCATCGTCATGTTGAGATGTTAATTAAAGGTTGGAGAAGGAGACTGTGGTGGCCCACCACTGGGGACGTGGAGGCTTGAGAGTGAGTGCAGAGGAGAGGGCTGGTTTAGAACCATTCGTGAAGGGCCAGTGAGCTCCCTGGACAGTCTGTTGGTGGCATTATGATTATCAGGAGTGGTATTACAAAGCAGGATTTTATGGAGGAGGAATCCTGGAAAGGCCTCAGCCTAACCCATTATATTGACCAAAAAGTCTCAGTCCACTCCAGGTGATCCTGGAGCCATCTATCTGCCTTAAGTCCATGTGATATGGCTCTCTCTGCCTTAGCAAAGATCTGCATCCATCACATTCCCACCTGCTTTTACAACCTAACCATGGGGTTTGTATTTTCTTAATATCATAGTGGTTCATTAGACCAATCATTAAAAGATACACTCAAGAAATTTTCCAGTGAGAAGTGCTTTGCCTACTGGTCGGGGTACGTCAAGTCCTTGGCAGTTCACATGGCTGAGACAGAGGGCAGCAGCTGCACGTCCTTATTAGAGTATCAGATGTTGATCTCTGCCTGGAGGATGCTTCTCATCATTGCCACCAGTCACGTAAGGATCTCCTTGGGGGAGTTTTCACTTTGGTAATTTAGCACTGTTGTGTTGAGATCCCTAGCAGATATAGCCTCTTTTGATAAGAATGAATCAGAGTTTCTCTCTTTGAGATTCAAAATGTAATGGGTTGTGCACCGAGAGATTGGGACTGATAAGGGGTGGTTGAGGGTTTTGCGTCTAATAGGAGACTCTTGAGAAGATTATAGAGAAGTAATTCAGAATTCCTGCAGCCATTGCTGGAGGCCTACTGAAGCTTCTCTGGCCTGGCTTACCCTGAGCTTCATGTGCCTCCCTTCCTTCATGTGTCTGTCTTGCCTCTGGTGCTATATGCCCTGTAGGCACTGGGCTTAGGCTTGGGGACTGGCCAACAGGTAGAAGTTGCAGTACCCTCCTCTTAGATGTTTGTTTTCTTTGGTTTTAGAAACTGCATTTCCTGGTCTTAAAAGAAGTGAGACCACTGTCACTGTACTGTGTCTGGAGAGTCGGTTTTTAGAGAGAGTTGACATTTGGGAAGTTTCCATTGTTCTTGGCGTTTTTTTGTGTGTGTGTGGCTCAATACCATGCTGTGTTATAAAGATTTGGTCTGAAGTTGTTCTTCCTGAGGGCATCTGGGTTGATACCTTAGCTTTATTAACACTTGAGATGGGTGGGTGCCCCCTGTTCCAGGCATCTTGTTCATTTCTGTGGCTTGTCCCTCAGTGCCAGACTTCCTATGTGCTCAGAGCTTTGAACCTAGGAAGTAGGTATGAGAGCATTAGTGACTGTGGACCCTTGAGTCTTCAGACACACCTCCAGACTTGGCCACTTTTGGTAGCGATTGATTCCCCAGGGAATAAATGTCTGTGTCACCTCCTTTTTAAAAAGGCCGTCATCGGGAGCAATTCTTGAGAAGTAGCTCTGAAAACCCTGCAATCCTCTGCCCCTCAGGAAGCTTATTGGTTAAGTCCAGATTGGGACCACTCATTCATTCACTGAATAAGTATTGGCAGGGTGCTTGCTTTGTGTCAGTTGGCACCAGCAGTGTAGTAGTAAGCAAGGAAAATGAGGTCTTTGATGTCTGGTGAGTTCCCATGAGGGTGTAGATTATAAACAAATTCACAAATGAAAAATACAGATTTAGGAGCTGGGGTTGTGGCTCAGTGGTGGAATGCTTGTCTAGCATGTGTGAGGCACTGGGTTCAATCCTCAGCACCATGTAAAAATAAATAAATAAAGGTATTTTTTTAAAAATACATATTCAGATTGTTATGTTAGTTACTGCTTTGAAGAAAATAAGATGCTGTGGTGTTGAACACATGAGACAGGAGTGGTCAGGCGGGCCCTCTCCAAGTTGGTGGTGTCCCAGCTGGGGCCTATGTAGACAAGAACCTCCGAGCATAATGCCTATAAAGTAAAGATGTCTCAGCAGATGGAATTGCAGGTGCCAAGTCCAGAAGTAGAAAAGAGCTAACTGTGTTAAAGCAGGAAAGGCAAGGAGGGTTGGACCAGAGTGAGGAAGGTAGGGTGGTACGTGTGGCTGGTGGGCCATATGGAAGAGTGTGGCTTGCATTTCCCTGGCACTGGGAAGTCTTTGAAGACTTCTAAGCAGAGGAAGTCTGGAATCTGGAAGAGGAGGTGAACTTGGGCTTGAGTCTGATGGGATCAGTGGAGAAGCAGCATGACCCTTAAGCCCCATTTTAATTAGGGACTTGTCAATGACTAATTGTGGAGGGCCCCGCATTTCTTGGCTTCTGAAGTCTAGGAAATTTTCCCAAACAAAACTTTTTTCTGTTTCTTTGTAGGCAGATATCATGCACTTGACTGACTCTGCGGTACGACACCAGCTCTTTCTTGATGTGCTGGATGGGACCAAAGCTTTAGTAAGTGTGTCTGGCAGAGTTCCCTCTCCTCCTGGAGGTGCTCTCCAGTCAAGTAGCTCATGCCCTGCAGGCCACACAGGTGGTCGGGTCAGAGGGCTCGGGTGGGCAGCAGCCCTGGGCCCCTCCTCCCTTGTTGCACCCCTGTGAACGCACTGCCAGGGAAAGAAGGCAGGAGGCCAAATGGTTCCCTGTGGATGGAGCGCAGGTCTTGCACAGCGTCTGTTCACAGGCTCCTACCTGCTCCACTGTCTCCCTTTAGCTCCTAGTTCCTGCCTCCATGAACTGCCTCCGCCTTGGCTCCATGATGTGCACACTGCTGCTCGTCCTCCTCCGGCAGTGGAAAAGGTGAGCACCAGGCAGGAGAGAAGCTCAAGGCCCCAGCTTCTTCTGCAGGTCTGCGTGCTCCTCCTTAATGACCCTCATCACCCTGGAGCAGGGACAGCGGGCCGGACTAGTTTTATCATAGGGAAAGGGAGGCATACCAAACAAGCAGGGGCGCAGCAGTCTGCCTGAGGCACCTGAGGTGGAACAGGGCCGTGCATGGCCTGTGGGTGAAAGCTGCCCCCCATGCTTGCAGAGAGTTAGGTCCTGTGGATGAAATCCTTGGGCCTCTGACGGAGATCCTGGAAGGTGTGCTGCAGGCAGACCAGCAGCTCATGGAGAAGACCAAGGCCAAGGTGTTCTCAGCGTTCATCACAGTGTTACAGATGAAGGAGATGCGAGGTGAGGGGCCAGCCTGGGTGGGCTTCCCCCAGCCAGGGCCACATGTTTTTCCTCTGACTTTCAAGGATTTTAATTTTATAATTCTTGCCTCAAGAAAGCACTTTTTCTTTCCTACCCATCACTCCTTCCCTCCCGTGAGATGACGCTGTTAGCACCTACTGCATTCCCAGCCCCTGCTTGGGAAAGAAGCATTGGTGTGCAGTGAGAGTTGACCTCTGATTGTGACAAGTGTTCCCTCCCCATCTGCTCTGTAGTAAGTGACATCCCCCAGTACTCCCAGCTGGTTCTGAATGTGTGCGAGACACTCCAAGAAGAGGTGATTGCACTCTTTGACCAGACCCGCCACAGTCTGGCATCAGGCAGTGCCACAGAGGACAAGGACAGCATGGAGACAGATGACTGCTCTCGGCTCCGACATAAGGACCAGCGTGATGGGGTGAGGGAGCACCCTGGCAGGCTGTCTTTCTCACTGCCTGCCGGCTCTGTGCTGGCCCTGGGATGCTCTCGTGGACTTTGCAGCCTGGTGGGAAAGGTGGTAGTTGCCATTGGAGTGCAGCCTGCTGGAGAAAGGGGGTGAGAGTTTCAGCTTGGCTTCAGCCTCATCTGGTGACTCAAGAAAAAGTGCCTTGCTGGGGATGGGGTTGTGGCTCAGTGATCGAGTGCCCCTGAAAAGAAGGTACCTTCCCAGCAGTGGCTTAGTGGATGATAGACAGGCCCCAGCAGGCAGAAGGTTCAGGGAAGATTTGGGCAGCGAGAAGGGTACATTGCCAACCTTTGGTCAGCATCTTCTGGTGACCTGAGGAAAGGCTGGTGTGAGTGAAATGGGGGCTGGATGGTAGCAATCTCGCTTCTCAGGTTCTTTGATCTGGTTCTGAAGTGACAGAAAATGATTGAAGGCTCTTAAGCCAAGGAGAGAGAGATCACCAGATGTATGTAGTACAGAACAGTGTTTTTTAAACTGGGTCATGACCTATTAGTGAAATTAGCTCATCTGACTACAATCAGCATTTTTAAAATGAATTAGAATAGGGCTGGGGCTGTGGCTCAATGGTAGAGTGCTTTCCTAGCACATGCAAGGCCCTGGTTCAATCCTCAGCGCCACATAAAAATACATTAATAAAGGTATTGTGTTCAACTACAACTAAAAAATATTTTTAAAAAATGAATTAGAATTAAAAAGAAACATCAACTGGGTGTGATAGCACACACCTGTAATATCAGCTACTTGGGGGCTGAGGCAGGAGAATTGCAAGTTCGAGGTCAGCCTGGGCAACACAGTGAGACCTGTCTCAAATCAAAAGGGCTGGAGGTGTGGCTCAGCGGTGGAGCCCTTGCCTAGCATGCCGTGCTCCTGGGTTTGAACCCCAGCACTGAAAACCGAAAATCAGCATGCTTTCTGTGATGTGAGAGTGGATACTATTAGTGGAAAACTGTACCTGGGTGTACATGGGGGCACAGTCTGTGGTCAAAATAAGTGTGAAAAGCCATTGGTGTCAGGAGTGAGGCCTGTGCAAATGGTGTAGCAAGAGGTGAAGTCACCCAGACTCCGATTGGCAGAGCTGGTGCTAGGCGGGAGGTGGCACTGACGAGGCTCATGATGGTAGTGTTGGGGGCAGAGAGGGAAGAAGTGGTGGCTCTGTCAGTTTGGGGGTTGCTTGTTTGGGTGGATGGACTTGCCGTTTCTTAGAGGTGGACACAGGAGTAGGGCAGGACGAGGAGGAAGCACAAGCTGTATCCATCACACGCCACACTCAGCTGTGTGTAACAAGAGGTCTTGGGCGGCCAGAAGGGCCCCTCCTCCTCTTTCTTTCGTGTACTGTGCCCTTTTCTTTTTACTCATCTTTGCCCCTGGACCCTAGCAGGTGTGTGTCCTGGGCCTGCACCTAGCCAAGGAGCTGTGTGAGGTGGATGAGGACGGGGACTCATGGCTGCAGGTGACTCGCAGGCTCCCCATCTTGCCCACCCTCCTCACCACCCTGGAGGTGAGCCTCCGCATGAAGCAGAACCTGCATTTCACTGAGGCTGCACTGCACCTGCTCCTCACCCTGGCTCGCACCCAGCAGGTAGGAGGCCAGCCTGAGGGTAGGAGGAACCTCACTGCTAGTGGTGATGCTCCCAAAAGCTGGGGACTGGGCTGAGCTTGCAGGGTGCCTGAAGGCTCGGCTCATTTATGGGGCAGTGCAGACTCCAACTCATTCCACATCTGTCCTCCCAGGGAGCCACAGCAGTGGCTGGGGCCGGCCTCACCCAGAGCATTTGTTTGCCTCTCCTGAGTGTGTACCAGCTCAGCACCAACGGCACTGGGCAGGTGAGTGCCAGGAACCTGCCAGGAGCCTGGGTTGACCTCCTGCACTTTTCAGGCAAAAAGTGCCCTCTCCTGTCTTGCCGCCTGTGTGTGACCCTGCAGTTGCTCTCCTCTGCGTGGCTCATCCAGTGCCCCTATGGTGTGGACTCTTCCCTGCCCCCAGGTGGATCTCACTGATAGGCAGCTGAGCAAAGATTCAGATGTGCAAGATTCTGGGTTGGTCCCTAGCACCAAAATGCACTACCTGGTCCCTGTACACCAGCTTTGGGAGCTGGGATAGAGTCTTCCTTTTGAGTTGTGAAGGGGAACAGGACAGGACTTTGAGGGTAGGTTTTCAACCAGGGCAGTTGTAATCCTTTTCCTCCAAAAAGCAGTGTGTACTTGTGATTTCTTAGCCCTTGGTGAGGAGGAGGGCAGCCGGTATTGTGGGTGCTTGGTGGGTCCTCAGCACCCAACCCTCTGCATACCCCACCCCAGATACCTCTAGTATAGCAGCTATCTTCTAATCTCAGAAGAGTGCTTCTCAGCCAGTCTCTCGCTCCTGTCAGAATTGGTCTGTATTTGTTTCCAGGGCAGGGATACATTCATGTTGATACTGCTGGCTTATGGCACCTCAGACTAGAACTCGGAATCCTGTACCTCTCTGCCAGTGCTCTCTGCATCTGCTGGCCTTGCCTGCTTCTGGCCCTGCTGGTTTGGGTGGATGGACTTGCTGTTGCAGTGCCTGCACCCACTGCAGGAGGTTTCTCCTCCCAGCTGCCAGCCACAGGGAGGCCCTGATGCCCTCTCACCTGAATTCCTGTGGCCCTGCCTCCTGAGCTCCTCTGCTGTTTTCTCTTAGACACCCAGTACATCTCGGAAATCCCTGGATGCCCCTTCCTGGCCAGGGGTCTACCGCCTGTCCATGTCCTTGATGGAGCGGCTGCTCAAGACTCTGCGCTACAATTTCCTGACTGAGGCCCTGGACTTCGTGGGCGTCCACCAGGAGCGGACTTTGCAAGTGAGGGGCTGCTGCCTCCCAGGGACTAGGGGCCCAGTGGCTGAGGGTGACGATGCCCTTGTTTCTGGGGGTACTGAAAGGTTTCTGGTCTACTCAGAAGCCTTTTATTGTTAGGCTAGGCCACTGTGTGCTGCCTTCTCAGCTGTGGCTCAGGACTTAGCCTTCTGTTGGTGGGTAAGCACACTGCATTCGGCCCCTGAACTGTCCTCTCCTCCCCTGCCATCCCCTGTCCTTCCAGTGCCTTAATGCAGTGAGGACTGTGCAAAGCCTGGCCTGCCTGGAGGAGGCGGACCACACCGTGGGCTTCATTCTACAGCTCTCCCACTTCAGGAAGGAGTGGCACTTCCACCTGCCTCAGCTCATGTGTGATATCCAGGTGGGCCTCGGGCGTGGTTTCTTGGAGGAGTCTGGGGAGTTGCGGAGAGACAGGGACTCTGCTTCTCCAGGGAACTGCAGGCTGATCCCCAGTGTGAGCTTATGCTTGGGAGCCCAGGGCTCATTTAGGTTGCTCACTCTGAAGTTTTCCCTCCACAGTGAAGGGCAGTGGGTAGGTTAAGAACTTGAGCTCTTTGAGATAGATCCAGGTTCAGGACCCTGAGGAATAGGTGTGAAGTTGCAGGCAGTGGGCAGCGGGCAGCGGGGCAGGACACAAACACAGGCTCTAGAGGCTCTGCTTGTGTGACTGGCCTGATCATGTCACCCCTCACCCTGAGCCCTTTGTTCTTCTGTGTTTTAATTACTTGGTACCTTTCAGGGTACCTAGTGTGCTGCTAGGTTGCAGGGAAGCAAGGCCTACACTCTGGCACACTTAATGGCTACAGAGACATTAAGTGAGGCGTGGGCGCCAGTGCTGAAGGGAACTGGCGTCGTGGACAGACCTGTTTGGTTGGCCTAGGCAGCTGGCTGGGGCTGCTGCCAAGAATTCCTCACTCCTACCCTGTGTGTCCAGGTGAACCTGGGTTACCTGTGCCAGGCCTGCACCTCCCTCCTGCACAGCCGCAAGATGCTGCAGCATTACTTACAGGTAACGAATCCCAGCCCATCTGCCTACAGTGCTCACCCTGGCCTCCTTGGGCTCCCCTTCATTTCTTGACTCTTCCCAGAACAAAAATGGGGATGGCCTCCCCTCAACTGTTGCTCCCAGAGTTCAGCGACCTCCCACCACCACTGCTGCTGCTTCTGCTGTCCCCTCCTGCTCCTCTAAACAGCCCACTGCTGACCTAGAGGCCTCAGAGCAGCGAGCCTTGCACACAGTCCAGTATGGCCTTCTCAAGATCCTCAGCAGGACCCTGGCAGCCCTGCGCCACTTCACCCCAGATGTCTGCCAGATCCTGCTGGATCAGGTACCAGCCACCATTCCTCACACCCTCGGCCCCTGAGGCATCCTCCAGGCTTCTGTGCTGCGCTAGAGAGTCACCCGGCTCTTAGTGGGGTCCCAGGAGCATTGTTTCTTTGCTTTGCAGTCCCTGGATCTTGCTGAATACAACTTCCTGTTTGCCCTGAGTTTTACCACTCCCACATTTGACTCTGAAGTGGCCCCCTCCTTTGGGACCCTCTTGGCCACAGTGAATGTGGCCCTCAACATGCTTGGAGAGGTAAGTTAGGTGCTATAGGACTCTGGCCCCTTGTCCACCCAGCTCTTCCCCTTAGTGTACCACTTCCCAGAACCTGGGGCAAGTTATCTGTCCTTGAGCCTGTTGTCTTAAAATGAGCTTTAGGGGACCCACCTGAGAGGATTCAGTGAGGTAACTGGTGCAGTTGCTTAGTGCAGGACCTGCCAGGAAGGATGCTCTTGTAAACCGAGGGCGGCGGCTGTTTTTTTTTTTTTTAACTGGTTGCTTATTTCTCCAGCTGGACAAGAAAAAGGAGCCCCTCACCCAGGCTGTGAGGCTTGGCACACAGGCAGAAGGGACCAGAACATTAAAGTAAGACCTTCTGGGACTTGCTAAGGGCCTGGGGCAATCATGGCTGCTGCTCTCTTGGCTCAGTGGCTCACCCGCACCTGCCAGCTTGGCCCTCTGCCACACTGCCAATTTGCTCCTCCTCCCAGGTCCCTCCTGATGTTCACCATGGAAAACTGCTTCTACCTGCTCATCTCCCAGGCAATGCGGTACCTTAGGGACCCAGCTGTGCACCCACGGGACAAACAGCGGATGAAGCAGGAGCTCAGCTCAGAGTTGGTATGAATGGATATAGGATCTGTTTGGAGGGAAAGGGGCCCTGCCTGGCCAGCCACCTGAGGGTTGGGGATGATGGCCCTGGGTACTGAGCCTCATCTTTTTTTTTTTTTTTTTTTTTTTGTAGAGCACACTGCTCTCCAGCCTTTCACGCTACTTCCGCCGAGGAGCCCCCAGCTCCCCTGCTGCTGGTGTCCTGCCCTCACCCCAGGGCAAGGCTACCTCCCTCTCTAAAGCCATCCCTGAGAGTCAGGAGCCTCTGGTCCAGCTGGTGCAGGCTTTTGTGCGGCATGTGCAGAGATAGCACAGTGGTGGGCTGCCTGCCTGCCAATGAGAGCAGCTCCCGTCACCCTCTTCTAAGTAGCACGACTCCAAACACCCACCTGCTGACATTATTTTTGTAAGAAGAGGTCAACAGCAGGGGTGGGGAGCCAGGGGTCTGCTGTGCTTAGGTCTCCTGGCCAAAGCCCCCAGGGGTGGTCTTGTCCTTCAAGCATTCCCCCACAGCACTTGGCTGGCCATGGCGGTGGCTGGCAGCACAGGAGGCTGTGTGTGTGTGTGTTTGAGTCTGTTTTCCATGATCTGTTCTTGCAGTTTTTTGGTAATACTGTGGTCTATTTATACGAATATTAAAATACTGTTTATAGACAACTGACTGCTACATGCCTTCCAAGCCCCGGGAGGACAAGCCAGGTCTCGAGCCATGGACAGGCTGCCTTGGCCTGGGACCCAGCTTGTGATGCAGTGGCTTGTGGAAGGCAGGAGATGCACTGATGGTTGACTCACCAACACTCCTCTGCTGGGGTCCTCCCAGGACATCAGATGCTCCCCTGCTGGCCTGCCTGGGTCTGCCCAGGCCCCTGCTGGGCTGGCTGCCTGTCACTGAGCACCGCCTCTCTGGAGCTCAGCGCCTTCTCATTACAGCCCCAGAAACCCCAGCATCATTACCAGCAGCTAAGCCTGCTGGTAGCACACTGGAGGTCCCCAGGGGCAGGCTGAGTTGGGTTTGAGTCTTTGCTTGGCCACCTGAGGAATGAGGCGACTGTCTGGCCTTTTCCCTCATCCGTACAGTGTGAACGCTGAGCCCGGTACAGGACTCCCAGGTGCGCACTGGGCTGCGCGCTTGGCTCCACGCTTGGTCCACAGCTGTCGGTTACTTGAGCTTTAGTAGTCGGGCAAATTCAACGACAGCCTGCCCCACAGTCTAAATTTAGGTAAGTTTTTCTTACAAATAATGTTCCTTGTGTCTATAATGCGTGGGAACCACACACTGCTCTGAGAACCCAGCCCTGCGTGGGAGTGCAGGCTGTGAAGGACTTTCCCTTCCCTCTGCCTAGTGCTCTAGGAACAGCCTGCCAGCATGGCACCTTGCTCCCTCTAGGCTACCTCCACCCAGAGGAGGGCTAGGGGAGTCTGTCCCCACCCTCAGGGCCAGCCCTGCCCATGCAGTGGACCAACAGGAGTCTCAGCAACTTGCACACAAAGGATTTATTATTTGCTGTTGGCTAGAAAGCAAGCAGACAGGCAGAAGTAAAAATACCAGTTAAAAAGTGTGTGCAGAAGTGAGTTGCAGCCACGTACTGGGTTCGCGCTGCTTGGGCAGGAGGGACAGGGTAGCACCGGGCAGCTGCTGCTCTGGGCCTGACCCTGTCCCCTGCCAGAGCCCTGCCTGCTTCACTGCTGTCCCGCTGTTGGCCTTTGGCAGGTGCTTTATTCTTGCCACAGGTGCCCCCGTGCATCCTAGGGGTGCATCTTAGGTCCGCCTCCGTGCTGAGTACAGTGTCCCTCCCTCCTTTGGGAGCTGGGAGGGCTGAGGTGCATGGGGAGTGCAGGCAGGGCCGGGGCTCCAGAACCACAGATCAGAAGCAGGGCTGGCAGGGAGCCTGGGGCCATTCAGCCTCTGGGCTCCCTTCACAGCTGGATGACCAGGGGAATGGGCAGAATGGGCTTCATATCTCCACCCTGAGCAGCTGTGTCACCAGCAGACAAGATAAGTGGTAGGGCTGTGCCCTGGGCAGGGCCTGCTTAACTGAGAAGTTCCAAGTAGGTGACAGGGACCTTGCCCTTCTTGTTTCCTCTCTCACCAATGAGCCAGTCAGGGTCCATGCCAGGCAGGCTGTAGACGGTGATGAGCTGCAGAAAGCAGACAGGGAAGCTTATGCCCTGGCCAAGGGCAGAACTGGCCCCAGGGCTAGGTGGAGACAAAGCTGTCATCTCCCAGGGCACCTACACCTCCAGTGGTGGGTGTTCATCTTACTGGCTATGGGGGCATGGCAGAGAAGGGCTGTTTCCTGGAGAGCTGAAGCCACCTCCCTTTACCTGCCCCCTCAGGCCCCACTTCCCCCAGGGGCCCCGAGAGACTCTCGGGACGGTGGCACAGACAGCTCCCAGCCTTGGTTCTCCAGTGGCTCCTACTACAGCCCTCACCTGCCCCCTTTACAGAACCAGGCCCACCTCGTCAGCCAGCAGGGCCAGTTCACTGCTGTCGGCTGCTTCATAGTCATAGAGCACCCGGGCCTTGCGGGTCCCACTGGCGGAGGGGGCCACCTCTTCCAGGCAGAGTGCTGCCTCTCCCGGAGGGGCCAGGCTGGCCACAGTGGGCACCACAGGCATGGTGGCCGCAGCGGTGGTGGGTGACGTGCTGCTCAGGGGCGGGGAGGCAGGCTCTGTGGTGCCCACAAAGGTACCTGGAAATCTGGAGCGGAGGGGGCATCTCAGCAGGATCTGGGCCCTGTAGGAGCCCCACAAGTTAACCCAGGGCCCCTCCCAGTTCCTGGCCCCAGCTACTTACATGGCACCCTGGGCGCTGGCAGCACAGAGAGAAAAGCAAAGCAAGCAGAAGAGTGAGATGGCCCTGTTCCCTTGTCCCTGCTAAACCCCCTTTCCCTTGTCCCTGCTAAACCCCCTTTCCCTTCAAGCCTTCTCTAAACTGCTCTTTACCCCAGGGGACTCAGCAGTCCCCAAGGACAGCCACCTGAAGCTTGCCACCACACAGGAGGTGACTAGGCAGGATTCTGGGCTGAGCCCTCCCATCTGGCTCCAAGCTGCAGGCCCTCTGAGCTCATGGGAGGAGTCTTTCAGCTGGAGGAGTTGGGCCATGATGGGCCCAGGAGCTAGGGGACCCTGGGACTCAGGGCCCAGCCGCACCTGCCCAGCTGCTTCTGCAAGTCCAGCATGTGGCGGTAGCACTGCGCGTAGTAGGTTGTCTGAGACTTTACGAACTCGTGCAGGCAGCGGAGGTGGTTCACCTGGGGGGAGAGGCCCGTGGTGGGCGGGGTCATCCCCACCCTGTCCTCACAGACCGTGCCCCAACCACCTGTGCTGCCAGGGGAGGCTGGAGAGGCCCAGCCTGTGGACTGGCCTGGACAAAGCCACCACTGTGACTGTCCCAGTGCTACCCTTCTCAGGAAGGTCTAGGTGCTGCCACTGGTGGATGCGGTCAGCAGGGCACCGGGGCAAACTCACGTGGGTGCTGCTGATCCCCTCCAGCAGGAGACGGGTCACTTCTGCCTGCCGGTCAAACTCTGTCTGGGCCACTCGGAGCTCCTGTTCAGCCTGGGCAGTGGGGGCCGAGTGTGACAGCATGAGCACCAGCATCGGCCACCATCCCTCCCACCAGCCTTCCCCTGGCTCTCCCAGACCCACTGGACTCCTTGGGGACGCAGACATCTGTGTCCACCCGACTTCTCAACTGAACCCTGATCCCTGGAGAAGTTGAAGCCCACTTGGTGGCGGCAGGGCAGGCCTTCCCCTAGCTCCCTGGGGAAAATCCACCCAGCAGACATCTCTCCAGGGCCTACTCGTGCTGCGAGGCCCTAGGCACCACACAGCGAATGTCTCCCACGGGGAAATGGACCCAGAGAGGCCAAGAAACAGCCCCTGCCAGTGGCCTCAGTGGATGTGGGGCAGAGCCCAGAAACTGAAACACAGACCCCCATCTCCACCTTCTCTGGTCCTCCTCCCACAAGCCTCCAGACCCCAACTCACCTTGTCCACCTCATCATTCCAAAGCTGCAGAGACCACAACAGCACCAGTCAGCCAAGGAGGGGGACAGCTCAAACCCAGAGCCCATGCCCAGCCCCAGCTCCCAGCAACCAGCCCTGCCACCCAGTCCCTCTGCCTCCCCCACCCACTCAACCAGGAGCTGAGGCTGGGGGAGGCCTGCTGGATGGCAGGGAGCAGACAATCAGCCCATCTAACATGCCACATGCAGGGAGGGGACAGCCAGCCAGGACGTCCTGCTTGTGTCTCTCCTACAGTGTCAGCCCCCCAATTCTGACAGGGGGTCTCCAGAGAGACCAAGTGTCCCCACCCCACCCTGACTCCTGGCTAAGGCTGGAGGGCTGGGAGGCAGGACATGTGACCCGGGCCAGTCACAGAACCTTTCTGTCCTCCGGCAGAGAAAGGCAGCCTCGGGCCTGAGTCACACTGGGGGTCAGTGGCAAAAGAAAAAAACAGGGCGGCCGCCACCCTCCAGGATGTTTCTCCTTCCACTCGGCCCAGGGCGGGGGACAGGAAGTGTCATCCAGAGTCTAGAGAAGAAAGACCCCCCTCCCCCCACCGTGATTTAGGAGATCCCACTTCTCCCCCACTTGTGGAAATCTGACCCAGGACAAAAACACCGATAGGCAGAGAGCGAACCAGGCTGGCCACCAGATGGCCACACCAGGGAGGAGCATCCTCACGGCCACACTGGAAGGCCCAGCATGGGGTCAATCTAAGTAAACTACCAGGGCGGCCCAATGGACAGTTCCCAGCCACGGAATGACCGCATGAACACACAGCAGCATGCTCAGGACAAGTGTGGGGGCCAGCGGCTGGTGTGGGAGGGTCCTAACCAGGGGAGCTGGAGGAGGGCGGCAGGTGTGCAGGGCGGTTGTGACGGGCACAAGGGGAGTGGACCTCGCTCCTGCTGGACTGGCAACCACCACCTTGCTCGGAGCTGCACGAGACCCCAAGACAAAGTTCAAGCCTCTGGTCCCCCTGACTCTCTCCAGGGACCTCCTTGTGCCTCAGGTCACTTAGCAGGTGTGCCACACAAACCTAGTGCCACTGCCTGAGAGTGTGTGGAGCTGGGTAAGACAGGCCTGGGCCCCCATCACATTTAGAAATGTGAAGGCAACTGGGGGGCAGGGGCGCCTCTTCAAGGGAGGTGGGGGCAGGCAGACACTCAGACCTCCTAGAGATGGGATGAGGGTGTCCTCAGCTCACCGGGTGGCCCAGTGCAGCTGACAAAGCTGCTATCTTCAGCATTTTGCAGGGAGAAGCAAATCTAGTGACATGGTCACTGGTCACTGGGGCCAGCCATGGGCAGAGGCAGGGGCTGCTTCTTCCCTGTTGCTTTGACCTTTGTCTCCCCCAGTCTGCCAGGATGGCCTGACCATGTGAGCAGCACCCTGCCTCACCTGCTGGCTCCTGGTTCCTGTGCAGTCAGGGCCAGTGGCAGGGCTGTGTGGGGAGAGGAGGCCGAGGGGTGGGGGGCGCTTACCGCAGAGGCGCTGGCCGAGAGAATGTAATTACGAGGTCTAGTCTCCTGAAAGTCAGGCACCGTCTGGCGGGGAACAGAGTTCATGGGGGGGAAGGGTCACCCTGGGTCAGGGCTGGGTCGAGGCCAGGAGGCTGCCCCAGAGTCTCCCACAAGGAGATGCCAGAGGCCCTGGCCCTGGGGACAGGAGGATACAGACAAAAGCCCCACATATTCCCTTGTACCCACTCCAACCCACTGGAGATGAGGTGGGTTTATAGCTGGGTGAGTCCAGATAAGAACCTGGCGGGTGAGTGTGCTGGGGAGCCCAGCAGAGATGGGGCGGGCAAGGAGACAGTCTGCAGATACCGTCAAGCCGTCACAGTCCTTGCAAACCAGTCTGGGCCTCGCCCCTCCTCCCTGGACTGCAGTGGCACTCAGAGGCCCAGTCAGACCCACAGTCCCCTACACACAGCCCACCCCTGCCATAGCTTCCCCCTCCCAGAGTGTTTGCACACCACGCCTCTGGCTCCTGTATTGGGGGCCAGGACCCTCCCCCACAATGAGGGTGAACATATGGATGCAGAGATGGACAGAGTGACAGGCTTTCAACATTTGCAAAAAGCTGCCTTGCAGGCTGCAACACCTGCACCCCCCAACCAGAGACTCCGCATCCTGCAGAGGCATTGGCAGGGAGACCAGCTGATTGCAAAACGCCCAAGGACATGCCCTGGGCTGGCTACAGCACTGGGGCCCGAGGGCAAGACAGGCGGGCCAGAAGCAGCACGGCATGGGGACAGGTATACTCACATCTCCCTCACACTGAGCCAAGTTACCCAAAGCAGAACAGAAAGGAACAAAAACAAAGAGTTAGTGAGTCCACAGAGCAGGCGGGAGCAGGCCCCGGCCCCAGGGGGGACACCAGGTGGACAGGCAGAAGGGTGCACGCAGAAGTCGTGTGTGTGTGTGTGTGTGTGTGTGTTTTCCAGGGACTTGAGGCCTCTGAGATGCTGCTCCTTTCTGGCCTAACTGGGGCCCACTGAGGGGAGAAGTCACACCACTGCCCTAAGGACAGGCTCCTCTGGCTTGGCCAGTGGAGGAAGAGTTCGTTCTGGCATGAGGTTGTCCAGCCCAGAGTGACAGAGAGAGGCTGTCCGGCTCAGGTGATTTAGAAGAGGTCATCCCAAAAGCCACAGGTCACTCTTCAAGACCAGAGTCACGGAGCCCCCTGCCTCCACTCTGGACTCTGCACCCAGCTGAGCTAAGACCTCCCTTGGCTGTCACCAGAGGTGCTGCAGACCTGCCTGCGCCCAGGGCGCCACGGCCACACTGTAGGAGGGGAACACAAGTAAGGTTTGGCTCAGGCAGCTGTGAGCCCACCTGGACTCTCACCCGTGTTAGGCCTGGCCTTCCTTGGCTGAGAGCCTGGGGACCCATGAGTGGCAGTGTCCCTAGCTCTGGGCCCAGGAGTACCTTCCTCAGGGCTCGAGGTAGCCATTAGGTCCCCTGCACCCCCAGGTGCCTGGCAGGCCAAGAGCGTACCTGTTCTCAGGCCCAGTTCCCACTCCTTGCCTAGCCCAGTCAGCCCAGGTCTCCATGCCAGATCCCATTGGTAGCCAGCAGGGAGGCCCAGGCCCTGTCCCTCAGACAGCCCCTGAGCAGGTGGGCTGTCCAATTTTGGTGTGCTCCACAGCACTGTGGGGAGCCAGGCACAAGGAACCCTGGACCAGCACTCAAGCAGCAGGTAGAGAGTTAGTAGGGGAGCCATGCCCAGGTGGAGCCAGGGACACAGAGCCAGGGACACAGAGCCGAGCATCCGGCGGGCAGGGCATGCGAGAAACTCCAGCTGGCTGTCTGGGGAGGCCGTGAGGTACAGCCTGTGCCCAGGTGGGGCACTGCTGGTCCACTCAACCCATAATCATCTGCCCTAGGACCATCAGGGCTCCCCTGGGGCAGGAGAAGGACTTGACTTGAACAGCCGCGGAGTCCAGCCCCAGCCAGGACAGGGAGAAGGCTCATGCTGACACCAAGTTCCCCCATGCCCCTCCGCGGCTCCAACCAGGCTGGCGGGAGGTGGGCACCTACCGAGGCCTTGGCTTCTGCCGCCTTGGCCTTCTTCAGACGCGCCTTGCAGGCATCCAGGTCCAGGCGCCGGTTCTGGAGGAGGCGCCGCTCCTTCTGCAGGGTGGGAACAGGGAACAGTGAGGCCCCGGCCAGCCCTGGGAGACGCTCGGCCACGGCAAGACTGGTCCGTGAGCTGCGAGGGAGACAAGGAAACTGGGGCCCAAGATGGCAGCTCCCTCAGCCTACAGGAGTCAACCCTGGAGACCATGGGGTCCTGGCCCTCCGCACGGCCGGGAGCCCGTGCAGAGTTCTGAGCAGGGGCTGTGGGCTGCCAGGAAGGACAGTGGTCCCAGGCCCCTCACCGAAATTGTCTTCCAGTCCCCTTCCAGGAAGTTGCGCAGGGGTGTGAGGAAGCTGATGGAGGCCGTGTGAATGAAATCCCTCTCCGCAGCCCCCAGGCGCTTCTCCGCTTCAGACACCATGAGGAGCGTCTTCCCTGGGGAAAGCAGTGGCGGGTGGGGATCAGGCCGGGCCCAGGCTACTCTGCCCCCAGGTGCAGGGGGAGCTCAAGGAGAGACCTGAGGACCCAGAGCAGAGCAGTCTGCCTGGCAGAGACCTACAGAGCCATCAAGGGGGGGGGGGGGAGGACAAACATTGGGACATCCCAAAAACAAATACCAGAGCCATTAAAGAGATTGGGGGGCTGACCATGGTGGCACATACCTTTGAGCCCAGTGACTCGGAGAGCAGTTCAAGGCCAGCCTCAGCAACTTAGTGAGACTCTTGTTTCAAATAAAATTTTAAAAAGGCCAGGAATGTGGCCCTTTTTATGTGGTTCACTAGTAGAGTGCCCCTGGTTCAATCCCCAATACAAAAAAAAAAAAAAAAAAAAGCTTGGGAAGACGACTTCCAGAACCAGAGAGAGGAGCTAGACCAGTCACACTCTCCCCCAAAAGGTGACATTAATTGGAAACAACTGTAAAAATCATCCACCTCCAACACCAGGCACGGTGGCACACATCTGCAATCCCAGTGGCTCGAGAGGCTGAGGCAGGAGGATGGAGAGTTCAAAGCCAGCCTCAGCAACTTATTGAGGCCCTAAGCAACTTAGCAAGACTCTGTCTCTAAATAAAATATGGAAAAGGGCTGGGGATGTGGCTCAGTGGTTAAGCGCCCCTGGGTTCAATCCCAATCCCTGGTACCAAGGAAAAAAAAATCCATTTCCAGGCTCCGGAAACTGATCAAAGACAAAAACAAACGGAAAAGCCAGGCGCAGTGGTGCACACCTGAATCCCAGCAGCTCCAGAGGCCGAGACAGGAAGATCAAAAGTGTGAGGCCAGCCTCAGCAAAAGCAAGGCGCTAAGTAACTCAGTGAGACCCTGTCTCTAAATAAAATATACAACAGGGCTGGGGGTGTGGCTCAGTGGGCAAATGCCCCTGAGTTCAATCCTTGGCATCAACAAACCAACTAAAGAGCATCGATTCAAAACTAGTGCACCCAGTGAGAATGCGTGTGGCTCTGCCAGGGTGGGAGCGAGCCACAAGCCCCAGCTCTGCTGTAGGAGCGGCTGACTTGGTTGGGCTGGAAGCCCAGAGGGCCCTTGGGACGCTGCTGGAATCTGCAGCAATCACAACCACACTGATCACAACCGTGCTGAGGAAAGACCTGCAGCGGGTCCCCTGGCACTGTGATGTGGGTAGGAACAAGCCCCACACCTGCCAGAGATTTAACAGGAGACCCAGGACACAAAGTGAGTCTTGACAGGCTGCGCACACCTGCAGCATGCTCAGGAGAGACGGAGAACTCCAGCTATGCACTCGCTCACCCTGGAGAACAGCGGCCTTGCACATTCCCAGAATAAAAATGGGGCAGACTGTTCACTGTTGACCTCAGAACATGCCCCACCCCACTCACACTTACTGCCTGTCTTCATGGCTCAACCTCTGAGCAATCACTGCCTGATCACTATTACATGCTGATCCAGGAGCAATCCTCAAGGCCAAGCTCAAAAGTATAAAGAATAGCCAGGTGCGGTGGCGCACGCCTGTCCAGAGGCTGAGGCAGAAGGATTGTGAGTTCAAAGCCAGTTTCAGCAACTAAGAAAACCCTAAGCAACTCAGCAAGACCCTGTCTCTGATACCAAAAAAGGGCTGAGGATGTGGCTCAGTGGTTAAGTGCCTCTGGGTTCAATCCCTGGTACAAAAAAAAAAAAAATTTCAGTAGTTATGAACTACTATTTTAAAAATGTTTCTGGGATGCAGAAACATTAGTAGCTACACACTTCATAGGTTCTTTAAACAAGTACCTCAAACAAGTCTTTAAACAAACAAACAGCAACAACCCCCAGGGGTACCAGAATCCAGAGCTATTGTCTAAAACGTTTAAAACAACAACAACAACAATAAAAAAAACTATGAGACTTATAAAGACGCAGGGAGAAAAAAGAATAAGACATTCTCTAGGGAAGCAGACGCTAGCCTTAGCAGGCACTTTAGATTCTTTTCAAGAAAGAATCATGTTGAAAGAATTCAAGGAAATCATGATGACAATGACTCAGCAAATAAAGAATATCCATAAAGAGCGGGCACATCGGAGCACACCTGTGATCCCAGCAATTCCAGAGGCTGATACAGGAGGACTGCAAATTAGAAGCCAGCCTCAATGATTTAGTGAGACCCTGTCCCAAAATAAAACATAAAATGGGCTGGGGCTGGGGCTCAGTGGTGGAGCACTCGCCTAGCATTCGGGAGACACTGGGTCTGATCTCCAGCACCAAGTAAAAACAAAAACAAAATAAAGATATTGTGTCCATCTACAACTTAAAAAAAAAGGAGCACAGGAAAGGCAATCCTAAAGAATAAAAAACAGCATCCAGGCAGACAGTTCTCTTTCCTCCCTTAACTGATGTTTTTTTTTTTTTTTTTCTGGTACCAGGGATTGAACTCAGGGCACTTGCCCACTGAGCCCTATTTTGTATTTTATTTAGGGTCAGGGTTTCACTGAGTTGCTTAGGGCCTTGCTTAGTTGCTGAGGCTGGCTTTGAACTTGAGAGCCTCCTGCCTCAGCCTCTGAAGCCGCTGGGATTACAGGCGTGCACCAGAGTGCCCAGCTAATTTTAGGATAACTGCATAAAAATATAGCTATGAACTACCGTTGGGCTTGTAATATAGACACCAACACCTCTGACAATCATAGCAGGAAGGAAGGGAGGACGAAGTTATACTGTAGCAAAGTTTTCTTATTCTGCTGGGATTAGAGGATTATTCTGAAGAAGACTGTGATAAATTAAAACACATATTGTAATACACAGAATTAAGGAATGGAGCTTTTTAAAAATGTTAACCATACAACAACAGGGCCAGGACAATGGCTCAGAGGTAGAGCGCTTGCCTCGCATGTGTGAGGCACTGGGTTTGATCCTCGGCACCACATAAAAATAAAGTTTTTTTTTTTTTTTTTTTTTTAAAGGATACTATCTCTTAAAAAAAAGAAGAAGAAGAAGATACAACAACAACAACAACAACAATTAAAATGAAGCTGGATGCAGGGCACACTCCTATAATTCCAGCCATTTGGGAAGCTGAGGCAGGAGGATCACAAGTTGGAGATCAGTCTGGACAACTTAGTAAAACCCTGACTCAATTTTTTTTTAAATGGGGCCAGGGGCTAGGGAATTAGCTCAGTGGCAGAGTGGCCCTGGGCTCAGTCCCCAGTGCCAAAACAATAAAAAAATAAATTCACACAAACCAAAGGAGGCTGAGGGAGGGTCTCACTTTCTACTCTATCGTCTTTGCAGGGATGGCGGTTCTCACACGTGGAATGCATAATTTTTTAAAAAGGAAGGGAGGGAGGGAGGGAGGGAGGGAAGGAAGGTGAGATGGGGAAGCCCAGGAGCCCGGCCCTGGTGGGGCTGCTCACCATAGGGAGTGGTGGGCCCCAGCTCGCTGGCCGCCTCCGCCATGTACTGAGCCAGCAGCTCCCCGTTGGTGACTCGTGAGGGGACCTTTCTGTCCAGCTTCTCATATAGGAACTCCTCCACTCGGGCACCTGTGGGGAAGCAGCAGCCAAAGCCACAGGGCTCACTGGTCCAAGCCCAAAGAAGAAAGCCACAGGGACAGACAGGCCCAGGCCAGGCCCTGCCCACAGGAGTGCCCAGCCTGGGTGCCCACCTCTGACTGCACAACTGCTTCCATCAACCCCTAACTCCACAGAGGAAGCAGCCAAGGCTCAGAGACACAGCATGCCTGCCTGAGGTCACACAGCTGGGGCGGGGGGGCGGGGGGTGCAAGCCAAAGCCTGTGCACATCCCCTCATGAACACAGGATCTATTAACATGGTCTGGCCCCCAGCAGCTCTCAGACACTGCAGCTGGCTACACAGCAGACAACAGGTGCACACGCACGTCACCCAAAAGCCACTTCTCTCCCCAGGTTCCCCTGCATTCAGCCCCAGCCGTTCCTGGCCTGTGGTGTGGCTGGGCAGCCCTTCCCATCTCTGGGTCCGGCTCACAAGCTTGGGTTCTGCCTGCACCTTCTCCCACAGGGGCTTTAGTTGCCAGGCATTTCACCTCCTCTGTGCCACACCTGACAGTTCCACTGCCCCAGGGAATGTCCTGCAGCCCAATGCCAAGCCTCCTGCCTCGTTTTCACCAAGCACCCCCACAGCCTATGCCCCCCGCTGCCCTCCCCTCCCCCGGCGCCCACTCACTGGGGTTGGGCTGCAGCAGCACCTCTGTCTGCCTCAGGATCCTCTCCGTCCAGTTCTTGGTGCTGTCTGCCCGCGCCAGAAGGTTTTCAAAGTGGGCATCAAGCTCGGTCTTCTCGGCCTGTCCAAACTTCTCCTCCGTGAACTGGGGGGTGGAGAGGGATCAGGAAGAGGAGGAGGAAGGCCCCAATCCTCCAGGGTCAAGGACCTTCACAGCATTGCCAAGTTCCAACCCCACTCTGGGCCTCAATGTGTCCCTCTGTAGAACCAGGGTGCTGGGATCACAGTCCTCCTGGGAATTCAAGGAAGGCCACAGCCTCTCCCCACATGCACGTGCCTACACGGGCATAGCGCCCAGCCAGGCAGGGGCCTCGGGGGGCCACCTCTTGGGTCTTTTAGGCCTGACACTGAGGCTCAGGACTTGGTAGCAAGTGCTCAGGCAGCAACCAGGCACAGAGGCCCAGGGTGGTCAGGGGCTCCATGGCACCTGGGAACTGCTGGGAAGGGGCTGCCAGGCTTCTAGAACTGAAAGGGCCTGACTCAGGCCTCACTTCTGCCCTGTCAAGGTGTGTGAGCTAGGGAAAGAGCTCTGCCTCTCCAGCCATCAGCACCTCCAGCTGCAAACAAGACACCAAGAGCCTCTTGCTCAGAGGCTGAGGCGAGCCAGGAGCCGGGGTGAGCCGCGAGGGCTGTGCCCAGAGCAGAGGGGCGGCGGGCTGAGCAGGAAGGAGTGCGGGAGGAGAGATGGCCAAGTGCTTGGCCTCCGGCTGCAGGGTGTGGTGGACAGAAAATACCGCCAGCTCATCGGTGCCAGCAACTGGGCACACCCAGGGCCCCAGGAGGTCACATAGGTCCCTATCAGAGCTGGCAGGAATTATGCAGGCCACTAGGAACAATGGGCAAGTGGCCCTAGTCCTGACCCCTCTGATCAAAGGGCCCTGAGACAAATGTACCCACTTTCCAAACAGATACCCAGGCCTCCTCCAGCTAGGAGATGGGGCTTGCCCATGGTCACGGCCAAACAGCCAGAGGTGAGGCAGAAGTTAAGGACAGCAGCAGGTGCCACAGACCAGCCTGGCCAGGGGCTCCCAGGGCTCACTATGTCCATACAAGGCAGGGCCAAGGCCCTGGGTTCAATCCCCAGCACCACACACACACAAAAAAAGGCAGGGCCAAGCTTCCCATCTCACAGACGTGGCCACTGAGGATGAACGCAGGCAGGACTGTGTTGGAGTCTGGGTTGGCATGATCTAGGGGGCTGGGGGCCCTTCTGAGCCACCTGGCAGTGATGAATCACCCAGACACTGCAGACGGCTCCAGCTGTGGGGAACTGAGCAGCTGCCAGCTCAGGCTGCACAGAAGCCATCAATTATGTAGCAGGACTTGGGTTTCTCCCTGCAGTGCAGGGTGGGCAGGGTCACAGCCACCTCCTCCTCTCCACTTCCTCACAATCCCCAGAGTGAGGAGGCAGTGTCTCAGGCCCGCACCTGACCCTGGGCCATGCCCCGATTGCCCTATCACTGAGCAGGCTTTACCCCACCCAGCTCTTTGAGGGGGCTGTTGCCAGTCCCATTTTCCAGATGAGGAAAACAAGACTGACAGAGGCAAAGTCACCTCTCTGGGCTTCAGGGGTTTTTTGTTGCTGTTTTGGTACTGGGGATTGAACTCAGGGGCACTTGACTACTGAGGCACATCCCCAGGCCTATTTTGGATTTTATTTAGAGACAGGGTCTCACTGAGTTGCTTAGTGCCTCACCGTTGCTGAGGCTAGTTTTGAACTTGGATCCTCCTATCTCAGCCTCCCTAACTGCTAGGATTATAAGCGTGTACCACTGTGCCCTGCTGGGTCTCAGTTTTCCCCCCAAGAATGCAGATAACCTATCTCACAGAGTGTCTGGCTGGAGCACAGTATGGGACTGATAAATGTGAGCCTAGTATCATCATCATCACCCATAATAGGGAGGCCTCCCTCAGGTCCCTTTGGGTTTCAGGAGCTTCCCTGATGGCACTAATGATGTCACCCTACAGTGCACTTTGGAGCCCACTTTTCTTACTGGGGTTAAGGTTAAGG
Organism: Marmota monax; assembly: GCF_021218885.2. Lineage (NCBI taxonomy): Eukaryota > Metazoa > Chordata > Mammalia > Rodentia > Sciuridae > Marmota > Marmota monax. The sequence goes on from NW_026692912.1 coordinate 21,420,018, forward strand.
CGCCACCGCGCTCAGCCACCTGGCCCTCACACCTGTATCCACCCAAGTCTGAGGATCTACCAGGTTTTCCCAACCCTTCGGGTGTTCATCCCTTGCCCACCACTGCCTGCCTGGCTCGGACAGTGGCAATGCCACCACCCCTCTGTTTTTTTTTTGTCAGTACTTCTCCCACTTCCACGGCTGTTGATGCCATGACATCAGTGGGCTTGGCAGCATTTGTGCCCACTCCCAACCTTAACAAAAAATGCCCTCAGCTGTCCTGCCTCAGGGCCCTGATCTGGGCTGCTCTGCCCCCTGAAGTGCTCTCCCTGAGCCCACCGCACACACCCTGCCTCACTTTCCGACCAACTCTGGGGCCCTCCATCCTAGAAACCACCCTAGTATCTTTCTGCAAAAGGCATCCTGTCCTCTGGGTCTCACCCCAGGGCCAATGCCCTCTTGTGCCCTGTGGGGTCGGGGTGAGATGAAGCTTTTAAAGTCCTTCTGGGTACACAGGGGTGGGGCACCCGCCCAGCACAACCTGGCACAAGGTGGCACTGACCAGAGAGCTGCCCACATATTGGTAAGAAGAAGCCCCTCCATCCCAGGGCAGCCTGGACCCAGCCATCCCAGTGGCCTCTCCTGCCCAGTCACTTTTCAGGCCCCCTCTCCTTTGGCCTGCCACTTTGTCCTATTCCTGCCAAAGGGAAAGGGTTTGGTGCTTGAGTCCGAGACTGCTCCCAGCTAGATGGCAACAGCTGGGGGTGGGCGTGCAGAGCAGAGAAAGCCTCTATTTATAAACTCCCAGCTCCCTCCTCCACCCTGCTCTGGGCACTGGCTCCCCTTCCAGCGTGAGTGACCCTGTGGGCTGCCCCCATCAGGCCACCGTGCCCAACCCCCCACACCCAATGCTCCCTCTGAGGGCCTTGCCAGGTCAGGTGGCAGGGCCGCACCAGTAGCAGGAAAGTGGCAGATCAGGTTCTTCCCAGATGTGGGAGATAGAGTGGTTGCCATAACAACACAAAGAAAGGTTGCCACCTCCCAGCCGGACTGAGGCTCTGGGTCCCAGCATCTCCCAGCTTGGAAAATAGAGGCACAATCCTCACCCTTACCAGGGCACTCCTCCTCAAAGGGATACAGTGCTTTCTAGTAAACATGGCCACACGGGCTTCTGAGAGAGTGGCTGGGGCTAGGCTTCTCTAGGGACAGAGAACTGCAACTGCGCAGCAGAGCCAACAATGACAAGGACAGCACAACAGAATCTGTTCCAGAATACTGAGATGGGCCGGCCCTGGGTGCAGGATCTCATGGCGTCCCACACCCACCCTTGGAGGCCTCACACTTGATTTACAGTGGTGCAAACTGAGGCTCAGACAGTGACTTGCCCAAGGTCACATGCTGCACTGGTGCAATTTAAACCACCCTACCCCAACCAGGAGCTTGCCTTTAGTGAGCACTGCTACAGCATCCCTCCTATCCAGCCTGGGCACAGGGGAGGCTCATCCTGTTTCTCACCTCAAGAAGGCCCAGCAAGATGAAGCCCCTTCCCCCAAGGTCACACAAGGGGCATTCACACCCATAGCTGACTTCAGGTCTTCACCAGGACATGGAGCTGCCTCAGTTTCTCTTTCTCACCCCAAATGGACAGAATGCGCTCCAGCCTCCCCAACATGGACCTGGGCAGCCTCCCAAGGAGGGCAATGAGCCAGACCCTGGCCCTCTCCCCATCCCCCAGGCCTGGGGAATGGAGGAAACAGGCCTCCCTTGGAGCAGAAAGAAAATAACTCCTGGCTTCCGGCCTGACTATCCAAGCGTGGAAAACGGACCATAGGAAACCACCGGACCACCTGTCCATTGCACAGGTGTGGAGACTGAGGCTCAGAGAAGGGGTTGTGGCCTTGGCTTGGGACCCATGTCTCCAAACGCCCCAGTGGAGTCCAGAATCATGCTGGACAAGGACAGGGATGTAGGAGCCACCCAGTGCCCGCTCCCCCCTCCAGGTGGCAGGCGCCAGGGCAGCGGGACAACCTGGCAGGTCCAAATGGTGGACGCTGCTACCTCTTCCCAGGCAACAGGGCTCAGGCCCTGCTCGCCCGGCCCTGGGCCACGCAGACCGTGCGGTCAGGGCGCCGGGTCCCCGGCTCTTGCTCTCTTCTGGGTAGGGCAGAAGGAGCAGGGCCTCAGCGGGGCGAGGTGTCGCCGCGGCGGGCACGGTGGCAGCAGCAGGGGCAGGGTAGACCCGTGTCCCCAGGCTCCTGCCGCTGGGTGCTCGCCGCCCGCCTCACATCCGGGCCCCGGGCGCCCGGCGCAGCGCCAGGCCTCACCTGCACCGCCCGGGTGAAGAAGATGCCCGCGTCCGACGCCAGCTTCTTCATGTTGAAGTCCATGGCGCGCCCGCACGCACGGCCGCCGCGCGGGCCCCAGCGTTGCGGGCAACCCCCGGCCCGGCCCCGCCGCCGCCGCCGCCGCCCGCACCCCGCCCACCTGCTGCCAGCGCCGGCCCTCCGCCGGCCAGTCCGCCGCCGAGCCGCCCGAGCGCAGGGCGGGGCGCCGCGGCCGGGGCGGGGCCTGGCGGGCAGCTGCCGGGCTCGCTGCTGCCCCTGCCGGCCGGAGCCGGCCCCGCCTCTCGGGCCGCTCCCCCTGGGATTATTACGCCTGGAAGCACACGTGCGGCTAGCTTATTGCAGGTGCACAGCATAATTACATACTAGTTGCCCTCTTGCTGCTGCTTTTTACAAATTCTATTTCTAATCGACAAGTAAGAATTGTATATATTTAGGGGTTACAAAGTGATGTTTTGATGTATGTTCATATCGTGGAATGATGAAAGCAAGCTAATTAACATGTCCTCACCTATTTATCATTATTTTGTGGTGAGAACATTACAAATCTACCTCTTCAGAAGTTCTGAAATATACAACACATTTTCATTAACTACAGTCGTTCTGCAGCTGAGCAATCGATCTCTAAATTGATCAGGCCTCTGTGGCTGGCCCCTCCTTTGTCCCTTCCTCTCCCGTTTGTGCCTTTTCAATTCCCTTTCCCTTTATTCCAACACTGTCCCCTGTCTAGTAGGCCCTTGGTCTCCCAATTTTCTACCTCTTTCCCTGGGACTCTCCTCCTCCGCTCTCACCTTCCCCTCTCTTCTTCTGCCCTGATCTTGGTCACCCTATGGAACAACTGAGCCGAGACAAGCCAGCTGTGGACTCACCTTCTACTGCTATTTGTCCCCTCTGGTTTCCCCAAATTGTAGTGGGATGTAGAGAGGGATCATGGGAAAGAAAGGTGCCCTGGGGTTGGAGCCCAAACCCAGTGTGTGAGGAGATGAGATACTTTGGTTGGACAGCCAACATTTGTCTCTGCGGATGGGCTATTCTTAGGGTATGGACATGTGCTGAACTTGAACTCAGTTCCTCACATCCCAGACTGATAGGAGCATGACCTCAAGATACTCTTGCTGCCTGCCCACATTCTCTTGGAACTTGGGGTTTAGGAAGAGCTTGTTACCTTTCTGTACCTGTCCTTGTTCCCTACCTCTAGACTTTTTTTTTTTTTTTTTTTTACTTCTTCCTCGTCTTCTCTCCCACCCCCTCTGGTACTGGAGATCAAACTAGAGCCTCAAACATGCCAGACAGGCACTTTACCACTGAGCTATACCTCCAGCCCTTTTTTTATTTTGTATTTTGAGGCAGGGTCTTGCTAAATTGCCTGGGCTGGCCTCAATCCTGTGATCCTCCTGTCTCAGACTCTCAAGTCATTGGGATTACAGGCTTGCTCCCCAGTTTAGGCTTTATGCCCCCTGTATGGTGGATTGAACCCAGGGGTGCTTTACTACTGAACTACATCCCCAGCCCTTTTTATTTTTTGAGACAGGGTCTTGCTAAGTGGGTGAGGCTGGTCTTGAACTTTCCATCCTCCTGCCTTAGCCTCCTGAGTAGCTGGCACTGGGTGGCTCCTACATCCCTGCCCTTGTGCACCATGGCTAGGCTTCATCTTTTAACCCAGAAAGAGATGTTCCTGAGCTGGTACCCTGTCCTTACTGGCTTGTTCATCTCCCTGTACTTCCCCAGTTCCCTATCACCTACCTCTGCCTGTCTGTGCAGGGGTGAGCCTTGAATCACCTGGGGATTTGTTGAAAATTCAGGCCTTGGTCCCTCCTCTAGTCCTGTTAGTTCAGGTGAGGCCCAGGAAGGTGAAGTTCTAAAAAGCTCCCAGGTGACTCAATTTTAGAGCCACTGACCAGTTCAGAACCACTAGTGACTTACTGTGTATAAAGAGCTTTTATGGACTTTAAAATCACAACTGTAATTCCTAAACTCCATGTATCTGTCACTATGTGCCTTGTTTGTGTGTATTGATCACTGATTTGTTTATCAGTTATTGGTCTTTGGCCAACCATAGCATTTAACCAGTATCCAGCCATATTATATCATCTAAAGCCATGTACCAATACTGGTTACATGTTTATTTATTTTTTTTAAGAGAACTTTTTTTTAATATTTATTTTTTAGTTATCGGCGGACACAACATCTTTGTTTGTATGTGGTGCTGAGGATCGAACCCGGGCCGCACGCATGCTAGGCGAGTGCGCTACCGCTTGAGCCACATCCCCAGCCCTACATGTTTATTTATTAACACACATCAATTTAAAAGAAAATCAGTAATAACTCACATTGAGTACCTGTTACGTGCCAGGTACTGTTCTTTCCAGGCAACAGAAATGAAATAGTAAACAAAACAAGGTCCCAAAGTTTAGCATAGGGCATGGTTAGGTGGTCAGAACTGATTTCCAACTTGACTTCAATCCTTGGGAACACAATGTCTGGCTGGCAAGAGGGGCACTTCTGCAGAAGCTCCAGAACAAGGTGGAGAGTGGCAACTGATTAAGAGGATGCAGAGGGAAGTCGAAGGCGGTGGTATTTGAAAATAGACGTTTGAAGGACAGGAGAGGTCCGGTGGATGGCGGATGGCGCACGGCTGTAATCCCAGAGACTCAGGAGGCTGACGTAGGAGGATCACAAGTTCAAAGCCAACCTCAGCAACTTAGTGTGGCCCTAAGCAAATTAGCGAGACCCTGGCTCAAAATAAAAAAAATAAAAAGGCTTGGGGGTGTGGCTCAGTGGTTAAGGCCCCTGGATTCAATCCACAGTACAAAAAAAGAAAAAGAGAAGCAGGAAGGATTTGTTGATCAGGGAGCAGCTGGATTGGAATAGAGGAGCCAAACTCGAGAGCACAGACAGCCCCCGGAGGCCTGACTGCTCCGCCTCCTCTCCTTGAGAGGCTCCGGGTCTCTCTCGGCCGTCTGTGTCAATCTAAACCTGGTGGCCAATGGTAGGAGAGAAGAGAGCACTCCCGCACCTCAACCGCACTTAGGAGGAGGGTCAGAGGGCAGGAGAGGCGGGCCCAGAGTGATCACGTGCGCCACCCGATTGGCCAAGGGCCAAGGCGGTGCCGAGTAGTTTGGCGGCGTTCATTGGCTAGAGCCGGTCGGCTGGGCTCGGAACCACGCCCCCTGCGGTCGCGGGTTTGGTTGCGCGGCTGCCGGGGAAGGAGACGCTGCCCTTCCTCAGCGATGGGATCCCGGGTGAGTGCCGGCCTGGCTGAGTCGACCCTACGGGCGGGCAGCGGGACAAGGTCCCAGACAGAAGCTTGCGATGCGCGTGGCTCAGCCCTGCGCAGGGAACTGGGCGGGTGCAGGTGTCCCGGCCCAGGCGGACCGGTAAGGTGCTCAGGATGGAATGAGTAGGTACTCGGGCCGAGGGAAGCGCGAGAGGGTGCCTTGCTTGGCGGTAGAACGAGAAGGTACCTGGGTCAGAGAGGAGACACCCGGGCCTGGAACGTTGCTGGTATCCGAACATAAATGCAGGTGTCCGAACCCAGACTGAGAAAGTACTCGGGATGGAAGGACCAGGTGTGCTGGCCGTGGGTGATGCTGGAGGGTGCCTGGACGAACCTCAAGGATATTCTAGGAGTAGGAGTCAAAGAGGAAGGGGCCTGGCCTAGGCAGTGCAAGATATCCGGAATGGAATGAGCACTGCTGTCTCAGTGCTTGTCTACCCAGTGCTGGGCCAGGTGGGAGTTCGGAGGTATATGGGATGGGATGAACAGAAGACTGGGCACAGGGTGGCCCAAGGGAGGGCCTGGGTTGGGGACATTCTGGGGTCAAGATGGATTAAAGGGTACCCAGGCCAGAGGCCTTTGGGGGTTGTCCAGAGCAGGGGAAGAGGACCTAGGATGGAAGGCATGGGCATCCAGGCTGAGAGTGTTGTAATGTCTGGAAGTGGAATGAGGAGGTGCTGACCCAAGATTGTAGAGCAGGAAAGAGGTGGTTGCCCAGGTGGAGCCCTGCCTTGCCCAGCGATAGGTGTCTTTGTTGGGGGGGGGGGTGTTGCCACAGGGTTTTCACTATAGTTAGGAGGTGGAGGCCTCTTTTCCTCTGGCCCTGGCTTGTGCCAGGGGGATGTATAGGTAGGTCATGAATGGACTGGATTTGGACCCTTCCCTGCAATGAGGTGGGCTTGGAAGGGAAGTTGTTACCTTCTTCTCAAGGGGGACAGCAGAGGCTATCTAGACTCTCAGGCAGACAAATACCAGGCCTCAGTGCCCCCTCTACCTGTCTGGCTCCTGGCACATGCATCCGTGCTCATCCTTATAACCCCAGGTGGGCTTCTCAGAAGCTCAGGGGCTTGAAAGTCCTTCAGGTGTGGCACAGACAAGCAGTGGAGTTGGAGAAAGCAGTGCCTGGGAAGCACCACTGCAGCCTTAGACCCCCACCCCCACCACCACCCCCACCCGCACCCCCGCCAACTGGGGATATTTGAGTGACCTCAGTGAAGTTGCTCACTTCTCAGAGCCTTACTTTCCCCATGATAACTGTGGTTATCATGAGGGTTCTGCTGTGGCTGGACTCAAACCTGTAATAAGTGCTTTGGGAAAAGTAGCTGCTGAACCTCTGATGTTCTTATCACCCCAACTCCAGGCCTGAGCCAGGCTTGGGGATGGGAGGAGGGGCTTGCAGCATGACCTGGACCAACCACTGGAGGTCACAGCTAATCGAAGCCTCCTGACAACGTGGCAGTTTCCTTAGTCCTAGAATGTCACTGTGCCATCATTCCTTGCACCCCACCTCCCAGCCTCAGAGCTGGACTGATAGGACTGTAGGTCCTTCCCACTCACTGGGGATAAGCCGTCTCTTGTGCTGGCCCAGTGATTTTGGCCACTATCCCAGGGAGACAGGGTCTGTCCTGGCCTGTGTGTTCCTTCTGCTTGAGGTCCCTTGAAGGCATCCTTAGGCTTCGTGCTGGCAGTTGGGGAACACCCTGCAGGGTCTTAGGATCTGGGCTGTGTGATCAAGGTACTTATTCCCTGGCTTTGGAAGGGAACAGTAGGATACTCTGGGAGGGTTTCAAAAGGTCCAGAGAAAGCTGCTCTTGTTCCCTGTGGTTCTTCTGGGCCTGAGCTTCCTGCTTCCTGTCAAATTTAGCAAAAGGGTTGCATTGAGCAGTCTAGAGTCCAACAGAACTTGATCCAAATCCTGACTCCCCACACCAGTATGACTTTGGACTCCTGACAGCCTCCCGAGACTCAGTTTCCTCATTGGAAGGTGGAGGCAGCACAGGCAGAAGGGTGAGTAGGTAGCATCTGCTGTGATGTTTCCCAGCAACTCGGGAGGAGGATGAGGCAGTAGGATTATGAGTTCAAGGCCAGCCTGGACAACTTAGTGAGACCCTGTTCTCTCTCACCTCCCCCCAAAAAGAAGAATTGTGACAGATCGATGAAATAACATAGATAAAGAGCTCAGCATAAAATAGCCATTGTCCTCGTCTGGGGAGTGGACCCTGCTGTCCTTTTCTGGTACAGTCCACAGAGCTTAACTTCATAGAAGGTGAAAAAGATGTGATTATTCTCAGTCTTGGGCTGAGAATTTTGTTTAGCAAGTGGCCCGGGGCTTAAAAAGGTGACCTGTCCATCTTCCAGGCCTGGGTCCTCTTTTTGGCCAGCATGCCAGAGGTGCTGCCTTCTGCTCCCAGGGCTCGAGGTGGGCAAGGGTCTGTGAGGATCTGGCTGCCCACCTGCTGCCAGGTGCAGGGTCTGGGGCCCGATTCCAGCTGGTGTTCCAGACATAGGCTTTGTCTCTCCCTGTGCTCTGAAGCCTTGTGTGGATCTCTGTGTCCATGTGTGCATATCCATGTGCTGACCTGGTTGTCTGTCTCTCAGATCTGTGGAGGGACTCTCTGGTATGAGTGTCCCTGTCTGGTTGGCGAGTGGACGGTGCCTCAGACCCGGTGGGCAACCAGCTGAAGGTGTTCTCTTGGGAAACTCTTGGCCCCACGGGCTCTCTTGCCTGGGGTGCCGGTCCTGCCATGGCGTTCCGGAGGACTGAGGGCATGTCCATGATCCAGGCTCTGGCCATGACGGTGGCGGAGATCCCTGTATTCCTGTACACAACCTTTGGGCAGGTAAGGATGGGGATGGCCCTGCCTCTTATGCTTCTGGTCCCTCAAACACTGAACTGCTCAGCCCAGGGACCCTCAGTGTCTGGGAGAGCTGGGCCCTTGTCACTGATGTCCCAACCATCAGGTGTCATCTCTGAGCAGAGTAAGAGGGACTGGGTTAGGAGTCTGGGCCCTGAGCCTGGTCTTCACATCAAGGCCATGTGAGTCCTTGACCTCAGAGCTTGTCTGCAGAAGCAGGTGGGCTGCCTCCCTGGCAGCTCAACTTTCCTGGCTGACCTGGGCTCTTTTGTTTTTTGGTACCAGGGATTGAACTCAGGAGACCTTGACCACTGAACCACATCCCAGCCCTATTTTGTATTTTATTTAGAGACAGAGTCTCCCAATTGCTTAGTGCCTCACTTTTGCTGAGGCTGGCTTTGAACTCGTGATCCTCCTGTCTCAGCCTCCTGAGCTGCTGGGATTACAGGTGTGGCCACTGCACCCAGCTGACCTGGACTCCTGGCGCTTCTTTTTTTTTTTTTTTAATAAGTTTTAGTTGCCAGTGAATTTTTTTTACTTTATTTTTTTAATTTTATGTGGTGCTGAGGATCGAATCCAGGGCCTCACACGTGCCAGGCAAGCGCTCTACCACTGACCACAGCCCCAGTCCTCTGGATGCTTCTTGAAGCCCTATCCTATGGGATGTGGTCCACCCAGCAGGCTCCCAGTCCAGCGAGCAGAGGGCGAGGGGAGAGTGAGACGCATCATCATCTTCGCAGAGTCTTTGAGAATCGAGGGCCGGCAGACCGGAGTTCCCATGCTGCCTCTGTCACTATGAGCATGTGTCTTAACCTCTGTGACTTCCATTCCTCACCTGGACAATGTGTCACCGGGATGTGACACAGCTCAAGTGCTGGTGCAGTGCCTGGTGAGAGGCGCTGTATCCCTGTGCCCTAGGTCATCCTGACTAATGACTTCAGGGATGCCTGCTGGACCCCAGGCCTCAGCTCCTTGGTGTTGGCCCTTTTTCATCTTTATATATCTGTAGTCCACTTTCAGAGAGGCTGATCAGGTCCTCTCTCCAGTAGTGACTACCTTTGTCACTTATCTGGTCAGTGCAGGGACATTAGGTGCCCAGCACCTGAGTGCTCTTGGGATAGTGTTCCCTGGGGCAATGTAACCAGCCACCCTCTCTTTCCCACAGTCTGCATTCTCACAGCTGCGGCTGACCCCAGGCCTGCGCAAGGTTCTCTTTGCCACAGCCCTCGGGACTGTGGCCTTGGCCCTAGCTGCCCACCAGCTGAAGAGGCGCCGGCGGAGGAAGAAGCAGGTTGGCCCTGAAGTTGGAGGTGAACAGCTGGGCACAGTGCCCCTGCCCATCCTTATGGCCCGGAAGGTCCCATCAGTGAAGAAAGGTAAGCTTGCAGTGGGGAAGCACTGACTTGGTCACATTCCAAGGGCCACCAGTAACTGTGGGGTCTTGGGCTAGTGCCTTCCGTCTCACAGCTAGATTCCCACCATCCAAGAGACAGGGGTAGAACCTTCTTGCAGTCATCGTAAGGGTCTAGTGGATGGTGTGCCTGATGCACATGTCCCACCAGTGGGTGGTTCCAGGGACCCTTTGGGAGCACCTGGTACAGAGGGGCGCTGGTGGGTGTGGCCGGCTGGGGGCAGTTCCCTGAGGTTCAGGGACAGGAAGGGCCTTTGGCTCTTGCTGTAGCTCCCATCCCGTGTTTTAGAAAACTGAGCCACAACTTGCCTGCGGCGATAGTCACCCTTTTCGCATAACACTTCTGAGCGTTGACATGCATATGGTCATATAATCGGCCCACAGCAATAACCTTTCTGTCATCCCCTCATCCCCCCCAGTCCCTTTGTCCTCAGCCCCTCTCCCCTACTCCTATTCCTGGCAGACGCCCATCTGTGGCTAGCTGGTATGGGTTTAGAAAACTCATGGCTCCTTGTAATCTATTAAATGAAGCTGTCTGCCACACCTGAGCATCCTATCAATCTGTTCCAGCGCCAGGTGTTCTCATAAACTTTCACCTGGAGAGAGATTCATTTTAAGAAGCCAAAGCCTCCTTCTGGGGAGAACTTTTTATTTATTTATTTATTTTTTGTACCAGAGATTGAACCCAGGGGTGCTTAACCACTGAGCCACATCTCCAGCCCTCTTTATATTTTATTTAGAGATAGGGTCTCACTAAGTTGCTTAGGGCCTGGCTAAATTGCTGTTGCTGAGGCTGGCTTTGGACTTGCAATCCTCCTGCCTTAGCCTCCTGAGCTGCTGGGATTACAGGCGTGCACCACCACATCTGGCTGGAAGAAGAATTTTCGATATAAAATTTCACAGCAAAATAAAGTTTTATCTTTATAGTTAGAAGAAGTTAACGATAGTCTTGTCACCTTGCAGTGGCCCCTGGGAGGTCTGGACCCATGTCCACACCAGCCTCTAGTCTGCTTGCACTGTGCCACCACTACCATCCCACTTCACCTTTGACCCCTTCCCTTCTTTACCCAGGGCCTCATGCATGCTAATCATGTGCTCTACCACTGAGCTACACCCCAGCCCCTACTTTTCTCACTTAAAACAAAATTTTCTATATGTTAAAAATGTTTTTGTCTTGACTCCCTCTTGGAAGGAGGAAAATTCCAAATCTTTCACATAACCAACAACACAGGGAAGCAGAGTACGGAGGCAGGGAAGTGGCCGGACCTCATCCTGAGCTCATCCCAGCAGGCCTGGGATGCTCCTCCGGGCATGGTCCTGTGCTGGATGACAGGTTAGGGCTTGAGCAGAACAGCAGGAGCCCCGTGTTCCTTGGCTCTGCTGTTACCTGACCCAGAAGGTCAGGACGTGCTCCCAGATGAGGAGTGCCAGGGAATTGGGGGGTTTCTGCATGACCTGCCTCCTGTTCCTCACAGGTTACTCCAGCCGGAGGGGACAGAGCCCCAGTAGCAAGAGCAATGACACTCTCAGTGGCATTTCCTCCATTGAGCCCAGCAAACACTCAGGCTCCTCCCACAGCCTGGCCTCGGTGAGGAGCTGGGGTGGGGATGGCCAGGGAGGGCACCCAGCACAGCCCCCACTCTGCCCTCAGGGAGCTTCTGGACTAGCAGGAAGACTGGAGAAGTTTCAATTTATTCGTGCCTTTGTTCATCCATGCATATAGGTCTTCAGAGATGGCTGCAGGCTGCAGCCACATGGGAGAAAGGTGGACAGGTGCAGAAGAGAGAGGCTGACGGCCTCTTGGGGAAGGCACTTATCTCTGAAAATACCTTTCTTCATTCTTTTCTCAGACACTGAGCAAACGCCTGCGTGGTGACAGGGACACTGCTAGGTGCTGAGGATCTAGAGATAAATAGGACAAAGGGAAGCTTGTTTTTTCCTGGAGCAGTGCTTCGGCTCCTTCACTCGTCTAGTTAATAATTCACTCAGCAAGCTCGAGCCCAGCACCACCCTGGGGACACAGGGGTGAGCAAGGGATGGTTCTTGTCCTCTGGAGCCCATAGCCTCTGGCAGGAGGGCGCAGCCAGTCCTGTGGATGAGAGACTGGCAGGTGGTGGGCACTCCTGCCTTCTGAGTCTGTCTGGTACAGCAAGGACTGGGAGCATGTTTCACAGGCAGACACTGAGTGCCAGGCGGGCCTTGGCCTGGTTCCTCCTGTGTTGGTGGCTCTGGCTGGCATCGTCAGGTGCTTGAGCTGTGGATTCAGGCCATTCTGAAAGTTGAACAGTGGCCAGGCTTGCAGGATGGTTTTGGGAGGCTGTGGGGGTGGGCTCAGAGGGGTCCTGGAAAGGGTCTGCAGAGTCCTCACTCCTTGACCTTGTGCTTGGCACCCAGATGGTGGTGGTGAACTCATCCAGTCCCACTGCTGCGTGCTCGGGACCGTGGGACATCCGAGGAATGGAGGAATCTGTGCCCGTCACCGACGGCAGTGCTGAGCGTCTCTACGCACAAGGTGCAAGCAGGAGGCTGACTCCGCCAGGGCGGGGTGGAGGAGGGCTGCCCAGAGCCGCTGGGGCTTGGGCCCTGCTCCAGGTGCTGCCCCAACCCTGCCCCAAGCCCCCCATTCAGTGATTTTCAGCCCTTTTTGGACAGGGGACAGTGTCCAGGAACAAATTTGGTCTAAGTGAAGGCCTGGAATCTGACCAACTCTGAAGAGTGGTCAGACCCAGCTCCCCAGGCATGCTAGGTTCTCCTTTTCCTGTGACCCCCTGCCTCCCTCCGTGTGCGCCCTTCTTAAGTGAGGCTCAGGAGGCGGGGCCTGACTGTCCTCCTGCCTGTGCCCAGGCATGGAGCTCTTCGAGGAGGCACTGCAGAAGTGGGAGCAGGCCCTGAGCGTGGGCCAGAGGGGGGAAGACGGCAGCACCCCCACGCCAGGGGACAGCCTCCGGAGCCCTGAGACTGCCTCTGAGGCACTGTCAGAGGTAGGTGGTCTTCCTCCACGTCTTGCCCCCGGGTCATTTGAGGTTGGTGACGTGGAACACTGGGCAGCCGCGCTGTCTGTGACTCCTTTCCTTCTTGGCCTGAAGCTTCCCATCCATGAGGGCATTATTGGGATTTATAAAACAGTCCACGATGGTGCTTGGCACAGTGCCTGGCACTTGGTAGTTCCTCAGTAAATGATTATCAGACCCCTCCTCCCAACTCTGAGAAAATGTGCATTGACGAAAGCCTGGAAGGAAATGGGCCTCCGTTCAGAGGGGATTGACTCACGGGGCCTTTTTTGTTTGTTTTTGGTACCCGGGATTGAACTCAAGGGCACTCGACCACTGAGCCACATCCCCAGCCCTATTCTGTGTACTTTTTAGAGACAGGGTCTCACTGAGTTGCTTGGCACCTCATTTTAGGTGAGGCTGGCTTTGAACTTGTGGTCCTCTTGCCTCAGCCTCCCCAGCTGCTGGGATTACAGACATGTGCCTCCGGGCGGGCTGTTTTTCTTTTCTTGGTGTATTCTTTTGGAATACTGTCTAGGTGGTTTTCTGTAGTGAATTTTTATTTTCCAATATTAGGAAAGAAAATAAAGGTGGCTGCTGCTTTTTTTGTGGGGCTGACAATTGAAGCCAGGACTTCACCCATGCTGGCCAGGACACTGCCACTGAGCCACATCTGCAGCCCCAAGGCTTCTGTTTTTCACAGTAAACATTTCTGTGAAAAGGGCACCAAACGCATGTCCCAAGATGGATGTTCACTGAAGTTAACACAAAATCCTGGAAACTACCTAAATACCTCTAGCCACTGTAAGGAGCAGGGGAAAGCTGTGTGGACGGACAGGCCCAGGGTGTGTCATTTGAATGAAAAAAATAAGCCAGAGAACTGTGTGCATAGCACTACCCTGTGTGCAATGGCTTTGAACAAGACGCACGTGTATGTGCAGTAGAGAGCACTGGTGTGTTCGTACATTTCCATTTTTCTCTGGATGCATTTACTAGGGGAGAGTTCTGAAGAGGAAGGTGGGAAAAACTTCTACTTTACTGTGCAGTACTTTTCTTTTCTTTTTGAATATTTTTAGGTTTTGTTTTGTTTGTTTTGGTGCTGGTGCTGGGGACGGAGCCCAGGGCCTTGCCATGCTTCTGTTGCTGAGCCGCACCCTCAGCCTCTCTGATTCTTATAATGTTGAACAGACCCTTATGGCAAGGTGCCGTAGTGATATCTTGGGCTGTTTTTTTTTTTTCCCCTCATGCCTTTCTGTATTGAAAAAGATAAAAAGCAAAACCAAAGGCTGGTGGGTCCCTGTCCTGCTGGAGGACAAGCAGGAGCCCTCTTTCAGGAATGGCATGATGGTATCTGCAGCCAGCCAGGAAATGGCAACAACTTGAGGCGCCAAAAACAGGGAGTTTCCAGAGACTTGGGAGATGATTGCAAGTTCAAGGTCAGGCTCGGCAATTTATCAAGACCCTCAGCAACTTAGTGAGAGCCTGTTTCAAAATAAAAAATAAAAAGGACTTGGTCTGTGGCTCCCTACTGCAGCATCCTGGCCCCAACCTTCAGTTCTAAATCAAACCAAACCAGACAGGGAGTTTAATCCAGGGACTCAGTTGCCCGGATGAGGGAGGAGCTGGAGGGATGTGGGAAGAGGTTGTGGCCCTGAGCCCAGGTCAGGGCTGTTCTATGGGAGCTGGACCCACAGGGGAACTCACGGTGAAAATGCCCACTCTTCCACCCTGCACCTCTGTGTCTCACCTGCGTCTCCCGTTGGCCAGGAGCCATCAGGTGGGGGTGCTGGCAAGCAGTTTGCAGACCTGGATTGCACCTGGCACAGCCACTCAAAGGCTAAGAGTGCACCTGCCCTCTGCCCTGACTGGGGCATGAGCTCAGAGGCCTCCTGCCATGTGGGCATGCCTGCAGGGGCCGTGGGCAGACACGAGGGCAGGGAAGTGCCTGGGGCATGGTGTAGAGGGCCCACGCTATAGCCCCTTGATGCCAGTCCATGCAGTAGATGATGGACACCTGCAGGCTCTGTCAGGGAGGGGGAGTGAGCGAGGCTGCTTTGTTTCCCAAATTATACTCATTGCTGAAGCTGCATCTTAGGATCCTGGACCTTGTACTGTTTTCCTCACTGTGAAAGCAATGGAATCCCCACTTGGAGAACAGTGAAAACCACAGAAATCCCAGAGAGGAAAACGGAGGAGCCCAGCCCCTGCCCTCGCAGCTCATGGTTGTGGTGTGGGGCGAAGGCCCTCAGCCTCCTGGCTGCTGGGCTGTCACACAGGGTGCTTGTCATTGAGCCCCCATCCTTTCCCAGGAGTAACCACTGTGGGCCCCCAAAGGCATATTTCTACACTATAATTTTTAAAACAGCTTTATCAAATAGAATTCCCATGCTATCAAATTTATACACTTTCTATAATTCAGTGGCTTTAGTAGCTTCCTGGAGTTGTCTGTCCATCATGGAAATTGCTCCCAGAACATTTTCATGAAACCCCTTGCACTTCAGCAGTCACCCCCACATTTCCTCATCCCCCAGCCCTGGACAACCGTGAGTCTCCCTTCTCCATATATAGATGTGCGTATCCTGGACTTTTTTTTTTTTTTTTAGAGAAATTTTTAATATTTATTTTTAGTTTTCGGCGGACACATCTTTGTTTGTATGTGGTGCTGAGGATCGAACCCAGCGCCCCGCGCATGCCAGGTGAGCACACTACCGCTTGAGCCACATCCCCAGCCCCCTGGACATTTTTTAAAAATCTTTATTTTATTCATTTATTTTTATGTGGTGCTGAGGACCGAACCCAGGGTCTCGCACATGTGAGGCGAGCGCTCTACCCTGAGCCATACCCCCAGCCCTATCCTGGACATTTTTATAAGTGGAATCATGAAATATGTGGTTTTCTGTGGTTGGCTTCCTTCATATGGCATTGTGCTTCCAAGATTCACTGCTGAATGACATTCCAGCATATGGATATCCATTTTATGTATCCACTTGATTGATTTTTATACATCAGTAGATGGATGTTTGGGTCATTTGCACTCTGGCTGTAGTGAGAACGCTCTATGAGCATTTATGTAGGGGTGGTATTTTTGATTTTTGGTTTTTTGTTTGTTTTGTTTTGTTTTTGTACTAGGGATTGAACCCAGGGGTGCTCTGCCACAGAGCCACATCCCCAGCCCTTTTATTTTTTGAGACGGGGTCTTGAACTTGAGATCCTCCTGCCTCAGCTTCCTGAGTAGCTGGGATTACAAGTATGTACCACCATGCCTGGCTGTTTACACTTCCTTGATAGTATCCTTTGAAGCACAAAATTTTTTTTTTTTAATTATTGGTACTGGGGATTGAACGCAGGGGTGCTTTACCACTGAGCCACATCCCTAGTCCTTTTTGTTTTATTTAGAGACAGGGTTTCACTGAGTTGCTGAGGATGGCTTTGAACTTGCAATCATCCTGCCTCAGCCTCTGAGCCACTGGGATTACAGATATGCACCACCACCCCCAACCAAAATTTTTAATTCTAAAATTCAGTTTACTTATTTTTTAATTTTATAGCTAAGAAACTTTTGCCTACTCTGAGGTCATTTTACAGCAAAGTAGTGAGCAGGCTGCTGCCAGAGCTGCTAGGCTCTTCTGGCCACACAGACGGGCCCTGGCCCTGCTATAGAACCCAGCAAAGAGGCCCATGGGTCTGTGGTCCTGTAAGCTGAGCCTGGGTCTAGCTATGCCAGGCTATAGCTGGATAATCTGGGACACTTCTTGAGTTTTTAAAATTTTTCTATTTTCTTTCTTTTCTTTTCAATACTAAGGATGGAACCCAGGGCCTTGTGTAATGTAGGCAAGTGCTCTATCACTGAGCTACAACTGCAGCCTTTTTTGGGGGCGTGGGGGGATTGAATTTAGGGGCAATCAACCACTGAGCCACATCCCCATTTTTTTTTTTTTTTTTTTAATTTAGAGACAAGTCTCACTGAGTTACTAAGTGCGTCACCATTGCTGAGGCTGGCTTTGAACTCACAATCCTCCTGCCTCAGCCTCCAGAGCCACTGGGATTACAGGCATGTGCCACTGTGCCTAGCCCGTAGCCCTTTTTTTTTAATATTTATTTTTTGGTTGTAGTTGGACACAATACCTTTATTTTATTGATTTTTATGTGGTGCTGAGGATCAAACCCAGGGCCTCACATGTGCCAGGCAAGCTCTGTACCGCTGAGCCACCACCCCAGGTACCCACAGCCCTTTTTTTCAAAAAAAAAAATATTTTTATTTGTATTTTTTAGTTGTAAATGGACACAGTTCCTTTATTTGATTTATTTATTTTTATGTGGTGCTGAAGTTTGAACCCAGTGCCTCACACGTGCTAGGCAAGCGCTCCACCACTGAGCCACAACCTCAACCCCCACCCCCCCAGCTCTTTTTAAAAGTTCTTATTTTATTTTTTGAAACAGGGTCTGGCTAAGTTCCTAGGCTGACCTGGAACTTGCGATCCTCCCACCTCGGCTTCTGGAGTCGTCACCATGCTCTGCTACCTCCTTGTATTTTCTCTGTGAATCTGGATCACAGTATCCCTGCCTTCCCAGGACACCTTGAGGCTGAACAGCGAGGTCCCTGTCCAGGGCAAGCCCAGTGACTCCCAGCCCTTCCAGCCCTTTCTCCCCAGCAGCCTCCTCCCAGGGTCCAGTTACATGCAGGGGCAGGCTCTGGTAACCTGCAGAAACACAGTAGTCGGCTGGCTCGTGTCTCTCCCTGGGCCCAGAGCGCTCAGGGTTCAAGGAGGCCTTGGAGGCCACAGGGTGCTGTGTAGCAGAAGGCAGTGTCCCAGGAAGCCTGCTCACTCCAGACCTGCACCCCCCCCACCCCCCATAGCCAAGACCCTCCTGGGCCTCTCTGCAAGCATCCCCTTGCCTCCCTCATCCTCCCACACAGCCTTCCCTCTGCTGGCCAGCCTTGTGATCTGCTGGCTACAACCCCACAGCATGGTGCTGGGGTTCTTACACTCTGCACCCCAACACCACAGTAACAGCTACATCAGTCAGCATTTTATCGCTGTGACCAAAATACCTGACACAGGCAAGTTGGAGGACAGGTTTATTTTAGCCCATAATTCCAGAGGTTTCAGTCCGTGGGCGGTGGGCCCTGTTGCTTTGGGGCTGAGGTGAGGCAGAACGTCTTGGCCGAAGGGCTTGGGAGGAAATGTACTCAGCTCATGGCAGCTGGGAGGCAAAGAGAAAGAAAAGGGGCCAGGCAAAAAATGGTCTCCCAGTGACCTACTTTTAAAAATTGGGCCCCACCTGCCATAATGCCATTGAATGGAGTCCATGAGTGGATTCTTCCACTGATGAGGTCAGAGCCCGCGCAACCCAGGCACCTCCCGAAGCCCCACCTCTGAACCTTGCTGTGTTGGGGCTGAGCCCTCAACACGTGACCTTGGGAGTCATGCCAGATCCAAGCACAGCAGCTGTTACCTGCAGTCAGGCTCTGTCCTCACAAGGCAGTGCTGCTGAGGCTCAGTGCAGTGCTTTCCCAGGCGCGTGTGGCTAGCAACAGGGAATTTCATCCCATCTCTTCTGGCTCTGAACTGCTCTCATGGTTAAAATAATAACTACAGTAATTATCATGAGAGCTGGCAGCCACGGGCTGTCACTATGGGCCAGTGTTTGTGTGAAGTGTTTTGCATACTTTTTCTCATTGAAGTTTTTCCCCAAACTCTGGGAGATGGGCACACTCATTTCCACTGACAGATAATGAGAAGCTCAAAATGGGAAAATTATTTGCCAAGGGTCACACAGTTTGGAACTGGTGCCAAGATCCACACCCAGGTGTGTTTGGCTGCAGAACAGCACTGTTCAGTAGAAAGCCCCATGTTAAAATTTTGTAGAGACCATATTAAAAAGCCAAAAAAGCCAGGCATGGTGGCACTCACCTGTAATCCCAGCAGCTCAGGACATTGAGGCAGGATTGCAAGTTCAAGTGCAGCCTCAACATCTTATTGAGACCCAGGGGATGTAACGGAGTGATAAAGCACCCCAGGGTTCAATCCAATATTCAAAAAAAACAAAGGCAAAAACAAATTTTAAGTTTAATTTTAATGATATGCTTTATATCACTTGGTGTATCCAAATTTTGATCATTTCGGCCTGTAGATGACCTAAAAGACTGCTGAGATATTTTGCATTTCCTTTTGGCTCTAAGTGAGGGATCCATTGTGCATGTGTACGTAGGGATGTCTGTTGGGACTGGCCACATTTCAAGTGCCCATGGCCCTGGTGTCTCCTGTCATGGGCAGCAGGTCCAGAGCTCGTGCTCTTGGTGCCAGGCCCCAGTGCCTTCTCCCCTTTCTCCAGGGGCTGGATGGGGCAAGAGGCCCTTCACTGGGGAGGTGGCAGGCGTGCGTTGATGGTCACGGCTTTCCTCACAGCCAGAGTCACAGCGCAGGGAATTTGCGGAGAAGCTGGAGTCCTTGCTGCACCGGGCCTACCACCTGCAGGAGGAGTTTGGCTCCACCTTCCCCTCGGATAGCATGCTGCTGGACCTTGGTGAGGGGGCCATAGAGCAGCTATGGGGCTGAGGGTGGGGGATGGAGGTATAGAGGAGCCAGAGAACCAGGGGGCCCCTTCGGTGCCTTAGACAGCTCCTGACTCCCGGGGCCCACTGGGGGTCTGGCTTCATGCACCCAGTCCTTGTTGCGTAGATGAGGAGCTGAGGCACCCTTTCAGCAGGGCCAGTAGAGCAAGTGAGGCCCCAGGAGCCCCTGGCCAGTGTACCTGTGCAGCCCTTGGGAGCAGGCCTTGGGGCCTGTGTCAGCATGTTCCTGAGCTCTGAGACCTTTGGGAGGCTGAGTGGCTGAGTGCCTTTGAAGGACCAGAGCCTTCTACACTTGAGCAGGCAGAGATGGGATGCCAGGAGTGGCCACTGCCTCCCTCAGGCCGAGTTCCAGCCTGTCAGAGGGGAAGAATCTTGCCCAGGACTGCACAGTAAACTGAGTACTTTCCTGCAGAGCTGAGGGGCCACCAGACCTCAAGTCCAGTGGTGTGACCATGGCAAGTCCCCTTGGCAGCTTGGTGTCCACACCTACCAGGCCCAGGGAAGACACTGGAGGCCAGGAGGGCTCAGTTGCTGATCCCTGTGCCCAGATTCCTTTCAGCCCCGAGAGGGGCCTCAGTTCAGCCCTCTCACTGCTCTTTCAGAGAGGACCCTCATGCTGCCCCTCACCGAGGGCTCGCTGCGTCTGCGGGCTGACGACGAGGAGAGCCTGACTTCGGAGGACTCCTTCTTCTCAGCCACTGAGGTAACTGGGGCAGGGAACCAAGCAGGCTGGGCAGCCCAAAGCTCCCTGGAGGCCAGCCTGGGAGCACTGGGCTGTGGGAATGTGAGGCACTTCCTCCAGCTGGAGCTGAACTTCGCAGAAGCAGAGTGTCGCTCCCTGGGGACTCTGAATTGCTGAGGACTGGGCCTGAGATGCTAGGCATCATGGCTAGAGAGGAGGCCCACCCGGGGCTCTGGCCCCTACTCATCTGTCGTGGGGTTGGTGCTTGGCATTAGCCTCCTGTGTGGCCTCCAGTGTTGGGCACACACATGTCCTTGCCTGGGACAGGAGGACTTGAAGCCAAGCCTCCATCTGATGGACCAGTGTTCCCTCTGATATGCTCTGAGAGGGGCAGTGGTCAGACCCCTCGGGAGCCTCTGCCGGCAGAAGGGTAGGCAGGCGCCCTCGCCTCGTGGAGTGTTGCTCGCTGGCTCCCTCAACCCCTCCTGTGTCTCTTCCCCAGCTCTTGGAGTCCCTGCAGGTGGGGGACTACCCGATCCCACTATCCAGGCCTGCTGCTGCCTACGAGGAGGCCCTGCAACTGGTGAAAGATGGGAAGGTGCCCTGTCGCAGCCTCAGGTGAGGGTACAAGGAGGGCACAGGAGGCAGTGGGCGAAACCCACTGCGTGGAGCTGGTGGAGGAGCTGCTCGTGGCTTCTGCCCCTGCTGAGGGAGACCTGGCTGGTCTTGAACGAAGTCCAGCAGGTCTGCTAAATGACAGCTGCAGGGCTGGGGCTCGGGCTCAAAGGTAGAGTGCTTGCCCCGCATGTGAGGGGCCCTGGCTTCGAGCCTCAGCACCATGTAAAAGTAAATAAAGTATTATGTAAAAAAATTTAAAAAACCAAAAGTTACAGTAATTAATAGTTAACCATTGTTCTGAGTTCTCAAATGGTCCATCCCAGCAGCACAGTGGACACAGTCCTACACCATGTCCTGACAACCCTTGGTAGTAGAGGTTAAGAACCCAGGCTTTGGGGACAGAGCCCTGGCTTCTGTCCAGGTTCTGTCCTTTGTAGTGTTTGGGCCTGAGCAGGTCTGTCCCTTCTCATCCTGCTTTTGTTTGTGCTTATATTTCGGTCTCTTTGCCATCAGAGAGTTAGCTTTTCTGTATAGTATAAAACTCAAATTTTCCTAAGGCTTGCAAATTCATGTATTTAAAAGTCCACTGATCAGGGCTGGGCTGGGGAGTAGCTCAGTTGGTGGAGTGCCTGCCTTGCATGCACAAAGCCCTGGGTTTGATCCCTAGCACCACACACACACACACACACACACACACACACACACACACAAAGTTCACTGATCAAAAATGGTTGAAAGTTCTGGTTGAATCTGTGGTGATCTGGACAAAGGGCAGCTGCAGCAGGTGGAAACCCCCTGCCCGATGTGCTGCCCTCTGGGAGCAATTTGACCATTTTGGTCCTTTGCCAGTGATGGCTGAGGGCTGGTTGTGGCCTAAAGGAGGCCAAGGTCAGCCCAGCCACCGTGATGAGGAGGCTGGCCTCTCCTCAGAGACCATCCGTCAAACCTCTGCCTCAGGCTGTGGGAGGCTGAGGCCTACAGGGAGGCGTCACAGTGCCAGGTGAGGCTGGCAAAGCTTCCCGCTTCCCACTCCCCACCCGAGTGCGCCCTGTCCCCCACTCGACTTTGCTGAGCAGGCAAGTGTGACACTATCTGTCCTCCCCTCAGGACGGAGCTGCTGGGCTGCTACAGTGACCAGGACTTCCTGGCCAAGCTGCATTGTGTGCGGCAGGCCTTTGAGGTAGGTGTGGTCCAGGGCCTCTTGGGGAGGGTGGAGCCAAGGATGAGGGGCAGTGTGGCCATGTGGTGTGCACATGGCTTCCATCTTGGCCAGAGCGGCCCTGTGCAGGATACCTCCTGGGCAGATGGGATCTCCTGCCCAGCCCATTGTACTGCCTCCTCCATGGGCAAAGGGGCCCCAGCAGCTCTCCCTTCCTCATCCTGTAGGGGCTCCTGGAAGACCAGAGTAACCAGCTGTTCTTCGGAGAGGTCGGCCGGCAGATGGTGACAGGCCTGATGACCAAGGCTGAGAAGGTAGCCAGGGTGGGGTTTGTTTTTTTTTTTTCAGAAAACAATTTAAAACCAAGCAGAGGAGCTTTGACTTCATCCTGTGGGCATTGGAGGAAGGGCTGAGGTTTGACTCCCTGTGCCAATTTTGAAAAACAAAAAATCTGTATTGCTTTTTATTTCAGATTCCAACATAGTACAGTTTTACAAAACTTACCAATTATAAAACACAAACTGTAAAAGGTTCCCCGCACCCTCTCTGCCCAAGTGGACCCCTGCTGCCCAAGGGAAATGTGAGCCTGTCTATGGTTGGGAACGTGCCCCTTCTGCCGGCTTCTGTGGAGGTTGTTCACCCCTGGACACTGCTGTCTGGTTTCCCAGCCTTAGGACCCTCCCAACCGCCTGCAGCTTTGCTGTGTGATCTAAGGGCTTAGCTCACCCATGGAGGCACCTCAGGCCCTGGGGTGACAGTTACTGACTGTACAGCAGTCCACATCACGGACAGCGCTACTTTAGTTCTCCTCACTCAGGTCCCTGTGGTATCATGAAGTCTCTGTCCATGGTCTTGGCAGGAAGTTTTGAAGGCCGGCAGAGCTTGCCAGTTTGCCCTCGGCAAGGCCTGGACACTTATATTCCCATGAGATATTAGTAATCTTTCTATTCTTTGTATTTTATCCATTGCTTTATGGCTCTTTGGTTATGGGTGAGGTTGCATAATTTCTCGTGTTTATTGGCCACTTGTGGGTTTTTTGTTGTTTCTTTAACGAATTGGAGCAAAGTTTTGGAACAGGCCTTTTCCCGAGTGCTCTGCCCACATGCTGGAGAAGCGATTCTGAAGTCCATATGTGCCCTCATTCTCCATTTCTGAACACCCTTCATTCCTGCTGCCTGCCATGTGCAGCCTGAGCTCTGTTCTGTGGTGGCCTCACCCTGGCCAGAGCGAAGGTCCCAGGGCTTCCAGTGCACAGCAGGCCCTCTGCCTGATCTGGGCCTTCCCCTGCGCTGGTCCCTGTGTGCCTAGCACACTGTTCCTTAATTCTTTTTTCTTCTTTTTTCTACTGCATAAGATTGTTTTTATTGACAGCTGGGTCTTTACATTTGAATGTTAATTTTTCATCTGTTTATTTCTAGGAGCTAGAACCACATTATCCAGCCAATTCTTTTTTACTTCAGCAATTTTATGTGAAATATACATAGAAGCATGTGAAAAAGTATGTGTAGGACTTAATGAATAAAAAGATGAGGGTTCACTCTGGCTGTGGTGGCTTCAGTGCCCTGCATCCTGCTCAAGCCCTGTCCTCCTCCCGTCTCAGTGAAGCCCACGAGGTTCAGGGCAAGTGCTCCTTGAACATTCATGTTGGCTGGGTGGCCACCTCCAGCACCTACCACTTACCTAGCAGTGAGCGCTTTACTTGCATTTCTTTACTCGCAATTGCTTCTTGGAGCCTACTGCAGCTCCTGTGTGGCAGAGGGGACGGTCTGGACTCTGAGCAGGTTAGGCGTGCAGCGGGGCTTTGCACCCAGGTGGGCCTGGTCTATCCTGTGCCTGTGGCCTGCTCTTTGTGGCATCCCCAGGAGGACAAGTGAATGAGTGAACAAAGGCTGAGCAGGTGCCAGGAGCGGGGCAGACCAGCCCCTCTGGGGCATGCCTCCGTCCAGCCTCTGCCCCGGGCAGGACTTGGGCTTTGTTGTCATTAAGAAGTGCAAGAGGCTGTCTGGCAGCTCCCGAGCGCCACAGCCTGTGCTGAGCTGTGTGACTACAGCAGGAGCCAACGTGGCCCCATCAGGGCCCCCAGACAGGTGGCCAGGGCCAGGCCATCTGAGAAGATACTGGCCCTATGGGGCGTGGCCAGGCCCTGGAGTTACAGCATCAGGCTTCTTCCTCACCGTGTGTCAATGGGCCAGTCCCAGAAACCTCCGGGTCATTGTATGTGAGTGGGTCCCTGTGTGTGAGCGGGCATGCCCCATGTCAGACCTGCTCAGCTGGCTTAGAAGTGTCAAGGGTCAGTTACCTTCCTCCTTGACATTGATATTGAGGGTCATTGGTCATTTGTAGGTAAGGACATAAGGCTCTGGGGGTGCCCGGACAGCCCAGGGCCATCTCTAAAATTCTCTTTCAAACTTAATAAAAACAGTGGGGTGGTATGGTGCATGCCTGATGAGCCCAGGTGCTCGAGACCAGCCTAGGCCACAGTGATAATAATAATAAGTAAAATGATAATAAGTAAGTAAATAAAGAAATAAAATTGTAAATTGTAGGGCTGGGGATGTAGCTCAGTGGTAGAGCACTTACTGAGCATGTGACTTGCTTAATATATAATTAACATATATATACACACACACATATATATATGTATCTATCTATATAATATCGTGTATATGTATGTGTGTGTGTGTGTATATATAAAGTTAATTAAGGATAAAAAAAATTAAAAGTGATGATAGCCAGGCACAGTGGTGCACACCTGTAATCCCAGCAACTCAGGAGCCTGAGGCAGGAGGATCATGAGTTCAAAGCCAACCTCAGCAACTTAGTGAGGCCCTAAGCAACTCAGCCCTGTCTCTAAGATCCGCCTCTAAATAAAATATAAAAAAGGGCTGGTGATGTAGCTCAGTGGTTGAGCACTCCTGGGTTCAGTCCTCAGTACCAATAAATAAATAAATGGTTAAAAAGTTGATGGGTGGATGCTCTTTGTAGGAAAAACTAAGGGGAAAAAAAAAAAAAAAAAGCCAGGTGCCATGGCGCATGCCTGTAATCCCAGTGGCCTAGGAGGCTGAGACAGAAAGATTGCAAGTTCAAAGCCAGCTTCAGCAACTTAGTAAGGCCCTAAGCAATTCCCTATCTCAAAACTTAAAAATGGGCTGGGGATCTGGGGGCGTGGCTCAGTGGTAAAGTGCTCCTGGGTTCAATGGGGGGGGGGGCACAAAAGAAACCAAAAAGAACAAAGTAAAAACTGTCTCTGATTCTACCCTGTTCACAGTTTGATGAATATCCACCTGTTGTCCCCTTTTGCCCATGGTCTTTATAAATGTCATCAACCTGTTATCCTGCCTGGCTCTTTAGAGCATCACCTAAAGTGGGCATAACTCCTGATGGGGAGTCAGCCATGCTTAGAGCAGACCCTGGTACTTCCTGTCTCTGCGCAGACCCACGTCAGCAAACTGCATCGAGAGGCTGACTGAACCACAGGGTCTCAGAGTGAAGGTGCACGGTAGAGCTGAGGGTCTTCGTTCTTAGTAGCGTTAGCAGTCTTTTTTTTTTTTTTTTTTTTAATATTTTTTCAGTTGTAGTTGGACACAATACTTTTATTTTATTTATTTATCTTATATGGTGCTGAGGATTGAACCCAGCGCCTCACACATGTTAGGCGAGCGCTCTGCCCCTGAGCCACAATCTCAGCCCCAACATTAGCAGTCTTTTTGATTGATTGATTGATTTTGCTGTGCTGGGGATGGAATCCAGGGCCATGCACACACTAGGCAAGCACTCTGCCACTGAGTCATGCCCCAGCCCTGCATTAGTCTTAGACTCTGTATTGAACACTTAGGTGTCAGGCACTGGATTGATTGTCTTAGAGGCAGGAGTTCACCAGTTCCCCCAGAACAGCCTTATGAATGTGGGCTGTAGCTTCTCGTCTCACCTCTGAGGCCCAAGGTCAAAATTTGGATCATACACCACCTGACTAAAGCTCAGGTTCTCGTGCCTCCCTTGAGTCAGGTTGTGCTGTGCCTGTGCACATCTGGAAGGCAGCAGGTGCTCCCTGGTTCTCTGGAGAGGCCCACTGCAGCAGGCAGTAGATGCTTCCTCACCTGGTCTTCCCTAGGTCAAGGCCCCATCCCTGCCTTGGCATGTCCCCATCCACAGGCCAGCCTGTCCCTGTGGATCTCATCCAGCTGGGGCTTGGGGCCTCTCCCACAACCAAAACAGGCTGTGCTTCTCCCTACAGAGCCCCAAAGGCTTCCTGGAGAGCTATGAGGAGATGCTGAGCTATGCTCTGCGGCCTGAGACCTGGGCCACCACTCGGCTGGAGCTGGAGGGCCGTGGGGTGAGTTGGTCTGTGCTCAACTTCCTGGGCTCCTCTGTACCTGAGATCCTTGGGGGTGGGGGAAGGGTATGCCAACTTCTGCCTCTCTTCCAAGCAGCTGAGATGACACCATTACTGCTCAGAGCCCTGGTTCCTGCCCTGCCCCAGGCACAGGCATGAGGGAGGTGGCCTCTGTTGCAGGGCAAGGGAAAGATATATACACCCTCCACATGTCACATCCAGGCTCCTTCTGGCTTCAGCCTTGCTGTGTGCACAGTGGCTCTGAGTCCAGCCCTGAACTCCCCGCAGGTGGTTTGCATGAGCTTCTTCGACATCGTGCTTGACTTCATCCTCATGGATGCCTTCGAGGATCTGGAGAATCCCCCATCCTCAGTGCTTGCTGTCTTGCGAAACCGTTGGCTGTCAGACAGCTTCAAGGAGACGGTGGGCCACTGTCCCACCCCAAACCTCACATCACAAGATCCTGGAACTCACCTGACCCCTTCTCATGCCATCACTGCTTCGGGCACCAGGGCTGGGCACCTGCCCATCAGTTTCTGGGCCTGCGGTTTCTTCCTGGGCACCCTAGAACTGCCTTTCACTGGGTCCAGCACCAGGAGCGAGCCCGGCCTTTCTGCAGCGTGGATCCCCAGCTCTGCTCACTCGGTGCTGGCATTACTTCCACCCAATAGTGATACATCCTATTAAGTGAAAATAGGAGGAAACAACCAAAACAAGAAGAAATGAGGCACAGAGTAGGAGAGAGTCTGCTGGACCACAGGGACTCTTCAGCAGTCACTGTGATTCCCCCAACCACCAGATGGGATGGGGGCTTCATCCTGGCCATTTTCTATGGGAGGAAACCCAGGCTCAAGGAGAGCAGCACCTAGTTCAGGGCCCCTTGCAGTCAAGGCTAAATTCCTGAGTTAGGGGAAAGAATCTAGAGCTCAGGACTGAGCCCCATCTTCCTCCCTGGGGTGGGGTGAGCTGGGGATAAGGGATTAGAAACCAGGCAGGGTGGGTAGGGGCTCTGGGGTTGGCCTTATTCTGACACCGAGGTGGGTCCATCTCTGCTCTAGGCCCTGGCCACTGCTTGCTGGTCGGTCCTGAAAGCCAAGAGGAGGCTCCTGATGGTGAGTGGCCACACAGTCACCAGGGAGCCTAGTACCAGACCTGGTTCTCAGGCGAGATGGGTGGGAAACACTGGTGCAGGGAGGTCTCCCGAGTCCCCAGACTCTGCTGCACCTTTGGCCTTTCTCATCTCCTGCACTGGCCACCTTTCCTGCCCTCACCCCTCCGTTGGCCTGGAGCTCCCCATGGTCATTTTGGTCCTTTTTGTCTCACCCCCCAGGGCCCAGCACAGAGTAGCCATTAGGAAGTGTCCAGGGACTCGCCATAGGGGAAGGGACATCCTGGGAGGGCTGTGCACAGGGTGGGCTGGCGGGTCAAGGCAGAATGCCCAGGGAGCAGGCAGAGCCCCTCCTCCCACGCAGCACGCTGGTGACAGCCGGCTGCATTCTCTTAGCTGCCGTCCATGCTCACTTTGCCCTCTGGGCTCTGCTGCCCAGCTGGTACCAGCTGCCACTGCCAGTGCTCTGGGCACTTCCTTGCTGGGGCCTCCGGAGCCCCGCCTCATGCAGTTCCCACAGCAGTCTCCTGTCCCAGTGAGGAATGGCTGTGAAGTACCCATTGCTTGCCCAGGGCCACCTAGCCACCATGTAACCACCCTCAGATGCCCCCCAGGACCTGGGGGCGCTCACCCTCCCTGACCACAGTGCGCTTCCTTAACTGTCGCCCTGACAGGTGCCCGATGGCTTCATCTCCCATTTCTACTCCGTATCGGAGCACGTTAGTCCCGTCCTGGCCTTTGGCTTCCTTGGACCCAAGCCCCAGCTCGCTGAAGTCTGTGCTTTCTTCAAGGTACACAGCAGCACCCCTCTTTCCATGCCCCTGGCACAGGAGCCCTGGAGGGGCCAGCAGTGCAGAGAGGGCCTGGACCTGCTCCCAGAGGAAGGGCCAGGGGCAGCAACAGGAGAGTAGCCCAAGGGTGGGAGAGGGTGGGTTGGAGCCCTGGTGATCGGGAAGGGGACCTAATGGGTTTCGAGGACATCGTTGAAGGGCCCAGGCCCAACACCAGCCCTGTGCCCCCAGCACCAGATTGTGCAGTACCTGAGGGACATGTTTGACCTGGACAATGTGCGCTACACATCGGTGCCAGCGCTGGCGGATGACATCCTGCAACTGTCCCGGCGCCGCAGCGAGATCCTTCTGGGATACCTGGGGACACCAATGACCAGCAGCATTGGCCTGAATGGGGCACTGCCCCGAGAGAACCGGCCCCTGGCAGAGCCGCAGTAGTGGCAGGCATAGGCTGGAGGGGAGGTGGCTGGCTGGCCTCGCTCATGCAGATGGGAGAGAAGGTGACCCTCCCTCCTTTTGGGTTGGCACTCAAGGGCCAGGGTGGCCAGGGCAGTTGCCTCTGAGCTTGCCCCACCCCCCTCATCTGGGAATCCCCAAAGCTCAGAGAGCAAGTTTCCCTGGACAGGGCTGGAGGCATGGAGAGGCCCACCTGACTGCCCTCAGCTGTCTCTGAGGAAGGGTCCCTGGGAGAGGGTGGCATCGTGGAGACCTGGGACAGGAAAAGCCAAAGTCCTATGAGTGTGGGGCCCCAGAAGCTCTGACTACGCTAGGGCTGTCCACAGGTGGGCTCTGAGGGGGGAGGTAGAGGTGGGAGCGGCACGGCCTCGTGGTGAGCATCACGGAGTCCTGAGCTACAGCACCCTGCACCTGTGTGGCCGGTCTCAGGACCCAGGTGTCCTCTGGTCAGTCCAGAAGGCCCCACCCTGCCTGCCTCCTGCAAGAGTTTGCAAGTGTGCACAGGGGTGGGGGACAGCACCTAGTGGCAAAGGTCTGGGTCATCCAGAGGTTGACAGAAGGCTGGGCTGCAGCTCAGGGGTATGGTGTTTGCAAGGCCCTGGGTTCCATCCCCAGCGCTGCCAAAAAAAAAAAAAAAAATTGTTTTTTCCAGGACAGAGGTGGGCCTGCTCCCCCTGGCAGGGACTGGCCCTGACAAACCTGAGCACCAACCCAGGATACTGTCCCCCCATGTGCCCCTACCCTGCCAAAGACTGTCATTTCTCCTTCCACCTCTGCCACCACCAAAGATGGAGCAGGTGGTGCTGGGTGCTCCGGGCTCCTCCCACCTCCCCTGGGAAGCCAGGAATTCCCTGAGTGGTGCTAGGCTGGAGTTGGGGGTGCTGACCAGGGGTACTTGGGACCATCACCTGTGCTGCCATCAATAGCCCCAGGAGTGAGGGGCCGGGGACCATGGTGGGGGATGTCAGAAGATGAACACGGCTGGACCAGATCCCCCACCCTCATGGGGACAAGAAACTACCTGGCATTGTACCTTCAACACGACGCACAGACGCTCCAGGAGCTGACTAAGGAAGTGGAGCCCGCCTCAGGGCAGGCACCACCCGCTGCTCCTGTGGGGATCCTGCTAGCATCTGTCCCAGCAGCTGCCAGGGCTCTGCCAGCCCTTCAGACTTGCGGCTCTGCCAGTGTTTTGCCTGAGCTGGAAAATTTTATTTATTGCCTTAACAGTTTATTTGGAGTTTCTGCCCCTTCCAGGTTCTGAGACCTTTAGAGAAACAGACTCCTGGCTTCCCAGGCTGGAGCCAGAGCACTGGCCCTGGGACCAGGTCCCTATCCCTGGAATGGGAAGAGCTGCTGGGTGGGGAGGGCACACCCAGAAGGGGGGACGGGTGAAGGGTGATGCTGGGCATGCCTGTCCTCTCTGAACCTGGTCCCCAGACTGGAGGACCCATGGGCACTAGTGTGGCTCTGGCCTGACCCCCTCCTGGCCCTCCATCCTCACATTCCCTCTTTTGCACTTACCCTGCGCTGTGAATGTACGCCTGGGCGCTCGCTGCCCCGGTCACTGGAAGTGGCGTTCTCACCTGATCTTTGTTTACACGCCGTGCACTTGGCCTGCTTCCAGCTTCTGTATGGTGCAGCGTGTGGTGGAGCCTGTGCGTTGACCGCGAGTCCAATAAATGACGGACACCATCTCCTCCTGCACTGACATGGGGATGGGGTGGCTCTTTGCTTCTTGGCCAAAGCAGGGGACAAAGAGCGGGAGAAACCCCTCGCTGAACAGGACTACTGGTCCTGGGCAGTGCTGCGCTCACAGGCAGGCGGGAGGCGGGCGCCTTGGGCGTGCACTCGCCTCAGCGCTATGGCAGGAAGGCCACTTCCGGGCCTTAGTTTCCAGGTCTGCAAGCTGTAGGCACTGGGCAGGGGGCCCACAGGCTTCCAGGCTCAGTTTCTCTGACTGCACTAGGAGAGCCCGGCAGGGGCAGGGAGACTCGCGGGGGCAGGGGGGGGCGGTGCAGATCCAGCCTGCCATGTCTTCAGCTACTTCATGGACATCTGAAAATCACAAGCTGTTAAGTCTCAGCAACGTGGGAGGCTGAGGTAGGAGGAACAAAATTCAAGGCCAACTTGGGCAACTTAACAAGGTCTTGCCTTGAAATTAAAAAGTGGGCTGGGTGCCAGCAGTGGTAGCATAGCACATGCCTATAATCCCAGCACTCAGGAGGCTGAGGCAGGGGGATGGCAAGTAGGCTCAGCAATTGAGCAAGACCTAAGCAACTACCAAAATTAAAAAGTGGCAGGGTGTGGTGGTGCTGGGAACATAGCTCTGTGATAGAGTGCTTGCCTAGCATGCAAGAAGCCCTGGATTTGATCTCCAGTTTTTAAAAAAACAAGAATTCAAATGTTACAGAAAAGTTTTGGGGGGAACCTTTGAAGTCTGGGGTTAAAGCTGCTATTGTGGCTCAGTGGTACAATGCTTGCCTAGCATGTGTGAGGCACTGGGTTCAATCCTTGGCACCACTTATAAATAAAACAAAGGTACTGTTTTCATCTACAACCACACACACACACAATGTCGGGTTGTAGCTCAGTAGTGGAACACCTGCTTAGCATGCACAAAGCCCTGGGTTCAATTCCTGACCCTGCAAAACAAAACAAAGCCTATAAAGAACACCCCTAAAACTAATATTAGTATTTAGTACTTAGCTATAGTATTTCCTGTATGTATTTTCCAATTCCTTGCTGTGTGGGTGTGGTCCTTGGGATTGAACCCAGAATCTCTCACATGCTAGGCAAGCACTGTATCCCTGAGCTCCCTCCCTAGCCTTTCCTATTTTATTTTCAGATAGGATCTCGCTCACTTGCCCAGGTTGGCCTTCAACTTGAGGTCCTCCTGCCTCAGCCTCCTGAGTAAGAGGGATTCCAGGTGTGCACCACCACAGCTAGCTTCTTTTCCAAAATATTTTTAGTTTTCAGATGTGAACTTCACCCATGAATACTTGAAGCAGGTAGTTCATAAGGTAATTCTTCTCCAGCAAGACCCGCACACCAAAGTCACACCTAAACTATTAGTGATTCTCTAGTGTGTTTCTTGGTTTGTTTTAAACAATTTTGTAAAGGTGTAATTTGCAAACGATAAAATGTACTTGCTGTAATGATTGTTGGTACTTTACTAAAAATAGGTGTGTATCCACTACCACACACAACGTCAGCACATTGCCATCACGTTGAAAAGACCCCTTGTGCTTGTTTGCAGAATGTCCCCCAGGCCACCACCAACCTCTATTCTATACTTGCCTTTTCTATAAATGGAATCACACATTATGTGATCTTTGGTTTCTACCTTTTTTGGCTAGAATACTTTGAGCTTTACTTGCTCTATAGCATGGATCAGTATTTTAATTTTTGGTACCAGGGATTGAGCCCAGGGATGTTTACATTTTATTATGAGACAGGATCTTGCTGAATTGCTTATGGGGCCTCACTAAGTTGTTGAGGCTGACCTTGACCTCACAATCCTCCTGCCTCAGCCTCCTGAGCCTCTGGGATGATCACCACACCTGGCCAGTATTTTCTTTGTTGCTGCAGACCATTCTGGAATTGATTTTCTCCCTGCTTGTTCAATACCTCTATGAACTCATGGGTTTTTAATTATTTGATATGATGCAGTCACAATCATTCCTCTAATACTTAAAACAGTCACACGCTTAGCCACTGGGAGCTTCTTGGAATAGCTGCCAGGTCATTTGGACACCCTCCCATCAGTCTTTGAGTCCTTCCACAGAACACAGCATGGTGCTGCAGGAAGCTCAGCAGCTCACCTCTAGACTCAAAGGCGGCTGTCTGGTACCACCTGGGCCCAGCTGAGTCACCAGCTGCATGAGTGACCCACCAGAACTGCCCAGTGGAGCCCAGGCAAGAACTCAGACCCACAGTGCAGAGCAGTGGTTTTCAGCACAGGTTTGGGGAAGGGTGCTGTGGACAGTAGGTAACTGTGCCCAGTCCCCTCACTAATGGTAGGGAGATCTGGAGGGAAGTGGTGCTGGCCAGCCATGGCAGCTGTGGGATGGACATCTAGGTCTCCTGAGCCCAACCTAGAACTCCAGGCCCCTTACCTTGGCATGGCACTCCCATGGCCATAAGCAGCTAGCAATGAGCCATCTAATCCCACCCCTTCCCAGCCTTTGCTCAGGTGGTCATAGAGGACAATGGTCATAAGATCCTGCAGGACAGGGGCTGGGGATGTGGCTCAAGCGGTAGCGTGCTGGCCTGGCATGCATGTGGCCTGGGTTCGATCCTCAGCACCACATACCAACAAAGATGTTGTGTCCGCCGAAAACTAAAAAATAAATATTAAAAAATTAAAAAAAAAAAAGATCCTGCAGGACACAGCACTAAGTCTTTGGCCCAGCAAACAGTGGCAGGAATTACAACATAAGGGACTTCCAGGTTGGACACAGGGGGACAGGACAGCTGAGGACTCCCACCATGTGTTTATGGGCCTCCTGTGTGCTAGGTGCTGCTCTAGGCACTGCTCAGGTGTGGTATGTGCAGCAGCCACCTGCTCACCTTGGCTTTTTTCCTGAGACAGGGTCTCCTCACGTTGCTAGGCTGGCCCTGAACTTCTGAGCTGAGTGACCCTCCTGCCTTAGCCTCTGGTGCTGGGACCATGGGTGTTTGCTGCTGGGGTGGGCTCTCTGTTCTGGTTTTTGAGACAACTTAAAGTACTTAAGTCAGTAAATGTC
This sequence comes from Marmota monax, assembly GCF_021218885.2. Classification (NCBI taxonomy): domain Eukaryota; kingdom Metazoa; phylum Chordata; class Mammalia; order Rodentia; family Sciuridae; genus Marmota; species Marmota monax. The sequence goes on from NW_026692912.1 coordinate 21,453,344, forward strand.
CCAAACCCAGGGAGCTTGCAGCCTGGGGATAAGCCTGACCATTTCTGTCTCGAGACTAGGCCCTGCAGTGTGTGGAAGCCCAAGCCTTGCCTTCCAGAAGCTTTTTGTATGTGTGTTTGTGTGTTGGGGGGTATTGGGGATTGAACCCAGGGGTGCTCTACCACTGAGCCACACCCCCAGCCCTTTTTATTTTTTGAGACAAGGTCTTGCTGTGTTTTCCAGGCTGACTTCAGCCTTGTGATCCTCCTGCCTCAACCTCCTGAGTAGCTGGGATGATGGGTGAGCGCCATTGTGCCCAGCTTCCCAGAAGCTATTCTAAGAGACAGGCCATAGATGGCTCCTCTGGGAGTGTCTTTTTTTTTTTTAAGAGAGAATTTTAATATTTATCTTTTTAGTTTTTGGCGGACACAACATCTTTGTTTGTATGTGGTGCTGAGGATCGAACCCGGGCCACATGCATGCCAGGCGAGCGCGCTACTGCTTGAGCCACATCCCCAGCCCTAGGGAGTGTCTTGACAGTTGACATGGTTGCTCCTATTTGAGACTCCTAGTCTCTCTAACTGCGTCTTCAGGACCCAGAAGTTCTGCAACCTCCTCAGAATGGAAGTTTCATGAGGGCAGATGTCCTTGACACTCATGATGGCACTGACGAGGAGCTCAAATATTCCTGAAACAATGCTGGGTGGTGCATGCCTCTAAGACCAATGACTCCAAAAGCTGAGTCTGGAGGAACAAAAGTTCCAGGCCAGCCTTGGCAACTTACTGAGACCCTGTCTCAAAATAAAAAGGGCTGGGGATGTGGCTCAGTGGTTAAGTGCCCCTGGGTTCAATCCAGGGGGTGAGTGCAAAACCTAGACATACCGTGTATGGTATATGGCGTTAGAAGTCCCCTTTGTCCTCAGCACCAACAATGCCCTCAGTGCCATGGATGGCCAGACCCCTGCTGACCTCTTCCCTGCAGAGCTTCCCTGTCCCTCTTGTCTCTGTCACCCACCACTGCAGCCTCAGGACACCTGCCGTGTTGTTTCCTCTGCCAGGAAACCCACCTTGCAAAACTCCCACTCCTTTTGTAGTCCCCCATCCTTATCACCTCCTCAGGAACACTCCCTGGTGGGAGAGAATCTGGGGTCTGAGAATCCTGCTTCTCTAGGCCTGTTTGGGAAAGGCACTGCAGCCCAGACCCATGATAGCTGCCATGTCCCAGGGAACTATTCTGGGAAGCTCAGGACCCACTCCTCACACCTCCTGCTTCTCAGAGACTAATAATGGCAGTGTCTGAGGCAGCTGGGGGCAGGTGACCAGATGACTGCAAGAGCAGCCGACCCAGAAAGGCCCACTGGGCTGGGGAGGTAGGGAAGCTGAGCACAACTGAGCTGGGACAGGGGCTTCCTGGGCCCTTGGTTTTTGTCTTCTTATTGTCCACTTGGGAGGTCCTGGTTTTGGCTGGCAGGCAGGCAGGCTGGCAGAGTCAGCCATTCTGATCAGTGTGATTCCTGTTGAGTCTCTCTCCACCTCACAGGCACTGATGTCATTTATCAGGCACTTGTTCTGGGTCTGGCCTGAGACAGGTTCAGGGATGTACCGGACTCTGTCCACATGTTGCCCAGGGCTTCTCTGATGTTTGCCGCCACCTGTCATCCCAGTTACTCAGGAGGCTGAGGCAGGAGGATTGCAAGTTGAAGACCAGCCCGGGCAATTTATTGAGACCCTGTCTCAAAATAAAAAGGGCTGAGAATGTAGCTCAATGGTAGAATGTTCCTGAGTTAATCCCCAGTACTCCCCTAAACACACACACACACACACACACAAACAAAAAAAGTGCAGAGGCTAAGACTCCAACCTGGACCTTCTGGGTCAACCCAGGAGGTCTTAGTGAGACCCAAGAATCCATGTTTTCTACAAGCTGAGTTTGGCCCAGATTGTCAGAGAACCACTGCTCACTTGCAGAGACAGAAAAGGAAGCAATTAACAATCCTGTGTTGTGAGGGCTGAGGTAGAAAAGGGGATGCAACCACAGAAGTCCAGTGGAGGCCCCTCACTTGGCCACAGAAACCTTTACGTGTGAACAGACACTTGAGTCAGACTAGGCCAGGCAAAGTAGGGCAAGAGATGTGCATTCCAGGCAGAGGCACTGCATAAGCCAAGGTAAGGAGACAAGAGCACCTTACCTGACCTGTAATTCATCTAGCTGGAGAGGGGTTCAGAGGGTGAGGTGGGTGGGGACGTATGGAGGTTTACTTAAGAATGTTTTGGGAAAACTGAGGGGTAGGTGGAAAACATGCTTCCAAGATGCCTCATTAAGTAGTATCAATATGGCTGAACCAATAAATCCTTGTTAAATGAGTGGAAGAAGGAAGGCGTCCTTAACCTCAATTAGGCTTCCGTTCTGTAAAGCGTTTAGGGTACCTAAACGTGTGTGCCCCCGCCCCAGGAGTTCCCTCTCTAACCCACGAGCTCTTTAACAAAAAAGCCCTCTGCTTCGTTGGACTCGTCCTTCCGTTGATCAGTAAAGGACAAAGAAAAATAAATGCCAGAGTCTTTGGTCTCAGTTTACTTATAATTAAAAGCGGATAGGACCCAGTGGTGCTGAGGTTTCCTCTTTGCTTCGAGCACGCGCTCTTACCGGCGCGCAGGTCCCGCCGACCGCAGAGGTACTTCGGTACCGGGAAACTTTCCTCCAGAGCAAATCCCAGCCGAACCAAAGCTCCCACCAAAGCTCAACACGCCCCCCAAGCTAGCGCCTGATTGGCCCATCCTACCCACATTGTGAGCCATGCTTACCTTCTGATTGGCTGGCCTGCTCCCTGCTCTGGGTTGGAACTCTCCTTCTTCCTAATTGGTCAGGCAACTACTTGCGCTGATCCTGGATTGGGTGCCGGCTGGGACGGCTCGCAGGCTCCTAGGGGCCAGCTCTCTGATTCGCCGCTCGGGTCAGCCTCACGGCCTGTACGCTGAATGGCTGCGCCAATACCTGTATCGGTCTCCGATTGGGTGCGTGGCGCCTTCCCGGCGTGATAGGTCAGGACCACCGCCCCCCTGGCTCCCCATTGGCTGCTTGGCGAAGCCCGGTCTCCGGGTAAGATGGCAGCGGACGGACAGTGCTCGCTCCCCGCTTCATGGCGGCCGGTGACTCTCACCCACGTCGAATATCCTGCAGGTAAAAGGCGGCCCCGAGGCCCCCCTCCCGGGCCCGGCCCCGAGGCCCTGGGCGCTCCGGCCCGCGTGGGCCCGCGGAGGGGGCGCGGAGGCACCGGGGTGGGAACTGTCAAATAGTGAGCCTTGGAGGGGCTCGGCCGGCGCGCGCGCCGCGCAGGCGCAGTGGGGCAGCGATGAGCTGGGCGAAATTGTGTGCCTCTTGATCGCGCACTCTGCGGCTGCGCGCCTGGGGCGATCCCCCAGGGTCCCGCGGCTCCGGTGGGCTGAAATGGGACTGGGGTCTATGTGAGGCGGAGAAGGATCACTGGCCTTTGTTCCCCGCCTTCCCCGAAGCCAGAGAGGCCGCACTCCCTCCTCGGAGTGCGGGGAGTGCCTGTTTCTTTGGGATAGCGCTTTGGACTGGCTGTAAGAGAAAGAGCTCCCTGTTGCAGGGAGTGTGCAAGCCGAGGCCAGGTTTGTGAGTTCTTGTGGAGTCACGCCCTGAGCAGCGCTCACTGGGGGCACCGGGCGAGGAGGCAGTCAGCCAGCCCCTGGGATCCTGACTTTTATGCAGCTTCGCAGTCCACACACTTCTAGGAGGGCAGGGCTTTCCAGTTGAGAGGTCCATTAGCGACCGTTCCGTAGGCAGTCTAGTAGATACACTGCAGAGCTTGGGTCTTGGGGTCAGACGTATCCGGGCTCCAATTCAGGCTGAGGCCTTGAGCAAGTACCTATCCCCACCCTAACCCGACCCTGCCACTTCATCCCTGAAGTGGCACTAAGCTCAGTGCCTCTCTTCTGTAATGATGTGTGAATCAAACGAAGGCAGGCATGAGTAGTGCAGGGCACAGTGCCTACCACAGGGTAAACAACCCCTAAATACCTGCAGCTGATGTTACCTGTTTCACAGGTAGGATGTTTATGTGGTGGGTGAGGCTGGGGACCCCTCACTGAGCCCTAGTTTGCTCAAAAAGGGCCTGCTGTTACTGCTTTCTTGGGCAGGGACATGAGAACCTGGTCCTGCAGAGGACCTCGGGGCTGGATGCCAGAGAACTTTGGTTGTTCTGGGCTATACTAGGGGTGGGGCCGTGCTGCCAGGTGCATTTTCCTATCTGCCTGCCTGCCCACCATTCGATTATTGATTTAGCCAGTATCCACTGAGCACCTCCCAAGTGCTAGGCCCTGGGCAGTTCTGGGTTTAGATTGATGAACAGTCCTGGTTGATAGGTCCCTACATTCCTGTTCTTTGGAAGGAGGTCTCTGAGCAGGGAAGGGTCTTGACCAAGCATCTTCTTGACATCCCCTCCCTGGCCTCAGAGTAGCTTCTCAGAGAGCTTCAGTCTTACAAGGGAGAAGCAACTTGGCAGTGTATACACAGGCTGTGATAAGGGACCTGGCTGTGCCTGCAAGGTCTAATCCCCTGTAGATGCTTCTGGAATCCTTTGCTCTCCTCTGTGCCACTGCCTACACTGAACTTGCTTCCTTCATCTTTCACCTCACATAGTTTTTAGGCATGGTGAAGTGGCGGGCAGGGGAGTAGTGGAGTATAGAAAGACTGACCCTCCTTTCATGGGGCCCGAAATGTAGGGGGAGACACACACTAGGCCAGTAGCTACATGAACTAGCAGATCATGAGCTGTGTCCCAATTACAGATTCTCTGTCCAGACTGAGAGCTATGCAATGGTAGGGTCTTGTCTTTTTTTGCCACTGTGGTGTATTCACTTATGTTTGTTGAGTTCACTCCGGCAGCATCCCAGATGGGGACTGTAGTGTGTACGAAGTCCAGAAGTAGGACAGAGCACAGTTCTTCAGGGAACTAGAGTGCTGTCCCTGGAACTGGAGCAGAAGGTGGAAGGGAAGCAGGCCAGGACTGCCTGAGGGGAACGTATCCCAAAGGCAGTGGGAGCCATGGAGGAACTTAGATCAGAGAGTGGAGAGACCAGAATTCCTGGCAGCACGTACAGGAAGGTCCCAGGGTAGTTCTGGCTCTAGGGCAGGCGGATGAGATGGCTGAAGGTATGCGGCACCAGCTACTTACTGCTCTGTCCTCACAGCTCAGTACCAGGGCATCAGCCAGGTAGCAGAGAGACCCAGAATCTCAGAGCTAAGAGGGGATGGATGGGGAAGCAGAGGCCCAGAAAAGGGAAAGGACTCACTCAGCATTGCCCAGTGGGGCTCAGACAACAGAAGCACTTGAACCTAGACTGCTGCTCTGTTCTCTCAGACCAGCTCTAAGCCAGATCCCTGGGTAAGTTCAGGGAAGGCCCGATGAGGCACCCATCTTTTCAGGTTTGGAACTCATACTCAGCCCTCTGTGGGCACCTTTCCTGCTGCTTGGGGCCAGCCCAGTGTTGTGGACCGCTTCCCGCTCTGAGTTCTCCCAGCCTCTGTGTGACCCCCATGTGGAAGTGTCCTGGGTGCCAGGAACCAAGTTGGTGTCTCTCGGGCCCCATCACATCCTGTCTACACCATTGGAGGGGGTAGGTACTAATACCTGCACCTCCTGGGAGAGTACTGAGACTCAGGCAGGGGTAATCCTTGCCTGAGTTCTGTGGGCAGCATGTCCTGGCACAAGGACTGAGCCATTCCTCTAACCCCAGATCGCCATGGCCACCTTGTCTCAAACAGCAGAAGTAGCTTTTGGGCTCAGCCTTGCCTTTGGCCTCAGTGTCTCTATGGGCCAGTGGTCTTCATGCCACCTCCCTCCAGGCTTGTCAGGAGTTTAAAACCCTGGTAGTCAGTAGGTCACAATTTCTTGCTGATGGAGAAGCAGTGAGAAACTGTTACCTGCCACAGGCAGCCACTGTCCCAGCTTGGCTGCATTGGCGCTTTAGTGTGGACTCAAGTCTGTGTGAGTCCAGAGACCATCAGCCTTCCCAGCGGCCCAGGGCTTGGCTGGGGCAGCAGAGGTGTGGTGCTGTGCCATTGGGCTGCCCTCCATGCAGGGACCTGCCTCTGGTGTCAGACCAAGCAGGCTTCAGATCTCTGCTCTGGCAGAGTGATGGGTGTGGCATGTGGACCAGGTTGGATCCTTGGATTTCTAAGTCCCTCACTTCTGTGTGTGTGTGATTTGTGGGAGTGACTTTGGGCAGGTCCATAACTCCTTCTGGTACTCAGAATGGGGACAGTGAAGGCACCTGCATTAAGATCATGCTGTGTGGGGCTGGGGATGTGGCTCAAGCGGTAGCGCGCTCGCCTGGCATGCGTGCGGCCCGGGTTCGATCCTCAGCACCACATACAAACAAAGATGTTGTGTCCGCCGATAACTAAAAAAAAAAAAAAATAAATATTAAAAAAAAAAAAAAAAGATCATGCTGTGTGATTTTTGGTGGTTAGGACTAGACCTTTCTTGTTATACCTGCTTTACTAGGTTGGCGTGGTCGGTTGGTCTACTGGGCATCTTCACTGCCTCGCCCTGGGCGCCAGGTCCTGTTGGGACCTCCTTGCTGGCTCAGGCCCTACTTGGGTTGTAGGGACTGGCTCCTGTTCCCATGCCTGCTTCTCTGTCTCCCACAGGTGATCTCTCTGGCCACCTCCTTGCCTACCTGAGCCTCAGCCCTGTTTTTGTCATTGTCGGCTTTGTGACCCTCATCATATTCAAGCGGGAGCTACACACGGTGAGTCTGTCCCCTCAGCTCCACACCCTGCTCTGCTCTGCCGTCCCCTCCATGCTGCTGCGTGTCTTGCGGTGCAGAGTTCTTTGCTGGTCTAGGCTGTTCACTTGTTGGCCTGGGAGGTCAGTCAGAAGCCACAGTCTTTGCGGCTGGGCTATGGCCAGCAGGTACACAGGCTCAGCTGACTGACATCTTCCCCTGGCAGATCTCATTCCTCGGGGGCCTGGCACTGAACGAAGGGGTCAACTGGCTGATCAAACACGTCATCCAGGAACCACGGCCCTGTGGAGGTAGGGCCCGGGCTGCAAGGGCCTGTGGTTCCCCAGGTTGGGGTGTTGCCAGGAGGCCTGCGTCCTCCTGTGATGCCCTGGTCTCCTTTCTCCCCCAGGCCCCCACACAGCTGTGGGCACGAAGTACGGGATGCCCTCCAGCCATTCGCAGTTTATGTGGTTCTTCTCCGTCTATTCCTTCTTATTCCTGTATTTAAGGTGAGCTTCTGTCCCAGTGGGTGTGACCCTAAAATGGCCCAGGATGGGCTGTGCTGGGGACTTACTGCTAGCCCTTCAGATACCCCTAGGGGTGGAAAGAGCTGCAGCTGAGGCAGAAGGTTCCAGGAGCGTGTGGATGGGGCCAGGGGCTATTTGGAAGGCCTGGACCACAGACTGCGGGCTGAGGCTGGCTGATGGTCTGTTTTCCCAGAATGCACCAGACGAACAACGCCAGGTTCCTGGACTTGCTGTGGAGGCACGTGCTGTCCCTGGGGCTCCTCACTGCGGCCTTCCTGGTCTCCTACAGCAGGTATGAGGCAGGAGGAGCCCTGCCCTGCACTGCCCACTTGGGATCCTGCTAGACCTCATTGTGGGTCCCCTCCCAGGTCTTGTAGGGAAGGTCTGGGAAAGGGCCCCACACCTCAGGTTTTAAAGGGACAGGGTTCCAGTTGCTCCTTCTAGCCCATTGATGGAGCCTAAGATTCTGGGGATATCCCTGTGTGTCAGCCATTTGTTCCTGGGGGAGCCTCTTACAGACAGACTCAGTTTAAGGGCTGGATGGGAGGGAGGCAGATCCCAGCTGAGCAACCTGGTCACTTCTAGAGATAGGGAGCAGCCATTGGGCTCCAGTGCCCTGCCCCCCTTTGGAAGGTGGGCTGAGGCATGTTCCTGGGAGCTTGTCCTACCTGCGTGTGACACCATGTGTGCATACAAGGTCCCTGGGAAACTGACCGTGTTGACCACAGGAGATTGTGTAAGCCTGTCCCTGTCTGGCTCTCATGAACTTCCCTTCTGGCCTTGGCCCAGGGTCTACCTGCTGTACCACACCTGGAGCCAGGTGCTCTATGGGGGCATTGCTGGAAGCCTCATGGCCATCGCCTGGTTCGTCTTCACCCAGGAGGTCCTCACCCCGCTGTTCCCCAGGATAGCAGCCTGGTAACTGCCTCCTGTCCCTCCACCTTCCTGGCCTGTGGCACCTGTCCACTCCCACAGGTGTGGCCATCAATGGGAAGTCTCCAGCAACCTGAGTCCAGCCTCATCTCCCTGGGAGAGCCCAGTACCCAGCCACTTGCCTAGCTTCCACCTCCCCTAGGTCTTGCTGCAGGGTCTTATGGGGCCTCCCCACATCCAGAAGCCAGAGTACCATCCTCTGTCCTTGCCTAGGCTCTGAGGGACTTAGAAAACAGTCGGAGTCATACAAAGTGGTGCACACCTATAATACCGCGACTCAGAAGGCTGAGGCAGGAGGATCAAAAGTTCAGGGCCAACATTGGCAACTTACCTTGACACCCTGTCTCAAAGTAAAATCAAAAGAGCAAGGGGATAGAGTTCAGTGGTGGAGTGCACCTGCGGTTTAATCCTCAGTACTGCCAAAAGAAAAGGAAGAGGGAGGGCGGGGTGGGCCAGAGTCCTGCTGGGTTGTGAGTACTGTGGCTCTGTAGAAGTGGGGGAGGGTGCAGCACCAGCCCCAGGATCTGGTGGGGCATCTGGCTTGGTGGGAGGCTCATGCGCTGACACAGCTGTGGCTTTCTGGGTCTGTCTCTCCAGGCCTGTCTCTGAGTTCTTCCTAATCCGGGACACGAGCCTCATTCCCAATGTACTCTGGTTTGAGTACACGGTAACCCGGGCAGAAGCCAGGTAAGTTAAGGGGCCAGAAGTTACTTCTGTCCCCATATTTGGAGGGCTTCATTAAAGCCTGGAACTTGCCTACTTTTCTTTCATTGCTTTATTGAATTCTCCTGTGATCCTCATTTTGCAGATGAGAAAGTAAGCTCAGAGGAAAGGGAAATCACTTGCCTGACATCTTTCAGAAAGTCTGTGAGGGAGCTGGGCAGTGAACTTTTGTCCCAGAGCCCTTGCACTTAACATCTGCAGCCAAAAACAGGAGAGCTTGTCCACTGAGATCTCAGGGGTCCTGGGCGTGGGGTCCTGGGCGTGGCCCTCCAAGCTATTTATTGAGATGCTTCCTGGTGGCCAGGTCAGCGGGCACACCCAGTTAGGGCAGCCTTCAGGTGCAGAGCATGTCGGGGCAGTGCTGGGCTTTGGATGCTCCTGACTCACACTCTTCCACTCAGCTCACCCCAGATCTTGGGTGGGATGTCTACTGGCTCCTCTCACGGTTCAGAGAGGAGCTGAAGCAGGCTGGGCTCCAGAGGATGTTTTCCAAAGAGGAGTGAGAGGAACGAAGAGGTGGGGCAGGGAGGGGTGTCCCAGCAGCTAGGAAATGTGTTTAGTATATTAAGGTCCAAATTATCCTAACAAGCTTAACTGTAAAGCCTCAGCTCCAAGAGACAAGGGGATTTAAAGGAGTTAGGGCTGGGCAATCCCATTAACAGCAGAAAGGCCCCAGCCACCCTTGCTGTGCTCTTACCTGGCTCCCAGAGTGGTGCTGCCTTGCCCGTCCTGGCTGGCTGGCTGGCTGCCACCTGCCTTCATTTGCCTGTCCTCCACATGGACCTGCTCTGTGCCAGGCTGTGAGGTTGGGTGCAGTGAGCCAGGGTTCCACCCTGGGGGCACTCACAGCTGCAGGGAGATGTGTGGAATGAAGAGCCTGTCCGTGAGGTGAGGTCCGTGCCAGGGAGCCAGACCCAGAGGTTTGAGGGTTTGCAACAGGAACTTAACCTGCTGCGTGACCGCCCAGGACCGCCTCCTAGGAGAAGGAACAGTGGTCCTGTTAGGGCCAGAAGTGGGGGCTCTCAGCAGAGGGAGCAGCATACACAAAGCTTCTGAGGCAGAAAAGTTTGCTGAGGTGCTCAGCAGAGAGGCAGATGTCATAGGAGCCCAGGGAACAGGAAAGGCTGGGGCCACGTCGTATTGTGCCTCGTGGGCCATGGTTAGGTTTGTGGATTTTAACCTGGGTCCTAGATGAGCCCTGTTCTTCTTGAGCCTCAGTCAGCTGCTTTAGAAAATAGGGGCAATTCCCTGCTTTGATTAAGTTCCTGAGCTCATATGGATATAGGCACATTCCCAACCAGGATGTCAGCAGTTCCAAACTCTGCAGTCTGCTTTGCTTACATATTTCCAGATATAGGGCTGCTTTTTTTTTTTTTTTTTTTTTGGTGGTGATGGTGTTGGGATTGAACCCAGGGCCTTGTACATGTGAGGCAAGCACTCTACCAACTAAGCTATAACCCCAGTCCTGAGCTGCTGCTTTGTAATTCCATTTTGGTGATAACTGAACTGCTTGGGCTGACCTGTATGTAAGGGGAGTGCTCCATGATTAATTGGAATCAGCCAGGTCCCTCTTGTCCAGGTCTCTGCCCTGCCCATCTCCTGGCCCTCTTCCTGGGCTCCAAAGTTGAGGAGGTATCATGATACAGTCCAGCAGAGACTGACCCTGTCCATGTTCCAGCCCCAGGGCAGGGGCTCTGATTGGTACAGCTTGGGTAGTCACTGCAGCTGCTGTATGGGCATTTGTCCATTTCATTGGAACTTTGAGTGGGGAGGGGATACCACTGAACACCAGGTGTCCCCACATCTGACCCTATCCTATTTTTCAGGAACAGACAGCGCAAGCTGGGGACGAAACTGCAGTGACTGGTGGGTAGGGCTGGGTCCAGCCTCCAGATCTGGCCTGCATGATGCCTTGCAGGATGGACAGAATGACTGACAGAGGGCTGAAGCAGAGACCTCTACAGACCTGAGTCACCAAGTGGAGCCTTTTTTTTTTTTTTTCTTATTTTAATTTTAATGGACAAGGTGGACCAAAGGGCTGAGCCAGCCCCTCAACTAGGACCCTGGAAGGCCTGCTGCCTGGGGGCCAAATGGCCAGAGACATTTACTCTGCTGCTGCCAGCCCCCAGCTGGGCAGAAGGTGCCCCTGACGTGGCACCAGGGTGTGGGGAAGGGGATGAGGGCTTGCATCTCTAGTCTTGGGCCAGAGATTCCAGGGGACGTGAAAAGTGCACACTATTTATTTTTTGATTTTTTGTCAAAGGCAGATGGGAGTTTGGAGATGGGACCTAGAGAGTCCACGTTGCAGTGGTTGTCCTGAGTACAGAGGGGCCCAGGCCTTTTGCTCTGAGCCAGGGGCAGACTGCCTCTTCCTGGACCTGAGGGGCTGGGGGCCAGGAGAAGGGAGTGTCCCCTGTGCCCTCCCTGCCACCATTGCCATTCCAGAACCTCGTCAGTGTTTCGTTTGGGGGCAGGGCCCAGAGCAAGCACGCGTCTGGCGGCTGCTATCATTGTGTTCTTCCGTATCAACCTGACACCACAAGGGCTTTCTCTGGTCTCCTGTTCCCAAGATGACAAAGGAGCCTGCACGTAAAGCTGTTTACAGCTCCGTGTCTGCCACCCAGCACCAGTCAGTCTTCATCCCTCGAACAAAGGAACCAGGAGCCACGACAAGAGGAGTCTGGCAGCCAGTGCCTGATCCCCTGCCCTTCTCTATATGCTCTGAAGATGTCCTTGTCCTTCCCACCTCACCCAGCAGGCGGGGAAATCTGTCCAGGTGTGAGCTCACAGATCCCCATATGCCCAGCTTGGACGAGGGCTCTTCCTAGGGACCATCTCTTGAGTCACTCTGCAACACTCATGGAGGAGAGGCTTCCAGACTCCCAGAAGTTTCCAGAGCTGACCCAGGCCCCTGAGGACCTGTGTTTCCCCCCACCCTTTTCTCAGTGGAGGGTCCTAATCTGCTGCTGAAGCACAAGTTTTCGGTGCTTTCTTTATTCATTTGTTAAAGGCAGTGTCCAAAGCCATTCCAGATGCCAGGACCAGGGCTGGTTTCTAGGGAGGTAGGTCAGTCCCCATGTTTCCCTCCCCTTCCCTTAGTATTTTTATTTTTTACTTTTTGCCTGAGACAAGCCAAGTGTAAGGTGGTTTAAGAAAAATCAACAAAATTGTTTACTATTGTTTTAAAATAAAATCTTAAACTATGGCGGCTTGAGCATGTGACAGCTTATGTGAGGCGGCTGGGGGTGGCTGTGGTGACATGTGACCCTTAGGACAAGGAAATCATAAGCATCTTGAGATAACTAGTCCCTCCACTAATGCTGGACAGGGAGCCAGGGGCCTCACAGGTGCCAGGTGAGTGCCTCACCCGGGCGCTGCACCCTAGGCCCCAAGGCAGGGGTTTGAAGGCCTTTGCATTTCCCACCAGGGCCTTCCAACCTCTGGCTCCATCCTCTCTGTGGTCCCACATCCTGCCTAAGCTGCAGCTCTCAGCCTTGGGGACCATCAGTTTCTCAGTCTTATTCTCCCTTCCTGCCTCATGCTGGCTGGCTCTGGCCTGCTCTCAGCAAGTTGGGTTCCATCTTCATGGGGCAGCTTGTAAGACTGGGGAACAGGGCCTGCCTTTCCTAAGGCAAGAGGAACGTCTCCTCCACTTCTTTCATTCCAAATTTCTGGGTGCATGGATGGATGAAAATCTTGCTTTTGCAGAAGTAACTGCACACTGAACTGGGTATTTTTTTTTTTTTTTTTTTTTAATTTTGGCTGTAGATGCACACATACCTTTTATTTTTATATGGTGCTGAGGATCGAGCCCATTGCCTCACACATGCCAGGCAAGTGCTCTACCTCTAAGCCACAACTCCAGCCCCTGAACTAGGTTTTTAAAGGCCTAATAAGAGAGGGACCCAAGGATGGCCCTGAGATGCAGAACAGCTACACCCTCATGGGAGGAGGAATCAAAAGTTACCCCTAATCAAATGGGTGTTAAGGCCTGTGAGGTCCCCTGGGGCCACTGAACCTTGACATTCAATTAAGCCAACTTCAGATTAGTGGTGACCCAGGAGCCTTGTAGATTTAAAATTAGTTATCAACTTACTTTTTTTTTTTGGTATCGGGCATTTAACCCAGGGGTGCTTTACCACTAAGCTACTTCCACAGCCCTTTTTGTTTTTTGAGACAGGTTTTCTAAGTTGCTTATGACCTTGCTAAGTTGCTGAGGCTTGCCCCAAACTTGTGATCCTCCCTGTCTCAGCCTTCCTAGCCAGTGGGATTACAGGCACGTGCCACTGTGCCCCAGCTAATTATTAAATACTGCTTTAAATCACCATGGAGCCTATGGTCTGGGGTCCATCTCTTGTTCCGTGGGGCTTTGGGCAAGTGGCATCTATCTAGCCTTATCAGGAAAGGAGAAAAGAAGGCCACAATGAGTGTCCATCTTCACAGGTGAAGGAAAGATTTGGTCAGACCTTAAGGGCCTCAAGGCTGGATCAGTGCCTGGTGTACCAGTTCCTTCCTGTACTGCCCTCTCCTGCTTGAAATCCAGTTTCCACCAATAGCCACCTTCATCTCCATCCCCTGCCCTGGGTGGATATGCTGCGGGGCTGGGGGCTTAGCCACACCTGTTCCTCAGGCTCTGACCTGAAGGAAATGAGTGTGCTCTCTTGGAATTTCTGTTCTGCTACTTAGTGTCCTGGTAACCTTAACTCTGAGCTTGTTTCCTCATCTGAAAAATGGAAAACCATGGGCCACACCCTCAGTGATGGTCGCAGGTTGGTTGGGCCATGAAGTGCCTCACATGTTGCTGCCCTCCTAGCCCCAGTGCACCTGCTCCTGGCATTCCATATGTGCCCACTTGACCCTGACAAGATGCTCCACTTCTACTAGGTGTACGGGGTTGAGGGCAAGTACATGGTGCTGGCAGGTGGCTGCTTCCGCGGTGTACCCCCAGCAGGTGTTTGCCCTGGCAGCAGTGAGGGCTGGGGCGAGCATGCCTGATCTGCTACCAGTCCTGCTGGGCTCCATGGAGGGCAGCTGGACCAGCCTATGGACCCTGGGTGTTGGCCACCCCACCCCGCCCATCAGACCAGGGCCTCATGGTGCCACTCAGCTCATGGGACTTGGGAAGGCCCAAGCCAGGACAAGTGGGTGGAGAGTTGATGAAGAATATGGCCCTGGGTGTGGCACCATTCTTGGCTCAGCACCTAAGGTCCCAGCTGGCCCTTAGCTCCCTGAACCCAAGGACTCCTCTGGGGACCCTTTTGGGACACCATTTTCCAGACAAGGACAGGTGGAAGAAGGCACCTGTCCCCCTCCTTTCCCCTCAGCTGAAAGACCTCTTTGCCAGCACATTTTCCCTTTATTAATTAATTACCTGGTGTGCTCGTGTTTTACAACTGTGAAGTGGTTCAGGGACCATGCTGCATGGAAGCAAGAGGGCCAGGGCTCATGAGTCACCTTATCCAAAAAGACCATAGCAACCGTGTTGTTGATGGTACCTCAGGGGGTCCCCTTGACCCGGAAATCTTGCTCCCTGGCTCCTCAGCTCCAGATCATCCTTTGTCTTCAGGTCCTTGAGAGCTTGGAGTTCAGAGTACAGACCCTGACCTGGCTATGGAGATGGCAAGGACTAGCCAGAGCTGAGCTAGGAAAGAAACGGAGCTCTTTCTAGTCTCCTAGTATGGTAAGTGCTGGGCTAGACTGGGTCCCTTCTCCAGGGGATGATTCGCTGGAGGCCTGGGCCTTAGGTCCTGCTCAGTTCTGAACTGAGCCCCAGCTCAGAGAAGGTACTTGCTTGAGCCTGTAGGACCCCCAAGAAGATGTGTTCAGAGCCTGGGGCCAAGGGCAGAGGAAGCAAAGGAATTGAGCCCTGGAGGGTGGCTATCCCCAGATGGGATTGGCTATGGCACTAGCAGGCCTGAGCACAAGGCTCAGAGTTTGGCCCGGGGGTGGTTCTGAAGTAGGGTACGCATGTCCAGGAGTGCCCTCTCCAGGTAGTGTGCCATGCGGGCAGCGTTGGTCTCAGCACAGCTGTTGTAGGCAGACACAGAGAAGTTGATATGGGCCTCCATGGGGTTATAGCAGATGCCGTAGCCATCGGGGACCACAGGCCCAAAGAACATGACGCAGTCTGTCTTGGCAGGGACCTGGGGACAGTGGATCAAAGCTCTCATCCCTGGTCCATGGTTTGCCTCCAATCGTGAGGAGGCACTAGCCTGTCTTCTCTTCTGTCTGCTCCCACCCTGCTCTGCTGCAGACACCCTCTCCTTATCTCCAGCAGAGGGGGACTCCCTCTCGTCCTCCAGGGTGCAGTCATCTCCTCTAGGGAGCCTTCCTAGGCATTTCCTGGGGTGTGGGGGATTGTAGCTGCTCCCTCCTTTGCCCTCCCGACCCCCAGCACTTCCCATAGAGGGGAGCAGGCATGGTGGTCTGTCCCCTGCTAGTCCAGCATCTAGCACAGATTGACCCAGATCAGGTATTTCTATCTGACCAGTGAGTGAAGGAAGCCAGTTTTCTTAAGGAGCTCTGACACTACCTCAGCCTGCCTAGGCTGCAGTGTTGCCCCTGTCCCCACCTCCTTGGGGACTCGAGGCTTTGGCAGTGGCCCACCTGGCTGGTGGAGAGGTTGAAGTGCATGGCGATGGCATAGGAGGTGTCCATGAAGATGTCAGGCATGCTCACTAGGTCCTCAATGGCCTGCAGCTTCAGGCCCAGCAGGTGCCGGTCAAAGGCTTCTCCACGGATGGCCTGTGGGGAAGGAGCTGTCAGGAGCAGGTGAGGGCCAGGAGCAGGAGAGGGCTACGGTAGCACTGCCCCTTCCAGCCACTAGTCCTTGGGAACCAAGACATCAAAGTATCAAGGATCAAGGCAGGAGAGGAAATTTCCAGATGAGGAAATTAAGTCCCAGGGAGGGACAGAGATCTGGCCAGGAGGCAGGACAATGTGGGATTTAAAAGCATGAGCCCTGGAAGTGGGCAGCTCAGCCCCGTCCAGGCTGTGGGACCTTGACAAACCCTTAGGTTCTGGAGCCTCAGTGTCTTCCATCTGTGGCAGAAAGCAGTAAGATCTAGATGACAGCTGCATGTGATGTGAGCAGTGTATGGCACAAACAGGTGCCACAGCTAGGATGGGCACCTAGACCATTAGCTCCCTGGCTGTAGCCCAAGCTACTGGAAAGCAGGAAACGCATCGTTGCTGAACCACGGACACCCTCAGCATCCCACAATACCCAGGGGCCCGAGCTAACTCTGGAACTGGGATGAGGGCAGTTACCAGGTCCCCCTTAGATTCCCCAGCTTCAAAATGGGGCTATTGCTCTGGGTGTTCCAGAGCTCAGGGAACGAGTGCTTCTAGTGAAAGGTTAGCAGCCATGTAATGCAGGGATGAGAAGAAAGATGGACAGACAGGTGGGGGATGTTAAGGGACAATAAGCGGTGATACACTGGGCTCACTCACCCTGTCAGTGTAGGCTCGGTGGGCTTGCACAGCCTTCCGCAGTAGCTCCACCTTCTGATATTCCTGGTGGGTGTGAAGGTCAGGGAGAGCTGAAGCACTGTCCCTTTCCTCTTTCTCCTCTACTTCGTAGCCCACTCTCTACCCAGCACTACGTTCCCAGCTCCTTCAGAGCCGAGTACTGCTATCTCTTCAGTCCCCAGCCCCCAAGGCCCCAACATAGGGATGGCTCCCTTTTCCCTCTGACTATCAGAAAGCTCAGAACTAAATCGATGCTTCATCTTCTGTTGGATTCCCATTGCCCACCATAGGGCTGGAAGAACACACATGCGCAATCCATGTGTGATGGCAGAATGAACAGGAAAGGAGATGGCTCGAGTCCAGCTCACCGGCCCTTGCTAGATCTCTCACCGTCACACTGGAGTCATCAATAGCCTTGACGAAGGCCAGTGAGTCCATAGAGGCTGAGCGGATGGTGTCAGTGCGTCCCAGGTGAAACATGCGCAGGGAGGCACTTTCATATGTGGCACACGCCTGCCCGTAGATCCTGGGTGCGAGACATTGCTAAGCCCACCCTGAAAGGTTGCACCCCGTTCCCAGATCTCTCCTTTCTTCGCAAATAGGAGGTAGCACACCTGTAGTAGGCCAGCTGTAGGGCCATCTGGATGAAGGCATCAGGGCTCAGCTTCTCTGACTTGGGGAAGTCCTTTCCAAAGTGGTGGAACACCATCACTGTGATGTCCAGGTCCTGGATCATTCTTGGAAGGGGGACACAGGAGGAACAGGTGAGAAGCAGGTACCCAGTAGCCCCTGCCAACCCCAGGGAGGGACCCAGAGCACAGGGACAGGTGCCGGGACAGGCCTGCATGGAGCCTTGGGCTTGAAGGCTTGTTGGCCTTGCCCCTGCAAGACCTACATGCCAAGGTTCTGCTTGGCCTTCTCAATGTCGTTCTTGATCTCAGGGGTGATATTGAACCGCAACTTCCTGGGCATGGGCAGAGGTACCATGGGGGACCGCACGAGCTCTGGCTTCTTCCTGCATGGGACATTGGGGGCTCAGGCTCATGCTGGTGCCCCAGAGCCTGAGTGTGTCCCTGGGACTGGGGTAGAGCGGTTGGGTCCCTGAAGATGGGGGACGAGTTCAGGGACACTCAAATTTGCTCTTCAGAAAACTGCCTTTGCACCAGCTTCCACGCTGCTAAATGTAGGGACGCAAGGGACTTGTCCAAGGCCACACAGCAGGAAGTCGGGAGCCAGAGTTCCAACTGGCTCTAAGAACCATGTCCTCTGCCTGCTCCCTTTGAAGTAGATTCCCAGGTGAAAAGGAGAGTAACAATCCTCAAAGTTCCTACACCAGGAACTGGGAAACCAGAGTGTGACCTTACTCACGTGTACTCGATAACATGGTCCAGAAGGGCAACAATGGGTGGTCCCTCCGCTGCTGCATGCTCATAAACCAGGCCACAGGAGCCATCTTCTGCCACAATGAACTGTGGGGGGAGAAGGGACTCTGTCAGGCCCAGGTCAGGAGGGTGGTTCCTGACCCAGTCACTCCAGGTAGGTCTCATGGGAAGGGCCTCTCTGAAGTCATCTCAAGGGGTTGTGCTGTTTCTGTTATTAATGACAACTAACACTCGTAGGGTACCCTGGCTCTGCCAGCCCAGGCTGTCCGAAGCCCATCTCATGCTCAGCACAGCTCAGCCAAGCCTAGAAAGCCCCCCCCGCCCCGGAGAATTCTGCCCCCACCATGTTAAAGGCACAGGGAGGAAAAGTTGTGCCCAAGCCTGTACCGCCTGCCTGCCTGACCCCCCAGATTCCAGGATCTCTGATGAGCCCAACCACTGTTCTGGGGCTGACAGTGGTGTGCAGGTCTAATAATGACAGGTTGGCTGCCTGGTAATTATGGTGGCATGGCATCCAGCCTGCTGGCTTCCTCTCTGCTTTATAAGTGGGAGGCTAGGGACGCCAGGTCCAGAGGGGCAGGAAGTCCCTAGGCCACAGTGGACCAGCTTTGGGTAGGTGTCTGGGGATCATGGCCCTGCCAAGTCCTCACCTGCAGTGTCTTGTCAAACCAGCGGTTGCCACTGTTGAGCTTGCTGCCGCCTCCGTGCAGCATTTGGCCAGCCACATGGTTGCGGTAGACATCTTCTGAGACCCTGGGCACAGGCCTGTCCAGGCACACGGTGAAGATGCTCCTCTGGATGGAGCGCACGGACTCCCGGTTCACCTTGTCTGTGGGTAGTGGAAGGGGGAAGTGGGGGTGGGGAGACAGGGCTGAGTCCCATGACCTATGGTTTCCTGCCTGGAGATCTTCTGGCCTGTTTGCACCCCTTTGGGGGTGGGCAGCTCCCTGCATTGGGGGATTCCAGGACATTCACTGAGTGCTGGGTGCATATTTGGAACTTCACCCCCAACAAGGCACTTCAGTCTTCCCCTGTACCCTCCCTGGAGGGCAGGGCCAAACACCTGACCACTGTGGACACTGGAAGTGGAAGCCCAGGGTCACACCAGGGGACTAATGTTGCATCAAGGATCCAGAGTGGGTGGTCTGGCTCTATGATGATGCCTTGACCAATATGGATTTGGAGCCTTAGGGGGACCTACGGGGATAGAGGCAGGCTCTGCAGCAGAAGACTTGGACTCTGATCCCAACCCGTTACTTAACAGAGAGAAACCAGCCTAACCAAACCAAGCCTCAGTTTCCTCATCTATAAAAGTGACCAACGACACTCTGATTTGAGAGGATCCAGTGAGACATGTGGCTGCCCCAGCCTGGTGCTGGCCCTGCTCACTGTGCAAAGAGGCCCTGAAGTATGGCCTCAGTGTGGGCCCCACCCTGGAGGCACCTTTGATGAGGGTATTGTAGGCTTTGGCCCATGTGTTGCGATGGTTGGATGTGAGGATGCCCACGGGCTCCTTATTGGCTTGCAGAGATGAGTTCCAGATCTTCTCCAGCTGCACAAAGATCTGATCCGAGGTGAGGGGTGTTCCGTCGCTGTGGTACACGTCCAACTCAAAGAACTGTGCAGGCAGAGGCAGGGGCTGGGGGATTTCGAGCAAGAACCGTCCTGACCCACCCCCCAGCCTCCTTTTGGCAGCTTGGAGGTCACAGTCAGTGCTGTCCCAGGGCCCAGCTGAGAGGATGGAGTCAGGCTCAGGGGAAGAAAGGAAGGAGATCCTCAGATTGCTCTCCCCAGGCTGGGCAGGCCCACAGTCCCTCCTGGCCAGGGCATGGAGTTCCGGGGCTGGTGAGCATCTGTGTTGGGAAGCTGCCTCCTGCTGCAGGGCAGGGCTGTGGCAGGGACACCCACCTGGTAGTTGTGCACCACAGTGATGTGCATGGGTGGCTTCTTGGTCTTTAAGAAGTTGACAACTGAGTCCTGCTTGGGGCCCGGCACTCGGCAGGAGGACAGGATCTGATAGTACTGGTTCATGCACAGTGGCTTTCCCCCCAGATACTCCACAGGCAGGGTCTCACTGTGGGGGAAGGGGAACATTGAGGGGTCACTGGGCAAGTAAACAGGGAGGCGGCCAAGGTGGACAGGAATCTGCTAGGGGCTGGGCCAGCCAAGTGGGAGCTTACACAGGGCCAGGAACCCCTGCATCCCTACTCACCCTCAGCATGAACAGGGGCCATCAGAGCTGGGCAGGGGTCAGGAGGTCTGTATTACTCCTGCCCAAGGGTCCCATTTATGAGTCATCTGGAAATTCCCTCCCTCCCGCTTTCTGGGCTTTGGTTTGCCACAGGAGATATGAGGCAGCAAGTCAATCTCTGGGGTCCTCTTTCTGGGATGGGGCAAGGTTACCCGGTGGTCCCAGTGGCTGGAGTGAGGAGGACCTAAACATTCTAATCCCCAGAATGTGCAGTCTCTAGCCCCCACCGAGGCTGGGTCAACAGGAAGTGAAAATGACTGGCCTCTGGGCCTGCCTAGCACCCAAGCTGACACATTGGGTGAGGGGTGCCACAGGCTCAGGCAGGCCTGAGCAGGAGTGGGACAGGGTCGGGGTAGAGCTGCTCACTTGTCAATCATGGCCTTGAAGTCCAACACACCCTCGATTAGTTTGGCAGCGAACCTGGAGGGATTGGTTAGAGATGTGAAACTGTGTGGACACTGAGGGAGGCCCAGGACACGTCGGATTGGGGCAAGATCACCTGGTGGGGGAGGGGGAGGCCTAGCCAAGGTAACCTACCGATTCCCTCTCCCCACCTCCCCCACTGCTTACAGAAAACTGGGGGCTCAGGCAGGGATCTCTGAGCCCCTCCACGAGAGGCTCTTCTGAGAGCTTTCTTCCTCACTCTCTAGAGGAGGGCCACCAGCAGGGCTCAGGGAAGGTTGGTGGCCTACGGTCTGACAGGACTTAGGTGCTAATCAATGGCAGCACATTAATGGTTAGTGGCATCAGGTCCACCCACCAAGGGTCTGAGGTCCTGAACCACAGGCTGGGGCCAGGAGAGGACATATGCTGTGAAGTATCAGGCATGGAGGGACCTGAGGATGTGTGTGTGGAGGAAAGGGCAGCGGCTCATAGTGTCCCCTCTGCTAGGTCCCTTCCCCTCTCTGAGACTCTGTGTCCTCCCTGGGCCACTGGTCTCAACTTGGCCTTCCTCCCTGGGTCATCTGGGCTTATGAAGAGGGGTTTCCTAGCCCACACCAACCAGTCCCTATACCTGGGGCCTGCGGTGGCCTCAACATGCGCACCACTGGCTAGGGTTCCTGGGCCTGAGTTCCAGCCCTTCCCCAAGTGCTTTGGTCCATTGTGATGTGGAGATTGAAACCCAGAGCCCTGAGTATGTGAGGCAAGTGCTCTGCACAGGGCCACACCCTCCTGTCTCACCCTGGCCCTTTAAAAGAAGCAGGTGGCAGCATCGAGTGGCTGGCTCTTGAGCAGGAGATCCCTATTGCTGGTATTTTTATCTCTGGTAAGGACTGGAACGTGGAAAAGGGGACTGTGTACAAAGGTCACCCCTGTGGCCAGCTCAGGAGATTGGGAAGGAGTGGACTCAGTCCCAGGTTTGAATCTCTGACCCTGGAGGCCCTGCCTCCTATCCTGATTAGTGGTCTTGGGCAAGTCCCTTTACTGCTCTGAGCCTCAGTTTCCCTATCTGTAGAATAGGGAGGATGCTCCCCACTTCACAAGTCTGTTTGTAGGGATACAAGATCAGGGTTGGGTCCTTCCAATCTCCTGGGGCTTAGACTTGGTGCTAAAAACTGCACAGCCCTGCTGCTACGTCCTTGCCCCACCCCAGCCCCTGCCACTCACCGGAGCTGACCCTGCAGATCCACAAAGTCCTGCTTGGGCAGCACAACTCCAGGGCTGGAGTAGATGACCACAGGCTGGCGGAACTGGAGATAGGCTGTTTTGAGCCACCACTCAGACAGCTGGACGAGGACCAGAGTCTGGTTAGGAGAGGGGCATGGGCACCTGATACCCTTTCTCCCCAGGGCCAGGGACCTGGCTGGCCCCATGCCCTCTGCCCCATATCTGCAGCCCAGATTTTCCAAGTGAATGCTGAGGTTCAGAAACCCTCCACACCTCCTTAAACCTACCATCTTCCCCTTAGCCTGGGCAATTAGCACTGCCAGGAAGGAAACCTGGGGTGGTAGGGTGGCAGGAAGGTAAATGATTTTTTTTTGGTGTGTGTGTGGAGCTGAGATTGAACCCAGGGCCTCTGACATACTGTGCGAGCACTCTCCCACTGAGCTGCATCCCCAGCCCTTTATTAAAATTTTATTCTGAGACAGGTTCTCACTGAGTTGCCAAGGCTGGTCTCAAAATTGTGATCCTCCTGACTCAGCTTCCTAAGTAGCTGGGATTTTAGGTGTGTCCCATCACACCTGGCTCAGTGAATGAGTGTTTGACCATCCCCAGCTGAGAGGTTTCCTAAGGAGACAGGGATTTGGTGTCAGGACAGCTCACAGGTCCTGTCCTCCTCAGTAGCCTCAGTTTTCTTGGTGTCAGACCAGAAAATAAACTTTGATCTCAAGGTCAGAGCAACCTTGACCAGAGAGGAAGGGTAATTACTGTGCTAGTGACAAGATATGGATGACACGTCCTTAAGATCTATCCTCTGCCCTGGGGGTGTCGGGGGTCTCTCTGGGGACTGGCCATGGGCATGATATTAAAGGCTATCTTGATGATGTGGACACTCCTAGGTGACTGTCCAAGGTGTCCCTGAGAATTCTGTGCTGATTACAACCCCTCTCCAGCACACACTGCCCCCACCACTGTGCACCTCTCTGCAGATCCCTCAGACCCTGGAGACCCAGGCCACTCCCTGTGCACCCTTGTCCCATTCCAAGCAGCATCAGGAGGTACTTCCTCAACACTTACTCCCCTTGAGGAACTGATGGCCTATGGCACCAGGCCACTTGCCTTGGATCCTTGGCAAGAGGGAAAGGGGAGGTGACTTGCCTTAGGATGAATACTGGGTGACTGCTGTCGCTGACTCACAGCCTAAGGACTGGACTCCTGAGTCACGCAGGTCTTCCTGTGTAGCACAGTGCCTCCTGAGAGCTGCTGTGAGGCTCTGGGCTTTGGTCTACCTCTCTGGGCCTTGGTGTGCTTTATGTACAGGGAGGGACAGATAGAAGCTCCCTCACAGTCAGGGGTCTGCACTCTCCCAGGGATCTCAGAGCCTTGGGCTGCACCTTGGGAGACAGGAAAACCTACTGGTATGGCCCTGTGAGATCCTGTTAGGTGGCATCAAAACTGCTTCAGGAGCTCTGAGTGTACAGGCCCTATTCCTTGAGCCAGAAGCTTTGGGTTGAAGGAGTCCCTGGCTAACACAACTGGAGAACCAGTGGACTCCAGACCCTCCAAGGTCCTACCAGGGCCAAACCCTGACTCTAGAATCCAAGGCCTTGACCTGCCAAGCCTCAGTAAATGCTGCCCCGAACCAACTCCCACCTGCCTCTCACCTCTGATGATCCCTGGGCCAGTTTCTATACCTCCCACCTCACAGTGCAGTTGGCCCTCTGAATCTGCTGGTTATGTTCACAGATCCAACACCTCAGTATGGAGAATATTTGAAGAAAAACCTATGTTTGTACTGAACAAGTACAGACTTGTTTTCTTGCCTTTATTCCCTAAGCTACACAGTGTAACAACGTTTACATAACATTTACATTGTATTTGGTGTTGTAAGTTATCTAGAGGTGACGTATAATACCCAGGAGAACCTTCACTGGTCCTATGCAAATACTATGCCCTTTCCTATAAAGGACTTGAGTATCCTCAGATTTTGGTATGCACAGGGTCCTGGAGTGGATCCCCTATGGATACTGAAGGACAGCTGTACTTCACAGGAACAGAATCCAGCACTGGTTCTGTCCCAATCAGCTTCTCCCTTGGTCGTATCCATTCCTGCCCCTAGCTGCTCAGGATTGGGACTGCACCCCCACCCATCAGTTAAGTGCCAGGGATACTGCCATCCAAACCATCCTGGGCCTCATGACTCCCCCTTCTCCCTGCAATGCCAGGCTGAGGCCACCAGCATCTCCCTGGGGGCAAGTGCCAGCCTCCCACTGCCTCTGCTCTCAAGCTTGCCTCCCTCCCAGCAGCTGGGATCACCTTCTCTATCTTTATGTTGAAGTATAAGAACAATATAGGGGCTGGGGATGTGGCTCAAGCGGTAGCGCGCTCCCCTGGCATGGGTGCGGCCTGGGTTCGATCCTCAGCACCACAGACAAACAAAGATGTTGTGTCTGCCGAAAACTAAAATGTAAATAAAATTAAAAAAAAAAGAATAATAAAGAGGAAGGCACAGGCACCAGTACAGACATGTGCCTCATCAACACACATGACAGTGCAGCTGCAGAACAGGACAACTGACCCCTGGCAGGCACATTTCCTGTCCAAGACTATCCCACTGAGCTCAAGTCCATGTTCCTTCTACTTGACTTGCCCTGCTCTTCACTCCACTCCAGGCTCTGTCCCAGGCTGTTGTCACCTCTGCCCTAGTCTTAGAGCAGTTCCTCTTCCTATGGCTCTCCCTGCTCACCCAATATGAAGATGCTGCCATTCATCAGGCCACACTTGCATCATCATCTTTCTTTTGTAGTGCTTTTGGAACCCAGGGCCTCAGGCATGCCAGGCAAGGGCTCTCCCACTGAGCCATATGCCAGCCCTCACCACCTTCTTTTATTTCCATGGAATTTCCCTGCCTGAAATGACCTCACCCACTGACCTGCAACCTGTTTACCACCTTTCCCTCCTCTCTGTACTTTGTCAGTATCAGATCTTAGAGGCTGGTTACCAGGTCTTTCTTGCCCACTCAGCACCTGCTAGTGTCAGGCCCAGGTAAGGGCTCAGCAAACTCTACATTGCAAATAAGTGAAGACTCTGGGTGTGTTGCTGGCAAGAGGCCACAGTGAGGGGTGCTCAGGAGGACCCAGAGCTCTAGGAGCTGGGGACCAGTGCAGCCTACCATCGCACTTACCCAGTTCTCGGTTTTCTTGGCCCTGCGTTCCAGTCCCTTCTGAAGGCGTTCCCCTACACCCCCGGAGGTCTGAAACTCATCCACCAGCTGCTTGGTTTGGGCCCACTCCTCCTCACTCACAATGGGCTGCAGTGCCTTGAGGTAATGGTCCAGGGACTGCTGAAGTGGGGGCACAGGCAGCCTCGGCAGTGCATCTTGGTGTGTCTTGAAGCGGCTGGAAACCTTCGTCAGGGACGAGGGCCTGAGGAGGCCCAGGGGCTTCACCTGTGGGCAGCAGAAGACCTGCTTATTCTCTTGCAGGCTCTAAGCACCTGAATCTCCCAAAGTTGCAGTCCTAGGTAGGTGCTTATGTGACCACCCCTGAAGGCAGAGATGGCCTCATGGGTGGTGCCTGCCCTGGTCTCCCAACCCTTGAGCTACAGGTGTCCCCACCTCCCAGGGGCCTGCAGCTACACGCAGGGATGGAGGAGGGTGGGTGTGGCCATTGATCCTGGCAAGGCTCCAGGGACCCCAGTCAGGATGAAAGGTGCTGTTGGAATGGTAGAGGTGAAGGGCCTCCCTGCTGTCTGGATGCACAGGCCCTGCCTTCTTGCTCTGTGAAGATGAATCAGTAGCAGAGAGCTGACAGCCCCCTCTCTGTGGTTCCCATCTTCCTTTTTCCCACCCTTTCCAGGTTGAGAAATAGAAGGGAGAAGAAAATTAGAGAGCCAGACATTGAGAGCACCCCTGGGTGAGGCCTTGGCCTCAGGATTTCTCCTGCCTGTGGGGTGGGAGTAGGGGATATAAGGGCAGTGCAGTGGCGAGAGCTGAGTGGCCTGGCGTGGAAGGTGAGAGGTGGTAAAAAAAAATGTGAGAAAGATACACAGAGGAATCCAGGAGACTCTGCAGGTGGCAGAAAGAGAGACAGGAGGGTCCCAGGCTGCTGGCTGGTGGCAGGCAAGCGGCAGAAGCTCCATTCCATACCTTTTCTCTCTGCTGCCCGTCTTCCATGGCAAGACTGAGGTTCTGAGCCCTGTCTGTCTGCCTTGGCTGGATCTCTAAGCCTAACTGTGCTACCAAGTGGGTGAGCAGAACCTACCAAGAGGCAGCCACCTGCCCGGGCTGGAAAAAAAGACAAGAGCCAAGATTCAGGGGAGACGCAAGATGGTAATGGTGATGGCTATGGTGGCATCTGGGATTGAGACACTGACGGGTAAAGCTGCCAGACTGAAGCAGCTGCTCCACCCTCCCCAGCTTCCTCAAGTGGAGGAATGGGGAGCAGGTGAATGGGCTGCCGGTGGTGGGCAATGGAGTAGCAGTAAATATTCAAGTATTTTTCCTTTCTTCTTAGGATGGGCCCAGTGCCAGGGAGGCAGGCCAAGAGGTATTTAAAAATCCACCTGTCAAAATCTATGTAGATCTTTTTGATGGGGGAAAACTTGGCTGGAGGGCAGAAACTGCCGGGCTACTGAGTCACAGTAGCTCTGAAATCAGTAGTGAAATTGGGGTTGATGCAAGTGAGAGACACCAGTCACCAGTGAGTAGTGGCTGCCAAGAGCCCCATCCATCCCATTTCTCTCCTGGACTAATGAGACCCTTCTGCACCACCCCTCTACCAATGTCTGGTGTTTCTTCCTCACTGTGGCTGGTTCTGCTGGGGGTGGAAAGTAGAGAGCTTTTGTTATTTAAAATAAACAAAATGGGCTGGGGATGTGGCTCAACGGTAAAGCACTTGCCTAGCACTTGGGAGGCGCTGGGTTCGATCATCAGCACCACATAAAAATGAATAAATGAAGTAAAGATATTGTGTCCAACCACAACTAAAAAATATATTAAAAAATAAACAAAATGACACTGGCTTTGGAATTAGGGCAAATTTGAATCAACAGATCCAGGGGGACTGGCCAAGTCCCCCCTTGCCTCAGTTTCCCCAGCAGTAGAGTGATCAGGTCAGTATGGAGGATGACCTAGAGGCCCTGTGTGGGACAAAGCACAGATTTCTTGCAATGGAAATGGTGAGGTGGAGACTCAGGTGCTGGAACACCTTGAAGAGTCTCTTTAAGTCTGAGTTCCAATGTGTATCTTCAGCCACTGGCCTGGAGTGTCTGTCTGGGAAAGAACCAAGCAGAGAAATGCTTGGATCAAAAAGGAAAGGAACCCAGCCAGCACATGCCTATAAGCCCAGCAGCTGGGGAGGCTGAGACAGGAGGAACCGGGAGTTCAAAGCCAGCCTCAGCAAAGGGCAGCTCTAAGCAACTGGGTGAGACCCTCTCTCTAAATAAAACACAAAATAGGGCTGAGGATGTGGCTCAGTGGTCGAGTGCCCCTGAGTTCAATCCCCAGTACCCACCACCACCCTGGCACCCCCAAAAAGGGAAGGAATCCATATCAGGATAGCAATATCTGGGCTGCCTTCCGGGGAGAATAGGGTGGCTGTGGACAGATTGGGGAAGTGGGCTGGTGGGGAGAAAGGGCATTGGACTGCCACTTGCTGTCCCCTACCAGTTCCAAGGACTTCGTGTGCAGCTCAGCTTCATTCCTCCAACGAGTTTGTCTAGCTACACACAAATCCCGAGGGAGGGGGCATGTGATACACACAAGGAGACAACTGTAGAACTGGAGAAGTGACTCAGGCCTGCGCAAGGGCGGCTCAGTCTGAGCTCCTGCGACAGGTGCCAGTCACCGTAAACGGGGGAGCGAATGCGGGGCTGCACGTTCCCGGTCCCTCCCAGCTTGGCTCCAGGTCTCAGGGTGCTGCCTGAAGCCAAGGTCTCCGCCGACTTTTGCAGGTGGCTGTCACTGCGCGCCCGGGACGCGGGTTCGCTCCCGCCTCTGCCCTTGCCCCTCCGCTTCCTCCTCGGCCCAGCCGACACCGCCCGGCCTCCCGCCCGGTGCCGGGCCCTACGGGCCGGGCGCGGCCGCACTCACCACGGTCCTGGCGGCGAAGGCTAACATCTCTGCGGTGCGGGCACCGACACTCGGTGCGCTCCGCCCCCAGCGCTAGGCAAAGTCCGCTCCGCAGCGGGCAGTGTGGGTCCCCGCTAGGGCTCCGGGGCCAAGGTCGCCGCGTAGCCGCCGCCCGCGGTGAAGGCGGCCCCGCGCCCACCCACCGGGCCCGCGGCGGGCTGGCGGCCCGGGAGGAGGGCTCTCGGGCGGGGCCTCGGGCGGCCGCGGCCCCGGGCTGGCCGGCCGCGAGCGGCGGGGCGGGGCGGGCGCAGCTAGCGGTCGGGCCCAGACGCGGGCGGGCGGGCGGCCGGCGGCACTCCGAGCGCGGGGCGGACGGGCGGGGTCGGCGGTGCGCTTCCCCACGACCGCCTGGCGTCCCGAGGAGCCGCTCGCGCGTGGCAGGGAGGCGCAGCCATGTCGACGGAGTCCTGTCCTCCGGGGTATTCGGGCTCGGCGCGGCCTCACGCACCAAGATGGCCGGCGGGCTCGCCCCGCAGAGACATGGCTGCCGCCCGCCGCCCCTCAGAGACATGGCTGCCGGCCGCGCTCGCCGCGGCGGTTGGCCGTTGGCGGCCGTTGGCGCGCATGCTCCGTGGCGCCCCGCACGGACATGGCCGCCGCCCCCTCCGGCGCGGACGCCGCGAGCCGGCCATTAGTGGGCATGCTCCCCGCGCGCCCCGCACCGGCATGGCGGCTGTCGGCGCAGCGGTGACTGCAGTTCTCGGCTTTCGGCTGTAGCCGCCCGGCGCTCG
This sequence comes from Marmota monax, assembly GCF_021218885.2. NCBI lineage: Eukaryota > Metazoa > Chordata > Mammalia > Rodentia > Sciuridae > Marmota > Marmota monax. The sequence goes on from NW_026692912.1 coordinate 21,481,822, forward strand.
CTCCTCTTCCGGACCTCGGAGCCCGCGCAGCGGAGGGCAGGTGCGGCGTGCCAAGCTAGGGGGCACCGCGGGCGCCGGCCGGCCGCTGGCGGGAGAAGATGGCTGAGGGCGAGCGGCAGCCGCCGCCAGGTAGGCCGGGGCCGCCGGGGTGTGGCGACGGGCCCGGGAGGCGGGGAAGCGGGGCGCGAAAGCCGGGGTGCACCCGGCGGAGACCGGAGTCGGGGGTACCAGCAGGACGAGGTCGGGACCCAGGGGGACAGGATTTGGGGAGCCAGAGAGGCCGGGAGTCGGGGGCTCAGGGGACACAGGAGTTGGGTGTCCCCAGGGGCGCGGGTGCGGCACAACCGGGACGCGGAGCCCGGGACGCAGCGCGGGGCCAGCGGAGGCGGTCTTCCCCGCTTTCTTTATGGGGCCCTGTTCGGATGGGCCTGGGCCTGCCTGCCGCGTCTCAGCCTCCCCGCGCCCTGCCGTCTCTTGTCCTCCTTCCCTCTCTCCTTGGAGGCAGGGCACTGGGGTTTCAGTGGCTGGGAATTTATTGAGAGAAACTGCCCTCGGTGTCTAGACCACTAATTTAAAAAGGCTGGTTGTGCCAGGAGATGAGAGTCTCTGGCGTCACCTACTGTAACTTTTATTTACACCTTGGCCTCTTTTTAGTTAATCTCAAATAACTGGGATGGAGATGAGGGACCGCTCTAGGGAAGGCCCTTCTGTCCATCCCTCACCTGGAGAAGGCTGTTGGCTGACTCTACTCTGAACTGAGAAGGACAGGCCATAGGTAACTTAGAAGTCTAACAGAAGCAAATAGGTAGTCCAAACACAACTAATGTTCTGAAGGCATTTGATATTCTGTATGTCCTGCCACACATGTTTTTGGTCCCTGGGAAGGTCTCAGGAAGAAATTTTGAAAATCAGAGGAGGCATCCTCTCTGCTCCCCCAAATAGATGAGCAGAGTGCTGGTTTGTCTGTTAGGAAATTCAAAAAAGACATTAATTTATACAAACCCTCTGTGGGCATGTGCCCTTATAAGTTCTGGTGATGGCATTAGGAGCTGAGATATTCTTTTTGGTCATCTATCGATGACAGCTGGAGATATGAGATATCACTCCGGGTTTTCTGGGCATGACAGCAGGAGATATGAGACATGAAGCAACCAGAATTGTCAGTGAGATTCATGTGTCTCTGAAGATGGTGGGGGAAGAGAACCTGTGGACTTAGACAGGATGGCTCAGGAGTTTCTGGATCAAGTGGAAAGAATTTCTGCCTAGTGCAGGGGGTGAAAACTTGGGAGTTTGGAATCACATAGTCCTGGCTCTGGCCTGGCAAGCCACAGTCTCTGTGAGCCTCAGTTGTCTGTTAAAATGAGGATACTGTGCTTTCTTTAGGGAGTTATGTGTGTTCAGTCAAAAGACTGAGCAAAGCATGGGACATGGTGGGTAGTCAGTGAACGCTGATGCTGATAAGCTTCTCAAACTTGGACAAGTTGAACATGTAGACCTGTTCCCAAATGCTGGATGATAATCCACTATGCTCCTGGGGGCTTTTTAGGAACATCTCTAAAAACCCTAGATGTTGCTTGCCATCTTGTACTCTTGAGGTCATAGGGGATTCACCGTCCCCTTTGTCCTCTTTCATTCAGGGCCTGGAGAGAGATCCCTCATTCATCACACGTCTTTAAGTCTCTTGTTTTTTGGTACTGGGGACTGAACCCAGGGGCACTTAACCACTGATCCACATCCCCACCCTTTTCTAATATTTTATTTAGAGACAGGTTCTCGCCGAGTTGCTTAGAGACTTGTTAAAGGGCTGAGGCTGGCTTTGAACTCTCAATCTTCCTGCCTCAGTCTCCCAAGCTGCTGGATTACAGGTGTGTGCCACTGTGCCCACAGAAAGCTTGTGTTTTAAATTTAGGGTCCGGGTGTTGCACCAGTGGTGCCTTTCATTGCTTCTGCTAAAGGTAGCCTTTGCCGGTGGAGATGGGGCCAGGTTCCTTCCTCCCTGTGAAACAGCCAGGAGGGCTATTTCTTGCCGAGAAAGTCTACAAAGACTCAATTCCCAAAGATGGCTTGCAAGTTGGTTGGTTGAAGGTGGAACACATTTTCCGTAGTAACCTGGGTTACCAGCTTAGCCTACAAAACTTTTTATTTGGCATCATACTTAAAGTAGCAATTTGCTAATTGTGGGGGCCTCAGTTTGGGGCTCTGGGAAACAAGCTTACAGGACAGGTGGGAGGAGGAAGAGCTGGTCTTTTCCTGGGGCCCTGGTTTGACTTGAGTTAGGCAGAGGCTGCGAGGCTTGTCTTCTTGCTCTTGGGTTCTCTGTCTTTCCCCCTCAGGTCTCCAAATCTCCTGGCACTTTTCCTTTCCTCAGGGCCTCTCCAGGCAGGGTCTATTCCCCCAAATGTCACATGTTCCAGAACCTTCCTAGTTCCCCGTCCCTTCATGCAGGTACTTGCAGCTGGATCTTAGAAGGGGGATTCGTGCTGTGTTGAGTGGTAGCCCTCTTCTCAAGGGCCGCGTCTCTGAAGGAAGCGCCAGCAGCTCACTGCCCTCTCCAGTTGTGGGTCTGGGCCTGCATCCCCTCACCAATCCTGCTGCAAGCTGTGCTTTGGCATTCAGTTTCTCATGTTTAAGAAAGCTGCACCCCAAACCAAATGGTTATTTCCACAAAATGTATGAATCCCCTCACCAAGTGGGCCATACAAAGCCTGTAAGTGTCCTCATATCTCCTTAAGTTTTGTTCCAAATGAGCTTATGGTAAACTCATTTAAAAAAACAAAAAATCTTTGGGTTTCCAGAGATCTTTGGATTTTGGAATTCTGAATGAGGATTTGCAGCTCATGTTTCTCAATGTCCCAAAGCAGAGGGTGTTCTGTGGCTTAGTGTGAGGTGTGCCTCTGGTTTGGCACATTGTGCTCCCCTGTTTTCCTTCCCCTAACCTCTGAAAATACAAATTTCTATTTAAAATTGTGGCTTTTTTTCGGATTACAAAAGTGCTGTATGCTTGTTTTTAAAAATAATTTATAGGCCAGGCACAGTGGTGCATGCTTGTAATCCCAGTGGCTCAGGAGGCTGAAGCAGGAGGATTGTGAGTTCAGAGCCAGCCTCAGCAACTTAGCGAGGCTCTAAGCAATTAAATAAGACCCCGTCTCTAAGTAAAATGCAAAAAAGGGCTGGGATTTTCCGGGGGGGGGGGAATGCCCCCCAAAAGTAAAAAACCCGTAATATGTAACTTAGAAAATGGAAATCCTTTATATCACATCTCCTAGATAAGACCATTGGTAACTTTGGTGGGACCTTTAGGTTTTTTTTGATTCATATACTAATATGTGTATGTGTTGTTTATGTTAGGATGTGTAAATGTTTTTATGAAAATGAGATTATGCTGAATATAACATGCTGCAAATTTTCTTTTTTAAAAATATTTTTAGCTGTAGATGGACACAATATCTTTCTATCTATCTATCTATTTATTTATTTATATGTGGTGCTGAGGATCAAACCCTGTGCCTCCTCACCTGTGCTGCGAGGCAAGCGCTCTACTACTGAGCCATAGCCCCAGCCCACATACTGCAATTTTCTCTCTTTACTTTTTAATATCTAGGCTGCCTTTCCTAGGCCCATAATATAGATTTTCTTCCTTTTAAAAGCTTTGACTATTTCCATTATGTGGTCATATCCTTGTTTACCCATCACCTTATTGATTGATATTTGGGTTGTTTCCAAGTTTTTTTCAGTGCAGTAAGTGCCTTTGTGTGTTCCTCAGTCTCTTTGACAAGTGCATCTGAAGGGAAGGTTGCTGTAAGGAGCTGTTGGCCCCATGGGTACTGCTTGAGTTGGCTCTTGAGGAGACAGCAGAGTGCCACTGAGCGGGTCCTACTGACTGCTTCTCCTGCTGATATGATGCAGGAAAGTTCCTATCTTTCCCCTTCCCCAGTCCAGGGCCAGTTGTTTTAATCCGCCAGCCCTATTTGGGAAAAGGGCTCACTGGTAATTTACTGGTCTCTGCTTATTTGGGAGTTGGTGGGTTTTTTCCAAATGTTGTTTGCAATTTGTATTTCTCTTTTCCGTCATTAAATTGCCTGTGTATCAACTTGGTTTTATTTTTCTAACTCTCTTGCCCAGTTAGGCAGTGGGAGGCCAGGCCATGGCTACTAAAGCCTCATCCCCAGCCCTATTTTGTATTTTATTTAGAGAGAGAGTCTTACTGAGTTGCTCAGCGCCTCACTTTTGCTGAGCTGGCTTTGAGCTTGTGATCCTCCTGCCTCAACCTCCTGAGCCGCTGGGATTATAAGCGTGCCCAGCTAGTCTCTTTTTTTTTTAAGACAGGGCCTTGCTGAGTTGTCTAGGCTGGCCTCAAACTAATTATTCTCCTACCTCAACCTCCCAGGTTGCTAGGATCACCTTGCCTTTTATCTTTGCAGAGTGAGGAAGGCAGGAGGCTCTTGGGTTTGGCTTAATAAGGTATTCCTTTGTTCTGGAAGTGCATGTCTGGCTCTGCTAGGCTCAGGTGTTAGAGTCTTGCTTTAGAAAAGAGAGATAACAGTGAGCATGCATGTGTATGTATGTATCGGAGGAGGGATTCTAATTACCTATTTGCCATTTCATTATCTTTATAAAGATTCTTCAGAGGAGACCCCTTCAGGCACTCAGAACTTCATCATTCCGAAAAAGGAGATCCACACAGTTCCAGACATGGGCAAATGGAAGCGTTCTCAGGTACCCATGGTGTCTGTACTGTAGAGTTAGAACTGGGAGAGAGGTTGGGCCTCTTCATAGACAGGGGTTTCTAGGCATGACTGAGGCCATGAGTATCTTGGCCTTTCTTATTCTTGGAGCCTGAGTTGTCCGAAGTAAGGGAGAGGAATGGCAAGGTTGCTGACTGTCCCTTGCCCTCAGGGGCAGCCTTCAGAGATGCTGGATCAGGAAGTCTCAGGGCTAGGTCCCTGGTAGCCCTAGAGAGTTCTACTCTGGTTGTCATAGACCATGGCCCTGAATATTGTTGTACTGGCTGAATGTGAGTATTCTGAATAATATCTGGTCACTGGGATCCAGTGCGTCCGAGACAGAAAAGGCTGTTTCATGTTCACTTTGGCCAGGGACATGGCTGAGCCTAAAAATAGCTAGGGACTGTGGGCAGACAGGGCTCAGGGTTTCTCTGCTGCTCAGCTCAAATAGTGGCAAAAAGAAAACAGCTTGTACATGCCAGGCGTCTGGTCCAGCTGTGGAAAGATGGGGACTGAGAAAAACAAAGCCCATTTTGAATTCTTAGGGAAGGCCTTGGGCCCAGCTTCTATCAAGCTCCTACACCTGATCTGGTCAGCTGGGATAGAGAGTGTCTGTCATTCATGCAGGCGGGCAGGCCAGGGGCCCTTGTGTGCCTGGCAGATTCTCTGAGGAGTGGGATCTGCTCTGCTGTGTTGAGCCCAGACCCTGCAGCTCCTGTGCCTTGTCTTGGTGGGGTCAGGGGTCACCAGCCTGTGGCTCTTCCTTCACATGTCTGCCTCTCAGTGTTCTGAGTCTTCCCTGGGTAAAGACCTTGGCCTCTCCAGCTGCCCAGAAAACTGAGTTTGAGTCCTTTTATCTCCAGCTTCTCTGCCTCAGAGTTTCTCAATCTCCACCGTGGACATTTTGGGGCAGAGAATTATTGCAGGTGGCTGTCCGGGAGTGGTCAGCTCTACCCATTGAATGCTAGCAGCACCTTTTTACCCAATTGTTAGCACCAAAATGTCTCCAGGCATTGTCAGCTGTCCTCTGGGAGCCATTGAAACCTGCTTCTCTACTTTCACCTGCTAGTGTTGTGGGATCCCCAGGATCCCTGTGAGGCAGTGAGTGAACACATTGTCGTGAGCCATCCATGGGCTGTGTGTGAGCTCTGCGCATTTGAGTGATATGAGGGGACTGGTCTGACGTTGCTGCCTGATTGGGCTCTGCAATGTATGTGTGCCTTTCTTTTTGCTCTGCCTGTGATCCCACACAGCACCTGAGATGGGCATGACTTGCCATGATGTCAGTCAATCTGCTGACCACAAGACATCACTGAGCAAGACTCCACCCTTTGAAACCCAATCCCTTGCCTTATTTGGGTAGAACTTTCTGTCCAATGTCCTTTCCCCAATAAATAGAGGGGTTCAGGGTGTGCCTGCTCTCTTGCCTCTTACCTCCCTTGCTCCCCTTGCCCTCTAGCATGGGAGCTGATACCTGAGGTCTCAGAGCCATCCCTAACCTCAGCAGTTGAGAAAAAGTTATTTTCGTGTTTGAGAGGCTTCTTTGCCGTTTTCATAGTTATAGATACAGCAAACTCTTTTGCACCCAGCTCATCTCATCAGCTGGTATGGGCTGACAGGAGTGTCTGGTGTAGGAATGCCTGGTTCCCATGTGCATTCCAGCCTGGCTCTGAGGAGGGGTCCAGCAGGAAGCTGGGGTTGCATGTGCCAGGGACCTGGCTGTAGGCAGAACACAGCTCCTGGAAGCAGAGCCTCTGCACTGCAGCCAGACACCCTGGCTTGTGTGCAGCAGGAGGACATCTGGAAGATGATGGGGAAGGACCCTTGGAGGTCTTCCCTGGAGTCCTAGGAGTGTAGCACAGTGGTCAGGCGCCCAGGTACTCTGCTGTGGAGTTGGGCTGGCTGGCTCCCAGCTCCGTGTCTGGTGAGGTCTTGGTCCTGGAACATCTTGGGCAAAGCACTCCTCCACTGGAAGTCTTGGTTTCCTCATCTGTGAAGTGGGGACAGCAGTAGTGGCCCCCTCATGGGGGTGTTGTGCAGGAACTGGTAGCGACAGCAAGCATTCAGTGAGCATAACTAGAACCAGGTGTCATTGTACTTGGGAACTGCCAGCTTTACTGAGTATGTGACATTATGTGTTGAGCCCTCCCATGGGTTTGGGAGCCAGAGCAGTGTGGGTGGAGGTGGGGTCTGACGCCCTTTCTTCTGTTTGCTAGGCCTACGCTGACTACATTGGTTTCATCCTCACCCTCAACGAAGGCGTGAAGGGGAAGAAGCTGACCTTTGAGTACAGAGTCTCTGAGGTAGGCGGAGCCTGCTGCTGCGCCACTCTGGCTGCTCGCCAGATGCATGGTTTGTTCTGCTGTCCATAGCTCTAACATTTTATGTCTGAGGAAATTAAAATTTATAACTGGAATCAAGGCCAATACACAGATTTGTTTTGTTTTGTTTCGGTAGCAGGGATTGAACCAGGGGCACTTTACCACTGAGCCACATCCCAGCCCTTTTTATTTTTTATTTTGAGACAAGGCCTTGCTAAGTTGCTTAGGGCCCTGCTAAGGTGCTGAGGTTTTGGCTTTGAACTCAAAAGTTCTCCTGCCTCACCTCCCAAGCCACTGGGATCACAGGTGTGACCGCCTCACCTGTAACTCTTCGTACAGTTTATACCTGCATTTTTGCTGTTTTCGGTCCTGGAAATTGAACCCCAGGGATTACCTAGCATTTTAATATAACTTTTGAAACTAAAATAAAGGACAAAAGAAGTAAATGTGCTCCCTGGAGAGATCACTTATTGAAATGTGTGTAACCCTATCAAAAAAACTGACCTTGGGCTGGGGATGTGGCTCAAGCGGTACTGCGCTAGTCTGGTATATGTGCGGCCCGGGTTCGATCCTCAGCACCGCATACAAACAAAGATGTTGTGTCTGCCGAGAACCAAAATAAATAAATATTAAAATTCAAAAAAAAAAAAAAGCTGACCTTTCCCTCAGTGCCCTGGAGATGGCACGCCTCTTGGCACTGCCACTGAGTGACTGCCTCATCCACCCAACCCTTGTTTATTTAAACAGCCCTGACTTGAGGGTTAAGGTTGTGTCCCTGGACACTGCTGCTCTGATCACAGCTGACACACAGACCTGTGGGCCTATTTCCTGAGGTTTCATTCTCAGAAGAGGAAATGTGGAGCAGAGGTCACATGCAGTTGTTTGGTTGGTGTTTGGTTTGCACTGCTCAGTGGTGTTTTCTGGTAGTTCCACAGGCAGATTTGTTTTTTCCGGGTGGTCAGGAACTGTGGGCAGGCAGAACCTGTGGGAGGGCGTATTTTGCAGACTGTTCAATGTGGCAGAGCCATCTCGCAGGGCTAGGTCCTAGGCCTTCAGTGGCCTCTTGGGTTCATGTTCTAGTTGGCCCAGAGCCACTGTGAACCTTTTATCTCTGCCACCAGAGCCTGATGTCCTCTCTCAATGCTTCGGCCTACCCAACCGCAGCCTGGGGCCTGTTGTGTAAGGGCTGGCTTGCCCTGGCCCAGTTTCTTCACCTTCCAAGGCTGACATTGCCCACTCGGCCCTCACACCGTGTCCCTGGTGGAGTACCTCTTCTTGGGCCCTCTCTAGCTACTCAGTGGCCCAGGACTTGTTCCCATCCTCTTGGGGGAGCTAGGCCTTTGCTGGGTGCAGATAGGTAGCCTTCCCTTGGGAGCCAGCCCACCAGTGGTTTTTAGGTTGGTTCTTCCTGGGCTGTGGCTCAGGGCACAGGTGACTGGCAGGAGAAAAGATTCCTCCTTGAGCCTGTGGGGAGGTTGCTTATCTTGCTCAGTGGGCCAGGAATATGGAGGGACTAATTAAAGGGGAATGTCATAATTACCCCAGCAAATGCTTAGCTCCCAATCCCTTTCTGGTTCCTCAGCTGCTCCTGAGGGTATATGGGAAACGGCCACCATGCCAGGCATTGTCTTTTTTTTTTTTTTTTTTTTTAATTTTTATTGTTGGTTGTTCAAAACATTACATAGTTCTTGATATATCATATTTCACACTTTGATTCAAGTGGGTTATGAACTCCCATTTTTACCCCGTATACAGATTGCAGAATCACATCAGTCAGGCATTGTCTTAATGTAAGAGCTGTTCTTTTGGCAGGGTGTGGTATTGCTTACGTGCTGGGGTTCTGGAGTCAGGCTAACTGGGATTGCTATTGCACCACTTCCGAACCTAGTGACCTTGCCCTTTTTGATTCTTGGTGTCCTCATCTGTATGGTGAGAAGAGACAACAGATGTATGTATGTATGTATGGCCCCAGGGAGGAGCCCCTGAAATCTTGTGCAGGGTTTTTCCCCACCTACTGTGCCTGACACAGACTACAGGCCCTTGCTGCTCTCTTGCTAGTGTTCTCGGTAGGTTTTACTGGGTACTAATGTTTATGCTATTGCTTCATCTGTGGTCTTTCTGACCTGGGTTCATCCCAGTGCTGGCCCGACTCTGAGCAGAGATGACTCATTTGGTCTCCAGCAGACCCTCTTGGCTTCTGCCCACAGCCTGCAGGGTAGCAGAGGCACTGTGCATGGCTTGTGGCCTCTCCTCCTTCCGCCTGCCCTGCGCAACTGCTGAGCTGCCTTGTCCTCTCAGCTCTGGCTCCTTCCTCACAGATGGTGGCTGCTGCTCCAGCACAGGCAGAATGACCTGGCTACAGCTTCCACACACTGAAGCCGAGAACAGCCTGGGGCAGGGAGCGGGTCTCAGCCTGTGATTAGAAGCTTTTATATTAGATTTAGATTGTACTTTAGATTTAAAAGATAGATTTTATTTTAGATGCCTGTCCTACTCTTTGGGAGTTATTATTTTTTTGTTTTTGTAAAATAAAGGTGATAGTGGATAGGAGGTTTATTTTTGTTGTTTGTTTTTCTAACATGCTAAGGGGGCACGATGAGATGATGGCTGATAAGAGTTTTAGGGGAGGTTTTCCTGGTCCATGAAATCCGTAAAGGAAGCCCTGCTCCAGGCAGAAGGAGGGCCCTCAGGTTATTCTTGGTGCTTCAAAGGGATTCCAGCCCATAGTCCCTCACCTCCTTCACTCTTCCCTCCAGTGGAGGCAGCCTCTGCATTTAAAAAGCCCTCTCCAGGAGGAGGAGCTGGGAACCTTTTAATCATTCACTGACCCAGCTGAACTAGCAGCTGGGGCCTGGCTCCTGCCTCCTGGAGCCACACCTTGGTCTCCTTCAGTGCCCAGGGAAGCCGGGGCCTGGAGGGACCTCCAGGGGGGCTGTGCTTCCTGGAGCCAGGCTTCCCTTATCACCCTTCCTGAGCCTGGTTGCCGCATGGGGTCTGGTTTGGGCTGTGCTCATGAGCAGTTCCTGGTGACCTGGTTCTTCACAAAGCCAGGCTGTGGCAGCATTTGCTGTCACGGTTCAGCAAGGCAGCTTTATGCCACCCTAGCAATCTGCCTCAGCAGCAGGGAGAGTTCTCTTCCTTTCCCCCATGTGCCGAGCACAGGTACAAGGGAGCTGAGGGGAACAGGGGCTGCACAGCCCGGCACATTGCCTGTGATGTGGTTGGTGCTTCCTGACTGGACACAGCTGGGGCTGCAGACTAGCCCGTATTTCATTGACTACAGGGGGACAACAGCCGTTGGCATCTCCACTCACAACAGCGGCCCTGCACACAGCCGCAACCTGACTCTGCCTTTAAGACACTGCTTTTTCTGTGGGTATTGCCCTGCTGGTTCCTAGCTATTGCCAGGGTTTCCTTGAGGTTTCTCCTGATGCCATTCGTTCCTGTAGACACAGGCAGGATCTGCCTGGCTTGGGATTGCCTTTGTGTGCTCTCTCCCTCCTGCCTTCAGTTCTGGCCAGCTCCTCCAAGCCACAGTCTCTAGCTGCCCAGATCTCTTTTCTGAGTGATGTTTGTGCGCTCATGCCTCCCGTCTCCGTGGCACCGTTTCCACTCCCTGGTCCCTGTCTTTTGAGGGAAAGGTGTTGAGGTGGGCATTGCATGCGATGGTCCAGCATTTCCATGGAGGTTGAGTCGAAGATCGTTCACCATAGTGTGGTCTGTGGTGTGAAACAATTGGAAACGGCCCAGACATTTAGTAGCAAGGAATTGCCAGATCAGTTGCCATGCACTGTGCAGTGGGATGTGCCCACTCAGTAGGGGCATCATAGCATTCAATTCGTGCTGATGTGGGAAGAGGTTCCTCTGGGTCTCAGAGTCCACGTATGCATCAGTCACCCCGCCACCCTGTGTGGGCACTGTGCACCGTAGGAACCCTTGTTCCTGGACTTGAGATGAAGAAATGGAGACTCACAACTATAGTTGCAGCAGCTCAGTAGTGTTTTGGCTAAGATTTGAATACAGGCCCATCTGCCGTCAGAGTTCGTGCTAAACAATGGGAAAAGACAAAGTATAAAAAGAGCAGAGGGGGCTAGGCTGGGGCTCAGGTGTAGAGCACTTGCTTAGCATGTGTGAGGCACTGGGTTTCGATTCTCAGCACCACATATAAATAAAATAAAGGCACATTGACAACTAAAAAATACATTTGAAAAAAAAAGAGCAGAGGGCATGTTGAGATGTGGATCGTTTGTGAATGGCAGGCCACTCCCCACTTTCATTTCCTTCCTTTCACACTTCTGTATTCTGGGAGGGAAGGTGTCCTTATGGAAGGCCACAATAAACTCTATTTTAGCAAAGCTCAGGGCCGGACTTGTGCTTGTCCAGCAGCCCTCCATAAAAAGAGTGCTGAACCCACCCATTCCTTCCCATTGGCCTAGTGCTGGTCCCTCTCTAAAGCTCCACTGCCCCTTGCACCCATGACCCTCCTTCATCTTCAGGATAGTTGGGAAGAAAGGGGGTCAGCAAGGAGGATGATCAGAAGGTGCCATGGTGAGGCGTAGTTGGGACTTCCCTCAGTTGCTCTGGCCTAGGGCCACAGGTCACTGACTTGGTACCTCTCTTTCACCGTGCAGGCCATTGAGAAGCTGGTGGCCCTTCTCAACACACTCGACAGGTGGATTGATGAGACCCCTCCGGTGGACCAGCCCTCTCGATTTGGGAACAAGGCCTACAGGACCTGGTATGCCAAGCTTGATGAGGTAAGGCTGCCACAGCACAGACGTGGGGTGGGCTGGTGGGAGGCTGGTTCTGGCACTGGAGGGAGGGCCTACGTGTGTGGAGCAGGCATTTCAAGCTTTCAGGCACATAAAAGTCACAGGGAATTTGTTAAAATGGCAATTCCATTTTCTCAAATTGCAAATGTGTTTACCGTATGTCCCAGACATCTTCTGGGAACTGCTACTGTGGTTACATGATCTCATGAACAAGCTTACTTTTTTACTTAATTATTTGTTTTTTTTTGTGGTGCTAGGGATGGAACCCAGGGTCTCTCAATTGCTGAGTTAGTGCTCTACCACTGAGCTAAATACCCAGCCAGGAGGCTGCTTGTTAAGTTACTGTTGGTATTGGCAGCAGATAGGAAATATCCCAAGTACCCATCGAGAGGTATCCAATACTGAGCCACCCACACCATGGAGTGCCATGCAGCTATAAAGAAGAATAAGGACACTGTGCAGGGAGCTCATTGGAAGGGAATCTGTGACTTAATGTCAAGTGAAGGAAGAGCCTGTGTAGTGATGCAGGTGGTGAGAAAGAGGAAATAAAGTACGTGTCTGTGTTGCTTGCATTTGCGTGAGGAGCACCCTGGAAGGTGCACAGGAGGCTCTTCCAGCAAGGCTTCTTCTGAGGGTGGGGAGGGGTGGAGAGAGACCTGAGCAGCCCATCTAAAGTGTTTGCTTGGTATTGGGGATTGCACCTGTGGTGCTTTGTCCCTGAGCCCTTTCCCCAGCCCTTTTTTAATTTTTTTGAGAAATGGCCTTGCTAAGTTGCAGTTCTCCTTCCTCAGCCTCCCCAGCCGCTGGGATTACAGATGTGCGCCACTGCACCTGGCCAGCCAGATGGATCATGACCTATGTTCTTACCATTACACTCATCACCATGTCAAACTGCAGAGTATTTGGGCTCTCCATCAGGGAGAATAATGCTGCTTGGGACATTCTTTTGTGTTTCTTTGGCATATTTATGGCACAGGCTCTTGCTGCCCTGGAGTGTGAAGGACGTTGACTATGGGGACAGTAGCCCTGGTCTCCCAGAGTCCTTCTGGGCTCCCAGTGTGTTACCAGAATGAGAGTAGATTCTCCATCCTGGCCTCAGACCCCTGTGCCCTGGGGGAGGGTCAGCAGGTGATAGGTCACCCCAGGGTATTCTTTCTGCTGTGGAAAGTAAGTGTCCCTCCTTCTGAGGCACTCGGATCAGGGCGCAGGGCCAGCCCCATATACTACCTGACCTGCTGCCCTCTCTTTGTGTCTCTTGTGCTGTCAGGAAGCAGAAAACTTGGTATCCACAGTCGTGCCCCCTCAGCTGGCCGCAGCCGTGCCTGAAGTGGCTGTCTACCTGAAGGAGTCTGTGGGGAACTCCACGCGCATCGACTACGGCACAGGTATCTGCTGCTTGTGGGGTCTGTGTGGGTTTGGCCTCGCAGCTTTCTTCTTGCTGGGTATTGTCTCATGGCCCTCCGAGCTGGCAGCAGTTCCCCCAGCCCTCACAGTCTACTGGGGCCTGCTTGGGTGCCCTTGTTTTGGGGAGGTGTGTGTGGGCAGCCTAATGCTGCAGCTCTGGATTGGGCCACCAGGGGGAGCCAATGCCACATGCATGGTCGCTACTCAGAGCTGATTTCTGGTTTTGTAAAGATAGTCTCTGTGAGCTCCGTATCATCACTCAAATAATAATTGATTGAGCACTTACTATACCTCAAGGCAACTGCTTACAGAAGCTTTGTCAGATGAAAGAGCCTCTGTGCCCCCAGCAGCATCTGGCCCCACTCCCTGGTGCCTCTTGCCTCCTACCCGTGTTCTCATTTGTTACTGTCTCCCCAGTACCCCACATGGACAATGACTACAAAAATAGTAGGTGCTCAGTAAATTGGGTAGGCTTGCTGAATGAGTAAAACCATAAAATAAAATGTGCATCTACCCCCCCCCTTTATTTTTTTTTTGGTACTGGGGATTGAACTCAGGGGCACTTGACCACTGAGCCTCATCCTCAGCCCTATTTTGTATTTTATTTAGAGACAGGGTCTCACTGAGTTGCTTAGTGCCTTGCCATTGCTGAGGCTGGCTTTGAATTTGCAATCCTCCTGTTTCAGCCTCCCCAGTGGCTGGGATGACAGGCACGAGCCACCGTGCCCAGCAGGTACGTGTCTTTTTAAGAAGCCAATAGCCTGGCTAGGTATAGTGACTCACGCCTGTCATCCCAGCCACTTGGGAGGCTGAGGCAGGAGGTTTGCAAGTTTGAGGCCAGCCTCCGCAATTTAGCAAGGCTGTAAGCAACTTAGCAAAACACTTTTTCAAAGTAGAAAACAAAAAGGGCTGGGGTTATGGTTCACTGGTAAGGTTTCCCTTAGTTCAATCCTTGTATCAAAAAAGACAAAAAACAAAAACTAGCCTGGGCCTTTGGGAAACTCTTATGGATGTTTTGGAAAGGCCCAGGTCCTCCTGGGTAGGACAGAGGCCTTGTTACCTCCTCGCTGGCCTCTAGCAGGTCAGGAGCAGCCCGGACTTTCTCCTGGAAGACTGTCCACTTGGCTGTTTCTTCTCCCCTAGGGCACGAGGCGGCCTTTGCTGCCTTCCTCTGCTGTCTCTGCAAGATCGGGGTGCTCCGGGTGGATGACCAGATAGCTATTGTCTTCAAGGTGTTCAATCGGTAAGGGGGAACAGGGGCAGGAGAGGTGCTGCTGGGGTTGGGAGCCAAGGGGGTCTCTTGTCCTGGGGTGGGGTGCCGGAGGGTCTTTAGTGCCTACAACCCTCATCCTGTCCTAACTGAGCCCTGGCTGTGGGCGTCCACAACTCCTTGTTCACCCGGTTGTGGCCTCAAATGAAGGCCAGGGAAGGAAGTGTCGTGAGCTATGCTCCTGGTGCTGGGCCTGTGAGGCACCGTCCTGAGTCCTGCTCAGCTCACAGAGTCCCGTGACAGCCCTTTGAAGTGCAGGCGTCCCCTTCCTTTCACAGAGAAGGAGACGGTCTCCACTGAGATCTCTCATCCCCTGAAGCCAGGTGGCCCACTTGGCAGTGCCGTGTGCACAGAGCCTCCGCTCCTGGGTGCGTTCCGCCATGCCAGTGCACAGGCCCACGGGCGGTGCGGCCTGCAGAAGCCCCATTCTGACAGAATGGGAGGTTGGAGCTGAGAGGACCAAGGAGATGATCTCTTAGATTCCCGCCAACCTCTGGACAGCACCTGGAGGTTGGAGAAGTGGAGGCTCTTGCCTGAGGTCTCACTTGCTGTAGTTGATGGCAACAAAATCCAGTTTTCTAGTTGGTGTTTTGTCCCTTTTCCTGCAGAAAGAAGACTTGAGTGGGGGGACAGAGTGACTTGGTTTGGAGGTGCTGGCTGGGCCTCCCGCCTTTGTCCAGCTACGCCCTTCCGTGGTTCTTGGCTGCCTTCTTCTGGAGGCAGGGGCTGAGGGGTGGAGACTGTACTCACTTTTCACCCCCATTTCCACTGCAGGTATCTGGAGGTTATGAGGAAGCTCCAGAAAACATACCGGATGGAACCGGCTGGCAGCCAGGGTGTGTGGGGCCTGGATGATTTCCAGTTTCTGCCCTTCATCTGGGGCAGTTCACAGCTGATAGGTAACGGAGGGGGCGCCCATCCTTTTGCCCGGACCCTGGGTGCCTTCCGTGTGCCCCTCCTCCCTTCCCTCCTTCCTGCCCAGGGCAGACAGTGACAGCTTGTAAAGCCGGGCATTATACCCGCTATTGACGAAGACTGTTTGCTGTCGACCTTCTGCTGTGAGCCCGTGTGGCCAGCCAGGGGAGGCGGAGGCCGAGTGCCACCAAGATAATGGAAAGTGACATGGGCTGGAGCAAGGATGCATAATGGACTGTGTGAAATGCACCTTGCTCCTGGCAGCAACTGCGGGATTTTATGTTGAAAACGAGGGGTTCTTTCGATTTGATGACCAACGTCATCCACTTGTTATCAAGCTGTGTGCTGGGGCCCATCAGGGAACTGCTGCTATGCTGGGGTGTGGGCTGCTTCCTGTGGGGCTTGGACAGGCCTGCTCTGTGATGCCCCACTGTGAAACTGTTCTCCAGACATGGTCAGTCGCTCAGGATCCACCAGTGGGCTGGGGGTGTGTGTCATAGTCTCTATTATTCTTTTATTTTTTTAGTACTGGGATTGAATCCAGGGCACGTAACCACTGAGCAACACCCCCAGCCCTTTTTATATTTTATTTTGAGACAGGGTCTTACTGAATTGCTGAGGCTGACTTTGAACTTACAATCCTCCTGCCTCAGCCTCCCAAGCCACTGGGATTATAGGCGTGCACCACTGGGGTTCATCTGCACTCAGTTCATCTCTATTTTAATGTAGGATGAACTGCCTGCAAGGTGATACTTGGGTGCCTGTTCGTAGAGGACCCTCTCTGAGTGAGGTGCTGCCCTCAGTGCCTAGGTAGAGGTTACTCCCTGACCCCACAGTCTTCTCAGTGACCCAATGGAGAGTCACCCAGTGAAGGGTCTTTGCCCGCGTAAGGCCAGGCGTGGTGCTGACTGCTGTGTGGTAATTTTTGTCATGTGGTCCTCAACATCCTGAGGGGCCACTGTTCTCATCTTCACCGTCCAGGTGAGGAAACAGGGCTAACCTCCTTCATCCAGGGTCACAGCTAGAGAGAGATAGCCATCTGAGTGCCTGGGAACACAGTCAGGTCGCTTCATGTTGGACACAGTTTGAGAAGCGCGTTTTCAGGTGGTCTCATTGTGCCAGCATCCTGTGCTTCCCGCGCCACCTGGGACAGCTGAGCCGTACTTAGCTGTCTCCTGACACAGGCCGGTGGCCATAAAGATGAGGCGTTCCAGGGGCTCGGGATGGGGCTCAAGTGGTAGCGCGCTCACTTGCCATGCGCGAGGCACTGGGTTCGATCCTCAGCACCACATAAAAACAGATATTGTGTCCCCCTAAAGTTTAAAAAAATATATATATGTATAAAGAGGTGTTCCAAAACAGTTTTATGGTACTTTTTTGTACATAAGCGTATACTCTTAAAATAATGATAAAAAGTATAGTATAGTAAAAACGTAAAGCAGTAGCAGATGTTTATTATCGTGATCAAGTGTTATGTATAGTACCTAAGTGTGAGTGTTATGTTTTTGTGACTGGTAATGCAGCAGGTTTGTTGCACCAGCATCACCATGACCTTGAGAGTGACAGGTTCTGCTCCATACTGTGACATCATGATGGCTGCATCACTAGCTGATGGGAGTGTTTGAGTTCCATTACACACACATACACACCACACACACACACACACACACATTCTCTCTCTCTCTCTCTCTCTCTCTCTCTCTCTCTCTCTCTCTCTCTCTCCCCCTCTCTCCCCCTCCCTCCCTCCCTCCCTCTCTCTCCCTCCCTCTCTCTCCCTCCCCCCCCCTCCCTGGTCTCTGTCTCAGTGCTGGGGTTTGAACCCAGTACACCATGCCTGCTGCCACATGCAGCACCCCAGCCCCTCCATGATCATCTTGCAGGAGGATTGCTCCTGGGCATGGTCCCTCATTGAGCATCACCATGTGATGCACAACTGGACACACAGAGAAGGCCATTTATTGCTCTTGCGAAGTCAAGTGTTGAGGACATTGCAGGCAAAACTGGCCCTGGAGAGTGCTGGGCTGGGGAGCCCAGTGGCTTGAGGGCCTGTTCTGACCGCCAGGGCTCTGCTCTTCCCAGACCACCCGTACCTGGAGCCCAGGCACTTTGTGGACGAGAAGGCCGTGAACGAGAACCACAAGGACTATATGTTCCTGGAGTGTATCCTGTTTATCACTGAGGTGAGAGGAACGGGCAGGGGGGAAACAGCCTCCAGCTTAGAGGAACCAGGGCTGATGGCTTTGGGATGGCTCAGAGCAGCCCAGGGTGGGCTACCAAAGGTGGCAGGGGTCCACTAAAAATAGGCATTGAAAGAGAAAGTCTGTTCTGCCTTTCCTGAAGGGACTAACCAGCCTTCTGGACACTGCAGGACTCTTGATCTAAGACTCAATTACTAGTTGGACTTGGCGACCTGTGCAGTGGGTCTGAAGGAGTGGTGGGCATTGTCGGGGGAGGGCCAGCATCTTCCAGGTGGGGCCTCCAAAGTCTGCAGAGCCATTGTAGGAATGGAGGACTAGAGTGACCTGGAGGGGACAGCTTTTCACCTAAAGGGACATATCTTAGTGCCTGAGGACATGCGCCTGAGTGAACTGTTAGAAGTGAAAATGAGCAGCCTGTGGTGGCAGTTGCTGGGTCCAACCCACCTGGCAAGGGCTCTGACTGCAAGCTCTTGTCTCCCTAGGTGGGAGCCCCCATGGGTGGTGGGGTTCTACGGAATCCCTAGGCCTCGCCTTAGCTTTTTGAACCAGAATCTCAGGGGACAAGCACCAAGAGCTGTATTTGGACACCTGACTGCAAGGAAATCCTGGGGCCCAGGGCTCTCAGGGCCTTGCTTCCAGGAGGTGTGGAGACTCCATGTCTCCACCCTGTGCCTGCAACCCCTCATCCCTGAATTTGCAAAGGGTGCCCTAACTCTGCTGTCTAGAAGTGGCTCTTATCTCTTCCCTAAAGCCACATGCTTGTCTGCCCCCTGGTGCCTGTGCACTCCCACCCCAGGGGGCTGCCTCCTTGGCTGCCTGTTCTGAGTCCCCTGAGGCAGGGAAAAACATGGTTAGCAGCCTAGAGCTCACCCCCCCCTCCTGGTCAGCATTCGGCTCAGGCTTCTGCCAAACTCCAGAGGCCAAAGGGGAATGACACATTTTTTCCAAGTCAGCAAATGGAGCTGGGACTGACGGCTGGATGGCTACTGCTTTGCTTTTGGAGATCTGCTGCCTTCAGCAGTGTAGTTGGCCCAAGGTCGGAAGGACTCGGGCAGCCTGGCTCTCTGCCTTGAAAGCCGATCATGCACTGCTTTCTTGGGAGTGCAGTGTGGGGGTCTGCAGAGCCCTGGGAGGCTCTGGGATGAGAAGAAGAGCAGGTGGGAAGCTGGGGGTGCAGATCCACACCCCGCTGGCCTTGAGGCCCAAAGGCTAAGCTGTCTGGTTCCCTCTGGTGGCTGTGCCATGCTCCTAGATCCCTGTCAGTAATTCTGAGAAGGAGGAATGTCGTGGGAGCTTCAGGGACTATTGAGAATTGATTCCATGCTAAAACTTTGCAATTTTTGTTTGTTTAGTTGGTTATGGTGGTATAAAAACCCCAAAACCTTTCTTGAACTGTAGCCAGTAGGTGGCGCTAAAGGCACACTGAACTCTGGGTGAATTTGGTAACATTTAATTGGGGGAAATGTGGGAGCTGGGGGCAGTTTGGGGCTGTTTTGCACCTTCTCTGCAAGGGCTGGTTTTCAGGGGGTCGAGACTCACTGAAATACATGGTGTTAAGCAGTGGATTCTGGGGGACGTGTACCTCAGGACCTGCTGGGTAGCCTCACACTTGTATTTAATTCTACTTCAGAGCCCTCTTACACTTTAGTGGGTGAGTGGCCTGGTTTGGTGCACCCAGACTCTGGGGTTCAGGAGCCTGGGGGTTTATGTGGAGGCCCTGTGCTCTTTGCTGAGAAAGGGGGCGATGTTGTTTTGGAGACCTGGAAATTCCTAAGGTTTGATGCAGCTAGGAGGTTAAACCAAACACCAAGAAGTTGGGAATCTTGGAATTGGGCTGCTCTTCCTGAGTCTTCTGCTGCCCTAGTAGCCCTGGAATGCATCCCCAGTGAAGGACCCTGCGCTGGAGTTTTTCTTCTGCTTTGGGAAAAGCAGCCCTGGCGCCTTTAAGAGCTCAGGGCAGGCAGGAAAAGAATTTCAGTTTCAATCTGGCTTCTAAATTTGGAGTTTTGGGAAGGGAGGGATCAGATTTCAGCTGGAAGGGAAGGAGCTGACAGGAAGGCGCTGTGCAGAGCCTCCCCCACCCCCTGCCCATCCCCCTCAGTTACTGACAGAGGAACCATTTACAAAAGGCCGATTCTCTGGGGAGTGGAGAGGCAGGAACGCAGCGTCTGTGAGTAATTTCCTGCTCAATATGGCTGCTCTGACTCACACGATTCCCCTGGGGTCACTGCGGGACTGCAGCCTGCTTGCTCGTTCTCGTGCGCTCTTCTCCCTTTGTGGCTAGAATGAGCTAATTTTTTTCGTCGCCTCGCCCCCAATTTCTTTTTTCTTCCTCATCTGTTTTCCTTTCCCAGAGTTGCAGTCTCCTTCTGACTTAGGCAGACCTGGGGGCTCTGGAGGCCTGGGGACGTCTGCCTTTCCATACAGCCCAGCCTCACTCTGGCTCTGCCACGAGGCCACAGAGGCCTTTGGGGGATGCAGCCCATGCCCCTGGTGGGCGAGGCCCGCCTTCCCTGCGTCCATCTGCATGCCTTTTCCTTGCAGAGACCAGGGTGCCTCCCTGGCAGTTTGCTCACAGGGCCTGGGAGTAGGCAGGCTGGGCCAGAGCCTGCAGAGAACCCAGAGAAGGGGCATCTGGGAAAGGATTGGGTGGCATATTGGCAAGTGGGACAGTTGGAATAAAGCTGTGCAAAGGGGCCCTGTCAGCTGGGGTGCACTGATGCTATGAGGTGCAGGGAAGGGCCAGGAAGAGCCTCTGGGGACCAGGGTGGGCTAGGCTCTGGTGCCTGAGCCTGAGGCACAGATGGACTCTCTGAGTTGGCCTCCCTGGAGAAGTGAGGGGCCTGCCCAGTGGGTCCCCAGCTGGGGGTGCCACTCTGTGCTCCTGAGGGCTTTGTGCCCCACCACCCAGAGGGAACTTAGGGCTTCTCCTTTCTGCTTGGAACATGGAACAGTCCCCTACTCTCAAGCCTCCATGCACAGCTTCATCTGGAACTTTCCACCCACTCAGAGTCCAAGGCTGCTTCCTTGCCAGACTCAAGCCTCTTTGCTTTGCAGTCTGTCTCTGCAGTCTGGGGCCCCAGTGCTGAGTCCTGTTCCCCAGCATAGTGCTGCCTACAGGCTGGGGAGGGAGCTGGGATGGTGTTGTAAGCCTCATGCTTTGGAGTGCAGAATAGCTCCAGACACACCCACCCATTCCCCCCCGCCCACACACACACACACACTTCCCTCTCCCAAGTTGTGAATGTTCTTCTTCCTTCCTGGAGGGTCAGACTTCTGGGCTAAAGGATAGACTGTGTCCCCTGCCAGTCTTGCTGTTGTGGTTGCCATCCCTTCCTCCCTCCTGCCAGCCAGGCTGTCTTTCCTGAATCTGCTGCTGGTGCCCCTGCCTCCTGTGCACCCTGCATTCCTTCCCTCCCCTGTCTGCCATGCAGGGGACAGTGGATGCCTATGTTTGGCCAGACCCACCACAGCCCTCCTGCAGCCCCTTTCCTCTGTCCCGCTAGCTCTGCCTGGCAGGTAGGGACCAAGTATGCTGCAGGGAATGGAGGTGTCTAAGCTGCTGCTGCCGTTATCTGAATGGGAATGAGTCCACTGCTGGAGAGGCACTCTGTGGCTTGAGGGAGCTGGTAGGAGCTGTACCAGGATCTGGGTGGCCATGACATTTTCTGTGGGTGCAGGATATGGCAGGTGATAGAAACCCAGCCCTTATTTTTACTGCAGGAAGAGTGATAACTGGGGGTACAGGCAAGTGCAGTTGTATTTTTCCAGTGGGCCTCAAAGGCCAAGGGGACCCCTGCTTCTGGCACTTGCGTGCATGTGTGCCCCTCAGAATATGCTGTGGCCTGGCCCTGGCTTGTACGTGTGAAAGACAGAGCACAGGCCACAGGGGACAGGGCCAGCCTCCGGGTGACTTTCTTTTAGCTGGTGGTCTTCTTTTCCAGATGAAGACCGGCCCATTTGCAGAGCACTCCAACCAGCTGTGGAACATCAGCGCCGTCCCCTCCTGGTCCAAGGTGAACCAGGGCCTCATCCGCATGTATAAGGCTGAGGTGAGTGGCTGCCGCCATCCCCCTGCTGCCGTGCTGTTCCTGGGGCTGGGGACCAAGCAGATGGGGGCCAAGACTGCTGCGCCCACCCCATTGTTCTGCTCCAACTCTTAGTCCAGGGCCTGTGACACCTGGAACCTCAGAGTCCCCATCTGGTGTGTGGGCAGTCAGAAAGGCACTGGGGTGAGCCCCGTCTGCCCAGCGAGCCCAGAGGCCCCTCAGGCAGCCTGAATGTCTGTCCCTGTGGTGACAGGAAACAAGGCATTCTTGGGAAGGGGCTCCTCCAGAGGCCCTTTTGGAAGCCGCGTGTGTGGCTACTGAGTGGGAGGGGATCTGCAGGGAGGCTGGGAACTGGCATTTTAATGACCAATGGCAGGTACTGTCCCTACTCTCAAACCTGTGGCTGGGAGGGGCCTCGGGTGCTGGAGCTCCCCCTGCTGGGAGGTGCTGCCCCTCTCTTGGTGCCTCCTGCCCACAGCTCCTTGGTACCACCCTCCCAGCCTGGAGAGAGCCGATGTCTTTTCATCCTGCCCCTTCCACTAGCCCTCCCATGTCTTGGGCACACTAATGCAGAAGCTGCTTGACCTTGGCCAAGGAAGACCTGGACCTGTAGTCCCTCACCTGAAGCCATGGGACCCCAAAGTACCTTTGGTGGTTGTCCTGTGGCTGCCCATGTCTTGACTCCTGGTCAGTCTTCCTTCCCTCCTGTGAGGGGGTGCTCAGAGCTTTCTCCATCTATGAGTGGCGGCAGGACCACGGAGGGGTGAGAGGGTAGCGTGATTTAGTAGCACAGATGCTTCCAGCTGGTCTGTCTCCTTGCACTTGGCCTGAAGGGGTTAATGGCGAGCTGCTTGAGCTGACCAGACCTCTCCTTCCGCCCCTCCCCCTGGATCCCCTTCCTCTGAGCTTCACATCCTGTGTCTGGGTTCCAGCCCACATACCTCTCTAATCTGAGAGGCAGTTGCTGGGGCTGCCCAGGCTCCTTCCGGCCTGAGTGCACCCGGGTCAGTATCCTCTGTCCCAGCTCTGTCCTTTCTGACAGCTCTGCTGGGAACTTGAGCACAGTGCTGGCCCTCTCCACCCCTGGGGACTGTCCCAGCAGTGGTGGTAGGGGTGCCTGCCCCACTCGTGTGTCAAGACAGTGCTGTAGCTGCCTTCTTTCCCTGTTTGGGACCTTGGCCCAGGGTCCCCGAGGCAGGCCAGAGACAGTGCAGGCCGTCAGCAGGACAGTTGAAGGGTAAAGGTGGCCGGCATTTCTATGGTTGTTGAACATAAGGAGGACACTGCTGAAAATGGCCACCAACTCAGGACGAGTCACGGGAGCAGCAATAGGTGACAAGACACATCTACCGGGCTGCCCGCTCTGGGAGCTGGGATTGCCCCTGCCCTGGGCGCTGCCAGGTGACTCCTCTGAGGGGTAGAGCCCAGGCTTTATAGTGTCCCCCCCTCACTTCTGAGTTGGCAGCAAGCAACCCTTACCTATGGTTCCCCATAGGGAACTTTGTCGGCCCAGTTCTCATATGGCAGTGGGGACCTTTGAGACCCACCACTTTTGAAGTCCAGAAGGAGGTTAGCAGGACCAGGGCCACGAGCCACAGTTGGCTGCTGGAGGGAAGTGGCCTCCTGAGCAGCCACAGAGCCTGCCCAGGCCTGGTGCTGGTGCTCAGGATTCGGAGGACCTGCCTGGCCTGCCTTCCCGGGGCTTTGCGCGGTAGTGCCTGTCTCTTCTGAGGTCGTCACTGTGTCTGAGGAGATGCTCCCTCTACTTGAATTGCTGGGACCTTCAAGGGCCTGGTGTTGGGAGCCCTGTGAGGGTCAAGTTGAGACAGCTCTCTGTCGGGGTGCGTGGCAGGGCTGCCTGGTGTGCCTAGAAAAGGGTTTGCTGGAGGCTCCCTACCCAGGAGCCTTGACTTCTTCCCAGTAGCCTCTGGCCTCTGCTCTGCCCTGGCCTCTCCTGTGGGTTCTCACATGAGAGCTGGAGGCAGGTTGACCTTTGACCTTTTCTGGCATTTCAGGGCCTGCTCTCCACATTCCCACCACTTGCAGATGACCAAAGCATAATGGTAGCTGCCTTGTCCCTGGTTTGGATCTGCTGCTCCTCCAGGAACCACACCAGGGGCCCAGCTGTGGCTTGGGACCCTGCTCACCTGAGCCTTGTGTCCCTCTCCTTTCCTCTGACTTGTGGACCCCCCAACCCAACCCACCCCCCCATTTCTGCAGCTGGTTTCTGAGGTGAGGGAAGTTAGTCCACCCATTGTCCCTCTGCATTAGCTTGAGGTCAAGACCATAGCCAGAGCGAAGCTCTCACCTGCTCTGAGGCCATAAGTCTTGTTCTAGCCCAGCCATGAGGCACCTAGCATACTGGTTGTTTCCATGGCCAAAGGTGTGGGAGGAGGCCCTGACCAGCCTGGCAGACCCTGCCTGCCTGTCTGGAGTTGCTGCCCTGAGACTTGAGCTGGGCTGTGGGCACAGGAGGCCAGTGCAGGGCTGTGGCCTAGGCTTGGACTGCCTGTGCACTAAGCCAGCCTCTGGGGCAGGTCTCATTGGTCAGCCTCTGTGAAGGGGCTGGGCTGGGCGGGTTCAGGGTGTCAGCGTCCAGTGTTCTTGCCCCTGTACCTACCCAGGGCTGCAGGGAACTGCTTTGGGTGTCAGCTGGTTCCCATTGTCTCACTCTTAAGTGCCAAGATGCCTTTTTTCAGTCCAGAGAACCTAAAAGTGGAAAAAACAGGCCCTAGCTGCTCTGTAAGCTTATGTTCAGACGTTCTCGTAGCTCTACGGCCAGGACCTGGGCTGGGCTGGGAGGTCCCATGATTAGGAGGGTCCTTTTTGTCTCATATCCAGCTTCCCCTCTGGACCAAGTGACGTCTCTCGGCTTCCACTCTGGGGCCAGTCTGCCTCTCCCTCTCCCTCTCCCTCCCTCTCCCTCCCTTCCTCATGCGCGTGCTCTCGCTCTCTCTCTCTCTCTCTCTCTCTCTCTCTCTCTCTCTCTCTCTCTCTCTCCTTCTCTTGTGATAGGGAACAGGAGAGTATCTGTCACCCTTCCTTGAAGGCCCTGCTCTGACTTGGCCATTTCCTAGGTCCTGTTGGGACACCTCCTGGAAGCAGCTTGTCCCAGCCTCCGTGGCTGTCCAAGCTCCCCGGAGACCTGAGTGGCCGATCTTGGCCGGCCGGGTGCTGTGTGGCCTTACCTTTCCACTCTCTCTTTTCCTCACAGTGCCTAGAGAAGTTCCCTGTGATCCAGCACTTCAAGTTCGGAAGCCTGCTGCCCATTCATCCTGTCACATCTGGCTAGGAGGGGCCAAGCCACCAGCGCCATCCAGGCCGGGGTTCCTGTGCCCTTCCCGACCCTGGCACGCCTCCTCCTGCCCCTCCCTCTGTTCTTCTGTTTGATGAGAGGCTGTTGACTGGGTGGGTGGTAAGTGGGGGCTTGAGGAGGGCTCAGATCCCAAAGCTGAAGGACCCAAGTTGGGAGAAGTGACCAAAGTGTGGCCAGTTTCCTGACCTCCCCTGTGGTGGATGGGCAAGAAAAAGGGACAGGATCTGTTCCCCACTCCTGCTCCCTGCCCCTCTCCTGCTTTACCTGTCCAGTCCCACTCGGAGGCAGGGGCTGAGGAGGCATCTCACTGTTTCCATTGCTGTCTGGTCCAGTTCTCGGTGAGGCCTTTCTAGGGGTTGGGGTGGCTGCCCCGCGCAGGGGTGGGTCACTCCTAAGCCATGTAGTGAGGGCATATGGGCTGGAGGCTGAGGCTGGCGGGCAGCCATGGGGTGGGCAGGGTGGGTGTTGGAGAGGCCTTGACTGTTCTAGCCAGTGACCTTCTAGACTCCTCAGGCGGCCCCAGGGCTAGAGTGCACCTATACCCAGAGCTCTGTCCTGGCTTTCTGTGCTCCGGCCCCTGACTTTGCCAGATTTACTGTCCATAGCTGCATACCCCCACACCCCGGGGCTGGCCCAGCTATGGAAGCTGCCCTTTGGGTAGGCCCTGGACACCCGGGAGGGCCGTCTCATTGGGTGGCCTGTCTTCCCAGAACTCTCCCCAGCAAGGAGCGGTGTCAAGAGACTGGTTGGCGGGGCAGGAGGCCTCGCTGTTGGGTCTGTGGAGAACCTGGATTCATTCCTCCAGCCTGTCTAGGGCCCAGCTGCCTCTGCCCCCTCCTCACTGCCCAGCCTTCCCCAAGCCCTGGGCTTCTGCCCAGCTCCTCTAGCAGGTTGAGTGGCCAGTGTGGGAGGCTGGAGAGGCTGCAGCCACACACTCCTCGTCCTCCCACCCCCTCACGGGATGAGGTAAGGAAGGGTTGCCTGGCAGGCCCCCAAGGGTGGGGGTGCTGACAGCAGCTGGCCACGTCTCTCCTGGGGCTGTTCCTGGGCTGACTCTTGCAGGCTTCCCTGCCCAGCCAGGCCTGCCCTTCTCCACAGCCCCCTCCCTGGTGTAGTCTACAGAACCTTCAGGGAGGGGGCACCGAGAAGCACAACCGAGGGCTTGAACCAAGACCAGCCAATGGTCTGGGCAGAGGCTGGGACAGGATTTTGAGAGTCACAGATGAAGTTTCCCAGGAGAGGCCCAGGGCCTGCCTCCCTCCCAGGGTTAGATCACCACTCTTCTGGTTCCCATGTGCCCCCCTGGGCCTGTAGCTCCTGCTTTTTTGTTGCTGTTTGGATTAAAGCCTCTGTTTTGCACCTGTTGCCTGTGTGAGGCCCATCTTTTCCTGCCACCTTCCCGCATGACTGTCCCATCAGGTCCTTTCCTGTGGGCCCCTGTGTCTGGGGCTTGAGGGAGTTCAGTTTGGGTTGATTTCCCTGGCAGTGCAACACACGGAATTCAGGCTCTGGAGCAGAAACCAGGATTCAAGGGCTGGAGATGTGGCTCAAGCGGTAGCGCGCTCGCCTGGCATGCGCGGGACGCTGGGTTCGATCCTCAGCACCACATACAAATAAAATAAAGATGCTGTGTCCACCGAAAACTAAAATATATAAAAAAAAAAAAAAAAGAAACCAGGATTCAAATCCTGTCATCCCTACCCCCAGTGACAAGGTTGTGGGTAGATGACCAGATCTCTCTCAATCCCAGCTTCCTCATCTATAAAGTGGCCATTGGACGTGAAGTCCTCAGCCCAGGTCTGGCACAGAGCAAACGCTTGTGGTCACGGCTGCTGGTTGTGGTGCTGTTTGGTGCTCTGGTGGAACTCTGTCTCATGCCTGCAAAACACGAGCTCTGCCACTGAGCTGTACCCAGCCTGCTGTGGCTGTTGATGAAGCAGCCCCTCTAGCGTGGCACTGGGACACACTCTGCAGTTCTTAAGGGGGTGGCCTTCCTCCTCCTCCTCCTCCACCACCACCACCACCACCCATCTATTCCTGTAGTGCTGGAATGAACAGTCTTAGCTGCTTTCCCTAAGCCCTGGTGGCCTCAGCACTGGGTCACCTGTACCTCCTTTACGGGGTTCCTTTAGGCACATGTGAGGCCAAACCTGAGGCTGGCTGCTGGTGACGGGACAAGGAAACCCAGGACAGTTGACTTCTTTCTGAGCCTGTCATTTCATAGGTGGTGGCTGTGTGTTCACAGCAGCCTTGGATCAAAAAGCAGTGATGCTGGTGGGGGAGTGTGTTGTAAAGAAAGCAGCAGCAACAGCGGGAAGGTGGCGTGGAGAGGTTTCTTGAGCTAGAGGAGGCCTCAGCCGAGAGCAGCTGCAGGGGCAGCCCACAGTGCTGCCAAGGGCCAGGGCCTGGGGACTTGGAGTTCAATCTGGGTTTTGTGCCTGAGAAGGGCCTGCGGTGAGGTGGGAGGGGAGCAGGACCTGTCTGGGAGGCTGCAGCTGAGGTCAGGCACAGAATGGTGGCCAGGGAGAGGGTACAGGGTGGGCCGAGCAGTGGTCCAGATCAGGTTTTGGGAGGTGTGGGAGGAGAGCCCACCTCTTGGCCTGTGCAGCTCGCGCCACTCCTGCTGAGCCAGAGGGAGAGGGTTCGTGCTGGTGCTGGGCACGCCTCTTCCCCTGGGAGGACCAGAGCGGGCACTGGGTGCTGGTCTAGCCCTTGGCTGGGTAGGATGGGCTGCCCAAGAAGATCGGAGATCGAGCAGCGTGGCGAGGATGCAGCCACCAGACCCCATGATGAGGGTGAGGAGGTGGGGGGAGGGAGAAGGGCAGCTGGGGCAGGGTCCTGCTAAGGGCTGCTTCCAAGGGAAGCTGGGAATGGGTGGAGGGAGCCTCATGATGCCTCTGGACACACCAGTGTTTTAGAAGACCCCTGAGATCTGTTCACTCAAGGGCCCCCTGAGGGCCCTCCCCGAGCCCACCCACCTGAAGGAATCTGATTCCCAGGCCAGTTCTTAACTGCATACCTGCCCCTCTTTTCAGGGTCCTGGAGGAACAGAGGCCTGAGCGCAGGTGGGACTGGAGGTCTGGGGACGGCTTTGGGAGGGCGTGCTGCTTCCTGAGGTGCGCAGGGGAGGGTCTAGGGGGTGGAACGAGGGCCAAGGTGCAGGCAAGAGGGGAGGTGAGAGAGCTGGTCCTTGAGATGCTGAGGCAGCCAGGCTAGTGCTGCTGTCCTTCCGTCATGGGAAGCGTGGTGGTGAGAGCCATGCTGGTGGGTTGTGCCAGGGTCACCTGCATGGAAAGGTGAGGCAGTGCCGTCGGCTCCCGCCGGGCGAGCAGGGGCAGTGGAGTTGTGAGGACGGCAGGGGGAAGCATCTCAGGCCTAGAGGGCAGGACATGGAGCCTCCCACTACAGGTGGCTACTTGCTCACCCCTGAGGGCCAGTGGGTCCCAAGGAAGCTCTCAGAGTGCAGGGTGGGCTCTGCCCATCACCCTAGGCCAAAGAGACCCCAGGAACAAGGGGGGCTTGCAGGCTGTGCCCCTCTTGCCTCTGCGTGCAGAAGTCAGGGAAAGAGACCACTGTACACACCTGCAGAATTGGTCAGAAGGGACACAGGGCTGGGGGCTTGGAGCCCAAGATGGGCCCCAGTCAGGTGATGCATTTTTCCTAAATCCAGCAAGTGTGAAGTACATGTTAATAAAAGGCTCTTGGGAACGTGGAGATGTCCCACTGCTCCCTGGGGGTGCAGGGCCCTTTTCTGTCCATCTCCATCTGCCTTCAAGAAACTTGAGCTTAGTGGAGAAACAGCGTAGACCAGCCAGGGAGGGAGGCAGCCAGTGATTCAGGCGCTGGACTTAGGGACTGTGCCCAGGAAGGCTGTGTAGGAGGAGTGGGCCCTGGATGGTGGACACAGGCCCAGGGCGGCTGGTGAGGCCACTGTGGCAGCAGTGTGGAGGAGTGGGTGGCAGGAGGTGGCAGCAGAGATGTGTGGGGTCGTGCAGGGTATTGAGGCCAGCCTGGGGCCCTTGCTGTGGACTCCTATAGCAGTCTGCATGTTGCCTTGACCCTCAACCCAAGTGCATTTAATTCTCTGCAAGAAGTACGTGTTTATGTGAAGCTTCTCTGCTCGGCGAGCTGCAGGAGGGCAGGGATGAGCCAGCCCGCCCAGTGCTGGGGATCCCAGGGCCCAGCAGACATTGGCACACAGCAGGCACACAGTCAGTGTGACGCAGTTGAGTCCAGGGCATCGTCGAGCTGGAAAGGCCAGGGGACAGGCTCATGTGCATGGGCGTGGTTGGGGAGCTGGGAACTCCGGCGGCCACTGTGTGCTGGGTTAGAAATGCTGTTAGCGATGGCGCTGGTGCCCAGGCCCAGGTCAAAGAAGTCGAAGACCCTGAGCCAGGAGAGGGACGTGGAGGTAGGAATTTGGTGTGGAGGAAGAGGAGGAGCTCCCGGTGACACCGGCCCATTGCCGTCTCTGGGAGAGCACAGAAAGGAGCAGTCTGCGAGAGAAGGTGCTGGGCTCTGCAGGGAGGGCTGGGCTGGAAAGCTCAACTGGGCAGAACGTGGGCCTGACCACAGAGGCTGGCAGAGCCACCCAGGCCCCCATATGGGGACGCAGAGCCAGGATCTTCCCCCTGGACCGGCCAGGACTCCAGCCTTAGGCTCCCTGCCCTCCCCTGCTCTCTGTCCCTGTCGCACTGGCCTTCTCTGCATTCCTTAAACTCTGGGTGACTGAATGGTTGACCCTGTTCCCAGAACCCTTTGCCCATTGGGGAGCCCTGGTTATTCTGCAGGGCTCAGCTAAGGCCTCACTTCCTCTGAGAGGCCTCACCTGGCCCTGAGCGTGGCCTTAGCCGTGGCCATGGGGGCTGTAGTTATGCATGCCTGGTGACTTTCTGGGGGAAGGGGAGAGGTGGGCACCTGCTCTTGGCACCTGTCCCACTGCTCCCTGGGAGTGCAGGCCCCTCTTCTGACCATCTGCTGATGTCTCCAGGAAGGTGCCCACATGGCAGATGCTTGGGACACATCTGTGAAGGACCCAGATAGAGTCAGGGGTTCTCCCATGGAAGGATGATGGAGATGAAGGAGAGGGTGAGATCACCTGGAAAGATCCAATAGGAAGAAGTGAGACTGGGCACTTAGCCTGAGACCAGGTGGCCGTGGCTGTCCTGAAGCCTAATGGCCAGCACTGGAGGTGGGGGCCTCAGACAGTGTTCCGAGGGTGCTGGGCTTGTGAGGCAGAGGTGCCCTGGCCTGGGGAAAAGAGGAGGGTGGGTTAGGACAGCAGAGAAGGGGAAGGACACGGCTGCAGAGGAGCAGTAGGGAGGCCAGGGCCAGAGGCTGGCTGCAGCGGCCTCTGGGAAACAGCTCTGTTGTCCAGTGGTTGGGGTGGTCCGAGGCCGGTGGGGCAGTCATACAGTGGACCATCAGGGGGCTTGTTTGTGTTCTTTCTTTCTGGAAAGGTGCAAACGATCCCTGGTTCAACGGGGAGCAGCTGCAAGGATGGTGGGTGAAGTGCAGCCTGTTTTAGTGAAAAACAGACCCACATTCTAGATGTTTCTGCGTCTGTTTGCCCATCTATTGGGTGAAACTGAGAATGTGCTCATTTCTGGGTGGTGGGGCTGTGAGAGTTCTGGGAAATCCTACTGGGTTTTCCTGTTTCCACAGAAGGTCATGAAGACGTTGAACATTGTGAACAAAAGAGGAAAGGCATTTGGGTATTAACTTCACTTTTTGTTTCTTATTTGATTTTCAGATCTTTCCACAATGTTCATGTTACTCTTGTACTAAGGGGAAAAAAGGAAACTAATTAAAAATATTTTCTTCTAAAGTGTACCTGGGAGTTGTGCACCTCTAGGGGAAGGAGGGGGCTGGTCCCTTCAGGCAGGTGGAGGGACATGGAAGCAGTGCTTAGGGACCTCAGGTAAAGGAAGGGGCAGTGACTTCTCAGCAGGTAGTTTGGCCCAGAGACCCTTGGAAGGAGCAGGCTAGGGGAGCTGGGGGGACAGGGTTTGAGAGTCCATCTGATTGGCCTGCAAGAGAGGCAGTGGGTACCTCCAGGGCCTTTGAACCGGGGAGAGGGGAGGGCTAGCAGTTTCCTGATGGGCATCTGCAGCCTCCCTGGCCTGGAAGTGAACTTTGGGGCCCAACTGCTGCTCCTGGGACCCTGACAGACATGGCTTGGGTACAGAACTCTGTCTCCAAGTTGAGGTGCTCTTTTCTCCACCTGTGGCTGGATTGGGCGTGGTGGCAGTGGCAGTTCCATTTTCTTGATGCTGTGGTTCTGCTGAGCATTTCCCTGAGCCCCAGAGAGGGGCAGCGCCCTGGCCGTCGAGCTTGAGCCAGTCTCTTCCCTGCACCAGAGTGCCTGGGACAAGAATCAGCCCTGTGTGACCATGGCCTGGGCTCCACCCTCTCGGAGCCCTGGTCACTTCTCTGCACATGGGGATGACAATCCGGAAGCATGTCATGAAGCAGACTCTGCAGTGCCCCACGTGCCACTGGAGCTGCCCAAGCACTTCCCTCCTGTGGGCAGCCACCACACCCACTTCTGGTCTCAGTGCTCTCCCTCTGCAGCCCCCTCTCTAGCCGGACCTTTGCTGACTCGGGAGGGCCTCTGTGTGGACAAACCCCTTACTCTTATTTGCTTGAGACTAGAATGGGGCTTTTCAAAAGGGACACCTGAAAAGCAGGCACAGCAGGGACTGCGCCTCTCCAGGTGCCTGGAGAGCAGCCCCAGCGGGACTGCAGGCTGGGGGTCCAGGTGGACCGGCTGCGCAGACCTCTGCCTATGGACATTATGGCGACTATGTCCTGGCTATGGGATCCACCAACCCTTCCAGTGCAAGTTGGTAGCCTCTGCAAGGGGGCCTGTGGTGGTCAGGGCATGTCTGAGTTCTGGATTTGGCTGTTGGACTTGCTGCTGTGTGACCTTGACCCATTATAACCTCCCACCCCGGTGTCCTCACTTGTGCATGGGGTAAGTAAACATGGCCTCCGGGTTGGCTGTACAAGCCACTGAGTACCAGGGCCCTGCCGGCACAATCTCATTTAAATTCCGCAGGCCCAGGAGGTGGGCGGGTGGTGGCGGCACAGAGGGGTCAGGACTTCATTGACGAGCGCTGCTCAAACCCGAGCCACCAAATGAGCACAGCCCTGTAACAGTCTCACCTCCATCCTGGGTGCAGTCCCTGAGTGCGAGCCAAGGGTGAAGGAGGAGGCGGATGCTGTCCTTCTCTTGAGAGGGTCAGAGGGACACAAAAGCGTGCAAGAACTGTGACACTATAAGGTAGGGTGAGAGGCCTCCCTGCAGCAGGAACAGAGCCCCCAGCCACGAGGACCCTGTGGGGCTCTGCGGTGTCACAACATCTGGAGCCAAGAGTGCCTGCCCCCTTGCTGGCTGTGGACCCCAGGCCCAGCTCTTTCGGGAGTGCTTCATACCCCACTCGATGCCAGTTTCTGGCCAGTATGTCCTCGTTGGCCACAGGTTTCCTGACCCCTGGGGTTTCTGCAGATCCTGGGAGTCGTTGTTCTATGTGTCCCACCTGCACACTGGGCCAGGAGCCAAGTGCCTGAAAGCCTGTCTCACCTCATCCTCTTCCACAGAAGAGGAAACTGAGGCTCAGGTTGGCCTCTCCCTGGGGCTCAGGCTGAGGCTGTCTTGTGCTGCACCCATTCCTGTGGCTGGAAGCCCCCCTCCTGCTGAGATCCTGGCCCTGGCTGGGGCACCCAGCCCAGCTTCTTTCCAGATGGCAGGTGCCATCTTGCACAAAGAGTGAAGAGGCAGGACAGTGACAGTGGCGCAGTTCTGACGGCACGCATCTCGGCGTGCTGCCTACGGGGCATGCTCCCTTGCCCCCTCATGGAGTCCCCACAACAAGCCGGAGAGTGGCATCATGCCTTGTTTAGGGATGACAAAGGTGGAGCTTGGGGATCTTGGTGGCTGTCCAGGGCCTCCAGCTCGTCCTGGTTTGTCTGACACCAGGCAGGTCCTAAGGGCCACCATGACATGGCACTTCTGGCTGGGCAGGAGGAAGACTTTTCAGCAGTAGTGGGAACTGATTATGGCCAAGTGGGCTCCTGGTCTCCCTAGGCCCAGGCAGCCCATCTCAGTGGACAGGCATTGGGTCCCAAACCAGGGCACTGCCCTTAATTTGTTTTACACCCCTGGGAAGGTTCTGCTGGTCTCCCTCCTGGGCTACACCAGGTCTGTCCACTTGTCCCGTATCTGCACCATGGCCAGCTCGGTCTCAGCCACTGTCAGCTGTCACTGGTTCGCTAGCTGCAGCATTCTCGCTGTTCCCCTGACTGCCCACCATCCCGAGAGTCTGCCTGAGCGGCGGCAGGTGATTCCCTTCAGATCCCTCAAGGAGCCCCTCCAAATACAGAGACTCTGCTACAAGATTTGGCCCCCAGGGCTCCTTCTACTCCCTCCTCTCCCTGTGCCTGTGTCACTCTGCTCTCTGTGGTCCTCCAAGAGGTCAAACTTATTGCTGTTCCAGGGCCTTTGCACCTGCTGGTCCTTCACCTAAGACCACCTGAGCCCCAGGCTGAGATATTATCATCTAGCAGCTCGTTGACTCTGGGTGTCACGTTACCCCTCTCCCCGCTGTGCTGCAGGAGCTCCTCTGGAGAGCCACCATGCAGGACAAAGTCCCACGTCCCCCGCTCTGAGCCTCCCCAGCATGGGCAGCACCCTTGATGGAGACAGGGCAGACCAATGACCTTGGCCTTGGGTGGGCTGAACTGGCAGTGCTTCAGCAACATAGAGGTGGCTCCTGGCACAGCAGGAAGAGTCCAGGCCCCAGTCCTGGCACCCATGTCTCTCCGGGGAAAGTCTGGCCTCCTTGTCTCCCCCTGGACCATTTTTGGTTTGGGCCAGAGCTCATCCCAACCCACAGGAGCAGGCTCCTTCAACAAAAGTTTGCGCAGCACCTCCTATGTGCACAACTTGTACTCTGCAGGTGCTGGGCCAGAGCTGGGAACTGAGGGGATCTGCTGGTGGGATGAAGGAGCAATGCACCCAACGCATCAGCAGTGAGGACATTTGTGAAAAAACAGGATGAGCGTGACAGAGGGGTGTGGCTTGGAGACAAGTGAACAGATCCAGTGGGCTCCAGAGTTAACCACGGAAAGAACCGAGAGGAAATTCCCAGCAGGGGAAGAGCAAGTGCCGAGGCCTTGATGCGGGAACAGCCTTGATGCAGCGGGGAATGCTAGAGGCCATGGCTGGAGGTCGCGGAGTGAGGCCGGAGAGGCAGGGCTGCTGGAGCGGCTCAGAGGGGCCTGGGAGAGCCCTCGGTGCGCATCAGCGGGAGGGGCCACCATCCAACCTAAACACTTCCGAATGCCAGAGAATGGCAAGAAGGAAGAGGGTTGGCGCTTGAGCAAGACCTCGGCTAGTGAGGGCCCCTGCGGGGGTCGGGCAAGGCGGAGAGCAGCCCTGAAAGTAGGCGGGTGGTGACCCCGAAAGGAGAGCAGACCGATGGATTTGCGATGAGCTGGATTTGGGCGTGAGAAATGAGGAGTCAAAAGTTCTGGCCTGAACAGCTTGCTGGGCTGTGGGAGAGATGGTGGCTCTCGGGTTTGGTCTCAGACAGGTGAGCTCTGAGAGGCCAGTGGCTCAAGAGCAGAGGTCAGGTGGGCCTGGGACCCCCACGATGGCGTTTGGAGAGACACCCTGGCTGGACAGCGCTGTCAGAGGATTGAGGGGCCCAGGGGAGCGGGCAGGGAGGGAAAACAGTCGTGCCGAGCCCTGGGTATTCCCAGCTCCGAAGGAAGAGGAGGGCCCTGCAAAGGAGCCTGGGCCCATGGAGCAGCAGAGAGGAGCTCACGAGCTCTCTCCTGCCCGGCCGTGCGCTTTGGGTTTTTTGCTTTCTTTTTTGTTTCAAACTAAGTGTGTGGAGGGAGCACAGTGGAAGTTTGTAACTTGCTGCTCCCTTCCCTCTGGGCACAGGATCCCTCCTAAAAGAACCCACTAGAAGGGGAAGAGGTGGAGCTAATCAGGCACCCTACGCTTAGGGATGGTCACATGCCCAGACCTGGCCATTCAGAGAGCCCTCATCTCCCTGCCCACTGTGATTGGCTCTGGGGAGGGCATGTGACCCTGATTGTGCCAATGATTATTATGCCTGGTACTTCCTGTTGAAGCTGTTGGGAAGCTGCCCCTTCTGCCAGGGCTGGTGAGCTGGGGAGGTGTTTTCCTGGGCATGGCCATGGCTGGGCCAGGTACATGATCCATGGGGTGCACTGCAAAATGAAATTTCAGGGCCCCTTGCTAAAAAGTAAGGAAGAATGACACTTCCATAGTCTCTCTCTCAGCTTGTCCTGGTGTTTTAAATTTTCTATTTATGTCATTCTAAGTAAGGAAAAATTAAAAAGTTGAGTTACTAGCATGAAGCCGGTCGCAGTGGTGCACGCCTATAAGGGAGGCTGAGGCAGGAGGATGGCAAATTCAAAGTCAGCCTCAGTAGTTTAGCAAGGCCCTAAACAACAAGTGTGGGCAGTGGTTAAGTACCTCTGGATTCAATCCCCAGTACCTAAATAAATAAGTAAATAAAAGAAATTGCTAGCATGAATTTTGCCACTCATTTTTATAT
Organism: Marmota monax; assembly: GCF_021218885.2. Classification (NCBI taxonomy): domain Eukaryota; kingdom Metazoa; phylum Chordata; class Mammalia; order Rodentia; family Sciuridae; genus Marmota; species Marmota monax. Next base: position 21,517,386 of record NW_026692912.1, read on the forward strand.
AGTGCAGTTTGGTTTAAATAAATATGAATATCAATTAAATTCATGTGCAGGTAAAAGGAGTCATTAGTTTGGGGCTGTTCCCAGGAAAGGTGTCACTGTGTGTAACAGATTGTAACTTTAAAAAGCATGTTGTTTTTTTATGAATATAAGAGTGCTTGGGAATTCCTTAAATTTCATGCAATAAACTATTTTTTATAAAATAAATAAACATTTAATATATAAATATCCATCCATATATGGTTGGATGGATATTTTTGTAATATATGTATGTACATATATATACACATATATGAATTCATCTGCAGAATCATCAAAATGAGAGGCTGGGATTGTGGCTCAGAGGCAGAGCGCTCGCCTAACATGCATGAGGCACTGGGTTCGATCCTCAGCACCACATAAGTATAAAATATATTGTGTCCACCTATAAGTAAAAAATAAATATTTAATATTTCGTGGCTTGTCTTGGAGGGTCCCTTGAGCTGACCAGAAGCCAGGCTCGGGCAGGTAGCCACAGCAGGAGGAGAGGACTCTCCCAGCACAAGGGACTCTTCTCCCCTCTGGAGAAGGTTGCCACCAGGAAGCATGTACCCTTCCAGCGCCTTTCACCCCTGCTGTGCCAGCCAGAGGACATGCCCTGTCCCTGGGCCTGACACCTGCTGCTCAGGCCCTCCACCTCCAGGCTGAGGTCTTGAGCTCCAGCACTGCCCCCTTGTCTCAGGCCTCCCTTCTAGCTTGCAGAGAAATAGCCCCCAAGGATGTCAGTACTTGGACAGGGGAGGGGAGAAGCTCTCCCCACACCTAGGTACCGTCTCTGGTTGCTTGCCAGGTCAGCTGTGATGTGGTCAACCCAGGGCGGTGACAGCTGCTACCATACCCTGAAAGCTGCTGGGAACATTTGCTTGAGCCCAAGCCCTCTCTGTGCTTGTGCCCAGGCCCTGGCCAACGCTGGGAGGGCAGGTAAGCGGGCCAGGATGCCAGGGGCAAGCATTTGCCCCAAGGAGGTGGAGGTAACAGGAGACAGGACCACGGGAGCTGAAACTCAAAGCCCCTGGATCATGCTCCTAACGTCCCAGACTTAAAACACAAATTCAAAGATATGGTTGTGTATTTCAACACAGCAACTGCAGAGCATTAAACCCCAAGATGGGGACATCCGGATTCGGGATCTGGTGTGACTGCACTGGTCCTGGCAGGTCTTGTGCATGCCACAGAAAACCTAGGAAGAGGCCAGGGAGAACCGGGAGGTGCCGGGAGACAGCACACCAGCCCTGCCACAGCATGTGCTGTGCCCAAACCAACACACCAGGGATCTCCCAGCTTCCAGCTCACGACCAGACCCCTGGGGCGGAAACCGCAGAGTGTCTGAGGCCTGACCATAGGGTCCTGCAGAGTACAGAGCCAGGCCTGGGTTCCAGACCCAGGTTCCTCCCTTGACTTAAAGTACCTTGGTGCCGTCCAGACACTGGACTGTACTTCACTCAGAGGTCTGGGCGCCCCTCCCCACGTGGCTCCTTCTGGCCTCAGGCCATGGGCTTTATCTTAGGCCCAGATTTTTTCTCAAACAAAGGAAAGCTTTATTCCCCAGTCTTTCCAGTTTCACTCCCCAGGCTGGTTGATGTGGGTGTCAAAGGAGGGGTGTGTGTATAGGGGCTGGGGTACCTGGGGGCTGGAGAGTGAATGGAGAGCAAGAAGGACCTGGGGGTCTTTAAGAAGCATCTGGAGATTGGGGCTGGGAGCGCCTGGGGGTGGGAAAGGGCTTAGGCCACTCCCTGGAATGGACCAATAGTCCATTCATCCACCTGTTCACTCATTGGGCCACTGAACGACATTGTTTAGCAAGTACTGAGTAAACGCTGACTGTCCGGCACAGCCAGGCCCTGAAGACTCCCAGACACCTTGCTGGGGACTAGCCTTTTTATTAATTTATTTTTAACTTTTTGGTATTAGGGATTGAACCCAGGGGCACTCTACCACTGAGCTACACCCTCAGCCCTTTTTATTTTATTTTTTATATTGAGACAGCATCTCATTAAGTTGTCAGGGCTATTCTCAAATTTGTGATCCTTCTGCCTCAGTTTCCTGAGTCACTGGGATTACGGGTGTGCACCACCACACCCAGGTTATTTTGGCGGGGGGCTACCAGAGATTGAACTTGGGCACTCGACCACTGAGCCCCATCCCGAGCCCTATTTTGTATTTTATTTAGAGACAGGGTCTCGCTGAGTTGCTTAGTGCCTCGCTTTTGCTGAGGCTGGCTTTGAACTTGTGATCTTCCTGCCTCATCCTCCCGAGCCGCTGGGATTACAGGCGTGCACCACCGTACCCAAGTTGTTATTTGTTGAGAGCCACGGCCAGGTCAAGATGGTGCCTGGCATTTTGCCAGAAGGGGCGGCTCCTGCTGCCTTGGGTGCCCGCTACTTTTGAGTTCTCACGGAGTTCCCGTTGAGTTCGCGTGGTTTGGGGAATAAAGTAGTTCCTGTTTTGAACCTACAAGTGGCTCGTGACCTCCCGGTTATTTTGTGCCCAGCCAGACTGCGGCAGTTATTATTATTATTTTTTTAAGTAAATAACTGAGGATTGAACCCAGGGGCACTGTACCACTGAGGTACATTTCCAGCCTCTTTAAAAAAAAATTTTTTTTTGAGTTAGGTTTTACCAGGTTGCCCAGGCTGGCCTTGAACTTGTGACCCTCCTTACAGCTCTTATTATTGGGGGCACTTAACTGTGTGCCATCTGCCCTTGGAAGCTCACTGCACAGGCAGGAGCTCTCGGGCCTGTCCTTATTTGCAGAACTTATTGGCAGGAGCTGGTTGCCATGGCGCACACCTATCTATAATCCCAGCTAGCCTGGAGGCTGAGGCTGGAGGATGGCAAGTTCAAGGCCAGCTTGGGCAACTTAATGAGACCCCGCGTCAAAATCAAAATGAAAATGACAAAGGAGGTGCAGTAGCTCAGTGGTAGAGCACCCTCGACTCAATCCTTAGTACTGGGGGAAGAAGGAGCTGCAGTCAGTCACCTAGAACGTGGCAGAGAACGTCCAGGCTCGGTGGGTGTGGCTGGGAGGCTGAGTCTGGACCACCAGCTGGGGCTTTGGACAGGCACTGGGGTGGGGGGGGGCCTGCTGTCCCCAACCATTCACCTGCTGTTGAGCCACTTGGAGAAAGGCACACCTTCTCCACCTTGCTCTGCCTGGGACACTTTCCTCCTCCCTCTTTGCTGAGGGTCCCTTGGAGAGGCTGTCCATGGGGCTCAGCCCACTGGGACTAGCAACATCGCTCCGGTTGGCTGGTCTGCAGCCTCAGCCTGCCAGGCACAACCAGGAAAACTGGTCGGGGCAGCTGCCTTGTCCCCACCCTGCCCCTCGGCACCTCCCTCCCCCAACCTGGGAAAGGAAGGAAGAGCCGGAGCCGCCTCCAGCTGCCGCCGCCTCTTGAGAGCGTGTTGGGCGTCAGGCTGCTCAGGCCCCTTCCCAGGCCACCACTGAGTCACCCAGCGCTCTCCCAGGAGACCGAGTCTCAGAAACCTCAATCCCACAGCCCCTCGCTGTGGTCCTGGGGGGAAGCTGGGACCCAAATCCCTGTCTGTCCAGGGCCCCAGTTGAATGCTCACCCTCTGTGCTTAGGAAACACCTCCCACAGTGACAGGGCTGGACCCATCCCTGCCTTCCTCTCTGTCCTGTCTCTGCCCCCCCTCTTCCTTCTGCCGGGAAGGTGCTTTGGTTGCTGTTTGTTCTACTGGTGTGATAGAGGTCTCGGGTGCTCATTGACATGCACTTCAGCCTTCCTCCCAGTCCCCTTGCAGCTAGGCAGGGGCCAATGAGCTGCGAGTGTAAGTGAGGAGAATCATTTTCAGACCGAGGCCATAAAGAGCCCTTGCAGGACCTAGCTCTCACTCTCTACCACGAAGGTGGTGTTGAGATAGGAGCAGCCAGAATTGCTGAGTCACTGCATGGAAGGCCAGAGCATGGACTTTGCATAGTCAAGAAATGAATCTTTGAGGGGGTAGCTCCAGGGTAGAGCACTTGCCTAACACACGCAAGGGCCTAGGTTCAATCCCCAGCACTGTACAAAGAAAAAGAAAAGAATTCATTGTTGAATTAATTCTCTGAGAATAAGGATTAATTTGTTACTGCAGCATGACCTGTTCCATACTGACTCATTTAGGTCTCAGCTAAAATGCCAGCTACTATAATCACCAAATCCAAAGTTATCCCACCCCCTCCCCTGGCCCTGATTTTATTTTTCTGTATCACTTTTCTAATTGTTCCTTGGTTCACTTTTTTTTTTTTTTAAGTACTGGGGATCAAATCCAGGGCTGCAAACATGCTAGGCAAGTGATCTATCATTGAACTACATTGAACCTCTTTTAAAATGTACTTTTAAAAAAATTTTGTTGTTGTTGTTTAAATTTTGAAACAGGGTCCCACTAAGTTGCCCCAGCTGGCCTTGAACTTGTGATCCTCCTCCCTCAGCCTCCTAAGTCCCTGAGATCACAGACATGGGCCACCATGCCCAGCTGGTTTACTTGGTTACTGTCTGCCTCCCTTACTAGAGTGTAAACTCCATGAGGTCAGAGCCCTTTGTGTGTCTGTGTCCTTTATGCCCAGCACAATGCTGGACATGTTTAAGCATGCAAGACATATTTGAATGAATGAGTGTTTATTGAATGCATGAGTGGGAGGCAGATGTCCGTGCTTGAAGGTAGCTGCAGAATTTGGTATTCAATCGGCACTTAATCTGCTTGGACGAAAAGGCTCAGGTCATTAGAAGGCTGGAAGCCATGGTTGCATTTCTGAGTTCCAAAGCATCCAAGTTGATTCAGGGCCTTACCTCTCCTCTCATGCAGCTTTACAGAGGAGAGAATGTGGGCTTGCTCAGGGGGTGACTCATCTCAGGTCACTAGGTGAGTCTTCGGCTGAGCCGGAACCTGCCTTCGGTCTCTGGCTGCCTGGTTCATGGCTGTTCTATGGAGTTTCACGTCTTCCTTTTTAGCTTCTGCCCAAGCTGCTGAAAAGATCTCCCTGGCACATTTACCTCTTCTGCACCACCTCGCCAGGTAATCTAGCAGCTCTAAGCAAACTGCCCTGCGATGATTGATGGGTAGGACTGTGGAGCTGGGACGTTGGTCAGCCGTAAGGATGAGCAGGCTCCCTCCAGAAGGCCCTGCCACAGCCCTTGGAGAAGGGCTGGTGCTTTGTCTTGTTGCTTTGTGTGAGGATGGGTTTTAATATGCTGAGGATCAAACAGGCCTCACACATGCTGGGCGAGCCCCTGGCCACCAGCTACACCCCAGCCCAGGCCTGTGTTTTTGTCTGCCACTTCTTTTAACAAGAACAGGATGCAGGGCTGGGGTGTAGTTCAATGTCAGAGCACTTGCCTGGCACGTGCAAGGCCCAGCCCCTGGAATAAACCACAGTGACCAGAGAGCCGGTGCAGGATAGTCATCTCGAATCACACCACCGAGGAATGCCATTCCAACACTGTGAGTCTTTTTCATCTGAACATGTAAATAGATGGTGTTACCTGACCCCAGAGGTCCCCAGGTCCCAACCAGCTGGGGATTAAAGGTGGCCATGTTGGCTTGTATGGCCCTGTCCCCTCCACCCTGCTGGCTGGTGCCTGGCTTCCCCTCAAAGCCTATCCCAGGTCCATCTGAAAGTCCCCAGAGGAGCCACCTATGAGGTACCAGCCACATTCTTCCACTCTGACCTCCATGGATGTCCCCTGCTCTAAGTCCCCTGAGGGTGGCTCCTGCTGAGATCCCTGTGGTGAGCCTGCTGGAAAACTTAGTCCCCTGCCCTGGGGGCTTCACCCGCCTTCCCCTGGGTGGCAAACCTGGAGGCAGCAGGTGTCCAGGTGTGGAGCAAGGAGAAGCTTCCTTCCAGAGCTGCGGCACCGTTCAGGGCCTGAGGCAGCCCTCTGTCTCCCCAAGTCCTTGGCTTGCAGCTTCTGGAGGACATCCCTGCTCTGTCACCTGGTACCATTCTTTTCTGAGAGGGTGAGCCAACTGCCCCTCAGCCTGGTCATAGGTTTGGGATGGGACCTAGGTTTGGGACACAGTCTTTTTTCTCGGATTTTCTGAGTTAGCAATTGGGGAAGAAAACAGTCTCTCTTGGGCGGTAAATTGTGAGGTAGGAGGCCAGAGCTGCTTCCCACGGCTATATAGAGAAGCTGGTCTGCAGGAAGAGTGGGGAGCTCAAGTTCAGAGAAGAAAGTCACAGGAGACTGAGAGAGAGCATTCTCCAGAAGATTTGTGCCTGGATCCAGCTGTGCCTGAAGCCAGGTGCACACCTGCCCATTGTACGGTTTAATGCATGAGCCAAGAAATTCCCCCCTTTTGCCTAGGCTCATGCCAGTCACGCTGCTGTCCCCTTCCACACGGGAGTCTTGATGGACACAGAAATGGGCATGGGGCAGCGTACAGACACCACTGCCCTGTGTCTCTCTATCCCTTGTCCCTGGAATTTGGAGCCTGAAACATTAAGGGGTGCTGCACTGCTCTCAACCTGCTAGTTCAGGCATGACCAGATCCCAGAATCTAGCCTAGGCTCAGCTGGCAATTCTCAAAATGACCATTTAAATAACATCAGGGCCATTTGCCAGCTTGTACCATAAGGTTTCAGATTCTTCCCGACTAGACTGTGAGCCCCACCAGGTAGAGGCTGGGCTCTTAGTGGTGTGATCTTGGGCAAATTCTCTTATTTCTAAAATATGGATGCTAACTACCTCCGAGGGTCACGGGGTAAATTAAATGAACTAATGCATGCAGAGGCACTTGCTGCTCTTAGTCACTGTTCATGGTGGACAGTTAGTGTATTGCATGGGCTGGGCACCAAGCCGACACTCTGTAAATGTGTCCAAGACACAGCTCCTGGTGTGTCTGCACTGTGCCAGAGGGACACAAGCACACACACACACACACACACACACACCCAAGGCTCAGGTCTCAGTGCCAGTGGCCATTCTGGGATCCTAGGGCATCCCCAGCCCCTGGCTTCTCTGGAGGCAGCCTGCAGTATTTCAAGGCACTGGGCTGTCATCCCAGCAGCTCCGCGTTGCTGGGAGTGCAGTTTAGACTGAGCCCTGAACCATGAATCAAGGGCAGCAGGCCCTGTGGTGTCCTAGGAGCTGGAAAGCGTGGAGGGGGAGCTGGTCAACCTGAGAGAACAAGGGGCTTCTCTGGAAGCTCCCCCTCCACATTCCCGGGAGCCTCCAGCCTCTTCCAATCCCCCAGCTCCCCAGCAGCACTCCAAGTCCTGCCTGCGGGCTCTCGTGGGGTCCAGCTGGTCTCTTTGCTGGAGGAAGAAGGGCTTGTCTGTGGACCTGGTTGGATTTCTGGGTTTTCTGTCTGCCTGAGCCCAGCACTTTCAGAGGATGCCACGGCCTGACAGCACCATCCATGCTCAGCCCCTCCCAGAGCCAGTGTTTCTGTGTGCTATGCTTGGGAGCTTTAGTCTCTCTGGATGTTCAAGGCTCGCATGTTGCATGCTGTGCCGGCGGCCCTAGGGGTCTCGAGTGGGTGAGGAGAATGCTTGGAGCATGGTGTGTTGGAGACAGTGCGCTCGGCCAGCTCCAGCTGTGGGTGCGGAGCCCAGCACAGTATCAGGGCTGTGCAGAGCGCTGCTTGTGTGGAATGTCTTAGCGCGCTGGTAGGTTGCCAAGGGGCTTGTTTTGGGTCACGCATTATGTTCAGGGCATTAACCCTTTGGGTGACTACCCAAGGTCCCTGGGCTCTAGGAAGATAAAAGGGGAGAACACCTCTCTTGGGGGGCTCGCAGCACTCCACACCCAGCTTCAGGTTTCCCTAGATCCAATGTGCCCAGCGTGTTTAAGCTGAAGCTCAAAAAACCTGGTGGGGAGGTGGTTGGCAGGAGCACCCTAATCTGGTGTTCTGCGGATTTCAAGGCTCCTGTGTCGCATCCCATCACTGACACTTCTTTGCCATAGGGATCCCAGGGCCGGTGCGGAGTTCCCAAGCCGCACGGCTTTCTGTGCCCAGCACCGCGCTCTCAACAAAGGCGACCGACCACGTGCCCTTCTCATCGCGGACCTGGAGTGGGAACAGAAGCGGCTTCCGGCCCCGGCTTTCGCCCGGGCTGGGTGAAGAAGCTGTGCGGCGCCCGGGTGCAGCGCGGAGCAACCCCCAGCAGCCCCGCCGCCCCCGGCTGTGCCTCGCCCACTCCCATCCGCAACCGCTGCAGCGCCCTCGAAGCGGCGCTAGGGGGAGCTCTGGCAACTGGCTTGGTGGATTGAATCAAAATCGTGCATCCAACAGCTATTTCCTTGGACTTGCAGGGGGAAAATGGGGAGGGGTGAAGACGCACTGTTCCCCCTCCTCAGCAGCTTCAGACTCCTCCCGTGGGAGGCCGAGGAAACAGCCCTGGGGTGTGTGTGTGTGTGTGTGTGTGTGTGTGTGTGTGAAGGTGCCTTTCCTCCCAGTAACTCACGCCTCCAGAGCCTCCCTCTTTCCCTCCACCCGTGTCACGGACCTTCACTGCCCCCTGCGTTCTAGAGAGTGTCCCCGAGAACTTCGCCTCGATCGACCCCGGGATCCAGAGCCGAGCCTTCCCCCGAGACTGGATTGTGTTCGCCTCTCGGAGTCTGGGCTGGGCTGTCTTGGCAGCAGCCCCTCCTCTCGCTGCGGGAGGCGTGAAGGCTGGGTGGGGGGCGCGAGCCGTCCTGCCGGTGGCTGGGAGGCTTGTGCAGGAAAGGGGAGCGCGGGGGCGAGCCAGCGAGGGCTTTGGGGAGACACCGACAGAGGCACTATCAAACAGCAAGCAGGCTGCTGCTTTGCTTATTACCACCCGCCCCCCCGCCCCGTCCTGGTCTTTCTTGCCTATCCCCTCTTTGCAAAGCTGGAACCACCCCGCGAGCCCCCAGGCCTGAGCCGCGGTTCCAGATGTGAATTTGGTTCCAGTGGGGAGAACGCGAGCTTCCTCCGGGCCTTGGCACATTCTCCCACTCTGAGGTCATTCCGTAGGTGGTCAGAGGGGAGCGCGCGCCTGGAGCCTTCCTGCCTCCATCCACTGGGGAGGGAAGAGAGGCGGGAGGAAAGGAGAGGAGAAGGAGAGGGGAGGGGCGCGAGGAGGGAGGGAGACGCCGCCAGCACACCACCAAGTGGCACCGAGCAGTGATAACAAACTCAACTTAAAAAAAAAAAAAAAAAGGAAAAAAGAAAAGGAAAAAAACTTCCCAAGTTGCAGCCGAGACATGCGGACGTGCGGGCGGAGGCGCGGGGTGGGGATTGTGGGTGGCCCAGAAGCCCCTCGGCGTCCCTCCACTGCGGAAAGCTCAGACTTGAGGCCGACTAGGCCCTTCACCCGTGGCTACGCAGGGGACCGGCTGGAGGCTGGCTAGGTTTCCTGCAGAAGACCTCGGGGCGGCCGGTTCCCATCGGGGACAGGACCCGCGGGCGAGGGGGTGGGCAGGAGGCGCGCGGCACCGGCTTCATTCCCCCAATAACACCACTCCTCTCCCCCTTCCCGCTCCCACCCCCAGCCCTGCGGATGTGGGCAGATCCCGCCCGCCCAGGCCCTGGAGAGCTGGGGTTTGCCTGTGTGTGTGTGTGTGTGTGTGTGTGTGTGTGTGTTTCCCACCTCCCTCTATCCTCCCTGCTGACCCCAGGCCCATACGAAAACAAGGCACCACCATACTCTACAGTCGACTTTTTATTAAGATTATAAATTTAAACAAATAATCTGAACAGTTTTATCCGGTGATATACAATTCAGTATGCACAAAAATACAGAAGGACGAGGGAGAAGGGCCGAGAAAGGGAGGGTTGGCGACTTGTTTTGGAGTCCGCATGATGCTGATGGCAGAGAACCAGAGGGGCTGCAGAAGAACCCCACCTTTTTACAACAAAAGGATTTTAAATTAAACAAAATCTATCGAGCTGAAGACACAAGACAGGGTTCTCACAGGCTCGAACAATGCTGGTTTCATGAAATGCAACCTAAGACTGAACCAGGACAGTGCAACTTAGCAGCACACACACAAACACCACAGCTGACCAGGAACTTAGTGAAAAGTCTCCAACGCAGTCGGCGGTCCCGGCCCCTCCCTCCCCTGGGGCCGCCCGGGATCCAGGTGAAGAAATCGACTTCCTTTTTTGTTTAGTGAGGACCGCAATGCTGGGCATGATGGGAAATGTAGTCCGCCGTGCTCGCCCCCCACCCCTTCCCCAAACAGTGTTCAAGAGTGTTGGGGTGTCCGGCGCCACCCCCGAGTCCAGGAGACGGGTGGAGGAGGGGAGAAGAACAGAGCCAGAGGGGCGGGGAGAGGAGGGGCTCAAGACACCCGCCCCGGGAAGAAAAGAAAAAAAAAAAGTTGAAGTGTTTTCATTTCTGCCTTCTCATTTTGAGAACTTTGGAGGCCGCCCCCAGAGAGGAAATGTGACCCAAACGTCCCTTTTGGAGATTGAATTTGCCTTTGTTTTTTGCTCAGGATTTCACAAGACCCTTTCCTCACGCCACGGAGGAACTCAGGAGAGCGGAACGTCGGGCTTCCCGGGTCTGACAACTGATTGGAATCAGCGTCCCCGGCTCCGCACCTTCCTGCGCCGCAACCCCGGCGCGCCCCTGCGGCCCGGGCGCCCTGCCTCGCCCCCGGCTGCCCGGCACCTCCTCCGGGCAGCAGCCCTCCCTCACGTGGCAGGCTCCTTGCTAAACACCACTGCAATCACTACAATAAAAAGAAGGGGGAAAAAGAGTAGGAGAAACACAAAGCATACTTAAATAGGCGCTTTTCTCTCTGCAAAAATAAAGTCCAAGAATTTAGATTTCTTTTTTTTTTATTTTACAATTTATAAAACATCAGCTGCCTCCCCCTGGTCGCCCCCAGCTCAGCCCCGAGTGGCCAGGCGCCCGCTCGCTCCCTCCTCTCGCCCCTTGGCCGAGTCTTTGTCTGGCCCCAGCCCCGCGGGGCCCCCGGGTCCCCGTGCCCTCCGGGGTCCCTAGAAGGCGACAATGGCTCGAGTCCAGGCGCCGAGACTAGCGAGCGCCTGCTTGGCGCACAGCTGCCCGTTGAGCGGCGGCGGCTGCTCGGAGGAGTCCGGCTGTCGGCTCACCAGCCCGGAGAAGCCCGAGCCAAAGATGGAGATCAAGTTTGAGATGTTGGACGCGTCCGGGGACGAGTCCGGACAGAAGTCCTCGAAGCGGGGGCGCTTGCAGGGGGCGAACGCAGCGACCCCGGGGGGCTCGGCCCCCAGGTCGCCCGCGTCCTCCTCGTCGTCGTCCTCTTCCTCCTGGCCAGGGTAATACTTGCGCTTGCAGCCCGCGGCGGACGCCAGGCCCGGTCCCGGAGCGCCCTGGCCACAGCAGGGGCAGTGGGCGGAGGCGCAGCAGTCCTGGTGCAAGTAGCCGTTTTCCACCGTGGTCACCACGTGAGTGTCCAGGTCCAGCACGGTGGTCTGGCTACTGCAGTGCACGCCGAAGTCCGAGGGGGCCGGGTACGCGCCCCGGTAGAAGCCAGGGGAAGAGGCGGGGGCCGGAGAGGCTGGTGGGGAGGCGGCGGCGGCGGCGGCCGGAGGGGCCGCCCCCGGGGGCGCGGAGGACGCAGAGCAGGCGGCTGAGGCGCGAGGGTCCCGCGGGCAGAGGGCGGCGGGCGCAGGCGGCGGTAGCGGCAGCGGCGCAGGACCCGGCTGCAGCGGCTCCAAGGGCTGCCCGCGGTGGGGCGCGCCGTGCGGCGGCTGGAGCGCCGCGCACCCGGGCAGCTCCGAGAGCGCCCCCGCGCCGCCCGCGGGCGCCCCGGCCGCCGCCGCCGCGCAGCCCCTGGGCGCTGGGTGCTGGTGCTGGTGCAGCTGCTGCTGGAGGTGCAGCTGGTGGAGCTGGTGGAGCTGGTGCAGCTGGTGCCGGGCGACCGGCTCACGCGCCTCCGCGTCCCCGCCGCCGCCAAGTTGGAGCGAGCCGAAGTCGGCCGCGCTGGCCGGCATGCCCGGCGCTGCGTACGCGAGGTGCTGGTGCTGGTGGTGGGGCGGCTGCTGCTGTTGCTGCTGCTGCTGCTGCTGGCGCCGGTAAAGCTCGGCGTAGCGCTCGCTCAGGTAGAGCTGGCGCGCGTTGCGGAGCACGTAGGACACCAGGAGGTTCTTGTGCAGCTTGATGCCGCCGCGCTGGGTCCGGGAGCTGTGGATCTTGCGCAGGGAGATGCTGATTAGGCTCTGGGCGTCCAGGGCGCACTCCATGCTCCCGTGGAGACGGCGGCGGCAAAGCAGCTGCCGCCGCTGCTGCTAATGCTGCTGCTGTTTCTGTCTCAAGAAGGTCGCCCGGGCGCGCCGGGCAGGGGAACGGAGCCCAGGTCAGCGGGTCGGCTGCGCTCCGAAAGGAGCCACCACCATGCGCTGCGCGCCACCCGCGGGCTCGCGCTCCCCAGACGGCGCCAAAGCAATGAGCCTCTGCCGGCCCCGGCCCCAGCTATTTAGCTGAGCACCCGAGCCCCGCCTCACACCTGATGAGCCAATAGAAGTGCTCAGAGCCTCCCGAGTGACAGGCGCTGCCCGCCCCGGGGCCACTCGGCTGGCCAATAAGACCAAGGCGGTTCCTTTGTGCTATTCAAATACCGAACGGACCCCGGGCCTCCAACGCCGCCGCTGCCTCGAATGTTCTCCTGGGGCCGCCGCACCGCGCGGGACTCGGAGCCGCCGGGGTTGCGGTCTGCAACATGCGTCGCTTCGCAGCGGCCACGGCCACGCAGGAGCCCGCAGCTTCCTTCAGCCTAGCTTTCTGGTGCTGGGGGTCGTTCATCTATCTGAGTGCAGCGACCATGGCTCCTCCTCCTTCCGCACGGTTGGGCCTCACCTGCGGCAGGTGCGCGCGGCTCCCCAACTGACCGGCACTGGGCGCCTTCTCTTTTTCACCTGCCCGCCCCCGGGTGACCAGGGGAAGCCAAGGTCTCTGCAAGAGGCTTGTGGGGCCGCTGCTTGATACTGGGGGCCCCTCGAGGGAGAGAGGTTTGGAGGTATCTTTCACCGCAGAGAATGACTTCCTGACTCTTTGGGCCCAGGGCTTTGGGAATGCTCGCGCAATGCCCAGCCACCTCGGAAACCCAAGGATGGTGAAGTTTGATCTCGGATGGAGAAGCACCCAGGCCCGCCCAGGGAGCTGAGGACCTGCCTGCGGCCGAGGGCCCAGGTTCTGAGAGGACCCTGAGCTTCCTAACCACCAGTTCTATACCGCTTCTCTTCTGGTCTAACTAATGACAATAGGGACAATTCTTATGTGCCTTCTACGGAGCAGGCCCTTTCCAGAAAGGCCTTTATTGTTGAGGAGGGGCCTGAGGTTGGAGGTGTGAAATGACTTGGGAGGCACCCAGTTCCTGGGGACAGAGCTAAGACAGGGACCAGGACCCTGAGCTCCAGACCCTCATGTGTCCCCAAGGCAGAGGAGCTCATGACAAGTTTTGGGGACTGTTTTCCTTCATATCCTGAGCTATCCATGGTCCACCATCTCCCAGCTGGGGTCAGCGACAGAGAAGAGAGGGACAGGGCAGCGGGTTCTGGCGGCTCTAGGCCTGAGGGGCAGTGGGGTGACTGGTGCCAGATCCGGGCTGCACGGCAGCTCCTGAGGCTCTCTCCTTACCTGAGCAGGGGTCCAGAAGTGGGTGAACTGGGTCCTCAGAGACCAGGAGAGATAAGAAGGACCTGTCCTGAGAGAGGTTGGGGCTGGGGTAGGGGAGGCCACTTCCTGTTGTTTCACATCCTACTTGGGGTTCTTCTGAATCTCTTTGTTCCTTGGACCTTCCTCAGTACATTCTTTGTCCCTAGGTGAGAGTCAAGAGACCCAGCCAGCCCATCCTGCAGTCTCGGGGTCTCCTTTTAAACCTAAGAATTCTCACAGTTTGTTTCTTCAAACAATTCTCCAGCACATTCTCAGTGCCAGGTGTCAAGAGTGGAAAAAAAGAAGTCAGGGTGTTTGCCCATTTTTCAGATGAGGAAACTTGGACACTGACAATGTAAGGAATTTGCCCAAGACTGCGGGGCTCTGGGCGCAGTGCCCTGTCCTTCCCATGCCTTCTGAGGTCATTCTCAAACTGGTCCAAGACCCCAGGGACCAGTAGCACCTCTCTCTGCCATTCCCAGGGAAGCCAGGATTAACTTATAGGGGAATTGCTGAGCAAGCACATTTTATTTACTTCGGAGTGGTGATCTGGTGACAGGGACACCCAGGGCTGGGGAACCTGCTCACGTGGTGATACCTGTAAGAATAAAACTACACTGCCCTATATTTCTTTAAATCCCATTTCAAAGACACACAAAGGCTTCATTTATTTATGTTTGAAGTTCACCTTTGAGATGTCACCAGCATGTGGAGTGAATCTGTAACTTTTGTCCGACTTCCAGCCAGGGACATGGGCCTGCCACAGACAAGCCTGGGGCCCGGGAGGTAGTGTGGCCTTCACTCTTTTCTTGCCCAGTATTTACTGGGAACAGTAAGACAGTTTTAGTTGGAGTTGTTAGGATTTGAACCCATGTCAGCAGGTTCCTGAAAGTCAGCTTCTGTTGTGAGTGGAGCTGAGCCCGGTTCTCTGGGCTCAGCTCTTGGTGAATGTGCCCTTGATTGTTGGCCCCCAACCACCTGCTGTGAGGCCAGGCCTGCCAGAGCCCCACAGAAGCAAGAGTCAGCCTGAGCTCAGTCCTCTGTCATCCATTCTTGAGCTGTACCCCACAACCTGACTCTGCAGGTGCACCTAGAGGACGGGGTGGGGTGGGGTGGGAGTGGATAGTGGGCAGGGGGCCAGGCTCCTCACTTGGGCAACTCCTCTTGGTACTTCCTAATCTCTGATCCATCCACTGTCATGAAGCAAGTTTGGAGCTCCTTAGGGCCTTGCATTCCCTGGGCCCGCTGAGAAGTGGTCAGTCTGCCCTGCTCTTCCCGTGGCCTCTCCCAAGGAATCCAGAGGTGGCCAGCAGGGAGGGCTAAGCCGTTGTCTAGCTTGATAAAACCTCTTGATCTTTTTTGGGGTGGCCTGGGCAGGGGAGCTCTCGCAGCCCACCAAAGGAGCCAATAGGACAGTGGGCTGCGTGGGGGGCTGGGAGGGTGCGGCTAGGGCTCCCCGCAGGAACCACAAGTGCTCATTGGCTGGGCGAGTCGCTCCCCTGTTTGTGTGCACCGTGGTTCATGGAGGGCGCCGCTGGGGGGGTCTTGTGCACACACTGGGGCGCAGCAATCCATCTGTACCCTGTCAAGGGGGTGATGAGGCTTTTCGAGATGAAGGGCTGGCCTTTTTGTTTGGGCACCTGCACAAGTTTGGGGTGCTCACCTTTCCCCCTGGAGCTGGGGAGGTCTGGCCTGAGTCACTGCTCCCGGAGGAAGTTAATTAATGGCCCAGTATTTACCAAGTGTCTGCTGGGACAGCAGGGAGCAGGGCGCGGGGACTGCTGGGGACCTGGGCTCTGGTCAAGCCCCAGGGGGTGTCAGCCCCACCTCAGAGCCAGGAGATCTTTCAAGTGCACAGATACCTGTGGCCACCTTCTGGTCACCCAGGCTTGGGGCCGTGGTGTGGCTGGGAAGGTTGGGTTTCGCCCAGTGGCTCCCAGGGACTGGTTTGGGGACAGGAGCAGAAGCAAAGCGCTGAACTGGGGGCTTCGTATTGGGAGGAGGGGGAGAGACCTGGGCTTCACACATGCATTCATGTGTTTGTTCTCCAGGGAAATGTTTCCAGAACCCTCCTCTGGAGTCCCTGGAAATGGGTGAGGGAACAAGATGGAAAGTCACAGTTCTCAGGGAAACAGACAGGATAGATAGATGAACAATGTGGAGTGATAAGCCTGATTAGAAGCACTGCCTGGAGCCTGGAGGGGGTGGGAGGGACCCCAGAGCTGGCCCAGGAAGCTTCCTGTGGGGAGCCAAGACCTGGAGACCAAGGAGGGGGAGGGCCTTCTGGCAGAGATCAGCAAGGGGCTTAGCAAAGGGCCCAGTACACAGTAGGTACTCAATAAATGCTTGTGGAATAAGTGGATCAATGAACACAACTGCGCAGAAGGCATTGCTAGTGTTAGAAGGGTCCTAGAGTCCAGGCTTCCCTCTCCCCAATTTCCAGATGGGTAAACTGAGGTCCAGAGACCTTAGAGAACTGGCCAGGAGCTAGAACTGGAATTCAGATGTCCTGCTTCCCAGTTCAGCCTCTAACTGCCCCAATGTCCTGTCTCTTGGGTTGAGTGTGAATTGCTGTGGGAGGACTGACACCTGGGCTTTGGCCAGCACAGGGTCAACTGTTGCGTCCCTTCTGAGGCAGGGAGGCCATTGGGTCTTGGATGTGGGAGCTCTGGGCTGCATCTCAGGAAGGCCTGTGGCCGGTGGGCACCGGGAGCAAGGCTGGTTCCAGATCCAGGGCAGCCCTTTCCCCCAGTCCTGCAGGACCACACCCTGACACTGGCCCAGGTGGGTTCATGTGTGATTCTGAACTCGTAGATGGAGTTGCGTAGACTGCAGATACCGCTTGGTCTAGGTCTCTGGGCTCCTGGCATTGTTGGGCATACATTTGCTCACTCATTCCCTCATTCATTCATGGGCTGAGGGCTGGCCAAGCTACAGGGAGATGCCACACATGTCTCACTGCCCAGCGTTGGGCTGGGGAGCCTTTTTATCTTCTGGGCCAGGTCTGATCAACTGGTAGCATCTGCCAGGAGCTCTGGGATCTAACAGGTGCCCCAATTGATTAGTGATGTCTGCCAAGGGCTTAGCCGGAGTCTTTATGGCAAGTTTGCTGGAGTGGAGGATGGAGGAGCTGCTCAGTGCTTTGGACATCTGGGTGGTCTAACAGAGAGTGGGGCAGGGGGCCAGGAGAGGGGATGTCAGCCCCTGATGGGTGTCATCCCTGGGTCTTGTGCATTGCCTCCCTTGGGTCTATTGTCACCCTCCTCCAGGAGGTGCTTTGCGCATCAGGTGACTAGAAGGAGCACTGGATTAGTGGCACACAAAACAGGAAACTTCCCTCCCTCTTCTCCTTTCTCCAAATCCTTCCTGAAGCTGCACAGGCTGGGCAGGCCGGGGTTAATCCTAGGCAGCCTGGGTGGGTGTGTGCAAGGAGTGGGTGGGTGGGGGGCAGCTCTGCAGTCCCTGGCTTGGAGTTGTTTTTATAACTCACTTAGTGCAGACCTTTGTCCCCTTGCCGGCTCCACTGGGAGTTTCTAAGGAGTGAGAAGCTCTTTGGATCTTAGGAACTGAATCTTAGAATTTTATTTTTCATTTGCACGGTGGGGGCGGGTGACTGCACTGCCTGCACCCCACAACTCCCTACTCAGCGAATAACGACTGTAGACACCACTGTACCAGGACTCGCTTGAACGCGAATTATTTTTCATTAATCCTCAAAATGACCGAGCCAGGTGGGTAGTTCTGTAACCCCCATTTGAGTAAACTGAGACCCATAGAAGGGAAGCTCTGAATCAGGGAACACGCATGCCTCGGCCACCGCAGCGGTAAGAGCCTGTGGTCCGAGCTGGAGAGAGATGTCTTATTTATTTATTTATTTATCTGTCTATCAATCATTTTCTGCAGTGCTGGGATGGAACCCTGGAGCATGGCGGTCCTGCCCTCTTAGCCCTTTCCTGCTTTCCAGATGGGAAAAGGAAGTAAGCAAAAAAATAAACAAGTCTGCACGAGGGTGACAAAGGAAGCCCGAGGAGGGCAGCCGGCAGAGGGTCCCCAGTCCTCCCCTGGGCAGGTCCCCTCCAGGCGTCCCGCTGAGCGCCTCTGGGGCCAGAACCCTCCCGCAGTCTGCAGAGGCGGGGGCTCCCCGTCTCCCGCTCCCCACAACTTGAATTTTTAATGTGGCTCCACAGAACAAAGCAGAGTTTCTGTTTCGAGAGCTCAAAACCCATTTCTCAAGTCTGAGCGGCCCTGCGTGAAGAGGCCGCGGCCGGCAGGGCCTGGGCCGTGGGTCGTCCTCAGCTGTCCCCAGGCTCCTTCCCAATCTTGTTTAATTAAAAAGCAAAAAAGAGGCCGAGTAGAATTTCCGTTCTGGACCTGGTGCTGGGCAGGGGCAGCGGGCAGGGCACCCCCGGCCCCTCGGGGGGCTCAGGTGCCCTCGCGGCCTTTGCCATGCCGATGAGGAAACAGGCTCAGAGGCAGGAACGCGTCCCAGGCTGGGCTGTGGCCCTCTCCTGTGGGGGACACCCCTGGCCTCTAAGCCACACCCCCACGCCCCAGCTACTTGGCCTCCCAAAGCCGCAGCCCTGGCCTCAGGAGGGTGTAGATGAGGGAACCGAGGGGTGACGCAAAGGGGCTGAGAGGGGTGGGAGAGACTTACCGAGAAGAGCCTGGTGGTCTGTGAGTGAGGTGGGCACTACTTTTCCCCAGAACTGGCCTCAGGATGTGGTAAAATGGGTGGCTCCCAGTGCCTTCTCAGTACCAGGTAGAAGGCGGCCTCTGGGACTCCGGGGCCAGGATTTGTGGAAATCGGGGAACCAGCGAGGGTTCTCTGCTGCTGGGGTTCATCTGTGCAGCAGGGGCTCACTGTCCAGTGCTCTGCCTCTGGCTGCTCCCACAGGGTCACCTGCCATGGCCCCGCCTGAAGGGAGCCTCATCTCCCTTCCTCAGTTCCTGGTTTCCTGAGGTTCCAAGAACATGGTTAGACTCACTGCTTCTTTCAGAAGGAAATGACAGTGAGCTGGGTGCGGCCACACCCGCCTGTGATCCCAGCCACTTGGGAGGCTGAGGCCAGAGGATGGCAAGTTGGGAGCAACTTAGTGAGACCCTGTTTCAAACAAACAAATAAGGGCCAGGGATGTGGCTCAGTGGTTAAGGGTCTCTGGGTCCAATCCCTGTGCCCCCCCTCCCCCCGCCACAAAAGGCAGTGATTTTTATAAAAGTCTGTGAGAGTTGACTATGCTTTGCCGCAGTAACAAATAATGCCCCAAATCTTAGAGGTTTGACCAGAACAAGTGTGTTTTCTTCTCATGCTCCAATTCCATGTAGATCAAACCCTGTCCTCCAGCTCCAGGATCCTCTCACTGTGTGGTTTTACCAACCCAGAGGGCAGACAGAGGAGGCAGGAAGGTCTGAAGACAGTAAACACAGATGTATTACTGTGATGCCTTCATTAGCATTCCTCCCTGTCATTGGCCAGCAGTGAGTCACATGAAGCACATAGGTGCAAGGGAGATTGGGAAATGTAGTCCTCAGATGTGCTCAGCAGGCAGATGACCCACTTCAGGGACTCTACAGCTTTGTTGTAGGCACAAAAGCCTTGAAGAATGCACAAGAGGAGGTTCGACTGATTTTTAGAGGCAAAAATAAACTAAAATGTTCTTAGCTGGGCGTGCGATCAACCACTGAGTTATACCAAGGCCTGATCTCTCATCTGTAGTATCACACACTGAATTTAATCTATTCTAAAGCACCCTCATCCCCATATCTGACATCTTACTGTTGATGACCTCTTAGATTTGAGAAGGGCTGGGTTTTTAGACTAGTGAACATTTATAGGCAGGCACGTCACACAACATATCTCCTTATTCCACAGTTGGTGACATGTAGGTTGGTTAAGGTAGCCTACTCAGTATTTCAGGGGCTTAGAGAAGGGAAAGGGGACCATTTTTTTTATTGAGAACTGAGTGCTCACTGGGCCGTGTGCCCAGGCTTCATGGCACAGGGCTTTTCAAACACCCATCAAGGGTTTGCATCGTGCCCATTCTGCAGACCAGAGCTCTTCTAGAGACCCTTGTGGAGAAGCGTGAATCCCAGTCACGGGGTGTCGTCATGGACCCGTTTCCCAGGTGGGGGAGCTTGGTGCATGGAGGATTTACAAAGTCAGAAAGCGGCAGGCTGGAGTTGGAGCCCCCGTCTTTTCCTTCCCAGAAGCCAAATGCGAACAGCTCTGCTCTCCTGCACCCAGTGTCTCCTGAACGGGCCCGTGGGGAGTGGTCCCAAGACCCACCTGGAGAACAAGTCTGTGAGGCCTCCTCGTCTGGGGTTCTGGACGAGCACACAGACCAGCTGTTCTTGGGCCAGAACAAACCCGATTCCAACAGGGCTGACAAGGCATCGGATAAAAGTTACAATGCCAGCCGTGCTTGTGGCACAGGAGGGGTCCCGGGGCTCCTTGTCACAAACGTATTAGTGGGGCTTCAGCAATCTGTATCTGATGTGTGTGAACAGGGATGTGTACCACCAAAGGTGGGTTTTGTGGAGACCTTCCTGACGCAGGATCCAACTCTTCTCAGTCAAGGAACAGCCCCAAGGATTCCGTGGCATTGGCTGAGAGCTACTAAATGAGGAAGTCAACTTTCTATTAAAAGAATATGTTTCTTTCGTAGGTATTAAAACCTTCCAGGTGTGTTTGTGGATATGAATTTGCCTTGGAGTATTGCTTTGGCTGGGCAGTGGCTGTAGCCCATGCATACAGTCAACCATCACAGGGTGCAGGTACCCTTAGGTTCCTCTGTGTAGGAACTTTCCTTGGATCACTGTTCAACATTTTTCCATTTTTCCAGGGCAGAAAAAATTTTCCCATCCCACTGACTTTGGCCTTGGCCATATGAATTGTTTTGACCAGTGGAATGTGGATAGAGAGCTAATGTACCTATTAAGAGGAGGTCCTTGGAGATTATTGTGGTTTCTTTTGTCCTCTGCCACATTTGTGATCTGTCATGACAAAATACCCTACTGAGCTTCTGGTCCCAAAGGAAAGCGGAGACCTTGTGCAGACTGGAGCTCAGCCCACAGCGTGGAGACAGGTTCCACCCCCCCACACCTGAAGCCAGGTGACTGGGGAGAGCGCAGCCTCGCCAGCCAAATCGCAGTCCAGCTGTGGACCAGGGAGGAGAAATGCCTCTGTAGGAAGTTCTGAGCATCTAGGGCTATTTGTTTGGAGGACAGCATAGTCAGGGCAAAAGCTGACCGCTCCATCGACATTAAGTGACTTACGGCCACAGACCTAGAAGGAGAAGGGCAGGGCCTAGAATCTTGGCCTCCTTTGATCTTCTCTCCAGTACACATCTGGAGACTTCCGGGAAATGAGTCCAGGAATGAGAAGGGAACCAGGAGGGAGGGTTCTCCCGGGCCCCAGGGCCTTTTCCTAGCTCACCTTCTGTATCTCATGGAGACAGTGATCCTGAGGACCCCCTGGTTGAAGGTGGAGTCAGGGTCTGATAAACCCACTGTAAATGGAAAGTATCACTTAGCAAAAAATGAATTTAAAACATCTGACCTACCAAATGTCATAGTGTGGCACACTGTATATAGCACTGTATCAGGTTTTTTCTCCTTGTGATCTCGCGGCTGATCACGGGAGCTGCAGCTCATTGTGGCTTCCCAGCATCACAAGACATTATGGGACGGTTTATCAGTAGCCCAGGAAAAGCACAAAATTAAAAAAAAATTAAATACTTTTTAGTTGCAAATGGACCTTTATTTTATTTATTTATTTTTATATGATGCTGAGAATCGAACCCAGTGCCTCACACATGCTAGGCAAGTGCTCTACCACTGAGCCTCAGCCCCAGCCCTCAAAATTCAAATTTTAAAATACAGTTTCTACTAAGTACATATTGCTTTTGCACCAGTGGGGAGTCAAAAAATTATTAAGTGGAACCACTATAAGTAGGGGACTATTACTTATTGATGCATCTGTGACTAGTTGTAAAATTCCATCATCATATTCATGTTTGGAGATGGAGAGTTTTAGGAGGGAAAACCATGTATTAACGATTTTTCTATTTTATAACTTTTAAGGAAACTTAGACAACTAGATAGTCTTAGAAATTCCTACTTTACTAAGGGCTGTTTAGTGAAAAAGTCAACTTTCTGGCTAAAAGAATCTCTCAGTCACTTTGTACTTTTTAGGTGTATTTGTGGATATGAATTTGCCTTTGCGTACTGCTTTGGCTGCATCCTCAAATTGTAGTGTACAATCTTCTCATTTTACCTAACATTGAAATAGCACAAAACATCTAATTAGCACAGAATTTCCTTTTGCATTCCCTTTTTTATCTCAAGAGTCATATGGAAGAAACTTTTCAAATTTCCACCAAGTCTGATTTCTAAAAATAATTCTTGAGCTATGAATTTTAATATTTCATTTCCCTGTGTTGGGACTGTGCTTTGCTTTGGAACTTACTGAGTTTATCTTTTTTTGGGGGGTGGGGTAACCAGGGATTAAACTTGGCACTCAACCACTGAGCCACATCTCCAGCCCTATTTTGTATTTTATTTGGAGACAGGGTCTCACTGAGTTACTTAGCTCCTTGCTTTTGCTGAGGCTGACTTGGAACTCGCCATCCTCCTGCCTCAGCCTCTTGAGCCACTGGGATTACAGGCGTGCACCATAGCACCTGGCCTTGCTGAATTTTTCTGAGTCCTCTCGTATGTGTGTTATTTACAAATTCTCTGGATTATTCTTTTCAAGAGTGCAAGTGTTCAATAGCTCCAAATGCCTGCAATGACCTTGTCATCCAGGTAAACATAATGTGCCTGCTGGCTCCTTGGTATCATATAAAAATGATGGAAAATTGTGGTACACTTGTCTAAAGAGAAAATTCCCAAAGGTCCAGCCGAGCCCGTGTCTGCTTCCCCTGGTGACTTGGGGCCCTTCTGGAGAGACTGGGTTTTGCTGGTCTCCTGCAGGGTGAGATCAAACGTGACTCATCCTGCGGACACATTAGTCAGTACCTGACTGCTGCTGCGTGGGTCTGGGGGTGGGGGGAGGGTTTGGTGTTGGGGTCTCTTCCCTTGCCCCCTTGCCCCTGGGCTAACTACTCATTCAGCTTCCCTCTTGGTTGATAAAAATCTGCATTTTAAAAGTGATCTGGGAGATGCTGAAAGGCTTTGGTCCCAGTGAACTTTTCACAAACGGAATGATCCTCTGGCTGTGGTCTCTGGGCCATTTCCTGGTCTCCACAGAGGTCAGGGCCATTAGCAGTAACCGGGGACTCCTGGTTAGATGTCGTGGATGAAGGTCCCCTGCCTGTGCTCAGCTCCAGGCTCCACCTCACCCTTTCTTGACTCTGCCAGGGGGTGGGACCCCTGCCCCACACTTTCCACATAAGGAAACTGAGACCTGCAAACGCCAAGCCAGCGGCTCTCAAACTGGCCTCGGAACCCAGGGCTCAATCATGCGGGACCCCAGGAGGGAGGCAGGTCACCTGACCCGCAGGGCTCCAAGCCAGACGCCCCTCCCCTCCTTCCAGCTGGACTTCCGCCACCCAGGGCAGCAGGTAGAGACCACAACAGGTGAGCCCACCACGGAGCCGTCCCAGAGAGCCCCGCCCCCCCCAGCTCACCCGTCTCCTGGGCTCCCTCCTGCCTCCCATGCGCTCAGCCTGTGCCAGGCACAGAGGGGCTCAGTCTGTCGCGGGAGAGTCCAGCGCCAGCTGCCTCCACTGTCTTCCCCACACTCCGAGGGAGCGTGGCGGGGCCTGGGCCTTCCTAGGGTTCTTGACGGCTGGAGGACAGTCCCCTCCCCATTCCCACCACTCAGAATGCCCCCTTCCAATGCCCCCCGCCTCTGTGACTCTGAACATCTCTGCTCAGCCAACACGGTGTCTCTCCACGCCGACCTGCCCCGTCCACGGCCACTCTTCCTGGGAGGCCTTGCATTCAACCTTGGGCTCCAGGAAAAAACCCTTCCACCTCTTGCCGCCCGCCGCCCAGTGACCGGGTGACGCCCGCGCACCCTACATGCAGGCCAGGGTGTTTAAGTCGCCCACGTCACGGTTTTCTCATTTGTTAAATAGGGACGACAAGAGTGCCCCGCTTTCCTGGGTGGCATGAGATTCAGAGGTGACAGGACGTTCTTGGTCCAGCGGCACAATCAATGCTGGTTCTGCCCAGAGGACACCCACTGTCCTCTCCAGGAGCCTGAATCTGAAGGTGAGAGGAGCTTCCTCCTTCCGGCCAGACCCACCTTAAAGACCTCCAAGTTCCATATAGTTTTTCAGATAGGAAAACTGAGGCTCAGAGAGGGGAGGGAGCTTACCTGGAGACACACAGCGTGGCCCTGGGAGGAATCCAGGTCTCCTAGGTGGGACGGAATTGTCTGACACGCCTTCCTTTTGGGCCGAAGCTGCTGTTCAGGTCCTGGGGTCCCAGGGTCTCCTCGTCCATCATTCACTCTTTTGCTCAGTGTTTATCACAGCTGCTCTGGGTTGGCTCTTCTGCTGGACATCTGGGAAGTCCCTGAGGAAGCCTGCTGATGAGTCAAGATTCGCAGTTAGCAGCAAGTCACAGAAACCCAACCATGATGACTTTAAAAAAAATTTTATTTTTTAGTTTTAAGTGGACATAATATCTTTATTTTAGTTTTATGTGGTGCTGAGGATCAAGCCCAGTGCCTCATGCATGCTAGGTGAGCACACTACCACTTGAGCCACATCCCCAGCCCCAACCACAATGACTTAAACAGGAAGTACACACCGTCGGGGCTACAGTGATGTCCTTCTGGCCTCCCCAACATGTGGTTTTCATCCTTATGACACAAAATGGCTGCTTCCACGCCAGGTATCATGACAGCATTCCAAGCAGTAAAACTGGGGAGGAAACCAGGGAAGGGTGAAGAGCAAACAACAAAAGGGCCCTGCCAGGTAAGTTCCTAT
The DNA here is from genome assembly GCF_021218885.2 of Marmota monax. Lineage (NCBI taxonomy): Eukaryota > Metazoa > Chordata > Mammalia > Rodentia > Sciuridae > Marmota > Marmota monax. The sequence goes on from NW_026692912.1 coordinate 21,541,914, forward strand.
TTTTATCAGAAAAACAGTTGTTTTCCTGGCTCAGTTCCCAGCAGAGAACTCCTGATTTCATCTCAGGGTCAGCATTGGGCCAAGTGGCCCCCCTAGCTGCAAAGGAGCTTGGGAGGGGAGTATTTTTACCTGGGCACATTTCCCACTGGAGGAGGGAGGACGGGGACGCCTGGTCGTCTGGCTCACCAGCAGTGCTCTGACCCCGGAACGGGGTTCCTGCCTGCAGGGAGCCCACACTGGGGGCCTGTCTCCCCTGACCTGCCGGCCATCCCTGGAAGGTGCCCTGAGAGACCCCGGCTCTCCTTTAGCCGGGCGCAGTGCGGTGCTGTCGGGGCTGCGTCATATTTGGTGGGACTCTGGGGACCACGGAGTTCATTCAGCACAAGCCCTCGGGCCGCGGAGGTCCCCTCCCTCTGTCTAGGGCCTGGGGCAGCGGGGGCCCAGCCCTCCCTGGGGGAGGCCGCCAGCCTCTCCCACTGTGAGGGCTCCCTGGCGTCTGGGCCTGTCCCCTCCTGGACGTGCACCTGCTGCCGGGTGGCAAGCCCTCTGTGAGCCCTGGACCGGGGACCCTGCGAGTCCTGCCTGTGCTGAGCACGTGCTGCCCCCAGGGACCGGGAGTCCAGCCCGTCCGAGGCCCAGAGCCTGTCAGCGGCGGGTCTGTCTGTCCCCGAGGTGACGCCCCTCCGTCCAGACCTGCCTTCCTCAGGAGGCCCCTGGCCTGGCTCCCCGGGGCTCTGGCTGCGTTTCTCGGCGGGTGAGGAGGGGACATTCCCGGGGGCCGGAAGGCAGAGGGGCGAAGGAGAGACGCAGGGCAGGGGACAGGCTGGAGGCCCGGCCTGGCCAGTGTCCTTGGGGCATCTCGGTGTCCCCCTCCTGAGACAGTGATCTGGGCCCTGCGGTGTCCGCTCCGTGGAAACTGCAGCCTGTGACCAGATGAGGCCAGCAGCTGGCGGTGCCCGGGGCAGCTGGCGACTGAGCCCTGTTGAGAAAGGGCTTTGAAGACAGTGCCATGCGGGGCCCAGGGCGCCAGGCCACTGGGCCAGGGGCGTGAGGATGGGGCGCAGGGAGGGCCAGGCCTAGCTGGGGATGCCCCTGGACCCCGGGATGGCAGCGAGGCTGCTCTGTGGAGCCAGGGTGGCCGGCTCTGCTCAGAGCAGGGGTCTGAACGCGGCTCGAGGCCTCCAGTGGGTTCCTGGCCCCTGTAGCAGGGACGAGCGGTGGGAAGGGATGGCCCTCGGGGGGTCTCTGCCTCTGCCCGATTGTCCTGCCTGTCAGTCACTCATTCAGCAAGCACCTACTGTGCGGGGCGCTGGCCAGGGCTGGGCAGGGCGGCACCAAGAGGTGAAGGTGCCAACTCCTCCGGGGGCGGGTGGGCACAGGACCAGACTCTCCAGCTCCAGGCAGAGGGGGAGCCAGCACAGGGCAGAGAGACCTTGGCTGCATGCCTACTCTGTGCCACGCGCTAGGGATACAGGACAAGGATCAGGCCGACCCCCAGTGCCCCGTGGAGCTCACATTTGGTAAATAAGCAAATGAAGAAATAAGTATGAAGAAAATCGCTGACAGTGATGGGGAGGTGGTGAGAGGGTGGTGGTGGGCGGAGGTGCCTGGGGATGCTCTCTGCTCCTGCAGTGGGCGGGGCAGGCCTTTCTGAGGAGGTGGCATTTAAGTAGAGGCTGGAAGGATGGAAAGGAGCCAGCCATTAGTAGATACAAGCAGTGCAAAGGCCCGGAGGCAGGAATGAGCTCAGTGTGGTCAAGGAACCAAAAGAGGTTAGTGCAGTGGCAGGAGCACAGTGAGCCCTAAGGAGGGCCACAGGCTATGAGTTAGTAGGGGTCACTCACCCCCGGCTGTGTACTGTCACCATTGCATTGATTGCAAAAAACAAAACAAAAAACCACTATTACAGTGGTTTAAACAGATAGCAGATTTTGACTTAATGAACACTAAGCCTGGGGTGGGCAATTGGGTGCTCATGTAGTGACCTACAGATGTCACCAGGCACTGTGGCACTTTCTTCTTTTTCACTGTCTTCAAATGTGGAGGACTTGTCCCCTCACATGGTCACAGTGCAGCTGCTGCACCTCCAGCTCTCATGTCCATGTGCCAGGCAGGAAGACGGAGAAGGAGCAAAAGGCCAAAGAGCCAAAGGTCCAGGGGCCTTGTCCTTGCCAGAGCCCGTTTCTATTCAGAAAGACAATTTCCTCCCCGGGGTTTTGTTGTGTCCCTTTGGCTACATGCGGATTGCGCAGCTGCCTCCATCTGCAAGGAAGGTTGAAAAACAAGCCTTGAGACGTGGCTGGTCTCTCTAGTGGAGGATGGAATGGAGAAGGGACTTCACCTGGGGGACCAGAGGGAGCCAGAGAGCGTGTCAGGAGGGTGACGAGGGAGATCTGTGCTGAAGGTCTGCTATTTAAACTGAGAACCTGTGACAAGCCACCAAAGCGTCGAGGGCTCACTTAAGATGTGACCAGGGCTCCGAGAAGGGCCTCCAGTCCGGCCTCTCTCCTCTGCCCTCCTCCAGCCCTGGCAGCCCCTATCCCTGTCGGCCACACATGGTTCCTGGCTGTCCCTCGCGTAGCATCAGGGCGCGGAGCAGGAAGTGGCTCCCACTGGCACCTCTCTGGCTTGTAGAATGCCCACGCATGTCCATCCATCATCTTTGGTTTTCTTGCTAGAAATGACCCTGTCCCCAGGGAGGTCACGGAGCCCTCCCTTCATGGATGGGGAAACAGGCTCCCGGGGACCTTTGCCTAAGGAAGTTCTGCTCACCTTGGTGGCCCTGGTGCCACCGGCCACTGCACCTGGAGAGGGGGCTCTGGGCCCTTGCTGGACGGGCGCCTCCCCTTTGCTCAGGGTAGAGCGTTCGGTCATTCTCTTAGCCCGGATTTGAAGGTCTTGAGGGCCCGGGGAGTGAGTGCTGTTTCCGGCCTCTCCAGGCAGCGTGTGAGAGCCACCAGCCCCTGGCCTGCGTCTGCATCCATGCGGGACATGGGGACCCGGCTCTCCCCCTCACACACCAGGCGCCAGGCTGGCTGGGAGGCCGTGCGGGTGCTGCCTGGCTGACACAGGATGGGCCCTGCCCTCAGGGAGTCCAGCCTTCGAGCCTGACTCCTGGGCCACCTTCTTCTGATTCACTGAGTGACTTCGGACAAGTCCCCTCCTCTCCCTGGGCCAAATTTTCCTTCCTGTTCTTTTTCTTGGTTCTGGGATCCAACCTTGCCCAGGCGGGGAGCCCCTGCCACACGGCCCTGCTGTTGCTCTAGTGGGATGACCAGGGGGTGGGTCTGGACTGTCCCCACTCACCATCAAATCCACCCTTTGAAAGCTCCCAGTCCCTTTCTGCCTACCCCGCCCGCATCTGCCCCTGCCCGGTTTAATTGTGGCCACTTTTCCTGTCACCCCGTAGCTCTACTCCTCAAGCAATGACAAGTTGGATCCACCAAAGGTCTCAGGTTGGTCTAACGCCTGGACCTTGTGTCCAGCGAAGACAGGGTCGGGGTCCACCTGTGTCTGTCCTCCTAGAGATCAGCTCCTAGGAGGTGCTCACTCCACAAGGCGGGCGCGCCCTCAGCCCCGCCCTGTCGCGGCGGCGCGGGTGTCCCCACCCCACCCCCGGAGAACTACGGTCCCCAGAAGGCCGCGGGGCGGCGCGGAGCGCGTCTCGGGAGCTGTGGTCCCGCGCGCCCTGGCGCCGGCTGGACGTGCACGGCGCGGGGCAGCGGGGCTCGCGGTCCGCTCTCCCTGCGGGACACCGCTGGCCGCCGGCCTTTGGAAGAAACCCTCGTGCGCTCCCGTGGGGTCTCCTTAAGGGGCGGGCTGGGCGCCCCACCCTGGACGCCACCCTGGGCGGAATCGGACCTGGCGCTTTCCAGCCCCTGATGTCACTGAGACCCCGCCAGTGCCCGCTGGCCCGGGCTGGCTCCCAGCTGTGCGGCCCCTGGGGGTACAGGACTGAAGACGGGTAGGAGCGGGGATCACAGCTGTCCACTGTCAAAACGCGCCAGCGCCCCTCCCCCGTGGGAGAGGGTGCCCCGGGGACCTGGCCCAGGCTGGCTTCCATTGGCCTTGGCACTCGGCCTGGCCATGGGGTCCAGGTCAGGGGGAACAGTATGTGGGAGGGGTCACTTGAGGAAGTGGCTGAAGGGAGTTTGGGCTTTTGGGGAAGAAATCCTGGGGCTGGAGGACAGAGCCTGGGGACCGGCCAGGGGGAGCGGAGGTGCGTCGCAGGGACCTGGAGCCACAGCAGCAGGGGTCTGTTGGATCCCAGAGGAGGCTGTGACCAGGGTCCCGGGCAGAGCCTGCCCCCTGCCCAGGGTCCTTCTTCCCAGGCTCCGCTTGTCCCTAGAGGCAGGGGCTTCCCGGGCCCAGGGTACCCCAGAGCTGGCTCAGTGCTGTCCTGAGGTGGGCCAGGCAGCCAGGAAACCAGGGCTGGGGCCAGCATCCGTGCCTCGGAGAAGGGAGACGGAGACCCTGCTGAACTTCCGCTGTGTGGCCTCTGCGGGAGACACAAGGGAAGCTGCTCCCCAGGAACTCCAGCTGTTGGGACACCGGGGACACCGGGAAATCAGGAGGGTCCGCTCACACCCTCCCTGCCCAGATGTGGCAGCCGCAGGAAGGGTTCAGGCCCCCTGATGGCAGACCCCCAGAGCCACCTGGAGCTGGGGGCCTGGAGGCGTCCTAACTGGGATGGCTGCTCTGGGTCCCTCTTCTGGTCTCGATGGCCACGGGACTCAGGAGATCATGTTCTCTGGCTCTGAGAGTGTGGCAGGGAGCTTGGCCTCCATGCTGACAGCCTGGGCTTGTGCTTCGCGGGAGGCTTGGTGAATGGTCCTGGGCCTGCAGGCCCCAGGGAGGTATCCATCCTGCCCCTCCAGATCCTGGGCTTCCTCCCTGGCACCTTGGACCCTGCACTTCCCCTAAGTGCTCTGGGCACCTGAGGAAGCCGACTGCAGGCCGGGGCTCTGTGCTCCTCAGTGTGGCCTCGTCCCCCAGATCAGAGGCCCGGCTCCGTTGTGGTTTGTCTTTGATTAATAAAAAATGGGGAAGCAAATCAATTACCCCTTCCACAAATGCAATTCAGACGGCAGGAAAAAATCTCTCTTGAGGATCAGGGAGCCTCTTTCTCTCATGAAAAATGTGGTGTCCTGAGATGCCCCTGACCCATCCTGGTGGGAACAGGGAGAAGATTCAGAGTATACATAAGTTAAAACTTAGCCTATGTTGGGGCTGGGACTGGGCTCAGCGGTAGAGCACACGCCTTGCACATGTGAGGCCCTGGTTCGATCCTCAGCACCGCATAAAAGTAAATAAAGGTACTGTGTCCAATTACAACTAAAAAAATTTAAAAAAAACCCAGTGTATGTGGGGGCCCGATGCGTGTTTGCTCCTCAGAGGTCCCTTCCCCATGGGGGCCGTGGGCTCCTGAGGCTCGGGCACTCTCTTCGCCTGGCTCCTCACCCCTTGGATTGGATTTCAGGGCTGATATTCTGAGGGTTTCCCAGGTGTCTGCTGATCAGAATCTTCTGGAAGTTGGTTAAATGCAGATTCTTGGCCCCTCCTCCCTGAGATCCTGATACAGGGTCCAAGGAGGGACCCAGGAATGTGGATTTCAGGCCATCCCGAGGCGGTGTGGTGGGCATCCGCCGAGACCACGCCCCAGAGCAGAGGGCAGCCTCGGAGCACGGAGGACACAGACGGGGCGCAGCAGCACCAGCCCAATACCAGCTCAGCTCCTGCTGAATGACGTTGGTGATGTCCCTTCCTTTGTCCGCGAAGCAGTGACCTATCCAGGTTGCCCGGGGCTGGGTGTGTGGGTCATGTTCAGCAGGGGGGAGCTTGGGGCTGGGGACTGAACCTAGGTGCTCTACCACAGAGCCACATCCCCAGCCGCTTTTATTTATTTTGATGCAGGGTTTTGCCGAGTCGCCCAGGCTGGCCTTGAACCTGGGGTCCTCCTGCCCTAGGCTCCGAGTAGCTGGGATGGCAGGTGCGTGCCACTGTGCCGGGCTGGCTTTAGATTTTTTTTTTTTTATTGCTGTCTAAATGACCGCGGGTCATTGCTGTAATGCACACTGCAGAACTGGGGGCCAGTCAGAGCTGGGGACACGCTTGGGGTCTGGGATGTGGCTTGGAACACCTGCAGGGAGAGGGCAGAGACGGCCGGCATGGTGTGACTCCAGAGCTCCTGCCGTGTGAGCCCCGGCGGCCCCAGTGGACCGCTCCCTCACGCCTTCTGTTCTGCAGCACCCCACGTCTGACGGCCCCACAGCGTGGCTCCTGGGGCAGGTTCACCTGTACGTCTCCTCCTTGGGGCTGGGTCTGTGGAAGGGCCCTCTGTCTTCGTTCCCCCTGCTGGGCTGCCGTCCTCCGGGCTGGCCAGCCTGGGGGAACTCGGGAAGGCGGGCAGGGCTCTTTCTACCTGCCGGGCACCATCCTGGAACCAGGTCCCCATTCAGGCATTTCCATTCTCCTCCAGGAACAGGCAGGCCATCCCTCCCTGGCCATCAGGGGACTCCAGCCCCTGGTCAGAGAGCTTGGGAAGGGGACATTCACGTGACCCAAGGCAGGCCATGAGACCCAATCCTGGGAATGTAGCTCTCTTTCTTCGGGGAGCCCGGGCTGGCAGGACAGAAAGCCGGAGTTCCCGGAGTCGGCCGCGTGGACAGCTTAAGCCAAGATGAAGCCAGACAGTCACAGAGCTGAGAGATGGAGCCGGCAGGGAGACACCCGGGAACCTTGTTGGAGCACCTGGATCCAGCTTTGCCTGAGGCCATCCACCTCTTTTGGCTTAGGACAGCTGGCATTGTTTCTGTACTTGCAACTGGTTCTAAGGCAGAGAGTGTGTGTCACTTCCACCTGTCCGTCTGTACACCAGTCTGTTCCGCAGGGCTGAGCACCTGCCCATACCAACCCCTCCTGGTACCAGGCCTCCATTTGAAAGGGGAGGTGGCAAGGTGACCCTAGAGCTTCTGCCAAGGCGAGCCTGGGGCTGGGGCATGGGAGTTCCCGGGAGGGGGAATCTCGGTGGGCTTTGGGAGGCGGTGGCCTGGGGGCTGGGCTTAGAGGCACAAGGAGGATTTTAGTGGTTTGAGAATCAGAAAGGGGACCTCCCAGAGAACAGGGGTCAAAACGGACAGGTGGAGAGAGAGGAGCCCTGGGCCCTGTGCCTGGGCTGGCGGGGCTGGGTTGGGGACTTTGTCTTGGTTAGAAGTGAGGGTCTGGGCAGGTCCCCGCCCTTCCCTTTGCGGCTTCATTCCTGGTCCTGCCCCCTCTCAGCCTCATAGGAGCCTGGCACCCTCCCCTCTGGGTCTTTCCAGGGTGTCTCCCCACTCGGGGCATCAGCCACGGCACTGACCCTGCTGCACCCGCCCGTGGCCTGCGTCTTGCTTTCCAGCCCTTGAGAGCAGACCCAGGGCTGGGCCTCGGGTCCCCCACGCCCCCCCAGGCCATGCGGGGTGGGGGGACTGGTGGTGGTGGGGGGTGGGGGGTGCCCGCAGGGAGCTCCGGGAATTGCCCTCGCTTCCTGGCACTGATCAGGGTGAAGAGAGGCACCAGAAGTGGGCCTGCAGGCCAGCGCCCTGAGGACTCAGGTGACCGTGGACTCTGGCTGGGCTGCAGGGGTGGCCCCATCCCAGGGCTCCGAGGAGGCTGCCCGGAGGAGGAGGAACGGGAGGGTTGGGGGTGGCTTCCTGGACGGGGTGGGCTGTGACATTGATGGGGGCAATGCCCCTGCCCTTTGCTGGGCTGGTGAGCTTCTTAGCCGTGGCAAGCACTGTCCCTTTCTAGCCACCACCCTGCCAAGACTCCCTGAAAACACGGCTGCACCCCCAGGGCCCTGCCCCCTGCTCCACGGCCTCAGCGCAGGCGGCCTGGACCTGGGTGCACACATCCTGCTCACCGTGGGAGCCGCGGCGTCCCTGGCGTCCTCACACAGCCAGGACTGGACGTGTTGTGTTTCCAGTGCTTCACAAATAAGTAGGTGTAGGATGTCAGGCCACAGGTCTCACTTCTGATTTGAAAAAGCTTAACCACCATTATCTACTTATAGAATCTTAAGAAAAAAAAAAAACTCCACATATGTGCACACCCGTGGTCGTAGCAGCATTATTCACAAGAGCCAAAAGGCGGACGCCACCAGGTGTCCATTAAAGGACAACAGATGAACTAAATGTGATCCATCCATACAATGGAATATTAGTTGGCCTTAAAAAAGGACAGTTTGGAGCCAGGTGTGGTGTGCATGCCTGCAATCCCAGGGGCTTGGGAGGCAGAGGCAGGAGGATTGCAAGTTCAAAGCCAGCCTCAGGAAAAAAAAAAAAAAAAAAAAAGGACATTTGGACAGCCGTACAACACAGATCATGGATGGATCTCCAGGACATGATGCTCGTGAAGAGGCCATCAGGACAAAGCCCATGTGATCCCACTTAGGTGAGGTCCCTAGAGCAGGCAACCGGGGCTGCGGGGAGTTGGTGTTTACTGGGGACAGAGATTCAGATTGGGGAGAGGGATGAAACTCAGGGGGACAGCAGAGATGGCCGCACAGCAACGTGACCCAGCCTAACTGGACACTTGACGGTGGTTAAGAAGGTACATTCCTGTCGGATGGATGCTACCACGATTTTAAATGCCAGGGAGAACCCTTGCTAGACTCCATCATGGGAGCTGGTTACTCTGAAACACTGAGCACTGACCAAAACCAGAGAGCTGGTGAGCCCCCCGCCCAGCCACACCAAGACGCTCGGCCATCTGTGTCACTTCATTTCTGTCCCCTCCCTATTTACTTTGAGGCCAGTCCCAGGGCCAGGGGTCATACTGCTTCACCTGGAGACACTGCAGGACGTAGCTGTCAACTCTCAGGGCCATTCCCACTCCACACCGACCGCGGTCCCCGAAGGAAACCAAATCAGCACCTTCACCTTTCCACACCGGAGGGTCGTGTATCTCATACACAGTTCCACGTGCCAAACACACGACGTCATCGGATTTCCAGTGTTTGTTCAACATATCAACACATGCCTACAAAATGCACTTGTGTAACATCTATTAGTCTATAACTCTAAGTATCTGATATAGAAATGCATCTCATGTAAGATACAGAACACACACCCATGTGCGCCTATCTTCACATGAACTTGGACCTAAATAAGATCCACATGTGAAAGCTGGCCCTCTGCCCTGGACCCTGCAGACCGTCCCAGTTCACCCTTCTGCTCTCTGGCAGGTGAGCAAGGACCCCAGTGTCCGGCAGAGCGGGAGACTCTCCCTAGCTTCAGCTGTCACTTCTTGAGAACATCAAGTCCTCCTTGGCCTGGTGTCCAGCGAGGCCTTGCTGGGAAGGCCGAGGGCCTTCGCCGTCCACCGGCCCCTACCTAGGTCTCTCAGACTCTGGCTCCCGCTCGTGGACTCTGAGCCCCAACCCTCTGCTGAGGTTCTTCCAAATCAAGTCTTATACCAAGGACTAACGTGTCATTTTCTAAATGGATTATGATTTTTCTTTAAAGTTCTCTTTTGGAAATAATTGAACAGATTCATGGAGGAATCATTGACATGCAGTAAACTACAGTCTGCAAGGTCCACTTCAGCAGAGAACTCGGGATTTAGAATAGCCACTGGATTGGTGGAGCTGTTTGTTACACAGCACTATTAGAGCAGAAACCTGACTAAGCCACATGGATAACACTAGTGCTCACTTATGAGATTGAGGATCAAATGTTATAGTATACTTTAAGAATAATATCCACTTATTGTGTACCTGATACTCACCTGGCACCTAGGGGACAGAGCAGCCTGAGGTCAGACAACTGTTCCCAGTTGGAATCACACATGCAGCTGTGGGACATGGGGCTATGTGTGTCCCTGTGGAAGGTCCTGGATTCTTGTGTGTGAGACCTCTTGGGGGTAGATTGCATATTATTCCCAAATTTTCATCCTTTCTTGAATTTTGCACTTATGTTTGCCAAATGACTTGCAATGCCTGGGACTGGGGCAGGCCCAGTGTCCCCTACCTCCCCCACTGAAGCATGGTCTGGCTACGTGACTTGGGACACTATCTTAAAAACATAATCTTGGACAACGGTTGGGATTTTGGCCTGGTCTGCTATGCACTGCAAGACCAATGTGTCCCAAGAAATGGATGGTCCCCAGATAGACTCATGGAGCTGAATAAATCTGCCCTGTGGCCTGGAGCTAAATTGAGTCAACGCACAGAATGAAGCAAAGTCACTCCAGCTGACCTGCAGAACTGTGAGATGAAAACAAATGTGACAGGGCTGGGATCCAGCTCAGTTGGTAAAGTGCCTGCCTCGCATGCACAAGGCCCTGGGTTCAATCCCCAGCACCACACACACAGAACAAAGCAAACAACAACAACAACAACAACAACAAAAGGAAAATAAATGTGACAGCCCTTGGATTGGTGGGGCTGTTTGTTACACAGCACTATCAGATCAGAAACCTGACTAAGCCACATGGATAATACTAGTGCTCACTTATGATATTGAGGATCAAATGATATAGTATATTTTAAGAATAATATCCATATACAAAATATACAGCTCACAACCTGGTCATAGAATGGAAACCTCTCAACATTGAGACCCTGAAGTCCCTCTAGATTCCTCATCCCCATCCTGCCATCCTGTCCATCCTGAGGACTCTCTCAGCCTGATGCAGGACCACTGTCCTGGGCAGAGCTTTGGGGATTAAAGTGTTTGGGGGGATTAACGGAGAGACCCGTAAGTCCCAGCAGGAGCACGTAGAGCGGTGTGCTTACCCCAAGGTCCCCACAGCACAAGAATTCCCTCTTGCTGTGTGCGTCTTCTTTAGCTTCCAGTTTTCTAGTCCTTAGCACCACCTGCAATTTTCCAGGTTGCTTTGAAATACGCCACAGAGAAGCTGTCATTCAGCTGAGGTGTCCCTGGGCACGCTCATGCCCTTGTGATGCACACCAAGAGCCGCGTGTGCCGGCCACTGGGCTGGGCTCTGGATGCTGTGGCAACTCCCTGCCCTCGTGGTGCCTGTACTGGGGGAGGGGCTGACCCGTATTCAACCAACACTCCTGGCATGTGTGTGCACGCACGTGTGTGTGTGCCTCTGTGCGTGCATGTGTGCACCTCTGTGTGTGCATGTGTGTGCCTCTGTGTGCATGTGTGTGTGCATATGTGTGCATGTGTGCATGTGTGTGTGTGTGTGTGTGTGTGTGTTGGAGAAAACTGCGGCAAGAGGGGTATAGGAGGGTGGTCCTGGAGCCCGGGAAATCGTTCTGAGGTTTTACCAGGAGAAACAATCTCTAGAACAGAGAAGTTGAGCCAAACTGGCACGCGGTACCCTGTGCCAGGTCGCTCTGAGGCAAAGGGGGACAGGCCCAGGGAAAGGGGGCCTGTCAGGGAGGCAGCCATGCCTGGGCCATCAAGAGAATGCCCCTCCCCCTCTGTCTTATTCCCACGCTACAGAGGGCACATGGAAGTGCCCTGTGGTGAGGAGCCTTTGCATGGCCAGAGGTGGCAGGGGCAGTTCTGGGCTCCAGATGATGCTGAGGAGCTGCCTTAACCCAAGAGACCGGGCATCAGGACTGGACCGGGGTGTAGACGAGTGGCTGCCTCCAGCTCTCTGAGGGACAGCCTGTGCTGGTCCCCAGGTTGTCCCCACCCACCTGGGCAATTTCAATCTTCCAAAAGGGACATCAAGGGGACAGAAGTGACAGACCCTATTTTGACTGGAGGGAGGGAGTCTCCAGACCTGCAGCTGCTGTGAGATCCTGAGGGGCCTGGGGACTTGGAGTCCTGCCTTGTGCCTGGGGTCCCTTTGCAAATGTCAGCTGAGTCCCTGCATTGGGGACGAGGTGGGTTCCAGGCACTGGGGGCCTCTGTCCTCCTGCTGTCCCTATTGGGGAGGGCTGGTCCTCCTGCAGTGGGCTCTGGAGCCCACTCTGCCCTCCAGTGTCAGCAAGGGCGGGTGGTATGGGATCAGACCCCATCACCAGAAGGGCTTGGCTCAGAAAGGCCACACCTGGGTTGGAGTCTGGAGCCTGTCACTGTCACTGGCAAGCGTGTGATCTGGGAGTGACGTCTGCCCGCTCTGGGCCTCGGGTCCCTCTCAGTCAGATGCAAAGGCGGGCGGCTGAGCCGGTGCTGGGTGCTCGGTGCTCCGTGCGGTGCTCGTGCTCGGTGCCCGGCGGGGTCCCCCCTCCCGCGCAGCAGCGCCAGCGCCTGGACCCGGCGGCGCCTCCGCCCTCCTCCCGGCGTTGCTATTTCAAGTGGCGGTGGTTGGGCTCGCTCTTTTTTTAAAAACCATTCCCGTACTCGAGCCGAGTTCCACAAGGCCAGCTGTCACCACTAAAAATGTCTGTCGTGTGACAGCCACCAGCGAGGAGGTGGGAGGAGGCAGGAGGCCCCGGATGGGACCGCAGAGTGGCTGGAATTGAAACACACACACACACAAAAATAAACCCGGCGACGGCGACGGCGACGCGGGAGGTGGAGGCGCTGCCCTCCCGCCCTCGCCCTCCCCGGACGGACGGCTGCGGCGGTGGCCAGGGGCGGCAGACCCCGTCCTCGCCCGTGCCAGCCCCCCCAGGTCGCGCCCTGGGTCCCCGCGGGCCACCGCGTCCGTGCCACCTCCTCATCCGCTCGCCGGGGAGCCTGGGCGACCCCCTGGTTGGGCTCTGAGCGAAGCTGGTGTCCCAGGGGGGCCGACCCAGCCTTCCCCGGGGAGGGGGGCCAAGAACGTCCGAGGGACCTCTTCTGGGGTCCAGCCACTCTGGAAGGGATCAGGAGTTCACAGCCAACTTGAAAATCAGTCTTCAGTGACCCCGTTTTACAGACAGGGAAACCGAGGCTCAGCGGGTGGAGGCAAGCGGGGGAGGCCGGGAGAGGGGCGGAGACCGGCCTCCCGCAGGTGCTCCGTGGTCTGGAGCCGCCAGTCTCCCGGCCTCACCTGCTCAGCTGGGAACCCGGCGGTGACCCAACTGCTTCCTGAAGATGCCTGCGGTTGAAATATGACCAGGCATATCCAACAGCCGGCAGGTGACAGGCTAGAATGTGCTGGAAGGTCAGGAGTGGGGACAGGACCCAGGGCGGTTAGTTTCCCAAGGCCGGATTCCTTCCACCACGCAACCCTCCCAGGACTGCAAGGGCCGGGTAGGGTGACAGGCAGATACCCCTCCCCAGCCTCCAGCCACCGAGTGGCCATGTGGGGGCCAGGGGCTTCCTGACCACAGTTCTGAACCTGTGGCTTCTCTGATGGGAGCCCCTGACCCCTAAACTGGGAAGTCTTATGGGGAGGGCAAAAGAGACCCACACAGAGACTTTCTGAAAAGAAAGGGGAAATTATATAATTGTTGTAGAAAACCTTCCAAATAGAAATTCTGTGTGTCTGGAATAATTTCCTCCCTCTCTTCTTTGGGCTTTTTAAAATTTCTTCCTCCTGCTCTTAGAAAGAGACCCAGGCAAGTCATGGGCACATCAGTAATGAATCACACTGTAGTCCCGCCCACCTCAACTGTGCTGTTGCTTTCTGAGGTTTCAGTTACCTGTGGTCAAATTGGCCCAAAGTATTAAGTGCAAAATTCCAGCAATGAATAAAGTTCATAAGTTTGAAATTCTGTGCCATTCTGCAGAGTGTGACAAAAATCTCACATCATCGTCATCCTGCTCCGTACCACCCAGGATGTGAATCATCCCATTGTCCAGGGTATCCACACTGTATATGCTACCTGCCTGTTATTCCCTTACTATCCTCAGTCATCAGATCCACTGTTGTGGTGGCATAGTAGCTTGTGTTCAGATGACTCTTACTTTACTTAAACATGGCCCCAAAGCACAGCAGCAGTCCACTGGCAATTTGGTATACCAAAGAGAAGAGAAAGTGCTTCCTTTAGGTGCAAAGGGAAAGTGTATCATAGATGTGCATGTCTGGAAAAAACATCAAGTGGAGGGGTCAGTACTACCCATCAGGAGTCTTGGGATGCCCCTTCTGATAAGAGGGGACTACTGTACTAGCTTCTGTGAATTGAGCATCTATTGTATGCTGCTCCTCTCTGGCATTTTCCTCTTAAAAATCTTCATTTGTCCCCCTGGAAGAAATGCCTTCATCTGGCCAAAGGCCTTTAGTCGTTCCTTCCTTTATTCATTTGAAAGACATTTATCTAGCACCTGTGGTGTGCCAGGCTTGGTCCTGTGTTCGAGGGCATCTTGCACCGGGCAGCCCCGGGCAGCGTCTGCAGGTGCAGACTCAGGCAGGTGGGTGCAGCCCTGTGGTCATTCTCTCTCTGCCCACAGGTGTCCATTCAGTGCCTCTGGCCTGGGTCCCCTGATTCGGACTCTGGGACACAAGGTTGAGCAGAACATGACCCTTCACTCATTTGAGTGCAATTCCAATGAGAGGGACACACAACACTCAAATATACATCTGACGGGGGGAAAGTCCTCGATAGGCCTATGGATCGAAACAGAGTGGCCTGGGGCTGGGGCTGCAGCACAGAGGCAGAGCAGCGGCCCAGCAGGCTCATGGCTCTCGGTTTGATCTTCAGCCTGGGGGAAAAATATATAGCAGTGTTCATTTACTAAGGTCGGCCCAGGAACGGCTCCCTCGGAAGGTGACCTTAAAAATGCACCCATTCATTCATTCTCTGTCGTGTGTGGTCCATTCGTCTGGGTCAACACTTAGCTGTGAGAAGTCCCCTCGCCTCTGTTCCTTCAGCATGGTCCCCTGCCCCATGATTCACTCTTGGTAAAGGTTCCTCTTGGACTGGGGGTGTAGCTTGGTGGTAGCCCTCACTGAGCATGTGCAAAGGCCCTCGGTTCCATCCCTCGTATTGCCCCTCCCCCCAAACTCCTTTTGTCTCTTTCTGCCGTTAAATGCAACTCTAAAAAGCCAGTGCAGGGGAGGTACCGTATTTGGACTGAGACCTGACAGATGAGATGTCAAGCCCAGGACGGCTTCTGGCAGAGGAAGGGCAGGGGGCAGTGGGCAGAGCCGAGGGCAGGGCAAGAGGTGGCCATAGGAGGGGGTCAGTCGGCAGACCTGATGGGATATAGGCTCTAACAGGTCCCTGTGGGCGCTGCTGAGAGGCCAGGAGCGTGTTCCTGGAGCCCGCGTCCACTGAGTGTCTGCTGGTGCTGGTGCCACGTACTTTTCATAGGCATCATGAAAATGGCCCTGCCCAGAGGAGTGCACTGTCGCCCAGAGAGTTAAGCGCGAAGCCCTGGAGGTCACCCAGCAGGGAGCTGCAGAGGCAGGAGCGGAGCTCAGGCAGCCCTCCTGATGGCCGCGCCTGGCACCAGCTGAAAGAAACAAAGTCAAAAGCTGGGCAGAGCCGGGCGCGGTGGCACTCACCTGGAATCCCAGCGGCTCGGGAGGCTGAGGCAGGAGGATCACAAGTTCAAAGCCAGCCTCCGCAACTTAGCAAGGCCCTCAGCAACTCAGTGACCCTGTCTCCAAATAAAACATAAAGAAGCAGGGCAGGGGGAGAACCTGCATTTGAAACCAGGAACTCCCTCCCACCTTGCCCCATTCCCCTCTTCCTGAAGGTTGAGACCACCAGGTGGTAGGAGTGGAGACCTACCCACTCAGCCAGCTCAAACTGTCCCTGTCAGGGGCCAAGCCCAGCTCCGGCCTGCTGGCTCCTGGCTGGAGGTCTCTGCAGGCGAGGCAGGGTCTGGGCATGGCACCTCCTCCCAGAAGCTGATTGATCTAGGGGTGGGCTCCCCGCTCCTGAGTCCTGCCCCATCTGCCTGGAGCTGAGACCTTGTCTGGCCACCTCCAGGGGAGCTCTGGTGCCCCCTCCCACCGGGAATCCTGCTGGCCAGCCCCCTTCTCCCCTTTGAGCCCCAGACCCAGTTTGGCACAGGGGACTGTGTGCCGCAGGGCTGGTCATGTCCTCTGCAGGAACCCAAGCCCCACGGGCCCTGCCGACGTGCTCTGGGCTCTGGGGAAGCGGGGGCCTGCGCTGCCCCACACTGGTGCCCCCCGTCTGGCCCCTCTCCCCTCCCATGTGCTGCTTTTCCTTTAGGAGAAGAAGCAAGTCCCCACCAGCGGCCCTGCTCCCAGGGCCAGCCTCTGACATGGCCCCTGGGCACATCTGCCTTCCCGTGCCTCCAGGACTCCAGACACACCCCTGTCCCCAGCAGGGCCTGCTCCCGGACCCTCTTCTCCCCGAGTCTCTGTGGCCATGTTTGATCTTGGGTGTGGGTCAGTGGTCTCACTGCTGGGGACAGGGCCAGTGGCCCTGGAGGTTGAGTCTCCTTGTAGCGGGGACCTGCTGGGTGGCAGAGCAGGCCGAGGGCACTCCTGTGCCGGTGTCCTTTCCGCTGCATCCTGGACTCACGTCTTGGGGTGGCCCCCTGTCTGACGGACCCGTCTTTGCTTCTCTGCACCTCGTCACAGGATGGTGTTCCCTCCGTGCGCTGTCCCCACACTCCGCGCTTCTCCCCCGTGTGTTCTGCCGGGTTCCCAGCGCTGTGAGCCGGGCTGGGCGCTGAGCGCGGAGAGCCCCAGCTTTCAGAGCAGCCCTGGCCTCGTGCGAGTGGGCGCTTCAGGGAGGCCCCGGACAGGGCTGGACAGGCTCTGCAGAGGCAGGGGCCTCAGTGCCCCTCACCTCCTGTGGGGGCAGGGAAGACTTCATGGAGGAGGTGACGTTGGGTCAAGCTTCGTGGGAGAGACAGGGACTGCCTGGTGGCCGGCTGAGGGGGAGGAGGTACCAAGGCCTGGGCCTGCTGACCAGGGGTGAGGCTGGAGGGTGACCTGAGGCCGGGTGAGATGCTCAGGGATTTGTCCAGGAGCTCTGGGGAGCCACTGTAGCTGTGGGCCGAGGGCAGTGCCCAGGCAGGGCTTGTGGCTGTACAAGTGGCCCCGGGGCCTGACCCAGGGGCCTGGGGACCCGAAACTGGGCTGGAGATCCAGGAGCTGGTGCAGACCTGGCCTCCCAGCTGGGCCTCTGTCCCGGGATGGGGCCTCTGCTTCGAGGCCCGGGGCTTCGTGAATTAGAGACAGGCCCCTGCCCTGGTCCAGGTGCGCCAGCCAATCCTGCCGTCCCTCGACTTCAAACCTGGGATCAGGACCAACCAGGGTGTGGACCCCCAACCTGGAGGCGGCTGGGGGAGAGGCCGGGAGCTGCCTGACTGCAGACCCAGCCCTCTCCCTCTGGGTTCTCCCCTAAATCTCGAAATAAATGAGGCAGAATCAAAATCAGACTCTCTTCATCAGGAGAAATTACTCATTTCAAATATTTGCAGCCGCTTGAACTGAAATTGAGCGAGATGAAGACTTAGATGAATAATCTGGGGCCTTTTCAAAGACAGATTTTACTCAGCACTTTTTCCTGACTCCAGAGCCGTCTCCCCGCCCCAGCCCTCTCCTGGCTCCAGAGCAGCCTCCCCGCACAGGGCTCCCTCTTCTCACCCTCCTGCCCTATCCCCCTCTCCCAGCTCCCTTCTCCTGCACTTCATTCATTAAATCTGCAAATATTTGCCCAGCGCCTCCTCCTGCCTGGCATAGAGCTGGTCCTGGGGACGCAGCCGGGACAAGACGGCCCGGCCCCTGCCCGCGGGGAGCCACGGGGTCCCATCTCAGGACTCGCCCCTCATCTGCCTGGCTCCACACTTCTTAATATCGGCAAAAATGTTCTTTCCACACTTTTTTAAAAACGAAATCTTACATAACCTCTCCAGAGGCCCTTGGAGGCTGGAGAAAATCTGGAGAGTTCCACCCCCTCCTGACCCCCTTCCTCCTCCGCAGGCTGCGCGTATCTGACCGAGCCAGGCCTGCCCCCCCTTGGCGGCAGTGGCCCCGACCGCTGCAGGAAGTCGGCTGGAGCTGGGGGCGGTGTGGCGAGGAGCGGGGAGACCGAGGCCGTCCCTGGCCAACGCTCTCGGAAAAGAGCCTCCTGGCTCCCAGGGTCCTGGGCCGTCGGGCGGCTCGGCCAGCTGGTGTGGGGGCGGGGCCGGCTGGTCCTCTCCTCAGCGGAGGAGGGGCTTGGTGACAGAGGCGGGGGGAGAGGAGGGCGAGGACAGAGGAGAGGAAGGGCGAAGGGAGAGGGCTCTGGCAGGAGAGAGTTTGAGGCGGTGGGCAGACCACACTCTGGGAGGGCACAGTGCGGGCACCTGTGGGGGACTGTGGAGTTTGGGGCCTGATTCCCCGCGAAGACCATGCGCTGGGCGGCTCCCCTCGGTCTTGTGCCTCCGTGATTTCCCTCATCTCTTTTCCTTTCTCTGCCTCAGGCAGCTACTTTGCGTTTCTGGATGGAACAGGGTCAAGACTGCGCCGGGGCCTTTGCATGAGCTATTTCCTGTCCTAGAACACTCTTCATTAGCCTGGGCAGCTCGCTGCTGTGGGGTCTTCAAGTGTCTACTTGATTGTCATGGTGACTCCAAGGTGCATTTGACAAGCAGTTGGACCTTCCCCAGAAGTGGGTGCTTCCTGGTCAGAGTGGGGCATGACTTCTGCTTCACACAAGTGGTAGAGATGTGCGGTCCCACGGCGGCGTCCAACCCTGATCCTGGCGAGCCAGCGGCTCTGGGAAGGTCACATGACTCTTCCTTGCTGGGGTGTGACTGAGGCTGGCTCAGAGACCCACCTGGGCCTCATCTGAACCATTTCCCTTCTGCAGGGCCTGGAGCTGTTGGCCACAGGCCACCTGGGGTGCTCGCAGGGCCACCATTCAGGGCCCAGCACATTGTGGTTTGAATCAGTGGGTGGCTCTGGAGTCCAGTGTGGGGCAGGGGGGAGGGATGGGTCCTTCAGGGAGGGCATGGCCATCAGCTTTATCCAGGTGTCCAGGGCAGTTCCTGGGAGGACACTGGAGGCCAGCCCACCTAGGGATCCCACAGTCGGGGCTTCCAGGGCCTCAGAGGACCTGTGAGGAAGGAGCCACTCCCTCCCCAGAGGCTTCTGGGATCTCCCACCATTTGCAGGTGCAGCCAGAGCCCCGGGGGCCTGAGATCTGGGAGCAGAGGCTCAGAAGAGGAGGAAGAGGCGAGCAAGGGCATGTGGATGGAGCAGCATGCCGCAGGGCGCGTGGCGGGGCTGGTGGACCAGGCGATGAGCCCGAGGCTCCTTGGTGAGCCACGTGGATCTTTCAGAGCAGAGCTGGGAGAGGGCACCAAGGCCTCTTTGGTGGCACCCTCCGGTGGCCTCTTGGAGGCCTGGTGATGACAGCACACACCTGCGCTGTAGTCACCTTGTTGCTTGGTTAACTGAGGAATTTCATAGACCCCAGGTCTCCCCCAGTGATCCCATTGCACAGATGGGGAACTAGGTAGGGGAATGAATTAACTTGCCAAGTTAATTATTTACACGACTAGTACGAAGCAGTGCCGGATCTGAACCCAGGAAATCTGGCTGGAGAAGCAGCCCGCTTCCTCCTCTGCCCACCCACATGGCGGGGACAGGGGCTGCGAACTCCTGGTCTCTGTATAGATGGTTCTCACGTGGCCTTATCTCTATTACTGACCGTTGTCTCTCTCATCTGTAAAATGGAAACAAGTCTAATCTTGCCAATTTCCCTTCTCTTTTAAAGAGGAAAAACTTTCATTAAGAAGTTTTGGTAAAATGCAAACGTCATGAACCGATCACCTGCCCCAGATTCTGGTGAAGGGGAAGCGGAGAAACAGCTAATGAAAGAGGTGCTGAGTGTCCCCGTGCGGCTGGCTGCGGAACTCTGGGAAACCATCTATCTATCCATCCACCTATCTATCCATCAATTCACTTATCATTCACCTATCCATCCATCCATTCATCCATCCGTCCGTCCACCCATCCATCCACCCTCTCATCTACCCAACCACCTATCTACCCATCCGTTCATCCATCCATCCATCCATCCATCCACCTATCCACTTATCCATCCACCTATCCACCTATCCATCCATCCATCCACCCACCCACCTATCCATCCATTCGTCCATCCATACATCCGTCCATCCACCTATCCAACTATCCATCCATCTCTCCATCCATCCACCCACCCACCCATCCATTCATCCATCCATCTGTCCATCCATCTGTCCATCCATCTGTCCCTCCCTCCCTCTTTTTTTTTTTTTTTTGGTGGCACTGGGGATTGAACCCAGGGCCTTGTG
Source organism: Marmota monax (assembly GCF_021218885.2). Lineage (NCBI taxonomy): Eukaryota > Metazoa > Chordata > Mammalia > Rodentia > Sciuridae > Marmota > Marmota monax. The sequence goes on from NW_026692912.1 coordinate 21,561,992, forward strand.
CATGCAAGGCAAGCACTCTACCAACTGAGCTACATCCCCAGCCCCCCTCCCGCCTTCTATCCATCTCTTTTTCTTCAACTATCACTTGTGGAGCCCTCTTCTGACTGCGAGCTGGGAATACAGCATCCTGGTCCTTGCCCTTGGGAGAGCAGCCTGGTGGAGGAGCAGACATTTGAAGACCCCTGGGGGAGCATTGCGGGTGCTGTAGTAGGGATCCGGGGAGGGCAGGAGGGGCCGTTCCTCCTGGGTGGGGAGTGAGTTTGGGGGAAGAGCTGATACACAGTCGGATGCCCACAGCTTTGGGGAGAATGTCCAGAATTCTGCATGATCAGCCTCCTGTTGTCCTCGGGGTCTCAGTGTAAATGCCACCCCACTGGGAAAGTCCTCTCCTACTCCCCAGGCTGGCTCACCTGTTACTTGCCCCTTTTTCCTCCCATCCTGCGACTCTTTGTGGCATTTGCACAGCTGTCATGAAGCAGTTGGTGGATTGGAGTGCTGAGTTTCTGTCTCCCTGATAGCTGTGATCTCTGGTCTTGTTCACAGTTGTCACCCAGTGCTGAGCGCAGTACCAGGCGCGTGGAAGCACTCTGAGGGCTTATCGTGAGTGTAAAGGGAGCTTCAGAATGAGGAGGTTGGTGACTGCCTGGTGGGGGAGCTGGGGGTGGTGCCCAGGCACAGAAGGAGGAGCCCCAGTGTGGACACAGGCTTGAGGCAGGGCCCAGCTCTGGGTGTTCAAGGAACCATAGGGCATTGGGGGGGCTGAAGCCCCGTAGGTGTGGAGCAGCAGGTGTGTGAGTGAGGTGGCCTAGTCTGGGTCCATCTGCAGAGGTCGGTGGCACTGTTTAGAGACACTGTCTGTTCTAATTTTAGAAAATATAATGTAGACATTCTTTGCCTGACGGGGTTCCCTCACTTTCCTGAGATGGTGAATGTGATTATTTTGTGTGCTGTGCTGGGGTGGAACCCAGAGCCTGTGCCTGCCACACCCATGCTCTCCGCAGAGCCACATCCAGCAAGGGCTGCTCCGCCCTGGGTGCTCCGTGTCGGCCGCCATTTTGCATTTCTTACCATCCTTCAGCTGCAGGCATTAGAAGGCCTTAAACCTCTTGGAGGTTTAGCCATAAGGCCATCTAAAATTCACCTGAAAAGATCAGAGGTGGTGTTTACAGAGCTTCTTCAGCCTCAGGGAAGGGCCAGAACCCTGGTCAGCCTGTCTGTGATTCTCTTGGCCCATCCTTCATGGTCACAGATGGCTGCTCAGCTCTGGTTTCACCCTCATGGTGGCAAGATGGCTACCACAGCTCCAGGTTCATGTCCTCACTGGGCCACATCCCCAAGGGGAGAGAGAGAGAGAGAGAGAGAGAGAGAGAGAGAGAGAGAGAGAGAGAGAGAGAGGCGGGGGGAGAGAGAGACAGGAAGAGAAGAGGCAGGGAAGGTTATATGTAAGGTTGGTGAGTGGTCTCGTCTGGGCTTCTTCTCTTTTTACCTCAGAGGAAAAGGTCAGACTTTGCTTATATACCATTGGCTGGAACCCTGACCCTAACCCTAACCCTAAAACTAACCCTAACCCTAATCCTAACCATAACCTTAACCCTAACCCTAACCCCAACACAAACCCTAACCCTAACCCTAACCTAACCCTAAACCTAAACCTAACTCTAACCCTAACCCTAACCCTACACCTAACTCTAACCCTAACCCTAACCATGGCCTCTCCTAGCTGCAAGGGAGGCTGGGAAAGCAAGCGTGTGGCTGGTTTAGGCTCTGCAATGGAGAAAGGCAATGGAGGGGGCATTAGGATGGCTCCGGGAGAGGTCCCTTCAAGGTCCTGTGTCCCACCCCCTTGGCAGCAAGTCACTATTCAACTACCTCCTGCTCAGAACACCTTGGCTGGACATCCCGTGGCAGGTCCTTCTTTCTGACAATTCCTAAAGACAACCCTTGGCATGTGTGACCATACTACAGACCTGTACTCTGTCACAGGGGCTCTTTCCCCCCAAAGCAGAAGAAAATAAAATTCCCTCCCCTGTGGGCATGACCCCCAGTGTACAGGTCCATGTCAGTGTTTGGTGTTTCAAGTTGTCATTTCACCTCCCAGTTTCTGACCAGTTGTCCACATTACTCCCAGGGCATGCCCAGGGGAGGGTCAGATGCGTGCCCCTGATGGGCCTCCGGAGGTCGGCCGTGGTTCTGTCACCCTGAGGACCCGCGCTGCCCCTGCCCCCTCCTGGTCACCCTTTTTAGCTTGTTGTTCTGCCCTCTCATCTTCCAGCTCACTTTTATAAAGTAAGAGGACATTCAATAAGACGCTTTGCTTGGTCCCACGTCAGCTCCTTGCAGAAAAGGCTCTGGTGAATGACCCCACACGTGGGTCAGCCATGGTGCCTGCTGCAGCGGGAGGGACTCTACTAATTCCTCCTCCTGAACCCTTGCTGATTGAGACTCTGAGGGTGTCTCCTGGTCAAGGCCACCAGGCCAGGATCAACCTAAGCAGTCCCACCACAGCCTGTGCTCAACAGGGGTCCCGTCGGAGCCCCCACAATCCCCAGCCCCCAGGCATCTCTGGCTAATGGGCCAGAGCTGAAGTGACATGTGTTCTCTCTGGGCTGACGCACACAGAGACAAGCTCCAACTTCCCTAGCCTCTTCCTCTATAAGTTGACCAAGAAGGCTACTTGCTCCAGAGAGGGAGCTGCAGGGTGCTGGAGCCCCCCAGCTTGGATCCCCGAGTGTCTGTGTGGAGCAGAGCAGTGGCCCTGTAGCCCCAGTGAGAGACAAACTACTGTGTGCTGAGCCCTGGAGATTTGGGGACTGTTTGTTCCTGCAGCAGAGTGCAGCCTAGCCTGGCTAACTCGGCACTCTTCCACCTCTGATGTCCCCACCCACTGCATGTGGGAAGCCAGATGAGCACTGTGTGCACGGTCCCTGTGGGGAGGCTCCGGGAACTGATCATGGCGGCTTCCTGGACCGGCTGAGCAAGGCTGAGCAGCGCAGCTGCACAGGATATTCTGGCCTCGCTGAGGTGGCCTCTGTCTGTGCCTGTCCTTGGCAAGGCCTGGGCTCTGGGCTGAGCTCTGCCAGCCTCCTTTCTCTGTTAGGCCTTTCGGAACCTGGCAGAGCCTCACGGAACCTGAGCACAGCTGGGGTCCCTCCTGCAGGCACCCCTCAGAGCCAGGAACTGCCACAAAAGGCCCAGCTGCTGCTGGCATGGTGGAGGGACATATGCGCCACACTGGCCCAGGTGCTTCTGCCAGCTCCAGAGGCCAGGCAGCACCCCTGGGCCAGCCAAGGCCTGGTTGGCAGAGACGGGGTGTGCCGGGAGCTCAAGGCTCTGCGCCTCCCCAGCGCGTCCCTGCCCAGCTCCCTCCACCCCCTCCCAGCCTGATGGCCTCCTGGTCTCAGGTCCTCTGCTCCAGCTGATGCCTCCGCTGGACCACCTGCCCGCCCCCTGCACTCGCGCCAGCTTCCCGCCTCTGCACACTCCCCACCCCTTGGGCCCAGGGCTCAGGGTCGCCCTTCTTTCTTCTATTGCACTCTGCCACTTTGACACGATCCCGCCACCTGGCTGTGTAGCGGTTGGTTGACGTGTCCTATGAGAGTGTGGCCCTCTAGGGCAGGACTGTGCCGTTCCGGGGCTGAGCCCTGGCTTAGCCCGAGACGGAGGTTCTCTCAACTGGGCTTGGAGCAGGTGGATGGACGGCCACTCTGCCCTGGGAAACTGTGCCCGTTTATTTTCTCTGCACCTGCTCCATACCGGGCCTGTCACATGCCCGTGGTGTTGGGCTTGTCCTGTGCCACCATGAGCTCACCTTGCCACCACATGAGCTTATGAAGCCCCTGTGATTTTTATCCTTGACTTGGCTGAAAGCAGAGCCTGAGATGAGGCTCCTGTGCAATGATTTGTTGGGAAGGGCTCCCGGGCTGCAGGGAGCATGGGGCTGGTCATCGCTGTGGGCAGCTAGGTCTCCATCCCTGCCAGGGCCCTCAGAGGACAGTTGGAAAGCAGCCCAGCCCCAGCCCCTCAACAGTCACGACCCCCATTTGGTGGAAGGAGTCCTGGGCTCGCCGGCCTCGCTGCGCCTGTTCCTGGCCCACTCGGGCACCGCCATCCTCGGCCTGCAGGGAGTGGGTTTAAACAGGCCCCCGACTGTCATTAATTGGACCTAAAAGGGTTTCTGTTTCCCTCCCTGAATGCTGATTGATCCCGGGGAGGCCAACAGCATCCCCCAAAATGGGCAGGGGGGGGGTGCTGAGGGAGCTGGGACAGCTGATGTTACATGACATTTCCTGGGGGAGGGAGGTGAGTCACACACCAGAGCTCAGCCACCGCCGGGCGCGGGCAGGAGGCCTCTGGAAAGCTCAGTTCCCCCAGCCTCACAGGCTTCAGGGACTCTGGGGCCTCTGCTCCCTGGAGGAGAGGGTCTCCATGTCCTTAAATGGCAGGGCATCAAGCCCTGGAGGGGGGACCCTGGACATGCGTGGGGCTGAGCTTTTCTGCTTGTGACACGGAGAGAGGCTCCATGGGGACTCTGACACCCAGGGGTGATGATGGGTGACCAGGCCTTGCTCGCTGCACCAGGTGGACAGGGAGGACCAGGCTCTGGCCGCACTGTCACACCCACCGGGATCTCCCCGACCTGCAGGGAGGCCTCTCCCCTTGCTGACACTGGCATCATCCAAGCTCTTTGCGGGTTGCTGTGGCCCTGGGAGGGAACGGTCCTCCTGGCCCAGCCTCCCTGTCCAGCCTGTGCTCCCGCGGTGCCACCCGACCCCGTCCCTGCTCTCTGGAGCTGAGGGTGCTGGGTCTGCAGGTCTGCCATCGCGTGGGTCTTCCTCCTCCTGCCACCTGCCCTTAACAGCTAACTGTAGTGACTCCTGGGGGGCTCTCCTGCCCAGGACACTCTCCGTCTGGGATCACGGCCACCAAGCCCGTTCTCGCCCAGCTCTGCTCCTCCCTTGGGTCCCATCTTCCTGGGGTGCCCCCACAATGCAGCCTCTTGAGCCAGAACCCGGCCTTTGCCCTGGCAGCTCCCCCATCTCATCCCCCAGGGGGGGATGGCTCTGCCTCCTCAGCCCCTCTCAGACCTGTCCACTGCTCTCCTCCCACCACTCCAGGCCCCTGTCATCGTGGCCCCTTGCTGGGTCCTCAGCCTCTGCCAGCCCCTCCATGCTATCCCCCACTCAGCAGCCCAGCGACCCCCCTGGTGGGTGACAAACCAGGTGGCTTCTGGCTTCAGTGTTGCTGTGGAGAAGTCTCCCAAGGGGGCTTTTCCTCTGGCTATTTTTAGGAATGTCCTCCTCTTACTTTGGTTGTTTTCTTTTTCTTTTCTTTTTTTCTTTCAGCTTCACTCTGATGGACTGAGGTGAGGAATCTTTTTCTCTTTCTTGGGACTCTTTGGTGTCTTGAGTCCATGATTTGGTGTCTTCCATCGGCTCTGGAGAACGATCAGCCATCATCTGTTGACAATACTTCTGCCTATTTTCTTTGTCTTTTAGGTCCATTTAAACTCTGGTCTTTTTTTTTTTTTTAAATATTTATTTATTTATTTTTTAGTTTTCGGTGGACACAACATCTTTGTTTGTATGTGGTGCTGAGGATCGAACCCAGGCCTCACGCATGCCAGGCGAGCGTGCTACCGGTTGAGCCACATCCCCAGCCCTAAACTCTGGTCTTTTCTATCCTTCTGTCTCCCTCTTTCCCTCTGATTTTACCTCCCTTCCTATTTCTCTCTTTCCTTTTTACAGTGCTGGGTAGTGAGCCCAGGGCCTAGCGCATGGATATTTTCTTTCAACGTATCTTCTTTTAGCCCAATTCTTTCTTTGGCTGCATTTAATCTATTCTTAAACCCATCTCTTGAGTATTTTCTAATTCTTTATTATTTTGAAATATAACACATATGCATAAAGTGCATATTTTATAAACATATGATCTTGCGGAAGAACAAGACACAAACTTGCAGTTTGATGGGTGATTAGAAACAAATACCCATGGGACCATCCCCACCAGGCCAAGAAATAAAACCCTGACCTTTGCCAAGCTCACCTCTGGAGCTTCCGCTTGGTTCTTGTCTGAATTTGCCACGTCGCTTTAGCAGTTCTGCATTCACTTGGGCTGTTTTCTTAGCTTGTCTTTTTGCTTTGTCGAGAATCAGGAAGCTTAGTTGTTTTTCACTTCATCTGCTAATTCCAGCACCTGAGACTCTGGGGTCACGTTTCTAAGGGGTTTTGTTGTAACTGCTGTTTCTAATGACATCTCATTTCCTCGTGTGCCTTGGGTTCTTCGTGTGTGGGGTGTAGTGTTTGAAAATCAAAGAGCAGGGACATTATTAAGGACTTGAGGAAGTCCCCTTTGTCTACAGTGATTTCTGTCTCTTCTAACACATACTCGGATGTCACCTGTCTGGACCCTGTAGCTCAGACTTGAGGCTGGTTCCCTAGAAGACCCAAACCACCCAAACCCAGACGGTGGGTCCTCGGCAGTCACCCCCTTCCCTCTGAGGGTGTGGCCCTTGGAGTTCCAGCTAATTGTGGGGAGGACCCCCTGCAAGACTTGCTGTGATCTGGGGTCCCTGGGATTCTGTTTCTGACCCCCTTGTTCTTTATAGTGGTGAGCTGAAGTCTGTATGGCGGGAAACCATCTTTAGGCAAAAGTGGCTCTGTGTGTGTCCCCTTCTCTGACTTTCTGCTGTCCCTTCAGGTTTGATGGGATCATTTCTCACTCTCTTATAAGCCGTGGTTGTAGCTCAGTGGCAAAGTGTTGGGTTCGACCCCTAGTTCCAAAGAATAAAAAGACAAAAACCAAACCAAACCAAGACAAAGAACCCCACCAGAAACTATCTCTCTATATTAAGTAGTGACATTTGAACTTTGAAGGTCTCTTCAGCTGGATGCTTGCTCAGAATCAACCAGCCCACCATTTACCTTTCTAAACAGGAATCGAGGCACATCTCTCCTCCATTTATAAACCTTGACAGGCGCCTGCGACTCTCCAGTGAGGATCCACTCTTGACCGTGTTTCCCCAGGTCCTGGCAGGTCTGGCTGGGTCACTCCCCTGTAAGCTCACCTCCTGCTCTGCTTCGGTCACATCGAGCAGTGCTGGTCCCCGAGCCCTTCAGCTCTGGTGGAAGCAGGTGCTACGTGGTCTCTCCAGGCTGAGCTGACTTTCCCCACCTCCTGGCCTGGCCCTCTCAGGTTAGAGGCCACCTCCTCCAGGAAGCCTCCCCGGACCAACCCTTGCTCTGCCAGGTGCTTCCTCTGGTAGTCCCCTGCACGTCCCTTTCACAGCACTGATGGCCTTGGAGTGTGACTGCCTGCTTCCAGGACACTGTGGCTCAGCTCATGCTTGTTGGATGGATGGTGGGTGAGGGGGTGGCTGCTTCTCACCCTGCCCTGACAGTTCAGTTGTTCTGTCTCTTGGGACCATCTCCTGCTCCCCAACTCAGCTGGCAGTACCTGGACAGAAGGACTGTCCTTCCCGCATCTCCTTCCCCTCCTGGCCTCCTCCTGTCCTTTGCACAAACTGGGTCCAGGCTCCTCCTAGCAGCTCTCCCGAGGTTCCTGCCATCTCCCTGACCCTAGGTCACAGGAACAGGAAAATGCACCAGAGCAGGCTGTTTTAATTCCAACCACAGAAAACCCTACTGCACCTAAATTTCATTGCTGTACCCACAAATTTCAAAACCCACTGAGAGAAAAAGCAAGATGGGGAGGCGCCCAGGGCAGCGATGGCCTCCAGGGGCTCCGGCTTGGGTCTTGGGTTAGCCGTCCTGACTGCGGGACTCCGAGCAAAGAACCTCACCACCTGCATCCTCCGCTCACCCTGTAAGGGCACGAGTTCCCTCCCGCCTGCCCCAGGCTGATGGAGGGCTGGGCTGGAGGGTTTGCCCCGCCCCAGGATGCCCTTCCCTTCCCCTGACTGGTCACACCCACCTGTCATTCAAGGCCAGGCTCCTCCTCCTCCTTACTCTAGTCAGCTCAGACCTTTGCAGGAACCTCATGGGCACGAGTCGCGGTTCCTGTGGAGCATTGACCGAGGGCCCCTGGGGACGCAGCACTGAGTGAGACCTTGGGGTGTGTCCCAGACTCCTCAGCAGGATTGCTGGGGGGTGGTCTTACAATTGCTTGACTGGCCTCCTGACCGGAACATCTCCCCAGATCCCAGGCTGTCTCCCAGAGGTGGGTGGTGGAACTTAGGTGGAGCTGGGGTTTTCCGGAGCGGTGCTGGCATCGCCACATATCAAAAGGTGGAACGTAAGTGTTCCGCCCACATCCTCAAATCTGGTCTCAATTATGGAGGACAAGGCAGGGCTGATCATTTTACAGAGGAGACCTGAAACCAGAGAGGTACAGTGACTGCGCAGTCACACAGCTAATGAGCCTCACTGGACTCAGCATTCCCCGCATGCCCCACAGGGCACCCAGCAGACTGCCCTTTCCCTCCTGGGAATCTCCCGTGAGGCCACTGAGCAGGGACAGCGTCCCTGAGGGTTGGAGATGTGCTCCCCCAGCACCCAGCTTGGTATCTGGTAGACAGGGCAGGAGGGGGAACTGAAAGATTGGTATTCATTCAAGTGCAGGGTGTGTGTGTGTGTGTGTGTGTGTGTGTGTTAAAGGGCACAAAGAATCTGCAGCCAGGAAGTGACAGGATCCTGAGGCTAATGGAGAAGAAGGGGTGTAGCCGGGTGAGGGCAGAGGCAGGGAGGTCCAGGAGGCACTCGGAGCACTGAGGCTGGAATTGAGGAGGCCGTGGTGGTGGGGTCTCAGGTGTCTAGAGGCTGAGTGGGTGGGGATGAGCCACAGCCTGGACCTCAGGCTCTGGAGGACCACAAGAGGACCAGGGAGTGTCCTTTACATATGGAAAGAGCCCCAGAGGAGGAGCCAGGGGGTGTGGCCGAGAGGCAAGGAATCCAGTTTTGGCCAAGGGGCCCCAGGTCCTCACAGTGGGGACATCCAGCATCTCCGAAGGTCTCTGGGACTTAGCAATGACCAGATGAACCCTGTCCCCATCCCTGCAGTCAGCTTGTCACATAGGACCTGGGGACCACTGCCTGGGCTACAGGACAGTAGGCGAGCACAGAAGGAAGGCAGCGGGTCTGGCTGGACCTGGGGGTGACCCCCATCTGCTCCTGAGATGTTCGCAGGTTCCTCTGTCCAGGTGCAGCTTTCGGGAGGGAGCGCAGGCCCAGGCTTGGCGGGAGAGGTCTGGGCCGCCTGCGCCTCGGCCCTAGGACAAGAGCAGAGGGGGCCTCACCCAGTGCCCCAGTCCCCAGAGCAGGCCGAGATCAAGGAGGGTCCTGGAGATTTCCCGCCCCTTTTAATCCAGGCTGGGGACCCTCCATTGTTTCCTGCTTCTGAACTGAGGGCCGGTGGCCTTTCCCAAACCTGCTAATGAGTGACGTGGCCCAGGCAGGCCCACTGTGGGGAAGAGCCCAACACCGTGCAAACCCCTTCCCATCACCTGGACAGAGCCGTGCCCCGTGGTGTTATCTGAGGGTTTGTTCCCCAACCTCCGTTTCCACGAGGCTTTGGGCCTAGAGTGTCACCTCCATGCCTCAGTTCCTCCTCATTAGAGGAGAACTTGACATGACCCCACCAGGCACGGAAGGACCTCCCAAGGCCCACAGAAGCCCATTAGCAAATGCCGGGATGTGACGGTGAGGCCCGCATCCTACTGGGGTTTGCAGGGAGGATGTGACATTCTCACACATTGTAACGTTCTTTAAAAGATATTAAAACTTCCTCTACGTGCTCACCCTGGTCTCAGTTATGGAGGACAGGGTGGGGCCGATCATTTTACAGATGAGGAGACCAGAGACCAGAGAGGGGCGGTGATTGTGCAAGGTCACATAGATGGTGGGTGGCCCAGAAGCCACCTCTTCTCCCTACCTCCCCTGCCAAGTGTGGCAGCTGGAAAGACAGGAGGAAGGGAGAGTTGACCTGCCGGTTCAAACTGCCCACTGTCCACATTGGTGGGTAGACCTGACCCGAGCCAGGTGGACGAACCCAGAACTGGGAAATCTGTCCTAGGTCTTAGCCATCACTCTGGTGGGACACCGGGGGACCACCTCCTCCTCTCCTCCTCTCCTACATCCAAACCTCGGCTTTTTGGGCCACCCATGTCGTTGCTGAGGCCCATCCTGGCCACGCCTTCTACCTCTCCCTCCTGGAAGACTCCAGCTGAACGGCAGCCAGTGAGGCCCCTGCCCGCACCCGGTGGCCTCAACTCCCCGTTGCTCCTGTCCTGGCCCTGGTGCCCAGGGGCACCATCTGGCCTGCTCCCTCGGGCCTTGCTCCTGACCTACACCCCTGCTCTCTGCTCCACTCACGGCCTTTCGTCCACCCCCTCAGGGGTTCAGCTGGAGGTTCCACGACCTGAAAAGCTCTTCCTTGTACTGCGCACGCTGGCTCCTCGCCACGCTGGCTCCTCAGCCGTGGCCGTGGCCGTGGCTGACAGGTGGCCTCCTCGAGGCCCCTCCCCTCTTACTTCTCCTCATTTCCATCCACAGCATTCAGCACCATTTGTCCCCTCCTGTCCCCTCTTCCCCGCCTTCCTGTCCCATCCAGTGTGGCCTCCTGGGGAGCATCTTCCAAGGAGCAGGGACCTGGTGTCCGTCATGAGTGTGTGGCCGTCTCTTTGCAGGGACAGCCTGTAGCTGCTCAGTGGATATTTTTTAATAAACATTTGTCCATAAAGTCATGACAGCTCGTGGCTCACGGGTTGTTCTGAGCTTCAGGGGGATGGTGTTGGAAACCCCTCAGGGGCTTGAAGACGGGGCTGCGTCACTCCCTGGATGCTGGGACCTGGGTCCCCAATCCCTGCTATGCCTGGAACAGCTTGATGATGAACCTGCTGATGGCTTGAAGGAGAGGTTCACAAGACAGAGAATAGCAGTCACCACTGTCCTTGGCTTTTGTCAGTACTGGGGATGGAATCCAGGGGTGCTTGAACCATGAGCCACATCCCCAGCCCTTTTGATTTTTATTTTGAGACACAGCCTTACTAAATTGCTGAAGCTGGCCTCGAGCCTTCGATCCTCCTGCCTCGGCCTCCCGACACACTGGGATTACAAGGGTGTGCCACTGTGCCCAGCTCAGCTATTGTTTTGGTTGTCTTGGAACCCCCACCTGACGCTCAGAGGTGAGTGAGTCTGTGGAGTGAGGAACAAGGATGGAATGATCTAGAAAGCTCAATTGGCTCCCTGGAAGGCGGATGCAGGGAGGGTCCTCAGGAGCTGGTTCCCTAATTGGTCAGAATTAAGATGGGCATCTGGGATCCACAGCTCACAGAAAGAAACCTTCACTTCTGCCCTCGGGCTCTATGAGTCAGTTGAGGAATGTGGAAGGTGACCTACCAGTGGTGTTTTAAAAGTCCTAGGTCTGTGTTGGCTACAGCTTAGTGGGAGCCCTCAGGGGTACCTGGATGCCCCTCAGCCCAGACAGTGGCCCAGAGCTTGGGGAAGTCGCAACCGTAGATGCTGAGGGTCCCATAAGGTGCTGCAGCCACTGCCCCAGATCCCAACCCCATGGTTCTGTCCTGGAGCCTTCCAGGGGCACAGGATGGGAATGGGATGTCCACTGTGCCCTGTCCCCGTTGTCCCAAGCTGACATGTGCTTTTCAAGTGGTCCAGGGTCTGGGGAAAAGGATGTGGCTGGTAGGTAAGAACAATGACCCAGGTTCAAATCCTTACAGGTAAAATGAATTTAGCAAGGTTGCAGAGTACAAGATCAATATACAAAGACTGATAGTATTTCTATACACTAGCAACGAAAGCTTTGAAAATGAAATTAAGAAAACAATTCCATTTGCATTAGCATAGAAAAGAATAAAACACTTAGCAATAAATTTAGCAAAAAAGTATTTGTGCATTGATAAATCGCTCAACCTCGATGAGACTCGGTTTTCTGTTCTGTAAAATGGGGACACCAGTGAGTGCACCCACCTCCAGCTGGGAGGACCTGGCATGGCCTCTGCCTTTGGAGCCCCATCTGAGCCATGCAGAGCCTTCTGAGGTTCCTGCTCAGGTAGAGCAAGCAGCAGGGGCTGCCTCTCCCAGGCATCTCCCCGGGGTGAACTCAGGGGTCCCGGGGCCACTGGGAATCACAAAGGCTAAGAATCCAGAGAAACCGTTTCTCTACCGGCTGCCAACTGTCACACCAGCAGTGGGATATAAATGGTGGCAAATGTCCCAATGACAACAGTAAAGACAACAATCACTAGAGTTCACAAAGACGGGCGCAGTGGCACTCACATGTGACCCAGCAGCTCAGGAGGCTGACACAAGAGGATCACAAATTTGAGGCCAGCCTCAGCAACTTAGTGAGGTCCTAACCAATTTAGCAAGACCCTGTTTCAAAAAAAAAAAAAAAAATATATATATATATATATATATATATAGGGCTGGGGATGTGGCTCAGTGGCTAAGCACCTGGGGTTCAATCCCTGGTTCCAAACCAAACAAAAACCAAAGCAGAATACTTACAAGGGGATCCTGTGTCATTGTCACAGGGGCCCTGGGAAATGCATGTTGTCACTACCCCTATTTCACAGAGGGGGAATTCACACTCAGGAAGCTGAACCGACTTGCCCGCGGTCACCCTGTCAGCACAGCCGGGTAGGTGGATTCCAGCTCAGTCTGGCCGCCAGGTCTGGCTCTCAGCCTCTCTGTGTTCTCGGCCTCTCTGTGCTCTCAGCCTCCCCACCGGCTGCCTTCTTGTTGTCCCTCTTCCCTTCCAGCCTTGTAGAGGAGGACCCACGGGGTGTCGGGTAAGATCCAGGGAACCAGGTGGGCGTGGGGTGGGGAGGCCCCCTACGTGCTCGGGCTCTCCCAAGGGCAGGGCAGCTAGCAGCTGGTGTCCCTGCTGGCACCGAGTCTTCTCAGGCCACCCAGACCCTCCCCAACATATTTTCCATCATAAACCACGGGACCTCCATCTACTTCTGTGTAGACATTCATCTACTTCTGTGTAGACGGTTAGCAAGAAAAACCAGAAGGTGAGGTAAGAGTTCCGACGTCAGGGGCGAGCTCGGCCTCTGGGTAGAGAGGTGGGGACGTCTCCTCACGACCTTTTTCTCTTTTCCTTGCTGCTTGCTTCCCGTCCCCGTCTGACAAACGTGGCGGCAGGCACCCCAGGAGTCGTTTCCTCTGCACCTTCTACTGATGTCCAGGAGAGGCCCCTGCTTGGACTTCTCCTGGGATACCACCAAGGATCTGCTCTCCAGCCCAGGTCTGGCTTCCTCTGCACCAGGCTGGAGAAGCCTCGGGCCTCGTTTCTCTTGGACGACTTGAGTGCGTCCTGGAATCTCCGACCTTCCTAACTGCTCTGGACTCGGCCTCCTGTCTGAGCGGCGGATGCTGGTGTTTACGTCAATCTCCTGACTGTGGTTCCTGACTGCTGATAGGTCCACGAAGCTCACGGGTTCTTTCCCCCAATTCTCTGGATTGTCCAAAAATTCTCCCAGTCCTGTCCTTGGTCGTGGGGTACGGAGCAATCTCTACTGGCCAAAGGATGTGACATTTTCTGTAGTCTTAGGCAACACACCAGGAGGAAACCTGTGACCAGTGCCAGCAGGGGCCTGGGGGGTCCGTGCCCAGCAGCCTGGAGGCCGTCAGGGTGGCTGAGACTCTTCTGTCCACAGTGGCCGCAGCCTTTTTATTAACCTAACCCTCAACTGGGGTTTGACCCTTTGAACCTCCCTCCTGCAGGCTCTGAGACTGCGCCCCTCCTCTTGTCTCCCAGGGCTAGGGAGAGAGTCCCAGCCCAGATCTGGATAAAGGTGAAGTGACAGAGTCACTTTAGAAGCTTGAAATGGACCAGAGTCTTTTGTGGGAGTGTTGCACTGGGCTTGAATATGGGTGTGCTCTACCACTGAGCTACTTCCCCAGCCCCTTTTACTTTTTATTCCGAGACAGGATCTCACTAAGTTTCCCAGGCTGGTCTCGAACTTACGATCCTCCTGCCTCACCATCCTGAGTGCCGGGCCCAGCACTGCACCCAGCCCAGATCAGAGCCTTAGATGTTAAGAGCGAAAACGGTAAAACTCTTGAAGAAAACATAGGAGGAAATATCTGGTGATGTTGGATTACACACATGAGACCCAAACTATAGAAACATAATAGACAATAAATAGACAAATGGACTTCAGCAAAATTAAACACTTCTGTGCTTCAAAGGACATGAAGAAAGAGAAGAGGTAAGCCACAGGATCAGAGAACACCTCTGCAAATCACACAGCTGACAAGGGACGCAGAGCAGCATACAGAGGTCCTGTGACTTGCTAATAAAAGACAAATAAGACAATTTAAAAATGGGCAAAGAATTTCAATGGAAATTCCCCCAAAGAATAGGTACTCATGGCAATAAGAGGTGCTCAGTGCTGTTGGTCATTAGGGGGATCAAATCAAAGCCACAAATCACCTCCGCTAGCAACACTGCGAGAAAACGGACCTAAAAAAGGACCGGCGGGCTGGGGCTGGGGCTCATGGTGAGCACTCACCTCACAGGCATGAGGCCCTGGGATCCATCCTCAGCACCACATAGAAAGAAAGAAAGAAAAGAAAGAAAAGAAAAGAAAAGAAAGATACTGTGTCCATCTACAACTAAAAAAAAAGCCACTAAAACACCCAAGGTCAACCTAGGCGAGAAGATCATCCTGGGCAAACCGTTTCAGAGGTTCCGTCCATGGTGGCCCCACTCCATTACTCTGGGTCCAAGATGAGGCAGAACCCAGCCTGGCAGTCCCCGCACTGTAGCACACTGAGTGGGAAACTACGGCCAGAAGGTCCAGTCCTCGGCATCAGCCCAAGAGAACTGGAAGCAAATATCCACACCACGCTCACACGCACGCTCACACGCACTCTCACACGCACGCTCACGGCAGCAGCAGTCATCACAGGCCCAAAGCGGAAACAGCCCGATGTCCACCAGCTGATGAGTGGGTCAGGGAAATGGTCACAGCATCCATAGGAATAGCTCTTGGCCATAAACAGGGATGAAGTCCCGAACCGAGCTATGCTGGGACAAGTCTCGAACACACGCTCAGTAGAAGCAGCCAGATGCAGCAAGCCATTTATTGTATGATCCCACTCCCGAGAAACATTCAGAACAGGAAAATCCACGGAAGGAAAGAACAGATTAGTGGTTGCCGAGGGCTGGCACCCAGGGCCGTGGGGAGTAACTGCTAACTGGTACGACGTTTCTTGTTGGGGTGGTGAAAATGTTCTGAAATATGGTAGTGACAATGGTTGCACAACTCTGTAAACATACTATAAACCACTGAGTTAGACTCTTTAAAAGGGTGGATTTTGCCAGGGGTAGTGACGCATGCTTGTAATCCAAGCTACTTGGGAGGCTGAAGTGAGAGGTTGAGGCGGGAGACTTGCAAGTTGGAGGCCAGGCTCAGCAACTTGGTGAAGCCCTAAGCAACTCAAAATAAAAAATAAAAAGGGCTGAAGCCGTAGTGTAGCTCAGTGGTAAATGCTCAGGGGTTGGTTCAATCCCCAGTACCAAAAAAAAAAAAAAAAGTTAATTCTATGGTATGTGAATTATACCCCAATAAACTGCAGCTATTAAACCAGGGAGGGAGCTCCACTCTGATCCACAAAAACAGGGATAGAGAAACAGGTTAAGTGACACTGTGAAGAAGCAGACAGACAAAGCCAAGGCCATGGGCCTTCCACAGGACAACTGCGCCAGTTTCTTCAATAAATCAATGTCATGAAAATAAAAATTTTCAAAAGTATAGAACATAACACCCAAATGCCTCGTGTGCACCTCACTTGGATTCTACTTGAACAAAAAATGAGGCTGGGGCTGGGGCTCAGTGGTAGAGCACTTGCCTGGCATGTGTGAGGCCCTGGGTTCGATCCTCAGCACCACATGTAAATAAACGCATAAATAAATAAGTGAAAGAAAAGATCCATTCATAACTAAAAAATATTTTTAAAAATGGTGCTGATGAGAATTTCCTGAAAATTAGATTTCCCCCTGAGGATTAGCAGGCACCATAGAGGACTCTAAACCCAGTGTCCCTGGGGACACCGTGGCTGCTCCCAGCATTGACGTGTGTGCGTGTACACGCGTAAGACAGACAGACAGACACAGAGAGACAGGGTGAGCTGGTGGGGAGTCGCTTCTGAGGCCCTTCCCAGGGTGGAATCTGTTTTCCTTGGGCAGCTGCAGTGGACCCGGGGCTGTCCCTCGTGTTGGGGGCACACAGCCCCCCTCAGTCCAGACTGCGCTCTCTGCGTCAGCCCCGGCTGCCTTCTGCCCCACACTCTGGATGTCCAGGAGCCAGCCGTGGGGACTGGCGGCTGGACAGTGGGCCCTTTTGGAGGTCTGGCCTGTGCCTCAGGCTTGCCGTGACTGAGGCCACCACAGAAGGCTGCTTGTGGCGGCCGGGCAGCGGCCAGAAATAGTCCAGCCGAGCGCTCCCGAGGGCCCGCCTGGGTTGGACCTGGGAGCTGCCGAGCTCTTCTAGGGAGCAGGTCTATTTTGGGGCTCTGAGAGGCAGGGAGGAGAGCGACGCTGGCCCTGAGTTTCCACGCTCAGTCTGTCCCTTTGGTACAGGCTCCTGAGTCCCCCAGGGTCAGGGCTGCTCCGCCCTGCCAGCTGTGAGCCCTGTTAGGGGTCAGTTTTCTTTATGAGCCTTTCCTTGCTCATCTGTCTGATGGGGACAGATGGTGACAACGTGAGGGCCAGGGAGCTCACAATGTGCCTCTTGTCTTCTTCTCCCTCCCGACTCTTCCCAGCCTTGCTGGGAGCTGGGCCTGCTATGGGGTCTCCCTAGCCCCTGGGTGGGTGGGCTCACCTTGGTCTGGGGAATGACCTTTCAGGAGAGTTCCAAGGCCTGCAAGGCCCCACCCCGTAGCTGGGCAGCTCCCTGCCTGCTCCTGCCTGCTCCTGCCCCCCTCCTGCCCCCCTCCCGCCCGCCTCCCTCCCTCCTGCCTCCCTCCTGCCTCCCTCCTGCCTCCCTCCCTCCTCCCTCCCTCCTGCCTCCCTCCTGCCTCCCTCCCTCCTGCCTCCCTCCCTCCTGCCTCCCTCCTGCCTCCCTCCTTCCTTCCTCCCTCCTGCCTCCCTCCCTCCTGCCTTCCCCCCTCCTGCCAGGCTCCCTGTTATTCCAGCTCCCAGGCTCCGTGCTGGGCCTGGCTGGCCAAGGGAGGAACCCGCACGCCTCCCTGTGCCTGAAGCAGGAGAGGAGGCTGCTGACTAAGGAGCTCTGTGTGTTGAGGCCTGAGGTCCTCAGGGAGGTTCAAATATGAAGCCTGTGAGTGACAGGGGGCCCTTGGAGAGGGAAAGGGGGAGTCGTGTGTATCTGCTTCTCCTGGAAACCCTGGGACCAGGTCTCCCCCTTCCTGCCCCCTGGATGTCCTTGAAGCTATTTTTATGTGTTGCTGGAAACCAGAATTACAGCCACAGCCAGAGCTCGGGAGGTTCCTGTGCGTACGGATCCTGCCCAGGGGAGCAGGCTGGTGGAGCTGGTCCAGGAGCCCCACCGTGCAGGCGGGCAGTCTGGGTCCCCGTCCTATGAGCTTGGAGGTCACGGTGGCACAAGGTGAGGGACAGGACTTGGAGCAGCTGTGGTAAGGGGCCGTGATCCTGGGGTTCTTGAGCCTGCATGAAAATCCAGAACACACCAGAAATTCAAGAATCCACTCACCACTGGCCCCTTCCACCGCGGTATATTTAAGTGAGAGCTTCCAGCTGCAGACAGAGGGTCACCTACAAAACACACGGAGCCCTGCTCTCAAGGCACCCCCAAATCCAACTGCTCCGCTCTGACTCAAAATCCTCCCGCGGCTCCCCAGGGCCCCCTGAAGATGGTGCCGTCTTTATACTGTGCTGGGGACAAGTCTCAGGAGCGTTCCCTGCCACCTAGGCCTCCCGAGGATCCTGACCCGCGGTCTTCAGCTCTCTTCCGCCTGGCCAGCAGCTTTCATGGGGTGACGAGAGACAAGGTGGAGGGCAGGACCACAGAGGAGGAGGGAAGGGGCGCCGGGTGCAGACTGGTCTGTTCTTGTTTGGGTAGGGGCCAGGAAAACAGGAGGCCAAGAAGCAGAGTCACCGGTCCCACTGACACCGGTCCCACCATGGGCCGAGCTACATGGAGAACCAAGGGCAGCCTGAGGCTCTGGGGGGCGTGCAGGAGCCCACGGGGAGGGAGGTCTGAGGAGCCCTGCTCAAGGGCATAACTTGGTCTCCCCTTAATATTCTTTGCATGACGTGAAAAATACTGAAAATCCCTATAAAGAATGTTGGGTTGCTGTCCTTCCTGAGCTCGTTAATGAGCCTCTGCAGCAACGGGCCACACGGACCTCAGGAATTACTTGGGTTACATCCCTGGGGCTTCCAGGGCTCCCTGGGATCGGGGACCTGGAGATGCCCAGATCTTCTATTTTCTCGACCACCATTTTTTCTCCCCCCTCCCCCATCCCTTTTCTACACTTGACCTTCCAGCTGGGCTGGTTCCTCTGGCCTCTCCCAAAAGCCTGGTTCCCCTCTTCCCCATCTGGGCTATGACAGTTGCCTAGAACCTACTCACATTGGGTTGTCCCTTTTGTCTCCCTGGTCCCCTCCCCTGGTCACCTGTTTGGCATGCTCAGACTATTTTTCGTTTCCTATTTTGGGATGATTTTGTTGTTCTGACTTAGAAGAATATAAAATTAGTGCCGTGGTAAGTTTCACCAGTTTGTTCACTCTTAGGACAAAACACAGCCAAATAACCACAATATCCAGGGAAATAAAGTTAGCTGGTCACTTTGTCTTGTGGGTTTCACAATGAAACAGTCATTCATTCATTTAAAAAAAAATCTGTGGGCACCCACTACATGCCAGATATTCTGTGGAGAGCCAGCGATATATACATATTTAATGAAGCTCAAACTCATAATCCCAACCTTAAACCCCAAACCAAACCTAAACCCGGCCCTAACCCAACCCTGACCCAAATCCTAAAGACAGCCCTAATCTCAAACCCACACTAGCCCCAATCCAACCTCATCCTTAAATCTCCTCCCGACCTAACCCCAACATAAAACCAGCTCTATCCCCCCACTCTTCCCCTAACCCCAAACTCAACCCTAACCCCACCCCAGCCCTAATTGCCATCTTGTGTTGGAGCTCTCTCTGTTAGTGGTCTCCTCCTCTTTCCTAGTCAGTGGAGCAAGCTTAGCAACAGGAAACTCATTTCTGATTCTGGATGGTCCTGTGCCTTCAGATTGGAAGAGGTAGAAGGCGGCGGAGACCAGACTGAATGCAAACTGAATCTGGGGAAAAATTTTGAAAAACGGGGTGTGCATTTTGGTCCAAATCTCCATGAGCCTATTTTGCGGTCATTTTCTGGAACCACCTCCTTAGCATGGTGCCTGCCGTTGCTGGCGTCTGGTCCACCTACACTCTCCCCTTCCATGAATGTCCTGCATTCCTTAGAGCCCTGCACGTGGTTCCCTTTGCTATCTCTCCTCCGTGCTCACTGCTCTCTGTCACCAGCCCTCCTTTTGATTCCCGGCATGCTCAAGGCTCCTGCACTCTTCTTTTAGGGCATTAATGGATATTTGTGCCCCTGTGTTATCTGCATGTTTATTTTTTTCCTTAATGCCTATTTCTCCAGCGGGATGGTGATCCCTTGTAGGGTGGCGACTGCTTTCTTCACCTCCACAGCCTACTTCTTAGCAGAGTGCTGGGCACATGGCTGACTTGCAGAAATCTTTATTAAATGGATGAATGAATGGATTTCTACTCCATAAAAGTGAGGCGGATTCTGCCTCATCGATGATCTTGGCTAAGGGATGTTCCTTTGTCCTAAGCCCTGCCCTGGGCCCTGGGGAACCAGGTAAGAGGGACCCTGTCCCTCCTGTTGCAGTTCATCATCTGCATCTGTTGCCACTGGACATCTCAGAGGTGATGAGACGCCACATCCTCATTTCAGGTCCCCGACCATGCTGAGTGGGAAGTTGACAGGTAAATCTTCATTGTTTTACAAGATTTTTCCTCCCCCAGAGAGGCCAAAACTCTAGTGTGAATCACCCGGTGGGTAGCAGTGCCCAAACCTGTCCTGGCCCCCAGGTCTGGGCATTGGAATTTCCTTCCGGCACGGAGAGATGCTCTGCTCTGCTCTGTCTGCCTCCAGGATTTCTGCAGCCTGGCTGCTGCCGTGGGGATCCTCCCATGGGGACACTCATCTCCCCATTTTTTTGACAAGCACATGGAGGTTGGCATTAGAACCAGCTTCTGGCAATAGAGTCAAGAGGCAGAACCCCAGGATTTCCCAGCTGAGCAGAGGGTTCTTCACCCCCAAATGAGGTCCTCTCTTCCAATGGGGTTCAAGAAAGACCTTTGTCTTAGGGGTCACTGCTTTTCCTTAATTACTTCCTGGGGCCAGGCTGGGGCTAATCGCTTGTCATTCCCTGGACCCTCACAACAACCCCATTTAGCAGGTCACGAAGCTGAAGCACTGAAAGGTCCAGTTCCTTGCTGCACAAGGCCCAGGGTGCTGTGTGTGGCGGGAGAGGGGGACCCAGTTCTGTAGGACTCTAGAATCTTAACCTTATACTTGGTAGGCTACGAAATGCCCAGGAGTGCCAAGAAAATGTTGTCAAGATGTCACCGAAACCACACGGTGCCGACCTCAGCCCGGGGGCGTCCTCCGCACTGCGGAGTCCGGAACGCGGCCGGCCCCGCCCCCTGCTGGCTGACGTCCGCGCCCCGCCCCGGCCCCGGCCCCGCCCCGCGCCCCGCCCCGCCCGCTCCGGCCGCCCTCGGCTCCGCCCCTTCGGGCGGCGCGGACCTCCCATTGGCCGCCGTTTCCATGGTGACGCGGGGCAGGCCGAGCTGCTGGCTTTCCGACACGTGTCCCCTGGAGCCGCCCGGAATTTGACAGGGGACCATGTGCGCGGCAGCGCGGGAGCGAGACAAAGGCCCGGGAGGGCGACGGCTTCTCCTGCGAGCCGGACCCCTCATCACTCGACAGAAGGTGGGGGTGGGAACTGCTGTGGGAGCGAGGTGGGAGAGGGTCCCTGCCAGTCCCACCTGCCCGCCCTCCTCCAGCAAAAACCGGGCTCGCAGACTCTTTCATGCTCGGGGAACCTGCAGTGTCCTACTTATGCCTTCTGGCCCTGGCTCCTCATCCGGCCTTGACATCAGCCCTTGAGGTTAAAATTCTGTTTTCCTGGCTTGTTACAGAAGCAGAAGCTTACAAGTGTGGTTGTTTTGATACTCAAAAAAAAAAAAAAAAAAAAAAAAAAGAGAGAGAGAGACCGAAGGAACTGGAGACCTCGCCATCCACCCACCATCCGTTCATTCTACAGGCCACAGCGCCTGTAGAATTGTGAAGATGTGGCCCTCCGCCCCTACAGGGGTCACTGGGCTTTGTGCCTAGTGCTGGGCTGGGGTCTCAGATGCAGTGGACAGAGAAGGAGACCTGGGCACCTGTCCCATGTGTTGTCCTCCTGCAGCTTCCCGTGTTTGGTAGCATTACCATCCTTCCAGTCCCCAGGCCAATTGTCCTTGATGTCTCCTTCCTCCAACTCCCCTCAACAGGCGGTATTAGTTTCCTACTGCTGCTGTAACAAATTACAAATTTAATGGTTTAAAACAACACAAATGTACTGTTTTCAGGTCTACAGGCCCAAAGTCTGACCTGGTCTCCTTGGGCTAGCTTCAAGGTGGTGACAGGGCTGTGCTCCTTCAAGAGGCTCTAGGGGGAGAATCAGTTTCCTTGCCTTTACCAAGTATAGAGGCCGCCCACACTGGTCCCCTTCCGTCTTCCAAGCCAGCAATAGCATCTCTCTGACGCTGGCTCTTCTGCCTCCCTCTTCCACATTTAAAAACCCTGTGATTACATTGGCTCACTCAGATAATCCAGAATAATCTCTCTACCTCAAAATCAGCTGATTAGCAACCTCAATTCCATCTGCAACCTTAATTCTGCCCAGCCATGAAACGTAAACTATCCATATGTTCTGGGGATTAGGACAGGGACATCTTGGAGGCATTGCTGCCCCAGCCACACCAGTGCTGACGTTTCCCCTCTGGAATCTCTGCAGTCGGCCTCTCCTCACCATTCTTCCCGACACTCCCTTCCTGGTTACTGGCATCTCTCCTAAGATGCCACGGGAAGCACCTGTCTTCATCTCTCTAACCCCTCTTCTTCCACAGGCCCCAGGGCCAGTGCCCCAAAATATGGATGCTGCCACTGCCATCGCCCCTGACGCCTGCAAGGAGAAGTGCAAACTTGACACACAGGTCCTTGACCTGCTCCCTGCATTGGCCCCTTGAGACCCATGCCCATCCCCCAGTGGCACACCCTCACTCCCTTAAGACCAGGTCACTTCTGCTTCTCTTCATTTTCCTTCCTCAGAACCTAATGTGCTCATCACTGAAGAGGTGACTCGAAGCTATTTGAGCCCATGTCTGCCTCCTCGTATCCTTTGGTCGGCTCGGTGTCTTGCTTGTCTCTTGGCCACAGTGCCCAGCACGGGAGCAGTCCCCTACTCTGGTAGAAGCTCTGTGCATTCGGGCTGAACTGATTTCAAGGACTTGGTCTCGGGTGGTGAGGGCCCAGCTAGGCTGTTTGGGGACATAAAGGGCAGAGGTGATGGTGCGTGGTGCACAGGCCCTCTGTTCTGCTTCTGGTTACTGGGGTGAATAATAACAGCAGCAGTTGTGACAGTGGTGGCTGACACTGAGGACCACTACAACTGGCATCTGCTTCGGGCTGCACACATCAGGGTCTTGGGTGATACAACCCTTATCTGCAACCCCACTTCAGAGATGAGGACCCTGAGCTGACCCCAGGCCAGCAAAGCGTCTTGCTGTCCCTGATTGGAGAGGTGGGGGAGCTGGCACGGATCCTTGCTTTGTGGCTGATGGGGTCACGGTGGGGTTGTCCCTGGGAAGCAGCTTCCTGGATGCTCTCCCTGTAGCCTTTCTCCCCGTCACTTCCCGTCTCCTTTTCCTCATTGCTCTGGCAGCCAGGGCCTCCTCCCCGGGCCTCCCCAACCAGCAGATGCAGTGGAGGCTGGGTTTAAGGTGAGCTGTGGAGTGGGCTGAGTCTCAGCGTGGATAGGGCAACAGTCCTGGAGCTGGATGTGGCCGTGGCCGTGCCACAGTGTGCATGTGCTGGGTGCCACTGAACTGCACCCTTGAACGTGGCTAAAATGGTTACTTTTATGTCATGTGTATTTTATCACAGTTAAGAAAACAAAAGTAGGAAAAAAAAAAAGCAAAGTACTTCCTGCTCGCTGAACTTGGAGGGTCAGCCCCTCTGCACAGTTGCCGTTTTCCAAGTGCCTCCCGGGGCCAGCCACCCACGTCCTCCTTTCATTCTGGAAACACACTTGAGGACAGAGGTGTCGTCCCCCTTTGCAGATGGGGGGCTCAGAGAGTGGTGGTGACGGGGCTGGGTTTAAGACCCTCGTGGGCTTCTGGCTCTAAGGAGCTGTGGAGAGCACTGTTAGGAGTCTGCTCTCTGAATGGGCCCCTCCCCCTACTGCTGTGTCACCTTGAGATTGACGGATGCGTTCCAACTTTCCTCTTCTGACAATTGGGGACAATCATAGTGTCCTCTCAGTGCCGTGGGCAGCTTCTGCAGCATGTTGGAGAGCCTTAGCACAGGGCCTTGGCCACCGTGGGGAACAGACTCCTCTCCAGCGTTCTGCTCCTTGCTGACCACAGTGTCCCTCCTGCTGCTCAGTGGACAGGGGACGAGAGGCCAGGACATGCATTAGGGTTTCAGTGTGACACTGCCTTTCTCTGTGCCCTTGGTGAAGTCACCTCCCTTCCCGAGCCCTAGGTTTCTCTCTAAGATGAGTGGGGCTCTTCCGGGTCACATAGGCCCGGCGCTCTGCAGGACCAGTGGGCTCTGCCTTCCCACCCTCGGCCAGAGGGTGCTGGCCCCGTCTCAGGTCCACCTTGGCCCTCTGATCTTCTCAGGAGCATCTACCTCCAAGCAAGAGGAGGAGGCGGAGGAAGATGACGGCAGTGGAAGTTTGGGATCCAGGGATCTGAATCTCGGCCTCTCGCTGAGCCGCGGCCTCCGGCTGCCCCACCTGCGATGTCAGTTCTTTGTGCCACCATTGATTGAGCTGTTGCCTGGTAGCTCCTGGTGCACGTCCTCCCCACTCCCACCCCTGCACGCAAATTCCAGGGTCTTAGAGGCAGCTGGTATTTTTCTGTATCTCCTGCCATCTTGCAGGGCTGGGCCCACGGGAGGCTCCTCAGAGACCCCACAGTCCTAGGAGGCTGTTTAGCTGGCCATTGCAAGCAAGAAAAAGGAGGAGGAGGATCCCGAGCTGCAGGATCGAGGGTGGAGGAGAATGAGAAGTTACGTGGGGAAGAAACGGTGTGAGCAGACCTCTCTTCCCCGCTGCCCGGAAGCTAGCTCAGTGGGCTCTGAAATGCCCCTGAGTCCTCTGGAAGGAGAATCTAAAGTCAGCTTCCAAGCAAGACAAGGGGGGCCGTCTCTGAGCCTCGGTCTCAGCCAGCCTCCTTTGGAATCCACACTGATGTTGAGAAATTAAGAGCCTTAACCAGAAAATCCATCCATCCGTGTCCCCGTGCATTCGTTAAACATCTACTGTGCAGTTCTGTGTGCCAGGCACCGAGCCAGGCTCGGGGCTCAGCAGGGAAAAGAGGTAAAGCTTGCTGCCATCTCGGGGCCCACGTTCCTGCACAGAGGGGCAGGGAATAAGCCCAGGGTGAGCATGGTACCCCTGCTAGAGAGGACAGAGACTGCGCTGGGGAGGAAAGAAGCGGGGCCGGTGGGAGCAGGGTCCCAGGGAAGGTGGCTCGTGGTATAAAATAAGGGGCCTGAGGGGTCTCGTGGAAAAGTCACTTTCCTTGGTCAGGGGGTGAAGGGCACTTCATGCTCCGGGGAAGAGCATGCAGCAGAGGCAACAGTAAGAGCAAAGTCTCCTGGATGGGACCTGCGGGACAGCAAGGTGGCTGGCCAGAGTGGCCGGAGTGGGCGAGGAGCCCAGGTTAGGGAGCAGAGGGCTCCATGAGACCTACCAGCCACCAAGGGCTTTGGTGTTCGCCAGGGGGAGGCGGGCAGTCCCCGGAGGGTTCTGAGCTGAGAAAATCTGACTAACGTGGTCCAGACCCCCTGCAACCCCAGGCAGGCAGACGCGGGGCCGATGCCAGGACTCCATGGGAGCCGCTGGAGGGAAGGCATTGGTTAGGGAGCTAGTTTGAAGGCAGAGCTGCCAGTAATTACCTGGAGCTCCTGACAGGGGCAGCCAGAGAAGGTGACGTCAGGAAGAGGCTGGAGTTTGGGGCTAGAGCCACTTGCTGGATGAGGATCCATTAACCAAGATGGAAAAAGTGAGTTTGGGGGACGAGCAGAAGTTCTGTCGGAGACATGTCACGTCTGAGTCGCCTGGTAGCCAACCAGGTGGGCCAAGGGCCAGACGAACCTGCGTTGCGGGTGGGAGGGTGGGTGCAGATGTCAGTGTGGCATCCGTGGTTATAGAGCTGACAGCCCTGAGCTGGATGGGAGCAACCTGGAGGGAGGGGGAAGAGAAGGGCCTGTGTTAGTCTCCTGGGACTGTAACAAACTTCCACAAACTGGGAGCTTAAATAACAAAAACGGATTCTCACACGGTTCAGGAGGCCAGAGGTCTGGAACTGACGGGTCAGCAGGACTGTGTCTCCTGAGACCCAGGATGGATCCTTCCTCCCTCTTCCTGGCTCTGGGCGGTGACTGGCCATCCCTGATCTTCCTTGGCTTGCAGCTGTATCACCCTTATCTCTGCCTATGTGGTCACATGGCCTCTGTCCTGTATGTCTCTGTCCCCTTCTTATGAGGACTGAAGGTCCACTCCCATCAGGTATGGCCTCATCTTGACTGATTACATCTGCAGTGACCCTGTTTCCAAATAAGGTCATATGCGGAGGCACTGGCAGTAGAATTTCAACATCTTTTCATAAATTATTTTATATTTTTTAAAAATTTTGTTTAGATTATCTTTTTATATTGTGGAAAAATACACGTGACATAAAATTTACTATTTTAGCCATTTTTAGGTTGAGCGGCATGAGGTGCACCTACACGTGTCCATCTCCCTGAGCTGCAGCTCTGCTCGGCTGAGCACTAACTGCCCCCTCCTCTGGCTCCTGGAAGCCGCCCCTCTGCTGGCCATCTCTGATGGCCTGCTGTTCCTCATGCCAACAGAACCACGTGGTGGACGGGAAGGAATCTGTCCTCTGGGTCTGGCTTGTTTCACTAGCACAGTGCCCTCTAGGTCCATCTAGGAGGTCGAACACTCAGAATTTTCTTCTTTTTTTAAGGCTGAATAATATTCCCCAACATATCTTTTTGGGGGACACAATCCAACCCAGAACCTGAGGATGAGTCTTGGTCATTCCAACGCCATGGTCATAGATGGGAGTAAGGACCAAGCAAAGAAGGTGGAGGAAGAGAGGCTGTAAGGTGAAGGAGGATCTGTTGGGTGTGCACTGGTACCGAGGATGTGGTGATGGCCGTGGGGCCATAGGGGAGGTTGAGCTGACCTCAGAGGTCCCAACAGAGAGGTCAGTGGTGACCGTCACAAGAGCAAGGTCACAGGAACAGAGAAAGGAGGCCTGTTTGGAGGAAGCAGACCCAGCAGTGGTAGGTGTTTGGGTAAATGTAACAAAGGGAACGGAGCAGGGGCCGTGGTGGGAGCGAGTCGCACAGCCGGGGTTGCTGTCAAGGTGGCAGAGCAGCAGGGAGACTGGATGGTGCAGGGCAGAGGTGGCCAGCTGGAGCACGTCCCCGGGGGCAGTCTGCTCTAGAAACAGGAGTGGGTAGAGGGAGTGGCCCAGGGGCCAAGGGCAGGAGGGTGGTGGCAGGCCCTGGACCTTGCCCACCTCTGTCCTTGTGAAAGAGGAGGCAGGTCCCCAGAAGAGGGTGGGGAGATGATGATGATGGTCTGAGAGCCGGAGGACGCGCAGGTGGTCACCCCAGACAGGGCAGGGTGGCGGAAGAAAGTCTGCCACGAGTGCTCACAGCCACCATGAGCCCCGCTGCAGACTCACCCTGAGCCAGGGTGACGACGCTTCACGTTTCCCCTTTTGAGTTTCCAACTCTCTCTGCAATGTGTATTTTTATTTTTCATTTTATGGATATGGGGACTTCGAGGCCTAGATCATGCTCTGCTCTGATGATTGGTGTCTCCCCAGAGGTGATGGTACTAGAAGGTGGGCCCTGGGGTCACCAGGGCGGAGTCCCCACTGTGGAAATAGTGCCTTATGAAAGGCCCGGGGAGCATGCTCGGCATTCTACCATGTGAGGAAGAGGACGAGGAGGACAGCTATAAAGCCAAGGCCGGTCCTCACTGGAGACGGAATCTGCAGCACCTTGACCATGGACTTCCGGCCTCCTGAACTGTCAGACATAAACTTCTGTTTGTTTTTTTCTAAGCCTCCCACTTTAAGGCATTTGTAGTGAGCCATCTGAAGGTGACACAATGTTCCTTTGGTCACATTCTATAGATCTGACCCCAAAGCCTGACCACTGAGCAAACCGGTCCAAATTCCAAAGGAATTCCGAAGCCTGGACAATATTTTATCAATTTTAAGTTATAATTATATTTTTCTTGGAAAAAAATATTTATTTCAGGAAATTTGGAAAGTTTTGGAAAATTCAAAGAAAACAGATATTTTTAAATAACCGTCATTAACATGTGGGGACCTCCTGGCAGTACTGTCCCTGCCTTCAGCTGTGGCAGCCTGGTCTGGTAGCCTGTCTCCTCTGGTGGGGGCTGGACTACATTTCCCAGCTTCCCCTGCAGGAAGGGTGGCACATGACTGAGCTCAGACCAATGGGATGTGGGAGAGGGTGAGGTCACCCACTCTTGGGTCTGGCCCATAAGATCTGTGGATCCTCTGTGCTCTCTCTTCTCCAGATGGGCTTGGGATGGGAGGGACCCAGTGAAGGACTCTGAGACCCTAGGGAGTAGCCAAGCCATGAGGAGGAAGGAACCTGGGTCCTGAATGCCCCCGTGCAGGGGGTCCTCCCTTCCCTGACACTCCATAACGGATCAGGTCTTAAGGGAGAAACAAAATTGTGCTGTGTTAAGACGCTGAAGTCTAGGAGGTGTTTGTCAGAATGGCCTTACGCAGCCACACTGTGTAAATATTGGGCCTACCCTGTGATGTCCTTCTCGGGCTGATTCATCCTACCGCTCAGCCCTGGTCACAGCCTCTTCGCCACATGTTAAACTGCTTGTGACACATGGTAGTCCACCATGGGGCTGGGTATGTAGGTTGCTTCCAACACTTTCTTCAGCTAGACTCCAGCAAACATCCTCATGATGAATTGGGTCACCCCACCTGGGTCTGAGCCTCTCTGTCCACACTTAAAGAGGTGCCCTAACTCCAAGGAGACCATGTTGACAAGTGGACATTGCCTGGTGGAATGTATGTTCTTGGACTAAGGTGTATGAGAAGCCCTGATTTTTCTAGAACTGATCCTGTGCCCTTTCCTGTCTTGGTGGTGTGGCAGGGGGATGAGACAAAACTGAAAACCTGCAGACACTGGCACACCTCAAACCTAACCCGGCACCTTGCTTTGCCCCAGACTCAAGTGGAGCCTCTTCCGACTGTATTTCCGCCCCCCCCCCCCAAGACTGCTGTTAGGAGTGCCACCTACCAAGGGGCTATATTCAGCAGGAGTGGATTGTCACAGTCCTAGAGGCCAGAAGTACAAAGCCAAGGGGTCAGCAGGGCTAGATCCCCCCAAAACCTCCCTGGGAGGGTCCTTCCTGCCTCTTCCAGCCTCTGGTAGCCCCAGGCTTGGGGACAGGTGGCTCTGATCTTGCCTTTGTCTCCATAAGGACTTCTTCTCTTTCTGTTAGGACGCCTGTTGTGTTGGATCAGGGCCACTCCAATGACCTTTCCTAACTTAATCGCATCTGCAAGACCCTATTTCCAAGCAAGGTCACATTTACAGGTGCTGGCAGTCGGGACTCCACGTGTCTTAGTGGGGTGCAGTTCAGCTCATGCCACCGTCCCGACCTGGCCCCCCCCCCCCCGTGGCTACCCTCCAATTTCCCATCCTCTCGCTCCTCCTGCCCTGCCAGGTCTCCCAGACCTGTGGCTGTCTCGCAGGAGCTCCTGGTGTCCCGTCCCCTGCGTCCCTAACTCTGGGATCCAGATGTTACATACCAGGCCCTTCCTGGGGCAAACCCCTCCGGGTCTGTTTCCTGGAGGCGAGGGTGTTAGAAAACTCCACCCAAGAAGCCAAGGGGGGTGCATCAAGCATCCTGCGCCTGCCGGGGGTTCTGGTGTTGGTCCTGTTTGTCCTGATCGTCCCAGGTCTGCACCTCCCTGATGGGGCCCATGCGCCTGCTCAGCCCTGGCCACGCGGCCGGGGCTCTGAATGCTCCAGGCCTCTTCTTGTCCCTCTTCTTGTCCCTCTTTCTAGAACCCTCTTCCCTTTGCCCCCTTGCTCGGGCAATTCCTGCTCATGCTTTCGGTTCAGCATGGACAGCCCTTCACCAGGTAAGCTGTCCTCCTTGTCCCTGACCTGACCCCTACGGCTGCCTGACGCTGCTGTCCTTGTGGCTTCGTGTTTTTGTCTGTGACCCTCAGCAGACCCCATGTTTCAGGGGAGCAGCAGCCGTGTCTGCGGTGTTCCCCTCCATTGTCCCCAGAGCTGACACCTGGATGGAGAGTGAAACCCAGTGGAGGTGATGACATCTCTCTGCATTAGGTCAGATGGTGCGGAGGTGCCATCCGGCCACCCAGACCCCCGGGCACTCAGCTGCCCGATGGGAGCCCTCCTGCTTCGAGGACCCCACCAGTCAGCCACGACCAGCCTGTCTGCTGGGCAGGGGGCTGCGGGCGGCCCGTTGTTCCCTGGACTCCCCTCTCTCCTCTTGCTGGAGCGACCGCCGGGTGAGCATGCGTGTGCGACAATAAAACAGCTCCCGAGCTTCAGCAGCTGCTCTCTGAATTCTCCATGCCCCAGTGAGCTCCCTTCATGCGTCTTGCACCTTGTCTTCGAGTGGCTGGGGCCAGCGCAGAGCAGCCAGCAGGAGCAATGGGTACCACACAGCCCCAGATGGGCCCTGGCACATAGTAGGTGCTGTAAATCCTGTAGAATTATGGAAAACACTGGGTTTGCATCACGGCTCTGTACTTGATGGCTTTGAGGTTCCTTTTCCTCATCTATAAAGTGGGGTAAGCACTGCACACCTGAGCCGGTGCCCTGGGGTGAGGGACGAGGCTGCTCAGCCTGGCCCGCTCAGCGGGAAGGGTTGCTCCTCTTCCCTTCCAGACTGTCCTAGGCCTCCCTTATCCGGCTCCCCAACCTCCTGTCTTCCTTACGGCCAACCTGACCTGGCCAACATCGCCAGTGTCCCCTCTGTGGCCCTGTCTCCCCTGGCCCCAGCCCTGTGGCAGCTCCCATCACCTCCCAGCCGCATCCTGGCTCCTCCGGGGACATCCCAGACCCTCCACGTCCCCCACTCAGCCACATTTCCAGCCTCATCTCCAGCTACTCTCCTGTACTTTGGCCAAACGGGTCGCCTGCCGTTTCTGCCCCCAACTCTGCCTGTCTTCCAGGACCCTTGCTCCTCTCCAGGTGCCCCTTCTGCCTAGGATCCTAGGATGCCCTCTTTTCTCCAAACCAGAGAATATCTGTCAAATAACCTTGACGATTGCTATCAAGGGAAAAGCAGAAGAGAAAAAAGAAAAAGAAAAGCAAGTGTTAGCAGGGATGTAGAGAAATCAGAACTCTGTGCGCTGCTGACGGCAGGGAGTGGTCAGCCATGTGGAAAACAATGTGGTGGCTGCTCAGAAAGCCAAAGGTAGAATCAGCCAGAGGACCCCGCACCCCTACGTCCGGGTGTATCCCCAAAGGAACTGGAATTCGGGCATTGAAAGCGTATGGTACACCCACATTCATAACAGCATGTGACAGTAGCCCACAGGTAGAAGCAACCCAAGTGCCCATCCGCAGAGGAATGGATGAAAAAAATGTGTATATCCACCAATGAACGGCATATTACTCACCCTTCAAAAGGAAGGGAATTCTGACTCTAGAATGTGAGTGAGCCTTGATATTCTACTAAGTGAAGAGTCGTCACAGAGGCTAAGTGCAGTGTGACACCGCGTGTGAGCCCTTAGCACACTCAGACTCAGAATGTCGCATGGGGCCTGCCAGGGCCTGCAGGGAGCCCCGTGGGGGTTTGCATTTAGTGGGGAGAGTCTCTGCTTGGGAAGATGGAAACGTCCTGCTGGTGATGGTTGCAAAATGTAACAAAAGTACACAAGGTCACCTAACTGCACTGTTTAAAATGGTAATGTGGCAAGTTTGGGGTCATAGGCATTTTGCAATTATGAATAAAAAAACTGTTATGGTTTAGATGTGAGGTTCCCCCAAAAGCCCACGTGGGAGACAATGCAAGAAAGTTTAGGAGAAATGATTGGGTTCTGAGCGCCTTGACCGCATCAGTATGTCATCTCCAGAGAGGGCTTAACCGAGGAGGAGGAGGAGGAGGAGGGGGAGGAGGAGGAGGGGGAGGAGGAGGGGGAGGGGGAGGGGGGGAGGGGGAGGGGGAGGAGGGGGAGGAAAAGGAGGAGGAGGAGGGAGGAGGAGGAGGGAGGAGGAGAGGGGAGGAGGGGGAGGAGGAGGGGGGAGAAGGAGGAGGGGGAGGGGAGAAGGAGGAGGGGGAGGGGAGAAGGAGGGGGAGAGGGGGAGGAGGGGGAGGAGGGGGAGGAGGGGGAGGAGGAGGAGGGGAGGAGGGGGAGGAGGGGGAGGGAGAGGAGGGGGAGGAGGCATTGGCGGAACCCCTCTGGGGTTTGTATTTTGAGAGCTGTGCTTAGTCCCTGCCTCTCTGCTTCCTGGTGCCATGTCCCCAAACTGCTTTCCTCTTCCACCATGATGTTCTGCGTCAGGCCCTGAGGAATGAAGTTGGCCACCTATGGACTAAGACCTCTGAAACTGTAAGGCCCCCCCAAAAAACTTTTTCTCCTCAAATTGTTCCTTTTAGTTCTTTTGGTCACAGCAGCGAAAAGCTGACTAAAACAACTTTGATGGTTACCTTTGCCAGAAGCCACCACCAAGAGATGTCTGTCCTTGCTTAGCTGCACAGAGGAGCCGACCCCCCAACAGAGCCCCCATCCCCCCACAGCAAAGGCAGGACCCCATGATGAGCTCTGAGGCTCCCCACCCAGTCCTTCCTTTACCCTGGCCTCGCCCAGCGGCCAGTTACGCTCACCCTGGCCCACAACGCCCTCTCTGGGGCGCTCATGTCAATCCTCCTTTCCAGGGACCTGCCCACCAGTCAGTCTGCCCCAGGGCGCCCTCCTCTCCCCTCCTCTCCTGGCCGCGTCCTTGCTGGTCTCTCCCCTCAGCCCCGTCTGGTCAAGGTCAGCCACACGCAGTGGGACCTGCACCAGGAAGCCCCAGGCCACACTCGTGACCCTCTGCTGCCATCAGGGGCCCCTGTGTCCTAGGCGGCGACTTCTGCCCCCTCCACCTCACAGCCCGGCCTCCGGCCCCAGCTCTTACTTGGGGAAGAGCTGCTCTTACTTGATGGAAATCCAGAAGGAACCGGAGGACCCCCTGCCCTGCAGCTGTGACCTCCCGCGTGGCCACCCACCGCGGCCTTCCCTCCTCTCACTCCCCCAGCTCCCGCCCAGGCCCTGTGCCAGGCGTCCCCTCCCTGGGCCTCCCGTCTCTCCTGCGTCACTCACTGGCCCATCTCCCGGATCGTCCTGTGCCCCAGTCATCCTCAGGCGAAAGCCACCATGACGAGGAGGTCAGTCCCAGTCCCCTCCAGCTCCTACCCCACTCCCCGGTCCTCCGCCCGCACACTCCATCAGTGGGGGTCTGTGTGCCCTGTCTTGGTCATCTTCTGGGCCACCACACTCTGGCTCCTGAGCTGGTCACCCACCCTAGGCTCCCGCCAAGGTCAGCACTGACTGGCACACCCCTGACCCCAAAGGCCGACCTTGGGCTCCATGCGGCTCTACCTGCCAGCAGCTTGGGACCAGCTGGTCACTCCTCCTCTGTCCACCCGGTGGTCCACACTCAGGCCTCGCCTTCTTGTCCTGCCACCTGCCTTCTCCCCTGGACACGTCCTCTGCCCAAGAGATGCCTGCCTCAGCCTCGCCTCCCTGGCCTCGGGCTGGCACGTCCACAGACGCCCTGCTGCTTACCCAGGACGGCTCGGCTCCTAAGCGTAAGGCGTCCACACCAGGACGCCCCCGTGGGCCCCGGCTAAGCCCATACTGCTCTTCTCTGTAAACAGAGCCCTCGGTGCCCCTGACACCTGGCTTCCGGCCTCAGCCACAGCTCCACCACAGGTCCTTCAGCTCTGACCAGGAAGCACCTGGGACCCAGCCCCGTCCTGGTCTCCTGGGACCCAAGGCCAGAGAGACCCTTGCAAAATGCAAGTCAGTCACGCCTCTGGGGGCTCAGGACCTCCAGGGTGCACAGTCCTGCCGCAGCCCATCCAGCCTGGCCGCGGCCGGGCTCCTCCTACATGGAGCCCAGTGCGGGCCGTGTGGGGGCAGGGCTGTGTGTTCGTCCGCAGCCATCCCCTGGCGTGGTGACCAGCACCATGACTGATCAACGGATGAGTGACACCTCCCCCCAGACTCCACCCAGCCCCGCCCTGTGGCCTGCACCTGGCCGCCCGCCTCTGCCAGGTGTGCAGCCTTGGGAGCAGCTGGTCCTGGCCGCCAGCACCCTGAGGACCAAGGTGCTGTGTCCTGGTCACCCTCCTAGGAGACCAGGAGCAGAGAGCTGCCTGCTGCCTGGCTTCTGGCCAACAGAGTCCTGGAAATCAGAAGGCGGCAGGGAGCCTGGAGCAGCCCTGGCTCCTCCTCGGCCTCGTCCCGTCCCGGGTCCTGTACCAGCCGCGAGCAGCCTGCACGGGGCTCCAGGACACTGCACGGCCCCTGCCCCTGGCTTCTGGCTTTTATTTTCAGTTTTTATTTGTTCTTTTTAGTTATATGTGACGGCAGAGCGGGTTTTGACACAGCAGACATACGGGCATACGGGCAGTCCGACCTCCCAGTCTGTGGTGGGATGTGGAGTCGAGTCACACTGGTCGTGTACTCATATATGAGCACCGGAGGGGGATGCCCGATTCTCTGCTGTCCTTCCTGTTCCCATGTCCCCTCCCTTCCCTTCTTCTCCTTTGTCTAATCCAATGAACTTCTATATCCCCCACGGCTGTGTGTTATAATCTGCATATCAGAGAGAAGCTTTGTATTTTGGGGGTTGCTTTATTTCACTTAGTGTAATATTCTCCAGTTCCATCCATTTACCAGCAAATGCCATAATTTCATTCTTCTTTAAGGCTGAGTAATATTCCGTTGTGTATATGTACCACATTTTCCTTATCCATTCATCTGTTGAAGAGCACCTAGGTTAGTTCACAGCTTAGCTGTTGTGAATTGTGCTGCTATAAACATTGATGTGGCTGTGTCCCTGTAGTAGGCTGATTTTAAGTCCTTTGGGTATATGCCGAGGAGTGGGATAACCGGGTCGAATGGTGGTTCCATTCCAAGTTTTCTGAGGACTCTCCCTACTCTTTCCAGGGTGGCTGCACTAGTTGGCAGTGTGTGGGTGGACCCTTCCTGTCCTCCCTTCCCTCACTTCTGGCAAGAACACTTCAGGCCAGTGCCTGGGGCTGGGCCTAGACCCCTCCCCCATCCCATCCTGAACCTCCCTGAAGTCTGCTCCCACCCACGGAATCTCCTCGGGGCCAGCTGCCTGGTGGCTTTAGGCTTGGGTCCCACTCATTTACTTTGCGGGGTCACCTCTGCTGTCCTCCCAGTAGGGCCAGCTTAGCGTCAGACACGCTTGTGTGGGGCACACTTAGGGCCCCAGCCAGGTGGTGGCACTCTGCCAGGGTGACTTGCCAACCCCCACTTCCCCGGGCCAGCCTGGAGCCTGGGCTGCCGGAGCTGACGGCCAGGACCTCGCCAGCTGGGCTCCCAATGGGCTTGGGGTGGCTCTCGTAGGGAGGACCTACTGTGCTGTCCTGGTCACTCTCCTGGGGGAAAAGGGAGCATGCCCTCCCTCCGCCCTCACAACAGCCCTGGTGGGCCTCTTACAAATGACAGGTCAGGGAGGCGGAGACAGGCTCACACCGCTGGTGGGGAGGAGGGACTGACCTCTGAACCGCCATCCTAGGACACCAAGGGAAGCCCCTCCAGAGTCCCCGTGGCAGGGAAGGGCTGGGGATGCTTTACACTGCTACCCAGGTCCCTCCGGCACAGGACAGCGGCCCCACACGTCCCGGTTCCCCGTGGAGAAAAACGTGAGGAGCCTTTTGATGCTGTTTCAGAAGTTTAGGAAACACCCAACCATCAGCCAGGAGCAGGGCTTCTGCCCAGCCTGCCACCCCTCCCTGGCCAGGCTGTCCCTCCGTGGTGCCCTGGGCCTGGCACCTGGCGGGCACTCCTTCCCCACCTGTAGGGTTGTTGGAGATTCCTGAAAGTTCCTTGGGGGTCTAAGGTAAGAGCCTGAATCTTGAGAGGGGCAGGGGAGGAGGCCAGGTGCCGCAGTCTGGCTGGGCCCAAATAACCGGGAGGTCAGGAGCCACTTGTAGATTCAAGCAGGAACGAACTTTATTCGAGAACCCACGCGAACTCCACGGGAACTCAACGGGAACCCCGCGAGAAC
Source organism: Marmota monax (assembly GCF_021218885.2). Lineage (NCBI taxonomy): Eukaryota > Metazoa > Chordata > Mammalia > Rodentia > Sciuridae > Marmota > Marmota monax. The sequence goes on from NW_026692912.1 coordinate 21,597,615, forward strand.
TCAGTGGGAACTCAACGGGAACTCCGCGAGAACTCAAAAGTAGCGGGCACCCGAGGTAGCAGGAGCCGCCCTATTGCCGGACAGCAGAGGTCCATATACACAACTGAATACACAACCTGCCCCAATCCAGCATCATCCAGTTACAGCAATCAGCCATCATCCCAATAATTATACACAGCTTAACTTAACCATCATCATCCTAATGGCTCGCTGGCGCTACCCCTCAACCACTCCTTCTGGCAAAATGCCAGGCGCCATCCTGACTTGGTTGTGGCTCTCAACAGCCAGAGACCCTGCTCCTGGGAGGGAGGGACACAGTGGGATGTGTCTCTCTCTTGGGGGAAATGTAGGCTGGAGGGGCCGGCCAGCTGGGCAGGTCTGCCAGGGGCAGGGAGGCCAGAGAGCACAAGGCCCAAGGTGGCTCCCAGCAGGCAGCAAGGTCAAGGTCACTGCTGAGAGAGATCCACGATGAGACCATAGAGGGACGCCCTGTGCCCACCGAAGTGGCCTCGGACACCACCTGGGGCGGGGAGGTGTCCATCTAGAAGGCAGACGTGCAGGGGTGAGACTGAGGCAGAACTTCGGGAATCTGTTCCCAGTCTGAAGACTAAATTGAATCAATGCATAGAGATTCTCAGCTTTAAGTTTCTGTACTTGAATTTTTCAAGTGCACATAGCACCTGCCAATACCTGTCTGCCATGACATTCAGTGATGACGCTTGCTCCCCCTATGTGGGTTTTATCTGCACATCCTAGGACCCTAGGCATTGCGCTCCTCAGGAAAATGCATAGAACACCCGCCCCTGCTCTGTGCCGTGCCCATGGCTGCTTGGCAGACACAGGCTCAGAGAGGGAGGTCTCCTGCCCAAAGCCACACAGCTGGGGTGGGGTGGGCTGATGTCTGACCCCAGCTCCGGGGAGTGCTTCAGCCTCGGCTCTCCCACCCCCTCTGCTGTCTCTTGTTACACCAGAGCCCTGAGCTCTTTTAGGAGGTGCCTGACTTCCCTGTGCTTCCTGGTCACCACTCAGTGTCTGGGGGGTTCTGCCCTAAAGAGGCCTTTGGGGGGGCCTGTTCCCCATGTGTGGAAATGGCAGGGAGCCAAGGTAAGGATTTGTCGGGGTGCCCCGAGGGGTGGGGCTGCCACTGCCCTGTTCCTCCCCCTCTCCTGTTCCCAGCCAGGGCAGGACGCTGAGACCCCTGGGGGTGGGGGGGCCACGCGTTTCCAGGGGCCCGTGTGGGGTCTGCGCAGCCCCTGGCTGGGCCTGCCTTCTGCCTCGACTTCATCCTGAGGCTGGATCTAAGGAGACCCCCCGCCCCAGCCCCCAGCCCCAGGGCCTGGCCACTTCTTTCCAGCCCCTCTGGCACCAGCTTCTCTGCCCAGGGCTCTCCGCACCCTGTGGTGGTGGCCGGGCGGGTGATGCTGTCTCCTGAGGCTGAAGGACGTCCAGGGCACCTGGGCAGCTGTTTTGGGCCATGAGAAGCAGCTGCCAGTCCCTCCCTGGCCTGCCCAGAGGCCCTCGGGGTCCCTCCCATCACCCTGGGGAGCCTCCTCCAGTTCTGGGGAGCCCTTTAACTCGCACATCCCTTCCTAAGACTTTGATCGCAGCTCCGTAAAAGGGGTCATCAGCGTGGAGGGTGAGCTGCTGCCTCCTGGCACCCCTGTGGGGGGTTTTGATTTGGGGTTTGGCCCCCTCCCTCCACCTCCTGCCCCTGGGGCCAGGGTTCTGGCTGCAGCACGGGGTGGGAGCCCTGGTCACTGGGGTCCTGCTGGCCCTCCTGTCCCACGTGGCCAATCAGTGCTGCAGACACCATCATCCTCAGTGTGGGGGTGCCCTGCAGGGAGAGGCCACTGTCAGCTGGGGGAGGTGGGCAGGGTGGGCCTTGGGGTGCAGGGTAGGGAGGGCGTCCAGTGGAGAGAACAGATCTACCATGCGGGGAGCTGAGGGGCCGTGGGCCAGCCCCTCTCGGGCCTCACTGGGGACCCTGGGGTGCCTGCAGCAGACAGAGGTAACTTTTGATGGCTCCCGTCAGCATTAAAGGCGCTCTGGTCCCCACCTTGGAGGGAGCGGGTCCCCTGGTTCACCAGCTGGGGGTCGTCCCTCGATGATGGAGTTGTCCCCAGTGTGCCGGCAGAGCTGGGACCTGGGGGACAGTGACCTTAGGGGTTTCGCTGACGTACCTTGGGAAGGTGATGCCCCCTTTCCCTCAGTCCTTGGGCCCCCTGGTGGGTGGGAGCCCACATCTCGTCAGCCCTTAATACCAAAGAGCTGTCGGGCGGCCGTTTAGTTTATTTGTACCTGTGCCCACTGTTGATGGCGCATGATCTTCGCTTTCCAGGTGGCCATGTGAAGTCCCCTGCAGATGCATTTATTGAGGTCAAGACGGTGGCTTGAGACGGCCAAGCTAGTAACGGGGTGGGTAGGGCCCAGGTGGAGTGGAATGTGGGGAGCACCAGGTCCAGACCAGGTGCCAGACAGACCCTGGGCAGAGCTCTGCTTTTTGTCATTTGTCAATCAGGATCCACATGGGACATTTGTTTTGTTCTGTGGGACCCAATGGAGGAGACCGCGGACGGGAGCCTCTTGGTGGAGGGTGGACACTGCTTGCCAGTCCCTCCCATGGGATCCAGCAGGAAAAAAGAACAGGGATGTGCGCTTGGCCAAGCCACTGCGCCTTCCTCCCACCCCGAGGCTCCCCGCAGGCGCGACTCCACCTGCCCCGGGAGCGCCCTGTGTGCCCACAGCCTCCTCTGCAGGATGGTGAGGTTGGGCTTCTGTGCCCTGGCTGCTTGTCCCCTCTGTCCTGCCCTGGGAGGGCCCGGGGCAGGTGGGTGGGCAGGGATGCTGGTGGGGCTGCCCGATCACCCCAGGCCCGCCCTTCATCTCTGCCCCCTGGCCCACTGCAGAGCCCACCCAGCCTCCACCCAGAGGGGCCCTGGGATCCCCGGCCTGCCCTGCGGTCTCTGCCCAGGGACGCTGAAGCCCACTGACTTGCCGCTGGTAGAAGAAAAGGTATTTGGAATGAAACATGGGGCAGGAGGCCAGCAGGCGGGGGCTCCGGTGCGGCTGCAGCGCGGGTCCACTTGGGACCGGCTGCCCTTCGCCACTCTCCGGGGTTCACTGTGCGCCAGAGCAGGGGAGGCTGTCACTGTCTCCGAGAAGCACATTCTCAGTGTGTGTGTGTGATGGGGGCTGCCGAGAGGGGTGCTCCCAGCCCTGCCAGCAGGGCCCTCTCCATCGCAGTGGGTCGGGGGTCTGCTGGTCCCCTTCCTCCGCCTGGAGGGGTCTTATGGCTGCCCTGCCCCTGCCTCCCCAGGGCCTGGCCTTCCCAGTGCCCTCAGGTTCCGCTACCTCACTCTTGGATGGGGGGGTGCCGTGGGATCGGGAAGGGAGGGTCAAAGGCAGACCCCTGGGCCTGCCTGGAGTTGCCCTCAGTAGCCGGGGGGCTCCCCGGGGCCTGGCAGTGCTTCAGGTGCCCGCGCTGCAGTGTCCACATGCTGGGGAGTCAGGACCCCAGGTTGTGACCGGCAGACCAGGGGCTGCGCGGCCAGAGCTCCTCAGCTCACGGCGGGGTCGTTCCTCATAATCCCACCCCGGGCTGAAGACATTCTAAGTGGAAAAAGCGTTGGATACCCCAACCAGGCCACCGTCACAGCTCAGCCCAGAGGGCCCTCAACTTTTCTCTGAACACTGACCGTAACCTGCAGTTGTGCAAAAGAAGCCCATCACAGAAGGAGGCGCTGGAGAGCCCTGTGGCTCAGGGGGCACTGCACTGAGGGGTGACGGGCAAGGGGGGTGGGGGGCGGCGTTCACACGTTGTAAAGCAGCCAGATCGTGAGCTGAGCCGTGGTGAGGTGGGGACCATCTGTATTTAGGGGTTACTGTCCAGAGTGTAGCACAGAACTGGGGGGGCACAGTGCTAGGAGTTAGGGGAAATGAGGCTGCCACCCCCAGGATCTCAGGGTCCATGCCAGGGCCTCTCAGTCTTGAGGGTACAATAGCGTGACCTGGGGGCCTTGTTAAAACCAGACGGCTGGCCAGGCCCTGGGGTTCTGATTCCTAGGTCTGTGCATTCCCAACAAGCTCCTGGGTGGTGCTGATGGTGCTAACCCTGGGCACCACACTTTGAGAACCACTGGTGTCCTCAGGTGGCTACAGTGGTCCTAGCTGGGACTGAGGCCAGAGACCATGTCCTCCTTATCCTCAGGAGCTGCCTCAGTACTGCATGGAAAGAAGCAGGACAGAACCTGGGGACTGTGGCACATGCCTGCAATCCCAGTGACTCAGGAGGCTGAGGCAGGAGGATTGCAAGTTTGAGACCAGCCTCAGCAACTTAGACCCTAAATAATTTAGTGAGACCCTAGTAATTTAGCTCAGTGGTAGAGTAGAGCATCCCTGGGCTCAATCCCCAGAAAGAGAGAAAAAAAAAATCAGCAGGATATAAGTGGGCATTAAGTGACTGTCTAACTGTGCACGTGGGCCTGGGGCTGTGTGGAGACATCTCTGCAGGGTGGGAGCTGGTGGGGCTCTTGTTTCTAGGTGAGAAAGCTGAGGCTCAGAGAGGGCAGTGCTCTGTCCAAGGTCACAGCCAGTGCCCCAGGGAACGGGCACCAGACCCAGATCTGGGGAACTTAACATCACTTCTGGTTTTACCTAGTTCTAGTCACGTGAAGGGAAAGGACTGGGACGAAAGGGAGTGTGTGGCAGGAAGGGAGCAGGTGACAGAAAGGAGCCCAGGGCCTGGGGTGTGTGGGGGCATTGGACAGAGCAGTCACTCAAGTTGGGGCATGGCCAAGCCGGGAACATAGGCTCTGTCCCTGCCTGGCATGATGCCCACCCCACTCTGGCTGCAGGGGTCTTCTTTGGCTAGGGGGCCCCTGTCTCCACACCCAGGCACACAGACACCTGCCTTACTGTGGAACGGGACATCTTTTCTTCTCCTTTCCATTTTTCAGGTCTGAACTAAGAGTCACCTTGTGGAGCCCTCCACTCCCAAACCCTAAGGAATTTTCCTGTGGGCTTGAGATTTAACCCTGAGCCTATAGGGTCCAGTCATTCTGCAGAGGGACCTCTGTAGAAGGTGCTGGAAAACTCTGAATACTGAAAGCGCTGCTTCAGAGGGCCACAGCAGAGTGATAAAACAGTAAAAATAAAACATGCTTAGTGAAGTGTGCATTTCAGGCAAGTAAGGCATAACTTGCGACAATAAGCATGTCCCAAACATTGGATGGGATATATTTATGCTAAAAATTTTGGTCATTTGTCTCCATTTCTATTGTAACTCAGGGTCTTGAGTTTCACCGGGTCACCTTGCTTTCCTCCCCGGCTCATGCCCTCATGGGCAAACTGCTAGTTCCCGAGCTCCTGGGGACAGGACCCTGATGGTCCAGGCTGGCCCTGCGGGAGCACCCGCAGCCCACGGCAGAGAACCCGGCGGGAGCAGGAGCTGGATCAACCCATACCTGTTGCCAGGACCAGACAGAGCCAGCCCCTGGCCAGGTGGAGCTCTGTACTCGCGCTCTCCTCTTTTCCTGCAAAGACGAGCGCAAATTAGTGGGAAGTCTTGGTTGGTTCCAGGGGCTACTTTTCAATTCTTGTAAAGCATCTGTGACTTCCTGCGCACCTACTGTGCACACAGCCTCACCTGTTCTCACACACACACCGCCTCTCACCTCTCGGCTGGTGGGGAAGGGATTCTTCCGCAGCCGGTGGAAGAGGCTGGAGAGGCCGCACACCTGGCCGCAGGTGGCGCTGCTGGAGGCTGCGCTGAGGTCTTCCTCCAGGCTCAGGTGCTGCCAGCCCAGCATCTCCCCTGTGGTGTGAATGGCGCCGGCTCAGGTTGCTTCGGTGAAGGTCCTGTGCTGCCTTAATACGGCTCCTGCAGTCACTCTCTGGGTGGGAGGTGAGAGGAGAAGCCCTGCCCAGGAATTCTGACTGAAGGAGGCTTTGAGTGAAAGAACTCAAATCCCAGAGGGTTCAGGGAGGTGGCTGAGTTACTGTCAAGGCACCCGGCTGCACTGTCAGGTGGGACAAGGGCTTGAATCTAGTCCACACCATTTATTGCCCTTGTGGCTTTGAGCAAATCACTTCCACCCCCCTCCACCCAGGGCTGGGCATGAAGCCAGGGACTGGCCCACACTAGGCAAACCTGCCCCCTGCACTACTTCCCCAGCCCCAGGCCAGGCACAGCCTCCCTCCAGCTCAAACCCAAGGACAAGCTGCTGTCATGCAGATAATGTTCAAGGTGATTAGGGACAGGGAGTGGTCCCCCTTCCCTGGGGGGCCTGGACCCTCACCTGGACCTGAGGAGCCCCTGAGCATCTTTGCAGCCCAGGTTGCAAGGAGAGCTGTTGAGAAAAGGAAGCCTACTCAGGTCTGGGGCCCCCGGGGTCAAGGTAAGCCAGAGGGACGCGTCTTGACCTTGACCTGCTTTCTAACTGGGGCAGGAGTCTCCCTCCCGCTTTTCAGGCTGTGGGACCTGGGGAGAGTGTGCATGTGTGTGACTGTGTCTCCATGTGTGACAGGGGGCAGGGCCCGCTGGGGGGGTTGCTCATATTTTAGGGGCTTCCTCTGGCTGGGGAGGAGGTGCCATCCTTCCTCCTGGAAAGTGGCTCTGACCATTCCTCAAAATCACTGCCCCTGGGCTCCTGAGGCCCTGCAGGCTGGCTCCTGCCCATGCCTGCCCCAGGACCATGGTAGAACCCTGGCTTTTCCTGGTAGCCCTCAGGCCTGTGCCCCACCCCTGCCAGGCCTCCTTCGCCAGCCTCAGGTCTCCTCCTGGGGGCTTCCCTAAGAGTCCTTCAGCCCTCAGTGTCCCTCCACAGGTCCCTCCGCCCCAGGGGTTTGCCCCACCTGCAGAGACTGTCCGAGCCCCACCCGAGGTCTGGTTCTGCTGGCCCCCTGGCCCCAGTTCCCCTCGGGAGCTGTTGGAAGCACTAAGTAAGGGCTGTGCTCACTGTTGAGGTTCGGATCTGAAAGGCCCCCCAAAGGCTTGACCCAGAGAGGTCCTGCCCGAGGTGGGATTTGAGCTCTGAGCGCATCAGCAGATTAACCCATTGGTGTCCTAATAATCTGCCTGGATTCCTGGGAAGGGGGCCTGGCTGGACAGAGCTGGTCACTGGGGCGTGCCCTGGGAGCCTTATCTTGTCCCTGGCGCCTCTCTCCCCGCCCCCAGCCTTCCAGCCCTGACTGCACCTCCCCTCGGGCACAGCCGTGGAGTCGCTGACCATGGACTGAAATCTCCAAACCACGAGCCAAAGGGACCTTCCCTCCCCTCCGTTGCTCCTGTCAGGTGTTTTGGTCACAGTGATCAAAAGCGACTAACACAGTCCCCAACCTGCGAGTGTGTTCAGAGCCCCTTCCTCCTGTCACCTGCTCCCTGTGAGGGAGATGGCCCTGCCCTGGGGCGTCTGTTTCCAGCCAGGTGTGTGTGGGCGCGGGGATGTGGGGTGAGGCGGGCACAGAGCAGGTAGGTGAGAAAGGGAAGCCACACCACCTGGGCGCTCCCTCCAGCTCCCGGCTGCCCGCTCTCTCCTCCACGGTCCCTTCTGGGTGTTAAGAGATTAATATATGCAAATACCCTTTTCCTATGGTGGGTTTAGCCTCAACTCCGTGGATTAAGTGACTTGATTTAAATACATATTTGTCTCCCCCCCAACATATACATGTATAAATCCTAAACACTAAATAAAATCCCCTCATTTCCCATGAGCTGTGGAGCTTCTAATCCCCAGTCCTGTGGGCATTCCAGCAGTTAGGATGGTTCATGGGGCTGCGGAGGTTTATGTGGAATATCAAATACCTGGAGTCAGAGGCCCTTAATGGAGTTGGCTAATACCTGCCTAAGGGGGTCGGGATAAGGCCGGAGCTGGAGGTGTGGGCCTCGGGAGGGAGAGAGGCCCATGACGAGTGACAAAGGAGGTGGACTGGATGAGTGGCCGCCTGCCTTGGGGCCTATATTTGGATGCACCAGAGGGGGGCCTGGGCCAGACTGTGGGGTCGTGAGAAGCCACCAGGGAGTGTTAGGAACACAGGTGTCCAAGGAGGAGGCCTGGAGGAGACTCTTCAAGACCACCGGGGAGTGGGCGGGGAGCGGGGCAGGGAGCAACTCCAGAGGCCTTCCAGATGGTGGGCAGGGCCAAGGGGTCCTGGCTTGGGATGGGCCCTGACAGCAGGGGCCAAGGGCACCAGGATGGACTTGGCCACTGGCGACAGGAAATCGGTTTCCCCAGCAAATCCTGCAAACTCAGACCTCAGCTTCCCTGGAAAGAAGGAGCCCATGAGAACCAGTGGGCCATCTGTGGGGGCCACCTGCCCTTCAGGAAGATGAGGGACGGCCTGGGCACGGCCTCGGGTGCTCGAGAGGCAGGCAAGCCGCAGTAACACGCCCACCCTCCCTGAGACTGGATGGCCTGGGGACCCCTCCAGGCACCCCCTTGCTCCCCCCTCCTCCCTCCTGCAAGCCGAGGCTCAGAGGCCACCTTTGTGGTAACCCTGCCCTGAGCCACCTGCTCTGCCCACCTGGGTTCCGCTCTCTGTCTCCTTGTGCAGGACTTTGTGATTTGCTTTTTTCTTTAAGTTGTAGGTGGACATAATACCTTCAATTTGCTCATTGATCTTTGTGTGGTGCTGAGGCTGGAACCCAGCGACGACTCGCAAGTGCTAGGTGAGCTCTCTGCCACCGAGCCCCAGCCCAGCCCTGTAATTCACCTTTATGTCACCTGTTGACTGCATTCTCTCGCTTCCCCTCCCCTCCCGCCCCAAACCCATCCCCAGAGGTAAGCTCTGCGGGGTCTGGTGTCGGGCCTGCCGGGGCCTGCCAGGTGCTGGGGAAGTGCGCTGGCGACTGGATGAGCCCCCAGCCTCCCCAGGCCTGGGCCAGGCCCCGGCCACGAGCTGCTCCACAGAGGTGACCAGGGAACAAGGAACCGCCCAGGACAAGGCAACCCAGCAAGTCCTTACTGAGCGCCACCTGCACAAAGGTCAAGCCCTGGGTCCGCGGTGGGTGAAAGGGTAAGGAAGACCCAGTGTGGCCAAGGGCCCCGCGCCCATGCTCTGCCCTTCTCACCTCCCCATGGCTCTCACGGAAGACTTCCCCGGGAGGTGACTGTGGGGTGGAGCTTGGGGAGGCTGGGCGCTGGGCGCTGGTCTTGAGAAGATCTTGGACGCAGCTGTCTTTGGGGTGATCTTTATACAGCGCAGGCCTCCTCCGGCCACTGCTGGCCTGTGTGTCTTTTCCAGCAGGTTCTGTATACTTAAGGGGCAGCTCTGACTGTGTTCCTCTAACCCTCCTTTCCTTTCCTCTTGGTATAATTGTTGTTAATGTCAGCATTTAATGGTTGGTAAAGCGAGTAAGATACACAAGACCAACTTTTCACAGTTAGAGTTAATAAGGAGCCACTCTACATCAAACGTAGGAACTCGGCAACTGCGTAGGTCCCCGACCCCACACCATCGTCCTTACACTACAGTCGTCATATGTGAAGGTGAGTTTTACTTTAGAAAGTCCTGTGTATTTTGTAGAAACTAGGAGGATCTTTTCTGTTGTTCAGATAGTTACGCCAGTCCCTTTCCTGAAGACCTTGATTTCCATCTTGTCTCCTTTCTCTTTGGCCCGAAGAAATTCCTTGGAGCATTTCTTGTAGTGCATGTCTTCTGGTGAAAGATTTCTGATTTAAAAAAAAAAAAAATCTGAAAATGAAACTTTCTTTCTTTTGGAATTTTATTTTATGCACAAAGAGCTAGCATGTTCTCCCTCATTGGGTGGCGTCTTGGGCAATCCATTTGAGGAAGACCACTTAGTCCAACTTAATGAAGCCTCTATTTTCAGCGTACTGATGGAAATACTGCTGGCACATGCCGAGGCTGTATATTCTGATGGGACCATGCAGGTTTGGGCTTATGAAGCAAGAGTAAGAACCCTGGCTGAATTTTTATGGGTGGCTCCAATAGAGCTGTTGGTGATCCATTTTGCTTTCAAGGGTGCAATGAGGCAAAAGGCACAACTTTTATTTGCAGAGGATATTTTAGCTGGGTATAAAATTCTTAGGTTGAAGTATTATTTTTCCTTCCTTTTTAAAAACTATTTTTCTTTCTGGTCCCAGGGATTGAACCCAGGGGCTTTTAACCACTGAGCCACATCCCCAGCCCTTTTTAAATATTTTTGTCTAGAGACAGGGTCTCCTTGAGGTGCTAAGTGCCTCACTAATTTGCTGAGGCTGGCTTTGAACTCTCAATCTTCCTGTCTCAGCCTCCTGAGCCGCTGGGATTACAGGTGTGTGCCACCATGCCTGGCTTAAAAAAATAATTACAGATTCACAGGAATTTCCAAAAATCAAACAGAATTCTGGGTTCCCTTGCTAGTTTCCGTCAGTGGTTGTATCTACATGATAGAACAGTATCAAAGCCAGGAAATGGACATTGGTATAGCATGTAGAGTTCTATCTGCTTTGTTATGTGTGCATATATTTCTGTCCCAATCATGATATGGAATTTCACCCTCATCACAAAGATCTCCTGCATGTTGCCCCAAACCCCTGACAACCAATCTTCTGCTCTCTATCTCTATGGTTCTGTCATTTCAAGAATGCTGTGTAAATGAAGGCATACAATATATGATCTTTCCAGAGTGGCCTTTTTACTCAATGTAATACCCTGGAGATCCATTAAAACTGTTGTATCAATGGTCCATTCCCTTTTATTGCCGAGTAATAATCCATGGTTTGTTTAACCACCCACCTATTGAAGGACATTTTGGTTATTTTCAGCTTTGGGCTATGACAAATAAAGTTGCTATGAACATTTACATTCCGGTTTTGGTGGGGATATGTTTTTCACTCTCAGGATAAATGTCCAGGAGCATGATGGCTGGTCATATGGTAAATATAAGTTTAATTTATTGAGAAACTACTAAATGATATTTTAAAGTGATTACAAATCTTTATTCCCAACAGTAATGTGTAAGCGACTCAGTTTCTCTGCATCCTCACAAGCATTTAATATTATTATTATTTTGGTTTTGGTTTTCTTGGTTTCACCTGTTCTAGTAGGTGAATGGCAATATCCCCCTGTGGCTTTAATTTGCATTTCCCTGATGGCTGGTTGAACATCTTACACATCTATTTGTCACCTGTATATCTTCTTTGATGAACTGTCTTTTCAAAAGCTTTGCCCATATCCTAATTGGACTGCTTTTTTTTTTTTCTTTTCACTGTTGAGTGTTGAGTTTTGAGGATTTTTACACTATGTAGACGTAAGTTCTTTGTTAGATGGTTTGTTAGGGGATTTGCAAATACTGGTGGCCTTTCCTATCTAGGGGCTCTGCATTTGCAAATTCAACCAATTGAGGAACAAAAATATCTTTAAACTGTGTCTGCACTGAATGTGTACAGGCTCATTGTTTCTTGTCATTATTCACTAAACAACACATTACAACAACTATTTACATAACATTGAATTAGGTATCATAAGTAACCTAAAGATGACTTAAACTATACAGAGGATGTTCATAAGTTCTATGCAAATACTACATCATTTTATAAAGGGACCTTATTGGTATCCTTGGGGGTCCTGAACCCCATCCCCTGAGGATACTGAGGGGCAGCTCCACTTCCTCCTGATCCATAGGTTGCTTTCCATCCCTTATCACCATTTTTGGTAGAATGAAAAAATCTAAATTTTGATGAAGTTCAGTTTGCTAATTTTTTTTCTATTATGGATTATGCTTTTGTGTTAAGTCTCAGAACTCTTTGCATAGCCCTGGATAATAATGATTTTCTTCTATTTTTTTTTCTAAAAAATTTATAATTTACATTGTATAGTTAAGATTGCATCCATCCTGAACTGATTTTGAACAAGGTGTAAGGCTCAGTCCAAGGCACCATCTCTTTTACCTGTAGCAGTACCATTGCTGTGTCACCATTTGTTCAAAGGGCTATTCTTGTGTTATTGATTTGAGTTTGTACCTTTATAAATGTGATATATATATATATATTTTTTTTTTTGAGGATCTTTTTTTGGTTCTCTGACACCAACACTACACAGTCTCTGCCACTGTAGCCGTATCATGTTTTAAAACTGAGTAGAATGATTCTTCCTACTTCATTATTAGTGTTCAAAATTATTTTAGGTAGTCTATTTCGATTTTTCCATATTTTTTATGGAAAAATTAATTTGGAATACTATTGTTTGTATCCTCAAAATATCTTGCTTGAGGACTGGCGCTGTGGCTCACTGGTAGAGTGCTTGCCTAGCAAGTGCGAGGCCCTGGGTTCAATCCTCAGCACCACATACAAACGAAATAAAACGTGTTGTGTCCAACTACAACTAAAAATTAAATATTAAAAAAATATATTGCTTGAATTTTGAGAGGAATTGCATTAAACTAATGTACTCATTTGGGAAGATTGACTTTTATACTGTTGATGCTTCCAATCCATGAATATAGTTCATCTCTCTGCTTATTTTTAATTTTTTTTCATCAGTGTTTTGTAGTTTTCAACATATAAGTCCTGTGCATCTTCTGTTACTGATCCCTAAATGTTTTGGCTTTTGAGTGATTGTGAATAGTATTATGTTTTTACTCTTAGTTTCCACATGTCCATTACTAGTACATACATACAATTTGATTTGGGTTTTTGTAGGTTAGTGCTGTGTCCTAGCCGGGCATGCCAGGCCTATAATCCCAGTGGCTTGGGAGGCTGAGGCAGGAGCATTGTAAGTTCAAAGCCAGCCTCAGTAAAAGTGAGGCGCTAAGCCACTCAGTGAGACGCTGTCTCTAAATAAAATACAAAATAGGGCTGGGATGTGGCTCTGTGGCTGAGTGCCCCTGAGTTCAATCCGCGGTATCGAAAAAAAAAAAAAATGTGTCCTTTGGCCCTGCTGAACTCATTTATGATTCTGGGAGATTTTTGTAGATTCCTGGAAATTCCCATACAGACCACCATGTCATCTGCAAAGAAGAACATTTTTATTTCTCCTTTTCTGGTTCGCCTGAATTTTATTTCCTTTTTTTTTTTTTGCCTTCTGCTCTTGCAATATCCTCCAACACACAGACAGATTGTGGGCGTGGTCCTCCTCACCTTATTTCCAATCACCCCTAAATGATGTGGATCATAGAGCTGTTGGGAGACGTTTACTATCAGGTGGAAGAAGTCCCCCGTCTTCTAAGTTTTCCTGATGCTTTTTCATTAAGGGGTGTGACATTTTGTCAAATGATTTTTTTCATCAATTACTATGATACGGTGGTTTTTCTTCAGCCTGTTTTGTGGTAGGTTATATTTGTTGATTTAGAAATATCACACTAGTCTAACATCTCTAGAGTAAAACCCACTGTGTTGTGACGTTTGATTCTTTTTACATATTGCCAAATTCTATTTGGTAGCATTTTGTTAAGGATTTGGTCGTCTATACTCATAAGGGATGAATAGAGTATATAGTGTGAGTATGATACGTGGTTTTCTTTAATGTACTGTCTTTGTTTGATTCTGGTACTAGAGTTAAGTAGCCCTCCTCAAATGAGGTGGAGAGTGTTCTTTTTCTCTCCTTATGAATTCAGATTCTTTATCAGCATTTATGTGATGTATTTCGTGTTGTCTGAGTTGAGTGTAATAGCTTGTGTTTTCTAAGGAGTTATCCATTTTACCTAAGCTATCGAATTTATGTAAAAACTTGTCTATAACATTCTCTTATAATCTTTTTGATGTCTTTAGGTCTATGCCGATGTCCCTTGATCCATCCCTGGTAACTTGTGTCTTCTCTCCCTTTTCTCTTCGTCGGTCTTGCTAGATCTTTCACCATTTTATTGATCTTTTTTTTCAAAGAACCAGATTTTTGTTTCATTGGTTTTCTTTATTTTCCTGAATTAGATTTTATTGATTTTGCTCTTATGTTGGTACTTTCTATTGTTTATGTTGGCTTCATTTATTTATTTATTTATTTTTGCTGCCTTTTTCTGGTTTCTTAAGGTGGAGATCAGAAGACGACTCAGGCTTTTTCTATGTGTGGGGCGGACGCGAGGGCTACAGATCTCCCTCTGGGCGCTGCTTTAGCTTCATCCCACAGAGGTCGACAAGCAGGCTTTGGTTTATCCCAGTTCTGTTTTTTGTTTTCGATTTTCTTCCAGACTTCTCCTCCGACCTATGGGTTATTTAGCCGTGTGTTGTTCAGTGTCCAAGTGTCTGGAGATCACCCTGTTATCTTCCTGTTATTGGTCTCTACGTTTATTCTCGTGTGTCTGAGAATGCACTCTGTATGATTTCAATTCTTTTAAATCTGTGGAGATGCACTTGAGGCCAGGATGATAGCATATCTTAGTAATGTTGTGTGAGCAGCTGAGCAGGTGTCCTGTGGTTGTTGGGGAGATGGTTCTAGGAATACCGACTGGATTCTGGTGGTTGATGCTGTTATTGTGCTGATTTGCATCTGGTAGTTCTGTCAGTTGTTGAGAGAGGGGTGTGGCCCCAGCTGGGTCTCCTTCCAGGTCTCTTTGTTTTGCTTCACATATTCAGATTGCTTCATACATTGTTTGATGCGGACTCATCAGAATGACTGTGTCTTCTTAGGACTTGACCTTCCATCCTTATTTACTGTCTCTCTTTGTTTCTGGAAGTCTCTTTGCTCTTTATCTAATATTAATATCGCCACATCTTTCTTTTGATTGATTTTGCAGAGGGTATATCTTCATCCATGCTCTGGCTTTCAGCCTACCTGGGTTACATGGACAGCCCTCGACTTACAATGGTTTGACTTACAAGTTTTGGACTTTACAATGCTGTGGAAGCAATGTGGACTTGATAGAAACCATACATTGAATGTTGATTCTTGATCCATAGGATGACACTTTCACAGTGATGGGCAGTGGCAGCAAACCACAGCTCCCAGTCAACTGCAGGGTCACAGAGTGAACCACCAATATTCTACAGTGTACCGTGTTGCCAAGCTCCAGTGTCAGGTAAGTTAGGTATTTTAAATGCTTTTCCCACTTATATTATTTTCAGTTTATAATGGGTTTATTGGACTATAATCCCACTGCAAATTAAAGAGAATCTGTATTTGAAGTAAATTTCTTACATTTATAGTTGGGTCATTTTAAAAATTCACCCTACTAGCCTGGCGCAGTGGTGCACCCCTATAATCCCAGTGGTTCAGAAGGTTGAAGCAAGAAGATCACAAGTTCAAAGCCAGCCTCAGTGACTTATTGAGGCCCTAAGCAACTTAATGAGACTCTGTCTTTAAATAAAACATTAAAAGGGCTGAAGATGTGGTCAGTGTTTAAGCACCCCTGGGTTCACTTCCTGGTACCAAATATAAATAAATAAATAAATGAATAAATGATTTAACCCTACTACTTCTCTATTTTGATTAATGAATTTAGGCCATTTGCATTTAATGTAATTATTGATTTATTAGGGCTTAGGTCTGCCATTATATTTTTTTGAATTTATTTTTAGTTATGCATGGACACAATATCTTTATTTTGTTTTATTTATTTTTATGTGGTGCTGAGGATCGAGCCCAGGACCTCACATGTGTGAGACATGCGCTCTGCCCCTGAGCCCTAACCCCAGCCCTGCCTTGTATTTTTTAGACTTATGTTTATTTCCTCTCTTGTTAAGTTCCCTCTTCTTTTTCCCTTGACTTCCTGTGGATTACTTAAATTGAAAAAAGCATCCCTTTCTCTAACATTTTAAGGGCTTCTTTAATTATTACCCTATACACACATAGCTTATTGCAATGTACTTGTGTTGATATTTTGCCAATTTGACTGACTATAGAAACCTTACCTCCATTTAGCTTTCTTTACCCTCTCTGTCTGGGCTTATCTTGTTTCTGGTTGGCTCAGCTTCGTGAATCTCTAGGGTTGTATCCTTTGGGCTCCCTAGACCAGCTCCATGGACACTAGTTTTGGAAATATTCATCTATAATTCCTTTTGCCCTTATTCAATCATGATCTCTTTATCTTCTCCTTCCCGAAGTTCTGGGATTCTTTTTTTTCTCTCTCTGTTCTGATTGGGTCATTTCTTCTATCTTCAAGTTTACAGATCTTTCCTTAGATACTCCATTCTACGTGGCTCTCATGGAGTCCATTTTAAATTTTAGTTATAGTTATTATATCTTCAGTTCCCAAATTTCTACTTTTTCTTATTTATATCTTCTGTTTTATTGTTGAGATGTTTTTCTCTCCATTTGTGTCAGGTGTATTTGTGATTGCTTGTTGAAGCATTTTGATGCTTTCCATTCCTGGTGAGATGATTCCAACACTCTGCCTCGTCTTAGTGTCAGCCCTTGTTTATCCTTTTTTTTCTCACTTCAGTTGAGATTTTCTTGATTTTTGGTAGGACAAGTGATTTCCCGTTGCATTCTGGACATTTTGGGTGTAACATTCTGGGACTGTGAGTTTTATTTACATCTTCTGTCTTAGCTCCTTTGACAACATATTGGTGGAGTGGAGAAAGGACTGTCTTAGCAGGTGGGGACGGAAACCCAGTGTTTCTCATCAGATTCTCTTGACACTCAGTGGAGATAAGAAATGCTCCTGTTGGGGTGGACATTTGGGCTCCCTAGACCAGCTCCATGGACACTGCCTGTCTGTGTGTGTGTGTGGGGGGGGCCCCTCATTGCTGCTTCCTCTGGGTTTCCATTGACACCCTGGGAGGTGGCAGGGTGAGTCCTGCTGGGAAGTGGTCAAAGTCCTGGCTCCTCCCCAGGCTTCCCCTGTGCCACTTCAAAGGTGAGAGGAAGGGTGCTGCATTGCCTCAGGGTGGGAGTGAGTCCCGGCTTCCCTCGTGACTTATTGTTTGGTTCGAAGTGACGTCCTGGTGAGAGAGAGGAAGGGAGAAGGGGACTTGGTTGGCCCTGGTGTCTAGCTCCCAGTGTCCTTCTGTTGACAGCAGCTGGCGTGGGGCTGTGGTTTCCCTGTGGTGCTGGTCCAGGTGGGGGTTTTGCTGTTGCTGTTGGAAAGTTCAACTTGCTGGTCTGCGCCCTTCCCGGTGTCTTGGCTGGAGAGCGCAGGGTTTCCTTGGGACTTTCGTGTGTGTCTGCCCGTGTTGGTTTTTCTGGGTTGCAGGTTCTTCAACTTCTATATCTCCAGAGAAATAGGGGGCAGGAGAAACATCCAGGCAGGCCTCCGTTTCCCCTCTCCCCTCCACTCAGGAGCCTCGTGTTGTTCTACAGTCAGGACCCTCAGGTGAGGGGAGGGGAAGGGCCTGCACCGCCCACCCCGGGGACGGGAGCTCTGCAGTGGACACTTTCCCCTTTCAGCGCTGGACGGGCGGCCCCTTTGTCTCCACTCCCATTATTTCTGATGGTGAATGAGTGGAATTTCAGATCGTTGTTTTCTGTTTGTAACGGGTCATTTTTCTCTGGCTTCTTTCAGGATTCTCTCTTTCACTTTTATTTTCGGCAGTTTTAACTGTCAGGTGACTGGGTGTGGTTTTATTTGTGTTTGTCCTGCTTGAGGTGGTCTGAGTCAAAAAGTTTGGATGATTTCTGTCCATTCTTTCTTTTTTCTTTTTCTTTTTATTAGTTATTGATGGACCTTTATTTATTTATTTATTTTTATGTGGTGCTGAGCCACAAACCAGCCCCTACCATTTCTTTTTGTTTTGTGTTTGTTTTTGTTTTGTACTTGGGATTGAACCCAGGGCCTAATGTATGATAGGCGAGTGCTCTACCACTAACCTACTTCCCCAGCCATTTTTTTTAAAAATACATTTTTAGTCGTAGGTGGACATAATACCTTTATTTTGTTTATTTATATGTGGTGCTTGAGGATGGAACCCAGTGCCTCACACACGTTAGGCGAGTGCTCTATTGCTGAGCCACAACCCCAGCCCTCCCCACTCATTTTTATGTTTTATTTTGAGAAGGAGCTGACCTCAAAATTGCAATCTTCCTGCCTCAGCTTCCTGGTTAGCTGGGATTACAGGCATGTGCTAACACACCCACCTGGCCATCACCTCTTGAATATTTTCTTCTGATCCATTTCATGTCGCTATTAAGAAAATTAAATTAGTAGTGGTTATGGTTTAGATATTAGAGTCCCCCCAAAAGCTCACGTTTGTGACAATGCAAGAAAGTTTAGAGGTAAAATTATGAGAGCTTTAACCTAATCAGTGCATTAGTCCCCAGATAGGTACTAACTGGGTGGTAGCCACAGGCAGGTAGGATATGTCTGGAGGAAACACACACCTGTAATCCCAGCATCTCGGGAGGCTGAGGCAGGAGGATCGAAAGTTCCAAGCCAGCCTCAGTAAAAGCAAGGTGCTAAGCAACTCAGTGAGATCCTGTCTCTAAATAAAATACACAATAGGGCTGGGGATGTGGCTCAGTGGTGGAGTGTCCCTGGGTTCAATCCCTAGTACCCTCCTCTCAAAAAAAAAAAATTGTTCTTCTTGGGTCTTTTGGTCACAGCAGTGGAAAAAGCTGATTAAAACAGAAATTAAACGCTTAAATTAGAAACCTCTACACCCAGATGGCTTCACTGGTAAATTCTGTCATCTATTAAGGCAGAACGACACATAAACACTTTCAGAAATCAGAGAGAGAAAAAGCACTGTTGCTTATTAGGTGAGGCCAGAGCAGCCCCGATGCCCAAACCTTCCAGACACGGAAAGAACGAAAACACAAAGACACTGAGCCCGCACCCCTCAGAACACAGAGGCAAACACATTTATAATTAGATATTAGCAAATTTTATCCAGCAAAACACTGTAAGGATGCTACATTTAGACCACGTGGTTTTATCTCAGGACTGTAATGTGTGACACTAAGAAATTCAATTGATGTTACACACTATGTTCACAAAATAAAGGAGAAAAACCATATGATCATTTCAAAAGATAAACTTTTATAGCACTCCATACTCATTCATAATAAAGACTGAGTTAGTCGTTTCACATCATTGTGACAAAATCCCTGAGAAGAACACCTGGTAGACGCGAAGGTTTGCTTTGGCCGTGGTTTCAGTCCACGCCTGTGAGCTCTGCTCTGGACCTGGGTGGGCAGACCTCAGGGTGGAAGGGTGCGGCCCGAGAGCCGCTCACTGCATGAGGCTGGGAACAGAATGGCGGGAGGAAGGGGCCTGACGAGGTATGACCTTCCAGGGCACGTCCCCTTCCTCCAACCAAGCCCACACCTACAGCTCAGCCCCCTCTCCGTAGTGCCATCGCGTTATGGAGCCACCAGCCGATCGGTCACCGTGAGCTCAGAGCCAGGATCCAATCAGTCCCTTCCCAGGGGTCCCACCTTGGACCACGCTGCACTGGGCACCACGCCTTCACCGTGTGAGCCTCTGGGGACATTCCAGGGCCCAGCCATAACATGTAAAACCGCTCGCTAACTAGAAATAAAAAGGACCTTTATCAAGTGAACGGGCATCTTGAAAGCCCCTCAGCTGACATTAGCTTAGGCACCCCTGCCCCGGCCAGGGTGGCGGCCTCTGCCTGTGATTGTCCTGAAGGCCAAGCAGGGCCACAAGAGCCAAGGGGCCAGGAGGGAAGAATGAAGGGCCCGAGGCCCAGCGAGAAGGCAGGAGCTGGCCAAGCTCACCCCACCTCAGCCAGACGCAGGAGCCACCAAGGACTCCAGGACGCTACTGTAACAACTTGAACTTGGCGAGACCCTGAGATCCCGTGTCCGAGGTGTCACTGAGGGTTGTGTATCTCTAGGGGAAACTTACAAACTTTAAATTACAGTGACACTAACAAACGAAAAATTAAACAAATTAGCTTTTAGTAATCAGTTTATTGTTGGAAATAAATGTAACAAAAGACAAAAGTGAATGAAGACCTAAGATCAATGGAGAGAGGTTATCCGATCGTGGATGGGACAACTCAGTGTCCTTAAGTGGTCAGTTGTTCCCGGATGGACGTCTGGTCAAGCCCCATTCCAGGGATAATCCCCGCAGCCTTGTGGAAGTGCACAAATATCAAGGTGGTCCTAATATTTGTGTGGAAATGCAGAGAAGCCAAGTTAGCCCTAAAAGTCTTGCCATAGGTTGGGGACTTGGGGCACCTGATTTCATGACGGAAGAAGAAGGTGAAAAGAACAGATCTGGTGCCGCTGACCCCAGCCACACCACACGCTGCGTTGACAGAAGGACCACAGTATCCCCACGGGAAGGGCCTTTTGAGCAAGTGCTTCTGGAGCAACTGGACCCTAAACTGACAAAGATGAGCCTTGACTCAAACTTCAAAATTTAACTCAAAAATGTATGCAAAATTTTAACTCAAGATGGCTCCAGATAGAAAAGCTAAAGCTACAGCCCTTCTGGAAGTACACGGGAAAGACCCTCAAGCCTGCGAGCAGACAGGTCCTTCAAGTGGCATGGAGAGCGATCAACACTAAAAATTGATAAACTGGGAGGGGGCTGTGGCTCAGTGGTAGAGCACTTGCCTAGCATGCATATGGGTTGATCCTCAGCACCACATAAAAATAAACAAATAAAATGAAGGTATTGTGTTCATCTACAACTAAAAAAAAAATTTTAAAAATTTGATAAAATGACTTCATCAAAATCCAAAACTTTGGCTGGGCGTGGTGGCCACACCTGTAATCCCAGTGACTTGGGAGGCTGAAGCAGGAGGATCATGAGGTTAAGGCCAGCCTCAGCAACTCAATGAGGCCTTAAGCAACTTAGTGAGACCCTGTCTCTAAATAAAATATATATATATATATATATATATATATATATATATATATATATATATATATAAAATGCTGGGGATGTGTGACTCAGTGGTTGAGTGCCCCTGGGTTCAATCCCTGGTAGAAGAAAGAAAGAAAGAGAGAGAGAGAAAGAAAGAAATCCCAAATTTTGCTTACTGTTAAGCAAAAGGTAAAACCGTGCACTTGAAGAAAATATTACAAAACATATTTGATAAAAGACTGGTGTTCAAGGCCGGGGCTATAGCTCAGTTGGTAGAGTGCTTGCCTCACATGCACAAGGCCCTGGGTTCAATCTCCCCCCACAAAAAAAAAAAAAAAAAAAGACTGGTGTTCGCAGTATATAGATAATTCTACACCTCAATAAAGGGACACATACCCAAATTAAAATGCTGAAAAAAAATCTGAACAGACACTTCATAGAGAAATGTATGTGAGAGGCCAATTAATACATTTAAGAGTTCTCAACATCATTAGACTCCAAATTAAAATCCATGAGATGCCACTACAGTCCCACTAGAATGATTAAAATTTTTAAAAAGATTGCTGGCACCAAATGTCGGCAAAGATGTGGAACAACTGGGGCTCTTGTAAATGGCTGGTGGGAACACAAATGGTCACAAACACTTTGGGAAGAGTTTCCTTGGCCACCCACAACGTAAGACGTACACCCCCCCACCCTCTGACCTACGATGCCACCTTTAGGTATTTTCTCTAAAGAAATCAGTGCATATGTCCCCAAAAGGCTTGTCCGAGTATTTTGATAGCTTCTTTACAATATCCTCCGCCTGGAGACCTCCCAGTGTTCACAAGCAGGAGCATGGAGAATGGTCCACACCCTGGGGCGCCCCGGGCCACGGGGGCTGCTCATTGATGAAATGGGGTGGACACTAACACGCAGCACAGCGCAGATGGACGGCGTAGATGGGAAACGCTAGACCCAGAGAGCAAGAATGCTGTGATTCCGTTTCTAGGAATTCTACAGCAGGCAAAGCTGATCAGTGGTGAAAAAAAAAAATCGGAAAAACACCTCTGGGGTGCAGGATTGTCAGGGAGACACAGAAGACATGTCCCAGGAGGTGGGACTCCAACGCGGGGCTCTGTGTCCTGCGGCACAGGGGTGTGGGTTGTGCAGCTCTGTGTCCCCGTCAGAATCCTGACACCTCACTGCCGTGGTTCGCATGTGTGCCCTGAGGGTCCCCCACTGGACTCTAGCTCCCTGCTACAGTGTCCGGAGATGGGACCTTCACGAGGTGGTGAGATCCCTCACGAATGGATGCACACCATTATTTGGAAAGTAAGTTTGTCATCTCAGGAGGCGTCCTGCCCGTGGCCCTCTCTTGCCCATCTGCCTTCCACCATGGGATGACACAGGAAAGAGGCTCTGGCAGGACACCAGTGCTAAGACCCTGGACTTTGCCTCCAGATCTGTGAGCCAGTAAATTTCAGCTCTTTAAAAATTACCCGGTCTCCATATTCTGTTATAGCAGCCTAAAGCGGACCAAGGCTCATAAAACTGGATGTGAAGTTGTGCATTTGTAAATAGGCCTTTGTGCCTGTGTGAATTTTACTTTTAAGAAAATCCCTGAGGGCTGGGGACATAGCCCAGTTGGTAGGGTGCTTGCCCCGTAGGCACAGGCCCTGGGTTCAATCCCCAGCACCACAGAACAAAGAAAAGAAGAAGATCCCTGAACAGCAAAACTAACCCGGGCTCCTCAGCCCTGCACAGGTGGGTCGTGGCACCACGGGACCTGAGGCTGAGAGCCCGTGGCTGGCTCCTCCCTTGGGCTGCCTGGGCCTGACCCTACTTGCCTGTGGTCAGGACCTGGAGACAGCAGCTCCCCGGGCACAGCCACCTGGGACTTTGCTTCCCAGTGGCCGGGCAGTGGCTCTTGCCCCCAGACAGCCACAACTGCTTCCCTGGGCTCTCCTCTGCTGATCCCGCATCACAGGGCCATCCTCGGTGAGCAGGAAGCTACGCCCCAGCCACGTCTCCTTGGGGACCTTCAGCCGCAGGTGAGAAGCCACTGGCTGCTCCCCTCCATTGGGTGCCTTGGTTCTGCCCCCAAGCTGTGAAGCTCCCCTGTGAACCCGCCTCTTGTTCCCATCTCTGTCTCCTTCACACATTCACCACATCGTCACTGAGGCCCTACTACATGCCGGATGCCACTCTAGGTTCCTGGTTCACACAGCAGGCAAAACGAGTGGAAGGACACAGATTATAGGTCCCCCAAAGGGGTCCACATTCTATTCCCCGGAGCCCTTGAGGATGGTGACTTGTGTGCCCAAAGGGACTCGGACAACAGGATTACACTAAGAGTCTCCAGGTGGGGAATGACTCTGGACCAGCTGGTTGGGCCAAATGTAAACACGAGGGTCTTCCTTAGAGGGGGAGAGGCCTGAGTTAGAGAAGGTCATGTGACCACAGAAGCAGAGGCTGCATTTGGCAGAGGGAGCCAAGGCCCAGGAGGGAAGGGACCTCCGGAGCCGGCAAGGCCAGCTGAGTGAACTCTTTCCTACAGACTCCAGAAGGAACCCAGAGCTGCCCACCCCTGGATTTCAGCCTCCTGGGGCTGAGTTTGGACTTCTGACGCCCAGGACTGCAGGATAAGGAGCTTGGTTGTTTCCAGTTTGTGGTGATTTGTTACAGCAGCTGCAGGAAACCGATACCGACTTAAAGGAGCACCTCCCATCTAAGCAGCTTCTCCATGGCATGTTAGAAGGTGGTGGCCAATAATTCCGGGCTCTTCTTTGCCTTAGGGAAAAGCAGCCACGGGGACAGTGTCTACCAGCCCTGTGGAAATTGGGCCTCTGAGTGGGACAGTCTTGAGGTCCTCTCTAGAGGAGAAGCCTTCTGCTCATTGAGAAGAGAGAGCCTGGCCACTGGGGTAAGGTGCCAGCACGGTTCTGACGGCCTCCTGGGACTCGGTTCTGACGGCCTCTGGGACCCGGTTCTGACGGCCTCTGGGACTCGGTTCTGACGGCCTCTGGGACTCCGCTGCTGGGACTCAGAAGACGGAGAATGCTGCTCGCCCGTCCCCACCCGGGGCTGCGGTGAGAGGAGCTTCTGCCACCGTGGGCAGCGGCCTGAGCCTGGCTTCCTGTCCACACCAGGATCAGGGCTCCTCACGCCCAGGGCGGCTGCTCCCACACCTCGGTGGCACTGAGCAGGAGGGAGAGGGCCACCCGCTGGCCCTGGGGCCTCAGCCTCCTGGTTCGGGTCTGGCTGCGTCTCCCAGCAGCGCACTTCCTGGCTACAATCCCAGCCCCCAGCACACGGCCCCCTGCCCCCTTCCTGGGAAGCCCCGCCCCCTGCCCCTTCCTGGGAAGCCCCGCCTCCTTCCCCTTCCTGGGAGGCCCCGCCCCCTGCCCCTTCCTGGGAGGCCCCGCCCCCTTCCCGGGAGGCCACGCCCAGCAGTAGTTTCCTCTTTGAGCAGCCGCCCCACCTCCCACTCCCTGAGAAGCCCGTGGGGGCTGGCGTGTGGGTGGCGTCGCCTTCATTACTTGAAAGCAAAGCTGGACTCAAGGCTGTTGTTTCCCCTGTACCGCAGGTCGGGGTACAGGGTTAGTTGCTGTAACAAAATCCATCACAGCATCATCCTGGACAAGACAGAGTTGGTGTCAGGGACCCAGACTCCTGCTAGCTCGCTGCTCGGCCCCCCTCTACACATGGCTTCCACCTGGTGATCAAAAACGGCTGCTGTGGCTCCTACCATCATGTCCCCACTCTAGCCAGCAGGAAGGGGCCGTGAGGAAGTGGGCTGGATGTTGCACAGGTCACTTCCACTCGTGTGCCTCTGGCCAGAGCCTGGCACATGGGTATCAGGAGTTTCAATAGAGGGTAGGAAATGGGGTTTTGGGTTTGGAGGTCAAGGACCCTGCAGAAATTTTTATTACCCTAGTAGAAAATAATAGATATTTTTTGCTACAGCCCTGGCTTCCACGATAGGCAGAAGCGCCCAAGAATGTTCTAGTCAAGCACTGAGTTTCCCTGGAGGCTGGGGGGGCGAGTATGACCCGGCAAAGACCCGGGAGTATAACGCATGGCTTTCCTCTCACGCAGTGCAGCGGAGACAGCATTCCCACCACCAAGGGTGGCTGCTGGATGCCGTCCAAGGACAGGGTGGGAGGCCCGCTGGGTGAGGGAGGGTCTGAGTGGCCCAGATGTGGACACTGTCTTAGGAGCCACTCCCTCCCGCAGGCCGCCCCTATGGCCCCTGTCCCACAGCAGGGTCCCTCATGCAGGGCTCCTCTCCCTGGACGCAGCTGTGCCAGACCGATATGTGCAGAATTCGGAAGATGCCGAGTCTTTCTCTTTCAAAGCACTCACAGTTACACAATTGTGTCACTTCTCTCTCTCAGAGAATCCCAGTCTTGTTTGAGCAGCACTGAGGCTAGCCCCAGGGGATCAGTCATGAATGGTCCATTCACAGCAATTCCGACAGGTGTGAGCATGTGCCACAAGCCTAGTCAATGACACAGAAAGGGAAGTCACCTGGGGGCTTTCAGGAAGATTGCCTACCCACCCAACAGGGAAAGATCTCTTTCAGATGTTGGTGTATGAGATGTAATGCCTGGAGCTGTGGCAGCCACTTTGTAACAACAAGATGACAAGGATTTCAGAGCAAAAGGGTGGAAGGCACAGAGGTTCTTGAGGCTCTGGGTTAACCCCAGGACTTCTCATCTCAGTAATTCTTCTTATTCTTAAACAAAATTTGTGGCTCAAGCCACTCAGAGTCAGTAATCTGTTCCTGATAGCAAAGCATTCAAACACAGCCACTCTTGTGCCGGAGCTTTTGGTGATTCTCCATTCTGCACAGCAGAAGAGCTGAAGGTCTTAACCTGGCTCACAGAGCCTGTGCCTCCCCTTGCGAGCTGGAACTGTGTCCCTCTCCCCTTTGCTCACTCTGTCCCCTCCACACCGACCGTCTTGAGTTTTCTCCTGACCCTCCAGGTCTCTCACCTGTTGGGGCCCTGGTGCGGGCTGTGCGTTCTGCCTGGAGTGCGTCTCCTGCACCTCTCAGTGTCACCTGGCTACTTCTACAGACCTGCTGGCCTTAATTCTTGCAGCCTCCAGCGAGGCCTTCCTGTGCCTTGGGGGGCTCTGGCTGAGGCAGAAGGAGGCCCTCACTCACGACTCCTAGCCGCTGTCTTCCGGCAGGAACTGAGCTCCCCCGGGCCTCCCGGGCTCTGCTTTCCCACGCAGTACTGAGCACAGTACTGGCCTGCAGCACAGGGGCGCTTCCTGTCTCCCCACCATGGCCAGCAATGAAGGTAGTAGCCCCCCTTTTCCATGGCCAACCACGGTCAAAAGGACTAAATGGGAAATTCAGAGATCGACTGTTCATGAACTTTCAGTAACTTGTATTACAATTTGCTGCTGTAATTGTTTGTATTATTAGTTGTTGTTGTTAATCTCTCGCAGTGTGTCTGATCCATAAGTTCAGCTGTGTTCCACGTACCCATGATGGGGAAACAGTGTTAGTTGCAGTTTGGGGCATCCCCTGGGGTCTGGGAAGGTAGCTGCTGTGGCTACGGGGCCCTGTGTCACAAAAGTCCCACCCTCCCCGTTCCCCTCCGTAGCTGTTAGGAATCTGCCTCTCACATGGCCCACACGCTGCTGTGTTTATCTCACGCAGAATAAAAGTCCCCAGAGGTAGCAGTTAAGACAGCAGAGGTGGCTTCCTGCACTGGTCAGTGATTGGGAGCAGCTGAGCTGGGCGGTCCAGGGCTGTGGTCATCCCTGGGTTTGCACGGGGCTGCAGGACCCGCCCCCAGCAGGACTCTCCAGAGCTGCTCGGGTGACCTATGGCATGGCAACTGACTTCCAAGGGGCAAGGCACAGGCCACAGTCCCCCTATGACCTTGCCCTCTAAGATGCATACTGTCATCTCCCTCCTACTCAGCTGGTCACAAGACCAGCCCTGATTCACTGTCGGAGGAGGCCACACAGGGACATGAATACTAGGAAGGGCCATCTGGGAAGCTGGTTGGGAGGCCTGCAGCTCCAAAGAGCAGGCCTCTGACTTCTGCACCTCTGAGTGTCCCCAGGGCTCTGCACAGGCCCCCGTGGGGGCTGGAGCTCATCTAGAAGAATTCAGAGATGCACTCGGGACCTTATGATAGTAGTGTACCTTCAGGGCCACTGTAAGTGGGAAAATACAAGACATTTGAGAATGGCAAGAGCTCTGTGCTGGACCTTGTTATTGTTTTTTTTTGTTTTTGTTTTTGGTACAGGGGTTGAACCCAGAGGCACTGAGCCACTGAGCCACATCCCCAGCCCTTCTTTGTATTAGAGACAAGGTCTCACTGAGTTGTTGCTTAGGGCCTCACTGAGTTGCTGAGGCCGGTTTTGAACTCATCATCTATCGGCCTCAGCCTCCTGAGAAGCTGGGATTACAGGCTGTGCCAAGACGCCGGCTGGTCCTTTTATTGTGGCTGAAGCTCCTGTCTAAGCAAATCTGACGCCCAGAGGTGGTGTTATATAGGCGGGTGATTCATTTCCTCTCATCCAGCCCAGCCCCTGCGAATTTGGGAGGCTCGGGGGTGGTCCCAGATGGTCTGGGGACTTGGGGAGGGGCGGCTGACTGCTCTTCAGGACACTCCGGGTGCCTGGCAGTGTCTGAGGGGATGCATGGATGGACGACTCCTTGCTTTTTAGTGAAATCCTCCTTCCCTTGACCTCAAGATGGTTCCTGGGGAGGAACTGTCCAGTGGGGCCCAGGAGGAGCAGGATGCGCATGAGCAGTACGAGCCCCGACTCTCCCGCCTGAGAAGTGTGCAGGGGGCGTGGACAGGCCCCCTGGCCTCTGTCCCTGTGGGGTTTTCCGCAGACCCTAGATCTCCTTGTTGATTCTAGTGGCTATTCTTGGGGGCCTCTCGGCCTCACAGGTGGTTTCCATGTTTCCTCTGAGGCCTGGGAGGCTCCCTCCCCCACAGTCGGTGGTCCCCAACTGAATCTAGATGTCATTGAGCTCCATGGAAACCGCCCAGACTCAGTTAATCCCGCTTCCCTTGCTTGGAGCAAACCGGTGTGTGGAAATCACTGGGATCGCAGTTGTAAAAATGCCGTTGAGCCTCGCGCCGGCCCCATGCATTAGGTGACATCGCCCGTGGTTGACTGAAGCGAGCGCTTGATGCTCAGGGCAGTCTTCCTCCCTTAGCACCGGGAGGAACCGAGAAGCCAGCCGCATCTCTCAGGGCTGGACAGAGTGACCACCAAGGCTCTGCCAAGACCCTGCCCATGGCACTGGGCGGAAGGCAGCGGCCGCTGGAAAGCGCCGAAGCTGAGCGGACAGACAGACATAGGCCCCTGGACGAATCGCCCGGCGACCTGAGCCTCAGTTTCTTCATCTGAAAAGTGGGGGTGGTGACGACAGCACTCGGGGCTGGACGTGGGCGCTGGCCTACCGCGCAGGCAGCAGCCGTGTCCCGAGGGAGGGCGGCAGGAGCTGGGTTAACCAACCCACGGTCTGCAAAGCTGCGGGGGCGGAGCCCGCCCCGCCGGCCCGGGCTGCACCCCCCCACCCACCCGCAGGCTGGGCCGCGGGTCTGGCGGGCGTGGGAACAGCGATTGCAGCGCAGTGAGGTCCCCGCGCTTTCCCAACTCTCCAGCACGAGTGTTTATTGCTTTGATAATGGGGGGGGTGGGACCCCAAAGACCAGACAGAGAGCTGGTGACAGAAAGGGAGGAAGGGAGGGGAGAGCCCTGGCGACGCCCAGACGGGAGACCGAACGAAGGCGACGCAGGGTCCGCTGAGCTCGGCGGACCTGGAGGTTTGGGGAGGTGGGCGTGGCCGGGGAGGTGGGCGTGGCTGGAGTGGCTTGAGCGGGTGGGGCCTGAGCGCAACTAAGCTGGGCCCGCCCTGGGCCGGCTGCGGGGCTTTGGGCCAGAAGTTGCCTTCTCTGAGCCTCGGTTTCCTCCTCTGTGAAACAGGAATGCTGGGGATAATGACAGCCCCGCACTCCCCCAAAGAGTGAGCAGCCACTGGTGCTGGGAGCAAAGCAGCAGGCTGTGCAGGTGTCCCATCAATAAATAAAAGCGGAGGTCGCACGCCCCTGTGGACGTCCCACCCAGAGGCCTGCAGGTGCAGCTGCGTGTGGGAACAGGCTGTGGTTGGACTGGGGACTCTCCCCTTCTGTCCCTTCCACCCCTCCTCCCAGCTTGCGTGGCGTGCCCCCTTGTCGCCCGGGAAGGACCCGCTCCCCTGAGGTCCCCCGCAGACAGGGTGGGAATGCGGCCAGTGGGCTGGGAGAGATTTCAGGAGGCCAGAAGCCTCTGCAGACTTGGCCTTGGAGGAGGGAGGCTGAAAGGCGAGGATCTCTCGCCCAGGGGCACAGTCCTCCCTGGGGTAATCAGTCGGTTAGGGTGTGTGTCCGTGGGTTGCGGGCTGGGAGTCCCCTTCACAGATCGGTCCACTGGTTATTGGCCCCACAGAACCGCTGTAGGGAAGCTCACGGTCTCATGGGCATCTTAGCCTCTGCCCTCAGCCCATTGGGAGAAGTGGGGCACAATGATCCCAGGACCCTCTCAGCCCCCTAGGCAGGTGAGCGACTCCAGTGGTCTCTTCAGCTGTCCAAGGGGAGCTGCTGCCTCCCTGCCCCTGATGTTCCGAAGATTCGGAGAAATAACAAGCACCAGGTCTGTGTAGCCCAAAGCTCCGCGATGTCTGCTAATGAGCAGGCTGCAGGGTGGGCCGCAGTGGGAGCCCAGGCCTGGGCCGGGCCTCCCCCGAACTAAGCCAAGCCCATGGGTCCTGCAGCCCCTGCAGGTGCGCTGCCCTTGCTTCCCAGCTGTGTGGGGGAACTTGACCTAGTTAGTGGTCCTCTGTAAAGGCATGGCTCCCAGTCCCTAGGGAGGCCTTGGAACCTGCTCTCTCCCCTCCCCACCTGTGTCAGTGCAGAAGCAGGGGAACCCCTGGGAGGTCTGAGTGGCTCATTTATTGCAAGGACTTGGCTTGTGCCATCGAGGCACGGCTGGGCAAAATCTGAAGGTGGCCACTGGAAAGGGGGGGGCTAGAAATGGCAGCTGACACTGCTGCCCACCAGCAGGATTTCTCCCCTCTGGCAGGGACGCCTCAGCCCTACTCCTAGGCCTTTCAAAGTCACTGCCTGAGTGTGGCCTACCCAGATGATCCAGAACAATCTCCATCCATGAAGCCCACTGATCATGAATTCTAATCACACCTCGAAACACCTTCTCTGCAACACGGAGACTGGGGTTGATTGGAGAACTGAGGACTGCAGGCTTGCCAAATTGTACAGGAAACTGACCATCACTCCGTCCTCCTCTCTGATGATTTCTAGATCCTTCCAGCTTCAACACTGAGTCAGTCAGTCTCAGCCTCTCGCCCCTGCTGGGGATTTGGTGAGGTCAGCAGCCCTCCCTGGCTCCCGGCCCTGCTGGGCTTGCTCCTGGCCCCTGGCCCTCCAGGAATGAATTCCCACCTGGACCTCAGCCTTGGCCCAGCTCCTTCCCCAGCTGTGTACCCCCGGCTTGTGAAATCTCCATTAACTGGCCTGGGGAAGGCCCCCCCGCGAACCAGCCTGGGACTGAACAAATGAGCAGCCTGCCTTGCGGCCCTCAGGGAGCTGCGAGCGTCCTGGGGGAGCTGCAGGGCCCAGGACCAGGTTCCAGGTTGGCAGAGCAGGTCTGCCCAGAGTCTGTGTTGTCTTGGATTCCTGGCCGGGCTCCGGCTGGATCCCCTGGACAGGCCACAGCTCTGGGCTGCAGGAAACCGGCCCATGGTTGTTTGGTTTCGATTGCACAACCCTGGTGCAGGGGCCAGAGCAGACATCTGGTGTTTTGGCGGCCCAGCACCCACACCTCCCCTTCTGGCAAGAGCCCCCCAGTTGCCTCATGGGGAGCTCCCCCAAGTGTGCAGCCGGGGGTGGGGTGGGGGGAGGCTGTCAGTCCAGATGCCCCCATCCTTCCTTGCCAAGGGCTGGGCCTGCAGCCCTGGCTTGGTCAAGGACTGTCCTTCCCTGGGAACAGAGCACATTCCTCATCCTGATGATCAGTCCCTGAGGTGGACACTAGGACCCCTCGCTCTGCTTGCTTCTCTTCCCCTCCTCTCTGAGCTCCCCACTGCCTGATGATAAACCTCTTTGCAGCTCAGGACCAACACAGCCCATTTCCTCGCACAGAAATCTGACTAGGGGGACACTGAATGTCAATCCTGGCTCCGCCCAGACTCTCTGTGTGGCCCTGGCCTCGGTTTCTCCATCTGTACATGTGAGCCCATCTCCAACACCACACCCTACGGCCCCATGGCTGCTCTTGGATCAGACAACAGACGTGGCTGATGAGTCCACTGTTGAGGACCAGCTGGGGCCTTCTCTGCCCTGACCCTAGAGATTATGGGTGTGTTTGGTGGAGAGAGGAGCCCACAGCAGGACAATCTTATTTCCACCTCCTGCCATGGGCAGTAGGGTCCAAGGATCAACACACTGCCTTCCAAGGCCTCTGAAACCGCCCTCCTCTCTGTAAGCCATTGTGCTCAAACGTTGGCGATTCCATGAACACTCTGCAGGTCTCCCTACACCAGCCCCCGCCCCATCTCTCTGTCACACACACAAACATGCACACTTTACAATCTCCAAAGGAGCCTTGGGACCAGCCTTCAGATGCCTCTCCTGACCCTAATGTGACAGTCCCTGAGTGCATATAACAAATGAGCCTGCACACACAAGTTCAGTGGTGGGGCCACCCGGCTGCTGGTGAGCACCAGCTCATTTCAGCCCAGCGGACAGTTGAGAGTGTTTACGTGTTCGCCAAGCCCTGGCTCAGGGTTTTCCTCTTGGCATGCAGTTGGACTGCATTTCCCAGCGTCTCTTGCAGCCAGGAGTGGCCACATGACTGAGCCCTGGCCAATGGACTGGGAGCGGCTATGGTGGGCCCCGCCCCCGGCCTTTTAGCCTGGTCCATAAACATCCTTCCAAGCTGGCCTCCAGTTCGCTCTCCCCTCCACCAGGGTATTGCAGAGGTAGAGAAGGCCCTGGAGAAGGACAGGGCCACAAAGCAAGGGCCCCAGAGTTGAGCAGGACCCGTCTCTCCTCCCCCCAGCCCACCGCAGACTGCAACGGGGATAGAAACTTATTTGGGGGCTGTTTGTCACATCGCTGTGACTCACCTGGCCCAGCGTCTGTATCGGATCCATCCAGGGAAGGAGCTTCTGTTTACAGGACCCCACCTCAGGGCCCCCTGGAGCTCGCAGGCTGCTCCACTACCTTTGGGCCGGAAGTCCTGAGCCGGGGCCTGGGCCCACCCAAACGCAAGGCGTCTTCTCCAGGGCCCTGATTTATGGCAGGTCTGGGCCTCCCCTCGCCCCCAGGCCCCACGGCTTCCCTGTGCTCCTGGCCTTCTTCCATTCTTTGGCCTCCCCTTTATTTGGCCATTGTCTGGGGGTCCCAGAGTTCAGGGGTCAGCTGCATTTTTTTTCCCTCCCCGACAAATAGCTCCCTGAGGGCAGCAGGGCTGGCTCAATGCGGAGGCTCCCCTGCCAGCAGACCAATGTCCACAGCGGCTGCAGAACTGCGCAGGCCCTGCGGCGAGGAAGGCCCTGACCTGGTGGTGCCCCAAGTCCCGCTTTCTTGGGACACCCGGATCCCAGCGGGATGGGGCAGCCTCCTGGCTGTTTCCCCACAGGAGCACCAGCAAGGCTCCAGGAAGGTGGAGGCCAGGGCCAGGGCTGGGCTCCTCCCTCCCTCTGGCCTCATTTCCCAGCCTCCTGTGCTGCCTTTGGTGGAGGCTGAGGCGGCAGTCTCCCTGTGGAACCCCTGTCCCTCAGAGGGAGCCCGGCCTCCCACCATGAAATAATTAAACTGTTTCTAAGCTACCAGTTACCAGCCCCTTAGCCTTTGGTTATCTTCCCAACAATAATATGAAGAACCCGACTACGGCTGCGGCCTACAGGGCCCACGCTCGGCCTTCCCGACCTAGACTTCACCGGTCCCTCAGCCCGTCCTGGGCATGGCGGCCGACGTTACCCCATGCTACAGATGAGGAAGCTGAGGTTCAAGAGCCTCCTCCACAGGCTCCAGGAGCACACGGAAGGAGTGGTGCCATGAGCCAGGAAGCAAGGGACACGGGGGCAGCCCGGGCTCCTGCTGCCATCCCGGGACAGAGAGCTGCTGGAGGGCCAGGAAGGTGAGGTCCCGCCGCCTCCTGCAGCCAGGATCCTGGGGCTCCCTCTCCCGCTCCCGCAGGCTCCCTGCCCTCTGCAGCCCCCCGCCTCCGGCTGGGCCCCCTCCCTCCCAGCTCCCAGCATCAAAAGCTGCTGCGGACTCTGCTGGGTTTCTCCTGAGCATAGCCAGCGAGCTCGGCTGCTCAGAGGTTGTGTGCTCACTTTGCAAAACAGCAGAAATTTATAGCCCAAGTAATTGATCACGGTGCTTCTGCCTCCCTCCATCTCGCTGGGTCTCCTAATTCCCTTCTCCCTTCGCTTTTTTCTCAGCGCGCCATCTGTAGTGTCAGAGAAAAGGAAGCCAAAAAGGGAGGGAGGGTTCTAGTCCCAGTTCTGCCAATTATGAGTCACATGAACCTCAGTTTCCCCAGAGGAGCTAATAATACCTGCTCACAGAGCACTCCACCTGCTGCCGGGGCGGGATGCCTCCACACAGCTGACCACTCTCTGCAGCCTTCCTATGAGGTGGGCGGTGGGACCGGGACCCACTTCTCTGGGCACTGGGGCCCACAGAGCTTGACTCATTCACCCAGAGTCACAGCTGGTAAACAGCAAAACCCAGGCCTGGGACCCCAAGTCCAGACCATTAGGTACACTGCCCCCACCGATTCCAGGACCAATAAGAAAAGAGGTGACACTTGCCCTGTCCGGACTGGCTGCCCTCAATTTCACTTCATCCTGGGTTGGCTGTGGGGATGCCACCGAGGTCACGGGGACAAGGGGAAGACTTTGCAAACCCCAGCATGCTGGGAAGGTAGAAGGAAAGGTCCCCACCATTTCTGTCACTGCTTAGTGCTGTCCCCTTCTTGCCATTAGCTGTGTGGACAGGGGTCTTCCATCAGTCAGGCCCCCACACCTGCCAGCTCCCTGGAAGGCCCATAGAACCTTCCAGAATGACCCACAAAAGGATTCCCAAAAGCACCAGATGCACCAGCCCGGTACCTGGTGGAGCCCTGCGGTCCTGGCTGGAACTCTCTAGGGAGCCCCCTCAGTGTTTTGCTGGTGACAATCCCAACCCTTCTGTTCAGTTCTGGGAGGAGGGTTCACAGGGGGCCACGGCTTGCCCGCTCCCTCTCCTCTCGGCCTAGCTCTGTCTCTGCCCCTGCACGGGCGCCCCTCCCTCTCGTGGCCTCCAGCCGCAGGTAGGACTTGCTTCGCGGGCCGAGGCCAAGGAGAGCTCCTCTCGGCTCGCTGTGCATCCAGGGGCTCAGTGTGCCGCGGCCCAGCCTCTCCCTTCCCCACCCCAACCCAGGGGCTGCGCCCGGAGGCTGGCCGCCGCTGGGGGCCGTGGGCACGTTCTGTCCCCCTTTTCGGGCGGGGACCCGGGCTCCAGCCCCGCGGCCGCCTGCTCGCGCCTGCCTGGCGGAGATGAGAGCCGGCGCAGGGCTCGAGCGAGGCGGCCGCACGCAGAACAAACAGAATTTTTTTTTGCAACTAGAGGGGGAAGCACAGAGCTAAAAATAAAACGAAAAGATCAGTATCTGTCAGCCCGACAGCTGATTGGCTGCTCGGAGATGCATATAATTACCAGCTCCCGGCGCCGGGGAGGCAAAGCCGGGAGAAACTGCTGAGACGAGGTTAGGATTTAACCTTTAAATTCTGGAGCCACCGAAAGCGAGGGGAGGACGACGGGCGTCGGTGC
Organism: Marmota monax; assembly: GCF_021218885.2. Taxonomy (NCBI): domain Eukaryota; kingdom Metazoa; phylum Chordata; class Mammalia; order Rodentia; family Sciuridae; genus Marmota; species Marmota monax. Next base: position 21,632,106 of record NW_026692912.1, read on the forward strand.
TAATGAGGCTGGGGGCGGGCGGGGGCGGGGGGCGCCGGGTCGGGGTCAGGTCCCGACTCCCGGGGGCCTGGGCCGCCGCCTCCGCCGTGGGACTGGGCAGCCTCCGATTGGGCGGCCCGGAGGCGGGGGCCTTCTCCCCGCCCCTGGAGGTGGTGCCTGCCGGGAAGCCGGGGTCTCACCTGGGCGGGAGCGAGGGGCTGCGGGCCGGGCCGGCGCACCATGAGGCCCACTCTGCCCCCACCCACATTCCTCCACCTGTCCCTGCCTGGTGTCAGTTTCTGCCTCCCGTGGGGGGGGGGGGCTCCTTCCTGCACCCCGAGTCACCCGTCCCTGGCTGTGTCCTGCCCCACCCGGGGAGTGGGGGCACTTCTGCACCTCTGGGTTATCCTGGGTCCCAGGGAATAGACCAGAACCGTGGGGCTGGAGGATGCTGTGCCCTCCCTGAACCCCAGTGACTTCACTTGTAAAATGGGGTGGCCATGGCAGGCCCTCCTGACCCTCCGCAGGCGCCGGGCGTGCTTTGGGCCTGTGGGGCCTTGATCCTCCTGCCCAGCCAGGAGCCAGGGCTCTGGGCTCTAGAAGAGCAGAGAGTTGCTGCCTCTGCTTTGGCACTGCCCTCCCCCAGGGGTCAGTGGGGACCCAGTGAGCTGGTGTCTGGGTTGCAGCCTAGTAAGTGGCACCTGCTGGGAAGGTGAAGGGAAGGTCTTGGGGCTCCTGGAATACCCCCTTTCTCCTGGCTAGGCCTTTGTCCAGCTGGGCCCAGCCTTGACTCTCCTGTGCCTTGGTGCTCTAACTTCCCTCCCATGTCTGGACCTCCGGAAGCGCTCCCTGGGTTTCTGACCCTCCTAGGCCCTGATTCTTGGCCCTGCCCACAGGACTTCGAGCCCCAGGAGGTCAGGAGCCATGTGTGTCCAGTGCCTGGCCCATGGTGCTTGGCAAGTGTGACATCAGAGCCTCTGCTCTGGGGCCTGGGAGCCAGCAGAGGCAAGAACCACGGTGGCCCCATTGCCCAGGCTTGAGGCAGACAGTGGCCTCAGTTGGCGGAGAGCCAGCTCTTGCCAGCACATCCCAGGCCCCAGATGCCACAGAAGGCCTGGCTTGCCCGGTGTCCTCTTAGGCAGGAAGGCGGTCCCAGCCCCTGTTGCCCATTTCTAGGAAGTTTCGGGGTGCGACTGCCCAGTCTTGGCCTCTCCCTGCTGGATGGGACAGTGGGTAGGGCTGCCACGGAGTGCTGGGACCTAGCCAGCCAGGCTGACCTGCAGGGGAACTGCCCTGAGCTCCTACTGGGGTCAGAAGCAAAAAGCAGGTGGGGAGGGGGGAGGAGGCAAAGACTCCTGGTCCACCCTAGCCTGGCCGTGTGTCTGTCCACCTTGAGCACTTGTCAGGGATCCCTTGAAGCCCCTCAACAACCCCTAGAAGGTGGGGCTGTGGTTACCTGCACTTTCAGATGAGGAAACTGAGGCACAGAGTTAAGCCAAGTGCCTGGGGCCCGAGGCCAGTGAGGACCGAGCCTGGATCCCCCCAGTCCATCCAGAGGACAGGCCCAGCAGCCCTGCCTGTCGGGTACAGATAAAGTGAGGCAGAGGGAGGAGGATGTTCGGGGACCTCCCTGTGACCTGGGCTCAGCATCTTGGGAATGTTTTAGTGTGTGGCGTGCAGGGGGTCCCCTCTGGCGCCTCTTTGAGGGGTCTCAGGAAGATTTAAACCTGCTTCTCTATGGTTCTGGACGTCAGGTTGGTGTTGGATGTGACTGGGATAAACTGGTTCCCAGGCAGCCAGGTTTCCTTGGGGTCATGGTGATAGAGATGGTAACAGAAGCAGCTCCCACAGGCTGAGCGCTCACCCAGTGCCTGGTGATGGACTCGGCCTCGGCTTGGACACTCATCTGGAGCCTCACCATCGCCCAGAGAGCACTCTGGGGCCTCTGCTGTTTCCTTATACCCTGTGTCTGAATCTGTTTGTCTCCACACTCATTGTCACCTCCTGTTAGGCATGAACCTGGAGAGAGTCCCAGTCTGGCCTCTCCCATTCATTGCTGAGTTCCCAGCACCCAGAGTCAGTCTGGTGTAGAGAAGCTGCATGATGCAGTTTTGTTAGATGCATTTCAGATGAAGAGACTAAGGGTCAGGGAGGACACATGGCTTGCTAAGAGGAAGCCCTGGATTTGTTTAGCTCAAGGAGCCAAATTTCTGACTAACCCCCTCACGTGGCCACTTGGGAGATCCCTCCCGTCCCCTGAGAGGTGCCTGCTGTCTTCTCAAGCCTCCCACTAAAACCAGTGAGGCAGACTGGATCTGCCCCCGGCCTCTTCCCTGTTTTCCTGGGTACTGAATGGCAGTTGGCCAGAGTCAGCTCGGTCTTGGGGACGTTCTCTCCTCCAGACTCACCCAGTTTGCCTTTTTTCGTGTGTGTGACCTGATTCAGATTTCCCATCTTTGTACCTTGGGTCCCCTCCTGCACCTGACCTTGCTGCATGATTTCCTGACCCAGGCAGATCATGCCTGAGGTTGGTCACTGTTGCTTTTCTCTCTCGTGGTTCTGGGGTGGCATCCAGGGTCTCGGTGAGGCCAGAGGTTATAAATCAGAGCCCTGATGGTTATGCTTAAGAGTCGGCTCTACCACTGAGTGACGCTGGAGGCCTCGTTGAACCTCTCTGAGCCTTGGCCGTCCTTTGTGAAATGGAGACAGGTTGCCGTTGAGTTGGTGTGTGGAGGCCGTCTCCCTCCGCCTGGCCGGAAGAGCGGTGCCGTCCCTTGTGCTTTGCCCAGTGACAGATGCATGTTCAGAGTAACATGTTCCTAGGCTATCTTACCTTTGTGAAAATATCGAGTTCACTTATGCAAACTTAAATGGCCTCTAGGCAATAGAATTTTTTTTTTTTTTTGGTACTGGGGATTGAACTCAGGGGCAATTTACCACTGAGCCACATCCCAGCACCACTCCCCCCCTTTTAAATTTTGAGACAGGGGTCTCGCTAAGTTGCTAAATTGCTGAGGCTGGCCTCAAATTAGTGATCCTCCTGCCTCAGCCTCCCGAGTTGCTGGGATTCCAGGTGTGGCCACTGCACCTGGCCAGGCAATATAATCTCATGGGCCCATGTCTTTCAGGTGGTCCATCGTTGACTGAAACACCGTTATGTGGCACATGGCTATCCCACTGTGCCCTGCCACAGGGGTATCCTGAACATGGACTTCAGAGTCTGCAATTTTTAATCTGTCTTACATGAATGTCCCATGTGTTTTGGTCAATGTCTCTGCAGATGAAAAGCCCCTAACAGGCTCTCTCGAAAGACCACGACCCTCTGTGGGCAGCTGACATCTGAATGGCTGGCCTGGCTGCCAGGTCCTGGGCTCGGCAGGAAGGCAGGACCCCTGGAGGTCACCCCCTCTTCACCTGGCCCTTTGGCAATCGGTTTTCAAATATCCTGAGTTCCTGGTCCAGGCCGTGCTGGCCCCGCCGTGCTGGCCCACTGAGGGGAGTTGGGCCGGTGTTGGTCCTGTCTTGCGCAGATGTCAAGTTTCCTTTTTAGGAAACAAACAAACAAACAAACATGTTTTCCATTACCAATGTCCCCCCATCCTCTTACTTTAAGAGTTGTTGGTTGTAAAAGAAATCCTGGTGAACACAGGAGCGCATGAGCACCTGCCGGCCCATGTTGTGCTCGGCTATCTCGGAAAGCCCCAGGCCCCAATGCCCCACTGTGGGCAGGTCTGTGATCTGGTGGTGCCCACCTTGCCCCCAGGGCATCCCCCAGGCCTCCTCGAGGCGCTGCTGGCCGGTGATCATTTCCTGTGCGAGAAGATGAACCGCTGAAGGTCCCGCAGGAAGGAGGGCCCTCTGTCACCCTGGGCTGGGCTGTGCTGGCCGCAGGCCCTGGCACAACCCGAGGAGCCACACGGCAGGCGGAGGCACGCGTCTCCTGGGGGAGGCGGAGTCTTCAAGGGAGCAGCGAAAACGGGGCAGAGCATGGGCCGTCACGCTGCAGGCCTCCGGGAGAGCCCAGGCCTCGCCTGATGGAGCGCCCTGGCCGCGTGGACACGAGAGCGGGGTCCTTCACTGTGAGCTCGGTGAGCCGGGTCGTCCCTCAGGGCAGGCTGTCTCAGGGTGCCCTGGAAATCCCGCGGCTGCCCTGGGTGGTCCCGCACCTCCCTGGCAGGGCTCTGGATCCGCCCTCCTGATACCCAGGCCCCAAGATACACCAGTCCCCAAATATGTGCCCAGAGGTGACCACGGCGAGCGGCAGTGTCCAGGGACTGCAAACTGCAGAGCCCTGTGCCCGCTGCTCTGGGCGCCCTCACCCCGGCCCCGGGCTCTCCGAGGTGGTGAGGTAGAGCCGGTGGGGGGGGGGCTGCGCCCCTTGGACGAGCCTGGCCGGATGGAGGGAGGCGCCCAGGGCTCCTGCAGCTTCCTGGCCGCAGGCCCCTCCTCTCCTGCAGGTTTCAGCAAGAGTGAGTGTGTCTGCGGCTGGCGTCGCAGACTTCCCCGCAAACCTGCCCACAGGAGCCCACATGCCGTCCCCAGGGACAGCCTGCGTGGAGGACGTGGGCGAGGATGTTTGCACCGGGCCCTTCCCACCCGCGGCCTGTGACCACCAGCCCTGTCCTCTGCGCTGCCCGCTGGCCCCCGGCGGGGGTGGGGAAGTCCTTACTATTTTTTTTTCTTTTTTCAGGGCTGGGGCTGGAACCCAGGGCCTGGCTGTGTTAGGCAAGGGCTGCGGGTGGGCCACATCCCAGCCTGTTTCTAGAGAAAGATAAGAAAGTAGAGGACCCCTCCGGCCAGTCTAAGGGAGCAGGGCCCCTCTACGGGGCAGATTGCTGAGGGCGTCCTCTCCTGGTTCCACCGCCCGGCTGCCGCCTGTTTGCTGAGCAGTGAGCTGCTGGGGTCATCCAGGGCCACTCAGCTCCCAGCTCCTGAGAGTGAACGGCCGGCCAGGCTGACATCCCTGCTCAAGACACCGTACCCCGTGTTGCCTGGGGCAGCCTGGCCTGCGTAAAGGTGCAGTGACCCCCGGGGACTTTGAGGGGCTGTACATATGTAGAGAGCCTTGGAGGGCCCCAGGATACCCAGGCTGAGAAGCACTGGCAAAGCCGGTTGTTGGGGGGCAGCTCTTTGACACCCCTTGGCCATTCTCACCTTCTGTCAGGGAAGTCCTCGCAAAGCTGGGTGCCCAGGGTCTTTCTGAGTGTCATTCACCCTGTGTGACCCTGGGGAGTTGGCTTCTGCTCTCTGACACCGGGTGCCACTGCACCTAGCTGGGCACTTGCAGCCTGGGCGTCTTGGCTGGTGCCACCCCAACCTCAGCGCCCAGCTCCCCCGCATCGGCCATGACCATCACACTGGATCTGGGTGATGAGAGGGAGGCCAGCAACCAAGACGGCTCTCAGGAGCTGCAGCTGGGGCCCCTCTGAGAAGCTGTCTGAGGGGGACAGGGAGCCTGGGAGGGGGACAGGGAGCCTGGGAGGGGGACCGGAAGGCACGCAGCCAGTGATGAGCAGCGGCTGAGGCTGCATTGAGAAAGCGGTTCCAGGGCACCCAGCTCCGTCTGCCCTGAGCCACCTCTGGATGCTGCTCATAGGGATTCTGCTGCGGTGGACCTGGGGGTGCTCCTGGTGATACAGGTGCTGGGCCGGGGCCGGGTGGGGACACTGGGCAGCAGTGTTATCATGGGTTCCCTCCCATCCCTGTGCCCACTGGGCTCTGGTCAGAGGGAGGTGGGCTGGTCACTGGTGTCTGGAAGAAATGATGGTTCTAGAAAAGCTAGAGAGCCCGCAGGTCCTTGCCAAGAAAGCCAACGCAACACGAGGGTAAAAATCATGTTTTTAACACAAGAAAGAGACCTCTGCCTTCCAGCAGGCGGGGCGCCTGCTCCCACCCACGCAGCCCAGGGGCCTGAGGAATGTGGCCTCAGCCCGCCTTCCACCCCGAAGGCCGGGGATTCGCTCTTAAAAAGTTCCCTACAAAATGAGTTTTCTCCATCCGCCTATTTCCAGGCTGTTTTAAGATCGTCGTAGTCACATCCCTCTGAGAAACACCCACCTCTGGGCCCTGGAGCTCAGCTGGCAGCAAACACCAGGGACAGAGAAGACCCCTGGGGGTGCTCAGCGGCCCCCGGGTCACCTGGCTGCTGAGCTCCTGAGAGCTAGGGCTTCCAAGATTGGGGATTCCGACTTGAACCCCCAAATGGACAGAGGTCCATGGCCAGTTGCCGGTGCAGAGCCCTGACCACGACCATTGGGTGAAGTGGGGGGACAGAGGTGGCCCAGGGCCAACCAGACCCTTTGCCTTAGCTGGAAAAGGAGCTGACAGAGGTCCCATCCTGGCAGACCAACCCTCTTGTCCTTTATCAGATGCCACCAGTCATACTCAAGTGCTCTAGGAACCAACCTCTGTGACACTTTGGGTATGTGTCCCAAAGAGGTCTCTGAGGCTCTGATACCGAGTTCCATGGCCAAAGACTCCTGAGAAATGGAGAGTCCACACAGCAGCCTCCTTGCTGGGCAGGCTCTGCCTTGATAGGTCCTCGGCCTGGGATCGCCAGCAGGAGGTGAGTCCCCGTCTGCCTGAGCTGACAGCGGCTTTCCAGAGCCTAGCCTGGGGTCTGTATGCCAGGGAACACACTCTGGGAACCCAGTCAATGGAAGGCCTTCACAACTAAAAAGTCTTTCTGTTTCTGTATTAGTCACCTCCTGCTGCGTAACAAATCACCCCAAACTTAGCAGTTTAAAACAATAAGCATTTATTATCTCAGTTTCTGCGGGTCAGGAATTCAGACGTGGTCCAACGGGCTAGTCCTACTGTGGTCTTTCCTGAGGTTGCAGTGAAGCTGTCAGCTGCTGCTGGAGTCGTCTGAAGGCTTCTTCATGACTCACTCACATGGCTGGTATGAAGGTCTCATCCCTTGCAACTTGGATTTCTCCATGTGGCTGCTCAAGTTTCCTCCCAAGAAGTTTCCTCCCCAGAGTGAGTGATGCAAGACAGCAAGACTGAAGCCCCAAGGCCTTTTATGACCCAGCCCTGGATGGCAATATGCATATGGTAATTTCCTCGAATCCTATTGGTCACACAGTCCAGCCCTGATCATTGTGGGAGGAGACTAGGCTGGCTGTGAATGTCAGGAGATTCCCATCTCCCTTCAGAGACCATCTTGGAAGCTGGCCACCATGGTAACCATCGCTTCGTCCCCACAGTTGGCTTGCTGCCATTCAGTGGACACAAGTGACCTGAGCGGAGCTGTTAACCTGTGGTGGGAAGAGAAGAGGAAGAGGCCAGGAATCCCCGGGCCTCATCCAGCTCAAGTAACAAGAGCTGGGGTAGCACAGCCCCGCTGTCGGGGCCTCAGTCTTGACCAGGTCAGGGCATCGTGCCCTGCGTGCCCCGAGCTCTCAAGCAGCCTGCTCCACCTTTATCTCTAGGTCAGCTCACTCGTTTCTACGAAGTGCATGAGGTGTGTAATATTTGGGTCATGCAGCTCCATCCACGAAGGCAGCTCTCTTCTGGAAGTTCTGAGACACGGTTGGTGACGGTGAGCCTTGTGGGGGCGATGAGCGCAGAGTGAACTCAGGATGGACAGATGCCAGCGATGAGCAAATAATAAATAGATGAAATACTCATCTCATCTCTAGGAGGGGGTTAAGTACATTAGCAAGGCGAGGAGTCGGCGAGCCAGGGGACCCTGGGGTGGCCGGAGCCTCACTGCTGCTGTGAAAACGGCCACATCTCTAGCTTGGGACAGAGAGGGCTCCCTGGCCGGGAGGCTGAGTGGTACTGAGCAAGCGCCTGGCACCCAAACGTGTGTGTCCCAGGCTGACCCTTGGTCATTGGCTGTGCTGCCCAGGCAGGTGACTCCACAGCCCTGTGTCCCTGCTGCAGAGTTGGGCAATGTGAAATGAGGATTCAGAGGGATCACCCCCATAGGGGCTCCAGAATGTGGGTCACCAGCTGCTGGCACCCCAAGTGTGAGGGAGCCTTATAAAAGGAGTCTTATTGCCTGAAGGGTACAATGACAGAGTAGATCCCCACTCTCAGGACAGACCTTCCGTGCTGCCTGGGCCTCCTGCAGTGGTGACCCCAGAGCCTGGAAGGAGCGCAGCCCCTCCTCGGCTGGGAGCATGTAGAAGCACGGAGCCTGCCCAGCCCCTTCCTGTCCTGTTGGGGCACGATTTTCAAGACAGGGAGCATCCTGGGTGTGTTTTGGCCTTGGGAGTCTCAACACGCTCCACAGGACTTAGGGCAACTCTGAGTTTGCTGTCCCAACAAAGGGACCAGGCACGGAGACAACACTCAGAGGACAGGGTGCAGGAGCCAGGGCCTGATCCTGCAGCCGGGCGGGGCCTGGGCATCAGCATGGAGGCCCTGAGGCTCCACCCCTCAGAGCTGTGTGACTGTGGGCAAATTCCTCAGCCTCCCTGGGCCTGAGTTTCCTCACACATCAACTTCCAAGTTGGGCTTGAGAACTGCTCCTCAGTCTGTTCTGGGGACTCGGAGCTGGCCATCAGACAGTCCCGTTTCATCTCCTTGGCTTGTTGGTATCCATTAATAAAGAGGCAGAGGAGGAGGAAGAGGAATCATTCCTACAGCAAAAACAACACAATCCAGACGTTCCCCAGTAACTTGTCTTTACCCCCTTCTCCAAGCTTTAAGGGGAAGAGTGGAGGGGGCTAGGGATGTGTCGGCCCTGGGGCTCAATCCCCAGCACTGGAGAGAGACGGGAGGGAGATTTGCAATTTCCAAATGGTTCTTGGTTCCCTGGACTTGAAGCTCTCTTCCTCTTGGCCTCTGCCCCTTGAGGAGACAGGAGCCTCATGAGCGGTGGGAAGGAGGGGGCTTCAAGTCCCCGCTGTGTGGCATGGAGGCCCCGGCAGGCGGCTCTCTCTAGAAGATGTGCTGTGGGCATCTTGGCTACACGCTCCCAGCTGCCACACCCAGGTCACATGTGGTGGGCAGCCTGGCCAGCCACACCGGCCTCCACAGTGGGATCCTGGGCCAGCTGCCCCTGGGCCTCAGGGTCCTCATCCGTAAAGTGAGGACACTGTGGGCCTAGGTGACCTCAGCTCTTCCCAACGTCGTGGACACTGTCCCCGGGGCTCCAGCTGTATGCAGGGGTGGTGTCGGGGCGGGGGCCTTGCTGACCCTCGTCGGCTGCCTCACGCTGGCCTGGCAGGGCCGGGCTCAGAGTGGCCTCAGGCTGCAGGAGAGCCCAGTGCCAGGCCCAGCTGCCAGGCTGCCATTTGAAACGTGTCCTGTTGGTGGCACTTTGGCGTGGCTCCGGTGTTCCGGTCTTGGATCATATTTGATCTGACCGTGAACGTGAGTTCTGTCTCTCTTCCTATTTGGTTCTCTTTTGCTTGAGGAACTCTCGGTGCTAAACTTGTCCTTGTCCTTCCCCACATGAACCCTTCTGCGGCTCTCACTGCCCTCAGAGGAGGTCCCCAGCTGGGAGTGGCCCCCAGGCCTTTCTGGGGCCTGGCACAGCCTGGTCCCCACCTGGGGCCTCCCTCTCCCCAGACAAAACAAGCTGACCTTTGTCTTCCTCAGGAGGGTCCCTGAGTGTCACTTCCTCCTGGAAGCCCCCCCCCCCAGTCTACCCCCTGACCTCAGTTCAGGCCCGCCCTCCTGGTCACTTCCTGGTCACTTCCTGGTGGGGATCCTCCTGTGCCCATCCCCACCCTGGAGACAGGATGCCTCAGGCACAGGGCAGGGTGGGGGGGCCTGGAAGTGTCTCCGAATGAGTCCAAGACTCAGACCAAAAACACCCTGTTGACTCTGGGACGGGGTTGCCACCAGGTCACTGGAGCCCGGGAAGGACCGGTGGCCGACACCACCTGCTTCCTCGGGCCTGCTGCTCGGGCAGTGAAGGGGTTAAGTGTTTCTGCGGCAGCTCCCTCTTCCGGGCCGCAGCAGCCCGGGCTGGCGAGGAATGTTTGCCATGCAGCGCTGGAGGGAGGGAGGGAGGAGCCGGCGGGGTGGGACCCGCAGGCCCCGGGCCAGGCTCCCCCATTGAGCAATAGGCCACCAGTTCCTGTAACGCCAACCCTCCCTCTTCCCGCCCTGCCGGCTTCCTCCTCCCCTAGTCACGGTGGGAGGTGGAGGGACAGAGGCCCCAGAGCCTGGAGGTCAGAGGTGAAGGAGAGGGACTCCCAGAGTCAGGGAAGGGGTTCAGGAAGCTCAGCCACCCGGCCCAGAGACGGCTGGGCCTTGCCCAAGGTCACACAGTAAGATGCCCGTGAGCTGGGCCCGAGCTGTAGGTTTGGCTTTTTTGTTCCCATAGCACCAGACTGCAACTCAGACACACCGCGGAGGTCACATAGCCACCAGCTGGGGAGCTCAGAACCACAGGAGACCTTCTCCCAACCCAAGGCAGAGACTGGGCCTGGCCTCTTCTCCCAAACCCCAGGATCCCGAGAGCCCAGAGGTTCCCACTGGGTGGGGAGAGCCCCCCAGCACTGCCACTGCCCAGCCAGCCTTGGGGACACTGGTCACCCCTGTCCCTTGCCTTCCGGGGTGTGAAGTACAGGCACCAGGGCCAAGCTTGAGCTGGTCCTCCAAAGCCCCTGGGTTCTCTCCCTCCTCCCTCCCTCTGTCCTTCCAGCCAGGACCTTCCTGGGTAAGGTGCCCCGGGGCCCTGGGGGGAGCTGTTTCTCTCCCCACCCGGCTCCACCCTCCCAGCTCTCCGGGCCTCAGTCTCTTCCTGTGGGGGGACTTCACGAGGTGGGTGGGTGGGCTCGGCCACCTTCAGGCTTTGCTGAGGCTCTGAGCCACCTGGTCCCACAGGTGCCCCGTCGGTGGGGACCTGCTCGGGGTCTCCCATGCTGGCCTGGCCTGGGCCTCAGCACCCAGGGAGGGTCTGCTGTTGGGAGGCCACAGGTAGCTGAGCCAGAGGGAGCTTCTGGGACCCCAGGGCAGTAGGCACTCATGGGCTGGTTGGGCCATCCCTGGGTGCTCAGAGTCACACTACCTGTGGGACAGAGAGAATCAGGTAAGTGGGAAAACCGTGCTCACAATACCCGGCTCCACCTACCTTCCACTCTGCCCCCATTTATTGAGCACTTACTGCATACCAGCAAAGAACTAAGTGCTTTCAAGACAGATCTACCTTAATCCAACAGCCACCCCTCAGGAATGGGGACCCAGATGCTGCGGCTGGGAAGGGCCCCCAAGGACAGATGGACAGAGGGCGATGCCTCCCCCTCCCAGGACCTGCGGGCTGTGTGGCATCCCACCTCCTCCCGAGCATGTTTCCTTTAAGAAACCAGAAGATTGATTTCCTGGCAGGCTGTGCCGAGGAGCCCGTCCAAATGGTTTGCATGTCTGCATTTTTTACTGCTCCGTTTAATATGTATGCAAATGCCGGCCGGCTGCGCCCGCCGCTGCAGTCACACGCGGCGCCCCATTAAAGCGGCCGTCCTGGGCGCGCGCCTCATTCGAGGCGACGGGCTCGGCGGCCCTGATAGATGGGGTGCGGGGACGGAGACAAATGACGGGCTTTGCAATTTCTTTCTCTCTTTTTCTTGGGGGGGGGAGCAGGGGGGTTGGAGCCTGGGAGCCACAGAGGAGATTTAAATATATGCAAATTTGTTTGTGGGTTTGGGGGGCGGGGTGTAGAGACCTGAGCCAGAGCGGACAGACGGGTTTCCTGGTGGCAGTGGCTGGGGGAGCCAGAGAGGCGCGGAGAGCAGGCTCGGCCCAGGGAAGGAAGGACTCGCTGCTTTCAGACCCCCCTCCCCACCCACCCGCTGGGGACCCTATAGGTACGATGTCATCCTCCGTCTCACCCTAACCGGAGGTGGCCAGCGTCACACCCACTGTGCAGATGGCGAAGCTGAGCTGGGGACAGAAGCTCCTTGGGAAGGGTCACAGATGAGCCTCTGTGAAGCTGGGACTCCCTGGCGGCCCACCTGTGACCCCCAGGGTCCTCGGCCACCTCTCCTGCGCTGGGAGCTTTAAAGGAGTCTGTCCTGTTTCTCAGGGTGTCGTGAGGGCAGAGGGCGCACAGAGAAGGCTGCAGCCTGGGGAGAGGCCCGGGCCCACAGCACCCAAGACCCAGAGTCACCCATCTGCAGGTGTGCAGTGTGTGTCCCCAGACTGTGGCGAGTGTGCCCGTGAACCTCTGCTGAGCGTGTGCCAGGGTGTGCACAGGATCGTGGGAGTGTGTGAGCTCCGCTGTGGGTCCCTGTGTCTGGTGAGCACGGGGCTATGTGTACCTGCCTGTCAGTGTGGACACGCGGGTCAGTGCACATGTGCCTGTCAAGGTGACAGCAGCCCAGAGCGCGTGTCCTGGGGCTGGAGACAGCGGGAGCCCCAAGCCCCAAGGACTGCCCGGGTTGGGGCTCGGGCCTCCCTCCTCCCTTCTCCCCTCCCCAAGGGCCTCTGCCCCTCAGCGGCGGAGTGGGGTGACACCCAGCAAGCAGCAGGAGTAGGGAGGGGAGGACCCCGGAGGCTCAGGCACTGGGAGTCAGGGCGCAGCCCCACCTGAGGGGAGCCGAGGAGCTCTGGATGGGCGCCAGGGGCCACCCTCCCCACCCCCCCACCCCAGAAGCTCTCTGTGAGGGTGACATCTCTCCGGCATTCACAGGTTCTTCACTTAAAGTGCCCTCCCCTGGATGGGGGAAGTGGCCTTCCTCAGGGTGGGAGGAGGGTGTCCACAGGGTGCAGTGACATCCCGTCCCTGTGGGAGGAGAGAGCCTGGGCTCTGGGATTGGCCCCCCTGGCCTCCCGGGCCCTGTCCCTGCACCTGTCTCTGTTGTCCAAAGGGAGGCAGCCGGCCCTGGTCCTGAGCCTGTCTGGAGGCGGGACGTGGTGTGTGTGTGTGTGCCGCAGTGCCCCAGCCAGGGGACACACACTTCTGGATTGCAGAGCACTGCGCTGGGGGGGCCTGGAGTCCCGGCAGCTGCCCCTGGCTTCTCAGGCCCCCAGGCCTGGCCCACCGGAGACCTGTCTCTCTGTCTGTCCTTGCCCTGTGGACCCCGTGGGCACTGCGGGTCCCTGGCTCCACCTGGAGATGCTGGCCTGCCCCACCCCCCGCCCACAGCAGCCAGGCCAGTCCTCACACTGGTCCTCCCGAGGCCTCGTCCCCCCTTGGCCTGCCCCATCCACGTCACCCTCCGGCCTGGGTCCTCGGGCCTCCCCTCCTCTCCCCACTCTTGTCTCCCCTCTCGGTGCCCATGGTGGCCGCGTCCCAGGAGCCACTCTCTGGCAGTGCCCTGGCTGTCCTCCCTGCTCACAGCCCCAGCCCCCAGGACCATCGTGACCCCCCGCCTGCTCCTCACCTTCACCACCGTCCCGCCTCCCACCCGCCTTGGGACCCACCTGTGTGTCCACGGCACCTGCCCCCAGGATCCTAAGCCCCAGGGAACCTGGGCTGCAGGGAGGGGGAATCCTGGTGTCCCCTGAACGTCCAGTCCAGGCTCAGCAGGATCCCTGGTCCTCCTGTGGACTGCGGTCCCTTCACCCTGCAAAGCCCAGCAAATTGAGACCCCAAGTCCCCTTAACTCACCTGCGCTTGGAGGTGGCCCGTCCCTCTGTGGGCCTTGAGGTCCCTGTCATATAACTAAGGCACCCAGCGGCCTGTGCCCAGGGGCGTCGCTGCTTTAAGAAAGACCTTTCCGGGGTGGCACACCCTCCGCCCTCCAGAGCACCCCTGGAGAGTCAGCCCCTGACCCCGGCCTCAGTCTGGAGGCCCACGGGGTGGGGAGCTGGGGACAGGCAAGGAGCCCCAGGTCAGGCAAGTTCCCCTTGGCCAGCAGCGCCCTTCCCCTGCTGCAGGAGGGCATCCCCACGTGGGTGGCACCCAGTGGCTGCACAGTGTCCAGCTGCACAAGGGACAGGCGGGCAGATCCGTGGGGCCTGGGCCGTGGCCATGGGGGCTTGGCCATTCCTGCTTCGGGTCCTTCCTCCCCACCTTCCTCCCCAGATGGTGGGGCTGGGACCTGGGCGGAGGCCACCTTGGCTCCTGCTGCTCTGGCCGAGGAGCCGAGAGCGTCTGCGCCGCCCCTTTCCTGGTGGCACTCACGGTGGGCGCTGGGCCTCCCCGGGAGTGTGGGGCAGCTGGTCTCCCTGGTTCTGAGGGCAGCCGGCACAGCCAGGCCAGGGCTGGGGACAGCGGCTAAGTGCAGACGTCTGTTTTCCTGAGCTGAACAAGGAGGACCCGGCCATGTGGGAGGGCTTCCTCCAGCTGCTTGGGTAGGAAAGCTGAGGCCCATTAGGTGGCTCCCACGGCCGGGTCCTCGCTGCCCGAATCAGGGCTTTCCTAGAAAGCAGTGATTTAACTGGACTAGTATTTGGGGGGCACCTGGGCCATCCTTGCCCTTGTGGGAACAGAACAGGCATAAACCTGGCCTTCCAGAGCCCACATGGGGAGACGGATGTCTGCAACTCAGTACTGTGAGCTCCGGTGACAAGTGTGTTCGGGGTCACAGAGCTTCACAACCCAGAGACTTCCACGTGGACAATGGGGGGAAGGGTGTCCAGAAAGATCCCTGAAGAAGTAATGTTTAAGGTGATAAAGAAGCTATGTGGGAGGTAGAACTGAAGGGGGGCAGTGGGGTTGGATGGGAAGCCCATTCCAGGCAGGGGGAGCAGCAGGTGCAAAGGGCCTGTGGCTGACGGGAATGCTGGGTGCTTGAGGGGCAGCAGGGTGATCCTGGTGACTGGAATGTGATGAGTGGGGGAAGAAGGTTGGGGATGGTCAGTGGGAGTCAGTCCCCACAGTGTCCAGCAGCCTGTGAGAGTGTGGTAGACTGTTTTCTGCTGGCAGTGGGGAGCCACAGATGGTTTAGTATACGCACAGACATCCTGGTGGTGTTGAAGGCAATGAGGATAGGTGATCGTGGTAGGAAGCATTCAGCAGGTGCTCACTGTGTGTCGAGCACCATTCCAGCCATTTCACAGGCCAAGGGAAAGGGCTGGGGGGGCAGTGACTTCCAAAGTCCCTGGTGAACAGCCGCGGTGGGGCTCTCACCCTGCATGTCCTGCACACAAAGTTGCCCTGGTCTGGCTGTGGAAGCCCCGAGGCACCAGATGACACCCCCTCCTGCCCCCCGGGGTCCCGCCTCCTCCACACTGTGTCCCAGCCCTGGGTGGGGACTCCAGGTCACGGGCGGACAGGCCCAGCCGAGGTCCTGGGGAAGCTGGACAGCCAGGCTGCTCCCTGGGCACAGGTCCCGCTGGCTTGCCTGGACGTGAGGAGTGTCCCCGGGGCAGGCAGCACCTGCCCGCTGCCTCCTCCCATAGTCACAGGTCCAGGGACGGCAGGACTCCCAAGTCACCGGTGGCATTTGAGACATCTGCGCCTTCACTTATTTTTAAGGAAATGCAAATCAAAGCAGCTGATGTGCTGGGTGCTGGGTGCTGGGTGCTGGGTGCTGGGTCGGGGGCATAGCTCGCCTCCCAGGGGGAGGCCGTGGGCCCCATCCTCAGCACCAGAGAGGCCAGAAACAGAGCCAAAAGCCCTGCAGGGAGCTCCACCTCGACCTGTTAGGACCCCAGGGGGACAGAGGGGGTGACAGGCTGCCCCACGCACTGGGCTGGGAGCGTAAAATGGCGGGACCTTAAAACATCAAGAATAGGATCGCCATGTGATGCGGCGCTTGTCCTTGTGGAAGCCTCGGAGAGAGATGGCGCACTCGCTGGGCAGCTGCGTCATTCCTGATGGCCAGGACGTGAGGCGCCGCGGTGACCCTGAACACACGGACACACAGAATCAGTGCGCGCCACAGAGTGTGTTCATTCACCAAAGGAGGGGACTGACACCCGCTCTAGCGCGCATGGGGACATTGTGCTAAGTGAAAGGAGCCCGTCACAAACGACCAGTGTGGCAGGGTCCTCCTCTGCCAGGGACTAGAGTGGCAAAGTCAGAGAGAAGGCAGAGAGGTGGCCGCCAGGAGCTGGAGGGAGATGGCAGGGCTAGTGCTCAGGGGACAGAGCGTCAGCTTTGCAGGGCAAACAGTTCCACGGATGGGCGGGCGGCGAGGTGGAGGCACCGCGACGAGACTGTACTTACTGCTGCTGTTACACTCGCGGCGGTGGGCACTGAGCTCCACCGCGATCCCAGGGACTCAGGAGGCTGGGGCAGGAGGATCGCAAGATTGAGGCCAGTCTTGGCAGCTTAGTGAGACCCTGCTGCAAAATAAATTTTAAAAGATTCACGATGTAGTTCAGAGGTAGAGTGATCCGGGACCGAAAAAAGGAAAGAAAAAGTTAAGACGATAGGTTCTATGTTAGGTGCATTTTTCTACAATTAAAAAAAAGAATCCTTCAGTTCTCTCAAGTCCTGACAGCGGGCCTTCTTTAAAGTGGCATTTGTGGGGGATGGAATGCTAGGTGGCAGGTGACATTAGAGCAATTAGGGGTGACAGATTCTGGTATTCCTGGGCAAGGGACCTTGCCATTTTGAGCCTCAGTTTCCCCTGGTGACATGAGGACAATGAGGTGTCCTCCTCCTGGGGCCAGCAGGACAGGTCTGTGCTTCCTGCTCGGTGCTCCCCCAGCAGCTGGCCCAGGCAGCACGTGCCACCTAGAGCCCCGAGCCCTGGCCACCCAGAGCCCCGAGTCCTGGTGACCTAGAGCCCTGAGTCCTGGTGACCTAGAGCCCTGAGTCCTGGCCACCCAGAGCCCTGAGTCCTGGCGGGTGTTGTGGGTCCTTTGGGATTTGGGAACGTGAGGCCCTAGGTAAAGGGGAGGAGAGCCCTCGCTTCACCAGCACAGGGAATAGAGGCCAGGGGAGTCTAGAGACCTGCCCAGGACCTCAGCGTTCCCTGAACTGAACCAGGAGTCTCCTCAGGACCAGGGCCAGCCCTCGGCCGTGCCTGCGTCTGTATCTGTCAGCAAGGGCACTGTGCTGCAGTGACAAAGGAGCCCTATGCTGAAGTGCCAAGTAAAGAAAAGTGTGTTTTGCCAACAGCGAAAGCTTCTGAGTCCAGGTGACGCTGCAGGGCACTTGCCCTCCACGGGAAGACTCGGGGATCCAGGCCCCTGCACCTGTGGGCCTCCACCTCCTGACCTCCGAGGCAGGGCACGCAGCATCATGTCACTTCATCCCACAGTGCCCCGACAGCACTGTCACATGGCCTTACCCCATGGCACAGGTGGCGGGTCCCAGAAAGGAGCAGAGCTGGTTGTGGTGACTTCCACAAGTTGCCACTCGCATGAGGGTGCACAGGTGGCCCCTTTTGAAATACAAACCAAGGCTTTCTGTTCCTCTCTGTCCTCGAAGTGTCCGGGAAGGCCCAGCAGCCCTGCGTTTCCAGCAGCCTCCCGCTGTCCCCTGTGTCTTCACGTGCAGGGAAATGGCCCCTCTGGGTGGGCATCAGGCTCCTCTGCTCCAGTGGGCAAGCCACCGCCTTCCCCTGTAGCTTCCTGTGTCACTGTGCGGAGGTCTCCAAGGGACAAACGCCTCTGGCCACAGGACGGGATGCTAAGGAGAGCCGCTGGTGGGCCCGGAACTGGACTGCAGGTGAGCTGTCTGTCCCAGGGGTTTAATGGGACACTGGGGAGGAGCAGCAGGGACCAGGACGACTGTTGGCTTCCCTGTGCCCAACGACCCGCCTGTACCCTTGTCCTGTGTGGTTTCCCATCTTCTCGTCTCCCCGAGAGCATCTCAGTGCCAACAGTTCTGTCTTGTCCACTTAAAATTTCTCTTTCCGGCCTGGGGCTGGGGCTCGGTGGTAGCGCACTTGCCTGGCATGTGTGAGGCACGGGTTCAAGTCTCAGCACCGCATATAAATAAATAAAATAAAGGTCCATTGGCAACTAAAAAAAATATTAAAAAATATATTTTTCTTTCCTTTTTGGGGATCACGACGCGGTTGTTTCTGACAATACTGTGCACCCCGTACCGTGAAACACATAAGGAAACCCAACAACAGTGAAACTGTGAGAAGGTAGAAATCCACCAGGTGTGGTGGTGCGCGCCTGTAACCCTGGCGGCTCAGGAGGCTGAGGCGGGAGGATCGAGAGTTCAAAGCCAGCCTCAGCAACTTAGTGAGGCTGAAATAAATAAAAATAAAAAATAAAAAGGGGCTGGGATGTGGCTCAGCAGGTAAGCGCCCCTGGCTTCAATCCCTGGTACCAAAAAAAAAAAAAATGTAAGAAGAGGGCCACGCCTCGCCCCAGGTCGCTCTGGGGGACCCTGCCGCTTGCCTGCCCCAGAAGCTGACCGGCTCTAAGCACGCCCTCTGCCATGGGCCGGATGGACACCTGCCTTTCTTGCTAAGGGTGGGGCGCGAACCCTCCCTTCGCAGTCGCCAGCCTGGCAGGGAGCAGGGTTTGGGACCAGCCGCCGGCTCCCCGGGGTGGCTCAGCTCACAGGGCCAGGCGGCCTCTTTGTCCCTCCACCTCCTCGCCCGCCTTTGGCAGCCCTGACGTCCTCCAAGGCACAGCCTGGGCCTGGGAGCCCCGAGAGTCTGCGTCTCCACCCACGGGACCTCAGGAGCCCCTGGGGGTGGCCCCAGAGCCCGGGCCTGGGCAGGGATGGGGGAGACACAGGTGGCAGGAACTCACGGGGACCCACGCGGCCCTGCTTCGACCCCTGGGGGACAACATCCACCAGGGAGTGACAGACATGGCCACGCCCCGCTGAGAGGCGAGTGCAGCAGCAGAACCACCACCACAGCACCCTGGCCACCCCCAGTGACTCCAGGACATGGTCACAAGCTTATGTGAGCCTTTGTTGCCTCCCCAAGAAACCCAGGGGATGGCTTGGCACTGAACAAGAGCAGGAAAGAGGTGAGAACCGTGACGTGGGTGCTACGTGGCTTCTTCAGGAGAGCAGGGTCTTGCTGGAGCTGCATTTTGGAGTCAGATGGATTGGAAAGTGGGCTGGTTTTGTCTCTTGCTGGCTGTGTGACCTTGGGCAGGTTGCTCACCCTCTCTGAGCTCCACTCCTCATGCACTCTGGGTACAGCCTCACCCACTTGGAGGGCTTGTTTGAAGGACAGAAGTATCCTCCTGAGCATCTGTTCTGTTTGTCGGCTGCCCTTGGAGTGGCAGCTGAGGGAGCAAGTTATGTAAGGAGGGAGAGTTCTGGAAGCTCCTAGTCATCGACTGTGGGGGGGTTCACACTCTTTTTTCACACTTTTTCCTGCTTCTACCTGTTGTTGTTGTTGTTGTTTTTAATCTTTCTTAAAATAAACCCACCAGGTGGTCAACACTGCCTGCCCCTAGGATCAGCTTGAAACTCACGGCTTCAGGCCACAGGGTCCCTGGCCCTGGAAGAGCTGAGGGCAGAGCCAGAGGGCGGCCTTCCCAGGACAGCCCCCTCCCTTCTCCCAACAGGTAAGAACAGGCAGGAGCAGGCGCAGCCGCCCAAGGTGGCTCAGCTGGGGACAGCCAGGGCCCCTCCTTCCTCAAGGCCCCACCGGGTCCTCTAGGTCCCCTGTGGGAAGTTGAGGAAGCAGGTGGGGACCCTCCATGTCCTCACAGTGGACCTGGCCAGAGCACACCCCTGCACCGTCCAGCCACCTGACCTGGAGCAGGCCACACTGTGAGCCTCAGTTTCCCCATCTGTGGTTTGGGCAGCAGTCAGGCCTGGAGGGGTCAGGGGTGGGGAGGGTGGGAGGAGCCAGCGGGGTCCCAGGCCCCACCCCTGGCACTAGTGGGTGACAGATGGCAGTGGCTGCTGGGGAGAGCAGCAAGAAGGGTCTTCAGGGAGTGGGGGCTGAAGGGAACCCTGGGAATGTCTTCCCAGAGGGGAAAGGACAGAGGGGCTAAGGTGGACGGGCAGGTCAGGTCTGGCCCAGGCCTGCCACCCAGGCTCCTCACCCCAAAGGCTGGGACCCTGGGAGAGTCCCCCTCCATCTGCAGGTCCCAGGGAACCCCACGGCTCTGTCTGCTGTGATGCACACACGGGTCTCTGTGGGCAGGGGACACTGTCCCAGCATCCTCTGTGACCCTCCTTGGGGACAGAAGTGCTGCAGAATTGGGGGTTGGGGCAGGAGGGGGCTGGGTGCCTGGGGCTGAGGAGGGGGCGCCTCAGCTCCTGCCTGGTGGGTGCCCATAGCTGGGGGTCCTCGGAGGAGCCTCCCAACGCCCAGACCCCAGACAGCGCCCTGGGGAGCAGGGCTCGCCACCGGGGACCTGAGGCTGCAAGCTGAGGGCCCGGCCCCGGGCTGGGGAGGCAGGTGTGGCCTCGGCCCAGCAGTTGGGCCCCAGGTCCTGGTCCTGGATGAAGGTCCCTGGTCCCGGTTGGGGGTGCCAGACTGCTGCGCTGACTGATGTGGTCACTCTTACTGACAGAGGAGGAGGGACCCAGAGTGTGGCAGCCGGTCACCTCAGGGTGGCGGCCCCTCCTCGCCTGCCAACCTGAGGAGGAGAGGGCCCCCCCCCAGGCAGAGGCCGCAGTCAGAGGCGGGGGTGGGGGTGGGGGGAGGAGGGGGAAGGGGCGGAGGGGGAGGGGAGAGGGGAGGGGTGGAGAGGGGAGGGGAGAGAGGGGAGGGGAGGGGTTGAGAGGGGAGGGGAGGGGAGAGGAGGGAGGAGGGGGGAGGGGAGGGGGAGGGTCAGAGGGGTCGTTGGGAGCCAGGACAGGAGGGCCAGGTCGAGAGGGGCTTGGGGACGGGGACAGAGCCCGCTCCCCAGCAGACAGGAGCAGAAGCTGCACAGATGAATAATTTACTAGGGAAGTGCAAAAAAAATTTAGAAACTCTCCACTTATAAATATTTATTTTCACAAGGTCCCCTCCCCAGCACCGTCCCTGGCTGGGGGGTGGCCCTCCTGGACGCGCTGCCCCCTCCCCTCCACGCCCCCCCGTGGCCCCTCCTCCCTCCCCTCCCCCCAGCCTGCTCTCTCCACTCTCCCCCTTTCTCTGTCCTGGACTCCCCCTCTCTCGGCCTAGTTGTCACTGCCGGGGGAGCAGGTGTGTTGTCCCTCTGTCCCCTCCTCCACCCCATCTCCCCGGCAGCCTCCCATCCAAGGACCTATGTCCACCCCAGACCAGGAAGATGCAGGCTCCGAGGGGAGGGCTGTTTCCCTGGCGATGGGCCCTGAGCCCTGGGGAGTGGGCGCTGGGTGAGGCTTCGAGGTTCAGAGGATAAGGACCAGTGGTGGGGACAGAGGGGTCTCCTGGGGTCTGGCTGGAGGCGCTAGCAGGCAGTGGGCTGATGTGAATCAGCTGTGGCCCAGCAGCCGACCTGGGCCTCCTGGTGGCCTCTCAGGGAGGCCCCTAACAAGGACATCCCCGCGCCTCTGAGCCTAGGGTCTGCATCTCCATGGGCCAGGGCAGACCCGTCCCCCCAGGCCTGTGGGCAGGTCCTCTGGCTCACCACTCAGAAGGAAGGGGCCCAGGGGGACCTGGAGGGATGGCCATGAACAAGCTCAGCAGGACTCACCTCCTTGCCAGGCCCCTCCTGACGGGCCTGGACC
Organism: Marmota monax; assembly: GCF_021218885.2. Classification (NCBI taxonomy): domain Eukaryota; kingdom Metazoa; phylum Chordata; class Mammalia; order Rodentia; family Sciuridae; genus Marmota; species Marmota monax. The sequence continues at coordinate 21,653,458 of NW_026692912.1, forward strand.
TGCAGAGGCCTCCCCACCCCCGAGCGGCCCACACACTCGGTGGTCCTGGGTTCCGGAGCCCAGACTTGATCCCTGCCCCCAGCTCTCAGGCCCAGAAACGGCTGGAGGTGGGGTGGCGTCCCATGCCAGGGTCTAGAGAGTGAGGGCTCAGCAGGCCAGTCCTGGGGACTCAGGGACTCCATGTCAGGCAAGACCCCAGGGGGAGCAGAGACTGGGGATCCAGTCCTGGAACGAGCTGTGTGATCTCAGGCAAGGTCCTCCACCTCTCTGAACCTCACCAAGAATTAAGGGGCTCAGTTCTACTAATTTCCAGCGGCCCTCTCCCAGCAGAGGACAGTCCCTCCCCCTTTGCAGCCTGTGATGCGCCCTCTCCCGCCCACCCAGCTTCTGGTCCTGGGCCAGCTGCCACCCCAGCCTCTTCATGGCTCCAGGATGCTCCCGATGCCCTGCACCCTGCGAGGGGGCTGTGGGTTTGCTAAAAGTCCCCCTTGTCACCCTTTCCAGGTCAGTGCTGTCCCTTGGCTCCCGCTCACTCACCCCGGCAGCTCACCCCCTCCACCGCCTCTGCTCCAGCCAGACCAGCTGCCTTCCAGGCCTCTGGGCCTTTGCACATGCTGGTCTCCTTACCTCAGACCCACTGTGTGGTCTTCAGGACTCAGCTGGGCTTCCCCTCCTCCAGGGAACTGACCTCTCCTGAGCACTCCTGGCAGCAACCATCCAGCAGAGGCCTTGTCCCCACTGTCCCCCTACTTGTCTATCACCCTATGAGACCATACAGTTCCTTGCTCACCTTCAGCTGGGCCCCAGGCCTGGCCGGGAGGTAGGTGGCCCCTGCTGCGTGGCAGGACGCTCCGTCCCCCAGACTGACCTTGCACCTCCCTTCCCTGGGACGCCCTGGCCTTGCCCCACCCCTTCCTCCCCACCTCACAGCGCTGCACCCAGGGTGCCCACTGTGGGGCCCTCGGACCTGGAGCCCGGTTCTCACCTCTGCATGATGGGAGAGCAGCAGGCGCGGCCTCAGGCCTTGAGAGGATTCGGGAGGAACGTCCAGGCTTTGGCCGTTGCAGGGGCTCAGTCAACCTTAAAGGCTGTCCTCCTTCCTCCCTGGGACCCCGCCCGGCCTGTCCGGGCGCCCTCTGCCCCCAGCAGCCCACGGCTCCCGTCTTCACCCAGAGGGCTGGGGACTGCCCACTGCCCGCCTCCAGCTCCTGTTCAAAGCTCTCGCCACCCATCTTTCTGGATGTTCTGGTGAGGACACCCTGACTAGTGGCCACAGTCCTTCGAGGAGGTAGGGGCTTCCTGGTAGCTGGTGCCCTGGCTCCACCACCCACCCCATGGGGACCTGGGGGATCCCGGGCAGAACTACCAGTTCCTGTAGTCGCAAAGTGGCACTAATACAGTCCCCATGGTGACTGTTCCCCTGTGGGGGTCGGTGAGACCCCAGGGGATGGATGGGGACAGAGGGCTCAGACACCCGTGAGGGACCTGCCTGTCAGCCCAGCCTGTGGCCTCCTCGCAGACCCTGGAGTGAGGCCGGAGTCCAGCTGATCCTCCTCTGAATCCCCAGCTTTGCAGGCTGAACATGACCTTGATCGTGGCCCCGATCGTGGTGTAGGAAAAAGAAAAGCTTAAAAAGCAACAGCTTTCTCCATTCACAAGAGTAATACAGGTTCGTTGTGGATCATTTTGAAATTAAGAAAGACCAGAGGGAAAAATTTGAAGGACCGATATTCATCGCCACCTCCTCCTCTTGGAGAGGTGGGCTCCCAGCCCACGGCGGGGTGGGGGGGTGGCCGTCTTGGAGCACTGGATGGGGTCACGGACGTGCTCCGTTTGCAGCCTGGCCCCCCCGCTTGCCAGCAGAACCCCAGCCTCTCCTCCAGCCCCGAAGCCCTGTACCCACTCCTCGGGGACCCCGTCAGCAGCTGGCCTGTGGGTCAGCGGAATCCGGCCCTGGGGCTAAGGGCTCCAGCTCCTGCCTCCGGCTGGCATCGCCAGGGCTCCTGGGCAGCGGGCAGCTGGAGGACTGGTCTCCATGGCCTTCCCAGAGACAGCGCGGGCCCCACTGTGTGGACACACTCCTTCAAGCCAGTCCCCAGTTGTGGACACCGCGGCGCTCCCCAGGTTGTGGTGTCACCAAGGCCACAGTGTGTGGGTCCCTTGGTGGCTCCTGTCCCCGCACGGTGGGAGCATTTCCTCCTGGGTGAGCTGTGCTCCTGCACTTCCCCCTCTCCTCAGAACCTTCTGGTGGGGTGGGGACGTCCTTGTCCCTCTCCTGCAGAGGATCCTGGAAGCCAGGGGGCGGGGCTGTCCATCTCCCCAGATCCTGCCGTGTCCCCGTCCCCCCGCCCCCCACCAGGCCCTTCCCGGCCTAGCTCTGGGTGACTTTGTCCCCGGCTGCCTGCCTGCCCTGGCCGTAACAGAGGGACCTGCCTGTTCTGGCAACAGGCGAAGCATCAGGGCACCACCGGTAGCCTGCCCCCCCCCCCCCCCCCCGTCACCCCCTATCACCCCCTGCCCCGGGGGACCCAGAGGGGACCCGGGCAGGCTTCAGGGAGGAGGGTAGGAAACGGTCGAGATGCCAGGGGCCTCTGGGGCAGGGAACCTTCAGGCCCGGTGCCAGTGGCAGGAAGCACACCACGTGAGCGCGAGTCCTTCTGGGGAAGCCCTTGGCGGGAGCAGAGGCGGGTGATGGCAGCGGGCTCTATTCAAAGCCCTTCTCATTACTGCGCCCTTAATTATTCATGGGCCTCGGCAAATAAGGATCGGGAAAGCCCAGCTGGGCCTGCTCCAACCCGCCACCACCACCGCAGAGGGCTGTGGGTTCGCGTCCAGGAGACCCGCAGCAGGGGCCCGTGGAGCAGGGACCGCGCTGCCACCCTGGGACGGCGCCACAGCTGCCTGAGGAAGACAGAGAGGGCAGCAGCGAAGACCGGACCCGAGAGCTGGGCCTCGTCCCCTCCCAAGCTGCGCCCCTGCCAGGAGGACCTGGCTGCCCTGCACAAGACAAGTCCCCAGGGGCTCCGTGGGCACTCGAAGACCCACCCGTGCTCCCAGGGACCATCCAGGCCCTGGACGTCCCCCTCTTAAGAGCCCAGAGGGGAGCCTTCTCCACACGGCGGCGGAGTCCACGGTGAGAACTGGGCGCAGAGGGAGGCGGGTTGGGGCTGAGAGACCCCGAGAGCCCACTCCTCCCTTCTGGCCCGGCCCCGCACCATCGTCACCAAACTCCTACCCACCCTTCAAAGCCCCACTCCAGGGGCCTCCTCCGGGCAGCCCTGCCCCGCTGAGCCAGCCTCCAGGACCCAGGCAGGCACAGCCTCTGTCCCGGCCGGGTGGTCAGCTGGCGGGAGCCCCTCAGGGCACTCACCAAACAACGCCACAAACTAAAGGAACCAAGTTGGAGGCAGGAAGCCCAGTGGAGGGCCTCTCCCCCAGGGGAAGTCGGCCCCGCAGAGCAGAGAAGCAGGTGGGCCCTGGGCTGCCCCCAGGCTGTCCCGTGTGGAGGTGCTGGGACAGGTGACTGGGTGACTAGGTCTGGCTTAAACTCACCCCGGTGACAAGAACAACAACTAAAATCCTGGTAGGAGACCCCCCCAGCCAGTGCTGAATGACCACGAAATCAGAGAAGGGTCAACCCTCAGTGGGGACAAAGGCCTGCTGACCTTGTGCCTCTGGAACCTGGAGGAGCTCTGGAGGAGTCCCTAATAGTGACAGGAATGGAGGACAGCGCAGCGTGAGGGACAAAGGCAGGGAGGAGCTGGGCGCCTCTCCGTGCGTCCTTGGCCCAGAGCCTGGGGTCTGTGCCCGCCTGAACCCAGAGCGGATGCCTGCCCCACAGACTGACAAAGGAACGGGGATGACGTCCCCTGGTCATCCAGGGAAGGTGGGCAGGGAGCCGGCTCTGTGGTGCAAGGCATTCTGGGAAGCAAACACAGTGGGGGGCAGGAAGCCTGTGGGGGGCTCCGTGGGTTCCGAGGCCCAGAGCCAGATGGCTGGGCCGGAGTGGCTGCTGCCTGTGCTCAGCACAGGAGAGGGGGGCAGGAAGCCCCGGGGACCTGGGGTGGGCGCAGGGAGCCACCTGACTCTGCTGCCCAGCCACACGCACAGGACAGGGCTCACCACAAACACGCAGCAAGACATGGGACCAGAGAAGGCCCCCACGCAGCCTGTTTGCAGTCGTGCGGGCGGATGGGTGTGTCTTTTGTGGGAAGTTCCCAAGGAAAAGCGTCACAGGGGACTGTCACAGGGGACCGTGGAAAACACCTTCCAGAAGGAACCGCATCAGGAGCGCGGAAGAGGAGCGCGGTGCGTGTCATTTCCCCAGGGAGCCAGGAGAAGGCGGCGTCGGGGACGCATGGCCTTGGGGGAACAGGAGCCGGAGCCCACGAGGGCAGCCCAGGCACCAGGAGGTAAAGAGGGACGCAGAGGCTGTCCCAGGCTGTTCCCCTGAAAGGGACGCCCACCTCCTAATTCCCAGCACCTGTCATGTGAGCTAATTTGGGAAGAGGATCTTTGCAGATGTAATTGGGGCGAGGATCTCAAGACGAGGTCCTCCTGGGCCAACCGGGTGGCCCTGCACCCACTGACAAGAGCGTTACAGGGAAAAGAAGACCCAAACAGGAGAAGAGAAACCCAGAGGTCACGGAAGACGGAGGCCCAGTCGGGAGTTCCACAGCTACAGCCCAGGAAGGCCGAGGATGGCTGACGGCCACCAGAAGCCAGGAGAGAGGCACAGAGGGAATCGCCCTAGCCTACGTTGGCCCGCTTTCCCTCACTGTGACAGCACACCTGAGACAATTAGCTGGATGAAGAGAAAAGACGTCCTTTGCTCACAGTCTTAGAGAGTCCAGTTCACGACTGGTTGGCCCTGTTGCTTTGGACCTGGTGAGACAGCATGTCACCGGGGTAGGGGGTGTGATGGAGCAAACCTGCTACCCCCATGTCCAGAGAGGAAAGCAAGGAGGAGGGAGGCCCAGAATCCAGTCCCCTGGGAGGGCAGGCCCCAGGGACCTCGAGATCTCCCTCTAGACAGACCCCACCTGAGAGGCTCCACCGCCTCCCCATATGGCCACCTGGGGACCAAGCCTTCAGCACATGGGCCTTGGAGCCCACTGAAGGCTACAGCCCAGCCTGCTACACCTGGACACTTGTTCCTGTCCTCCAGGACTGCGTGGACGCATTTCTGTTGCTTTGACCCCCACCCCACCCACAGTGGTCACTTGTCCCCACAGTCCTAAGAAACAACTCCGGCCGGGGATTGCAAAGGAAAGAGCAAACACAGAGTAGAATTAGAGAAAGCAGAAATCGTGGTGTGGGAAGCCGACGGTGGTGGGCAGGCCAGGCTCAAGACCCTTTCTAGACACCAAGAGAGGAAACCGGCTGAGAGGAGGCAGTGAGGGCCGAGGCTGGGGACCCGGAGGCCACAGAGGCGCACCTGGGCTCCTGGGGGGGATTAGAGGGCGATGGATGGAAACACCACAGCCCCAGGACAAACCGCCTGAATGAGCAGTTGGAAGGTCCACTGAATTCTGGGAAAGAGAGAGACGTCTACTGAGCCCCGTAAATTATGCAAATAATGAAAAACGGAGCTTGTGCCTCTAGGAAAGACGGTTACTTATGGAAGAACAAGCCAGGCTGCTTTGGATTGGGTCACGCTGACTGCCGACAGCCAGGGAGGCTTGCGTGGAGGATTTGAAGGCAATACTGAGGCCTTTGCTATGGGAGGGGGGACTCCTGTCACTTGAGACTCTTAAAAGGATCGTCCTGTGGCTTTAAAGTTTGGCCATCCCACTGAGACCAGTTAGAAAACACCAAGTCTAAACAATAGTTACAAATGTCATTTCCAGACTTAATACAATGTCGAAAAACATGCACCTTTTTTTTTTTTGGTACTGGGGACGGAACCCAGGGCCTTGCACATGCTAGTCAAGAGCTCTACCCTGAGCCACTCCCCCAGCCCTTTTTGGTTTTTGATTTTGACTTAGAGTCTCACTAAATTTCTGAGCCTGGCTTTGAACTCGGGATCCTCCTGCCTCAAACTCTGGGAGAGCTGGGATTTCAGGCATGTGCCACTGAGTCCAGCTTCAAAAAATATTCTTCTTTTTTTTTTGTTGTTGTTTTAAAAACAAGTCCCAGAGAAGATGGACCAAACAGCAGAATTGATATAATGTATTACCTAAAATATCCACTTTTTTTTTTAAAGAGAAAGAGAGAGAGAGAGAGAGAGAGAGAATTTTTTATTTATTTTTTAGTTTTCGGCAGACACAACATCTTTGTTTGTATGTGGTGCTGAGGATCGAACCCGGGCCGCATGCATGCCAGGAGAGCGCGCTACCGCTTGAGCCACATCCCTAGCCCAAAAAAATATTCTTAATATAATGTAAAAATAAGAATTTAGTCAGGCAAGGGGGCACATGCTTGTAGTTCCAACTATTTGGGAGGCTGAGGCAGGAGGATCACTTGAGTCCAGGGGATGGAGACCAGTCTAGGCAGCATAATGCAAGACCTCATCTCAAAACTAAAGAAAACACAGCAACAAAAATAATTACACCATCTGGATCTAAAGTTTGAGATCACGTAGTCATAGATCTTAAAGTGGAGGGGACCTGACCTCACTTTAAATGAGAGGCCCCAGGGATGAGTTTCCCTTCCATGGTGCCGATGAAGCAGCTTCAAATGCAAGATTCTCTGTGGGAACTGGGAACATCCAGTAACCAAAGTTGGAGAAGATTACAGAGAAAGACTGGTGGGTAAAACTAACACAGAAAACCAAAGGAAGCACCTAGAAGGAGAATCACAAGAAGACGAGACAGGTTTCTTATGGGATCCAGCCTGTCAGCGTTAACAATGAATGTAAACGCATTAGATTTCCCCAGTAAAATAGCAAAGACCCTCAGAGTGCATAAAACAATAGCTAAGAGGAAAATCCAAATACACTTGAGACCAAGGATCATAAAAAGGTTAAAAATAAAGACTTGAGTAAAGTTATGAGGCGAATGCAAATCAACTGAAAGCAAAGGCAATATTTATGTCAGGTGAAGAAACACAAGCAAAAATCACAAGAGGGAACAGGTCATTTGTACCCACAAAGGGTAAAGTCACAGTGAAAATCTGATGGCCATGACCCTCTTTGACCTACACAGCAATGTGTCCAAACAAGAAGGACAATGACTTAGACACAGGAGGGAAAAAACAAGCCAACCACAAACGGGGAGGAGGTGACTTCTGTATAAGACATTTAAATAGTCACCCCCTGCCTGCCATGATTGGTAGGATCAGAACGCAATTAATGAGGTTGACTTAATAATTGAACTTTGCAGCCTATAACTAAAAGATCCTTATTTCTTTGCCAGAGCCCATCAAACATTTATGAAAATTGATCATATATTAGGCCATAAAGAAAGAGTTCAATAGACTCCCCAAAGCAGATACGGCAGGAGCTCCCTCCTTTGACCGCAGTACAATTAGGCTAGAAATGATTAACAAAAGTTTAAATTAAAAAGCCAACCATTTGAACATTAAAAACCACTTTCGTAAATAACTTTAAAAGCTACATGACAAAGTATTTTGTAGAAACTACACTGCAAATACTGCCTGTCTAAACCGTGGGAAAGCGGTTAAAATGTTCCAAGGAGGACATGCGCACATCCCTCGTAGGAATTTCATGCACAAGAAACAGTGAAAGTCAATAAGTTAGGATCCAACTCAAGAGACGAGGAAAAAGACCCACAAGGGAGAGCTAAGAGAGGAAAGAGCCACGAAAGATAAAAAGTGGAATCTGATAAATTAGGAAAGAGAAATAGGGAATAGCGCTATGACCTGTTTTTTTTTTTTTAAAGTCTAGTAAATTAGAGTTCTAGCAGACCCAAGGAAAATAAGCAGAAAGCATTAAGGCACAGTAAAGGGAAATTTTAAAAATTAAATAATATTAGTAAAGCCTTGTGAAAAAAACATTTGAAAATATGAATGAGTGGATATTTTATGGGGAAATATGCACGAACAAAACTAACTCAGCAAGTAGGTAAAGGCCAAACCCTGTCCCTGCAGAGTAGATTTAAATGGTGGGTAAAGAGCTACTGCCTATGGAAGCCCTGGGTTTCAGTGTTTTTCTTCAGTACCAGGTGTTGAACCCAGCAGCACTTACCCCCTGAGCCATGTCCCCATCCCTCTGTATTTTAAATTTTAAGACTGGGTCTCGATAAGTTGCTGATGGACTTGCTAGGTTCCTAAGGCTGGCCTCAAACTTGTGATCTTCCGCCCTCGGCCTCCTGAGTAGCTGAGACTGCAGGTCTGCACCATCCTGGACAGACAGGTTCTTTCAAATAGTCTGACTCAAGACACAGGCAAAAGGTAGCACTTTCTTTCTTTCTTTCTTTTTAGTTGTTGATGGACTTTTATTTAATTTATTTATATGCGGTGCTGAGAATCGAACCCAGTGCCTCACACATGCTAGGCAAGCACTGAGCCACTGAGCCACAACCCCAGCCCAAAAGGTAACACTTTCACAATCACATTTAGATTATAGCATATGGGCTGGGGCTGGGGCTCAGCAGTAACGCACTCGCCTAGCACGTGCAAGGCCCTGGGTTCCATCCTCAGCACCACATAAAAATAAATAAATAAAATAAAGGTATTGCTTCCTTGGGGCTGGAGCTGTGGCTCAGTGGTAGAGTGCTTACCTAGCATGTGTGATGCACTGGGTTCAATTCTCAGCACCACATACAAATAAATAAAGGTCCATCAACAACTAAAAATATATATATATATATATATATATATATATATATCATAACCAGCCGGCTGCATGCCTATAATCCCAGTGACTCAGGAGGCTGAGGCAGGAGGATTATGAGTTCAGAGCCAGCCTCAGCAACTTAGCGAGGCCCTAAGCAACTCAGCAAGACCCTTTCTCTAAATAAAATTTAAAAGGGGCTGGAGATGTGGCTCAGTGGGTAAGCACCTCTGGGTTCAATAACAGGTACCAAAAAAAAAAAAGAATATATAGCATAACCCTAAAATGAAGAGTTGGCGATAGCATAAAACCACACTCCATTTCAATTTCACATAAACCAGCAAATTATCCTGGTTATCCTGGTTGAGACTCTGGGTCACAAAAAAAAAAAAAAAAATCTACACACAAATGAGCTCAGAAAAGGGGGAGATTCATTATGAGGATTCAGAAACCTCACAGAATTGATGCACAGTCAGACTCCCCTGGCAACAGAAGCCACCAGGCCTGTCACTGCAACACTCGATGTCCCTGTGCCACTCCCTAGATCTCCAAGGCCCAAGGACTTTTCAAGGTAACTTTTAGTGTCTCTCAGGGACCCGGGTCTACCATTAGCAGTGAAGGGATGCTTTCTTGGCATGGTGTTGGTGACATCCTCCACGCTCAAGGACCTTCCCTGTCCTCCTGTCGAGTTAGACTTGCAGCTTCACTGGGATTGGACAGAGCTATGTGACTTGCTTTATCCAAAAATAAATAAATAAATAAGTTGAAGTAAAACGAGCCTCTTCTAGGTAGAAAAAAAATTCGTTGCTGGAAGGGGGCTCTGTGATTCTATTTCCCCTCTCCAGGCAAGCATGAGAGGCCTCCTTAGTGGATATGCAAAGCTAAGCCAGTCATGGCTGTCTTGGAGAATTGCCTGGACCCTTGCAGACTTAGTCTGAGCAAGAAATAAACCTTTCTCAAGCCATAAGATTTTGATGTCGTGTGTTTCTGCAGTAACACTGTATTGGCAGTATTCTTAGCAACGTCTGGAATGTGGCAAGGATACTTAATAAATAAGGTTGTGTTGCTCTGAAAGTTCTGGACCATGCAATAAGACAAGAAACATAAATTAAAGAACAGGGCTAAAAGAGAGGGAGAGAGATAGCTAAAATTATACTTCCTTGTGGATAATGTAATTGTCAACTTTAAAACCCAAGGGAAGCAAATGCAAAACTTTTAAACTGTAGAATGGTTCTACAAATGCGGCCACGTAAAATTCACATGCAAAAGTCCATAGCTCCTCCCAGCCTCCCCTTCTTTGCTTTCTATTAGATCGATTGTGTTTTAATTGCCCCCATTCTTCTCTAAAGTTATACATTTCAATTCTGCCTTTTAGAGATTATTTTAAAATTCTTATTGTGCACAGCTGACTTTATCTAAATCAATATTCTCCACTTTCCTGGTCGACAGTCCAAGGTCTTGGAATGGCCTCCCATCACCAGGTTATGATTGCCTACTATTTTAATTCTTAGTATTTTAATTCCTGGTTTTAATCAACATTTGTTGTTACTGTGGATTTGAACAGCACCCTTATATTTAGATTTTACCTGTGTTTCAATACCTTTGCTCATTGCTTCTTGCACCATATACTTGATGCAGGGATTCATTCTTTCTTCCTCAGGTGATCCTTTACTTGTTTTTCCAGAAAATATCCATGAGTGGTGAAGATGTTTTTTTTTCTCTCTCTCTTTTTTTTTTTTGGCACTAGGGATTGAACCCGGGGGTTTAACCACTGAGCCACATCCCCAGCCCTTTTTATTTTTTATTTAGAGACAGAGTCTCACTAAGTTGCTCAGGTCCTCATTAATTTGCTGAGGCTGGCTTTGAATTTATGATCCTCCTGCCTCAGACTCCTGAGCTGCAGGGATGACAGGCGTGGCCAGTAGCTCTAGAAGTTTCTTGGTGTTCGTCTGAAATGTGTTTACTCTGCGTCACTCTTGAAAGACAATCTAGCTTAAAGACGGCTTAGGTCTGCACATACTTTCTTTAACTATCTTGAAGACGTCGTTATTGCATTGTCCTCTGGCCTCTGTGGCTGCTGATCTTCTTTCCGTCCCGTTGCGACTGGATGGCATCACATTAAAGCACAAGTTCCGGACGCCTCAGCTGCCTGGGCCCAGTCCTGGTCCCACGGTTGATCACGGTGTCACCTGGAGCCCAGTGACCCGCTGTTGGCGATTCCCACGTTGGGGCCAGGCTCAGCTGGCAGGTGCACCGTGGCTGTTGCCCAGGGCTATTCACGTGGTGCTGTCACCTGGGGCTCTACGTGTCTTTGTTTGCTGGACTGCCACGACAAGGAGCCACAGGCTGGTTTAAACCACACGGTTTTATTTTCTCCCAATTCTGAGGCTGTTGGCCTCTTGTGGACCCTCCCCCTGGCTCACAGGTATCTCTTCCCCAGGGTCTTCACATGGTGCCGTCTGTGCCCTAATCACTTCTTATAAGGACTCTGGTCAAACTAGGATCAGTACCACCCACAGGACCTCATTTTACTTTGAATATCTCTTTAGAAGTCCTAAAGCCAAATCCAGTCACATTCTAAAGTACCGAGGCTCCTCCAGAACTTGAATTTGGAAAAAAACTGGGGTGGGGGCTCCAGATGACCTCTCCGGTGGGTCGGGCTGCCACTGGCTGGGTGGTCCCCTGTCACTCAAAGCCCCCCTGGGCTCCTTGGCGGGCGGGCGTGGGGACGCTTAAGACAGCAGAAGCAGAAGCTGCAAGGGTCCCGGGGTCTGGCCCGGGAGGCTGTGCGACACCGTCTCTGCTCCAGGTGATGGGTCCGGGCAAGTCTCAAAGCCAGTCCAGAGGGAAGGGGGAAACGGCTGGGCTTCTCACTCTTGGCCAATGTCCTCTTAAAGGGGAGTGGCTGCACCTCGCCGCCAGGGGCGTGGTCCTTCTGGAGCCCTCCGTACCATTTTGGCAGCAGAAATCACCCAGAGATGTCAGGTGACCCTCCCGGTGCCTTGGCGCTCCGTCTTTAAAGTGAGGATGGTGTTAAAAATACTAAGCGTGTGGCTTGAAGGACTTGTGGAGCGCGTTGAGGATTCTTTTTGAGGGTTGTTAGGCAGCAGGTTCTGCCCCTCGGGGTCCTTCTTTGTCCACAGCTCTACGTTCAGCAGAGCCACCTAGGTGGGGTCCACTCTTACCCCTCGTGGACTTGGTGTCCTTGGGTTGTATTTTTTTCTTTGCGGTGCTGGGATGGAACCCGGGGCCCCCACATGGGAGGGAAGTCTCCATCCCCAGCTGCACCCCCCTAGATCTGAGGCCCGTCCCGTGGAATCCGACCTCTCCGCCATCCCCACACTCTGTCCCCTCCCGGGCTTCTCTGAGGCTTCCTGATGCTTCCCAGTGTCTCTGTTTGCATTCTCTGTCTCTGTCTCTCTGCGGGCTGCATTCTGGGTGATGTCCCCAGGTCCGTCCCGCCAGTCACAGGAGTCTTCAGCTGTGTCTTAGGGAACGTTTTAATTCCGGTGGCCACGCTTTCCTTCCTAGAAGACCTTGTTTCCCTTCCAGTCCGCCCCTGTTTTCATGCACAGTCTCCCGGGGTTGTGCTGTCACCTCGGTTTTTTGGTGGCCGAATCCTCTCCCCTGGCTGCTCCGTGCTCCAGGCCTGGGGCTTGCTGGCTCCGTGGGGCTTGGCCTTTCTGTAGGTCTCCACTACACAAGGGCTTCCTGGTCTGGCTTCTCCTCTCAACCTCCAGCACCGGGAACCTACTTTTTTTTTTTTTTTTGAGACAGACCAGTGCTGTCTGTGGTTGTTGGTGAACTTGGATCCTGGTTCTCTAGCAGGACAATGTCACATTCCCACGTCTAGATCACTGGAACCAGACGTCGGCTTGAATATATGACAAAGGCATCATTTAAAAGCAGCAGGGGAAAGAGGGCTGTTTATTTAAGGATATTGAGACAACGGGTCAGTATTGGGGGCCGGGGGAGGAGGCCGTTCACCCTAACACACACCATGACGACAATAAATCGCAGAGGAAACAAAAACTTAAATATAAATGTGGAGCTGTAAAAGTGCTATAGATGGAAATAATGTGATGTGAAAAGCCTGTTTAATTATTCAACTGATGGCAAAAATCCTCCTGAAGCTGTGACTACAAAAATGTTTAGAAGTTCTGAACATTACTATGAGCAAATCCACAGAGCAAGGGACCAGTTGGGAAGGGAGTCACATGAGATGGTCAAGGCTCAGCGTCCTGGTCTAGTAACACTCCCTCATGGCCCCGGAAGACAAGATCTCGCAGGGAAGCTGGCAAAGGAAATGGACCAGTAATTCACAAAATAAGAAATATAAAGCATGAAAGGGTAGGTTCTCCTCCTCTAATCTCGAAACACCTTAAAACAAGATGTCATTTTACCCTATTGCAAGTGTCAAAAAGATTAGACTGTCCTCTGAGGACGGAGAGGGGATTCTACAGGATCCTCTTGCCTCAATAGGAGTGTGGAATTCGGCAGCCCCGCCCCCACCCCATGTTTTAATCCTAAGAACCCCTGAATGGGACCTTATTTGGAAATAGGGCACGTGTTCTTAATAAAAGGAAGTGGAGGGTCTGGAGAGGGTCATGGGGGATCACCCACGTGGGGCCTCTGTCCTGCACAGGAGAGGAGGAGGCAGAGGAGGAGGAGGCCACTGACTGTAGAGGCTGAGGTCAGAGTGCCCAGGCCACGTGTCCAGGATCAGCAGTGGGTGGGGGCTGGGGAGTTCTAGAAAGGACCCTCCCCTAGGACCTGCAGGGGGACTTTTTACCTTCAGAATTGGGAGGTAATAAGTTTCTGCTGTTCTCAGCCACCCCGATGTGGCCGTGGGCATGGGAGCCACGGGAAACCCCTTCAAGTGCCCCCGGAACGTTCTGGAGGGTAATCTAACACGTGCCTCTCTAGAAGTCACTCGAGATGAGGAACTGAGGATTTGTCAAAGGTTTCTTGGCAAGGATACCTACGGCAGCCTCCTTGAAGGGAGCTGGGTAAACAACCTGCACACCCGACAGCAGTGGGCTGGGAGTGACTGGCACTTTTCTGTATGACGACAAAGATGAAAACCAATGGCAGCCACTGATGGGGAGCTCTCGCTGCACAGAGGGACACCGTGAGCACAGAGGTGCAGGCCACCGGCCCAGGGTCACACAGCCAAGGGGCCCGAGCCTCCGGCCCCAAGCCCCGTGCCGTGTCTTCACCATCAACGGGAGTGTTCGAGGTGCAGCCCTGGACACCGCGATGCCCACGACAGGAAAGGCACCGAGGGACATCAGTGGCAGGCTGTTGGGGAGAAAGCATTCGAACACCTCCCACTTTTGCAAAAATAAAAAGTACATTCAGTGTGAGAGAAGAAAGGCTGGAGGGTTCACTCTGCGTGGAGCAGAGGGCTCCCCCGGGGCTGGGTGGGTTTATTTTCCACAATGAGCACATGTCGCTTTTATAATCAGAACAAAATATCCAAAGACAACTCCCCCCGCCCCCGCCAATGGACCTCACCCACCTCCCAGCTCAGGCACCCGGCGGGTTGGGGACTCTGAGCATGTGACACCCGGGCCCACCAGGGTCTGCTGCCCGCGCCTTCCCCACACCGGCTCTTCCGCAGCATCGATTTCCCCATCCTTCAGAGGAGCCCTGAGGAAAGGGAAGAGCATCTTTGGATCAATGAGCCCTGCAGCTGGGGGTGGCGCCCAGGCCCCGCTGGCTTGTCACTGCCCTGCCCAGGACTGGGGGGAGCTGGTGGGTGGAGGAGCTGGCTGGGCTGTGGGGTGCCAGGGGGTACGTGTGGCAGGGGCCGGGGATTGGCCCGGGGTGGGCGAGGCGGGGGCCGTGTGTGCTGGGGGGCTGTGCACAGGGTGGAGCAGGGGAGTGAGGGGGCGCTGCTGCTTTGTGCTGGGAGCTCTTTGCCTTGACAACAGGGGCTGGCCCCGGCCTCCCCTGTGAAGCAGGAGATGCTGGTGGCCACCCGCTGCCCAGATGGGGCGATGGGGTCGAGGGTGGGGAAGGCAGGAGGGCTTTGCTGTCGGCCTCCTCTGGGCTCTGCCAGCTGCAGCTGGGGACCTGCGGGGACCGCTAGGCTGACAGCCATGCTGTGCGCTGGGCAGAGGGGTGAGGGGCACGAGGGCAACCGCGCCTGGCCCCAGGAGCTCGCAGCGGGGCTGGGGTGGGCGGGGGGTGCTCCTGGGCCCATCTGGCCAGCGGACCCCCATCTGCGCTTGCTGGCCCAACAGGCCACTCTGGGCCTCATTCACATGTCCCTTCCCTCCAGTCACACGGGCCTCGCCCTTCCTGCCCAGACCAGCCAAACCCCTTCCTGACCTGTCTGGTGACCGATCCCTGGCCCCTCGTCCATGGAGATGGGCCTCCTCTGCAGCCCCCACGTTGGCTGCCCAGGCACCCCCACATCTCTGTGTTCCTCCTCCAGGGCGAGGGACAGTCCTTAGAGATCCTGGTTCACCACTCACTGCGCATGCGTCCCCCAGACTGTGAGCTCTGGGGTGTCAGGCTGGTCTGCAGGGTCCTCCTGGCTGGGTCCGCAGCAAAAATGACCCAGCGTGTTCGTGGGGTGGATGAAGGACCGTGACCCTGCAGGAGAGGGGTGCGCGTCCGGGCGGGTGTCCCACGCGGGTGCTGTAGGCATGCTCCAGGCGTGCCCACGTGCACACAGGACTTGCATGTATGTGCCATGTACATTTGCACACCCACGCGTGTGCGCTGGTGCTCACCTGTGTGCACACTGCTTCTCGCTCCAGGTGGAGGCCGATCCGTATCCCCATACTCTCCTCCTTCGCCTGCGCCCTCCACTGCCGCCCACCCGGCGGCCCAGCCCCAGCCCCAGCCCCAGCCCATGGGAGACTCACCGGACTCCAGGTCTGACGCTCCAGCAGCCAGGCCTGGACTCTCGGGAGCAGGGCCGGGCCAGAAGGTGCCAAGAGTACAGTCTCGGCAGAACCGGTGTCTCCCGGGCTCCTCGTCTATGAAGTGGGGAGAGAGCCCCGAGCCCCCCGGGAGACCAAGGCCCACCTGGCAGGAGGGCAGCAGCGTCCACCATGACCCACTGACAATGACGATGGTGGTGACATTCCAGGGCTTAGCCCTGGAGCCAGCCGGAAGCCCAGGCAGGGGGGACCCTGGCTCTGGCCCCGGAGCGTCCCTGCAGCATCCTGGGGCAGGGCTGGGAAAGGAGGCGTCGCAGAGGGACGGGCTCCTGCCTGTGCCCATCCCCAGCCAAAGGCTGGCACCTGACAGGGAGGGAGGGAGGATGGACAGAGGCCGGCCTGTCCCAGGCCCAGGCCTGGGGCTCACAGCTGCCCGCCCTGCCTGCTCCACAGCAGCCGCTGTGAGGTCCACCCTGAGCCTCCGGCCCGTCTTCTGCCTCTCACACACCAGGCTCCGGCCTCGGGGTCTGCGTTTGCCATCCCTCTGCCTGGTGCCCTCGACCCCCAGATCCTCCTGTGGCTGACCCCTGCTCAGCTCAGAGGTCCCCTCCCCAGGTGACCTTGCTAACCACCGTCTCCCAAGTGCCCAGCCACTGGGAGGATCTGGGGGTCGAGGGCACATGGCCACAGTGTCCACGACCCTAGCGCTTTTGGTCAACAGTCCTGTTGAGTCTTCATGGCGGGTGGACACAGCAGGGTGCAGTCCTCGTGCCCTCTTTAGCCAGCACCCACTGTGTCCCACCTCCTCTCAGCCCCCGGTCTGACCATCCTCAGGGTGAAAGGGGGTCCCAAGCCCCTGAGGGCTCCCCACTTAGGCCCTGAGGGTGTCCCGGGCTCTCACAGAGCTGGGGGCCTCTGGCTCTCCCACGTCAGGTCCAGCCTCTGCCCAGACTGGCAGCAGCAGGGCTCGGGGGTCAGGGGGAGGCCCGAGTCGGCCTCGGGTTCCGCTGGGGGCCTCCGCCCTATCCCCATCCGCGCCAGGGCCTCCGAGTAGAGGCAGGTGCCGGTGGCTCTCACAGGCCTCCCACCCGCTTGCTCCCCCCACCCCCCGGGGGGAGCCCCTCTGTCACTTGTCACTCGGGGTGTCTGTGCTGCTGCAACCTGCAGAGCTCCAAGCGGCAGCCCGGGAGCTGGCCGAGGCCTGCAGGGGGGAACCTCCTGGCCACCTGCCTCCTGCCTGATGTTTGTGGGAGGCCGGCCTCAGTGCCCGCCTCAGTTCCCCGGGGACAGGCCTGGGTCCCGCTGGCTGGGGCCAGGGCCAGTGGCAGGTCTCCCGCTCTCCCCTCCTCCCCGGCTCTGGGAAAGGCTGGCACCTGACAGGGAGGGAGGGAGGGTGGACAGAGGCCGCCTGTCCCAGCCCCAGGAGCTGCTCTTGGCTCTGGGGGCTGTCATCTAGGGGTCCCTCGGAGAAGGCCGGGCTCTGGCCAGGGCCCCTCCACACCCACCACCATAAGGCCTTGACTCAGAGACGGCCGTGCAGACCAGTGGTCGGGCTGTCGGAGGGCCGGCGGGTGGGCAGAGGGTCCCCTAAGGCCCGAGGGCTCCGCCTGGCCCCGCAGCGGGCTCCCGGGTCGGGAACTGCATGCGGTGGCTGGGAAGGGCAGAGACTGCCAGAAACGGGGCGGCCTGGTCGATGCTGAGCCCCAGGGGCGCGGGAGCCCAGGGACAGCAGAGTGGCGGTCGTGCCAGGCCCGTGCCCCGGGCTGTCTGCGGTGCCCTCTCCCTTCACTAGGGGCTGCTCACTGTCACTTCACTCTCGCCGCCTGCTCCTCTGATGGCTCATGCACAGCGTTCCGAGGCCTGGCAGGTGCCACCTCCCCTCCCCCGCTGCGGCCGCTCTGTAAAGGACCGAGCCTGGCGCCACTGAGGGGCAGGGAGCCGTATCCCGCAGGCCGGGCAGGAGCCATCTACTTGAGGAAGCACAATTTGGATGGCGCTGGGAAGGGTCTTTCCAGCCTCCCTTTACCCCACCCTGCTGGCCTCTGGACAGGCCTTGTAGTGTACCCCACCTAGGGCCTTTGCACAGGCTCCCAGCTCCAACCTTCCAGAAACCTCCATTCCTTGTTGGCTGTGTGGCCTTGGGCGAATTACCTAACCTCTCTGAGGCTCCATTTCCTTTGCTGGAAAATGGGCTTATAATAGGTGTTTGAGTGTTCGGGTGGTGACCAACACAAAGCACTGGTCTCAGACAGCCAGGGTTGCCCCCCTCCCTCAGGGACTTGCTTCCCTCCGCCTCTCCAGGCTCTGCCAGGGTCTCTGCAGGGCCTCCCTGGCTGATCCTCACTCTGACACTCAGCCTCTGGTCACCACGACCAGCAGATGGAAATAGAAAGGGGACCAGGTCTGGAGACCAAACTGGGTTCACATTCTGGAAAGTTCTGCCAGGCTTGCGTGCAAACTGCTGCTGTTTGCGCCCATCTGCCCCGGATCAGGGGCAGCCATCCAGGCCTGGGTGTCAGCGGGATCTGAGGGGCACCTGCCACCTGTGTGGCCGGCAAGCCACCTCCAGGAACGCCGGCCTGCTAGGTCCCTAGCTCTGTGGCCTCTGCCACCCTCCAGCAGCCAGGGAGACTGTGCCGCAGATGGGAGTGCCCGGCAGGAGGACGCCGTCCCCACGGCTGTGAGGGACCTTCCCACCCCTGCCGCCTGCCCGCTCCCCCCGCCCCTGGGCTCTCCGTCCTGGGAGCTGCCCTGGAAGTCCCCACAGGGTGCTCCACAGAGGTCCCCCTTTCCCAGCTCTCCCCTCCGTCCCAGCACTGACCGTGGCTCTTCAAGCACGAACATGAAGCCCTTGTTTGCTGGACGGAGAGAGACCACGCGGATTCCAGTGTGTGCCCATGGAGACCACAGACAACACACAACCCGCACATCCGAGAATGGGAGTCCCCTCGTTACATGCCCTGCAAAACAGCGGCTGTCCACAGTGGGGTGAAGGCCCTTATCTGTTTAAACTCTCTGAGATAAAACACAGAAATCTAATCTAAATAGAAATTCTGGGCTCAGTTAATGGAGTGATGCAGAGGGGTGGTGGGTGTCAGGCATGGTTTGATCCAGAGGCTCATGGTGTTGCAGGCCCTCCTCACTAGGTCAGTTAGGTGGGTCACTCAGGGTAGCAGCCATGGCGGCTGGGGTCCCAGGACGCCTTTCCTCACCCTGCACCACCATGAAAGGCAGGAGCATCTTGCTCTCGGCCCCTGAGGAAGAGGAAGGAAAGCTGTTTGTCAGAGGGGCTCTGACCCACTCTGGAGAGGGCCAGGAGGAGAACTGCCTGCTTTGGAAGAATGGCCCCTGGGGAGACTGGGGCCTCTTTCTCAGGTGCAAAAGCACAGTGCCCTTTTACAGCTGCGGAACGGCTCAGGAAAACGCCATGGGGGTGCCAGGCAGGCTGCCCAGCGGGCGCAGGCTCCGGGGTCCCAGGCAGGCTCCCACTCTGCAAGCTGCGCCAGGCCGAGCCCAAGCTGTGTGACCTCAGGGAAGCCCCCTCATCCCCTGGGCTCAGGGAGGCGGGTGGGGCCTGCGGCCAGGACCACAGTCGCATGGGCACCTCTGCTGTCATGACCACTGTGGAGAGCCCTGGGCGCAGTCCCCGTATCCAGCAGGTGCTCAGAAATGTTCATCATCGGCTCCTGGGCCATGTGACCCCCACGCCCCAGAGGAGCCAGGTGGCCACAGCCCAAGGTTAAGGGGGGCCCCTCCCCCATTCCCCACCTCTTGTGTCTGGGGGGGCTCCCAGGCTGCAGCAGGCCCTCCCCCCTCCATCGTCTGACCCTGGGCAGCGTCGGCCAACCTGCCGTCCCTCTTCCTCTCTGGCAGGCCAGCCATTAAGCAGCAGGCCCCCAAAGCCCCAGCCTGCAGCCTCAGCACTGAGCACATTTGCAGCCATTAGCAAGAAGCCCCAGCCTGGCTACTCAGGGCTAATGCATGGCCCCCCCTCCCCCCCCTGGGACTGCCAGTCAGAGCTCCATCTGCAGGGAAGGAGAGAGTCTGGGAAGAAAACATGGGGGCTGCACGACCCACATGGACAGTCGTGTAGGTTGTTCACTGCACTAAGATGCTGCTTAGGGGCGAGCAGAGCTGCAATGCCAACAGCTCTCCATGGGCCAGGCTCGGACCCTGCCCAGGCTTCATCCTACATGGGAGGTGGTGCCCTTTTCTCATCCATTCAAAGGCACCCGAGGGGAGGGCGGTGGCCTGTGTGTGGGTCACAGGCAAAAACTATCCAAAAACTCCAGCCCCTGCATCATCTTTTTAAAAATCTCATCCATGGCCACTTTTTTTGGGGAAAGAGTTCTATGAATTTCCTCATTTATACAAATCTGTGTAAATTGATGCCACAATCAGGGTCCAGAACAGGGTCCCCCCCACTTCCCCTCAGTGTGGCCTTCTGTAGCCCCCCCCACCCCGGCAACCACTGATGTGTTCACTACAGTTTTCTCTTTTGGAGAAAATCATATAAACAGGATTGCACAAGACAAGACTGGCTTCTCTCACCCAGCAGGGTGACCTTAGGAGCCATGAGAGGTTGCACAGATCCTTGTCCTGCCCCTTGGTGTCACTCGCAGTCCCCTGTACAGATGGACCCCAGTTGGCGCATCCACCTGCGGCAGAACCGGGCTGTGCTCTGTGTGAGACTGTGGTAAAGCAGCTGCCGGGCCAGCCACGTGCGTCCCGCACCACCTAAGCCTGCCTCTCTCCAGGACCGTGCTGGGAGCCAGCAGGACGGCCAGTCCTGTGGTGAGCAGGCGGGAGGGTGGCTGGCTTCCTAAGAGCACGCCCAGGGCCACTCCCGCTCCACGGGGTGTTCTCGCCAGCAGGGCTCGGGAGTTCCAGTTGCTCCACCGACTCGTCAGCCCTCGGTATCGTCCTCTTTTTATCTGAGCCGAGCTCGGGGTCTGGCATACCAGCTTGGCTTTGGTCTTCCTTTCCCTGATGGCCATGATCCTTTTGTGCCTGGCCCCGCCTCTCTTCTCTGGTGGAGGGTCTGTGCAGGCCTGTGGCCCCCTCTTAGCTGAGTCCGTTTTGCAGGTTGAGTCGGGCAGTTCTTTAAGTACCCTGGACCTCTCCTTCAGATTTGTCATTTGCAGACATTTCCTCCGTCTCTGAGTTAGCCTCTCCTTCTCATAGCAGGACCCTTCTTGAAGAAAGTCTTTCACCATGATGAAGTACAATGTGTCAATTCTGTCTCACATAACCTCTGCTTTCTGGTCCTGAGTCAGAACTCTGCTAAGGCCAAGTGCCCAAGAGTCCTCCCCCGTTCCCTAAGTTGGGTATATCTCACCAGGACCCCGTGACCCACTGCAACTCGATTTTTGCATGTGGCGTGAGGTAGGGATCAAGGGGCTTTTTTCCCTCTTTTTTGCATGTGAATGTCTGATTGTCCCTCAGTATTTATTAAATGCATGAGTGAAAAGCACAAAGGACCTGGTGGTGAGGTTGACCAATGGGGAGGTCAAGATTGCTATTTGGTGGATAAAGGATACTTTTTCAACAAATGGTGTAAGAATATTTCAATATCCCATTTTTTGAACAAACCCCAACCTACTCCTTGGATCTTGTACAAAAATAAACACACAGGGGTTACAGACTTAAATGCAAAGCATGAAGGCACTCAGCAGTCCATCTCCATCCCGTGAGATTCCCAGCCGGCTCAGGACAAGTCAAGGGAGAGCCTTCCACAGCGATCCTGAGGGTCCCAGGGATTGGGGTGGGAGGAGGGACCCCACGCTTTCCTCCAACATGACCTCCGCCCTGCGTTCTCCACTGCCTGCTTTCTTTGCATCATCTCATTTAATACTAAAATAAATCAGCAAACTTTTGGAGGCAGGAGTTTTTATTTCCACTCTGTGGGTAAGAGATGTGAGCAGCTTAGAGAGGTTAAGGAACTTGCCTAGGGTCACACAGTAAACAGGGGAGCAAGCTTTGAACCGGCATGTGGCCCTCAAAGCAGAGCGTGGTCAGGCCAAGCATGAGGCCACATGCCAGGCCTGGGCTCTGCATCAGTCCTTGGCCTGGCACTCAGGTCCTTGGCTCCCCCAGCAGCCCACAAACTTTCTCTTCTCAACTCCCACAGCTGACCCATCCCGTCTGGTTCCAGATGGCCTCAGAAGCTAGCGGAGGTGCGAACTGCCCACGTGCTCTCAGGGATGCACCTTCCGCAGCGTCACTGCACAGCACACAGCGACCTCCAGGGAGGCCGAAGCGCCTGGGCCTGGCACAGGGAGTCTGGCGGGGAGCACGGGGAGCCCGGTAGAGCCAACCCACCACGCCCCTGCTCTGAGCTCAGCGCTGGCTGAAGTAGACGCTCGGTCAACATCGGGGCTGTGTGGCTTCTCTCTGTCCGGGGGCTTTTACTTTTATTATCCAGCCTCGAAGGACCTTGTGGCTTGAGGTGGAAGGTGAGCGGCCCCGCCCACCCACGGGCACGCCCACCTCCCCTGCAGGACCCCTGCGCCCCAGCTGCTCACTGCAGCTCCTACTGTGGGGGGACTGGGGTGGCCAGGAGCGGGGAGGGGCTTTAATTCCTTTCCCCACTCAAAACCCCGAGCTGACCCTCAGGAGGGCCCTGAAGGGGCCTCAGGATGCCGGGCTCCCCCAGAGGGGAGAGGCCCTTGCCTCATGGAGGCTGCCCAGAGCATAGGTGCCTGCCGTCCACTAGCGTCTATGACCCCAGCAGCCCACTGGACCCTGCCCACCTCCAGCCTCAGCAGCCCCCAGATCCCCACTGTGGCCACGCCTGCGCCGCCCCTCCCGGCCCTCCTCTCCACCCATCCTTGGCCAGTAGCTGAGGACACCCCTGTAGGACGAAAGTCCTCGCCCCACCCCCACCCCGGGGACCTTCAGCCTGGCTTCTCCAGCTCTGGACCCCGGAAATCTGTCAGAATGGAGCCATCTCTGGAGTTTGGTTCCTGGGTCCAGAGTGGGGAGGGACTGGGGCCCAGGGCCCATCTGTGCCAGCAGCGGCCCTGCTGGGACTTCAGCTTAGCCCGCCATCTGAGGGGGCAGGGTGCTGGGTGAGCAGGACCGGCAGGCGCCCTCCGCGCTCAGCCCCTGCCCACCGCCTGCCTTCTCCACATCCCCCCCTGGACCCACCCTGTGGGGCAGGTTCTCGCTTCTGCGCCTCTGTACACGCTCCCTCCGGGGGACACTTTCTCCAACTGCTCCCTTGGGGAACTCCTACTCATCCCTCAAAACCCAGCTTCTTCCATCCATGATTCCTGAGGCCCCTCTGCACCTCACCTCTCTCTCCCCATACACGTGCCCTGATTTGTTAGCATTTTATTTTGCTGGAAGCGCTTTATCTTTACCATAATGGTTTTGCCTGCAGTCCCCATGCTTACCAGGTGTCTGAATTTGGGTGTTATCTATCCACCTCTCTGAGACCCTTTCATTTTTTGTAAAAACAGGGATTGAACTATTACCCTTTAAGTCAAGCCTGGTGAATATTACCCTTTAAATCATTGCTGGTGGCACACCCCTGTAATCCCAGCAGCTCAGGAGGCTGAGGCAAGAGGATCACAAGTTCAAGGCCAGCCTTAGTAATTTAGTGAGATCCTATCTCTAAATAAAAATAAAGGAAGGAAGGAAGGAAGGAAGGAAGGAATGTGGCTCTGTGCTTGAGCGCCCCTGGGTTCAATCCTTGGTACCGAAATATAAATCATTTTTTAAATAAAAGAGCTGGGTATGGGTCAGCAGTAAGTGCTTGCCCAGCATTCCTGAGGCCCTGGGTTCAATCCCTCAAACTGCAAACAAAGCCGAACAAAACAATATTACCCTATGCATTGCTTCGAGGTAGACGTGAGCACCGCACACCAGAGGCCCTGCTCAGCCCATGGCGCGGCTGCTGCTCAGCTACCCCAGTGCCTTTGCAGCTGCCTGGGGCGCTCTGGGAGTCTGGGCTAGTGTCTCCTCCAGCTCAGGATCCTTAGGTCCCAGGATGGGGCTTCTCCTAGGAAGATGGCTCTGTAAGTAGCTCCGTCCCTGCAAACGGTCCCCACTGTGACGCTGTCACTGGCTGTGTGTAGGGAAAGGGCCTCTTGTCCCT
The DNA here is from genome assembly GCF_021218885.2 of Marmota monax. Taxonomy (NCBI): domain Eukaryota; kingdom Metazoa; phylum Chordata; class Mammalia; order Rodentia; family Sciuridae; genus Marmota; species Marmota monax. The sequence continues at coordinate 21,677,189 of NW_026692912.1, forward strand.
CTGGGGCCTCCATTTGGAGTAAGAGGAGCCAATAGGGTCCACAAGGTGAGGGAAGCGGGGGTGGGGACAGATGCTCAGCCAGGAGACAGGGGCTTCATCGTCCAGAGCAGTCTGCAGACCCTGGAGCCTGTGGAAGAGGCCCTGTGCCCCCCACCCGGCCCCCAGGGGCCTGCCCAGGGCGGGAGGAGGAGGCAGAGGCCTGGCCCCAGCCGCAGAGCTGGAGAAGAATCTCTTGATCTCTCGGCTGCACCGAGAGGCGGAGGCAGCAGGGCCCTGGAGATGGTCTCCATGACAACCGCTGCCACTCACTCCCCATCTCGGATGTAAATTAGTTACAATTTTATTAGTGTGCAGAATTTCAAGAGGCCGAATCCTGCCTCGGAAAGGAAGAGGATGGGGGGCGGGATGGAGGTGCAGAGGACAGTTTCCAGAGCCTGCCATCCCGCCAGGACCCCGACCCCAACCTGGAGGGCCACTGGCCCTTGCTCGCCTGCCCTGGCCACGAGGAAGCACACAGACCCGTCCTCTCCTCCGGCCTCCCCCTGCCGCAGCCTGGGAGCACCCCCACCTGACTGGGCTGACAGGGAGGCCGCAGAAGGCCACGGGTCGTAAGCCACCCCGAGGGTGCCCGGTGTGCCAAAGACACTCTCTCCTCCCTCCCAGTCGCCTCCCAGGATGGGTCGGAGTTCACTGGGCACAGCCTGGTGCTTGACAGAAGGGTGAGGCTGTCACCACGGGTCCTGGGTCCTGGCTTCAGGACACAGGCGAGGCCCTAGGTGCTAAGAGTCATCGTGTGGGGCTGCTGCCCTGTGGCCCGGGATCGCGCACCTGTCCCCTCCAGCAGCAGGCAGATGTGGCCGGGGACAGAGCTGGGGCCTCTGGTGTGGACTGTGGGTCGTGTGTGCAGGCTCAGCACGCACAGGGCTTTCCCCAAGGAGGTTCAAGGAACAGATGAGTCTTCTTCCTAAGGCTGCTGTGAAGATGAGTTGTGTCCCCGAGGCACACCCACCGAATGTGCTCCTCAGGTGGCTGGGTCCTCCCCTGCACAGAGCACTTGAGACCCTGCAGAGCCCCTGACCTGGGGCCTGCACTGGGTGTGCACAGAGTGGGTGACGCTGCGCGGTCAGGGCCAAGTGCAAGAGGAAGGGGAGGGGCCAGGGCAGGTGTCACCTGGACTGAATCCCCAGGCCAACCTGGAGAGAGGCCGAGGCTCAAGGGCATCGCAGAGTCTGAGATGTCCGGGGCCTGCAACCCTGGGAGGATGGAGAGCAAGAGGGACGAGGCCCGGGGTCAGGCGGAGGGAGGGTGGATGGAGGGTGGACAGAGGCTCGGATGGAGGTTGGGCAGGCCACCTGCTGTGGTGACAGGCGCTAGGACTGGGATCCCTTAAGAGCCATGTCACCATGAGTAAGCATCCTAATCCTCCAGCCTTGGCCTTGGCCTCCTTTTTTTGGGGGGGCGGGGTGCTGGGGACTGAACGCAGGGTCTCGCCCATGCGAGGCGAGCGCTCTAGCCTTGGCCTCTTGACTGGAGGACAGTGGTGGGAGGAGTGAGCTGGGGCCTCCAATGATGGTCAAGTACTGAGGACGAGGCCTGCACACAGTCAGGGCTTAATAAATGTCCACATTTTTTCCATCCCACGTCCTGAACCTGGCCTGGGGTCACGTGGTGAGTTGAGACACGGGGGCTGCCCGGGGGCTCTGGGCCCACTGTGCAAGGTGGGCAGTCCCAGCTCAGGGCCCTGGTGGTCAGGAAGGGCCAGGGGGCTGCACAGCTGGCTGGGCAGGGGCAGTGGGAGGGCAGCCCTGAGCCGGGAGCAGCCTGTCGTCCACATGCTTGGGCTCAGGCCAGGGTCAGGGGTTGGCAACTCCAGACTGTTCAGGTGAATGAGAGGGACATGGGACGGCCAGGGGAGCACAAGCTGAGCACAGGGACAGGCCGGGGAGAACACTGCAGGAGTCCAGGGAGGAAAGGAGGAATGGGTGCCTTGGGTTTGGCTCCCAAGCTGCTGTTGGAGGCCTCTGAGAGGCCATTTCAGGGGGCAGCGGGGAGCAAAGCGCTCTGCAGAGGGCACGCGAGGACAAGGGGCCGTAAGCTCAGAAGGGGCTGCTCCCACGGAGCCTCCCTGCTCAGCCAGAGCGGGGTCTGCTCCCCTGCGCAGGCCTCACCCTCCCATGGCCTGGAAAGTCCAGAAGGTGCTTCCGAAGGGGATTTGGGTTTGGTCTCAACAGTCCCAGTCTACGCCTCCCAGGCAGCCTGGGCTCCTGACGTGGTGGAGCTTCCCGGGCAGCAGGCCTTGGGGTGACCACAGCCTTGAGCAGAGAGAGACCAGGTCTGCAGGAGGAGGGCCGCCCGCGCCATGGGGCTGGACACCATGGAGCCATGGGGCTCACGCCCTGGGGGCAGCGCCTACCTGTAATGTGATCGTGCCCCAGAACCTGAGCAGACGGGCCCTGTGACCGTCCCTGAGCCCTGTGATCAGTCAGGCCCCATCCTGAGGGGGCGGCAGGCTCCCGGGCTTCACCTGAGCTCAGCTGTGGCCCCGTGGTAGCGGCAGGTCACTCCCCGGGTGGAGTGGACAGGAGGCCACACAGGGAGACCCAGGCAGCCCGGCTCCTCCATCCCCCAAACGCCATGTTTTGTGGCCCGAGGGCTGAAAATTGTAACAGGCAGGAGCAGGGCTGTGCCCGCCCACCCGTTCCGACGTGTGTCTCACTAATTATGCCACACACCGGAAAACTTAATTAAATCGGTGCTTGGTGTGTAATTTCAACTAGTTTGGAAGTCGGGGGAAATCAAACAAACAGCCACATGGCCCTGCCAGCCCGTGTCACCCCGGTGGGATGCTGCAGTCCTGCCCTGTTCAGCCCAGGCCGCGAGGCCCCTTCCCTCCCCGCACAGAGGACCTGCCCTGCTCCTCCTGAGAGCACGCGTTCCCACCTGCGCACGCACAAGCGCACGCTCACCCCAGCACAAACACAGCAAGGAGGCGCCTGGTGGCCCTGGTGACCCAGGAGAGTCCAGGCTGCTGAGTGACCAGGAGCCTGGGGACAGGCCGGCACCCAGCTGTGATGCCATCCTGCTGGGCTCTGTCCCCACCTCTTGGAGCCCAGCAAGAGCGTCCGCAGGACACAGGGCTCCGGGAGGGCAGTGGCAGGGGACCCAGACAGCAGTTCAGACACTGCGGAGCAGCCAGGATCCACGTCTTGCCATTGATGGGGCGCGTGCCCAGGGAAGAGAATGGGAAGGAAACAGGGGGCGTCCCTGGCAGAGGGGAGCCCATGGGTCCTCCACGACTTTCGGCACCACCATCTCTTGAGGGCTGGGTTGGGCTCCAGCAGCAGGATGGCCAAAGATGGCGGCCAGTGGGCCACAGGAGGGCGCATGGCGGGCAGAGCAAGAGGGCTGTGCCGAGTGAGGCGCCAGTCAGGGCCGGCGTGTTGCCTCTCAGAACTGCCCCTCGAGGTAGCACTGTTCACGGGTTGGAGGCTGAGGCTAGAGGCTCAGAGGCCCAAGTGACTGGCAAAAGGAGGCTGGGTTTGAACGGAGGCTGACACCACAAACTGTAACTCCTGTGGAGAAAGAGAAGGGCCAGGCACAGAGCCCAGGGTGGTGGTCAGGCCAGGCCTCGCTGGCGCCAGGCACGGGTTCTGGGTGCAGGTGTTTCACTGAAGGGTGGCCTGCGGAAGCCCCAGGCAGAGACCAGGGCTGAGGTGAGGGCTGGTGGAGTCCCTATGGCCAGAAGCAGGTGGCCGGAAGCCTCAGTCTCCCACTCCCAGGCCACCACACCGTCGGGGACAGCAAGGCCAGGGACTCTGCTCAGCACACGGCAGGAGCTCAGGACAGAAATGTTTGGCAACAGCCGACTTGGTGAGCCTGCAATTCCTGAGACTCGGGAGGCTGAGGCAGGAGGATCTCAAATTCAAGGCCAGCCTGGACAACTTAGGGAGGCCCTGTCTCAAAATAAAAAGGACCAGGGTTGTGGCTCAGGGTGGAGTGGCCCTGTGTTCAATCCCCAGTACCGCACAAGAAAAGAAAAAGAATGTTTGGTGAACTAAAGAAGCAAGGTCTTTGTGCAGAGAGCCGTTTTACCCAGGTCACCTGCCTGCAAGGGCGGGTGGCCTCTGTCCTGATGCTGGACCCTCTGTGCACTGCTGGGGGCACCCTGCAGGCCGTATGCAAGCAGGGGTGAGGTTCTCCGGCTGCTCTCTCCCCACACACCTGGGCCCTGGGTCCCTGTGCCTCCCTACAGCCATCTAGTCAGACTTGGTGACCCTGGCCCAGGCAGATGGAAAGCCCGGGGTGACATGCCAGGTGTGGGGTCAGCTGGGCCTGGGCACCAACCCTGCTCTGCTGTTTACCACCCTGGTCCCGCCTGGTTCTCTTGGGAGCCAGGCCTCTGGAGCTCGCAGAACTGGAATCTTCTTACCAGTGAGATCTTGGGTCAAGGCCGGCTCCTCCCGCAGAGGCTCCCTGATCCGTACCCTTCCTCCAGCCTCTGTCACTCAGGAGTGGAGTTTGCTGATTTGTCTCTGTCCAGGGGCAGAGGCTGCAGTGGCCTTATCCCTGTACCCTGGGTCCAGCACCAGCCGTCCAGGAGGTGCCTTCACCTGGTTCCACATGGTTCCCTGCCTAGTCCGGACGACCCTGGGGGCCTCTCCACGGAGCCCCGCCCACGCCGCTGCAGCAGGCCTGGCACCTGACAGGCCTGGGAGGAGGTCCTGGAGGAGGTCTGGCCGAGGTGTTCCCACCAACCTGGTCCTTTGAGGGTCTGTGCCCGGCTCCCTCCCTCCCCCCACTGCCCCCTCCTCCAGCCTCCCCCTCCCTCCCCCTCCCCCGTCCCTGGCCCTGCCGGCAGAGCTCCGAGGTAGGTCTCCCTCTTTCAGGGCTCGGTCCAGCCTCCCTCCTGCTCGCTGGTTCCTTCCTGCAGCCTCACCCTGTCCAAGGGAGGGGCGCCAGGGGCCGGTGATTTGCAGTTCCCAGAGCAGTCGTCTCCGCAGCTGCACATCTGGATCATCAGGGCGCTCTGGAGACGGAGCAGCCCGGCCGGGACGCAGCCGCCCCCTCCTCCCGCCCTCCCCCCCCCCCCCCCCCCCCCCCCCTCCCCCTCCCCTCCCTCCCCTCCCCCTCCCCTCCAGCCGGTATTTTTAGCTGCTGCGGAGCATTAGCGCGCGGGGGAGCGCGGCGAGGCTGGAGCGGCTTTATCTGTTGTGACAGCCCCAAGGGCAGCTGCAGGGTCCTCCCTCTCAAGTTCTGAGCGCGCTCCCCTCTCCGGGTCGAGCCTCAGCTGGACGGGGGCAGGTCTCAGCCGTGGGTCCGAGGCCCAGGCTCCGCAGCAGCATCAGGCCGCTGGCCTCCGCCCCCTCCGCAGCTGCCTCTCCGGGTTCCCTGCCTCCTGCTCAGGCCTTTGTCTCTGGAAGACTCCACACCGGGCTCCCTCGTCCCCTGCCAGGGTCCCCCTCTCCCCTGCCTGGTCCTGTCCTTGGGCAGCTTCTCTCAGCCCTAGGGTGGCTCCCCCAGCCTCCCTCTGCACCCTTCCCTGGACAGGGCGGGGTAGGGGCTCCTGGGCTGACCCTTCAGTGCACCCCATACCCAGGGACTCCTGGTCCTGCCAGGCCCGGCAGGACCAACTGCTTGGGGAGGTTCCCCCAGTGCAGCCCATCTGCAGAGTCCACCTGGCCCTGGGTGGTCTGTGTTCCTGGGGTGCCCCAGTGCCACCCTTCTTCCCCACCTGGCACCAACCTAAGCTTACCTGTGTGGGTGCCTGAGAATCAGCCCACCCGGCACTTCCCACACACTCTGCTCCATACCACAACAACTGTGGGCTGCAGACCCTCGTTCAGGACAGAGGAGGCAAAGGGTTCAGAGACGTCAGCCAAGCCCCTGGGGAGCCCAGCCGGCCTGCAAGGGCCTCCGTGTCCCAGACCTTGCTCCCCTGCGCATGTTCCGGGGCTCAGGGACCCAGAGGTAAAGGTTCTGCTCAAGATCCCACAGCCCAGCTGGTGCAGGGGAGAAGGAGGAGCCGCTCCCCAGGTCAACTGTAGGGGAGCCAGGGGGTGGGGGAGGCCTTGCTCCAACCGGCATGGGGCTAGGTTTGTCCTCTTTGGAGACCTTGCAGTGGTGGCTCTCTGGCTCTTCCCCACCCGGGCCCAGTTCTGGGCGCTGCCCTCCCTCCTGCTTCTGGCTCTGCCCTGTCCTGCCCAGGTCCCCCTGTCCCCTCTGCTGCCTCTCCGAGGGCCCTTCACCCTGCTCTGTTCTGGCTTCCCCGGGGTCACTCAGGCCTGTTTTACCTCTCCCTCCCTCCCCTCCGCTCTCCATGCTGATTCTGCCCAACACACAGGCACACTCGCGCGCACACACTCACACACACACACATTCGCACACACACACACACACACAGGCACACTCGCGCGCACACACACACACATTCGCACACACACACACATACACACGCAGACACGCTCACACTCATGCAAAGACACACATTCGCACATCCAGCCCCCGTCACTCGGGCAGTGAAGGAACTGAGGCTGGCCCCAGGGGAGGCTTGGGAGGTCTTGCTCCCCACTCGGAGGCGCCTCCTGGGTGGGGTCGTGGGGCAGGGGCCGGGCTAGGAGGGCTCGCTGGGGTCTCAGGTGAGGGACACTCCGAGGGCCAAAGCTTCTGGGAGGCAGGGATCCCCGCAGCCTCTCAGGGGAGGCCACTGTCCAGAAGGCAGAGAGGTCGGCTCCAGTGGGCCACGGTGATGGTGACTAGCCAGGATCCAAGGACAGAGGTGGCCATCACCTTCGGGCCTGCATCATCACCTTCACGGGGAGGCACGAGGCCACTGGCCCTGGGTGCCCGGCCGTGGAGAGCCTGCCTCCTCGGCCCCCTGTGCCTTAACTTCTTCCTCCTGTTCTCCAGGTGCTGGGAGCGGGCAGGGCTTGGCTCTGGAATCCAACAGCCCTGGGTTCGAATCTCAGCTCTTTTCACAAGCCCTGCAACGTCTGGGGTGACTGTCCCCCAGCCCAGCTTTATTCACCTCTAACATGGGGACATGGCAGCTGCCCCTCAGGGCTGTGCCAGGGACCTGCCTAGGCCTGCACACAGACACGGGCCTGCGGGGAGTCGCTGGTACAGGCCCGCACACCCCAGGGCTCTCTGCCAGGGCCAGCTGCGTGTCCTCGGCCCTGAGCGGGAGCCCCTGCTCCACCACCTAAGCGGTCCCCGAGGCCTCTCTTCCTCCTCCGTACAGCGGGACAACAATGGCAGGACCCTCAGGGGCCAGACTGGCTGAAAGCACCCAAGAATGCGCTGAGCTCAGCAGCGTGGTGGGTGGGCTGAGCTCAGGGCCCTGTCCCCACCGTCATGTGCCCAGGCAGAGGACAGCCCGGGCAGCCCGAGGAGGACGAGCCCCACATTAGACAGCGGGAGGCTGTGCTCTGGGGGAAGGGTGACTGAGGAGGGAGGGGCTACCCCGGGAGCCAGGTGTGAGCAGCGGGAGGGTAGGTCCGGGTTCTGAGCTGCCCGGGGACCACTGGGACAGGTGGGCTGCAGGGCCTGAGACCAAGGGGCCTCCAAGCGGGCAGGGCCTCCCAAGCACTGGTGGCTTCCCACCCCAGCAGCGGACGGCCTTGTTCTAGCTGGTGGCCTCCGTCCTCTTGGCCCCGGGCCTCTCCTGACCCCACCTTTGTCCATTCCTCCTCCGTCTGGTCTCCCTGCTCCAGAAGGCCACCCGGCGGGAGGGACCAGGTCCCATTCCCTGCATGGTCCCTCTAGGTGGCCGTGCCATCCGGGTGCTCCAGGCTCTTCACTGACTGAATGAGCGAGTCAGCAGGTGACTTCCGGGCAACAGGGCTCCAGGGACACCAGGCCCTTCATGGATGGACGGTGGGGGCAGGGCTGCTTCTGCTGCTGTTCAAGCCCTGGCACTTCCAGCAGAGGCTGGGCCTTGTTGCCCGCGGGCCCCGTCATCCTGAGGTCCCTGTCCCAGCAGCCATTCTCTAGTTTGCACTGGGGTCCTAGTCGGCACTGGCATGGGTCAGGTGGGGGTCGCCGTGACCTTGACGTCCTCCTCAGGGCCGCGAGCCCCCTGCCCTGGCTCCCCCCCTTGCCTCGCCTCCCGCCTGCCTCCCGCTGCCCCTCGCCTCCTCTCTGCGCTGCTCTAGGGGCACTCAGCCTCCCTGGCCACTCGGGCACTGCCAGTGCCCCTCCCTGCCCAGCCTCCCACCAAGAGGCCCCTTGGGATGCCCCTCCCTCTGCTGGGATGCGGATCCCCTGCCATAGTGTGGCCGCGCGGGGACCACCTCCTCCCAACAGCCCCTGCCAGCCCCCAGCGGTGCCCCTCCGAGCCCCGACCAGGCCCTGCCTCTCCCTCCTCCACCCTGCAGCACCTCTGAGCCTCTGCCATCAGGCTCTGCTCTGCTGTCACCCACCTCCCCCCAGGAAGCTAGCGCCCTGCTGGTCTGGCTGGCTTGCTTCCCTGGGCCCGCACCTGCGCAGCAGGAAGGAACCACTGCTCCAACCTGGGGCTCAGAGCAAGGCCAGCACGGGTAGCTCACACAGAGGAAATGGGTGCCAGAAGGACAAAGGGGAGGTGCGCTGGGGAGCAGGCGGCCTGGGCTTGTGTCCTGAGCACCTCGGGCCTCCGCGCAGGTTGCTTAACCTTAACCAGGACCCCGTCTCCTCATCTGTGAAATGGGCGTGATAACTGGATGGCCGCATGGGCTGCACGAGTCTGGGCTGCCTCCGACACCTGGAAGCTGCACACGTGACGTCTAAAGATATAACTTTGGATATAACTCGTCCAGATCCTGACTGTTTTTATTTTGGGGAGGGGGGCATTGGAGATTGAACTCAGGGCACTCGGCCACTGAGCCACGTCCCCAGCCCTATTTTGTGTTATTTAGAGACAGGGGCTGAGTTGCTTAGCACCTCGCTTTTGCTGAGGCTGGCTTTGAACCCGTGATCCTCCTGACTCAGCCTACGAGCCACTGGGATTACAGGTGTGCTCCGCCGCGCAGGCCAGCTCCCAACTCTTGAGACCCCACCTCACCTGGATTCTGCTCAGTCCCCTCCTTGTGGGGATGCTGCCTTCCCCTTCCACCTGTCCTACATCCACATCCGATCCTTTCTGCAATCCCCAGGGCTCTACTTAAAACACCCTAAATCCAGCCATGCTTCGTCCTCCACCAACCCCGACCCTCACCGGCCAACACCATCTCTCCTCTGGGCTCTCCCGGCTCCTCCCTCTTGTTGCAGCTTCCCTCTGGCCCTTCACTCTGTTCTCTACTCAAGACAGAGTGTTTTAAAGCACAGCCCAGTCCCCAGCACCATACAACCAACCCACAACCCAGTCCCCAGCACCACTCAACCAACCCACAAGCCGGTCCTCAGCTCATTCTGTCCGCTCCCTACCTGGGCTTCAGGTGTGCTTAGACACAGGATGTGGGCAACCCCACCTCGGGGCCTTTGCACCTGCTGCCCTGCCCTGGACCTCTCCTCCCAGCCTTCCAGGGCTCCCCCCTCACTTCACCCCAGTCTCAGCTCCAGCGTCACCCCTCCCCTCCCGGACCTCCCTTTCCAGCCCCCAGTCCGCGGGCTCCCTGGCCCACCCAGCTCTGCTTTCCTGTGGACCTCTCCTGCTCCTGGATTGCAGTGCTGGGTTTTCCTTTGTTCTTTGTCTCTCTTCCCTAGAACGTGAGCCTCACAGATGCCAGAACTTTGTCTCCTGGTGCATTGAAGAGCTCCTGGCAGGAGTATCTGCTCATAAATATGGACTGGACAAATGAATGAATGAATGCCCAGCACCATGACTATCATTATTGCTCTGCAAAGGCTGCGGGAGGACGGAGGACCAGCGCGACTGAGCCTAACAGAGAAACCACCCGGCGGCCTGACCCGGCCAGTCTTCCGCCAAAGACCAGAGACCAGTGGGCTTCTGTCATCGCTGGGGCTCAGTCTTCCCGCTGCTATGGTTACCAGGCACCCGTTCCAGAGGAAAGGCAAGGCCAGGCTGACTGTGCCGCTCTGCCCAGCTCCCTTAGGCTGCCCAGGATGTGACAGAGAAAGGTCAACCCAAGGGCCACCTCCACCTGGTCTTAGCTCCACCCTGCCCAGGTTGGAAGAGAAGGGAGGGACCTGCCGTCCTCTGCAAAGGGTCCGTCCTCACCCTGCATTCCTGGAGGACAGGTCAGGCCCTGGGCCACTCAAAGCTGCACACACCATGGCCCCTACCCCCAGGGTGGTTTCCTGGAGGGGAGGGGCGGGCTGCACTGACTTAGCTGTGTGTAAAAATAGCATGACTCCACGTGACCCAGAGGAGGCAGGTGCGCAGCCAGGAGGGAGGAGGCCCAGAGCTCCCACACGGCCGCCCCTCCTGCCACTGTCCACTCACCCTGCACGTGCCCACCTGGCCACAGCTGGCTCCAGCTTAGCAGCACGGTGGAGCAGGAGGTTCCCCACACCACCAGGTCCCCACCCATGGCCGGCAGCGGTAGAGGGCCGTCGCCTTAGGACACACAGCGGCCTGGCCCAGCCACAGAGCTCCAGAAGGCAGGGCTGGTGTCCGGCTCTCCCACAGCGCTGGCCTGCACCCATGTCCTCCACTCCTCAGGGGATGCCCCTGATTGTCAGACCCTCAGGAACTGACCACTGCACCTCAGTAGCATCTGCAGGGGCTTTGGGGCCCCAGCTGTCACTGTCCCTGTCATTTTCACGACTGTAGTCACCACCATCACCTCCATCGTCACCACTGCTATGGGGGGAGTTGTGTCTCCCCAAAAGACTGGATCCACTCCTAATTCTAGTGCTGGACTTAGTTATTTCTTGCAGTGTAGGGATTGAACCCAGGGACACTCTATCACTGAGCTACATCCCCAGCCCTTTTTATTTTTGAGCAAGGTCTGAGTTGCCCAGGCTGGCCTCAAACTTGCAATCCTCCTGCCTCAGCCTCCCGGGTCACTGGGATTATAGGTGTGTGCCAGCATGCCCGGCTAGGCCTAGTACTTCAGAATGTGACATTGTTTGGAAATAGGGTATTCAGAGGTAATCAAGGTAAAATGGGCCACTGTGTGGGCCCTTATCCAGTGAGACCACTGAAAGGGGTATTTGGACACCAACACACACACTCACGGAGGAAAGGTGGCCTGAAGATGCAGGAAGAAGAGGCCATGTGAAGATAGCAGGTGGCAGGGATGTACCTAAAGCCAAGGAATGCAGCTGTGGAGCTAGGAGCCAGGAGGGAAAGGGTCCTTCCCAGTGCCTTCGGAGGGTACAGGGCCCCGCAGACACTTGAATTTGGATTTCTGTTCTGTAGAACTGTGAGGCAACTCTAGCAAACCAATACAACCACCATCTCCATCACCACTGCTGTCACCATCATCATCACCACCATCTCCATCTCCATCTCCATCTCCACCACCACCATCATCACCACCACCACCACCACCACCACCATCACCACCACCACCACCACCACCATCACCATCATCATCACCATCACCATCACTACCATCATCATCATCTCCACCACCACCACCACCACCACCACCACCACCATCACCATCATCACCATCATCATCACCAGCACCTCCACCACCACCACCACCACCCCATTACCAGCACCACCAGCACCACCATCACCATCACCACCACCATCACCACCACCACCACCATCACCACCACCACCACCTCCACCATCACCATCATCATCACCACCACCATCACCACCACCATCACCATCATCATCACCACCACCACCACCATCACCACCACCATCACCATCACCACCACCACCACCATCACCATCATCATCACCACCACCACCACCATCACCATCATCACCACCACCACCACATTCACCATCATCATCACCACCACCACCATCACCATCACCACCACCACCACCACCATCACCACCATCACCACCACCACCATCACCACCACCATCACCATCTCCACCATCACCATCACCACCACCATCACCATCATCATCACCATCACCATCATCATCACCACCACATTCACCATCACCATCTCCACCACCACCATCACCACCACCACCACCACCATCACCACCACCACCACCACCACCATCACCACCATCACCATCACCATCATCATCACCACCACATTCACCATCATCATCACCACCATCACCACCACCACCACCATCACCACCACCATCACCATCTCCACCATCACCATCACCACCACCATCACCATCATCATCACCATCACCATCATCATCACCACCACATTCACCATCACCATCTCCACCACCACCATCACCACCACCACCACCACCATCACCACCATCACCATCACCATCATCATCACCACCACATTCACCACCATCACCACCACCATCACCACCACCACCACCACCCCAGCTTCACCTCTGCCTTAGCCTCCTTTGGCTGTGTGACAAATTGCTACAACCTTGGTGGCTTAAACAACTCCAGTTATTCTCTTACAGTCCTGGAGGAGAGAGAGCTGAAGACAACCTGTCACCAGGGCTGTTTTCCCTACGGAGAGATCCTTCTCCCCTTCCTCAAGTCACCTGGGCTTATAGCTACATCACTCCAATCTCTGCCTTAGTCTACACATGAGTCTCTCTTTTCTTGTCTAAGGACATTTGCGATGTCACTGAGGTCCCACCTGGGTAATTCAGATGACCTCATCTCAACATCCTTAACTACATCTCTAAAGACCCTTAGCCAGGGCCAGGTCACAGTCTCAGGTTCCAGTGCATGTGGAGTGGGCGTATCCTTCAGGGGGTACCATCAGTCCACTGTGGCCCCAACCTTGGCCTTGTGGTATGGCCAGGGCTGGTCCTGGTTTCCCTGCATCAAGGCCTTGACACCTAAAGACAAACACATAAGGCACCAAGGCTCAGTGGGAAGAAGGATCTTGTCCCAAGTTTCATGTGGAGATAAGGATTTGAACCCAGGCAGCATGGCATCAGCGCCCCTGCCTCACCTGGGCGCCCCACCCAGCCTCTGAAGTCCCCGCCAGAGGAAAAGTCCCCACAAGAAACGGTGCGCAAAAGAACCTGGGAGCCCAGGGTCCCTCTCAGTCCTGCCACCAACCAGCAGCGCGCCCCCCTCTGGGCCTCAGTTTGCTCATCTGTGAAGCGGGAAGGTGGGGAATGGTGGGTCTGGATGACCCCAAGGGCCCCTCCCAGCTCTGGTGTTGTGTGACGCTGTCACTGTCATCTCTCAAATGCTGCCCAGGGTATGATTCCCACACCAGCGAAGCCCTCCCCACCATTCCTGCTGCCAGATGTGGGGCCTGCCCGGAAAGAGCCCACGGGGTGAGCGGAGTGGGGGAGGTGTCCCCTGGCTGCTTGCCACCTCGGCCTCGCCCTGGCCACCGAGGGCATGGGAGCTCTTTCCTCAGGCTCCGTGAAGGACCGTGGGGAGGGCTCTTCCTGGAGCCCCTGGGTACGGAGTGCGTGGCAGGCTGCGCTGGAAGCCAGTGGGGGCTGGGAAGTTAGCTGGCTGTGAGGCTCCAGACCGGGAGAGTTCAGCCGGGAGCTGGCCCCGTTGCCAGACCCCAGAACATCTGCAGAGGGGACTGGTGGGGCTGAAAAGCCCTCGCTGATCATCTGGACCATCCAAGCCAAGATATGGGGAGCATCCCAGGGGCCAAATCTTAGGCTGGTGACCTTGGAAGGGAAAACAAAACAAAAAACAGCCTGAGGGGGGGGTGGGGGGCCTCTGAAAGTTCCATTTCCAAACCCGGGCAGGGCTTGAGGAGTTGTTTGTAAGTGCAAACATTTTTCTTAAAAACCCACTTAATAGCCTGCACCGAGGCCCTTCCCCTCTGGCCGTTCCCTCTGGCTCCGTGTCCAGAGCAGCAACTGTTTGCATTTGAGCTAATAATGTTCGAGAGCTGGAGCTGAGTTAGGGACAGAATTGCAAACTTTAATTAGCAGGATGAGATTAACATCCCAGCAGGAGGTTGGGGTGGGGGGCCTCCTTCAGGCTCATCTGATCCCCGTGGACAAACCCCCCAGTGGAGGGCTCCCGTAGAGTGAACAGGAGCCCGGCCAGCCAGAGCTTAGACCTGCGGTGTTAATCTCCGCCTGGTGGCCCCCAGCTGAGCCTTACTGCTTCCAAGACCCCTGGTCCAACCGCTGCTTCTCACTTGCTGGTTTTCTTCCTGCAGGTGCCTCAAGAAAACAATCAGAGGCTGTGTGACCTTGGGGCAGTTGCTCACCCTCTCGGGGTATAGGAGGCTAAGTGGGGAGGTTTGGAACAATCGATGGGATCTTGGAGCCCAGCCCGGCGGGGGTGGAGGAATTCCAGCCGCCTTCCTGTGTAGCCTGGGGTCACACGCCCCGCTGGGCTGCCCTGGCCCGGCTCCGGCAGGGCCGAGAACGTTCTGGTCTCTGGTTTAGCCTTGCATCCGGCGGCCGCGGAGCTGTTTCCACAGTCCCCGGGAACTCGGTCGCGTGGGACGCGCCTTCCCGGGAATGGAGTCATCTGCTCCTTTTTATTTTTCGCTGCTTTCTCCTTCCACGCGAGCCCCCGGCCTCTGCAGTCCCGCCCCGCGCCCCGGGCGCGCCCCAGCCCGCGCTTCCCGGGACGCCGGGTGAGCCCCGGGAGCCCGCGCTGCCGCCGGCCCGCGCGGCGGACAATAACCGTAAATAACGCTCCCTTGTCAACGCAGCCAAAACGGAAACGGTTACAATGTTTTTTAATAAGCGTCCCCCATCAATCTGCCTCCCTCCCGGGCCGTGGACAGCGGAGGACGGGAAGGATGCGGGCCACCGGGCGCGCCTCACCGGGCCGGTGCCGGGGGGCGGAGGACGCCGGGGGGAGAGGGGAACCGGCAAGTGAGAGACGAGGGGGCGCGAGCGGCCGGGGTCACGCGCGCCAGCCGAGCCGGGAAGCGGCCGCGGTGAGTAACACCGTTGCCATGGCGACGTGGCCGCGAGGAACAGGAAGCGGCAGAAATAGCAGCCGCCGCGGCCCGGCCCCTCCCCCCGCGAGCCCGTTGCCACGGCGACCGGGCCCGAGCGAGGCTGCGCGGGCGGCCGCGGCCTCCTGCGCCCGGGCCGCGCATGCGCAGCGGCCGGTCCCGCGCGGGCGTCGTGGGGGCGCCGCGCCGCAGCCCCCGCGGCCGCCGGGACCCCCCCCCAGAGCTGCCCGGGCCTGGGGCTCTGATCGGTGGGGGCGAGAGAAAAGCAAAAGTTTCCATTGTTTGCTGGGAACGGGCCCCTCCTTTGTTTCTGGCGCTTGCGCTAAAGGCGGGAGGGGGCGGCGGCGGCCCCGCGGTCCCTAACGTCTTCTGAGCGACAGGCCCAGCCGGGGACGCTGAGGGGACGCGGGCGGACGGCCCTGCCCTCCCGGAGCCCCCGGCGTCCCAGGCCCGGCTGCCCGGTGTCCAGATGCGGCTGCACGGGGTGCAGAGGACACCAGGGCCCGTCCACCAGCGACGGCCGGCCGCCCCGGCGAGCTTATGCCCAAGGGCCGCAGCCCCGCGTGTCAGGCCGGGCGTGTGCGTGTGTGTCGGGGGCACACGGTCACCTCGAGGCTCTCGTGGAGAATTTCTTTCTCCAGGTTTTGTTTGGCTTATTTTTAATAAGGGTCAGAGTTCTGGGCTTCTGTGGGGCAGGGGGAAGGGTCACCTCAGATGGCCAGGCCAGGAGGTCCCCAGGGGACGGGTCACAGGGCCGGGGCCTGCTGGCCAGGACCTGGAGCCAGAACCCTCCCTCCCATCTGGCACTGCTCCCCGCAGGTAGGGCCAGAGTCAGCAGGCGACAGGCTTCCCGCCTGCTCCCCAGGGTGTAGCCCCAGAGAGGACCACGGACTGAGGACCTCTCTCCCTGGGCAGGCAGCTGTCATCTTCCCGCTCTGGCCCCGGCCACGCTGGCCAAGAGAGGAGCAAGCAGAGCGGCCCAGGTCCCCGGGGCTTTCTGCGCGGAGAGGGAGGCCTCTGTTTTGCACAGGGCCGGCTGAACAAGAGTCCCGCCGGCCAGCAGGACCAGGCAGTGTGCCCAGGGAGGGGACCAGGGGCCCTCCAAGCCTCCATGCCAACCCCCATAGACTAGTGCAGGCCAGCAGGGCATCCACAGCACCCAGGAGAGGGATTCCTTGCCGCCTCCTCTAGAGATGGAGAGGTGCCCCGCCCTGGAGGGAAAGCCTCTAGTGCCCAGAAGACTTTGGGTCCGCCACCAGGGACTTGGAGGAGGAAGCACAGACTGGGAGCAGGGACTGCGGTCAGGAGAAGCCTCACCTTGTCCAAGAGGTAGTCGCATCTCCTGAGAGCAGGCTTTGTAGTGGACAGCCCTGCTGGATATGGGGACAAGGCAGTGCCCGCAGCTTGGGTTGAGATGGTTCATTGAGGTGCCTGGCACACACTAGATGCCAGAATATGGCAGCCACTCTCTGAACTGGAGGGGGTGACCACTCTGCCCTGTGTGACCCAGGATGGCTGCCTTGCGGCCAAGACCTGGGCTGGCTGCGGGCCAGGTGGGTTGACCTTGGTGCACGCTAAGGGAAGGAGTCTGACTGGGATCCGAAGCACAGCTGGTTGTGGACTCTGCCACCAACCCACTGTGTGACCTGAGGCAGGTCACCTACCCTGTGGGCCTCAGCCTTCCCATCTGGCAAGTGGGGAGAATGATGACCACCCTTGACTGCGCTGGCCAGTGCCGGTGCCAGGCCCCCACTCAGCTCTGTTTATTTTTTTATCTAATTTGACCCTGAAAGCAACGCAGAGGGCAAATGACCATGATGATCCCAACTCCATGATGATCACGCCTAGACGGTGGCATGTCCTGTCACCCCAGAGAAGAGCGCCAAGCCGTTTGTGTCACCTTCACTCCCCCACTTTGGGGCCTCAGACCACAGCCTTTCCTTTGTCCTCAGCCTTTCTGAGACTGGCAGAGACCAGCTCTTGGTGGGAGACGCCCTCAGGGGTCCTGGCAGCTCAGGACAGGTCTGCCATCCCCGTTTCTTCCTGCTGCTGACACTGAAGGGTTGGGGTCCTTAACACAGCGGCTGGACGCGTGGCATCCAGATGGTGCAGTTAATCGTGCTGGAAGCTGTAAATCAGCGTTATTGTCCCCGTGCCCCCCCACTCTGCTGTGCTTGTCACCTGGAGGAGGAGTCTGTGGGAGAAGCCCCTTCAGCCCTGCCCACCCGCCTCTGGCTTTGTTCCCACTCAGTAGCCCACAGGAGATGGCCCAGTGCAGGTACCCAGCACTGCCGGGCTGTGTGGCTTTGTCCAAGCCCTGGATTTCCTCGGCAGTCTCAGTTTCCTCCTCCGTGAAACAGGGCTGGCCATGGCACATGCTGTCCCAAGATGGGGCTGCTGTGTGTGGGCGCCCCACCTGGGCCTGGCCCCACCTGGGCCTGGCTCCAGGGGCCTCGGGCGGTGCTGGTTCTAAGCGTGACCTTGCTGGGTCTTCACGCAGCTGCTCAGTGAACCCTCCACTGCACACCAGAAGCTGAGGCTCAGAGGAGAGAAGGAAGTTGCCCAAGGCCACACAGCCCCTGGCCAAGGAGCTGGGATTAACCCTGCTGTAAACCCGGGTCCCTGGCCTCCCCCCCCACCCCAGGAAGTCCTCTGAGATGCCCCACCAAGGTCCCCAGTGGTGGCAGGCCTCATTAGCTGGTGAGCCTGGGAAGTCTCCCAGCGCAGGGCTGAGGGTCCAGGGACAGGAGATGCGTCCTGATGAAATGAGGACCGGCCAGGGTGAGCCGACTGCGCCTCTCTGCCCAACCTTCCTGTCCCCCCCACCCCGTGGCCGAGTGGCTGCTGCCTCCAGGGACAGGGACAGTCACCCCTCACCAGCCAGGCTCTCTTCCGCCCTGCGTCCATCCTGCACCCCCTCGCTGTCCTCCCCGCTGCACACAGTGGGCCTGACCATCGGAAGCCCAGCCCTGCATTGAGTCTCGGGCCCCCTCGGAGGGGCTCCCATTCTGACAGACACTAAGCAACTGGGGACAACTGCCTGGGTGGCCGAGGAGAGGCATGGACGTCCCAGGCGCTCAGACTGGTTTTCAGCCGGGCTCCGAGGCCACACCTGCGGGCTGTTCAGGGGGGGTGCCTCCGTCCGTCTGTCCGGCTGCTGGAGCCCATGCCTGCCACCGGGTCCGTTGTGAACACGGTGCTGGAGGCTGTCAAGAGGCCAGTGTGTCGGGACCAGCAGGCTGGGTGTCCTCACAGGTGGCACCTCTAGCCTGTCCTCCCAGGTGGAGGGGAGGAAGGTCCCTCAGGTCTCCTACAGGGGCACCCAGCTGTGAGGGTGGAGCCCGCAGGGCTGAGTCACCTTGAGGGCCCCACCTTTGATACTACCTGGCTGCAGGCTCCTGTCCCCATCTGTGATTCTAGAATTCCAGGCAGAGCACATAAACTCTGTAAACTCTCATTAACCATTGTCCCCAGAACCCGTTCCCACCCTTGTCCCCAGGAGCGGCCCTCAGTGCCTGCCTGGTTCTGAACGGTGGCCCAGGTCCACTGGATGAACCCGACAGCTGGGTGACACCTGGCCAAGGTGGGGCAGGGCAGAGCACTGGACTTGGGGGCAGGAGGCGAGGGTCAGGTCCTGGTGCAGTCATGTGATGTGTCACCTGGTGAGGTGACATCCTTGAGTGTCCAGCTCAGATGAAATGCCTTGGGAACTGGGGGCATTACTATTACTGTTGCTATTGCTGCCAAGTGACTATGTGACCAAGTAGCCTGTATAGAGGACCGGCTTTGGGAGGCCTCCCTCGTGCAGCTACTAACATCTGCCCCACCCAGCAAGGGCCAGTCACTGCGTAGGGCGGGGGCTAGGGCAGGCACTAGATCGGACTAGACCCTGCCCCTCTCCCAGGTCGGGTGGCGGGGGCTGTGTTGAGGGCGTCCTGAGGCCTTGTCTGCCTTGGAGGGAGGGGCTGCCATCCACGGGTAATCCCCGCACAGGACGGGAAGGGGCAGCGGCAGGATGCGTGGGCTCCACGGGGAAACAGGAGCCATCGGACAGCGGACCTGTCTGGCTGCCTGTGGCACGGCCTGGGTCAGCTGCGGACCCGCGCCGCCTGCAGGCTGCCCCTTGGTGAAGCAGAGATGCTGCTGTGGGAGTCACTGCCTTGGGGGAGCCCGAGGGGCTGAGCAGTGCCCAGCCTGCCCTGGATGCAGGCTCACGTGGGCGACAGCCTGGGGCTGCCAAGAGCCCAGTGGGTGAGGGCCCAGCGGCTCCTGGCCGTCCCCTGCTGGGCCTCTGCCTCTGCAGGGGAGTCGGGGAGCCGAGGAGGCTCCTGCTGGGCTTCCTGGGGGTGTGCTGGCCCCAGGGGCCTCCCCAGCACTCACCCTGGGCCAGGAAGGGCAGATGAGGGTGGGCATCTCGGGGTCCAGGAGGGTGGGAGGGGCAAGACCCCCGACAGGTGGGAGTCTGGGTGCTGCAGAGGCCCCAAGGCTGGAGCCCAGGAGGGGCAGAAGACTCAGGCCAACGCCCAGCGTTCAGGAAAGAGCCACAGGAGGGCAAGAGCAGCCCTCTGGGCAGCTGGGGCAACCCTGGGCCCTGAAGTTGGACCTGCCACATCTCCCAGGCAGATGCCACTGTTCTGCCAAGAGCCCAACTGGGGACTTGAAGCACTGAGACTGCGGCACAACCCCCCTAAAAATCCCAGCTGGCTCCCAGCTGCCCCAGGGGCCTCCTGAGACAGGAATGAAACTCCTCAAGGACACCATGTATTGCTGGGTGAGAGGTGAGAGCCCGATGCCAAGTCCCAATCAGGCCACTATCAGCTGTGTGACCTTCAGCAACTTGCCTAACCTCTCTGAGAATCATGGGTTAGTGGAGGGTTTGGGGAGCTGATGCCTGAGAGGGGCTTGCAGGGCGCTGGCTGCATTGCATCTGCTCAGTGACCGCAGCGGCTGCTATATTACTGATTCCAACTTCCGGGACGGCCTCTCCTGTGTCCCCAGCTTTGGCTCCACCCAGGTGAACAACCCCCTCAAGCTGTTCTCTGTTCCCACAACACATTATGTTCTTTCAGGCCGCTGGGCCTTTGCCTGTGCTGTGACCCCCCAAAATGTGCCCTTCCCCTCCTGCTGCCCTCGGACCTCAGTGGGTTGTTGGTGCTCTGGGATCTGCCCCCTGTGCACCCAGGTCCTGTGCCTGCCTGGCTCGTGCCAGCGTTCCAGTGCGACATCCATGTTTGTCCCCCTGTCTGAGTCTCTGGCGTCGTCACTGGGACTTCTCAGGCTTCTCTGTCTCCTTATCCTTGGGGTCCAGCACCAGGGATGCTGGGTGTCCTCCCAGGTGGAGGGGAGAAAGGTCCCTCAGGTCTCTTACAGGGCACCCAGTCGTGAGGGTGGAGCCGCAGGACGGAATCTCCCTGAGTGGGCGGACCCCAGAGCAGGGGTGGGCAGGGCCGCCCGTGAGGCCACCTCTCCTCCGCTCCTCCAAGGAGTCCCCGCAGGAGAAGCTTCCATGAGCTCCCATGGGGGTCACAGGGCCTGCACAGGGTCGGGGACCCCCAACAACCTGCCTCTCTCGCTGCAAGGCGGCCAGGTCGCCCTGCCTGGCCAGAGGGCGGCTGATGCAGGTATCTGGACAGGTGCTCTGGTCCCGGCCACCTGCCCACTGACCCGGGACCCTTACAGGACGCACGAGAAATTAAACAGAGTCCAGGGGGCAAGAGCGCAGCCTCTTGTTTGGAGATGAGAAGCTGAAGCCCAGGGAGGGAGAGAGGCTTGGCCAAGGCCACAGGAGCTGACTTTGGACCAGGGAGCAGCTGAGCCTCGGCCTGAGCCAATTCAGTCATGAATCGTGTTTTTATGTGAAGGTGGCCGTCCCCCTATCCCTTTTGTCATGGAATGAGCCTCAGAGTCACAAAGGTCCTGCTCGGGGTTGTGTGGACTGACTCAGGAAGGGGCTCGGTGGCCCTGGGCCTCGGGTTCCTGGCTGCAGAATGGGGACAAGGGGCTTCCCTCCAGGCTGCTGTGGCTCAGTGAGGCGACTCGGCACGGAAGCTGGCCCCTGGCCGAGGGCAAGCCGGGGCGCTGGTCGCAGGGCTTGGGACTCCTGGTGCCTGGGGTCTGGCCTTGGGAACCGGAGCCCCTGCCCTGGGGCGGAGGTGGGCGCGGGACGCGCGTTCTGCAGGCGCTGTCCCCTGCAGCTCTGAGAATTAACTGGCCCTTAATGTGGCATCGTGTTTATTTTAATTAGCAGGAAACTGACCGATTTCTCCATAAGGGCCTTTGTGGGCTTCGAAGTTGGGGTCGAGGGTTGCTGGGGGGAGCATGCAAGAACGACACCAGGGTCCTAGAGGGCACACCAGGCACACGGAGCCCGGCCTCCTGACTGGGCTCTGTCCTCTGGGATGAGGTGACGGAGGAGGACCGGAGCAGAGTCGGGGGCAGCAGGAGGGGACGGCTGTGGCGGGGACCTGCAGAGGGCTGGGGCCAGCGGGCCTCTCTGTCCACAGCCTTTTCGACCTTTGCCCGCCAGGGTCACTGTGACCTGTGTGTGCTGACCTTCACGTGCCCTCCCAGGGCAGGTCCCACACAGCATCCTGGGACTCGCAGGATCCCAGGTCTGTGCCCGGCTCTGATGAGCTACCGGCTTTACGCTGTGGAAACCGAGGCCTGGCAGGGACAGCACCTTCCCCAGGCCTGCAGAGGACAGCAACCCCCGCTCCCCTGCCCGGGGGCTTGGCCGCTTCTCCCCTGTGCCCCACTCCAGCCTGCCTCCCCCGCTGCCCACTCAAGGTCCTGCACCCCATGACCTTGGAGGTCATCATGGACTTGATTGAGGTGGGTCCTGATGACCAGAGGGAGGGCTGCCCGCTGCCCTCAGTCTGGGGGCTCCGTGGGGCCTGAGCTCTCCAGCCTGACCTCATGCCTTTCAAAGCCTGCTCATTCCAAAGCTCTTGCCGCCTTTCTAGGGCAGAGACATCCCCAGAGCCTGGTGCTGCTCTCATCCACCTGGACCCTCAGAGCCCTGGGCAGGTGGGAGACCCAGCCGGACGCAGGCAGAGCCTGTGTGCAGGGCTCACTGGTTTGTGAGATGTTTATTGAGCACCTACTATTTGCTGGGCATTGTGAATATGATGGCTCCAGGAAGGTCCCCTTGCTCAGTGGTCATTCCAGTGGGATCCATTCAGGGGGAGGGGACTGTCCAGCTGGACATTCAGGAGCCTTCAGGAAGAAGTGGCCCCCAAGCTGAGGTCAGGCTGGGAAGACGCCAGGGGAATTCCAGGCAGAGGGACACGGGGTGAGCCAAGGCCAGTCCTCGGGAAGCAGCCTGTCACTGGATGTCATCCTGTCCCCAGGGAAAGCAGAGCAGCCATGAGACAGGACTGAGGGTGGGCAGAGCGGCAGGGGAGCTCCTGTCCTCATGGCCGCTCAGGTCCAAAGCCCCTCTCCCTGCCCTCAGGACTCACCCTGGTGGGAGACGGCAGAGGAGGCGGCGCACAGTCCAGCAGCCCGTGGGCACCAGGACCCTGCCCAGCTGGAGCCCCGAGGCGGGGCCTTTCTCCAGAGGGGCAGGAGCCACAAAGGCTCTGGGGCAGGGGGAGCTTCACTGCGGGGTGGGCTCTGTGGGTTGGGGAGCACTGACCCCCTAGTGCTGTGCAGAGAGCAGGGGTGGGGGACCACAGCCAGACACCCGGGGCGGCTGCTGGGGACGGCGAGGAGGGGCGAGAGCTGCCGAGGGCAGGGTGGGCTGCTGGGGCCGGGCAGGGGGCGATGGGTGGGCCTAAGCCTAGCTTCTGCACGGGGCCCTGGGGTGCCCGTGGTGCAGGGCCTGGGCAGGCTGCCCGGGGTCAGGTGTCAACCGACATCCGAGGGTCAGCAGGGACATCAGGACAGAGGTGGGACCTCCAGCCATGGAAGACCTGTCCTGTCCCTTCCCAAAGAAGGGCGAGGTCACCCTTCCTGATTCTGAATTTCCAGCCTGCCTCTCCAGGGAACCATCTGGGGGCATCCGCAGTACAGAACATTCTAGAACCTCAAATGTGTTCCTGCAGGTTTGAGAAGTCCTTCCAAGTTCCTCCCAGGGCCCGGATCAAAGGCCCCCTTGGTGAAGGGCAGAGGCTGCTTCCCAGGGCCGGGTCCCACGCTTTGCTTCCCCAGAACGCGCCCACTCCTGACCCTGCTTGGGGTGGGGCCGTGGGACTTGAGCCGCGGTCCCGGGGTGCAGAGCTGGGCGGGGATCCTGGGCTCCCTCGTTCTCCTGCAGGGGTGCTCCCCACCCCCAGCGAGGGGGCTCTGTGTCCAGGAAGGGACGGAGCTGGAGCTGGGCTGCCACTGGCCTTGCAGATGGATGGAGAAGGGGAGGTGTACGTGAGAGAGAGGGAGAGGGAGGGAGGGAGGGAGAGGGAGGCCAGCAGCCCAGCCTGGAACCTAATTGTCCGCTGTCTAATCTGTCAGCGAGGACAGCTTGCCGAGCCCCTCCCGGCGGGCTGATAAATGCCGGCCGAGGCCCCAGCGCCAGAGCTGCCTTAATTGGTATCAGGACGTGCCTGGACTCCATCCGCCAGGCCCCTGCCCTCCTCCCCTTCCGCCACCTCCTCCTCCACCCCGTGGGCCTCCATCCCTAGCAGGGCTCACCTGCCACCCACCCTCAGGGAGGTGCAGCAGCTATGGCCCTGGCCCAGGAGGAGGGCGTGAGACCAGTCACTCCCACTCCATCCACGGGGAGCACCTCTGTGTCCCCAGCCACGCTGACAAAGCCCTCTGCTCAGCCAGGCCCATCCGCACACAGCCCTCCAAGGTTGGGGAACCACCCCTCATGCACCCACACACCCTGGAGGTAGCACCTGGGCGAGCAGGGGACACAGGGAGCAGAAGACTCAGGGGGCCTGCTTGACCCCAGGACTTCCCTGAGGCCGGGCAAGAAAGCCTGCTGGGATTTAAGGGTGAGTGTGGCCCAGTTTGGAAAATTCAGAGAGGTTTGGCAGCCCATCTAAGATCACACAGGAAGGAGAGAGTAAGGTGGCCCTCAAAACAACCAAGTGGGCTGGAACGGTGGCCACGCCTGTAATCTCAGCAACTCAGGAGGCTGAGGCAGGAAGATCAAGAGTTCAAAGCCAGCCTCATCAACTTAGCAAGGCCCTAGACAACAAGATCCTGCCTCTAAATAAAACATATAAAAAAGGGCTGGGGATGTGGCTCAGTAGCTGAGCACCTCTAGGTGCAATTCAATTTTTTCAACTGAATTGAAAAATTTTTTCAGTTTTTCAAAAACAAAAACAAAACTACATGATTGGTTCCCCATGTCACGGGCATCCAGATCCTGAATCTGTGCTAGGGACAGAGAATCTGCACAGACATTGGGATCTTGGCAGGTCATTGGGCCATTTCAGACCCTGATGGGTGGACTCTCCATTGTCCCTGAGGTTGGAGACTCAAGAAGGAGACATTTCATGCATCTGTCCATCCGTCCATCCATCATGTACAGAGCAACTGCCCTATGCTGAGCCTCATTCTGGAGGCCGGCAAGACAGGCGGCATGATTCGGGGCCTTGTGCAAAAGAAAAATGTTGGGGTGTCCCTTGTTGAAGAAGCATCACTGAAAATTTGAAGGTGGCTTGCCCGCCAGGCCAGCCCGCTACTGCGCCCACTATGCTGGACAAGAGCCGACCACAGCCCAGAGCCGGTCCTGATATGGTGCTGTTTCAGAACTGGAATCCAGGCTTCAGCCCAGGATCTGAAACCCGGAGGCTGACCTGACCGCTGGGCAGGGGGCTGTTTGAGGTCCCTCCTCCCCATGAACGTCTGCACACTGTACTGCAGGGTCACCAGCGCTGGATCATGGGTGCCCCGACCTGCAGGGCTGCCACCTGTGTCAGCCATGTGCTCCTCTCCACCACCTGAAAGAAGGAACCCGGTCCCAAGTTCCTCCTGCCTAGGGGTTAGGGGGTCTGTGCTGTGTTTCAGCCTGGCTGGGGACTTCCTGTCATCCAAAGAGGGCATGGGAGGCACTGGCCTGAGGTTGCCGGGCCAGGGGCGAGATGCTCCGTGCGGGGAGGGCCCAGGTGGGGCGCCCCCTCCTGCTCCCTGAGATGCTCCGTTTCATGTTGCAGGGATTCGGTGGTTTTCTGTATTTTCTGCGGCGCTGGGCTGGGCCCCCAGACCTCAAGCTGCTAGGCCAGCGCTCCACCCCCGAGCCGAGCCCCAGCCCCCAGGAGCTTTCTTTGTTTGGGGCACCAGGGATTGAACCCAGGGGTGCTTCACCACCAAGCCACACCCGGCCCTTTTTGGTTTTTATTTAGAGACAGGATCTTGCTAATTCGCCCAGGCTGGTCTCAAACCTGACCCTCCTGCCTCAGCCTCCCCATCTGCTGGGATCCCAGGTGGGCACCACCGCGCCCGGCCAGGGCAGCTTTCTTAAAAAGAGAAAAGAAAATAGCTCATTGGTGGGGAATGGAATGGGCGCTTATTAATAATAACAATAAGGCACAAGAAGAAAGCAACGACCCCACGCCCGCTCCCTCTGAAGGAACGGGCGGCTGCTGAGTGGGACTGCCCTGACAGACATATAGATCCTGCTCCACCCAGGCTCTCCGCCTGCACTTCCCCCCTCGCCGAGCAAGGCCAGGGCTTCCCGCCCCTCACCAGCTCCAGCGGCCCCTAGTGCGCAGCGGCCAGGTCTGCGGACCCCACCCCTGGGCCTCCAGCTGGCCCCGCGCTCAGCCTCACCAGACCCTGCAGCTGGGGCAGGCAGGGAGCCCTGCGGCCACTTCGGCCCTCCGGTGGCCCCTCCTGGCTCCTCACGGTCCACCCTCCTAAGACACCCGCGAGGCCTCTGGCGCTCTTCTCAGCTGGGGAAGCGCTGGACCGGGCACCCTAATCACTTGAGCTTCCTCTGATTTGCATGTCCTTAAGGCGCCTTGATTAGCACCCCTTCCCAGGCGCCCCGCTCCAGCCACCAAGGCTCTGATTGCAAAGTGGCCTCAACCCCTTTAAAAGTAAAACACGCCCCCCCACGAGTGTCGCCCTGCTTCCCTGAACACTAAGAGATCCGGACACGTCCCCCAGGAGCCTGCAGCTCAGAAACATTAGGAACTTCTGGAAGGAATCGGGCCGTTCCCCAGCTGGCAGGCCGCGGTCTTTTCCTGGTACTGATATTTACTGGCTGCTCTTCGGGCTGGCGGGAGACCTCAGGGCGGTGGTTGGAGGTGCCCATCATCTCCTTCATAGGAAGGAAACTGAGCTCAGAGAGGGTAAGCCATCTGCTCAGAGTCACCCAGCAGACATTCAGCTCAGCGGGTGCTGGAGACCTTTGACTACCTTTGCCGCTCCTCTGCCTTGCTAAGAGCAGACTGGGCCTTGAGCTGGGGCCCCAGAAGGTCGAGGCTGACAAGAGCAGACACACTGGGCAGGGCGGCCATGACTGTCAGCCCTGGATGTCCTTTGCGTCGAAGAAGCCAGGCTTCACCCCTGGGAAGAGGACCCAGGTTCCCCTCGGCCGCACCCCAGCTATGTGATCTTGGTATCCAGGGGGTGGAGATAGCGCTGCTGGCTCTGGTGGCAACGGCCGCGGGAACTTTCCGTGTGACACGTGGTCCATGGTGAGACCACAAGGCACCTTTGCATTTCCGTCTAATCCTGGTGCCCGCCAGCCCTGAGGGGACTCTGCTCCTCTCCCCGCCCCGAGGCTCCTCAGGGCTCTGCGGGGGCAGGCTGGCTCCTGGCTCAGCTCTCCGCCCTCCCGTCCTCTGAGCCACCCGGCCCTCCCTTCCCTGCCTGCGCAGCTCCGGGCTTCTCCTGGGCCCGCTGCCTGGAGCTGCGGGTGGAGTGTGGCCCCTGTGCGGCAGGGTGCTGGCCGTCCCGCTCCCTGGTCCAGCGGCTCCCCCAGCCCCTCCTGCTCGCGCTCCCAGGTTCCTCTCCCAGGCTGCTGGATGCCGGGGTCCCCGGGGCCTTCTGCTGTCCCCTGCTATCCCTGGCCCTCTCCCTGTTTGCTGGGATGACCATCCGTCTGGCTGGAGGTGGCTGTCCCTGGCAGGGGCCTGCAAGCCGCTGGGCCTGGAGGCTGGGACGCACACACACGGCTGGCCGGCCGGGAAGGCGCCCTCACGCCTCTGGAACGCAGTGTGCTCCTGGGAGTGGGGACACCCTGCGCAGGAGGTAGGGCAGGCGCGGCAGAGGCCCAGCAGGCTGAGAAGGTCCTCCCAGGGCCAGGCCTTTGGGGCCAAAGTGCAGTCACCTGGAACGGCTCTGCCTGGGCCAGCCGCCCAGGCCCCTGGCCCCCGCCACTGCCTGTCCCCTCAGGGCCTGCTGTGAGCGAGTTGGGGGCTCCCAGGCAGGCGCCCAAAGACCCGTGTGATTTCCAGAAAAAAATGTGGGATAACAAGGATGCCAATTTTTTATTTTGCAAAGGAAGGATGGGAACAAAACCAGAATAAAAAATGTTAAATCCCATCATGGATGATCATTTCATGAAGTAAGTTACATTCTGAAATTCCCACAATATGAAGGACATGGTCTTAGGATGAAGGAACATCCTCCTCCAAAAGAGCACTGGGGACCTCACACTGTCCCTCATGCTGGAGACATGGCAAGGACTTGCCACCAGGCACAGGTCCCTAGAGGAGGATCCAGGCAACTCCAGCTTCCTGCTCTCCCAGTCTTAGTGTCTGGCTTTTGTCCACACAGTGCTAATATGGCTGCCCCGTCTTGAGTCATCACGTCCACATTCCAGGCAAGGAGAAGAAGGGTATAGTGAAGTATATTTTCCTTGAAATCCTTGCCTTTTAATTCAGAAAGAAAAAAACTTCCTTGAATCCTTTCACACATTGGCCAGAACTGGGTTACATTCTAGGTGCAAGGGAAGCTGGGAAATCCAGGGACAAGCGGGTGGGAATGTGGTTTTCTGCAAAGTCTCAGCTGTGTGCTGACGGTGGCTACCTTCAAAGTCAGTGGCATCTCCACCCCCCAGCACCTGCCTGATGTCCGGGGCAGGCTGACTCATTGCAGCCACCCTCCGGTGTGTGTGAGGATCCCCAGGCCCCAGCTGCTCCATTCTCCAGGCGGCCCCCCACTTCAGCAGGCCTAGGGGTGCTTCCCAACTGCTGTCAGGCCTCTGGTGGGAAAGCTGCTGGGTTGACGGTGCCCAGAGGCATGGCCAGACGAAAAGCCAGGGCCTGGCTTAAAGCGAACCTGCAGAAACAGTGAACAGGTCTTCCCTGTGAACGTTGTCCGTCGCTTATGAGAAACGCAGATCCACCTGGCGCCCAATAGTTTTATTCGTTAAAACTCGCCACGACTCCTAGGGCCTCTGGATCTGTAGCTAGGGGGTAAGGGGGGACTTTAAGAGCAGGTGCCCGTCTAGAATGGTCCCACTGTGTGGCCTTGGGAGCATCCCTCCGTCTCTGAGTCCATGTCTCCATCTCTGGAGGCGGCCCCTCCCTTGGGAGCTCTGGAGCTCCAAATGATGGAGATCCCATTTGAACTTGGTGCAGCTTGGCCTTGAAGCCTGGTGGCCCAGGACCCGGGCTGAGGCACAGGGAGCACCCAGGACCCGGGCTGAGGCACAGGGAGCCGCGCTCTCAGACTGAGCTGTGCTGACGCGGGGGTTCACAGGTCAGAGTGTGGGAGAGCAGCGGGCTGGGTGCACTCAGTGGGAGAGCAGCGCGGGCCATGCCCAGCAGCACAGGCCCTGGGTTCCTCCTCCAGGACGGAAAGGAACAGAGGAGCAAAAACACAACAAACAAACACAGGGTTTCTGTGACGTCTCAGGTTGGGTTGGGGACAGAATGGGGTGAACACCGGCCTGATCCTGACTCTTCCTGGCCAGGAGCCTTTGTCCAGAGACTGCCCAGGAAGTCTGTGCCCACTCTCTCACGTGTGGGGCAGGTGGCCCCACACAGCCAGTGGGTGCCCCAAGACTTTGCTTCTGCACCTCGCACCAGCAGCCAGCTCCCCTTGTCCGCCTGAGCAGGGGAGCCCCCTCCCGCTGGCACCTGGGTGATCCTGTTATCGCCGGCCATCAGCCAGAGCCCAGCTGGGGACAGGAGGTGGGGGCGGGGCAGTGACTGTGAACAGGGGTGGCCCTCCCCCATTCCTCCGGGCCTCACCTGGGCACAGCAGGAGAACCTGACTCTCCCACGGACCCCTCCCAGCCGGCTGAGACAGGTCAGCTGTCCCCTGCGTTCCGGCTGCCACCGTGCCTGAGCCGGAGGAAGACAGGCAGCTCGGATTCCCGGGTCGGGGCAGTTAGAGGTCGGGGTGGGGACAGCGCTGGCCGCTGCCTGAAAGCCGCCCCTGTGCTCCCTGGCCCACGGAGAGCCTGAGCCGCCGTCCCTGGCTGCGCCCTGCCCTGGGCCTGCCTCCCCCTGTCCCCTCGGCTCCAGCCCCGACGTGGCAGCCTCCTTTGGGCGCAGAACAAGCAGATCCCCAGAGCTGGTGTGGAGCGCGCGGGGTGCCGGCAGCGGCCAGGTGCTTGCTTGCACGCTGTGCACGCAGGCGTGCATCGTGTGCGTGTGCACACGCGTGTGCCCGCGCGTGCGTGTGAGCGGGCGCGCGGGGCGGGGGCGTTGCGGGCGCCGCTGATCAACAGCCGGGAGCGGGGCGGGCGGGAGCGGGGCGGCTGCTGGCAGGCGCGCAAGAAGCTGTCCCCGGCCGCCAGCCGCTGTCGCAGCCCGGGAGGGAGGGAGCGCGGCGGGCGGGGGAGGGCGAGCGTTCGCTTCAGCCCTTAATCACGGAATTTGAAATCCCAGCGAGTCGGTGCCATTTATTTTCCGGGGCTGTCAAGGCTGGTTTCAGCGTTTAAAAGGAAGGAGGATGAACAGCATTTGCGTCTCCCTTCCGCGGCCGCCCGTCGCCCGTCCCGTCGCCCCCTCGCTCCGCTCGGCCCAGGCGGCGTGGGGGAGGCGGCCGAGGGCTGGAGGCCGGGCCCCAGGCGAGGGCGTCGGGGCGCTTCTGGGGCGGGGACCAATGTGGCCTAAGCGGCTCTGGTGGCAGAGGGACGGGCTGGCTGCTGGGGGAGGCCTGGGGCTCCCAGACTTTACCCCAGGAAGCGGCCCTGGACCCAAAGCTGCCCCAGCCCCAGGAGACCCACATCAACGCCCCCAAGCCTAGAATGCTGGGCCCCGAGGGCAGAAAGGGCACCCCCCGGGGACAAACGCTCTCTGGGCACACAGGGAAACTGAGGCCCGGTCACTGGCCAAGGTCACATAGCAGCAGGACCAGGATAAGAGGGGCAGCCTGGCACCTGGGCTGGGTAAGGGACCTCTGCCACCAAGCACCGACCTGCGTCTCAGGCACAGTGACCTTGCCCACTGTCCCGTCTTGTCTTCCCACTGGGATCCAGCCTGTGCCCTGCGGGGCACACCTGCTTTCCTCACCTGCTGTCCCCCTTGCTCCTGGGGACGACTAGGGTGGCTACAGGATCTCTCCCTGAAGTCTGCAGTTGAGGCTGGACCCCAGGGCCCTCTCTCAGATTCGGTTTCCTCTGTGGAATGAGAACTGGAACTACCAGCCAGGCCTGACAGGGACGTCCCGCAGGTGCAGTCCTGGTGGAGAGGCCCGCGCACGAGGGGCTCCCCGGCTGTTGCGATTGTTTTGTCATTTTGTCATTGTGACCGTGTGCCCACCCCTTCCATTCCACAGATTCCGGGCGTCTCCAGAACCTTGCCCAGACCATCTCAGAATGCCTCCTGGCCCCGACTCAGCACAGTCACACTGGAACACCCAGGTGGGGCCTTGTGCTGGCGAAGACGGAAAGGCAAATATTGGGAGAGGAAAAAAGAACCCCTGGCCCTGTTGACAACACTTCCTACTTGTGCCTGAAGTGTGGCTGATATTTTCTGTCCTTACAGATGCTTATAAAAACTTCTGTTAAAGTCAACTAATACTATGTGTCCAGTTTGGCAATTCATTCCACCTCCTTTTTGTGGCTGTATAGTATTCTGTGAAACACATGTACCTACAATCAGTTATCCAGTCCCCAATAGATGAGCATACAGGTTTGTGTCCAGTTTTGCCCTCTGTCCTCAGGGCTGCAGAAGACAAACTGACCTCATACAGCAGGCATCATTATTGCCATCAAGGGGTCCCTGCACTGAGAAGCACCAAGGGGTCAGGAGTTGGTTGGGCACCTCTAGGAGGCTCCATCCCCTCTAGAGGGAAAAGCAGGTTAGGCCCTGACGGAGCCAGAGCTGGGTGAGGGAAATGGCCTCAGGGAAACTGGCACCCAGGGACCTAATCCTCATTCTCCGGGGTAGGAAGCCGCTGCCTGACCACTGGGGCCCAGAGATGTCCAGGGCTCAGGGAACAGGATGCAGTCAGGGCTTCCCCAGTGGGCCCAGTCTGTGGACTCAGGAGCTCCCTCCTGGTGCCCCTCCGTGCCTTCTGTGGCCCCTGGTCCCTGCCTCCTTCTGGGGGGGGGGTTCACACCCTCAGATGGAGCCTAAGCCAACAGCAGGGAGGGGCCTGGGGCCCCCTCCCCACCGTGGCTCCCAGGTGGCTTGGAGTCAGGCACCAGTTACAGCTGCCCCATTCCACGTACCAACGCCTGGGGCCTCAGTTTCCCAATCTGTAATAACAACATCTGTCCCCCAGGGGCGTGTGAAGACTCGCAGGGGCCTGCGGGTTCTCAGGCAAGGCTGGCTGGTCCTCAGCCCTTTCACTATTTCACTCTTTTTTTTTTTGAGCTGAGGTCTCTACGTCACTCAAGCTGGCCTCCAACTCCTAGTTCCAGGATCCTCCAGCCTCGGCCTCCCGAGTGCCTGGGCTGCAGGCGCACCACTCCATCCGGCTTATTACTTTGATTTTCATTCCTAATAATGACTTTTAAAAAATCTGAAGCAAAACAGAACGTCTGTGAGTTGGTGTCTAAACCAGGGGGAGCTGTGGCAGCGTGTGTGCGCGTGGTTGGGAGGGTCCCCCCACACCCTTTCCCATGGGCCTCTGCTCCCTGCTCAGAATTCCCCCACTCCCTCAGCCCCTGGACTGTGTCCCTGTGTCTGAGAATCACCCTCACACCCGTCTTGCCTGTCACTGGAGGAGAGGCATGTGACCTGGCGGCCTGGGAAGAACAGAAAGTCCCCATCTCTGACCACCACCCCATCCAGCCCCAGCCCACAGCCTCCTTGAATGTGGGGTCATGTGGGGCCTTAGTGTCCAGGTCCCACGGTGGCCCACCGAGTCCTGGTCTGTCCCCCCTTAACTATAGGAAATGCTTATAGATGGGGTGATAATGGAAAGGTCGTAAGGTTAAATAGCCAGCTCCTCACACTCTGAAACAGCAAGATGGATGGGTGGCCAGCCACCCGGGGACTGAAGCAGGAGAATCCTTGGGGTGGTCGGTGGAGACTCTCCTGCCCAGCAGTGTCCCTGTGGAAGGAGAGATGGGTTTGTTTCACAGATCCCCGGTTCCCTCACCCACGCTCTGGCAGATGCCCAGTTCTGGGCACAGCGGGCACAGCAGAGCAGAGCTGGGGGCGTGTGGGCTCCCAGGAACGGGCCTCCCACCCCGTGGTGGGAGTGCAACTGTGCTGTGGGCTGGCTCACGGCCCCCCCACCTCGGCTCAAACCATGACATGCTGATATTGTGCAGGCCACGAGGTCCACATCCTCAGCCAGGAGTCCTTTGTCCCAGCCTCTGAGAACAGAGATGCAATGTGAAGAGGACCTTGTGTGCACAGAGAGCCCCGAGGTCCCTGGGCTGCATCTCCGTGCATGCCGCAGTCCAGCTGCAGCAAAATAACCGGGAGGTGACGAGCAACTTGTGTAGATTGATGCAGCAGGAGTGGGAGCCGTTTATTGTAGGACAGGAGGGGTATTTATACATTCCACACAGCTTATCTTAATTAGCATAAACTAGATACAGCAGTCAACCAATAAGGAATCTCCACACTTAATGTCTCGCTGGCGTTACTTCACAAACCACTCCCTCTGCAAAATGCCAGGCGCCATCCTGACTTGTTTACAGACTCTAACAGGTGCACACAGTGAACACTGCAAAGCCTCAGTCTTCTCCATAAGGGGCTGTGGGCCGGGTGCAGTGGCCACACCTGTGATCCCAGCAGCTCGGGAGGCTGAGACAGGAGGATTGCAAGTTCAAAGCCAGCCTCAGCAATGGTGAGGTGCTCAGCAACTCAGTGAGACCCTGTCTCTAAATAAAACACAAAATAGGGCTGGGGATGTGGCTCAGTGGTCTAGAGCCCCTGAGTTTAATCCTAGTACTCCCCCAAAAAAGAAGGGGCTACAGTAAGGAATCGGCGTGGCATGCAAAGCCCCACAGGGTAAGTATTGTGGAAGATGGGTCTCTCTCTCTCTCTCTCTCTCTCTCTCTCTCTCTCTCTCGATGAAACCAGGGCCTCAAGTATGCTAAGCAATGCTCTTCCACAGCCACATCTCAGCCACAGGTGAGCCAAGGTTCCCAGGAATCCCCTGCCCAGGAAGGCTGTACCCCCTCCTACCCCAAGAGCACAGATCTGCACCCACTGCCAGCTGATCAGTGAAGCAGGTGTGGCCATGTGCTGCTGCCCGGCAGAAGTTTTAAGAGCTTGGTGGCAGCTTGACCAGCCCTCTGTCTCTTTTCTGTCTGGTGGATGTTCTGTGTGGGGGGTCTGCTGTCAGACTGGACCCCAGAACAAAGAGGGCATGTGAAGCAGTGTGGTGGGGCTGGAGTGGGAGTAGCCAATGTTAAACCTGAATGAAAATAAACCTTGACTATGGCAAACTACTGGTATTCAGGGGATGTTTGTTATACAGCATAATCTAGCAAAATCTGACTGATACAGACTCTTAGAAGTAGTGGGCTGCAACCACAGACACATAGGGTGGGCTGAGGGGCTGGATACAGTTGACAAAGAAACAGCTACGGAAGGCAGAAAAGATGGCACCCTGTCAGTCACACAGTGGGAAATACTTGGTAAGACTCTTATCTATAAGAATTGCAAAGCCAACATTATTCTGCTCTTGTGGCTTGCGCTGAAGACTTTGGGAAGCAGACTGTGTAGCATGTCTTGGTGGCTATCACTTAGGGATGTAATTGTGTGCCCCTCCCCCCAAGATTCCTACATCGAAGCCCCAACTCCCAGCTCATCGTAATGTGGCTATATTTGGAGACAGAACCTTCAAAGAGGTGATTCAAATGAAATACGATCATGTGGGGGGTCTTAGTCCAATGGGCCTGGCGTCCTCATGAGAAGAGACAACTCGGACAGGCGCACGGGGAGCAGAGAGCAGGGCGACGGGCAGAGAGGCTGGGCCAGGGCCTCCCGGACAGGAGGTGCGTGAGGCCGAAGCCGCCTTGCTGGGGCAGAGAAGGACACTGTGTTCACCAGGCCCCGCAGAGAGAGGAGGCTCCCGGGGAGCCAGTCTGCTCAGGAGAGCAGGGCTGCGAGGGCGAGGGCAGCGGAAGTGTCTGCGTCTGCAGGACTGCCAAGTGCGACTTGTCCCCAAGCCCTCTGTGCCCCCAGGACTCCAGGATGTTCAGAGACACCCTCAGAAGCCCATGTCCTGCAGGCAGCCGGGTGGAGGCCTGCCTCCAGCTGGGAGGAGGGTCTGTGGAGGCTGGGCTGGCGGGAACTCCTCCCCCACTCCCCCAGCTTGGCAGGTGTGGCCCTCCCCAGCCCCACCCCCGCGGCTCCCCACCAGACACCTGCAGAAACCTCTCTGCCAGACCAGCACCTCCCCTGCCCCTTTGGCACTTGGTTGCTTCTGCAAAGTGCAAGTTACAAATGACATTTTAGCAAAACTTCTGACATATTTGCGCTTGGAACACAGGATGTGATCTTGGAGTGGATGAGAGTTTTAAATTTAACTTTGTCTATGTCCTCGGAAACACACTGGGGAGAAGCCTAATGGTGAATTTTAAACTTAGTGTAAAGACTCTTCAAAACAGATAATCCATGGATAGCCCATAAGGAATATTCTAGATTAAGGGGAAATACTAAAACTAGGACACACTCAGTTAGGACTGGATCGCAGGGTGAAGGCCGGGTCAGGGCTGTGACTCTCACACCCTCTGTTAACCGCCCCGTGGGGCTGGGGGCTGGCGCAATGGTGGAGTACCAACAAGCTGCAGGGCCAAGGTCAGGTCCAGGGCTGCATCTCCAGAAAACCCAGGCACTTCTT
The DNA here is from genome assembly GCF_021218885.2 of Marmota monax. NCBI lineage: Eukaryota > Metazoa > Chordata > Mammalia > Rodentia > Sciuridae > Marmota > Marmota monax. The sequence goes on from NW_026692912.1 coordinate 21,712,205, forward strand.
TACTGTCAAACGCCGGCTGGAAACAAGCAGATGAGAAGCGAGGTTCTGGGGTTACCTCAGTTGGAGGGTTGCACGTGCCAAAAGCTACCATGGGACTCAAATGTCCTGCGACAGTCGACACCTCAAACCACCCTGGGCTCAGGCAGAAGGCACACCCAGAAAGCCAGTCACCGCCCCCAGGGCCTGTTCTCAGGCTCCCCGTCCAATGTGGCCAAGGAGGTAGGATGGCCCAAGAGCCACGGAGCACAGAGGGCGGCTGGGAGCAATTCCGAGAGCTGTGGACCTCATTCCAGAGCCCTCCCTTTGCCAGGGTGGGTGGCCCTCCCCTGCGCCCCACCCACCAGTGGCATCAAAACCCCACAGACTGCGGCTGGAACTCCTCACAGTTCTAGAGGCTGGAAGCCCAAGACCAGGCTCCGCAGGGTTGGCCTCTACAAGTCCCTGCTTGGCCTGCGGAGGCCACCTCACTGCATGTTCACAGTCCCGTCTTTTCTCCTTATTAGGACACCACTGCACTAGGACCCACCCCCAGCTGCCTCGTTTTAATTCAGCGACCTCCTCAAGGTCCTCAGGGTGAGGGCTTCGACCCCCGAGTGGGGCACAGATCAGCCCGAACAGTGTCGAGACCAGAAAACTCTCTCCCCCTCTCCCATTTACAGGTTTCCCATCAAGAGAAGCGAGGGCTGCAGTCATCTGTGGGGTTGTTTGTTAGCAGGGGGCCGGGCTGAAGGTCCACGCAGGTGAGCTTCACGGTCCAGCACCTTGGTGCTCCCCTCAGGCCTCCTGTTCCATCGGCTCCCCTGGGCTTCCTCCCAACATGGCGGGGTTCCTCATGGAGACTGGGTAGGGGAAAGCAGAGGCCTGACATCTGAGGCTCAGCTACGTTCCTGTTCTTCAGAGCCGGTAAAGGGAGGGGGAAGAGCCCGGTGTTTTGAAGGGAGGAGAGACAGTTTGCAGCCATCTGTAACCCAGGGCACCTGTGCAACAGACAGGTCCACCTATCTGCGACCAAGATGGCGGACGGCAGTCGATGGGTCATTGTTCCCAATTATCTGCTGTCCTCCCAGGGAGAATTATCCATGGCTGTCCTATAGCCACGTGACACACCGGGCCTGGGCTGGGGGTGCGCTTCTCCCCACACATCAGGCTTGGCCACGTGGCTGGCGTCAGCCAGTGGATTGGGAGCAGGAGGCACAGCAGGCTGTTCAAAGGAGAAGCGTCAAGAGCCGTCACGTGGGCCGCCCGCCTGCTCGGCTCTCCCTCTGAAAAGAACAGTGCGTCCTAGAGAGGGCCGTGGATGAGCTCCCCCGCTCCACAGAAGGCGGATCCAGGTGGCCAGACTCTGTCGCCTGGACCACCCGCTTTGTGTTTTCCCACCAGGGCTCCACTCTCCGACATCAGAGCCCCAAGTTCCTTCACTCTGGTGTCTCACAGCACCCCAAGAGTTCACTGCGGACAGAGAACCCAGAGCCCAGGCCACCCATGGGCAGGGGGGTGGCGCACCCTGTGTAGTCGGGCTCTCTGCAGGTGTGCGCCATGTCTCCCAGTCCCAGCCCTCCTCCTGGCCCTCCCCTGGGAACAGAGAAGTTAAGTGACTTGCCCGGGGCCATCTGTTAGTAAGTGACAGAGCCAGGATGGAACCCCGCCCTGTAAGTGGGCCTCAGGTACTTGGTCGTGGGTGGGTAAAGTGCCCAGGGGCGTTGGGAACCCGAGAGGCTCCAGCCGCAGTGACAGAGGCACCCCAGCCTCCAGGACTGAACCACAGGGGAGCGGAGGTGGCTGATGGGGTTCAGTCCCCCCTGGCCTCACAGAGCTGGGAGTTTTGTAACGGAGAATCCAGGGAAAGTATGTGTCCCGGTGACACCGACATCTGTTGCAAGACAATGCCGGCCACTGTCCTCAGAGCCTTCCACAGACACTCCTCTTCCCACCGTGGGAAAAGGTCGGAGGCCACCCGTATTTACTAAGGGGGAGACCGAGGCCCAGTGTCTGTGAGGTCCGTGCCTCCCAAGCCGTCTGAGGTGGACTTCAAGGAATATCTTCGCCTCTCGGGAACGATACTGTGTAACACTCAGCCACAACTGGAGGCGGGCAGCGTCCAGTTGCTCTGACCGTTTCTAAGTACAGTGTCCGTTTCCTTATCTGTCTCGTCCTGTCAACAGAGAGCAAGGGCACCAGCACCAGCCCTCGAACCACTCTTCGAACAAGGGCAAAGGACTCACCAAGGGCCACACTGCTGTTGGGAGAGGTGGGGACAGGGACCTAGACAGTCTACGCAGCTGCAGAGCCTGGCTCTGGGCCACTCCCTGCTCCTGGGGAAGACAGGGGAGGATTTGATCTCTGAGCTTTTGCCTTTTTTGAGGTGCTGGGGACGGAACCCAGGGCCTCACACATGCTAGGCAAACACTCCACCACTGACCCACACCCCCAGCCCTTTCTATTTTAATCTGAGACAGGGTCTCACTAAGTTGCTGAGGCCAACCTTGAACTTGTGATCCCCCTGCCTCAGCCTCCTGGGGTGCTGGGACGGCAGGCATGCGCCACCGTGCAGGTACTGAATAATGATACCGTAAGCATCTGAGGCAGCTGGGAGAGGACGGGGTGACCAGGACTCCTCAGGACGACGGGACAGTGCAGAACATCAGACCTTCTGTGGAGGGAGCAGGAAGTGGCTGGTGAAAGTTGCTGCCAGGGGTCAGGAATCGGGCGCCTTTGAGGGTCCTTGTCTAGCACTTAGAGGCCCTGAGCTCAGTTCTCAGCCCCGAGAAATAAAAAATGAGGGTCTTTTGGAGCCACAAGTGAATTCAAAAATTCATTCAAATTACTTTTGACGGAAGGATTAAGTCACTGGGAACAGAGACGGAGCCGTGGGCCCTTGGCTCTTACTTGGGTTACTCTGGAATGAACTTCTGGTTCCATTCATCTCTTTTCAGCCCCAAAGAATTTAAAACACCAAGAACCGTGGCCTCCTGAGCACCCAGGGGGCTCCTTTGGAATTCACCAATTGTGAATAAACAGGTAAAGGATCCAACATAGACTCACCCTTGTATGTCCACCGTACTTTAGGTCCCAAGCTGGACATAGCTCCGGAAGAAGGGACAGACAGGGGACCTGCAAATATCAAGGTGGCCATCTTTGGGAGAGGGAGGGTGAAGAGTGGTTTTGTTTTCTTCCTCAAGATCATCTGGAGTTTTCTTTTCTTTTCCCTTTTTCTTTTTGTACTGAGGATTGAACCCAGGGTGCTCAACCACCGAGCCACATCCCCGGCCCTTTTTGTATTTTATTGCATACAGGGCCTCCCTGGGTTGCTTAGGGCCTCGCTAAATTGCCGATGCTGGCTTTGAACTCACGATCCTCCTGCCTCAGCCTCCCGAGCCGCTGAGATCACAGGCGGCGTGCCAGCCGGCCACCTCTGTCTTCCACAGTGCCTCCAGTGAGCAAGAATCCCTTTTGTGACAGGAAGGAGACCACGCTGGTGGAGGCAGACAGCCGCTCTGCAGGTCTCGCTGTGAGTGAGGACGCTGAAGCAGTGGGGTCCCCTGGACTGGAGGGAGGAAGAGGCCTTCCTGAGAGGGGCCTCCTTTCCTTATCTGTCTGTTTCCCTCACGGTGCCACAGTCCTTGGTGAGGATGACAGCTGTGGACAAGGGACTGATTCCCTCCACGGAGCACGGGGTCTGTGACAGCCACAGTCAGCTTCTGCCTACACGGTGGAAACCTGGTCTCTGTCATTTCCAGGGGCACCCGGGCCGCGGCCAGGCAGGCACCTCGGGCTCACGGAGGACTCCCCCACGGCGCCCTCCCGTCACCTGGCTGGTCCCTCAGGGCAGGGCACGGGGTCCTGGGCCTCAGCTCCGCGAGACCCCTCTTCCCTCCCAAGGCCTGCCTCCTGACTTTCCGGCTGCCTCGGCTCCAGCTGGAGGTCAAGGAACAAACAGATAAACCCCTTCCCTGGAGCCGCGCAGCGGATGCCTCCAGCTAGAATCCAGTTCTGAGTCAGGGCCAGGGCTCTCTCTTTCCTGTGAATATGAGGACAGGAAGGAAATTTTTGTGGCTATAAAATGAGTGAAAATGTTTTGTAGGCAGAAAAGAGGCCAAGCAGTTGGCTTGGGTTTAAGGCACAAATACCGAACGGGAACGGTCAAATGTGGGGAGGGAGGGTCTCCGGTGGGGGGCGAGAATATTCTGGTAGCTGTAACAATGTTTTCTCTCTCCTGGGGGCCGATCGGGTACTGGACATGGTGTGGAGAATGCGGACTCGCTCCCTGGCCGGCCAGGAGAAGACCATGTGGGAGTCCAAGTGGAGTCGAGGGGGCGGCGAGCAGGGACCTGAGGACTCAGGACTTTTCTGGGCCTTTGGCCAAGATGGTCCAGCAGCTGCAGCCAGGACAACATGAACTTGGTGGATCTCCCACCTTTGGCAGATGAACCTGGAGCCCAGAGGAGTCACAGGGGCTGGCCTGGGTCCCACAGGCCACGATGGTGGTGTAGGACGTCACCCCGAGGGCAATGGGGAGCCATGAAAGGCCCAGGCAGGGGGACAGAGTGGGTAGACTGTATCTCAGAAAGACTGGTACCCAAGAAGCTGCTGCTGATCCACACTGGTGGCCAAGCAAGGCCAGTGGTGACAGACTGGAGGTGGCACTGGTTGGATACGGCAGGGGCCTGGGGAGAGAAGAGGCGGATGAAGATGATGGCCGAGGTCCCCAGGAGAAAGGCGGGTGGAGGAGGTTCTGGGGAGCACACATTCATAATCCCTCAGACCCGTCTGCGCTCTGGGCAAGCACCACTGGGCAGGACCCAAGTACAGCCCGACCCCAAGAAAAGGCCGCAAGGGCGGAACACAGTTCAGAGGTCAGAGTGCAAACGGTGGAGGGCGAGGACTTGGCCTTCGGAATCTCCCACTGCCCCCTCCACAGTCCCCGGCCCCCCCGTGCCTGAACCCATCCTGGGCAGGAGGGCCCAGCCTCATGGCCTGACCCTGCCAGCCACTCTGGCCTCGGGTTGGCCTCTCTCAACACTCTGGAGAGCCCCTGTCTCCACACAGCCAGAAGCAGTGTGACCCCCCCAGGCCCCTAGGGTCGCTGGCCTCGCAGCCTCTGTTGGGAAACACGCCCTCGCCGTTGACCTGGAACCTCCTGCTATCCCATGTCTCAGCTCAAGTGTCCCCCTCCTGAGGAAGCTCTTCCTGATCCCCCAAACTGGGACGCCTGTGTCTCTCATTCTCCAGATGGATGCAGGGGGCACGGTGAGCATGTGGGTGGGTGGGAGGACCTCTCAGGTGGGGAAATGCCTGAGTGGACGAGCCCATGGCGGGGGTGGAGTGCTCTGATGACCAGCAAGGTGGACCAAAGGTGCCACTCCAGGGAGACAGGATGCACAGGTGAGTGGGTGGATGGGCAGAGGGGAGCCGGCTAGAAGGGGAGGGAAGGACAGCAGGTTGGCTCGGACATGTCAGGGTGGACAGGTGGGTGGGGATGCTCCCTACTGCCTCCTCCCACTTGGGGGGACCCCACCCGGGCACTGCGCCGCACCCTAACTGCACCAGGACCCTTCTTCCCTCTGCCCCTCGCCTCGGCCTCTTCGCCTGCACTGGGCTTGGGTCCACTGGGCTCGCTGTCGCTCCTGACTGGGTGTCGGGAGGAAGTAGAAAGCTCGGGAGCTCCCCTCCTCCTCCTGTCCCCATGTCCTTCCAGCAAGGAGCAGGGGACCCAGATGGGCTGGGCCAGGCTGAAAGCAGGACGGGCTACTGGGCTCCCAGCCCTGTTGCCTTGGGCCCCTGCAGGCCCCAGGCAGCCCAGGGCCCTGCTGCCCGGTGCCCACCCCCGCCCGCCAGCAGCTCGGGTTTGATCGCTGCCAGGATCTCCCAAATGTCAGTAGCAGCGTTAGCATCTTTAAGAGAGCGCCCCAGGCGATCTTTAAGCAGGAGGCTGGGGCCCATGCTGATGAGGGAGCCGCGCTGACAGAGGCCTCGCCTCGCGGCCAGGCTCTGGGAGCCTGAGGCCTGGACAGAACCTGGATTTATTTTTAAGCCTGGGTGAAACAGGGTTTTGCGAGGACTTGGGGTCTGTCCCCACCACTGGTGTCCCCGCAGAGAGCTGAGGTCTCTCGGCTGGATCCCAGAGCCCAGCAGAGTGGGTGACTATCTGTTCACAGAATGAATGCAGGACCCTCCGAAGCCACCTCCAGGGGCAGATGCTGACAAGCGCCTTCTCCCCTCCCTCACCTTGAGGGGGAGACGCTCAGGTGGTGAGACAGGAGCAAAGCTCCAAACCTTGGAGCCAGACCCGAGACCTGGGCTGGTGTCCCAGATCTTGGGTGAGAGCTCTGTGACCTCAGGAAAACTGCTGGTCCTTTCTGGGCCTCAACTTCTCCATCAGTGAAATGTGCACGGGGATGGAATTCCCGGGTGATGGAGAGAGGGGCGCCTTCTGGACACCCAGGGGGTCTTGAGGAGGAAGGCAGCCATCCTCCCCCTTGGGCAGCAGCCTTCATCCCCCTGCTCCCTGGCCCCTTGCATGTTTCACTGATGAGAAAGCTCAAGGGCTGTCACCTTTTCTGAAGCTGAGGAAGGGCAAGGACAATTACCCCCACTCCTCAGTTGTCCAGTGTCGCCCAAAGGTCAGGGGCAGGGTCCAAGCCCGTCAGTTCCTGTCCAGCGCATCCTGATGGAGCCTGTGGACCTTGGCCCACGGCATGCCAGCCTCCTGCCCAGGCAAGGGTGGACCCTCAGGATCGGGTCCCTTTGGAGGGCAGTGAGGCTCTGGGACTAGGCTGGGCACTGACTGGGTCTTCTTCCATATTTTTGAGCATCTCTCCTGGGACTGAAGTACCTGGGTGGGGATGTGGGGTGACTTAAAAGAGGGAAGGAGAAGAGCAGCCAGGGGAGCGGGGCGGCCTGAACCTCCCACAGCCTCTGGGGCCCAGTGGGAGGGGTGTGCCAAGATGGGCGGAGGTGGTATGCGCCTACAGAGGACAGGTGCAGCACCCAGGGCACAGGAACATCGGGTTCAGAACCAAGAAGCGTCCATCAAGGTTCCGAATGGCTGCGGAAGAAAGAAATGGAGGGAGGGGGTGGGAAGGCAGGTGGAGGGTAGATGGATGGATGGGAACCTGGGTGGATGGTAATGCCCGGATGGGTGTCAGCTGGCTGCATGGGCAGGTGAGTGGGTGGGGTGTGTGCATGATGGGGTGGGTGGGTGGGTGATGGACGGGTGGAAGGACGTGTAAATGGGAAGATGGAGGGCGAGCAGGGTCATGGACGGGTGGTAGGGGAGTGGGGAGAGGTGGAGCTGGACATACAGGAGGGGAGATGGACACGTGGGTAGACGGGTGGCACATGGGCAGACGGACGGAGGGAAGGGGGCGGATGGATGAGTGGGGAGGGGGAGGGGGTCAGTGTGCAGCAAAAGAGCCCACCTGGAGGCCAGGAAATCGCGCCTTTGCCCCAGTTGTGTGCTAATGCCCCGTGGGACTCGCAGAGACCCTGTGCCCTCCTCAGGCGTCAGCTTCCTCATCCGCCCCCCGCACTGCCCACAGATGTCTGTAAAGACCCTGAGACTGGGTGCTCCCGGCACTCTCTGTGGCAGGGCCCCCTCTGTCTTGAGCCTGGGTGACTGTCCTCTCTCCTGTGCCCACAGGGACGTTCTGTGTGGTTTCCGTAAACATTTTCTAACGGAGGTCCAGAGAATTCTGCTCACAGCAAAACCCAACCTGGGGAACGTCCACACCCGAGCCTGGTTCAGCGCCTGATGTGGGCTAGGGCTAAGGGTGTCCCCAAGGTCACGAGGTGGCTCTGGATCCTAGTCCAGCACTCAGTGCCCGGGGACCAAGGCAAGTCACCATGCCCACGCCCCACCCCCAGTCTCTCCTCCCGCAAAGGTGACAGCAGCAAGCCCTGCCCCTTGCCAGACATCCTGGATAAAAGCACAAGTTCAGCCCACCTGGGGCACAGGGCTAGGCACCACTGTCCCTGCCATTCTCTCCAGTGGGAGACTGACAGCGGTGGCTGAGTGAGGGTCCCTTCAAGGGGACAGCAGACTCGCAGCCACCAGGGCCAGCTGTGTGTGGTCACTTTGTGGCCAGAGGGTATTGTGTGCACCACATTCTGGCACCCAGGGCTGGCACTTCCCTCACCAGCTCGGTGGCCCCAGCCACTTCACCTCTTGATTTCCCACCTGCCAAAGCTGGCCTCTGCATCACCTGCTTCCTTCCTGCCACCTGGCTTGTCCCCAGAAAGGGGGGGGGGGTGGCTCCCTTTGCAGCGGCCCTGCAAACACTGAAGTCCAGAGAGGTTCTGGAACCCACGTGGGTGCTGAGCTGGACCCCCAGAGGCCTCTCTGCCAGCCCTCGATCCCAACCCGCCCAAGCCCTGGTCCCAGTCAGGGACTCACTCAGGCTGCCCGTACCAGGTTCCTGGGGACCCCCCCCCCAACACCTGGTGGGCTCAAAGGCATCCAGGAGGGTGGGCGGGCTGACAGCGTTGGCTCTGGAGCCCTTCTAGACAAGCTTGGGACAGGTCCCTATGAAGAGGGTGGGGACAGAGGAGCCTGGGGACAGGCGAGGTCCCAGCCCCCTCAGCCCTGCAGTCCTTTCTCTCCTTCCCTAACTGCCTGGTTCAACAGCACCTCCGCCATCTGTTGTCCCTCCCCCGCCCCTCCCCCACCCTGTGGGCGCGGCTGTGACTCCAGGGCTGGCTTGTCTGGTAAACAGGCGGCTGGCGGGTCCCCAGGGCCAGTGGGTGATAGGCCTGGTGCTGGCACCCACCCCAGCACGGCCAGCTGGGGAGAAACCCAGGGTGGGGGTGTCAGGTACCCAGAAAAGCTCCAGGCCCGAGGGGGCTTTGGAGAAGCCCGAGTCCCCGGCCACCCTGCCCAGCACCTCCAGCTCCTGGCCACATCCTCATCCCCTGGCTTCTGCCGTTTGAGGAATTTCCAGTCAATACCTGGTGGCAGAGCTGGATGGACCCCACCCCACCCCCTGCCTCCCAGGCCCAGCGCCAGACGCCCCGGGGGCTGAGATCGGCACCAGAGAAACCCAGGCCCGAGAAGGGCGGTGGGAGCGCCGAGAGCAGATCGGACTCGCCTCCAGCCCAGCGGCCTCCTAGTGGCAGCTGGGGGAGGAGGGGTGCTCCCGAGCCCTGAAACGTGGGCCAGCTTCCCGGCCTTGGTTTTCGCATCTGGGCAATGGGGAGGTCACGCTGTGGGAGGGGGCGTCCTGTGAGCCGCGGCGCACGCGGACTGACTCCCTCGCTGGGCTGGGGGCAGAGCGGCGAGGGGCGGCCCGGAGGGGCTGGGCAGGAATCCGGCCAGGTCGGTACCCCGGCCTCCCTTCCCTCCGCAGCCCCTCCTCCCCCACCGCGGCGCCGCCAGCTGCCCCTCCCCGCCCCGGCCGCCGGCTCCTCCCGCAGAGCCCCCAGACCCCAGCTGCGGTGTTTTTACAGCTTTGACCAGCAGTCAGCCTCCTCCGCCGCCCTCCCCTCCTCCCTCCCTCCGGCGCCCCTCCATTCTCCTCCTCCCTCCCCCTCCATCCCTCCCCAGCCTCTCCCCTCCCCCAGCCTCTCCCCCCCGGCCTCCCCCCGCTCCGCCTGCCTCCCTCCTCCCTCTCTCCGGGGGAAGAAAGGTCACCGTGCAGCTGATTACTCAGAGCTCAGTTGCTGTAGCAACCGGCGGGGGAAGTGGGACAGGCTGGCTTTGAGGACGCGCGAGGTCGGCCGCGGGCGGCTGGAGCCGGCGCGGGCCTCGGTGCGCGCGCGAGGGAGGCGGCCGGGCCCGGGCTGCGCGCCGCGGCCGGCTCCGGTGGCCGCTTTCAGGAGGAGCCCCTGCCGCCCGCCCCGGGGCCGCGCCTCTCGGCTGAGGCTGCCGCCGGGCTCTGCCGGCCTGTCCGTCCTTCCAGCTGCCCACCCCTCCGCCTGGGCGCTGGGCGCCCCTCTGTCTCCTCTCCCCGCTGCCGGGACCGGCCGCCTCCCGCGGGGCACGCGCACTCACGCCGACGCACACCAGCCTCAGAGACACCCCCCCCCCCCGCCTTTGGCCTTTGTCGCTGCCCGGAGGCCTGGCCCCAGACGAAGGTCCCCCCAGGGTCCACCGAGGGCGGCCTGCTGCTCCGCTCCCCGACGCACGTCGCCCGTTTCCAGCTCCCTGCGCCCGCCCTGCCTCCAGGGCCCGGCCTTTGGGATTTGGGAAAAGGGGCCAGAGCCGCCTAGCCAGGTCCCGGGACACCACCCCCTGCTGCCCGGCCCCTTCCCGGCCACAGCCCGAGCAGGGTCTCTGGGCCGGCAGGCTCTGCAGTGGGGTGGCCTGGGTTCAGATCCCCCAGGGCCTGGGCAGAATGGGGCAGCTGGACCACTTTAGGAACCCGGCACATTTTTAAAAATTAAACAGGAAGCGCAGCTTGGTGGTCAGCGCTCTTGCCCAGCACGTGCGAGGCCCTGGGTCCCAGCCCCAGCACAGCAAAAATAAAGGGGAAACACTGGTCACCTACGGGGCCTTTCCTGGGCCTGCATCTGGAGAAAGGAAGAGCAGTTCCCAGACACTCAGGAGAAGTGTTGGCAGCAGCTCTGTCTGTAAACGGGGGAATCGGGAAGGGCCCAGTGTGCACCCCGGTGAGGGGATCAACAGGCTTCCCCCCATGGCACTCGGGGCTCAGCCACAAGGGCCAGGAACCACGGAGGCTGAGGCACTGTTGAGGGACCAAATAACAAGCTGAGTGAGGGGCTTGCAGCCCAGAGGACATCCCTTGTCCGTCACAGAAAACTCCAAGAAACGCAGCCTGAAGGAGAGCAGTGGAGGCCTGGGGACCTCAGGAGCTGGCATGGCCACCAAGGGCTGCAGGAGACTTGCTGGGGCGGGGGTCCAGGGCGATGGTGGTGATGGTTTTATGGTGTAAACACGTCAAACCTCACCCAGTCGTGTGACTTGCTGAGTGTCCTGTGTGTCCAGGACACCTCGTCAATGGAAGGCCAATTCCTGCTTCAGGACTTCTGATGAACCACGTGGGTGGGGTCCTTTCACTTCTCCAAGTTCTTTACGAAGCCGGCATAAGGAGGGATGGAACCTCATGGGCTGGTAGTGAGGGTTCACTAGCCCCATGTTGGTGAGTGGCTCAGCCCCATCCAAGGCCGAGAAGAACAGGACTGGAGCCCACCTGCCCCTCCCACCTCTCCCTCCCTGGGCTATCAGATGTGCCCTACTTTAGTTTGTCCCCCACTTACTGTGGTGCCTTTAAAACGAGAAGAGGAACCCCTGCTACATGCCAGCTCCAGCCACTTCCTGAGCTTACAAGGGAGAAGCAAGCCCCAACTCCATCCTCATGGGTCCACACCTTGATCCTTCCAACAAAGGGAAGAGCAATCCAGGCATGTGCAAAGGCCCTGTGGCTGATGGGAGTGCAGGACATCCTAGAATCCACAGGAAGGGTTTGTGACTTGCATGGAGGCAAGTGGAGCCCAAACTGGCCTCATCGTGTGACCTGTTCTGTGCCCAGCAGGGAGGTTAATGTGGAGCCTCCTGAGGCTGCCAAGCCCTTGGATGTGGTTTGTAGGAGTCCGTGTCGGTGACTCCACAGCTCTGCAGATCCGAGCTCCGGACTCCGCAGCTCACTGCTTCTTGAATCACCATCTGGAGAATGGGGGGCGGGGCAGAGCCCCTTCACAGGGCCTGGCACAGAGCTCGGCGAGGGGGAGCAGGTGGTAGCGATGCCTCTGTCCTCTGTCGTGTTTGCTGTGTTTCTTGATTTTCAGGCTCTGGGTACCTGGATGCTCTATCAGTTGTGGGCTCCCGGGGGACAGCTCCTGCAGCCCGTCCCTCTGAGCCTGGCACAAATATGGCCCCAGGAAATGTCCCTGGAGGTGAATTGAGCGGCCCGGGAAGGAGACAAAGCTCTTGCTTTGGTGGGGACAAGGAGATGCACTCCCCTCAGGTGGGCAGGGTGGCCCCAGGGATCCCAGCAGGAGCTGAGACACCCCCTTTGGCTGCCCTCTCAGGCGCTCTCAGTTTTAGGGTGAACGTGGGGCCCTTTTCTGGTTTTCCGGGTGCAGCTGGTTCTGGGACCAGCCCGGCTTGCTCCCTGGCTCACTGAGCAGAGGCCCTGCCCAGAGGCTGCCCCGCGTCTGCCCGGCCCCATCCCCAGACAGAGGCCTGCGCTGGGAGGAGCTGACCTTAGAGATCCCCATAGGCCAGGCCTGGAGGCTGCCGGCCAGAGAGTGGACGCCACTGGCCACCCAGCCAGGTGGGCTGTAGCCTGCCTTGTGCTCACAGGCTGGTGCCCCTCCGCTGGGCCTGGGCCAGGCTGCAGAACCGCCCCATTTCTTTCCTGCAGGGGTTGGTGCTCCCGTGGGAGCTTCCCAGGTTTGTGGCCGCGAAGGGGCAGCCTCTGGGGGGCAGAGGGCTCCGGCCATCCTCCCCATGACTGCCTTCCAAGCCCCCCTCACAGCAGGGTGGAGCTGTGGGAAGGGAGCCAGGGCAGGAGGGAGTCGGAGTCACCAGCCTGACCCCACGGAGCGAGCGTCGGGAGTCTGTGGGAGCCTGTTGTCAGGGGAGGAGGTCGAGCCTGAGACCTGAGGAGTCAGCTGAGCAGAGGGCGCAGGCAAAGGGACCAGGGCACATGCAAAGGCCTAGGGGTGAGAACAAGGCAGGGTTCAGCGGAACAACTGAGAAGCAGAGAGCAAGAGGAGCGCCCCAGAGGCAGAGGCCAGCGAGGGTCAGACCTTAAGGTCAAGTTATTTTCAACATCCCATGAAGGGTACTGGGAACCCACGGAAGGTTTGGGGCAGGGAAAATGGCACCTTCAAAAGACCTTCTAGAAAGATCTCTGTCTGAGGAGAGAGGATTGCAGGGCCAAAGACAGAAGCAGGGAGACCATCGAGGTGCTGCAGATGTCAGGAGATAACGGGGGCTGGCCCGGGATGGCAAAGGGTGGGTGGACTGACTGAAAGGACTTAGAGGGAGATTGGACTAGCCTGGGGACGGGGGGTCGGGGGGGGGGACCATCTGAGGCAGAGCTGGAGGAGGGCTGTCCTTAGTCTGGGGCTCCCATGGTTTTTCCGGGGGCCTCATAGTCCAGCCCTGACCCTGCAGCTGCCCCCTTGGGCCCCAAGGGGTCTGTCCTGCCTGGAAATGTGGATCCCTGATGGGCAGAGGGCCCTGTGGCTAAGCAGCGGGCAGCCCCGGGGCCAAGTCCCAGGGCCTGGGGGACACCAGCAGCCAGTGAGGAGGATCAAAGTCTGGCCTGACTTTCCGCCCAGATGAGTCATCCCCGGGCAGGGGGGCTGGCGCCCAGCCGCGGCAGATGCACCCTGCCTGGGCCCCATCCCCCTCCTGAAGTTTCTCCTTCTGATAGATGGAGGCAGGGGTCAGACCCCCCCAGACCCGGGCAGCTGAGCAAACACGCCGGGCCCCCATGGAGCACAGAAGAGTGGGGACAAGGGGTGCCGTGGTCAGAGCCCCAGGCCTTGGGAACCTGCAGCGCCTCTTGCCCCAACACCAGGCCCTTCCTTGGCTCCAAGAGCTGAAAAGAGAAGATCCCAAAAGACGGGGTCCACTGTGACCCCCTGCCCCACACCCCACCACAGCACATCCTGTTGGCTCTGCCACCGGGTCTGCCTCTTCTGCCCCCAGGGCCACCCTCCCCTGAGGCTGCAGCTTCCATCCCCCTTCACCACCCCCTCAGCGCAGCACCAGGGAGGCCCTGCAGCTTCCCCGAGCACCCAGGAGGGCTTCTCCCTGGGCCCACCTCCTGGGGGGACCCACCCAGGCCACAGTCGGCCCGTCTTCCTCCCATCAGCACCGCCATCCCGCGCGCTGGTCACCTGGCCTGCCCCATGCTGCCCGCCCCTCTCTTGAGGCTGACGCCCCTCTTTTGCTCACCTGTGTTTGGTAGCCCACGCGGGCGGAGGCGGAGGTCCGGACAGAGGCAGAGGGATGGCCAAAGCACACTGACTGGCCGTCACTGCATCTGGGGTGGGACGGTCCACGACCAGCCACCAGCATGTAAGGCGGCCGGGACCTGCAGGTGATCAGGGGCAGCCGGCAGTGCAGGTGCCATGTGTGTGCACGAGGGTCCCGGGGTGTGTGAGCCTAGGCCACTGTCACAGTCTGTGCCCACTGAATCTGCCTGGTGTGCTGGTGTCCTTCAGGGCGGGGCGGCGGGAGTCAGAGAAGGACAGCAGGGTGAAGACAATGTCACCTGCTGTCGAGGGGGGCCAGGTCCTCACCCTGGAGGTCAAGGTGTGGGCCCTGGCCCTTCCCCGCTGTGTGACTTGCCCCCCACGGTGTGCCTCAGGGGACCAGGTGGTTAAGGGAGCTCCCGCTGAGCCCTGCTGGGACATGCAGCCCCTGCCCCTCCCCATCTCCTGTCCCTCCTGTCCCTGGGGCCCAGCCTCCCAGGTTCTGCTTCCCGGTCTGCTAAATGGGCATAAGAGCAGAGGCCACATGCAGGGGTCATGAGGGCCCAGGAGCCGGGCTGGAGCAAGGCCAGGTGGGGGGCCTGGCGAGCAGGGCCTCCCGAGGCTGCCTGAAGAGAGGGGGTGTCTGCAGCCAAGGTCAGGCTGGGCGGGAGCTCGGGCTGGGACCCTTGCCCAGCACAATGGGGGCAGGAGGAAGAGAGGTCACGAAGCCCGGGCCTTCCTTCTCAGAGGCAGGGACCTGGAGACCCCCGCCACAGCCTGCTCCGCCTCTGAGCGTCAGCAGGGAGAGGCTGCGCGGGCTGAACTCCTGCGTGGGAGAAGGAGACGCCCAGAGATGCTGCTCCCTCTGACCCAGGTCCACAGCAGTTCTGCGCACAGGGGAGGCAGTTGCTGTGTCTGCCACCCAGTGGGACCCAGATCAGCAGGAGAGGAGGAGGAGGGCAGAGGAGCTACGTGGTGGGGGTGGGCAGGTCAGTCCCCAGCACCTCCAAGAAAATGGAGTCTCCCTTCACTGGATACTGTGGACAAGAGGGATCCGCGGGCCAGGCCGGGAGCTCAGGGTCTGAGGTCAGCAGGACACTGTCCTGAGGCTCAGAGGACAGGGAGCCCGCCCTGCCAACAGGCGGAGCGCCCAGGAGCAGCAGGGCCGGTAGGATTCCAGGATGGGCCGGGCCACGCTGTCCTCACCATGCTTGCTGTGTCATGGACACGCACCTCGTGCTCTGGGCTTGAAGGTGCTCCTGGGTAAAAGGGCAGGGAGCACTTGGCACGAGGCCCGGCAGAGGGAGCACGCTGGGCGGGGGAGCCGTGAGGCTGTATCACCAATCACGGGCGCGGTTGCCGGTTTCCATGGTACACACTGCAGTGTGGAGGTGGGAGGGGACAGATGAGGGGGCATCCAGAGCGGGGAGTGAGCCAGGCCTCCCAGGGAGGCTGCTGTGCTTCAAGGGGTCTCCCAGGTTCACGGGCTGGAAACTCAGTCCCCAGTGCAGCCGCCAGGAGAGTGGCCAGAAGTGGTCAGGTCATGCGGTGTCTGCCACCCAGTGGGGACCCCCACCTTCACGATGGATGAGGGTCTTTAAGCCAGAGTGGCTCCCTATCCAGAGAGTGAGGTGTTTTTGAGGAGGGGGGACTGGAGAGTGAACATGGGGAGCTTCGCAACTGAGCCACATCCCCAGCTCTTTCCATTTTTTATTTTGAGACAGGGCCTTACTAAGTTGCTGAGGCTGGCTTTGACCTTGGGATCCTCCTGCCTCAGCCTCTGGAGCCACGGAGATTACAGATGTGAACCACTGCACTTGACAGGATTAAGTTTGTTATAAAAGCAAGTTTGGGCCTAAACAGCTTAGGGAGACCATGTCTCAAAAAAAAAAAAAAAAAAAAAAGGAGCCGGGCATGGTGGAGAAAGCCTGCAATCCCAGCAGCTCAGGAGGCTGAGGCAGGAGGATCACAAGTTCAAAGCCAGCCTCAGCAACTTAGCGAGGTCCTAAGCAACTTACCAAGTCCCTGTCTCTAGAAAGAATATAAAAAGGGCTGGGGATGTGGCTCAGTGGCTAAACACCCCTGGGTTCAATCCCTGGTACAGAAAAAAAAAAAACAGGTAAGTTTGGCCAGGCAGAGGGGTGCGCACGTGATCTCAGCTTCTTGAGGAAGCAGGAGGATCCTAAGTTCAAGGCTGGCCTAGGCAACTCAGGGAGACCCTCAGCCCAGCAAGAGCGACCTAGGGATGTAGCTCAGTGGTAGAGCCTGGCAAGTGTGAGGCCCTGAAAAAAAAAAAAAAGTCCAGCCCTCCTGCCCTTCTGTAGAGCGCTCTCACCCTGCCAGACCTCGCGCATGTTATGACGCAGCAAGAACCCTCAGCAGAGGCAGCCCGAGATCTGGGCCTCCCAGCCTCCAGAGCCAAATAAACTTTTGTTTATGAACTACCTGGCCTGTGCCGTACTGTCATAGCAGCACAGGACGGACTCAGAGAGAGGCTGAGGGGCCCGGAGCAGGCCCAGGGCTGTCTAGGAAGGTACCAAGAACGGGGAGACGCTCAGACTCTTCTGCCCTCCTGCAAAGGCCACTGGGAAATTCTTTATAGGACTTGATAGAGCTGGCGCCAGCCCTGCTGTGACCCCAGGGAAGCCACTCTGGGTCCCTAGTGCTGTCCTCGGAAGAGCCTTCTGTGGCAGGTGGCTCTTTCTCGCTGTTTCCTCCATGCTAGAGGAAGGGGTGAGGCACACAGCCTCCCAGCTGGGACTGAGGCTACTGACGGACGAGCCGGTCCTCTACCCTGTGCTGGAGGCCTGGAGCACCCCACGCACCAGGGTCAGAAGAGTGTGGGGCCCACGTCCAGCAAACAGGGCCCCGAACCACCTGTGCCACCCACCAGCTGCAGGACAGTGGGGAAGCTCCATCACCTCCACCTCCCTGGGCTTCCATGTCACATCTGTAAAATGGGAAGGGTGACTGCAGCCGCTTCCCAGCTCCAGAGGGAAGATTCGCGCGATTCACACTGACAAACAGCTCGCCCCGCTGCCCAGCACAGACTAAGCCCTCAGCACATGGCGGCCCCTCCACAGTGATGACCGCCCCACCTTCAGCGAGGCCCACGAGAGACAAAGAAGCTGGTCAGGCCCTATTCACGTCCCAACCAGCAATATGTGTTCCACGTCCCCTTGTCACGGGGCTCCCTCTCCATCCGGCCTCCACCCTGTCTCTCTGCTGGGCCCAGGGACCTTTCCTGTGTCCAAGAAGCCCCCTCTGGCAATGTCCCAGCTGCACCCTCAGCCTCTCACAGCCTCCAAGTCTGGAAGACCTTAAGAGGATGCCATCAACCTGCCTGCAGTCACCCGTATGGTCCAGAGGTGGACCTGAGCCTCAGAAGTAGAGGCACTAGCCAGAGGCTGGCCTCCTCACCCAGGACTCCTCTCTTGCCCCGAAGATCACAGAGCCGAGGGAGCCTGGGGGCGAATCTCCTTCATGTGGGATCGGCTAGGTCCCTTGGGCTGAAACTCCACAAGACTGGGACAGTGGCCGTCTTGCTCCCCTATGAATGAAGATGGAGACTGGATCCATCTACTGCAAGAGCAGTGTCCCAGGAAAAGCCCACTTTGGCCCCGGCTCCTGTGTGGAAACCAGGCCAGCCTCAGCCCAGTGAATAGGGTGCCAACGTTTCAGAGAATCTCAAGAGACCCCAAAAAAGGCGTCAGAGGCCAGGGACTGGCGGAAGGCAGGGGGCAGGGCACAGAGCCCCCGCCTAGCCCAGGAACAAAGAGGCAGGGGAAAGGACACAAGTGGACCAGTGGGGACAGGAGGACGGGAGACAGGATGTGGACAGAGGACAGGCCCCATGGGTTCTCCTGGGCTCAGGACTCTCCTTTCCTGCTAGGTCCAGCCGTGGGACCCACACCTGGGGACTCTCAAAACATGTCTGTCGATTTGCTGAGCACGTGAATGGGTGGACGGTTTATCAGCCGACCCTGACCTTTCCAGTGGTCTAGCTGCAGCCCCGTCCAGGAGATTCTGACCTGAAAGTGCAGCACAAGCCTCTGTGGTTGTTCCAAGGGGATTACTGAGTGACCCCTAGGTCCGAGGTGCCCCGAGTCTCTGCATCACACCTGCAGAGTCATGGTGACCCCTCAACACACTTTGGGAGGGTGGCGTTACCCCCAATTCACAGATGAGGACACTGAGGCTCATGGAGAAGAAGGCTGTTGCTCCAGGTCACCCAGCCCATGAATGACAGGCAAGATTCAAATCTGACTCTTCTCAGTCTCCGGATATGCACATATTCAGGCTGGTGGCAGAGTGGTGTGTCATTCACTCAGCCAGCCATTGGTTCTGCCCGCCTTGCCCAAGAACCCCCCTGGCGCCACACCCATGCTGGGTACTGGGTCTGTGGCAATGAAGGAAATAACCTCAGAGCTTGCTGCCACCAGATTCCCGCCTGGAGGGCAAAACCCCACCCAAATAATGCTCACACCGTGACCTGGGGACCTTGGACCGGCTGGCAGGAGAAAGCTGGCGAGTGCAGGGGCTGCTGAGCTGGGGCCCAGGACAGGCTCGGGGTGCAGACTGCTGGGTGGGAGGGCATCGCAGCAGGGGAAGAAAGTCAAGGCCTGTGGAAGGGATGAAAGAAGATGGGAGTCACAGTCCTGAGGCCAGCAGCGCTGTTCCCTGGGCCGCTTCCCCCCACGGCGGCTGTGCGGGTGGCTCTCTAAATGTCTGCGACAGGGTGGGACGTCCACAGTGGTCCATTATGGCTGGAGAGAGGAGGCTGCGCACTGTTGAGAGGCAGGACGAGCGTCCTCTGATCTGAACCCCGCACCTGCAGGGTAGGCCGTCTAGCCCTGCGGCGGGGTGAGCTGGGCCCCTGGGGGTCTCGGTCCTCTCTGTCACTCGCCAACTTTCCTTGGGCTGCAAAGGACTTTGCATCCGGAGCATTTAGGGAGGGACGTTTCCCTGCCTGGGGCTTCTGACCAGCTGGAGAGCCTCAGCGGCCAGCCTCCCAGGGGCAGCAGGGGTCACCAGGCCCATAAAGGCGGCATGGGACAGGCGTGCCGGCCCTGAATGTCTCCTGTAGGCTTCTTCTGCTTTTCCTTTGAAGGGAACAGCGGGTCTGAGGCCTTCCCTGCACTGGTCCAGGTCTTGGGGGGTCAGACTGGGGTTGTGGCCCCTCATCACCTGGAAGAGGAGGGGCGAGGGATGGAGGCCCCTGTAGTCAGCCAGAGCAGGCTGGGGCCTAGGTCACAGAGGGTCCCTGTATCCCTTGGGACAGTTCAAAGGATGTGCCTGTAGCACCAGTGATGACAGCACATGCTTCCTGAGCACCATCCCTGCTGTGGTTTGTTTCTCCCCCATCCTCCCTGGCACACCCAGCATCCATTGGGCCATCTCCATTGGTAATAGAGCAGCCCCTCCCAGGTCCCACTGACACAGCTGCCAGGCTCAATACTACATTTCCCAGCCTCCCTTGCAGCTAGATGGGGCTCACGTGATCAGGTCTGGCCAATGGGGCCCAATCAATGACCTGGGCTCCTTTTGGCTTGCCTTTAAAAGGAAGGTGTGGCATCCAAATCCTTGGTTGTCTCAACACACACAAGAACAATGGAGGCTGGTGGATGGAGAGTGGCCATCTTTGACCAGGTGGATGGAAGGATGAGGGACACCCCTCTGGAGGGGCTCACATGGCAGCGTCCCATCCCTGAGACTGAAACGAGAACCTCTGATGTGTGAGAAATCAGCTCTGCTGTCCCTTAGCCACGGTCTCTGGGGTGCTGCTGGACGTGCTGGGCCAGCATCCTAACCCAGACCCGAAGGCTCACAGAGGGTAGGTGGCAAGTGGTGAAGCCCAGACTTGAACTTGGGCTCTGAGGGAGCTGGTCCAGAGCCAGTGCTCACAGCCAGTGGGCTGGATGGACTGGCCCTGCCCACAGCACACAGGAGTGTCAGGTGGGGGGGGCTGGGGATGTGGCTCAAGTGGTAGTGCGCTCGCCTGGCATGCGTGGGGCCCGGGTTCGATCCTCAGCACCACATACAAACAAAGATGTTGTGTCTGCCAAATGCTAAAAAATAAATATTAAAAAAAAAGGAGTGTCAGGTGGGGGCAGGAGTCGATGAACAGGTGGCCAGGGGCTGTCCTCAGCAGGATCTAAGCCTAAGGACTGGTGGTCTCTGTCCCTGCTGGAAGCCAAAAACCTAACTTCTAATTTCATCAAATGTATCTCATGTCCACTGTCACCTTTGACCTTGATCCCCCTCAAAGAGGTCAGCGGAGGTGACATCCATTTTATCCCCATTTTGCAGCTGACGAGACAACCTGGCACGTGGCAGCCACTTACCACGGGGCAGGTCTTCTAGTTCCCTTGATGATGTTTTCTCATGCTACTAATGATCTATTAAGGACATTCAGAGGAGGGGACATGGGGACGTGCAAGAGAAGCCCATGGAGCACTCAGGAGAACCAGTGGCCACTGTGCCTGCAGAGGACCTTGAGAAGTCTCTTCCTTCTCAGACTCGTGGTTTCCTGTTTAAGATGAGGACACTGGGTGGGACGTGTGCCCTCCCTGGTCCTTTTCTGGGATCTGCTGCTTGGTAGCTCCAGGAGTGGTCAGGGTCCCTGGCCACCAGGGATAGAAGTGACCCTGTGATGAGGGCCATGTCCTTCCCCTTGTCCCTCCCTCTGCCAGCATTTCACAGTTCCTTCCTGGGTGTTGGTATGAGGCCTGGCACCAGGTGGGACCAGTGTTGTCAAGGACCCTTATCCTTTGAGGAGGGTGAAGGGAGTGACATTGCAGAGTCAGGTGATAGACCACAGGCCTCCCCAGAAACCCAGGGAAAACTCCCCTTCTGGGTTCATGGTGGCTTTGCCCCACTGCATTTGGAGGATGTAGATGGAGAGAAGCCTGCCTCCCTGCACCCGGGACCTTGGCACGGCAGCTCTCTGAGCCTCAGTGTCTTCATCTGTGAAGCAGGAGTAAGAGGAAGTGTGGAGGCCTTCTCCTAGGACTGTGGAGTGGATTCTGTGCATTTGTAAATAAAGTGCTTAAATAGAGCTGTCTCATGAGTGCTCCCTTAATGCTATGGGTGTACGGTTATTGATTGTTGATTATTAGTAATATAATTACTAATAATATAATGAAAGGCTAACAGACATTAAAAATAACTGCAAGAGAAAGGGGCGTGTGTAAACGTTGAGAAGCGGCAGTGTTGTGGGAAGATGCAGGCTGGGGCCCCACTTGGTCTCCCCGGGTGCCGCTTTGGGGTCTGTAGGTTCCCGGTCCGAGCAGCAACATCGTCACCCGTCACTTTCCGTCTTTGCCAGTTTCCCCTTCAGACCCACTTAGGCAGATCAATCATGTTGGGAATGGAAATTCCCAGAATCTCCACACTGAGGAAGACCCCAGGCTAGGGAGCCTGGCTCTGAGTGGAGAACTTGCCTCGCTGTCTCCTGGGAGACTCCTGGGGCCTTGACCTCCTCCCGGAGCAGGAAAGAGCCAGTGTTCCCAGAGCCAGAGCTCTGGGAAAGCTCAGCGACACCCTGCAGAGAAGCCAGGGAGCCACACTGGCCGGGCACCTCCAGGGCTCTGGCCCTCCCCTCCTGCTGCTGGGCCTCTTCCCTCCTCACCAGAACCGCAGCAGAGAAAAGGCAGAGATTTGCCTGAAGCAAATACATCAAATCCTACCGCAAACACACATTCCCCTGAACGCTGACTCCAAAGATGGCGGGAGAGAGGCCTCCTGATGAGATTTCTTTGGGGCCTGCCGCCTAATTTTGTGGCTCGGCCTAGCTGGAGGTCCTGTAGTGGCTCTAGAGGGTGTTTGGCTTCTTGAAGCCCCTGCAGGCTGCTGTGTCAACCCTCATCTCTGGGTACCATCCAAGGACCTGGCCAGTTACATACCTGAGGTCAGTGACCTGTGCCTGCTGCCCAGCGTGGGCAGTGGCAGCGGTCGAGGACGTGAGTGCCGCACTTGGGCAGATCAGTCCCTCCCAGCTGCCTCCTCCTTCCCTCCAGAGGTCATTTTGCTTCCTTGGGCTTCAGATTCCCCATTTAGAAAACGGGAATGACAACTGTCCCTACTTCTCAGGAGGTTTGTGAGAATCCAATGAGGTCAACACTCTGAAGCCTCAAGCCCAGGCCCAGGCCTCTAAGAAGTGAGACACAACTAGCTCTCAGCTGGGGGATCTGGGCACTGTGAGGTGGGTCAGATTTAGGGGAGGTGAGTCCCTCTTGCGAGAAGTGCTCGCTCCTCTGGGCCAACGTTAGGCCCTTTCTGGCCTCTGGGTCAGTGGCTTTCCAGTTCCACTGGGCTGGAGACTCACGCAGGGGAGCTGTTTTTAAATGCTGAGTCCCAGGCCCTGTGCTCAGACAGCCTGGTTCAGTAGTCCAGGAGCCCAGGAATCTGCAGTTTAGTATCCCTCTGTCCCCGAGGTTGGGAGCAGATGTCACTGCTAATTGTGCTTTGCCTGCTCTGTGCTTGTGACGCACAGAGGGCTGGAGTGCTGAGGCAGAGGCAGACCCAGCATCTTCCCCAGGGAACTAGCTGCCTGGCAAGGGTGGGGAGCGCCTGCCAGGCTGCCGGAAGGAAGCTGCGGTGCTGGAATGGTCAGGTTTCCATGGGGATTGAAAGGTTAGAAAAGACCAAGCCCTGGAGCTTTGGTCCTGTCACAGACAGAAAGCCTCCTAGGCTGCAGCCTTGGGGCATGGAGGCCTGGGGAGGCAGGGCCGAGGGTTCTGGAAGCATAAGCTGTCCTCATCGATCTTTCCCAGGCTGGGCATAGGGGGGGAACAGGTGAGAGGCGCCGTGGGGGGACACTGGCAAGGCGGTATGGGGTGCTGTGGAGGCAGATGTGGGTTTCAGTACTGGCTCTGTCCTTTCTACCTAAATGACCTTGGGCCACCAACTTCCTTTCCTAAGCTTTGTTTCCGTCTCTGCAAAGGGGTGACAACTGCGTCATCACCTCTAGAGGTGACTTACCAGCTAATGAAGCTTGAGCTCTAGAGACTCTGGTTTGGCCCTGACTCTCCCAACAGAGCGCTGTCACAGTCAGAGTCCAGCAAACCCTTCAGCAGGCCTGTGACTGCAGGGGGCCTCCTCAGCTTTGGAGTCTTTGGGGGAGAATGGCGGATACTGGCACTCTGTGCATGGGCAGGGAGTGTCCAGGGAGGGCCAGCTGAACTCCTGTTGACTGCCTGCCACCCCCATGGCCTTTCCAGACCAGATAGGCAGCGGGGAGGAGCAGGTTGGAAGGAGGAAGGAGAAAGGAAGAGATGGGGACAGAAGGGAGGGGCCTGGGGGCAGAGGCAGTGGGGGTGGGAGCTGGAGGATCCCACTGAGCCCCAGGCAGACCCCTTGGCTGCCCTATGCACCACCCTTAAAAGGGCCAGACCACTGAGCAGCCAGCCCAGGTGAGACTCTGGAGTTGACTTGGTTTTGATAATGACCTTCAAATATTTGAGCCCAGGAGGGGATGCAGGTCACCCAGGACCCCCAGCTGGACAAGGTGTGGAATCCTAGGGCATGGGCATCTGCCCTCCCCCCACTCCTATAGAGTTTCATAACAGGAAGACCCCAACACACACATTCAGGGCCAGGCTCTGTCCAAGGCCCTGTGCCCCGCTCTGTAGTCCTCAATCTGCTCATCTCCACAAGGCAGATGAGGAAGTGGAGGCTCAGAAAGGACAGGCCTCTGGTCTAAGGTCACACAGCAGGGGAGAGCAGGACAGGGGCCAGGATTTGGCCCTAACTCTAAATTGTTGCTCTGAACTCCCCCACTGCTACCGCCCTCTGCCGCAGTCACAGGGGCATGAAGTGGGCTCGCAGGAAAGTGGGAAGGAGGGAGGATCAGGATGCACAGGCCGCCCTCTTCCCACGCTGGATCCGCGCCGCCCACGGCCACGGGTCCCCACCTCCAGTCCGCCGCCTGCGGGAGGCCTGGGAGCAGCCGCTTCCCCGCGCCCCTCCAGGAGGCCCGCCCCGGGCAGCCTCACCACGGGAGCGGTGTGGGACCGGGATCCCGCGTCGCGGCGGCGGGTGGCCTGCGCAGGGCCCCCTCCCCTGCCCGCCGCTGAGTCAGGGACTCGACCGTAGACCCCGCCCGAGGGGCGCGCCAGCCCCAGGGCGGGTCCCGGGCAGGGGACCCGCCGCACCGCGTGCCTGCGCCCGTCCCTCCACTGCTCGCGTCGGCCTCGCGTCTCCCCGGCCCTTTTTTCTCCCCTGGAGCGCAGCCCGGCGCCAGGAGTCTGCGCCGCTTCACAGGCTAGAGCGACGGGGAGGGGCGCGGCCCCGGGCGGCAGGACGGGTCGCCAGGGCCCGGCCGGGTGGGCCGGGGTCGCCGGTGGCCCCCCGCCGCCCGCCTCGGAGCCACGCTCGATGGGGCCGGGAGGCCGCGCTGACCCGGGCCCGACCGCCGCCGCCTCCCGCCGAGCGGGACATTCCTTTCCGCTGAACCGGGCGCCGCGCCCTGCACGCTGCGCCCTCGGCGGCCAGCCCAGGGCGGGGAGCCGGCGGCTCTGGGGTCCCTCTGCCCCCAGGCGCCTTTCTCTGCGCGGGCGCCACAGGGAGTCACTCAGCTCTGGACCTGGAACCCTGCCCTCCCTGCCTACCCAGATGGCTCGTCCCTTCTTGGTTCCTTTGCAAGGGTCTGGGTCTCTCCATTCATCTCCTACCCTATTGTGGGTGTTGAGCCTGGGTGACAGCGCTGGGTGTGCACAGTAGGGGCACCTAAGCCACTGGGCAAATTTGACAGGGGACCTTTGCCAGGCCCCAGCCCCAAGGACTGGCAGGGCGGGCAGGTGGGCAAGAAGTATCTGGATTAGTGCCTCAGCAGACCCCTGAACTGGACCAGCAGCAGAGAATCCAGACCCTTGGGTCCCCAGAGGTAACCCGGGTATCCAAGGAGGGGGCTCCTAGATGCTGACAGAGGCCCCAGTTAGGAGCAGGCCCCCTGCAGCAGTTTCTGACAGAGCCGCTCTTGACTTTGTGTCCTCTGTTGGAGGCCCCACCCCTGCCCCACCACCACCCAGCTTCCAGTCCTGCCTGACCCCCAGTTGCTGGGCTGAACCCAAGGGCGGGTCCAGGCTTAGCTCCCAGCTCTGTGGCTGTGTGGCCTCCCTACTCTGAGCAGCCCTTGCTCATGGCTGAGTTGGGTTAGTAACAGAGAGCTAGAAGATTCCGCAAGGCCCTGCAAGTCCTGACTCAGCCTGGGGCCTGGCACGCTGAGCCCATCTGCACAGGGTCATGTTTGTTACTGTTCTCTCTGAAGACTCACCTAGGCTTCGCGAAGCCCCCTCCCTGTGCCCCCCAAGCCCAGCCTCAAGAATGCTGGGCCTGTTCAGCCAGAGCAGACTGGCTCCTCCTCCCTGCCCCCACCCCCCCACCCCCCCCCCCCCCGCAGAGCCGCAGAGCCGGGTGTGGAAATCAACCCAGACGAATCTGCTGACCAGAAATTTCCAGGCTCCCTGGCAAAGCCGGGAAGAGTCTGGGTGGAGTTCCCAGGCACAGCCAGGCAGGCTTTGCGGGCCAGGCTGGGGAGGGAACCTAGATGGACCTTGAGACCCAGGAGTACTCCTGGCCCCAGCCCCAGCCCCAGCCCCAGCCCCAGAGCTACCAGGTCAGGCAAAGCCCCTGGTCCTGGGTGGTCAGTGCCTGCTTAGCACGGGACCAAGGTCTGGGTCTGGGCCAGCTCTGCCCTTCTTTTCCCAAGCCCTTTGGCCCAGGAGCAGGAGTGAGCACATCTAAGAGCACAGCTCCTCACCCCAGGAAAGCACGCCACAAGCAGACTGTTTGCCTTAGTGACTGCCCACTTATGCCCCTTGTGGGGAAGACCTGGCCTCTGAGGGGCTCATCTTGCCAGTTCCCTGGCCACCAGGAGGAGGACTTAATCCATGGTTGAGTCCCTATCCCAGGCAACCCGAAAATCTCAGGGCACTCTGCAGACAGCCCTAGTTTTGCTTACCAGGCTGTGTGACCCTCTGACTATTGGCTCGCTGGCTGGGCCCAGCTGGCAGGCCTGGGGCTGTGAGTCCCCTCCCCTCACCTAGAGCGGTGCCTCCCCCGACTGGTGACAGTCTCCACCGGCCCCCTTAGGCTGTGAGGCAAGGCTGCTCCTTCAGACCCATTCTGGGCTAAATGGCCTGCCTGGGGCATGAGGACCGGGGTCTTACAGCACAGGTGCATGGGGACTGTGCTTCCTGGGCCAAGAAACGTGTCGCTCTCCCCTTTCACAGTCAGGAAATCGGGGCCCTTAGGCTTGCCCAAGCACAGGGTGGGGTTCTCACCCAAGAGCCCCAACCACTAGGCTCTGTAGGGGCCTTGGCCTGTTCCACAGGAGCCGGGTCCCTCCAGTCTCCCCAGGTCACTTGCCCTTGGCCTGCTCTGGCTCCTAGAATGGGGGCTGCCATCATCCGTCTGCATGGGCTGCCTCTGTCCCCCCAGAGGAAACCTCCCAGGCGAACTCCTGTCCCTCCATGAAGCCCAGTTTAACCCTAACTTCCTCTCCAGAGAGTCCCCTGACACATCCTGTCTTCTCGTCCCTCATCCCTGGGGAGCTCCCAAAGGCGGGAGGAAAAGGTACCAGGGACATGGCTGGGGCATGAGGTCCGCCCAGCCCTGAGAGAACAGGCAACGTGTTCTGGGTGCTCCAGGAGGCCAGGAGGCGGGCAGGGTGGATGTGGGGGGGCATGGCGGAGTTTACTGGCCAGCCTCTGGGATCATTTGGCTTGGTGACCAGAGGAGGACAAGCGGCAGAAGAGAGAACCCAAGATGTGGCTGCCTAATACAGTCGCCTTCCCACCAGCCCAGAGACCTAGCCCCTTTCTGATCCTCAAGTGTGTGCACCCCAGACCTCCCTGGCACAGGTGCCCAGAGACTGCCACCCCTAGTCAGTGTTGGCACAAGTATAAGAAGAGCCTGCCTTGGGGCCCTGAGAACCCCTATCCCAGTGGCAATGATCAGATTGGGGGGCAAAGAGCCCCCAGTGGCCTGGCACAGTGACCCCACACAGAGGCAGCTGAGCATCTGTGGGATGACTGAGTGTCTGACCCCAGGCCCAGGGTGGGTGGGAGGCCAGGAGCCCAGCATCTGCCTGCTGCCTGCCTTCCAGGGAGCCCTGGTGAGTCGTGGTTCCTCACCTTCCCCTTTGCGGCTGGAGGGCAAGGACAGGGACAGGAGGGCCACAGCAACACTGCCTCCTGTCACGACTCACTTGGGAAACATGTTTCAGAGGAGGCACACTGACGCCTGGGACCCCCAAGAACTTCCAGGTGCCGCAGACCACCTCCATGAGGAACTGAGAGCACCACAGGGGACATCATGTCCTGGCCAGGAACTCAAGAATGAGACCTCCCAGGGCTGTAGCCCCACCCCAACCAGCTGGGCACTTGCCTCAGTTTCCTCATCTGCAGAGGGACCCACACACCAGGTGCTGCCCAGGTTTGCTGAGACGACCCTGGGAGAGGTGCTGGCCCAGCACATGTGTCTACCTGTCACAAACCACATCTCGGCAGAGTGGGTGGGAGGGGGCCCAATCGCCAGGCTCCGATGGATCCCATGACTATGGACAAAGCCCAGCCTCCCTCCAGGCCTCAGTTTCCCCATGTGTAGAGTCAGGCCCTGCTGACCTGGCCAGCCTGGTTCTTCTCCAGGGCTGACAGAGACATGTGCACACAAGACCTCCCCAGACCCCAGCTGCCCCTGGGACTGCCCGGACGCACGCAGCGCACGGCCCCAGCTGGTTCACACGGGTTCACACTCGCTGGGCGTGCAGCCAAGGATAACAGGCGCGGAAGCGACTCGGGACTCTGCAGTCCGCGGCTCGGCCCGGATCCTGCCCTGGGCCTCCCGGGCGCCCGGGCTCACACGCACACCCGGGTCTGCTGAGCGCCCACTGTGCGCGCGGGCGGCAGGGGGAGGGGTGCGCGGGCGAGGGAGGGAATGACAGCGCGGTCCCCTCGAGCCCGGCTCATGAATATTAATGCAGGGTAATTAAAATGCAGGGCCGCCGCAGGATGGATGCGGCTGCCT
Source organism: Marmota monax (assembly GCF_021218885.2). Taxonomy (NCBI): domain Eukaryota; kingdom Metazoa; phylum Chordata; class Mammalia; order Rodentia; family Sciuridae; genus Marmota; species Marmota monax. Next base: position 21,740,117 of record NW_026692912.1, read on the forward strand.
CCGGAGCGCGGGGAGCGCGGCGGCTGCGCGGGCGGGTGCAGCGCACTGCTCCGAGGCCCGGGCCGTCCGCGCGTCCTCGGCCCCCGCTCTGCCCGCCCCGCGCGCCGGGCCGCCCGCCAGGCCGCGGCTTCCCGGAGCCGGCCCCCTCCCGCGCCCGCGGCCGGCTGATGTCATCCGCCCGAACTTTCCGCTTCCCGCCCGGCCGGTCTCGGGGCCCTGAGTCATCGCCGCCCCCGGCCGCCCTGGCCCGCCGCGTCTGTTTGTGCAGAGCGAGGCCCGCCTGACGTCAGGCCGGCCGCGGCCACCGCCCCGCGGGACACCTGGGGGCGGGCCGTCACTGCGGGGGGGTGGGGGGGCTGGTGCCGGCTGCCTGACCTCGGGCCACTCCCCAAGTTCTCCGAACAACTTAAGTGGCCTGCTCTGCGGCTTAGCAGATGCCCGGCGTGAACCCTACAGCGGTAAATGGAGGCAGAGATGGCAAGGGACCAGCCAGAGTCACACTTCAGGACCCGGCAGCGCTGGGCTTCTGGGCTGTCTGGGCAGGACTTTCTCTCCCAGACCCTTCTAGGGCGTGGGATGAGAAAACTGTGCCCCACATCATGCAAGGGGTGGGGTTCACTCTGGAAAAGGCCCCTACTGCTGGGTGCAGGGCCTGGTCAGGAAGGAGGCTGCTGGCCACCATCCTCTCATCTCCCAAGGGTGATGACATGCCAAATGGCCAGGTGGACTCTCTGTGAAGGCAGGGCAAATGAGAAAATGCCTGTAGCTGTGCACCCTGGGCTAGCAGCTTCTGGATGATTAAGGTCCGGGTCAGATCAACTGGGTTCGTATCCTGGCTCCTCCTCCCCACCCTCTTCCCCATCCTCCACCATCCTGGCCCTGTCCAGCTGGTGGTCCTGGTAAGACTGTTTAGCAGTGCCATGTCACACTGAGAAAATGCTCCAGGAGGTCTGCAGCTCTCAGACACTTCCTTTGGACCACCATTTCTGCTGCAGGGCTGTTGCTCCAGGGGGCTGCCCAGGATTAGGCTCAGGTCCAGGATCCCAGGTGGCCCTCCCCCACCTCCACCCAGCATCTGCCCCTGCCAGCCCGACCCTCCTGGTCAGCGGCTGGGCCTGGCTCAGCCCTCTGGGCCCTCCTGCTAACCCTGGGCTGCAGAGAAAGCATGGCCAGGCTGCTGCACCCTGGCATCCCCACCCCCAGCCTCCTTGGAACTCTTTCAAGTCCCCCAGTGCTCCAGGCTGCCTCTTCTGCCTCCAGGCCTCTGCACGTGCCCTGCGCTCCCTCTGCCAGAACACTCCCTGCCTCTCTGCTTTCCTGGTTAACTCCTCCGCCTCCATCTCTCCCTGCTCTTCCCCTGGGGAGTGTCCCAGTTAGCACCACCCCACAACACCGCACACAGCAGACGCTCCCCATGCCCCAGAGCACAGCACACACAGCACTAACACACACCATCACGCAGACCACAGCAGTGCCTGCGGGCGTGTGCAGGCACCCACGTGCATGCACACACACGCATTCCACATGCCTCACACAGTGAGCACGCGAATCTCCCACATCCACAGACCATTTGCACACACACCTCGCGTACCTGAGCACACAGTTTGCACGCAGACCAGAACACACTCGCGAGGCCAGTGTGCCCCCTCCTCCGGCCTCCTATAGCCTCAAGTCTTGCCCCCTCCCTGTGGCATTGTCCCCCAGTGAGGGTGGGGACCTACCATGGCCTTCCTCAATGCACCAAGTCTTGCCCAGTTACTGTCTGGCCACCACCTCTCCCTTGGTCACCACTGTCACAATCCCGCCTCCTTCAAGGCCTTCTCAAGCACACCTCTGCCCCATTTCCTCTAGAGCTGCTGGAGGCCCAGACTCACCTGGGGTCACTCACCTGGCTTGGATCTGTCCTACCCTGCCCCAGCTCAAGGCCAGAGCCTTACAGTCACTGCTGTCTGAAGTTTCAACTTTCTAGTCTGTAAAATGGGTTTACACTGAAAAGTGCTTTTTGGAAACTCAGAGACGTCCTTGTGAGCACCTTTACTATGGCCACCAGCTTCCTGCTGGGCTGAGTTTGACCCTGGGGGGTGCGGTGTCTCCCCTAGGTGAGTATTCCTACCCAAGTGAATGTTTAAAATGGCCATGAGACCTGTGTTGGCCCCAAGGGTGGGGCATTGGGTTGGGGTTTCTGACCCGTGACAGGTGCCTCTTTTCAGATGGCCCCTCCCAGGGGACCTGGACTGGAGCCTCCGCCCCTTGTGCTGGTCCAGCAGAGCCCCATTGGGCTGTGCTGACCTTGCCAAGCAGGAAGGTGGGTCTCTTCTGATGGGCATCAGAATCAGGGACTTAGGGAGGGGAGGGGAGGGGACCCGGGAAGGAGCAGAGTTATAGGCGACCTCCAAGCTGGGTGCCTCTGTGAGAGGTTGAGGCGGTCAAGCTGCCCAGAGTTGCAGAATGGCCACCGGGCCTCACTGCCCCTGGGGTGTTGGGGCCCCTCCCCTGGCCCAGCAGGAACCCGGCTCCTGCCAGCCCAGAATCCTAGTGGGACTCACCCCCAGAGATGGAGAAGCAGAGGCCCCTGGTCAGTGCAGAGAGGGACAGCTGTGGGAGCTGGATCTGTGGCAGTGAGGAGGGAGGCGGCGACCGGCTCCACCAAGCTGGGAGTCTAGCAGAGACAGGTGACTAGGGGACAAATACAGGCAAGTCCTGCTGGGATGAAGCCAGGAGCCTCCGTGCACACTGATGGACACTTCTACACCAAACGTGTGCATTCCAGGGGGTTCTTCCAGACCTTTCTTATGTGTAGCTCCCCCTCTATAAAGAGTTTTCTAAACGCCTTCGCCTGAGGCAGAGGGCAGGATGATCAAGAGCAGAATCCGGACTCCTGCTCCTTTCTGTGTGACCTCAGACAAGTCATTATCCCTTTCTGAGCCTCCATTTCACGTCCTCCTCTGAAAATGACACCATTTGTGTGAAGCCCTTGGTGGGGAACCCAGGCTTAACTCTGTCCCAAGTTGCTGTCCCAAATTGCTGCCCCAGGCCCCACAACCTCTAGCCTCCCATCTGCTGAGCCCCGGTGCCTGGTAGCTAGCTCATCGCCTGGGCTGGGTCCCTGTTGGCTGGAGGCCCAGTGCCAGTCCAGTCTGGCTACCAGGACAAGATAGCCAGAGAGGCCAGGGTCTCAGGGCTCCAGCCTCGGGGGATGTTTGGAACAGAGACGCCCGGAACCACTTGGTTCACTTGGCTGGGGGGGCCGCCCTCTGCCTGCTGGGCCCACGGGTCAGAAGAGGAAGGGTGACCGGCGCTCCTGCGTACCCATCATGCCACCATGCCAGCAGGACCTGTGACACGTCCTCAGCCCCAGGAGACTCGTGCAGCTAGTGAGGCAGGGCAGATGAGGGGGTCCCAGGCCCCAGGCCAGGCAGCTGCTCCCCAGAGGAGAAGACTTTGCACCCTTCTGATGTCCGAGCCGGAGCCCTGCCCACGGGGACCCCTGCCTTCGCCGGCTGGGAGGAAAGATGTGCTCAGCCCCCCCACCTGACTTACATTAAACGGTCGGCAGCCCCCTCAGCTGTGCCTCACACGGGAGCTCCACAGAGAGCCCTGGGGAGGGGAGGCTGAGAGCAGGTGCTCACTGCAGGGCAGAGCACCAGGGGGACTTTGGAAGGTCACAATACCCCAGGATGTCAGCGGGGGAAGGGGCCTCGGGGATGTCTGCCCTGGCCAACTCCACAGTCACACACAGAAAAGCTTCAGCTCAGAGAGGCAGAGGGACAGGGACCCACAGCGAGGTATTGGCCTGGTCGGGGCGAGAAGGAGGGGGCGGCTGAGCTTTGGCCCTCACCGGCTTCTGTTCAAAAGTTCAGATCTGGGCCAGCTGCTCCCTGCTGTGTGCTATGCCTCTGTCACCTCTCAGGCTTCCGTGTCCTAGAATGGGGACAACAGCTCCTACTTCAAAGGGGTTGAATTGAGATGGACAACGTGCTTAAAACGCGGCCCTGGAGCAGCACAAGCCGCAGGGACACCTGCTGCGGTTCCCCAACGCAGCAAGAGTCACTCCACCGCCCGGGTCCCAGGACACCCCCTCATGCTAGGGGTCCTGCTGACTCCCAGGATGGAGCTCGAGCAAGACTGGGCAGACCCGTCCCCCGGCACTCCCAGGCCAGGCGGAAACACCCTGGGAACAGGAAATTCACAGATAACCAGCTCATTCTCATGGTCCGGAGGGTCAGGAAGGGTCTCCTGCAAGCCCAGGTGAGCAAGGTGAACAGCAGAAATGAGTGCAGGCAGAGAGGGACATGCCTGATGACCCCAGGGAGAGAGAGCATAAAGCTGTCCAGATGAGAGAGAATGTCCAAATGGCTGGTGCTCCGAACTGTGGTGGGGGAGCACCAGGGAGCTACCACCTGTGGCCTGGCAGTGATACCTGTGAGTCCAGGAGCCTGGCCTGGTCAGAGAGGGAAGGAGGTGGCCAGGCTTGCCTCCTAGGAACATCTGTGTGGCTGACATAAGGACACACTGGATATGGGGCAGGCAGGCGGCAGGGCTGTGAGCCCAGGGAGGGGACAGGAGAGGGAAGGCTGGGGGATGGGGGAGGGTGGAGACAGCTGATTCGCCTTGCTGGGATCTGGCCAGGGTGGGGTATGTGGCTGGAAGTGACAGTCAAGAGCAAGTTCAAGAAGAAAGGGAGACCCTCTGTCCACTCAGGCCACCCCATCTCCAGCTACAACCCAGGGCTGGCGGCAGAACCACCCTCAAATGAATCCTGATTTAGAGGTCACTTGGACCTGTGGGGACATGCCTAGCTGACACCCTGGGCCCTGTGACCATGACCTGGTGCCTGGGACCCTGCAGTTCCCTGCTCAAAGGCCCCCAGTGCTTTCCCTGGGTCTGTTCTCCCAAGGGCTGTCTCCGCCGCCCATCTGGGTGCCCTTCTGTCTGAGAGGTGGCCGGGAAGCGGTTGCCTGCAGCAGGTGTAGACAGCTTAGGTGTGCAAACTGAGTGTCCACACCTGAGTACGAGCAGCCCCCTCATGTGAAAGGACGAAACCCGGAGTAGAAAGAAGAGAGGGGCCAAGTGGGAAGCCACAGGTCAGGGGCCAGTGTCCTCCACGCCACCATTTCTAGGGCAGACTCCAAGAAGACTGAGAATTCTAAACACAAACCCAGCCTTCCAGGTGTATTTGCCCTTATGAAGGTGGATTTGTCAAGGAAGGAAGACAGAACATATTTTATTTAGCAGTTTGTTAGTTTGATTTATAACTTGTAAACACTTAGACATGAGGCAGATGGCGTCCTCTGTACTCCTGCCCCAGGCTGACCCCTATGCTGCCCAGAGAGTAGCAGCCTCCCCTGGCCCCACAGAGGCTCCTCCAGTAGCTAACCCTTGACCAGCAGGTTGACCCCAGGAGGCCTGAGCTTCCTTTAGAGCTTCCCATCCCGATTTTGTGCACCCCACGGGCTCCGTCTCTCCCATGCCTTTGTCTGAGCGTCCTCCTCCACCCCCCACCCCCGTTTGAAGGTTCCACTCCCTCCCCCTTCTTCCTTTCTCCCTCTCCGAAGGCCCTGGGCTGGCTCTCCAGCTTGTCGCTGGTTTTATTTGATCACAGTGGCACGTGTCATGGTGTGACCAGCTGGGAAGCGTATCTTGCATTGCTTGGGGTCCGACCCCAGCTCTGGGGCTTTCTTGCTGTGTGATCTTGGGAGATGGCTTTGCTGCTCTGAGCCTAGCTCCCTCTCCTGAAAACCCATAATAATAACTACCTCTTGCAGCGAGGAGGCACAGTGGAACGCGGGGCCCACGTGTGCCCAGCAGTTGGCAAGCACCCCGGGAAGGAATTAGGAAGGGCAGGAGTTACATCATTCGCTTCTTTTTACAGCTGAGAAAACAAACAGAGGCTCAGCGAGGTGAAGCCGGTTGCCCAAGGTCACACAGCTCATAGCTCGGCAAGGACGGGAGCCAGGGTTGTCCGATCTGTGCTCTAACTGCTGGCACCTCGGTCGGCTCCCGCTCTACCTCTCCCCGACCTCCGTGGCCCTCGGGCGCCTGAAGCCGCGTGGGGGCCGCGAAGGCAGGCGACTTGGCCAGGGGAGAGCCGCAAAGGGTTAACGGGCTCCGCCGCATTGGGCCGGCCTCCGGCGGAACCAGCCAATGGGCACGCGCGGCGATGAGGTAATGCCGGGACGCGCAGGGTGGGCGGGGCCGGCGCGGAGCCCGCTGCGCCCGCCTGCGCTCCCCGCGCCAACCCCTCACCTTTGACCTTGCTGTCCTCCGCCCCTCCTCCCAGCCTCTGCCTGGCAGAAGCCCCAGCTGAAGCCGAGGACGGCGGGCCTCCCTTAGAGCCTGCGGCGGGAGCCCGGCACGTCCCGGCCCGACCGCACCCTCTGGGCCTCAGTTTCCCTTGGTGATCGCCACCGGTCCTCCCGCGGGCCCCAGGACAGTTTGCAGCCCCTCCCCGCCCTTGACCTGGCCCTCCCAGGAGATGCCCAGCGCCAAGGACCAAGGAGTTCCCGGGCTACGGGCAGGGGGCCCAGTCACGCCGTCTACGTGACCCCGCCCCACCTATCCCCTGGGTGGCCGCCCTTGACACGTCCCTCGTGCCCCTTCGCCGTCACCTGGCCCTCAGCGGCACAGGCAGCAGCCAGGCTTGCCAGGGTTCAGAGTTCATCCATCCACGGTATTAACTGAGCGTCTACTACGTGCCGCTCGGAGCAGCGGGCTTGGATGTCGCCTGGCTGCCTTCCGGGCTGCCCGCGACCCGCCGCCCCTCGCGGCCGCGCCGGGCACGAAGCGGTTAAGGCCTTTGCAGCGAGCTGGCACTGCGGCGCTGCCCGGGCTTATTAGTCAGCTGGGGAGGGGGCGGAGGGGAGAGGAGGGGCGCGAGGAGAGCCGCGGAAAGCTATTCTCAGGGGCTCCCGATGTGGGGAGGGCGGCTCGGCGGGAGCTGCTGCTTCCCAGAAAGTTGATTATTTTTAACCCAGGAAGAAGAAAGGAAGGAGGCGAGGGAGAAGGACTCAGAGAAAAGAGGAGAGGAGAGGAAACGAGGAGAGGAAGGAGACTGGGGAGGGGAGGACAGCGGAGGGGAGTGGGGAGGGAGGACGGCCCACTGCGGCGGGAAGCAGCTGGCGGGTCTGGCTGGGGAAGGCTGGGGCTGCCACCCTCCCCGCCCTCTCCAGCTCTCCTGGGCCCAGCCGCCGCCCTGCCTCCCCAGTCCCAGCTGAGAGCAGCCCGGTCAGCCTCCCCGCCCAGGGCCAGGCTGTCAGGGGCCTGGAGGACGGAGGGGAAGGCCCGGCAGCCACGGCCCTGCCCTCCCCGTGCTCTCCTGCCCACGGACAGCACACCAACATGTCCTTGTCCTCGTCCTTGCAGGGAACCCTGGGGAGGGGGGCAAGGAGTGCTGCCCAGGGCCTCTGTGGGGGGATCCTGGGGGAGGGTGGAGGGACCTGGGCTCCCTTTCCCCTACGTCTGGGTAGCACCAGGCTGAAAACCAAACCCAGAGAGGACACCTAAGCAGAGGATGCTGGGGACACAGAACAGGCAAGGCCCAGACAGTCCTGCCTGCGCAGGCTCACAGGCCTGCTGAGGCTGGGCAAGGCGTGGTAAGACATTCAGTGATGGCCAGAGGCCACAGGCTGGGAAGGCTGGTCCCTGGGCCCGACCCCTGCAGGGGTCAGAGAAGGTCTCCCTGAGAAGGGTGCCTGAGGACCAGGTGGCTAACTAGGTGAAGAAGGACAGGGTGGGGGGCAGGTGGTGTGGATGAGGATCCGGGGCCTCGTCCTGAGAGCCTGGGAAGAGGTGTGGCTGGAAGGCATGGCGGGTTTCATAGAGGAGCCAGGAGACCAGGTCTGCAAGGCTGCCTGGGCCCATAGGGGACAAGGGTGGGTGCAGGAGCATGGTGTCAAGGTCCCCAGGAAGGCCGTGGCAGCCTGCTCCAGGGAGTGGTCTCTGAGACAGGGGAGCTCGCCTTGGACAGTATGGTGCAGAGGACAGGACTTGGAGCCATAGGTGGGTGGGGTTGCGGGAGGCCGCAGAGGGGTCAGGGAGGTGCCTGGGCTCTGGCTTGTGCGATGATGGAGGCTGGTGCTGCCCCAGGGGCAGGGGACAGCAGAGGGGAGAAGGCTCTTGGGAGGCCATGCATTTGAGGACATGGTGGGAGCAGTCAGGGGTGTGCAGGGCAGAGGGACGGCCTGAGCAAAGCCTGGAAAGAAAGGGGCAGCGAGAGCTCTGGGGGATGTTCTGTGGCGCCGAGCCTCGTTGGGAGCCTTGGGTGCAGCGGAGGGATCTGGCGTGGACCATGGAGAGGAGAAGGCTGGGTCCCAGCGCTGAGCCCAGCCAGGCACTCAGCAAATGTGGTGACACTCAGGGGCTGGGAAGGACACTGGGCATGGGTGGCAGTGCACCTCTGGGCAGCTTGTGGGTGAGGGTGGATGTATGTGTCCCTGGCACCGGGTCCACTGCCCTCCACTGAGGTGGGGGAGGGAGGCCCCGGGGGCCCTGGGCAAACCCACCCTGCCTGGCCACTCTGTCGCCCTTGGCCGGCACCTGATCTCTCCTGAGCAGCCAACAGCTTGGGGCTGCTGGGTGGCTGGTTGGAGGGCAGAGTCTCAGGCCAGCAAGGTGCTGAGAAGGCCTCCAGCTGGGCCAGGCCACCCGTCCACCGCTGTCTCCCAGGGTGGGGAGGTGGCCCCTCAGCAGGGAGCTGCCCTTCTCACCAGGCAGGACTCCAATTCCAGTCCGTGGCCTGTGTGGCAGTGGTCTATCCTGGCTCTGCCATCGGCCTGGGTAAGGTGGACATGTAGGTGGCACAGAGGCCAGAGTCCTGGAGGCTCCAAAAAGTGAAAGGGAGGAGAGGAGGATGGGAAGGCCGCAGGGCCACCCTGAGCTGGGCCGCAGCCGCGGCTGCTTCATCACGGGCCTGCTGACTTGGCTCAAGGGACTCAGCTACGTTTGTAGCCACAAAAGCCCAGGGCCTGGAGCCCTGCCAGCCCTGTGCAGGTCCCGTGGGACGGTGCAGAGAAGAAGGGAGGGCGTCGTGCACACAGGTGGGACAAGGTGTTCCCACCCCCGCAGCACTGACCCCCCTGCGGGCGCTGGGCCCACGTGGGATGATGGCTTTCCATCAGCCCCTCAGTGGGGGTATAGCATAAAGTCACAGATTATGGGACACACTGAAATCCAAACCTGCTGGCGGGTCCTAGGCCTCCCTCTGCACAGTGAGAGGGACAACAGCCTTCCCTCCTGTGGGCAGTGCAATGACGGAGGCCAGGCCCTTGGCAAGAGAAGTGGCCCGGCCATGCGCTCGGGCCCTGCCGTTTCCGGTGGTGATGAGGGGCGTGGGCTTCCAGAGCCAGGCAAGCCGGTCCCGTCCCCACGGCCATCTCGGCCATCGCGTTGGGCCAGGCTGCGGCAGCTTCTGCTTGGCAGAGGAGAAGGCCGAGGCCCAGAGACATCTGTAAGCAGCCCAGAGCTGCCCAGTGGGAAGCACCAGACCCTAGCGGGGGACCCCTCGCCCTCCCCAACCCACACAGTGACCTGCCTGGCCCTCGGGGCCCAGAGGAGCTTGTCCCCCTCAGGCATCTCTGAGCTGCAGTCCCCCAGGGCCGCTGAGCACAAAGCGGGTAGCGGAGGCCGGGAGGCGGCGGCTGGCTGGGCTTTCTTCCTCCCTCCTCTTTGTCAGGCTCCTTTCAGCGGCAGGCAGGCCTGTGTTCTGAGCTCACAATAATTGCGGCGTCTAGACAGTGTCTGGTATGAGGCCTCCCTCTCTGGCTGCCGGCCTCCCGGGCTCCCATGCCCACCCTGCGGCCCCTGCTCTGTGCCCTCCGTTCCCACACTCCTGCCCCTCTGCGGCTCCAGGGACCCTCCTGCTCTCAGCTCCCGCCCCCTCGCCCCACCCCCTCTGGGCCTGAGTGCAGGGTGAAGGTGGACTGGCTGTGGTTCTGGCCGGAGACCTCCGAGGGAGGAGGAGAACCCTGGGCCACTGCCCCCCCCGCCCCCCCCAGCCAGGGTGGATCATTTTGCTGGATTCTGGGCTCAGCTTGGTAGGTCTGGGCTTGATCTTTCAAACTTCTAGTTCCTTCCATCATTTTCCCATCCCAGGCTCTATGGGAACCTGGAGGCATTAGCCTAGGAAAGACAGGGTAGCTCTAAGGATGAACTTCCAGTGACTCTAACCAGCAGACATGTGCAGGGTGATTTCAAGAGACGCTTGGGGGAGGGGTGCAGGAACAGGAAGCACAGCCCAGCTCTGCAAAAGCTCTGGAAGAGGCTGGACTCTCCTCGCTGTGGTCAGGACCAGGTGCTCAGGGTGAGCTGCAATAGTAGTAACAGCCAAAGTCGGCCCAGCCCTTTCCCTGTACCAAGCACTTGCAAACCCTGTACTCATATTAATTCATTTAATCCACCCAATGGGCCTATGAGAGAGAGGGGAAAATATGAATAAGCCTACGACTAATTCCATTTTATAGATCAGGAAACTAAGGCACAGAGAGGTTAAGTAACTTGCCCCAAATCACAAAGCCAGGAAGTGAGAGAGCCAAGATTTGAGACCCCCAGAAGTTGGCTCCAGAGCCCCAGTAATGACCCATAATAGGGACATTAAATGCTTACTGTGTAGCTGGGGCTGAGATTAGCACCCTACACTCGTTTCCTTTAACCTCCCAAGGCCATTAGGATCCAGGATTATGCCCATTATACAGAGGAAAAGAGAAGAGCCCGGGGCTGCTGGGTGTGACCAGATGGTGCCCTAACTAACTTCAGTTCAGAAAGGCCCAGGAAGCCAGGCCCTCCCCAGGCGGTGAGGCTGCAGGTAAGAGGCTTTCAGAGAGGACCTCCTCTGACTCGGCCTGGCCTACCACTGCCTTCCAAGCCGGCACAAAGCATGGAGCTGCCCCCACAGAGGCTTGGCGGGCTGGGGGCCAGCTGGGCCCTGGCTACAGACTGCCTTCCTAAGCAAGGTAGCGGGGACTGCCAGAGATCAGTGGCTCGGGTAGTGGGACTAGAACTTGTGCAGGAGGAATCCCAAGGTCCACCCAGGAGGCAGGAAGGCTGGCGGGAGGCTCTGGCCCCTTCTCTTTCCTCCTCCCCACCCCCACGGCTGCCTCACACCCCATCCAGCTGGAGATGGCCAGATATGGCCTCTCGTCCTCCACCCCGGCCCCACCTGGGAATGTCCAGTCTGCACCTGAAGACTTCAGCATTTCCGGCAGAGCCCTCGCTGAGCTGCCTCTCCAGCTCTGTCACCAGCCCCCTGCTCTTCCTCAGCCCGGCCCGGTGGGGCCTGTGTGGGGTGGAATCAGGGCAAGATGGAGGGCCAGGACATGCTCCAGAGCGGGGTCTCTGACCGAAATGCTGGGCTCCTGTGGGTTGTTCGATATTGGGAGCTTGCAGCCTGCCTCTCAAGGAGGACAGGCGCAGGTGCGTGTTCTGAGGCAAGCCAGATGACACGCAGCACTGACAGGAGCAGGATCCTGCAGGCCCGTGGTCCCTGACCAAAAATCGCTGGCAGACAGATCCGGCACTCAGATTCTCCTGTGGTAGAAAGATAACAGGATACATATCCTGCATACCTAACACCCCAGGCAGCACGGGCGGCCCTGGACACATTGGTCCCTCCACAGCAAAGCACACAGGCAAAGATTAAAAGCCTCAGCATCTCAGTTTTTCTTATCTCCAAAAAGGGATGTGCACCGAGTGAGGACCATGCCTAGACCTGCCCCAGGCCCTTTGCACTCGCTGGTCCTTTGGCCTGCACTGTTCCTCCCCAGATGTCTCCTGGAGATGGCTTCCCCACTTCCTTCAGGGGCCTGCTCAAAGGCTGGCTCCACAGGGCGGACTTTCTCCGGCCACGCCCACCCCTCCCTCTCCCCTCACAGCTTTCAACCAATTAATCATTTATCAGGGGCGCCCTCCTGCAGCGGGATCCCGGATCCGGGCTCCTGAGGGCAGGACATTTTTTCATCTCAGTGCACCCCCAACACCTAGGGCAGCACCGCCTGGGGCACTCGTCGTTGCCGAATGCATGATGCTTGGGCAGTGTCTGGCCCACGGGGAGGCAGGAGGAGGCCGGCTGGCGTGACCTCGCTGCTGTTGGCATCGCTGGGCTCCTATTGTAATCGGGATGCCAAGGCCCGCACCGACCCAGCCCTCGGTCCTCCAGCCTGGGAAATGGGCATCCCGGGACCCCAGGCACCTGCCACGGAGTCTGGTCTGGTCCCTGCCGGAGAGACAAAGGACGCTGCCCGCCCCCGGGGAGCCGGCGCCCCTCGATGGGGAGAGAAGCCCGAGGAGCGAGCGCAGCCCGGTGCGCGCCGCCGCCAGAAGGCCATACATAATTCATTGCCAAGTGGGGCCGCGGGCGCTCGGCGGGCGGCGGGCGCCGGGGCTCGTTCTGCCTGGCACTTTGCTGACTGCTCCTCGCACGTCGCCTGATTGCATCTCCGTGGATCTGCAGGGTGTGAGCCTTCCCTCACTTCCCGAGGGGGGGGGGCAACCTGCGGCTCAAAATTGGGGGCCACACACCCCGTGGCCAACCAGGGCCTCCCAGGCGCCGTCTCTGTAGAGGGAACAGAGGAGCCTGGGGAGGGCGTGGGAGGGTCGGAGGAGACCCCGCCTCGCCCCAGACGGGCTGCAGCGTGCTCAACAGAAGTCTGACCTCAGTGTGCCCAGCTGTAAAATGGGAAGAACAGAAGCTGCCCCTGGGGCTATGGGATCAAAGACGGGTGGCACTGGAGAAGTGGCTTCTGCTGAGTGGGGAGCCAAGCCCCCCACCCAGGTCACTCAGGCCAGCACCGGTTCCTCCCAGATATTTTGGGGACAGTGGTAGCAAGGTTTCTGCTGTCCAGATGAGGGCGATGGGGTGGGTGAGAGGGGCGCTGTGGTTATGAAGAAGGGCAGGAGCCCTGTGGCCGAGGTGTCCCCATCCTGCCTGGGATGAAGGATGCAGGAGCCTGCCATACAGATTGCACAGAACAGGTGCAAACAAGTCCAAGGGCAACTGAGGACCCCGGGCAGGCCGGCACCCCTGTTCCTGCATCCTCTGTGTTATTTCTTCTCACTACCTGGGCGTCCACAGTGGTCTCAAAACAAATTAGAATTTTGAAAGCACTCCCCTCCCCTGCCCAGAGGGCGGAGTCCCTGCAGTTAGCTCCACCCCACAACGCCAGCTCCAGGGCTGGGGCAGAGGACAGGCCCTGGAGTTCCCCTCCACTGTGGATTGTCCTCCCAGAGCTGCCCTGAGTGTCCTGTCTCTATTCCAGAGTGTTCCCATCCTCTCCCACTTTCCCCCCCGACAGACACACAGTCCCATCCAGGATGATTCTGGAAGAGATGCTGGGGGAGAACCAGGAAGGCCCTGTTGTCTCCAGACTGTCGCAGGCTGGCCCACCCCTCTCGGTCCCCTACCTCCTGGAGAGTTGGACAGAGTGGAAAGAATGTCAGTCACCAGGTGACCCAAGCTGTGGATATAGCCTCATTCCCATCCCGTGGGGCAATTCCTGTCCCCTCCTTGGTTCCTGGGCTCCTCATCTGCAGCATGAAAGACTTGGACTAGATTGTCCTAGGGTGCTCATGCTGATGGCCAGCAGACCTGCCCCTGTACTTGGCCAGACTTCTCATTCCAGAGGCTGAACAAGGGTGCTGGGTGCCAGGCTTGCCTCTGGCTGCTCCCTGAATGTGACCTGGCCTTCCAGCACCAACACAGTCCCCACAGGAAACTCAGACCAGTAAGGCCTCAACACACATCCACTGACCACTCACCAAACGTCACATGCCAGGCTAGACATTGGGACAAAAAGGTGCAGGGCACGACGTACTTACTGTTCTTTTCACAGAAACTGCACTCTGGGAGGGGAGAGTCCTTTTAATAAACTCAAAATTACCTGAGATTATGCAAAGGAGGAGAGGGATCGACCAGGACGGGAGGTCGGCCGTAGTGAGGGCTGTCCTGAGAAGTGACCGCTAACTCAGTGAGCGCTAAGTGACAGAGGTGACACAGGCAAAGTCTGCTCCAAAATGGGAACAGGAAGGGCAGGGGCCTGTGCAGAGAGCACGGGTGGAGAGAGCTCCTACCCAGAAAGAGGCAGCGCTCCGATGAGTGACGGGGAGTCTGGGGAAGGGGCCCGGCCCCCAGACAGAACCCAGGAACATCTGAGATGCGTTAAGCAGGGGAATTACCAGAATGGATTTCTGCTCAGAAAATCTCGGAGAAGAGCGTGGGCCCTCATTGCTGCTTTAAGTGACTTTTATTGTGTGTGGCTTAAATATCTACAAACGAAAAACGAGACATAAAGTCCTGGTAGCTTTTATACAACTATAAAACCAAGACAGATCGATCAATCAAATACAAAATCAATTCACATCAGATTAATCTGATGTGACATATTATGTCTTTTGCTTGAAACCCTGTCACCACCCACAGAGTAAATACGGCCCAACCACTGTGGTGCTCAGTGTTTGTGACAGAGACGACCGACCAGCCTTCTACACACACGCGCACGTGTGTGTGCAACAAATGGTCTTCCCCTCAGAATATGTAAAGAACTTCTACCAATCAACAAGAGGAGGAGGAGGAGGAGAGGACAGACGTCGCTGCAAGGAAAAAAAATCGGGGAGTGGCACTAACGTCCTTCACAACACAATTTCCAAATGGTCCACAAGTGCATAGAACGTCCGCGGCTTGGGGACTCCTCCGGGATGTCTCAATCAGAGCGAAATATCTTAGACGCCATAATTTATAAGCAACAGGATTGGCGGCTCACAGTGCTGGAGACGGGGGAGCCCGAAATCCAGGTACCAGCAGAGCCTCGGGACCCCTGAGGACAGCTGCAGTCCAGAGCCACCCCCCACACACCTCCTTCTCAGCCGCGCCCCGCCTATAATCACCACCCAGCAGTCCCTTGGCTCCCAATGGGTCCGTCCACCCAGCACTGCCGGGACACACTCCCACACACACTCCCACACACACTCCCACACACACTCCCACACACACTCCCACACACACTCCCACACACACTCACACACACACTCCCACACACACTCACACACACACTCACACACACACTCACACACACACTCCCACACACAGCAGCCGTGGGTTCATAAAAAGACGCACGGTTCATAAGAACCCAAACCAAAGTGAATCCCCACGCCCTTCAGGAGCGGAGGACAAACAGCGAGCCGGCCCTTCCCACCCTGGTGACTGACCAGCCGGGGAGGGACGACCTGGGCGCCAGAGCAGACGGAATCTCAGCCCGAAGGAGGAGACCATTTATGGAAGGGGAAAGCAGGCCGCGGTACTGGGGAGCAGGGCAGAGTCCACCCTCTGCGACCAGGCCTTGGAGGAGGGGAGCCCAGAGGACTGAGCGGTCACGACCTTACGGAAACAGCACTCTTCCTCATGTCTAATTGCGGTGTGTCCCCAGAGGTCAGCTGTGGGCCAAGGGGAGCGCACCCGGGGCCCCTCTGGCCCTTCCTGCCCAAAGACCACCCGCTGCGAGCAGTAGCCTGGGGTCGGTGCCCGCCCTGGGGTGGTGTGGAACCAGCCGGCTCTTCCTGCTCCAGCCCCTGCCCTGCCTTGCCCTCCCCTACCACCGGTGGACAGAGGCACGTGATGGAGGAGGCCTGTTGGCCCCAGGACGGCCAGGGGCAGAGGGGAGAAAAGGACAAGGGCCTGAATCCCAGGACCCCCTTCAGGGGCACCCAGCGACCTAACTTCCTTCCCCTAGGCCCCACCTCGGACAGGGTCCACCACCTCCCAATAGCACCACAGTTTCTCAGTGACTAAGCCATTGACCTGGGGCCTCTGGGGACACTCATCTAAACCACAGTAGCTGCTGCTCCAGCAGGGGTTACCCTATGCTCCCTTACATTGGCACAGTCCACTGTCCAACAGTGTCACACTTCATGACAGTGTAAGAACCTTACTAAAGCACGAAGCTATAACCAGCCTCCTCTCTGTCATTTATAATATTGTGGTCACATACTTTATTTTTACATGTTATCCCAGAATGCATTATTATTTTTGCTTGAGAGAATTGACTAATTTTTAAAGAGTTGAGAAAAATAGTCTTTTGTATTTATTAACACATTCACCATATCCAGTACTTTTGGTTTTGTTCCTATAAATCTGAAATTTCACCTGACGTCATTTTTCTTTAGTATAAAGATCTTTATTTGGGTCTGGTTGTAGCTCAGTGGTAAAGCATTTGTCTAGCAGGTGTGAGGCACTGGGTTTGATTCTCAGCACCACTTATAACAAATAAAATAACAAATGAATAACAAATAAAATAAGAATTTAACAACAACTAAAAAAAATTGTTTTAAAAAAATCTTTATTTAACCTTTCTTACACCAAAGTTCTATTGGTATCAAATTCTCCATTTTCATTTGTCCAGTGTTTTTATTTTTCCATTTTGAAAGATATTTTCGCTGACATCATTCTAAATGGACAGCTAGGCACGGTGGTGCACACCTGTAGTCCCATCAGCTCAGGAGGCTGAGACAGGAGGATCGCAAATTCAAAGTCAGCCTCAGCAAAAGCGAGATGCTAAGCAACTCAGTGAGACCCTGTCTCTAAATAAAATACAAAGTAGGGCTGGAGATGCAGCTCAGTGGTCAAGCGCCCCTGGGTTCAATCCCCAGTATAAAAAAGAAAAAAAAAATTCTAAATGGACCAGCTTTTTCTTTCAGTGCTTGTAAGATGCTGTTCCATTGTCTTCTGACTTGCATTGTTTTTACGTGAAGTCTGTGGTTTTCCCTTACTGTTTTCCTATGCCCAATTTAAAATATTTTCCTGAGCTACTTTTTAGACACCCACCCCTTCTGGTTTCAGTAGTGTAACCATGATGTGCTTAAGTATGATTTTTTTTGTAACTTTTTTTTTTTTTTTGGTCGGGGGAGTGGTACTCTATGATCAGGTCATATCCTCAGCCCTTATTTTCTTTGTATTTATCATAGTTGGGGTCCACTGAATTTCAAGCTATAGGTTGATTTTTTTTAATTTAAACTTTGAATATTCTTAGCCTATTGATAGCCTCATCAAATTTTGTTTCTGTCTCATTCTCTTTCCTCCTCTGAGAGACTCCAATCACATATGTGTGGATTTCCTTCTCCATCCCATGTTAATGAGGCTCTGTTCATTATTCCATTGTGTGTGTGTATACATGTGCTTCAGTGTAGATAATTTCTATTTATCTGTTCTTAAGGTCGTTGTTTTTTTAAATTGATTCTAATATGCTTTAAATCTCATCAAATGAATGTTCAATTTCAGATACTGTATTTTTCAGTTTAGAATTCAATTTGATTTTAAAAATTTTTCATATCTTCCTTTATTAGAGGTTTAATTAGTTCTCCCCACCACCACCACACACACACAAAAAAGATATGTTGAAATTCTCACCCCCACTTCCTAGAATGTAACCTTATTTGGAAATAGAGTCATGAAGATGTAATTAGCTAAGAAGGGGTCATTCTGGAGTAAGGTAGACCTTGGTACACTATGACTGGTGTCCTCCTAAAAAGAGGCTAGAGATGCGGGGAGAATGCCACGTGAAGGAGGGAGACCATGGATGCGTCTAATCCAAGGAATGCCAACAATCTCCCCTGTCACTAGAAACTAGGAGAGAAACCTGGAACACTCTCCCTAAGAGTCATCAGAAGGAACCAGGCTGCCAATACCTGGATTTCAGACCTGTAGCCTCTGAGACTGTAAAAGAAAATATTTCTCTTTCTTAAACAACTTAGTTCATGGGACTTTATTCCATCAACCGTAGGAAACACTTCTGAAATTTTCCTTGTTGTTACCCATTATAATTGCCTTTTCCTGTAGATTCTTAAACGAATTTATTATAACAATGGAAAATCTCCCTACTAATTTCAACATCTGAATCTGTTTCCATCTTTAAAAAATAAAATTGACTGTGTCATATTTTCCTGCTTCTTTACAGTATCTAGTAATTTTTTATTGTATGCTGGACATTGTAAATGGTACAGTGCAGAGATTCTGGATTGTGTTATCTTCCTCTGAAGAGTTTTGCCTATTGTTCTGTTTAGTTGCTGACCATTCACTATGATCTTGTGCAGCCTTGAGTTTAGACTTTTTAGGGCAGGTCTGTTTGGGTGTTTACTCCTAAGTCACAGTTTCCCAGGATCTCAATGAAAAGGCTGGGTGTTTACC
Source organism: Marmota monax (assembly GCF_021218885.2). Classification (NCBI taxonomy): domain Eukaryota; kingdom Metazoa; phylum Chordata; class Mammalia; order Rodentia; family Sciuridae; genus Marmota; species Marmota monax. Next base: position 21,758,280 of record NW_026692912.1, read on the forward strand.
AAGCCCCCCTAACTTGCAGAGATTTGATGAAGAAAATCTGTCTCCCCAATGCTAAGTAGCTACAGAAATCTTTGCTCATCTCCTTCCATGTTCCAGGAGTGTTTTCCCCAAGGCTTCCGGGAGTTGTATCCTAGGGGAAAGTGGCTGTCTTTCCTGGGGTTTTCTTCCTTGCTGCTGTGGAGGCCTGAACTCCAGCTGCCTCCTCCTGAGCCAGTCAGCCTTCTGCTCTGACTCACACACCACAGAAAGCAGGGAACGCCTCAACGTAAAACCAGAGGACTGTGTCTCTCATCAGCCCGTTTCCCTCCTTTCAAGGGCCACATCCCCTCCAGTTTCTGCCTGTTATTGGTTATTATTTGGAAATGTCAAAAAAATTGTTACATTTTCCCCCAGATTTTATCATTATACCAGCAGAAAGTTAACCTGTACAGAGACCCCTTGACTCCCAACAGTGTGTGTTTCATAAATCCCTACATCCTGCTGCCCAAGACTTATGTGGTACTGATGTTAGGTCTAGTTTCAGACTTGATGGGGGAGTGACATGGTCTGGAGGTAAGTGCGAGCCTTCTTTTGTTGGGGTCTGGAGCCTGTCAACCCTGATGTTGAGCCTTAACCTGGACACTTTACTGTGTGAACTTGAGTGAAACTCTCTACCTCATTGAGCCTCAGCAGCCTCGCCCGTACAGCAGAATGACCCTGTCTGCAGGACGAGGAACGGCAGTGGACCAAGGGAAAGCCCAGCACTGTCGCCTGCACTCAGTCAATGACAGCTGTCACTGACAGTGAATCACACACCTCTCCTATCACAGGTAAATATACCCAAATGACATGATGGCTGGCTAGACCCACTGAGGCTGCGAGTGAGTCCTCACTCTGCGCTGGTGACACACTGTAGGACACCATCTGAATATCTAAAAGTCTGGTTTTCATGTCAAGTCAGAGATGCACCATCTGGGTGCAGAGAGAGCCCTGCCCTCTGGGAAGTGCCTCCTTCCTTGACACCATAGCCAAAACAGTCCCTTGGCAGAGGGAGCGCATTGTCTTGAGGCAGGGCTGGGGGGCCAGTACAGCATCCCAGACAGCTGTTTGGCCTTGGGCAAGATGGTGGCCTCTTCCCACCATCCAACATAGGGTCAGAAATCAGGAGCCCTGACCCCGACCATGTTCCTCCTTGAAACCTAAGTGAGGTTTGGCATCTCACTAGTCCTGCCTCAATTTCCCCATCTGCATCAAAGGGTACTCACTCCTAATGCTCCATTATGTAACAGGCCATCCAGAGATTCTTAACAATAAGGTGCTCTGAAAACCAGAAAATCAAACACATATTGTACTCCAAGATCCACAGCCTTGCAGTGCGCTGAGCAAACTCAACAGAATCTTGCTATGAGGGCCACCCGGGAAACGCAGCCAACCCCCCTTGAGGGGAAATGAGAGCTTTCAGAGAGAGACAAATAACTTGCAATTTAAATGCATAAGAGACCAGCCTGTGCCACCACATATGCAGATAGATGCAAATGATATGCAAATGGCCCAGAGTCAACCTGGGTTTGCCAATGTCCTTTGCCAAGCAGTCAGTTATGGGGTTCAGCCAGGTCTGGTCTGTGCCAGGAGCTCACATCTGGGGCCCACAGGCTTTGGGGTGAATGTTCTAGTTGCACCTCTTCCAGGAAGAGTTCCAAGACCCAGCAGGTCACGGCCGCCTCCCTTCTCTCCCCAGGGCTCCAGCTCTGCCTCAGAGCCTGCCTGCAATTATCCACAGGGGTGGTTCCTTCTCTGCCTCCAATCTGTGAGCTCCTTGGGGCAGGGCATCCCTCTTATTCACCACTGCACCCCGGGCTGCAGGCGTAGGGAGCGTGGGGAGACACACAAGTCCAAGTCCTGCTCGACCTGGGGCAGGGGCCAAGCCCTTTCAGGGTCTTGCCATTGTGCTGTCACCCGACAGTGGTATCTGTGTCACCAATGAAAACAAAACAGCATCAGTACCCCTTTACCAATGAAGATCACAGGGCCCAAGTGGGCAAGTGACTTACCTGATTATGGATTAGGAAAGGTCCCACTCGGTTGATACCACAGTGTCTTTACCCCTTCTTTCACTCTGCCACCCTTTCGAGGTGGGCTAGGGCCCAGCACAGAGGAGGGATACCATAGGTACTGGTTGACAATGAAGTCTGCCCATAACCATGCAGACTCTGTCTATGCTGCAGCCTGAAGTTCAGCTCTTAAACTCCTCTATTTGTCGGAGCAATTGTGAATTGGTTTTGGTGTCTAGGAATTTTAGGAAATGCTGCAGACACTTTTCGAGCATGCCCTTGGCCCACCTCTGGTCCCAGCTGCAGCAAGGTGGGAGGCCCTGCACCTGTTGGCAGGAGAGCCACTGTGAGCAGGTGCTTTTACCCTCAGGGTCCACCCAAGGCCTCCTGAGGCTGCAGCACAGCCCACGGTTGATGGAGCAGAGGGCCCTGGAGCACTTCTGCAATGGAGGGCAGCAGCCAGTGGACAGGCACTTCCAGGGACGGTGCTGGGGCACTCCATCCGCCTCCACAGTTCAGGGGAAGCCAGCATCCCTTCTCCAGGGAGCCACACAGCGACACCCTCCTCCACCAGTCCTCCTCCTCTGCCACACCCTCCTGCCTACTCAGGTTAGCTCCAGGTCCTCACACAGGCTTTGCTTTCAAAGGACCCCAAATTAGGTCAGGAGCAGCCTCAAATGTGGCTGCGCCCACGGCTGGGCATCTTATGGACATGTGTGTAGAGATGGGAAGCAGCCTGAGGAGCACCCCCTTCACAGCCAAAGAGCCAGAGTGGAGCGGGCCATTCATCCGCGTGACATGAAAGGCCGGGCTGCTCTGCACCAGGCATGGGGGCGGCAGAGCAGAGGGAGCCATGGGCACAGGGAGGTCAGACTGCGCCCAGTGGCACAGCTCAGATGGAAGCCCGCAGCAGCTAATCCGAGCCCTCAGACTCCTGGGTGCTGGGTGTCGTCCTGCCTGCCCTGGTGGTAGCTGTGGGCAGTGAGTGGAGACCTGTCTAAAGAGTTAAAGGCCCTGCCCCACGCCGGCTCTGACCAAAGCCACAAGCGCAAAGCCACACATGTCATCTTAAATTTTCTGGTAACCACATTAAAACAAAGTGAAAAGAAACTGGTAGAATCCTTTCTAATAGTATTTGTACTTAATCCAATATGCCTAAATTTTGGCAGGTGGGGGGAGGGGTACCAGGATTGAATTCTGGGGCATTCGAACCCTGAGCCCCATCCCCAGCCGTATTTTGTATTGTATTTAGAGACAGGGTCTCACTGAGTTGCTTAGTGCCTCACCATTGTTGAGGCTGGCTTTGAACTGGCGATCCTCCTATCTCAGCCTCCCAAGCCACTGGGATTACAGGCGTGCGCCACTGTGCCTGGCTAAAATATTATCATTTTGAGATGAAATGAATCTTTTTAATTACTAGTGAGATGTTTACTTTTTGGCCACATCACACCTTTGAAATCTGGTGTGTGCTTAACCTCAAAGTGCATCTCAAGGGGCCAGGGTCATAGCTCAGTAGTAGAGCACTTGCCTAGCATGTGTGAGGCCCTGGGTTGGATCCCCAGCACCACATAAAACTAAATAAACAAAATAAAGCAGTGTGCCCACCTACAACTAAAACTATTTTTCAAAAAGAGAGAAAAAAGTGCATCTCAGTTCAGATCAGTTGCATTTTAACTGCTCGTAGTGACATGGGGCTAGTGGCTGTCCTGGGGGATGGTACTGCCTTAGCCCTGGCTGGGCCACCTCTGTCCCTGTGACTTTGAGCAAGTCCCTTCCCATCTCCAGGTCTCCAGGGACTCTTCTGCAACATCAGGGCAGTGATTCCCTCCAAAGGTGTCTTGGCAGAGAAGCCTAGGGAAAGGACTTTGGGAACCCACGGGGAGTCGCCTGGGACCTCCTTCCCAGTTCTGTGCCCTGGTGGCCAAGGGGCCTAAAGAGACCATCTGACCAAATATGTGCCTCTTATTCTTGAGGGCCACAGGTTTGGGGAGCCCTGTAACCCAGTTCTCCTTAGGGTGGGGGTGGGAAGAGACTCTCTTCCCAAGCTTGGGCCTGGAACCTTACCCATGGGGGGAGGGGCCTGGGAGGAGCCAGTGACCCGGTCACTCTGTGCTCTTTTGTTAAGACTGTTTTTCTGTTGTTGTTGTTGTTTTCTTTTTTAAACAACAGTTTTGGATTCACAGCAAAATGGAGAGGGCGGTGTGGGGACAGTCCTTGCCCGGAGGCCCCTCTTCCTCACCGGAGTAGTCCATTTGATACAGTTGAGTCCACGTGGTCGCATCTTATCCCCAAGTCCTCCGCCCTTTCAAGCTTTGTGGGAGCCAGCCAGGCCCTGAGTCCATTTTAACCCAAGTGACCCGCCGCCTCCCTATTATGCGGGAGGACAGCTCTGCCCTTGCAGCCGTGGCCGCCCGGGAGCGGGCAGCGGTTCAAGTTCAGGGCTAGCGACCGGGAAGCAGCCCGCGCGTCCGCCGCGCACTCGGTGGAACCGGGCGCCGCGCGGGAGCCGGGGCGGGGCGGCCGCGTGCTCGGCTTCATCGAGGTTTGCGGCCACCGGAGGACGCGGGGGACCAGAGGACAGCAAGGCCGAGCCTCCCCCGGGGAGCGCAAGTCCGTGGGAGGAGAGCCGGCAAAGGGCCGGGCACAGCGGCGTGGGGCCCGCGGAGAGGCTCGGGGAGCGGGAGGACGTCCCGCCTGCGCCCAGGAGGGTGGGTAGCGCGCGGGGGAGGTCGGGTGCAGCCCAGGCAGGGTCTGGAGAGCCAGGCTCGGGAGCACAGGCTGGGGAGGAGGCGGGAGCTCAGTGGGAGAGAGTACCTCGCTTGAGTGAAGCCCTGTGTTCAGTCCCCAGCAAGCCCCCAAAATAGCACAAGCCACGTCCTCTCCCCTCTGAGTCAACTGCTCCAGACAGCAGGACTGCTTGGAAAAATAGCCAAATAGGTAGAAATGTGCCAATTCAATTCCATTTACCCAGTATTCACAAGGCCTCTGAGCCTCCTCTGCTGTGGAGAATACAGAGACTTAACAAAAAAAATTTTTTTTAAACAACAACAAAAACCAAGACACCAGACTTCCATTTCCAGCAATATTGTAGACTCAACAGCAGAAAACCCTTTTGCTACAAAATGCTACCTGGAAATGGTAGCAAAAAATATAACAAACATCCTTTTAAATGCATGGCTGAGCTTGCAGAGAGGAAGGGAAACTCCCCAGGGACAGAAACAAAGAAGGAGCTGAAAACCGGAGCCGGAATCCAGGCCGGGCCAGGGCAGGGGAGGGGTGGCTCCACTTGGCGGCCAGGGGACTGGAGTTTACAACCCCTATGGGGACAAGAAGTGAGGCTGCAGACTCCCCAAGGTGGGGGTTGTGCATGAGACCCACTCCCAAGACAGACTCTTCAGTTCTGTTCTCAGCGAAAAGGTGAAGGAGACCCATGCTGCCCAGGCCCATCACCAGGGGGCTCCAGCCACAGTCTGGGTCAGGGGGAAAGCCTGCCGCTCTGGGAATGTGTAACCGGAGACTTAGCCTGAAGGGGGTGGTGTTTAAATTCAGACAACTCAGCTCCCCACACCCCTGGAGGCTCCCAAAGCACGGATTTAACAACAACAACAAAAAGCCCCTGAGCACTGGGAGGAAACAAAACGGGAACACTCAATAGAGACTCTGACCTCAACCTGGGCTGTCCAGGGTTCCCACAGACCGACACCCTGCAGATGAGCTCACAAAGGAAAAATCACAAGACAGTAAAAACAGTGAGATCTATGGCAAAATCAGTGGTAAGACTGGATGCCCAGGACTGGGGATGTGGCTCAGTTGGTGGAGCGCTTGCCTAGCATGTGTGGGCCCTGGGTTCAATCAGCACCACATATAAATAAATAAAGTATAATGTGTCTATCTACAACTAAAACCACAACAAAAACCAACAAACAAAAATGATTGGATGCCCAAGAACCTCAGATGATAGAGGCAAGAGACAGAGATGGTCAAATAGCTGTGATGGGGGACAGGGGTAGGGGGTACAGCTCAGCTGGCAGAGCACTTGTGTGTTGGTGGGAAGCCCTGGATTCCATCCCCATAACAGCAAAAATAAATAAATAAAATGACTGCAATTCAAATGACTAAAGACACAAAGAAGTTTAGGAAATATCAAAAAGAAGAGTTTCTGGTTAGAGACAGCAGATTTAACACAGGTGTTTGCCAACCCCCTCCCCCCCAAAGCCCATGTCAAATGGCAGAAAAGGAATTTTCAAAACATCACAATGACAAAGAAAATAGGGTACAAGGCAAGAGAAACAAAATTTTGGAATTGGAACTTAGTGAATCAAAACAACTGAATGGTAAAGGTGGTGAGGAAAAGGAAGTCCTGAGGTGCAGGGCCTGGGCTGGGCCTGGGCACCAGAGGAAGAGAGCAGAGGGAGCCACAGGGACTAGTTGAAAGAGCAGTTGGAAAGGAGGCACTCTTGGTTTGCCCCAAAGCCTTGCCCCAAGGTGACTATCTCTACCACACCCCGCAGAAGACAGATGGTTTACTCCATGGACAGGGTGACACCATGGGTGCAGGGCTAGGGTCAGGCAGGTCCAGCCCAGGGCCGCAGCATCTCACTGTAAACAGGTATTAAGTGGAGGTCTATACTGAACACTGAGCATCCTGAATGGCAGCCGGCCCGAGTAGGAGTCTGTAGGTGGGAGAGGGGTTCTGAGAATTCCAAGAGGAAGGAACTAAGAGTATGGACACTAAGAACGGCCCAAAGAAGGAGCTTTTCCAGGTCACCCACCCATGAAGTCCCTGATGGGCAGCCAACTCTGAGCTCTGAGCTCCTGGCAACCCTTGTGTGAAGAAGCCAAGGGTTATCAGGCACACAAGGGATGCTTCTAACAGAGAGGAGCCATAACAAATAGATTAAAGGAAACTTGGAGGGAACCAAGATGACAGGAAGAAAATATCAAAACAACAGCTTATCATCAGTATCATCAAGATATGAGATATAGCACACATTAAACAAGAACAGAATGCCATGAAAAAGGAATGTTCTACTGGACACGGTGGCACATGCCTGCAATCCTGGCTACTCAGGAGGCAAAGGCAGGAAGATGCCAAGTTTAAGATGAGACCGGCCTTGGCAATATAGCAAGACCTGTTTCAAAATTAAAATTAAAAGGGCTGGGGGTGCAGATCAGTGGTAGAATGCACCTGGGTTCCTCCCCAGTACCCACTCATTCCCTCCCACAAAAAAAGTAATATTTTAAGAACAAAAATATTTCTTGGGTAGCATAAACCAAAATCTTAGTGGTAGGGTTGAAAGAGAAGGTTGAAAATGAGGAAATATTCTAGAAGACAGAACAAAAAGACAAAGCATGGAAGAGAAAAGACATGAAAATTAGATAATCAGAGCTGGGGGTGCAGCTCAGTGGTAGAGCATGGGCTTAGCATTATAAGTGTACGTGTTTTCCACACACTCACAATAACTCGAGAGTGAAGCTAAGAAATTACACTAAAAAAATTAAAGACTGAGGTATAAATTCATATGCTGAAGATTATAGAACACTAAGGAAATAAATAAAATACCTAAATAAAGCCAGGCTTGGTGGTGTGTGACTGTAATCCCAGTGACTTGGGAAGCTGAAGAAGGAGGATCACTAATTCAAAGCCAGTCTCAGCAACTTAGCAAGGCCCTAAGCAATTTAGCGACACCCTATCTCAAAATAAAAAATAAAAAGGGCCAGGGATATGGCTTTAGTAGTAAAGCGGCTCTGGGTTCAATCCCTGGTACAAAGGCAGGTTGGGAGGAGAATACCTAAATAAACGGAGAGACATACCATGCTCATAGATCGGAAGACTCAATGTTGTTAAGCTGACAGTTATTCTCAAATTAAGCTACAGATTTGATTCAATCCCGAAGAAAATCCAATAAGATTTTTTAATAGAAATTAATATGCTGATTGTGAAATTTATGTGGAAAAGCAAAGCAATAGAATAGCAAAACTAAGTTTGTTTTTTTTTAAGAGAGAGAGAGAGAATTTTAATATTTATTTTTTAGTTATCAGAGGACACAACATCTTTTGTTTGTATTTGGTGCTGAGGATTGAACCCGGGCTGCACGCATGCCAGGCGAGCACGCTACTGCTTGAGCCACATCCCCAGTCCCTCAAAACTAAGTTTTTAAAAGAACAAAGTTGGAGGACTCATGCCATCTGATTTCAAGACTATAGTCATCAACTGAGCTTATGGTGACTAAGTAATGAGGAATGAGTGAAGGGATGGATACCCAGATCATGCAGAGTAGAGATTACAAACATAATCACAGAAATGTGACCCATTGGGCTTTTGTCAAAGATGCAGAGGCAATTTAATTGAAAAGGGGTAGCATTCTTTTCTCCCCAACAAATGGGGTTGGAAAAATTGGATAACTATGTGTACCCCCAAAAAAGTTGATCCTTATCTCACACATTATACAAAAATTAACTCAAAATTGATCACAGATCTAAACGTAAAATGTAAAAGAACAAAATTTTTCAAAGCAAACATCATAAAGGAAAATCCTTGTAACCTAGGGATAAGGTGTAAGGTCCTTGCTTAGCATCTGGATGGCCATCTTAAGTGACAGCCGCCATTTTCAGAAAAATCTCACTTTCCCACCAAGGGCATTTCTGAGAAAGGCTCACCACTCCCTCATACCCAACCAACACCTCACCACTGCATTAGGACCCGCCCGGCTCTAATCCCTGAACCTGCCCCATAAAAGTTCCAACCCCAAGCCTGTTGCCTCTCCCTGTCTGTGGAGAGATGGCCTTCAGTTGTCAGCTCTGTGGATCTCTGCCTGGCTTCTGTCTTTAATTTCTTTCTTTGGTTTCTCCCAGTTGCTCGCTTTCCTTTCATTGGTGCCGAAACCCGGGATCAGGTCCCCCAGTGTGCCTGCTCCCCTCTTTGAGGGTCACTGAGTGTCCCTGGGCCCTGGTCTGGATTCCATCATGGGGCCAGGCCCTCCATTCTGCTGAATGTCCTCTCCACACACACCACTGGACATTCCAGGTAAGACCCCTGTCTCTGGTCGTCCTAAACAACCTACGATCCCGAGAAGTGACCATTGATCACCCGGAGCTCCCAGGGTTATCATGTGGTTGGGGGCACGTCCAGCCACTGCTTTCACAGCTACGGCTTGTCCCTACTGTTGACCGTGTCTACAGATGGTCTTTTATTTGGGTCCCGGGTTTTGAGAAAAACCACTGAGGTGATTGGGAGTTGTTCCTGGTGAGACCTCTCGGCCTTGGGTTAACCTCTACAGCTTCTGCCTCTATGTCGTCCTGGCTGGGCACCCCAGTGCCTCTACCGGCCCTGCCCCCAATGCTGACCCATCAGTGGTGACGACCCCTGAGCGTAACTGTCCTTTGACGGGTGACACTAGAGACTGGGGGACGCCCCACCTGTAAACTCACCTCCTCCATCTCACCATGAGCAGCTCCTCATCCATTCCCTCCCCTGGTCCCCCAGGCTGCCTCCTGCTAACCTAGGGTCTCTCTGTCTCACCCCGGACCTAAACCTCCCAAACTTATCCGCTTGTGCAATCAGATCTGGCCTCAATATCCTTTGGACTCTAAATGACCACTTAACAGCACTCTAGATCCCATATCATCAGGGATCTTCTCAACTTTTGTGAGCGTTTGGGAAAATGGAAAGAGAGATCCTACGTTCAGGCTTCTCCTCCCTACGTTGGAAGCCCTCTCTCTGCATCTCCTGGTCCCCTGCACAGTCCTCTTAGCTCTCACCTCCCCTGTGCCTGCTTCCAAGGGTCAGAAGATCCTCCCCAGGACTCCTCCTCCTTCCACCCAGCGGATGCGCAACCGCCATACCACAGTTCTCTTCCTGATGAAGCTGCCACAGCAACTGTCCCCTCCGCCCCTCCGTCCTTCTCTCCTCGCACCACACGCTCACAGGCTGCTGCTGCCCAACCCGCATCTGAGTCCTCTACGCGAGGTGGCTGGGGTGGATGGTGTCATCCAGGTACATGTGCCTTTGTCTCGGTCACATCTTTCCCAGATAGAAAAGCCACCCGGGTCCTGTACTTCAAGTCTCACCATATAAGTCAAAGAGTTTCAGTACCTGACCCAATCATAGGATTTGACCTTCCCTGATGTCCATATGACCTTGTCTAACACCCCTCTGCCCGAGGAGCGCAGGTGAGTTTGGGAGCAAGCTGATGAGGTGCATCGGACCTCCCTGCCCATCTGATGGGCACTGAAGCGGTCCCTGATCAGGACCCAGTTGGGATTATAGTTCGCCTGGAGGGTGACTCGTAGAGACCAATTCCTTACTCGCCTCGGGCAGGACTTGGAAACGCGGCCCATGGGCTATCGATTATGAAAGGCTCCAGGAGGTCCCCCAAGACAAGAATGAAACCTTTCAGCACTTTAGACGCCCTGACCAGGGCTGTACTACAGTATACTAACCTGGACCCTGGACTCCAGGGGAGACCTCTACTAATGACCTACTTTTCTCCCAGAGTTTCCCCGATATTAAGGCCAAACTAAGGCACCTCGAGAGGGGGCCCCTAACTGCCCAAGCTGAGGTTCTGGAAGGGGCCTTTAGGGTGTATAACGGGAGAGACAAGGAGGCCCGCAAGCAGGAATGCCAGATGGTCGCTCAAGCCGTCCGCCCGGCCTCCGCATCTGTCCCTGGTTCCACTGGCCCACAGAAGGGTCCCTCAGGACCACCTGGACCCTGTTTTAAATGTGGTCAGAAGGGTCACTGGGCTTGTACATGTCCCTAGCCTTGCAAGCCTCTGGGCCCTTGTGCTAAATGCCATCAGGAGGGACACTAGACTGTTGATTGTCCCTGAACCCATAGCGGCCCCCAGCCATCTGGCCCTTCTGGTTCCCCTTTCCAAATCTTAGGACTGGCTGCAGAGGACCGATGAGGCCCAGGTCCCCATCACTGACCACCACCATCACTCCACGGGAACCCAGGGTCACTCGATGCATTTCAGGTGGCCTGTCTCTGTCCTCTTGGACATGGGGCTACATGTTCAAGGGGTTCTGGGGACTACCTGTGGGAAGCCATCCTGACACGTGACTGGGCGACTCCCGGTTTGGGTCTGAGGCTTCTGGCTGTGTCGGAATTTTCCCGGCCCTCTCCTGATGAGAGAACCCGTCCGTGTGGGTGTGTGACTGACCACTGACCCCGGGGGCCCAATCACTGACCCTGACCTTGGAGTGCAGTCCCCCCTCAACCTTCATTGGATGGAATTATCCCCTGAATTTCTTGTTCCCCAATAAAAGGCTACTCCCTGGCGTGTTCACTCTCTCTCTCTCCTGCTAGCCCTGAGTAATCCCTGCTGCCCTGCTGGGCGGTTAGAGGTTGGAGCCAGAGAGGGGAGCCTTCTCGGACCTGGCAATAGAAATAAGGTAACTGAGTCTGTGTTTTATTTCGATCTCTTCTAACTAACTTTATGCCAAGAACCTCATTAATGAAACCATTGCGCAGGCCGCATGGTGGAGCTACCACTCGTTCTGTGGCCCCTATTGTGGGGTAGAGGGAGAACCTGACCAGCCCTACAGACACCTGGCCTTGTTTGTGCTTTGGGCTCTCTAGTTTCCACCCACTCCTTTTTGGTCACTCCACAGTGCCCTGGTCCCCCTTTGGGAAGGGACATCCTCACAAAGTTGGGGGCTACGCTTTCCGTCTCCCCTCATATTCATGTCCATCCAACTAGCCTGCTGCTCTCCTGATCCTGACCCTGCCTTAGGCCCATCCCCTGTTCCTCCTGCCAGTGCCTTCCCGTGACCCCCTCCGAGGTGGACCTAGTGTCTGGGATGTTTCAAGTCCTCTATGGCCTCACACCACGAGCCCATTCCCATCGTCTCAAGCCCCCTCCACTTTCTGCCCAGTCACAATGCCCGCTCTCCCCCCTTGCTGCCGCCGTCCCTCTCCTTCTGCAGAGCCGCCTCCTCGGGCTCCCGACAACAAACCCGCTTCTTACCCCAGGCGTGGGTGACTAGTCCTGCGTCACTTGTCTTCCATTGGTGCCAGGGACTCGACCACGTTCTCCCATCAGCGAGGCTCTCCCCTCAGGGATTCGAGCTGCTTTGGGAGCCTGGCCTGAGGGCCCAGGACAGGGACACACACCTTCCTCCATCACCTGGCGCTCTTCACCCACACCCGGCCTCACTGGGGTGCGTGACTTTGTCCTTCCCCTCCCTCCTCCTCACCAGTCTCCTCTCTAGAACTCAGACCTTGGCCCAGCACCTCCCTCCCCTTGGCCAGTTCACTCTCGGGTCTTGGTCCTCAGCTCCTCAGCAGAGCTCACGAAAGCCCTGGCCAGCACAGGACTCCGCCGGGCAGAGCCCAGGACGAGGGAAGCAGGGGGTGACTCCCTTACCTCAGTCCCAGACTCCGACTCGCCATGGGGGACCCCCAATCCCATCTGACGACTCACCTCTCGGCTGCCTCCTCACCCCCTTAGCCCCACTCCGTTTGGCTCCTGATCTAAAGGCCATCGACCAATTCAACCTCCCAATCTTCATGACTTGCGAGGGCTCAGGAAGGTGGAAGGAAATCCCGCAGTCCAGGCTCTCCCCTTTCTCCACGCTGACCCTCCCCGGCTCCTCTTGCTCCCCGCCCAGCTCCTACTTGCCACCAAAGCTCTGGGTTCCTTCAGAGACCCCACTTCTAGACACACAAGGGACCCAGAGCCCTCCTACATTGTGAAACCCTGGACAGCAATCTGAGGCCGACATTGAAATACAAAGGACAGACTCGGCAGGCTTGGTCAGGGCCTGGGGGGAAAGAAGAAAAAGTGTCAATGTAACTTTTCTCTGGCTACAACACAGAAGAATGACTTCAAAACTCTCCCCCCTCTCTCCCTCCCTCCTTCTCCTTCTCTCTCTCTCTCTCTCTCTCTCCCTCTCTCCCTCTCTCCCTCTCTCTCCCTCTCTCTCTCCTTCTCTCTCCCTCTCCCCCCCTCCCTCTCTCCTTCTCTGTCCCCCTCTCTCTCTCTCCCTCTTCTCTCCCTCTCTCCCTCCCTCCCCCTCTCTCTCCCTCTCTCCCTCCCTTCTTCTCTCTCCCTCTCTTTCCCTCTCTCTCTCTCTCCCTCCCTCCCTCCCTCTCCTCCTCCTCCTCCTCCTCCTCCTTCTTCTCTCTCTCTCTCTCTCTCTGTCTCCCTCTCCCTCTCCCTCTCCCTCTCCTTCTCTCTCCATCTCCCTGATCTCACACTCCCATTTCACCTTTACAGGGCTGAAAAGCAGGGATTTGCTCTAGGGGTCCTCAGACACGTGCTGGGCCAACCTTTGCCCCGTGGCTTATCTATCCAAGGTCTTGACCTACTGTTCAGGATGGGCCCCTACCAACGTTGGCCGCAGCCTCTCTACTCATTAACTAGTCAAAGAAACTCACCTTTGGGGCCCCACTCACCATCACCTAAAGGATCTCCTCACCTACAAGGGCTTACATTCCTTACCCCCTGTCGCCTTTGATCTCTACCGGTTTCCCTGGTGGAAGACCCCAGTCTTACTGTCCGCACCTGCTCACCTTTAAACCCTGCTACTCTCCTCCCCGTGCCTCAGGACCCTTCCACCTCTCCTCCTCTCACCCATTCGTGCACTGAAACTCTGGAGGCGCTCCTCCCACATCCCTCCCATACACAGGAAGGCCCTTGCTCCAGGCCACATGCACATGGTCCACAGATGGCTCCTCCTTCCTTCAGGAGGGAGTTCATGGGCAGGGTCTGCTGCGGTCTCTCTCACCTCCGTTGTGGAAGCCGCTCCCCTCCCCAGTAACACCTCCACTCAGCAGGCTGACCTGGTGCCCCCATCCGAGCCTTCACTGTGGCAACGGGAGCCTCCCTCAACGTCTCCGCTGACTCTAACCCGCTGTCCACACATTTCTCTCCCACTCTGCTATTTGGAAGGAGCGCGGATTCCTTACCACCAAGGGAACTTCAGTTACTAATGCCGCCCCCCTTTTCTGATATTTATTTTTTAGTTGTAGTTGGACACATATTTTTGTTTTATTTATTTATTTTTATGTGGTGCTGAGGATGGAACCCAGGGCCACACACGTGCTAGGCGAGCGCTCCGCTGCTGAGCCACAGCCCAGCCCAACTAATGCCTCCTTATCTCTGAGCTTCCCACTGGCATTGGACCTGAAGGACATGGGCCCCTCCTTCCTGACCTCTCTCCTTGCCATAGGCCTTTGGCTAGTCCTCACCCCCAGTGTCATTAGATTTATTCAAGACCAGATTCCAAGATCTCTAACCAAATCGCGAACCAGCTTCTGCTGCGGGACTTCCAACCCCTCACCAAAATTGGGCCGTCCAGGGTCAGCATTGCCCGGCACCTCCTGACCATTACCACTGCCTCAGTGACACCCTGCGCCCCTAACAAGGGTCCAGATGCTGCCCCTTCCGAGCAGGAAGAAGCTACAGAAGATTGATCTACGCCCCTGTCCCTTAAGGGGCCCAATAACAAACCAAAAAGGGGGGACTGTAAGGTCCTCGCTTAGCATCTGGGAGGCCATCTTAAGTGACAGCCACCATTTTAAGAAAACTTTCGCTTTCCCACCCAAGGGCCTTTCTGAGAAAGGCTCACCACTCCCTCATACCAAACCCCACCCTTAACCACCCGCATTAGGACCTGCCTGGCTTTAATCCCTGAACTTGCCCCATAAAAGTCCAAAACCCCAAGCCTGTTGCCTCTCTGTCTGTGGAGAGGTGGCCTTCACTTGTCAGCTCTGACATGTAAACTCTCATGTGGATCTCTGCCTGGCCTCTCTTCATTTCTCCCTCACCCGTCTCCCAGTTCCTCACTTTCCTTCCATAAGGAGAGTATCTTAGATATGACACCAAACGTAGGATCCACAAAACCATTCACAGACAGCAGGATTGTGTACACAGGTAAGGATGTGGATGCAGATGTTCCCCTGGAGTTTCATGTGATGGAAGGTGGGTCCCCAGTGCTGTGATGTTAAGAGGTAATGGGAACCGAGCACAGTGGCGCCCGTCTATAATCCCCGTGGCTGGGGAGGCTGAGGCAGGAGGATCGAAAGTTCAAAGCCAGCCTCAGTAAAGCAAGGCCCTAAGCAACTCAGTTAGACCCTGTCTCTAAATAAAATACAAAATAGGGCTGGGGATGGGGCTCAGTGGTTGAGTGCCCCTGAGTTCAATCCCCAGAACCCTCTCCCAAAAAAAGGTTTAGGATATCGTTCTACCTAGTACCCTAACCCTGGGCTCCACCATCAGGACTGAAAAAAAAAATCCTAAAAATTAAAACTATGATCATAGACATCAAATCTCAAAAGATGGAATAAGCTATTGGCTGGACACAAAAAGTGATCTGGATAAAATACAATAAAATGCAGATCCTGGGATAATTTTTAAAAAGAGAGAGAGAGAGAGAAAGATCTGGGTGGTAGGAAGATGGCACCAAAGAACTCACACAGACCACAGACATCAACACATAAAGTGACGAAGCCGGGAGCTGGGGCACGGCCTGTGAGACCAATGACGCGGGAGGCTCAGCAGCGAGGCCACAAATTTGAGGTCAGACTGGGCAACTACGCAATTTAGCAAGACCCTGTCTCAAAATAAAAAATAAAAAGGACTGGGGATGGAGCTCAGTAGTACACTGCCCCACCCCACCTCTCCCCAAAACAGTGATGAAAAACAAGTTCAGAGAAGTGGAGGATGATATTAGAAGGTCTAACATACATTTGAGAGAGATGTCCAGAAGTCCAATGTGGAAAGAATGAGCAGAGAGCAATACTGAAAGAGATAATAGGGGAAATTTTTAAGAAGTGAATAAAGACATGAGTCTCAAAAAAGCCAGGTGTGACTCATGCCTGTAATCCCAGCAACTCAGGAGGCTGAGGCAGGAGGATAGCAAATTCAAAGCCAGCCTCAGCAACTTAGCAAAGCCCTAAGTAACTCAGTGAGACCTGTCTCCAAAAAGGGCTGGGGATGTGGCTCAGTGGTGAAGTGCCCCTGGATTCAATCCCCGGTACTAAAAAAAAATTAAAAATAAAAAAAAAAGCCATGCTCAATAGGTAAAATTTCCTTAGATACACTGCAACTCAGAATATCAAGAGTAAAAAGAAGATCTTAAAAGCAACTCTGAGGGGGCAAAATAGTTATTAAAAAAGAAATGACCAATAAACACTAGCGGAATTTTTCTCATCCACAAACGGGAAAGAAAACAATGGAATGGTACCTTTCGGGTGTTAAAAAAAAATTAACTACCAACTTGGAATAATATACTTAGCTAAACTATCACAAGTGAGTGAGTGCAAAAGGAACACCTTTTCAAACATTGAAAAATCAGAAATTTTTCATCCCCAAACTCTGAAAAAAAATCCCTAAGACATATTTTTGCCAAGAAGAAATATGAACCCGGGGCTGGGGATGTTGCTCAAGCGGTAGTGTGCCTGGCATGTGCGAGACACCGGGTTCCATCCTCAGCACCACATAAAATAAAATAAGGATGTTGTGTCCACCGAAAACTAAAAATAAATATTAAAAAATTCTCTCTCTCTCTCTCTTAGAAAAGAAAAGAAAGAAATATGAACCCAAAGGAAAGGAGAATTGACAAACAATCGTGAGCAAAAAGTCTGGTGAATAACACAGGAAAATCTATTCCAGTGGGTCTAGGTGTGGCTGCTCTGGCAGACCAAAATCAGAAGTGTGGAATTATATTTTTCTTTAAGTAAGAGCCTGAGGTTAACGAGCCCAATCAGCAGCTCCAGGGTATCGGGTATCAGGGACTCAGCTCCCCATGTTCTGTCGCCTCGTGATCCCTGAGGTGTGGCGCTTATCTCCCTCCTAGATGGCTGCAGCCCACTTCCTCTGGGCACAACTAGGCAGGCACGCAGTCCCCTCAGGAGCAGGACCTCCCACTCGCACCCCATAGGCCCAGGGAGGCTGGGAAATGTAGTCCTTATCAAGACCACCTGCCAGTACAGAGTTCTGACTTTGCAAGATACAGAATGGCTACTGGGGACCCAGCAACTCTGCCACAACTACAGTCTTTAAAAACTTTATTCCTGCCTGAGGCTGTGGCTCAGGGGTAAAGTGCTTGCCTCGCCTGGGTTCAATCCTCAGCACCATATAAAAATAAATATACTCTATGTTCATCTACAACCAAATAAATATTAAAAAAAAATTATATGTTCCTAACTCATTTGTTTAACACTGAAGAATATGATTAGAGGGTCTGGGGCTGTGGCTCAGTGGTAGAGTGCTTGCCTAGCATCTGTGAGGCACTGGGTTCGATTCTCAGAACCACATATAAATAAATAAAATAAAGAAACATACACCTAAAAAAAAAAAAGAATATGATTACAGGGGGCTGGGGCTGGGGCTCAGCAGTAGCACACGTGCCTGGCATGTGTGAGACACTGGGTTCAATTCTCAGCACCACATATAAATAAATAAAATAAAGGTCCATCAACAACTAACAAACAAAAAAATCTCTAAAAAAAAAATATGATTAGATCAAGTAGGAAATGTGTCCAGGTCAAAAAAACCCAGAATAGGGAAAGGTACTGAAGCTAAATGAGTCACTCTCTTGGCGTCGAGTGTCTGCCTAAGAGCAGAACTCCCATTTCAAAACAAGGGGTTCCATCTAGAGCACAGCAAGACTGAGACTTCCACAGAAGGAAGACAAAGCAAGAGGCCAGGTCCGGAATTAGACGAAGATGCTAAGACACGTCAAGTCAGATTCAGGGGCTGCACGGGAAGCCTAAACATCATCTACCTGATATAAACAAAAGAGTGGAATTAAAATTAAATTTAATATAAAAATTCCAGACAAAAATAACAAGGCTTGGGGCCGCAGCTGGGGCTCAGTGGCAGAGCACTTACCTAGATGTGCGAGGCATTGGGTTCCATTCTCAGCACCACATATAAATAAATGAATAAAATAAAGGTCCATCCACATCTAAAAAGAAAAATTAAACAAACAAACAAAAAAACCCACAAGGCTTGTTTTTTTAAGACTTGATAAAATTTCCACGCTTAATAAAATGCTACAGCAATCAGGACACGGGAGGTTGGCCTAAGGATAGACAAATGGATCTGTGGCAGAGAACAGAGAATTCAGAAGTAGACTCGGATCCATAAGGCACAACTGCATTCTGGAAATGAGAAAGCACACACCTATCTCACCATGGGTTCAAGAGGAAAGTGTAGTGGGAATGTTTCTTTCCTAGTCCTGATGTTTCCCTCCATGTGGAGGGAGCTGAATCTGTGTAACACTCCCCATTTTGCCCTTTGCCCCCAGGAGGGTGACCTATCTGACAGGCAAATGTGGGAAAAATAAAGTGGGCCTGCTGAACTCACCCTTTGGGGACTGAGCTGCTCACAAGCAGGGGTCATTCCACCCACCGCCTCCAGCATCACGGTGTCTGGGGGTTAAGGCTGCCCAATCCCCACAGTCAGGGTTAAGAAACCATTGGCGGTCACACCTTCTCATCCTTGTTTTTACCAGTTTAAACATTTTTTTTAAGATAAAAAGGTTTTGATCCCCCAGCTGCTAGTTCTCTGCCTTGTCTCTCTGTTCGGAATCCAGGAGGGGCAAGGGAAGTCACTGAGCCCCCACAAAGACTTCAACAGCAATCACTATGGCAATTATGACATCCGTATAGTGTGGAAAATAAATAAACGCAAAACAAAATGTGTAGAATGCAACTAGAACGACATTTATAGAGAAATACATAGTCTTAAGTGCACTGGCTCTAAAACAGGAATGACTTAAACATACCTGAGTAAGACTTCCCACCAACCCAAGGAGCTTAACAAACAGTGGAAAGAAGTAAGCAATAAGGAAAAGACGACGCAAATCAACAATTACAAAGGTGATTGCCAAAGCCAAAAGCCAGTTCTTTGAAATGACAAATAAAATAAACATCTAGTAAGATTAATCAAGAGAATAAAGGCCCAAGAATCTAATATTAAACATGAAAGAAGGGGCTGCAGGTGTGGCTGGCACTGCCTGGCATGTGTGAGGCTCTGGGTTCCATCCCCAACACTGCCAAAATATAAAATATTTTTCTTAAAATATAAAATAAAAAGGGCTGGAGATTTGGCTCAATAGTTGAGCATCCCTGGGTTCAATTCCCAGTGCAAAAAAAAAAAAAAAAAAAAAACTAAATAAATTGACTGTTAAAGAAAACAAATCAGTATTTTAAGAATCATCCTCCCCACCTTCCCCTCCCTAGAGGACCTGTAAATGCAGGGGCAGGGGACAGGACAGCTGGAGATCTAGAACCCTGTGACTCCAGTCCTCACTGAGGTCCAGGTGGGTCCTGTCCTGTTCTTGTCACTGTCTGCCTTCACAGGTGAGCTCCTGGGTTCCCGTTTTCCTTAAGCAATGCAGCTGGGAGTCTGCCATTCCATTCTTGTAACCCAAACCCAAGCCGGAACGCCACACCTCCCAGTCACTTTCAAGAGAGAATGCAGCCGCCAGGGGCGGGGTGTCACAGTCGCAGGACTCCCCTTTGCACTTATGCTTCCAGAAAAATCCCATCAAGTGGCCACTACTAAGAGCACACTCTCCCCTGCCTCTGCCTCTCAAACCCTTGCCCAGGTCCCCCGCTCCCAGCTGATCACTTCTTCCATTCTCTGTGCCACATCAGCTCGGTCAGCTTAGGGACTCTGTCCTGCCTGCTGTTCTGCGCAAGGGTAGCAAGGACAGCAAGGACTGCAGACCTCGGGGCCCACCGCCCTGCCCCCGCCCTCCCAGCCCTGCACGCTGGGAAGGCAGGTGACCAAGCCTGTTGTAAGGGACCTATTTGTCTACCTCACGGAGCTCTTGGGCATATTCCACACAAGGTCCTCAGCTCTTGGGTGACACGGGAGGCCTTTCTCAGTGCATGGCATGTCACCGTCACCACCAACCCTGCAGCCGGCGCAGCTTGGCCAGACACTGCTTCCTCCAGGAGGGAGTTTCCTCGGGCGCGCGGCCGAGGAGAGACGCTAGACCACCGGGCAAGGGTCTCCCAAGTGCTACTGAATGGCCGAGTTCACAGGAACCTCGGGGACCCCGCCTCCTCGGATGAGAAGGACAAGGGATCAGCTCAGGCCTCGGCGTGAGTAACCTTTCTTCTAGGAGTATGGCACACCTGGTCCATTTTAGTGTCACCCCACAAGACAGAGACCATGAGACCTGAGCCTCTGCGGCATCCTTGGACCTGCGTCCTCCAGGCCCACCCGCCGGGCCCTGTGCGCATGCCCAGAGAACCCCGGCCGCCAAAGCCCTGCGGCGTCACGTGCTGCCAGCGCGACGACACGTGCTGAGCCACCACCAGCGGCGCAGTAGCCAGAAGAATGCGCTGCAGAAAACACACTTTCGGTCAATGATACTATTTAATCGGGGCTTAATTAATTATCGCTCCCAGAGCGGTGGGGATGCTGGAGTGAAAGGCCCGTGGAAGCCACCGCCACTATAATTCCATTAGCAGTCCCAGGTGTGACAGATCCCAGAAGATACCTCCGCTGAGCTGAACAGCGTGGCCCCGCCTCTCTGGCCGTCCCCGCCCCTCCTTCCAGGAATATCAGGGGTCTAACAGAACTGCTCTCGGCTCAGTGTGAGAACCTGACCTTCAACTGGAAGCTCCACGAGGGCAGGGCTGGGTCCTCCTCCTTCATGGTCACACCCCAGCCCCTGCTGTAGGCACCGGTGGTCTGACACCAGCGAGGGGCCTCATAATCTTGGTGGAATGGGTGGGTGACGGATGTTAGCAGCAATCAGACCGTCAGGGTCACTGCTGGACCCCCAGCCCCCAGGTCTGACAGACGGCCAGCTGGCCAGCGCCCACGTTTTTCAGATGCAAATCTGAGTGTCTGTGGCTCTTGCTTCTGGAGAGCCCCTTTCTCCGGAGGCTGGGGGATCAAGTGGGCAGAGGAGAGAGATAAGGTCTCCTGGTTCTCAAGGCCCCCACCCCCTGCCCCATCCCTACTACTCCTTCCAAGGGTCAGGAAGGGCGAATCAGGGCTGGACTTGGGGAGACCCAGGAGAAAGTGGGAAGGCTGTGATCTTGGCCCAGGGAGGCTGCCCTCTGCCCCCTCCTGCCTGGGACCTTCAGCAAGGGTCAGGGAAGAGCCTCCCGACCTCTGGATGACAACCTGGCTTCTATTCAGCTGCCCCACTCCACTTTCTGCTTCCTTGAAATGCTCCATGGAACTCACAGGCTGGGGGCCTCATGTCACTGGGGAGGGTCCAGTGGCCCAAGCTGGGGGAGAAGAGCTACAATGGGTATTAAGAGGATCCCAGCATTCTTTGGGCCTCAGTTTCCATCTGGAAAATTAGCCTTGGTTTAGAAGAGCTCTGAGACCCCTTCAGCTTCAATCTGCTAAGATTACCTTTTTTTTTTTTTCCCAGTGCTGGGACTCAAACTCAGCCTAGTGCATGCCAGGCAATCACCCTACCACTGAGCTAGACCCTCAGCCCCTGGACTCCCCTGTTGAGCAATGTGGCCTTGGCTGGTTGCCAAAGCAAAGCCCTTGGTAGCTCATCTATAAAATGGGAACATCACTAAAGACAGCCTGGATTGGAGTGGAACCCTCACCCCAACACACCCCTTACTAAGCAGCCTGGGACCACCATGGAGGTGGTTCATAGCTCACAGTTAAAAGTTCAGACTCTGGTGTCAGGCAAGGCTGGCTTGGGGTCCCAGCTTCACCAATGACAAAATGTATTACAAACAACTCAAGCTCTCAGACCTTCAGTCTCCTCTTCTGTAAGAAAGAATGTAGTGTGAACTCCCTTCCCAGGATTGCTGGGAGATGATGCCTTCCAGCTCATGGTATGTGCTAAGTACTCAGTGCTGTCACTTTGTGGCCTGCTGAGGACCTCAAGGGCCCAGTGGGAGCCACTGACTCAGAGACAATCAGAGCCCCCCTTGGATTCCAGACCAGATCATGAGGCTCCAGGGAGTGACACAGGGCAGCAGTGAGCACAGGCTGTTCCTGATCCCTGTCCTCTCCCCACTTACTGCTGGCCCTTTTTCTGAGAAGCCCAGAACCCCTGGGAACCAGAGCCCTGCAAAGGCCTGCCTCTGGTCCCCATGTCTCTGGAGGCATCCTACCAGAAAGTCCCCTCCTTCCTGCTCCCTGCCCCCTGCTGGGCTCTACAAGGCCCTTTCTCCCAGGAAGGCAGGAGCCTGTCCCTACTGCTTCACTGAGTCAGAGAAAACCCTGGGCCCCAGTGCACAGAGAGCAGTGCCTTCCAGGTTTCTTGAGCCACCTGGCCAGGCTCCCCAGGCCTAGTTAAAGGAGGTCTACAGCCTTGACCTTCATTGGTCCAGTGTGGGTGTCCTTAGTCATGCTTTAGACCTATGGATGTCTTTGCACCTGGAGTGCCAGGACACACCCGCTGGCCCACCCCAACTCGCCCCAGGAGTGCCCTCCAAGGCTTCTTCAGTGAGACTCCTGCTGTGCAGGCACTGGGTCCAGGAATTGTGGACTTCCTTAGAGCCAACAGCAATAACCTTTGCTGTCAAGCAAGTGCCTCTGCTCTGTGCTGAGTGACAGTCACGGGAAATGTCTTAAGTTTCCAAATCCCAGAGGCTGCTCTTACTGCGGTTCTATCCCCACTTGACAGCGGGGCAAACAGATTCAGAGAGCAACTTGCCCAAGGACACATGAACAAACAGGGAGTGGAAGGGCTGAATTTGAATCCAAGTGTGGACTCCAAGGTTCGTGGTAACCTCCTAATCTGGTGGCCTACACTCTGCCTACCAGGACCTGAGTTCCCAAAGCAAGAGGCTGTTTCTAGTTCAGCCCAGGCTCTCTCCAGGGCCAGGTGCAAGGCCCAGAGCGTGGTAAGCATCTAAGTGGCATGGAATGAATGTTGTGTGTGCAAACCAACCCACTCAGTGAGAAACAGGAAGAAGGTCAGAGACAGGGGTGGGGTACAGTTCCCAGGGACTGGGGGCATAGACCAGTGTTTTAGCAATTCCCCAGCAAATGCCAAGGCTCTGGGTTCAATCCCCAGTACCACGAAAAGAAAAGAGAAAAAAACAGGACAGGAGTCTGAGATCACCTCCGCACACTCCCGCACACTCCCGCCCCGGGCATCTGATACTTCGCCCTACGCAAGAGCATAGACTCCATTCAGGGTGTAAACCAGAAGGTCATGGGCAGCTGCAGAGCACCGGGCAGGCAGGGCTGAGCAACCACCGTGGGAAGAGGGGTAGACGCGAGTGGCAGCCCCTCTTCCCAAGTCAAAAAGAAAACGACCGATCAGGACCCCATCACAGCAGGTCCTGGCTCCGGCCATCCATCGCCCTGCTTGGGGGACAGGGGGACGGCCAGCGGAGAGGGCCAGACACTCGGATCTGGGAAGCGGAGACATTCCACCAGCCTCCGGGCGTGTTAAAGGGGAACTGTGCAGAAGAGGCGACGCCCGGGGCCGGGTGGGGGCGAGGCCGGGCGCAGCGTGCGCGCCCTCGGAGCAGCCGCGGTGCTGCCCGCGTGGAACCGGATATTTTTCCGCGCGGCCGGGGAGGGATTTTTCCATTCCTCGGGCAGCGCCGGAGCCGCCGCCGACTCCGCGCGCCCCGCCGCGCCCGCCGGCCTCCCCGCCCCCGCCCTCCCCGTCGCCTCCCCGCCCCCTCCCCCACCGGCTGCGGGAGGCACGTTGTGCAAATGTAACCTTTCTGCAGGCCCCGCCCCCGCCAGGAAGCGGCGCGGTTGCCAGGAACGCGGCGGCGCGGAGCTGGAAGGCGGCCCGTCCATCAGCGCGCTGACAGCGCCCGGGGCCCGCGCTCCCCGCCGGCGCCTCCGCGCCCCGCGCCGCCGGTCTTTGTTCCCGGCTCGCCGGCCTCTCCATCGCCCCCTCCTCGGATCCTCGCCTCTTCCCCCTTTCCTCCTGGCGGGGGTCCCCCATCTCCCCCGCCTGCCAGATCGCCCCCTCCTCGCTTCCTTTCCTCCTCCCCGAGAGCAGAGTGATGAGAAGTGGGCCGTTCACCCCATTCCTCGCTGGTCCTCTGGGAGGGGAAGGCCAGGGCTGCCCAAGGTCCCCCTCTGGGTCCCACCTGCCACACCACCTTCTCCCTAGGTCTTGAGGACACCCCCAAGTTTGAAGCTTGGCTTTATGGATGATTGGAGGTGGGGTGGGCTGAAATTACAGATGCGTTTGGGGTGCTCTTATATGACAGGGACCCAAAGGTTCCATGAGCTTTTCAGAGGGCAGCAACTGAAGGCTAGGAATGAGGCCTCCTGTGCCCTTCAGGGTCTGTTCCACACACTGGTTGAGACCCACTGGGTGCCAGATGCATGCCAAGTCCTAGGTTTGCAGCCAGGAACTAGGACCTCCCGGAGGAACAGGTCATTCATTATAGGTGCTGGGGCTGGGAAGGGATGACAAGGGGGCCCAATAGGGCTGGGGTGTCAAGACTTCATGGGTCCATGGGCACCTAGTTGCCCTGCACCCCATCTCCTCATTTCCAGAACCTGCCTTGCTGGTGTGGCCCTTCCTCATTCTCTTCCCAGAACCACAGTAAACAGTGCTGAAAACAGGCTTGTGGGGGTGCGCCAACTGCACCCCCACTCTCACCAAGGCAATAGAGCTCCGAGGGACCCAGAGGTGTTCCATGTGGGCAGCCTAAAATTTTGAGTCTGTTTGCCTTGTGTGAGAACAACCGGCAGGATTGAGCTTGCTGTGCTGTTTACCTATAGTGCGATGCACTTCTGTGCACCTCTTGCTTTCCTGTGGTGTGTTCCCCTCTCCAACAAGAACTGATTGCATCCCTTTCTAGCCAGGCACTGCACCAGAGCTGGAGCCGTGCCAGAGAGGCTTGGGCCTCGTGAAGCTCACAGTCTGGAGGAAAAAGGGGACAGTGGAATTAAGGTCTAGAGCTGGGACATAGCTCAGCCGGGGAGTACTCGGTGAGCACACGCAAGGCCCTGAGTTCAAAGAATGAAATAAGCAAGGTAAGAAGAGATCAGGGCCGGAGGGGCCGCTGCTGGGAGACGGCTGGTCTTAGTCCATTCCTGCTGCTCTAACAAAATGTCTTTGGGTGATTTATAGACAATAGAAATGTATTGCTCCCAGTTCTAGAGGCTGGGAAGTCCAAGTTCAAGGTATCTGCAGATTTGGTGTCTAGTGGGATTGCTCTCTGCTTCTAAGATGGTGCCTTCCAGTCTGTTCTCACTTAGAAGAAGGGCAAAAGGGCCAAAGGGCCCTCTCAGACCACTTTTATAAGAACGCTGAGGACAGAACCCGCAGAGCATAATCACCACCTAAAATACCCTTAACACTATTGCTTCTGAGAGGATCTTTCACCAGGAAGTTTGAAGGGACCAGAGCTTTCAAGTTTGGGGATGGGGCTTAGTGGTAGAGCTCATGCTTAGAATGCACAAGGCCCCGGGTTCAACCCCCAGCACCAAGACAAAAAGAAACCTAAAATCCAAGCAACTTTCAACCCTGAGCAGAGGGTCTGCAGTGGGGGGGGTCATTCAAGCTGAAATCTAAGCAGTGAGTAGCTCTTAAGGAAGGAACCATCCAGGAAAAGCTCTGTGGTTCTCTCAGAAATCTCCTCAGGTGGATGCCAATATCATGCCCATTTATCAGATTAAGAAACTGAGACTCAGAAGAGTGAAATTCCAGACTAGGGGTGTCACTCATCAGTAGAGGGTC
Source organism: Marmota monax (assembly GCF_021218885.2). Taxonomy (NCBI): domain Eukaryota; kingdom Metazoa; phylum Chordata; class Mammalia; order Rodentia; family Sciuridae; genus Marmota; species Marmota monax. The sequence continues at coordinate 21,783,929 of NW_026692912.1, forward strand.
TATCAAGCATGCACAAGGCCCTGGGTTCTACCTCCAGCATCACGATTGAGTGTGTGCATGCACACACACGCACACACGTGCACAGACCCACACACAGAGGGAGTGAACTGCTTTCTTGCATGGAGCCCTCCCTCTAGGACTGAGCAGAGGAAGCCCAGGAACCCAGATCTCCTTTCCCCTTCTCCTTCCCCTTCCCTCCACCTCTACCTGAGGACTGGTCTGCAGGCCCTCTGTGGGCAGCAGTGTCCAGTACAGGTCCTGGCATGGGGGAGTGAATGCTGAATGTCACTTTAGTTCTTTAAACTCCGAGAATCCTGAGAAAGCAGCCTCGTTACGCCTGCACATGAGGGTTTCCCAGGAGAATGTTTTTTTACCTTCCAAACTGAAGTCACTGGGGGCTGTGGCAGGCTGCATGAAGGTCCCTAAAGATATCCCGGCATATCTCTGAAGCCTGTGGATGTCCCCGGGTGTGGGGAAAGGGGTTTGGCAGATGTGATTAAATTGAGGATCTTAGGATGGGGGCTTACCCTGGATTATCCAGAGGCTCCCAGATGTTGTCACAGGATAAGAGGTGAGCGCAGGGATAAGAGGGAGGCAGGGGAAGATTCCTGAGGGCAGAGGTGGCTCCAAGACAGAGGGGAAGCAGGCACCAGCCAGGAAATGCTGGCAGCCACCAGAGGTGGAGGGAGAGGACCCCTTCCCCCAGAAGAACCCACCCCAGCCGCCCCGGTAAGGACGCAGAACCTCACCTCCAGAGCGGCGGAGAAGAGATTTCTGTTCTTTTGAGCCACCCAGTTTTCAGTCCAGCAGATCACTGGGTCCCACCGCGGGCTGTGGCGCGGGGTCTGCATTCTCGCAAGTTGTCCCCACCTCTCCCTCCGCCAGGTGTTCTTACTGAAACACCAGCGGCTCTGCAATGAACAGCAGAGGAACCCAACCGGAAGCGGCCAGTTGGTTAGCCGCGGTTGGGGGCAGCTTCTTTGGGGCTCTGGGGACGCTGTCCCACCTGGGTTCCAGTTCCCACCTGCCCCCAGGCCTTGGCACAGGCAGTTCCTGACCTAGGACAGGTTATGACCCCTCCCCCCTCTGGTCATTTCTTGCTCTCTTCCTTGTCCTGTCCTGCACCCTCCCACACAGCCGGTGACCCCCGTCAGAGCACCGGCCTGTAGCTTCTGCTGAGGCTGTAAGATACTGGACCCCGCTGACCTGACCACAGGTATCCGTGCCCACCTGCTCACCTGTTCGCTGGCACACACTAAGGCCCAGTCAACTCTGTGTGCGTGCATGTGTGTATGTGTGTGTGAGTGTATGTGCACGTGTGTGTGCACGCATGTGTGTGGCGCTGGGGTGGGAACCCAGGGCTTGTGCATTCCAGACAAGCACTGAACCACTGAGCTGCACCCCCAGCCTCCTCAACTATCTATCTGTCTATCTATCTATCTATTTATTTATTGGTACCAGGGATTGAACTCAGGGGCACCTGACACTGAGTCACATTCCTGGCCCTATTTTGTTTTTATTTAGAGGCAGGGTCTCACTGAGCTGCTTAGCTCCTCACTTTTGCTGAGGTCAGCTTTGAACTCCTGATCCTCCTGCCTCAGCCATCCCCCAGAGCCACTGGGATGACAGGTGCGCCACCGTACCGACTTCTGAATGTGCTGAAGAAGACACTGATTGATCTCCACCCCAGAGCTCCATGATTGGGGGCACGGCGACCCAGCCAGCCTCCCAGTGCCCTGCAGAACTTACACGGGGCCTCAAACACCTTTCCTGCCCTTGCCTGGGCACCCCTGCCTGGGTGGCAGCCTAGCAGGTAAAGAGGAGATGCCAGCCACTGGGAAGGAAGGGCTGAATGTTGGGGAGGTTGTCTTTAGGGGCCACCTCTGCTCTGGATTCTGAGCACCTGCTTCTCATCTGGCCTCTGCCTCCAACCAGTTGGGTGGCCGGCCGTGGGCAAGACCCTTTCCCTTGCTGGCTCAACCCCAGGGGCCCTGGAAGCTCAGCAGGAACCCCGGCTCCTCTAGGTGCTCTTGTGGAGGGCACCCTGTCCAGAGGTTTGCCTTCAGTACCAATGCCCTCCGTGGGGGCTGATGGCCCCACTTCAAAGTAGGCCTGCTGCTCCCCATGTGTTACCCCAACAGGCTGCTTGGGCTCCCTGAGGTTCCAAGGCTCCGCAGTCACATGGGTCTTTCCCTCTCTGCTCCCAGACAGAAAGCGACCCTGCAAATGAGCATTGCCGCTTCCAAGCCCACACAAGGCTGGTGTGAAGCCATCAAAGGCCGTTGTCTGCCTCCCAACCCAGGCCAAACTGCTACCTCCACGTCACGCCCTCCAGAACCCTCGGAGGCCCCCACAGCCCACAGCGTGATTTCCACACCTCCCTTCAGCAGGGAGAGTTTCCCCCTGAACCTGTGTTAGTAAAGCAGACAAGGCGGCCCAGCTCCATAGCGCAGAAGTGGCTGCAGGTGTGTCTGCCAAGGCAGTCCCACCACGTGGGACCCTCCACTCATTCTTGACACAAAACACTGGTAGGAGAGGTCTGGGCCTGGCCCACAGGTCTCCCGCCCCTGGGCATGCAGGCTGAGGGCCTCAGGGGCAGGCGGCCTCCCCAGGGCGAGCTGCACCTGGGTCCAGCAGGGTCCCCACCTCCCAACAGATGCACCTGCAGATGCTGTACCACTGTCAGCCAGGGCCCAGCACCGAGCCACACGAGGGCAAGAGCCTCCTTCCGAGGGCAGCAGCCTCTGCAGGAGGCCTCAGGAAGGAAACAGCATAGGGCAGCCAATGGCAGTAAGTGCCACAAAAGCCAAGAAGGAAAGAGACATCTTGAGACCAGGGGGGCGCGGACGGCGTATCCGGGAGGAAAAGCTGGTCATAGCAAGGGCAGGGAGCAGAGTGTCTGGAGTGAGGGGACGCACGTTCAAAGGCCCTGGGCCTCTGAGGCTCCCAGTCAGTGGGGAATCAGGCAATGAACTGAAACGTCACTTCCAGTCTCCAACTCCACAAACGCAGGTTCACGGGCACCCACAGCAGCTCACCCACTGGACTCACGGGCAGAAACAACCCACGTGGTCACTGACAGGAGAGGGGCCAAACAGTGAAATTCTGCGGAGCAATTAAAAAGGACAGCTAGCTAGTAAGGCAGGCAATGACGATGGCTCCCCCAAACATCACACCTAGCAAGAGAAGCCAGGTTCCAGTGCACACCAGCTCTGCAAGTCCATGGACAAGAAGGCCCGACTGAGGTCAGCCTGGTGGTTGGTTGAGGTGGGTATGAGACTGGGAAGGGCCACAAGGGAACATTCTGGAGAGACAGGAACATTCTGTGTTTTGCTCCTGGTGACACAAATGTAAGAAATCATGCAGCTCTGGGCTTAAGATGACAGCATTTGCCACACAAGCTGGCGCAGGCTTGTAACCCAGTGGCTCGGGAGGCTGGGGCAGGAGGATCACGAGTTCAAAGCCAGCTTCAGCAAAAGCGAGGCCCTAAGCAACTCAGGGAGACCCTGTGTCTAAGTAAAATACAGAATAGGGCTGGGGGTGTGGCTCAGTGGTCAGGTGGCCCTGAGTTCAATCCCTGGTACCCTCCCCCCCCCACCAAAAAAAAAGATGACAGCATTTTACCAAGTGTAAAATATACCTCAAAAAATGTTAAAAAGAAGATGAAGCCCGGTCTGAGGTTCTCGGAGAGGACCTGGGTCCAGCCCACCTGCCTGCACCCTGGATCTCTGTGCAAGGTTTGGGCCCAAGTCAGACAAAGACCCCAAGCCCCAGCCCCCCAGGACTGTCTCAGCTGGAGTCTGGGGCCCCATCGGTCCCCCTTTCTCTTCCCCTCCCAACTCCTGAAGTCTCCCTCTTGAGGGTCGGACCTGGAAGGGTCCCAGGGAGGGAACGAGGTGGACCGCGTGAGGACAGCCGCCGAGCAGTGGGCCGGTTGGGCAGCTGGCTGTAACCGGAGCCTGTTGTCCTCTCCTCCCGGGGCAGGACCCCCTCGGGCTCCGGAATGCGGGGGTGGGGCCCTCGGGCAACAAAGGGCGAAACCCTTTGAAATCCCGCTTCCTGCCTCCAGCGGCCGAGCAGCCCCGCCACAGCCTTTGTGCCCAGCCGCCCTGGAAGCTCCAGCGCCCGCTGCCCAGCTGGGGCCACACTCACACCGCCATCCCCAGGCCCCCAGGGGCCCTGTCCCCTTGCCTTCTGCTGCGCTGACCAGAGTGGTGACCCCAACTCTGGACCCACTGTCAGGATCCAGATTCAGTCCCTGGGTCGGGGGGGGGGGGGGAGCACTGAGTGTCCAGCCAGGCCAAAGGAGGTTGCCCAAGGAGGCTGCCCAGGAGGCCAGGGCTGAAGTGGCCGCAATGCCAAGGCCGGCTTGAGGGACCTGGAGCAGTTCACTTGCTTTATTCACCCCACTGAGGTCGCCCAGCTGTGGGATTCTGCTTCTCCAGCCTGGAGTGGCTGGACAAGGGGCTGTGGACGTCTAGAGTGTGGGTTTCGGGGGGATTTCAATAATAAGAACCATCTTGGCCCAAGGCCATCCAGCCAGGCCAGCTGCTCAGCCTCAGAGCAGGGGGAGGAGGTGAGGGGCCACAGCCGCTGTCCAGGCTTCACCCCCAGTGAGGGGGAGGCAGGTGGGGAGCAGCGGCTCCCCTTCCTGGGAACAGTCACTCGCCCACACTCAGTCCCCACACAGTGACACACAGCCACCCCCCACCACCGGAACAGCTCCCGGGCTGGACACTGAACCCCCTGTGGTGTCCTCTGAAGGCCTCTCCACTCTTCCAGAGACCTGTCCCTGTCCCACCCCCACCTCCAGGCGCCAGACTTGATGGGCTCTGTTTTCCTCTGCAGCGCTCGCTCTCCTGCCTTCCTGGCCTCGCAGAACTGTCTCCTCCCTCCCACCCCCATTCCCACCCGCAGCCTGGGCTGTCCCCTCCCAGTGCAGGCCAGGACAGGCCCATGGCTGGCCCCTGGAGTCTCCCGTGCACCGACCCCCCCACGGGCCCCTCGGCTGCTCCTCCGGGACCGTCCTCCGGCCCTTTTCTTCCCCCTTCAGGCCCCGCTGCTGTCCGACTTCTTCCTGCCGTGTCCAGGCACGGGGCCAGGGGTTTCAGGGCCACTGAGGACCATTGGAGGAAGTCCCCAGTGCGGTCCCCTGTGAAGGGAGGCAAGGATGGGAGGAAGCAGGGCATGTCACGGGGCTGAGCCCGGTGGGGCAGCAGGCTGGGGTGCAGCACACGGGTGCTGGCCTCCTCTGGGACCTCTCCTCTCCAGGCAGCTGGACTGACCTCCCCACGCTGGCCTGGGGGTCTCCTCTGAGCTCCTCAGACCCCGGAAGGCCCCTGCACTGCACTGAGCACTCCAGTAGTCCCCCACCCCTGCAGCAGGACCTCCAGGGCCCTGCGAGTCAGGGACCTTCCGTGCTGGCTCCCTGCTGCAGGAGGCCGTGCCTGGCTCCCGAGGAATCCACCCAGCCTTCTGGGCCACGAACCCAATGCCAGACCGACCTCCAGCTGACCTTGAGTCACCCCCAACTAGCCCAACAACCCCCCTCAGTGGAGTATGTGGGCATTCAGAGAGACCCTCTCCCTCGCCTTCCTCTCTATCGGTGGGTTCTGAACCCTGGGACATACAAGACCCAGGGAAGTCCTGGGCACACCCCAGGCCCCAGCCATCCCTCCATCCCCACCTGCTGTGGGGACTCCTCCTCTCTGCTCCTCCCCAGAGCCCAGAAAAACAGAACCAAGAGTCCCCTCATGGGCTGGGCTCTGCAGTGATGTGCCAAGCAACCTGGGGTCAGCTCTCTGGACTGGCCAGCCCAGCGCTGGGCCTCGGCTTCCCCATCAGTCACAGGACGGGTTCAGCACGATTGGCAGTCCTCATGGGGCTGTGGGAACGGGGGAGACTGTGGCAGTGGGAGCCAGCTGAGGCCTGGGAAGCCACTCTGCCATGGTGACTCAGGGCTCGAGGGTGAGTGAGGCAGCGCTTGGGAGGAAGCAGGGTCCCTAGTCCTGGCCTCCCCTTGCTGGGAGCCCTGTCTGATGAGCCTCGTCCCTTGTCCTGTTCTGTTCTGCTCATTCAGGTCTTTGAGACAGGGCCCAGTGGGGACCAGGCAGGCTCTTGGCCTCAGGAGGCTCAATCTAGACCCCCACATCACCCTGGGCAGCGGAGGGCAGGTGCGGGCAGGGGAGCGTGCCTGCCCTCCCCAGGCAGGACAGGGTCTGACCTGGAGTCACCCCCACCCAGGAGCTAGAGGGGCCTGGAGCAGGCCTCGCCCACCAGAGGCCTCCAGAAGAGGCTGAGGGGAGGGAGGCAGCAGTTCCTGGCAGGAGGCAGCCACGGCCCGGGCCCACAGGAAGGGAAGGACCCTCTGGAGAATGACAAGCCTTCGGTGGACCTGATGAGCCATGGAGGAGTTGGAAATCCACCCAGAGAAAACGAGGAGCACACGGTCTGCATCTGGGGAGGGGGTTGTCGGGTCTGCCTTCTGGAAAGATGGCTCTGGCCACTGCTGCCTGGGCCTGGCCACTCTGAATGTCGCCCAGGTGAGAGGGAGTGAAAAGTTGATAGATTCTAAAGTCACTGGTGCCATCCTCCTGCTCCAGCCTCCCAAATAGCTTGGATTATAGGTGTGTGCCACTGTGTCTGACTGACACACTGATTTCCAAAAGGCTGTACCACTCCTCATTCTTCATCCTAAAGAGTCAAAGTCAGCGTGCGATAGTCACACATGCACACCCATGTTTACAGCAGCACAATTCACAATGGCTAAAATGCAGAACCAGCCTAGGGACCTGTCAACAGAGGAAGTGTGGTGTAGGCACACAGGGAGCTTTACTCTCCCAGAAGGAAGAATGAAATGATGTCACATGGAGGAAAATGGATGGAACTTGAGGTCACTGTGTTCAATAGCTAAGCCAGACTCAGAAGGTCAAGGGTCCTATTTTTCTCTCATTTTCAGAACCTAGAGAGGAAAAAGGGAAAGAAAATTCAGGGGGAGGGGGGTCTCATGAAAATCAAAAGGAGACCAGTAGAATTGAGGAAGGGACCCAGGGGGAGGGAAAAGGGGAGGCACAAAATTGACTGAATTCTTTTGTTCATTCTTTTTTCTAATTTTTGTATGTTCTTTTTAGATATCCACAGCGGTAGAATGTGTTGACATATCATACGTACACGGAGCATAACTGCCCATTCTTGTGGTTGTCATGGTGTGGAGTCACACGGGTCATGTGTTCATATAGGAACACAGGAAGTGAGGTCTGATTCATTCCACTGTCTTTCCCATTCCCATCCCCTCTTTTGTACATTCTCCTTTGTCTAATCAATGAACTTCTATTCTCCCCCACCCCTTGTTGTGAGTCAGCATCCGCATATCAGTGAGAACATTCGGCCTTTGGTTTTTGGGGGATTGGCTTACTTCACTTAGCATAATATCCTCCAGCTCCATCCATTTACTGGCAAATGCCACAATTTTATTCTTTTTTAAGGCTGAGTAATATTCCTTTGTGTATGTGTACCACACTTTCTTTATCCATTCATCTGTTGAAAGGCATCTAGGTTGGTTCCCTTGTTGAGTTATTTTGAATTGAGTTGCTATAAACATTGATGTGGCTGTGTCAGTATAGTATGCTGATTTTAAGTCCTTTGGGTATATGCTGAAGAGTGGGATAATTATGTTGTTCCACTGTGTGCATGTACAAATATGTCACAACAAATCCCACTATTTTGTATAACTATGAGGCACCAATAAAAAATATGGAGGAAAAAACACAAAAGACTGGAGAAAAAAATTATTTTAGAGGATTCGAGGGAAGCGTGCCTGGGGTTCACCCGTGGCTAGAATAGTTCCTTCCCACCAGGCAGACTGGAAAAGTCCCCCTCATAGGATGCTGGGTAGACCGCTCAGGAAGGGGTCACCTCTGAGGCGGGTGATGGACACGGACCCACTGAACAAATCATAAAACGTGACCCAAAAGCATCAGTTGGTTCCCAAGTAACGTAACTGTTTCCCAGAACCAAACTCAAAAAGATTCAGATGGACACAAAAATATCCAAAATGCACAACGTCCGGCACTCAATACAAAATCACCAGGCACGAAGAGGAGGACGCTGTGACCCAGATGGAAGCCAGGACTCCACAGCAGTTGTCAAAACTGCATTCTGTATTTTCAAAAAGTCAAGTCAAGACACAGAAGATACAGTGGAGAGAATCGGACATCACTTTCCCATGTTCATATACACGACCGCGTAACGCCCGGCAGGACAGCCACAGGAGCGGGAAGTGTGTTCCACGCGTGTAGACATGTCTAGACACACTCTACTGCCGTGTACTAAAGAAAACAAAGAAAAAAACCATGGAAGACATTTAAAAGATCCTTATTGAACTTTTAGGGTTGAAAATGACAATGCTTGAAATGAAAAAAACACACGGAATGGGCTTAATGGATCAGACAAGGCAGAAGAAAAGATTTGTCAACTCAAGGACACAGCAAAAATGCCATGTACGGTGTGCCCACCTTGAATCCCAGGATTTGGGAGTCTGAGGCAGGAGGAGCGCAGCCTGGGGAACCTGGTGAGACCCCATCCCAAAAGGAAATTTAAGAAGAGCTGGGGAGGCATCAGCAGCAGAGCACTTGCCTGCCACGAGCAAGGCCCTGGGCTGGGTCCCCGGCTCGGGAACAAGGGCCAGGAAGACACGACGGCCAGATGTCTCCCAGCTGATGGAAACTGTTGGCCAAGAAGCTCCTCACACAAGCCCTTGGCAATGTCCTGGAGGAGTGGGGCTGGGGTCCCGGCTCCTGGCTGGGGACCTGACTGGACTGGTCTGGGTGGGGCTGGCTCCTCCAGGTCAGGTCTGTGGAAATCAGCCGTCCAGCTGGACGGGAGGACAGGGACAGAGGCCTGGGAGAGGGTGGCAAGCCCAGGCCCTTCTGGGGAGAGGGAGGTCTGGTGGCAGAGGTGGGTGAGGCCACAGGGAGGGCGGGCCAGCAGGCTGACCAGGTGATCTTGTGGTGCCCAGGAGGGACACTTCAAGTGGGGAGAGAGGATTCTGGGGGGCCCAACGTCTTCAGGGAAGATTTTGTGAGTAGCTGACCCAGGGCAAGAGCAGCCAGAGCCACAGAGGGGAGGGACTTCAGGGAGGGGTAGACACGTGGGTGGCAGGCCGCACAGACTTAGTCTGGACTTGCCATGGGAGAGGGAGACAGAGAAACTGTGCACCTGCAACCCCTGGGACTCAGGAGGCCGAGGCAGGAGGACCACAAGTTTGAGGCCAGCCCTCAGCGCCTTCGTGAGGCCCTGTCTCAAAATTTAAAAATAAAAAGGAGGGCTGAGGGGCTGGGGTTGTGGCTCAGTGGTAGAACTCTTGCCTAACATGTGTGAGGCACTGGGTTTGATCCTCAGCACCACATAAAAATAAAACATTGTGTCCACGTATAACTAAGAAATAAATATTAAAAAATAAGAAGAAATAAAAAGGACTGGGGATGGGGCTCAGTGGCAGAGTGCTCCTGGGTTCAACCTCCAGTGCTGTAAAGAGAGAGAGAGAGAGAGAGAGAGAGAGATGCGGGGCCGCTGGTTTCCATGAGCTAGGCTCCCCCACTCACCCAGGTGGGCAGCACAGGAGGGGGTGCTTGTCATGTGGCCTTGCGGGGGCTCCAGCTGCCTGGGAGGAGCATCCGGGCCCAGCCCCAGCCTGGGCCTTGAAGCCAGGGCTCTAGATGTGGAAAAAGTCGAGAGAAGCCAGGCCCCAGAGCCTGGCCGCGCAGTGGGTTCCGCAGGTGGAGAGGCCCAGGGCACAGGACAGCAGCACGTCCCGGGCAAGGGGCCCAGGGGAGGCCTCAGCCTGCTGGCAAAGGCCACCTGCTGTCTGCTGCCCGCCAGCCCTGGAGGCCATTCCCCAACCCCAGCTGAGTGAGGGGCAGCTGGCAGCCCTGGCTGGCCTGGGCTCGGGGAGCCAAGCCCCACCCTGTCCTCTCTGTCCTCTAGCGCTCGCTCCCGGAGCCCAGGAAAGCTCCCCCTTCCCCAGGGCAGAGTGCCGTTCAGCACACCCAGGGCGCTGTGCGTGTGCTGAGGATGCGCAGAAGCCAACACGGGCATGGCACAAGCAGCAGCACCTGGGTGTGCAAGTGCCTGGGGAGCCACCCGCACAGACGTACAGAAGCGTGCGGAAGAGCCACCACGGGCAGAGGGCGATCAGCCGTGAGGTGTGCACCAAGATCACGCACGCAGGTGTGCAAATAAATACAAAGAGGCCCCGCCCTTCCACACGCAGCCACACGCCATTCCACATCTGCGGAGAAGCCCTTTCACGTGCAGAAATGTTCACTTACGTGTAAGTGTGCGCTGATGACCACGTACAGACACGGGCACGTGCAGATGTGCACGCGAACATGCACATCCATGTAGAGGCGCACCCAGTCATGTGTATACGGTGCTGTTCATACATGTGCACCTGTACATGCAAGCTTAGCAAAACGCGTGTAGTCATGCCACGCACACAGGCATGCACGCTTATACACCTACAGGGACGTACACACAGATACACAGTGACCTCAGATATCTGCACGCTTACTGTACAAGCCCAACTAGAGGCACTGACCCACCTCTGTGGACACACACGCATGCGCATGTTCCACACTCCACAGGAAGCTACCTGAGGGCAGGGACCACAGCCCTGGTTCTCAGCCACGCCCCTGGTGCCCAGCACGGAGATGGCGGAGATGGTGAGGTGGAATCCTGGGAACAGCCTGGGTGAAGGCTCAGAGGAGGAGGGTGACAGCAAGTGCGGGGAATGGCCAGGAGTCCCCTGTGGCAGGATATCACAGGGTGGGGGTGGGGGTGGGGTGGGGAACGGGCGGAAGGTGGGCGGGGCCTGGCGGGGCTCTGGCCTCCTCCCGCTTCCCCACTGGACTCCTCTGCTGGAGGCGGACTGTCAGATTTGGCAGAGGGCAGGGGAGGAGATTGTTACAGAAAACACTTGGCGGTGGAACCGGGTAGACAGCTCTTGTCACTCCTGGGAGGTGTGGCGTGCCCCTTATTTTCTCTGTGCCTCCGTTTTCCTCCCTGGTGGGGGGATGGGGAGCAGAGGCTTAGGGGCCAACGTGTCCTCTCAGTGTCCCCTTAGCAGGAGCTCTTCTAGGTCCAGGAATCCCAGGAACTGGCAAGGTGGGCCCTTGAGCCCTGGGGCGCTGGGGGCAGAACCTCCCCAGCCCTGGAAGGGGAGGCCTACGGGGAGCCTCCATTCTCCTGGGCCTCACTCTTGCCCTCTGCCCAGTAGAATCCTGGCCCCTACCTGACAGGCTGCAGTTCGCCAGCCACAGGGTGCAGAGCGGGGAGCCAGCGGCACACCCGAGGTGTTCACTTGTGGACATCTGTACAAAGTGAGCCCCTGTAACACATCTGGATGGGATCCTGGAAGCTGGTGGGGGGCAGTTTTTGTCCCCGTCCCCACAGGTCAGCTTGTCCTCTGTTGCAACCAGCAAGGGGTATGGTTTCCTCAGCTTGATCCCCTTCCCCCAGGCCACCCCTCTATTCCTCACACTAGTAAGGGTCCCCAGTCCCAAAAAGGGGAGGCAGGAACAGCAGGCCTCCTAGACCCCCAGCCCCCCCCCCCTTCAGCATTGGGCCAGGGCTCCTTTGATCAGCAGAGTGGCTGCCACCTCCCATCCCAGCGGGGACCTGTCTGGATTTTTTTTTTTTTTTGGTATCAGGGATTGAACCCAGGGTGCTTACCCGTCCCCAGTCTCCCTCCTTTTATTTGAGACAGGGTCTTACTAAGTTGCTTAGGGCCTTGCTAAATTGCTGGGGCTGGCTTTGAAATTGGGATGCTGCTGCCTCGGCCTCCCGAGTTGCTGGGGTTACAGGAGTGCGCCACTGCACCCACTCCTCGTCTGGATCTTGAGGACCACCTCTGAGCCCCTATTCTGGAGCCAGGACAGTAGGAGGCTGCAGGGGACTGGTCTGCACATTTGATCAAGCCATCTGTTAGCACAGCCCAAGGTCCAGGGCTGTTCAGGAAGGACAAACCCAGGCCTGTCACCCAAGCCCACAGCCAGCCCACAGCACAAGTCATCGTCTCCATCTTACAGAAGGGGAAACTGAGGCCCAGAAAGCCCACACACAGAGCCAGGCCTCCAGTGCAGGATTTCTGAATGCCAAGCCCGAGGATGAAGGGCATCCCACAGGCTCCCAGCAGGGGCTGGACTTGACCCTGGCACCCTCTGCTTAAACCCTCCCAGTGCTCCTGCCTTCAGGAGGGAGTCTAACCCGGGTGGGACAAAGCCCAGGCCCACAGTGGCCCCTGGCCACTCTCTCACCATGTCGCTTCCTGGGGTCCTCTTATCTTCCAAGAGGAGACTTCTGGCCCTGGAGGCCGATCTTATTTAGATACCAGGGGCTGAACCCAGGGGCACTTAACCATGAGCCCACCCCCAGTGCTTTTTATATTTCATTTTGAGACAGGGCCTCGCTAAATTGCTGAGGCTGGCTTTGAACTTGGGATCCTCCTGCCTCAATCTCCCTAGATGCTGGGATTACGGGCGTGGCCACTGTGCGGGGCTTCCTGAGTTCTTTCGGGATCAGCCTGGGCAGTGCCCTTCTCCCTGTATGGGCGTCTCCCTTGTCCCTGCTGCCACCACCTTCAGCCTCACCCAGTGTCACCCCTTCCCCAGCCCGTCCTACCCTGCTGTTCCCCCAGTTCACCACACACAGGGACATGACTGTGGAATGATGCTTGGTCCCTGTTATGTCTTAAGGGGACAGGAGAGGGGTGGGTTTTGTCCTCAGCTCTGCCACTGTACCCAGTACAGCTCCAGGCTCAGAGCAGGGGCTTGAGGAGGATACACTTTGGCAGCAGGGGGCCAACAGAGCCCAGGGGAGCCTTGGGGGCCATAAGGTCCAAGCCCCTCTCTGTAGGAAGCCTGGAAAGGGACAGAGGCTTGCTCCAGGTCACCCCTTGGTGAGTGAAGGGGGAAGTTTAACACTCAGATCCCCTGCCCCAGCCTGGAGCCTGTCTCCCCAGGTCTGGGCTGGGAAAGGAGGGGGTGGCCGGCCTCCTCCTCTGGTGGCCTCCTCCGGGCTTCCCTCCCCTCCCCTCTTTCTGCCCCACTTCCCTCCTATCTGGAGGCGGCAGAGCCACTGGCTGGGGGAAGCCTGGGGACCCTGAACTGATTCTCTTTCCCCATCCTTCATCCCTGGCTCTGCACTAAGACCTGTCCCCTCTGCTGCAGGCTGGCAGTGCCAGAAGTCACTTCCAGCTGTTCCTGCCCCTCCACCTCTTCCATCCCACCCCCAGCCCTCTATAGCCTGGTTCTGGCGTTCTGGGTATGCTTGCTTGCTGTGTGTCCCTGGGCCAGGCGTCTCCCCTCTCTGAACTTAATTTCTTCATCTCTAAGCCAACGACCTGCCCTCTCCTAGAGGGGCTGGAATACTCATATAACTCAAGGTCAAGCCCCAGCACGCTTCCGCTTCCAGCTGGGTACCCTCAGCAAGTGCAGGCGCTTCCCGGGATCCCTCTCCACAGCAAGACGCAGGAACAATCACCGCCCAGTTTCACCCCAGTTTATAGATGAGGAAACTGAGGCTCTGAGAGAGCGAGCCGGGTGGGTGTGCGGAGGACCGGGCTGGCTCCGCCCCGCGGCACCCTGAGGTCTAGGGGAGGCGCACTGGGGGAGGAGAGGGCAGTGGAGGGGGCGCGGGGTCGGCTGAGGGTCGATACCGCGGCGGGATGAATGGGAGAGGAGAGCGCGGCGGCCGAGGGCGGGCGAAGGGCGGAGGAAGCCGGGGAGGCCCGGAGGCCGGCGAGGGCCGGGAGGCCGGGAGGCCCGCCCCGCCGCCCTTGCTGCCCCCACCCGCCCCGCGGGCCCGGCCGGGGTCTGCAGCCGTCAGCGCCGAGCGCGGCCCCGCGGCCCCGCCGAGGGATCGATAACTAATTTCACCGCAGCAGCCCAGTTTTTTCCCGATAATTGTGCGCCAGCAGCTGCGAGCGAGGCCCCCAGCCCGCGCAGCCCCCGCCCGCGCGCGATCAATTGACACCGCCACCGGGCGGCAGGAAAACTCATTTTTCTCTCCCTTCCCGGCTCCCGGTGGGCGCGGGCTGAGCTCCGCCTCGGGCCGGGCCGCGGACCGGCGCGGGCTGGGGAGGAGGCTTCCAGGGCGTCGGAGGAGGTCGGCCGGCGGCTCTGCTTGCCCACGGCACCAGCAGGGCTGCGGTGCACCCACCGGGCCCTCTCGGCTTTTCTGGTGGTGGCCAGCGACGCATGCGGCCACCCCTGGCTGGTGCGCGCACGTGGGTTCTGCCCAAGGTGTGCCTCGGTCTCCCCGAGCGCCCCTGGCACAATCCGGGCATGCAGAGCCCGGGCTCAGAGGCGTGACATGGGGCCACGCAAGGTCTCCCAAGGTGGGCTGCCGAGAGCAGGGAGGACGTCAGTTAGCCGCGAGCTGGCCCAGGCCCTGCTGGTGCCGCAGCCAGCCGGCCCTGATGGTGGAAGTGGCATTGCGATGAAGGGGGCGTAAGAGAGTCCACAGGGGCTAGACCCAGAGGGCAGCGCCGCAAGAGCCCCGCAGAAAGCCAGGCGAAGGCGCGGGCAGTGCGAGGCCGCCCCCAGGACCCACCCAGGACCAGGCCAGGGGCCAGAGACCCGCCCAGGCTCCCCGGCAAAGCTGAGCTGCAGCCTCCCAAACGCCGGCTGTTCAAGGTCGCTGGAAACCTGCAGACTTGGCATTCTCTGAGGGTGGGCAGGAGGAGGGAGAGCAGAGGAGGGAGCCGGGGAGATGTGGGTGGAGAGTCTCCCTGGGGAGAGTCCAGGAAAGACCAGGGCGAGAGATGGAGGGCCGCAGAGGGGGTGCACACAGAGGCCAACGAGAGTCCTGGAGGCCTCGCCAGGGCAACCGAGTCCAGGAAGGTTGCCAGCCAGTCCCACCTGGGCCCCTCAGTCTGGGGGGCAGGAGGCTTTCCAAGGCCACAGAGTTTGGCTCCTGGGTTCTGCAATCAGACCCTGGAGAAGGGCGTGAGGGGCAGAGAGAAAAGGAAAAGAGACTAGACTCCCTGAGGGGAGGGGGCCCTCCCTCTGGTCAGAGGGCTGAGGGAGCCCTGATCACTCCTCGGAGGCCAGCAGGGCCAGCAGACTTCCTGGGAATCCCAAGGCTTGTGGGGGCTCTGCAGGAGGGTGGAGATCTGCTGAGCAGCCCCCTCTCCATTTCCAAAAACCTCAAAGGGGAATCCTAAGGCTCCCTGTGGCGGCGGTGGCCATGCAGAGGTAGGCCTGTGGCTGCTGGGGCAGTGGGTATTCCAGAGGGGACAGACCCCTCCCTGCCTCAGTGTGCTCCTCTTACAAATGGAGCTGGGGTGAGGTCCCAGGTTCTCTTCCCTCCACATTGAGCAAAGAGCAGCCAGGTCTGAGCAGGGCTTGAGCCAGAGGAAATGAGAAGAGGCTGTTGGGACCTGGGGAGGTCCACAGAGGTACCACTCTGGACCCTGGCGCTGGGGCCTGGGACAGTACAGAGCAGGGTATGGCCCACCTGTTGGCCCATCCACCTGCCCACCTGAACACTGAGCAAGTACTTAGTAAGCACTATGTGGAGGCCACCCTTCCCCTCCTCTGCCTTACCCCACAATCCCCACACCCACCTTCCTTATCTTTTGGACTAAGGCCATGACAGCACTGGACAGGGTGTCAGGACTGGGTCTGGCCTGCTGTGTGACCTAGGCAGGCCCCTCGTCCTCTCTGTGTCTTGGTTGACCAAGGACCATTAGCAGAATTTTTGTGCTCCCTGGGAGATGATGGCTCTGGATTAATAGCCAGTCTGGGCCAAGGCCCTCTATGAGTCCCTCAGTCCCCCACAAAGTGAGATGAAGGAACAGAGACCAAGACTCACCCAGGATCCCAAACCTGAGGTCAAAAGGGATGAGCTCAGGTCTGCGTGACCCCAGACTCTTGTCCCCTTGTCTGAGCCTTTGGAAGGAGTTTCGTATTCTGGTAGGAACCAGACCATGGGGATGGGGCTGAAGGGGCTCAGAGTCCCCTTGTTCTGTCCCTTAGTGGGTAGTTCTGGCTGCTGGCCATCTCTGAGAGCCTCTGAATAGCAGGAGCCCAGGAAGGCCATCTGGGGTGGCCTTGGCCTCCTGGACACGCTCTGGGTCAGTGTAGCAGAGAACAAGTGCCCCTTTTTAAAGAGATGTGAACTCAGTCAGGCAGCTGTGGGGCGGGGGGTAGGCCAGCTGGCCTGGTGAGCGGGCTCAGGTTTTGCAAGGTCTGGGTCCACCCAACTCTGTGGCCCTAGCACTGGGCCCTTGGCTAAGCTTCAGCTTTCCCATCTGTAAAATGGGCAGATGTCAGTTTGGTAGGAGCTGGCCATGCCCACACAGTGCTGAGCCCTCCTTGACTTGCCCTCTGGGCCCCCAGGGGTAGCACAACCCTCCTTCCACCCCCCTAGACCTCCCCTCTGGACAGCCAGGCAGACAGAACCCCACGACCCTTCATCCAGAAGGCAGTTCTGAATGCTCAGTTGGGGATGAGAGGTCCTACTCCCTGGGGCCACAGGCACATTTGATGGCAAGGGAGGGTCACAGTGGGTATCCTGGAGCAATGGGCCCAAAAGGATGTTGGGATCCCAGCTCTGCAACATCCTGAGCCCAGAGCCCCCAGGACCCTCCCTGTGCCCTTGTGGATTTGCATCCTTACAGTTTGTGAGAAGAGAGGTCTTGGCCACCGGGGCGGGTGGAGAGGGGAAGACAGGGAGGAGAGCAGGGATGGGGTCTCCACAGGGCACAACATTGGCCCTACTGGATGCCCAACCAAGCTGCCTCCGATCACACTGGAGTCTTCCCCATGGGCTCAGACACGCTCTGCGCAGCCACAGCCTGGCACCTCGCCCTCAGCCTGGGAGCCTGGGCTCTCCTGCCCTGGGCTTCTCGGTGCCGCCCAGTGGATCACTCCTGCTCCCCGCAGCCCCCGCTCCACTGCAAGTGCAGAGGAGCTACGGGGGACGGGCCTGGGCCAGTGCTTCCCCCCTCCTCCCCTGGGCACATGGTCCAGGAGCCTGGGCACCCCGGCTTCTAACTGGAAGAACTCAGCGGGCACCGCGTGCTTCCCTCCGCTGCCTCACCTGCCGCCCGCCCCTCCCTGACACCAGGTGGCCCCCAAGCCCACTACAGCTCTGTTGGCCTTGCTTTGGGGCCTGTTCTCAGGAAAGCCCAGACCCAAATAGGTGTTATGGGTGGAATTGTGTCCCTCCAAGTTCATTTTTGAAGCACTAACCCCTACAGCCACCAGCGTGACCATATTTGGAGGTAGGCGCTGCTGTCTGACCGCCTGCCCCTCCCCCAGACTCAAACATGGAAACACTGAGGGCTTTAGGAGGTGCTGGCCTCTGCCAGGTGGGAGGCTCGTCCTCCTGAACCGGACCAGTGACCTCATCAAAGAGGCCTCAGGGAGCTGCCTTGTCCTGCCCCCTGGAAGGAGGCCCCACCCAGCATCCAGGAGCGGCCCTCACCAGCCCCCTAACCGCTGGCACCTTGGTCCTGGACCTCCCCCCCAGAACTGTGAGCCATGAGTGTCTCTTGTTAGAAGCCACCAGGCTATGGTATTTGTCACAGCAGATACTGGGTCTTTAAAGAGAAGATTAAGTTGAAACGCAGTCACTCGTGGCCCTAATCCAGTATGACCTGTGTCCCTGTAAGAAGAGGTCAGACCGTCAAGAGGGAGAACATGGAGATGCAGGGAGCAGGTGTCCACAGGCTGGGAGAATGGCCTAGAGGAAACCCCCTGCTGCACCCTGCTCTTGGACCCTGCCTCTGGACTGGAATGGACAGACGTCTGTCAGTCGTTCAAGGCCCGGGGACTGCGGCTCTTTGTGGATCTTTCTTTCTAAGAGACAGGTCCCCTGTGTTGCCCACTGGCTCCAAGGTCCTGGGCTCAAGGGTCCTCAGCCTCCCCGGAGCTGGGCCTGCACCCTCGCTGGCCGGCTGTGTGCTGTGTTCGGGAGCCCGGGAATCCAGGCCCTGCTCTCCGCTCCCATTCCCATTGCACACGGAGAAGACTGAGGTTACGAAAGGAAAGGATGTCCCCACCGCCCCGCCCCCGCCTGTCACACAGTTAGCAGCGGCAGAGCCCAGGCTCCTCGGGCAGGTGCAAGCTCTGGGCCTGAGGCGCCTGGGCTGGGCCCCCGCGCTCTGCTCTCTGCGCCCCTCTCCCGGGATGAATCTCCAGGCTCCCCGCCTCCTCCCTCAGCCCCTCGCCCCGGGCCCAGGCTCCCTGGTGCTGCAGGATTGAGATTTTCCAGTTCATTCCCTTCCCTCCTCCTTTGAAGGCTCTCCTCCAGCCTCCCTCTCCCTCCTCTCTCTCTCTCTCTCTCTCTCTCTCTCTCTCTCTCTCTGCCCACCCCTTTTAGGCAGCCCCTCCAGGCTCCCTCACCCACCTGCCTCCTTAATGCCTGCTGCAGACCAGTCTCAGAGTGGCTTTGGGGGCTCCTGGAGACCACACCCATGCATCTACAGCTGCCACTGCCCTGGGAGCGGCTCCCATGGGTGCAGAGCATGGTGCTAGGAGCTCTAAGGGTCACCTCGCTGACTCCCACCCCAGACAGTGGTGAGGAGCTGAGGCCCAGAGAGGGAAGGGCTCTGCCCAAGAGGCACAGCCATGAGTGGAGGATGGGATCCTCCTGGGACTCAGGACCAGCCTCTCTCAGGAGGAGCCAAACACAGAGAATGCTATGGAGTCCAAAATGTGGCTAAAGAAAGGCTTTCGCTCAGAGCCGGTTGCGATGGAGGGCAGAGGGCAGGAGTAGGCATGTGCGACCAGATGTCACCGCTCCCGAGGGGCTCTGACCCTCGCCGTGGAGTAAGCCCAGTCCTGCACCCGCCCCACACTCACTCCGGTGTCAGCACCAGCTCCTCAGGAGGCTCTGCAGAGACCCTCAGAGACCCCCACTCCCAGGAGAGTTGCTAGCTGTAGCACCTACTGTGCACCGGGCCCATTGCTGGGCAGGAGCAAGGGAACAGGGAGCCAAACCAGGCCAGAGTGCAGGCAGGAGTGGGCACAGATACACACACTGATCCGCAGCAGATCTAAGTCCCTGACTGTGACGAGGCTGGGACAGAGAGGCACAGGCCAAGGCAGTCAATAATGGGGTGACACCAGTCTAGGGGAGGCTTCCCAGAGGAGTGGCAGGGCTAGGGTTAAGTTAGGGTTAGGTTAGGTTAGGGTTAGGGCTAGGGCTAGGGCTAGGGCTAGGGCTAGGGTTAGGGTTAGGGCTAGGGTTAGGGTTAGGGTTAGTTCTAGGGCTCCGTCTAGGGTTAGGGTTTGGCTTGGGGCTAGGGTTAGGGCTAGGGCTAGGGTTAGGATTAGGCTCAGGTTTAGGCACCGCAGGGACCAGGTATCCAGCCCTCGCCTCCAACCTGGAGGGACCCTGGGGACACCCACTTCATTGATGTGGTTGACAGGTCAGGAAACCGAGGCCGGAGACAGGAAATGCGTGTGATGCGGCTTTGATTCACCTGAAGGGTCTTGAGCACAGGGCTGTGGGGCAGAGTCCCGGCAGACAGGCCTGTCCTGCCCTGTGCTGGGGGCAATCTGCATTGTACTGAGCTCAGGAAAGAGCAAAGAAAGAAAGGAGGGGAGGGGACACCCTGAGGCCAGTGGCAAAGTCCTCCTTTCTGAGCCTTTACTCTGCCAAAGGGGAGAGCTTCAGGGATTAGGGTCAGAGAGGCGGGGTGACCTGCTGGGAGCCGGGCAGCCTGGGCTGTCTGCTCCAGGCCTCGGAGGCAGGGACGGGTCATCTGCTCAGGCTGGGCCCCACCCATCTTCCCCCACAGCCTCCTTTGACCTCCTCCTGGCTGGGCCGGGGGCCCAGGTAGGATCTGGGGGCAGAAGGGCTGCTGGGCGGGGCATCCCCTGGTGATCCTGGGAGGTCTCTGCCCCTCCTCCCGTTCAGTGGAGGGGCCCAAGCTGGGCAGTGCAGGTCACAGGGAGGTCAGGGAGGGAGGAAGGAGCAGAACTGTCCCTGGTACAGGCCACAGGCACCACCATCCTCCCCTCCCCACTCAGGAAGTCCATCTGCTGGACTGGGGGGGGGGGCACTACTGAGGGGACCAGGGCTCACAGCAGGCTCCTTCCAGCCCACTCCAAGGCAGGTCCCAGTCCCTTGTCCCCCAGCACTAAATGCAGGAGCCACCTCTGCACACCCTTGCTGTGCACCCACCTAGCAGGTCCTTGCTCATTCCTCCAGTGCCCTGAGCCCCTGCCCCGGCCAGGCCCCTTGCAGGGCACCAGGGACAGGAGAGAATGAGGTGCCCTGGGTTTTCATCCTCAGGAGGCGCGTGGCCCGAGAGAGAAGAGGGACATTGGTGAGTGGTTATTATAGACGTGGTCAGAGCCGAGATCAGGAGCACGCGGAGCGAGACGCCGTGGTGGCCACGCAGGGGGACCACCGGGCTTCAGGAGGCCAGATCTTTCCAACACCCGAAGCCTGAGCCAGTGGGTGAGGAGGAGCATGGAAGAGTGTCCCAGAGGGAGGGAGCAGTGTGGCCGAAGGCCGCCTCCTGCAGAATACGGCCCCTCCAGGACGCGCAGGGGAGGGCAGGACCCGGTGGGCAGACTAGGCGCAGAGGCTGCAGGCCCTGGGCCAGCCAGGGTGGAGGCAGCAGGGCCACGAGCAGGGTCACAAGTCCAAGGAGAATTGTGGAATGCTCAGCAGGGCCGCCACACCGGGACGTGCACACGGCACCTGGCCGAGGCCCGGGCACCCAGACACTGGCAGGGCGCTTGCAGGCTGGCCCTGGACTCAGCTCCTCACAGACCCGCATCTGCCTGGCCGTTGGCCCTTGGTGCCATCGGCCGGCTGCGTTTACAGAGGAGACGCTGAGGGGACAGGGCCCTGACCCAAGGGCACGGTGACGCACCCCGGGCAATGGATCCTCCTCCTGAGCTTGTGACCACAGGGCTCAGAGGCCCTGGGGAAGGGGGAAGAGGGAGGGACGGTGGCCAATGCAGCCTGACCCAGAGCCCAGCAGCTCTGTTCCTCTGGGGCATTTCCTTTGGTGACCTGAGCTTCCTGCTCGCCCTGCAGGCATAGCCCGCCCAACAGGCTGGGTTGGTCCAGAGAAGCTCCCCATGGAAGGCTCCAGGAGGACCCCGCCTGGCCAGGAGGCCTCGCGCCGCCCCATGGCGCACAGCACAGGGCCACACAGGTTGTCTTTCCTTCCAGACCGTTAGCGCTGGCTCAGAGCTGGGAGGAAGCTGGTGAATCCCGCTGTATCCGTTTCCCGTAGTAGCTATAACTAATTACAGAAAATTTAGTGACTCAAACAACAAATTAATTCTCTTACAGTTGGGAGGTCAGAAGTCCCCAAGTGAGAGTGTCTGCAGGGCATGTGGGAAGTGGGTTTGTTTTTTTCTAGCTTCTAGAGGCCACCTGCCTTCTTTTGGCTTGTGGCCCCATCCTCCTTCTTGAAAGCCCACAGTGTAGAGGGCTTTCTGTCTCCCTGACTGTGACCTTCCTGCCTCTCTCTTACAAGGACCCTTGTGATCATGGTGGGGCCACTCTCCCCAGCCTGACTGTGAGTGCATCTCTAGTGCATCTCTGCCAATCCCAACTGCCACATGCTGCCCAGAACAGGGATGGAAACCAAATTAGTCCATTTTCTGTTGCTATAACAAAAGACCTGAGACTGGATACTTTATAAAGAAAAGAGGATTGTTTAACTCACAGTTTCAGAGGCTGAAAATCCAAGATCAGATGGGCCCATGTGTTCAGCCTCTGGTGAGGGTATCACCATGGCAAGAGCAATTGTAAAAGAGATCACATGGCAAGACGGGAAGCCATAGAGACTCGGCCCAGGCTCACTCCTTCTACAACAATCCCCTCTGCAGGGAACTGAGGAGTGGCTGGAGAACTACAGGAGCCTCTTCTGGGGGCCGTGACCTGTGACCTAATGACCTCCCACAAGGCTTCCCCTCAGCCACCCTGGGACTGGACTTCCCTACCTGAACTTTTGGGGGACCAATGCAAACCATTTCCAAATCACAGCTGGGCCATCACCACTGAGGGGACACAGAGCCCTGGCCAGGGCCTCCTGGGAAGACAACAGGATGCTCCTGGGGTCTCAGGCTCCCTGGGCCCAGACCTGAGTCTGCAGATTTCCCTAGGCCTGACTGTTCTGGGGATCTGCTCCCCAGGGGGGAAGGGGGGCATCCAGGACTGGGACCTGGGGCACCGCCAGGGAGCCGGGAGCAGTGAATTCCTGCTCTGCAAAGTGCCCACTGGCCACCCAGGGCCACTGCTGCTCCCCCTCCGAGCTTCAGGACCCATTTGGAAGATGGGGACACCATGGCCCCTTCCTCCTGGGTCCCGTGGGGCTTTGGGGCAACTTGCTGGGCAGGTGCCGCAGATTGAGAACTCCTCGCCCGGGATCCCAGCACCCTGAGGTCGAGGCAGGAGGACTTCGGGTTTGAAGCCAGCCTTGGCAACTTAGCGAGGCCCTGTCTCAAGATGAAAAAGAATTAGCAAATTCACAAAGTCGTGGCTCAGTGGCCCAGTGCTTGCCCAGGGTGTGCGAGGCCTTGGGCGGGGTCCCCAGTACCTCAAAAAAAAAAAAAGATTTCAGGATCCTGGGCACACAGCCACTCAACAGGGAGGTAGGTGTCCTCCACAGCCCGTCCCTGCCCACATCCTGGAGGGGCCACAGGAGTGGAGCTGCCGCACTCCCGCAGCTCCCAGGTGAGCCCCAAGCCGAGTGCTGTGGCTATGGCACAGCTGCCCTCCCTCAGGCCCCCACCACCCAGGACCCTGGCTTCTGGCTCCTCCCAGCTCCACTGCTAATCTCCCTTCCCTCCCCACCCACTCTCTCTCTGGTGGGTGTGATGTCTGCACCCCAATTTTTGGTGCAGAGCAGGGTCCTTAATCCAGGGTGAGCTATGGATAGCACTCAGTGTGTTGGTGACCAGGGAGCAGGAAGGTGGCCCTCTTCTCACTAGCGGGACTCTGGTTGGCATCTCCCTCCGAAATGGACGTGCCCCGGGAACCCAAGTGGGCGGCACTGCAACTCCCGTGTAAACAGACGGGTGCTCTGTGTTCCCTCAGGGTGGGTGCACTCTCCGCCCGCCACTTCACACCAACCACCAGAGCTTGGTGAAGAGGCACCTTTCTGGCTCTATCACGACTGAGGCTTAAAACATATCTTGATAGCTGTATTCCAAATTACTTGGTTTGCTGCATAATCCTAATGTTTGTTATGCAATTATAAACAAGGCAGGATATGACGTGCCACTAGATGCCCCAGCCATGGGTGGCAAGGTGAAGGTCGAGAGGACCACCCCCCGCCACTGCAGAGAGAGGCCTGGGGAAGAAGCAGGGCCCGCGGGCTTCCCAGAGCACAGCGGAGACTCTAGGGATTGGACGAGCCCTAGCAGGCAGGCGACCAGTGTCCACCAGGGTCAAGTGGGGAAGAGAGTGGCAGCTGGTGGTTGACGAGCTCTTCTCGTTCCCAGCTGGCTGAGGCCACAGGCTGGAGGCCATGTCTTCCCAGGGTCCCTGTGCCACCAAACTCAGATTGAGTAGGAAACCCCAGGAAGAGCCCCTTGGCGGAGGCAAGAAGCAGGCAGAAGCAGCCGCTGCTCAAGACACAGGGCTGCAGAACACTAGCTGGGCAGAGTTCCGGGCTCCTTGGGGACCAAGCAAGAGCCTGACCAGATGTCAAGATCTGGTCATCAGGGGAGTCCTGGTGGGGCCACCCTGGCTCAGTACTGCCCTGGGAAGGGGCTGCCCTCACTCCCACCCAGTCCTAGTACCCCTGGTTCTCTGGAACCTTCCATCAGAGATGCCCCTGCCCCATCTAGGAGCTGGCCTGAGTCCTTTTGGATCAGTGCAGACCTGGGCCAGGCTCAGGGGCAGCGGGAGGAACTCACACTGATGGGTGCCCAGTCCACTTATGGGGCACGTGGGGTCAAGAGCAAACCCGTTGGGATTGTCCTTCATTATGCAGCTATTAGTAGGGCCTCAGAGAAGTAGAGAAATATCAGCTCTGAAACCAGGAGGCCCTGGTTCAAATCCCAGCTTTCTCGTTTCCAGCAGGGTGACCTTGGGCGGGTGATTTGTCCAACACGCTTCCTGACTGTCCCCACCGCCACAGCAATTGGGAAGACTGAATGAACGAACAGTATGTAAATATTGAGAATGCATCAGCTCTTTATGGCCATTTTATTATGAGGATGATCTAGGAGGTGGGGCTGTGACAGTCTGCTCGGTTCCTTGTTTCCTCTTTCAAAAGAATACCACCCCCCAATCTGTAGCTGGGCATATGGCTGCCTGCATAGACTACATTTCCCAACCTCCTGTGCAGGTAAGTGTCGTCACGTGGCCAGGTTCTGACCAATGGAATATCAGCAGAAGTGGTTTGGCCCACTTCCTGGGGCTTTTCTTTAAAAGACGGGATTGCCACCTTTTCTCTTTCTCCTCCTTTGGGAAGTAAGTCCAGGTCCCCTGGGGCCCCACACCAGCCCTGGACAACCTGCACTTACTTGAACGAGAAATAAACCCTTTCTTGTTAAACCACTATAATTCGAGATCCTCTCTCTCTCTCTCTCTCTCTCTCCTTCCAGGGCTGGGAACAGAACCCAGGGCCGAGCCACACCCCCACCCCCAGCTCCTGAATCCTTCTTTACTCAGGCACAGTGAGCAGGAAGCCCTGCCCTGCCCTCCAGGGGCTTCAGCCTTGCTGTGGGGGAGTCGGTACCACGCAAACAAAGAAGGAAGCAGGAGCATTTGGGAGAAGAGCACGAGAAGGGAAGGAGGGGAGGCGCTGGCCACCTGGGAGGATGCTCAGCAGGCGGGCTTCTTGGAAGAAGGGATGACTGAGCACTGAGCAGTGTTGAGATCCCTGCAGAGATCCCCCCAGCCAGGGGCACGGAGGGAGCCCTGCCCGGCCCTGTGGACCTGGGAAAGCCCCTGCCCACCCAGAGCCCAGTGCTCAGCAAGCCCCTGGCGCCCAGTAGGTGCTCCATGGGAGATGGCTGCTTTAGAGGAGAAAGGCAGGAAAAAAAAGAGGGGTGCAGCCTGGTGGGATGCGGGCAGTCTTCCGTCTTCCGAGGGGAGGGATGTTTGGGCTGGGGAGTGGAGGCCGGGGAAGGAGGTGCAGGACAAGGCCGGGGCTCCCCCACCTTCTCCCAGCCCAGCTTTGAATTCCTCCATTGCAGTCTCTGGCCAGTCCATTCAGGGGCTCTGAAATGTAGCTGAGGAGTGGGGACATCCTGGGCTGGCTTGCTCCACCAGGGCCCTGCCCATCCCCTGGCTTCCCCTTCGGCCTGCTCCCTGCCAGCTGCCCTGCCTGCCTCTCCCACTCACAATCCAGCCACACTGGTCAGGTCACTTCCTCCAGGAAGCCTTCCCTGACATCTGTGCCCCCCCCCCCCACAGCTGGACCGGTGGGTCCAGGGCTGCATTGGGCTCAGATGGCAGGTAGTAGGAGCTCAGCTGTCATCTATCTGTTAAGGGAAGAAAGGAGCACGTTAGTCCAGGAAAGATGGGGAACCGGCTGAGAAGCTGGGCCGGGGCGGGGGGTCACCACTCCTGCGTCCTGCTGCTGCCCCAGGTGAGTCCTCCAGGCCCCTCCCCTCACCGTCAGAACTGGCAGTGAGGGTGGACGTGGGAGAGGTGGCTGGGGGCTTCCACCAGAATAATGGGGTTGCGGGAGAAAAACTGGAGCTGTCAGGGAGGGGAGGCTGGAAATCACATCTGGTCCCTCCCCAGGCCACAGCTCCTGCAGGCGCAGGGCCACCAGCAGCGGGCCACCCTGCACCTGCCCAGCCCCTCATCTCCCACTCCCCGGAGGCACAGAGCCCCTCCGGGGCGGCAGGCTGAGCTGGGTGGGGGTGGCAATGCGTGGTGCAGTCTCTGGTGCTGTGTGCACCAGCTCCTGGGAGAGGACACTGAAAGCTGCCCTGAGCCCCGAGGTCACTTTGCTTCTGCATTTAACATACTGAAGCCCCCTCCCTCCCTCCCTCCCTGTGGATAAACAGAGGCCGGAGGGCGCTGAGCCCTCTGGACCTCAGGGGCCCTGGTTGAAGGGAACCCTGGACTGGGGCCCCTCTCAATCCACCCGCTATGGGACCTGGGCTTCCCTGGGCCTCAGTGTCCTCGTCTGGAACTTGCACCTAAAACTTCATCCCCAGCATGAGCTCCCAAGTGCTGGAAGGGCCCAAGAAATCAGCTGGCTCCTGGGCCGAGAGAGGTTCCAGCAGGGCTGCAAGTCATCGCGGGAGATGGGGACAGAGCCCAGGAAGCTGGGGCTCTCTGGGGCTGCCAGGGGTGGAGCCCAGGGGCTGAGGCAGGCAGAGAGCAGGGCGGGGCTGGAGGCGGGACACAGGGACCTGCTGCGTAACCTGAAGTGCCAGGAGGGAAAGAGATGCACTAGGACCCTGGACTCTCTGAGCAGCTGCCCTCGGGGCTGGCCTGTCCCCAAGGCTCCGTAGTGTTTTCAAGCACCATTACTGCAGGGCCCACCCCCCAGCCGTCCATGCCGGGTCACTGGAGGACACCCGCCCTCCAGAGCTCCCTTCTGAGGTTTGTGGCCAGGGAGCCCACAGTATGCACAGCTGCGGGGCTCCCTGGGCCATGGGCTAGGAAGGAGGGCCCAGAGAAGAGGGATCAGGGTTCAGGGAGGTCCACAAGAAATGACCCCCTCAAACCCCCCGGGGATGGCCCAGAGGCCAGGGAGTGAGGATGATGGGAAGGGAGTCCATGGCAGAAGGAACCGCACGTGCTGGGGCCGAGATGGGGCAATATCTGGGGCCGCTGATGTTCTGTCAGGCCGAGGGGCCGAGGGGAAGCGGGCCAGGCCTTGGATGCAGGATCACTGGTTTCCTGGCTCCTGGTCCTTTGGAGGGCTGCAAGGGGACCTCCAGTCCCCTGGTCCCAGGAAGGCTGAGGGGGCCCGCGGCTGCCTTTCAAGTCAGAGTCCCCTCCTCCTCCGGGAGCTGGGACATCAAAGCCAACCCAGGCAGATCCGGTGGCTTAAGGGGCGGGCAGTGCAGGGCCGCTTCGCGGTCCCCTTTCATCCTTGGGTGGGGAGCAGATCTCTGGGAGGCCCTGCGCTTCCCCACGTATCCCCCGCACCCGCGAGTCCCCGCAGGCCGGCAGCGAGAAGACTGAGCCCTGCCAGAGCCGCTGGGCTGTGTGATGTCGCCCCAGCGCCTGACTGTGTCTGGGCCTGGCTTTCCCAGTGCCCACCACCCTGTCCAGGAAACACTAGCACAGGGTCTTGGTGGGGAGAATTTGGGGAAGGCTCCTTTGGGAACATTCTGCGTGCTTTGGATCACTGAAATAGAAAAAGAGAGCTGCCAGTGAGTGGGGGCTCACCTTGGGGCACCTCACCTTCACCCATCCCACCCACCACACCACCTGCAGATCCTTATCCCTGCCTCCCCACCTCTGGGCCTCCACTTCCTAGAACATGGAGGCCAGGCCGGGTGGACTTTGACTGTCTTCCCGCCTTCTTGCAGCCTTGAGTGAACTGGGGGGAGGGCCTTGTCTCCAACATGTGTGACCACAGTCACAAGGACCACAGCTGCCTTCTGTGGTCGACCTGGGACCCTCCCACCTCTCTGCCTGCACTGATCACGGGGTAGATCAGGTCTCCTTTCTCAGGTGAGCAGCCTGGAGCTCAGAGGGGCTGGTGGCTTGCTGAGTCCTGCGGCCAGTGGTGGGAAAGTGCGGTCTGGAGCCAGATCCCTGGGGAGGACGCCCAGGAGCCTCCTGGACCTTCGTGCATCCTGGGTGAGGCTGGCTGGGGATGATGGACGCAGGTGTTGGCAACACTGAGAGCAGCCACCGTGAAAGGCACCCATTCCACAGAGGGGGAGCCAAGGCCTGGGCGCTCACGCTGCCAGCCAAGCACAGAGCTGGGTGCTGACCTGGATATTTTGACTCCAGAGACTTGAGGCTCAGCCACCGCCTCTGGAGTGAGGAGAGCAGGACCCACGCAGGGAACTCCAGCCAGAGGCGCTGGCAGACAGGCAGGACACACAGGTACTGAAGCACACAGGACCGGTGGGGGGTCTCGCTGGAAGTGACTGGGCCAGGTTTGAACGCAGCCTGTGCAGCTCCTAAGGCGCCCCCTCCAGCTTGACTTTAGAGCTTTGGCCAAAGAGCCGCTGTGCAACCTGGGGATGCAGCCCTGGGGGGCTCCCCTGGGCCAGGCCTGACCTGCCGGGAGGGGGCAGTTTTCTCAG
Organism: Marmota monax; assembly: GCF_021218885.2. Classification (NCBI taxonomy): domain Eukaryota; kingdom Metazoa; phylum Chordata; class Mammalia; order Rodentia; family Sciuridae; genus Marmota; species Marmota monax. The sequence continues at coordinate 21,812,149 of NW_026692912.1, forward strand.
ATTCCCCCAGGAGACCAGGTGCACCCAGGCTGGAGGGTGGGGTGGTGCCCAGGTATTACCCCAGCTGGAGATTGAAGATCCCCCCTGGAAAACCAGCTGATTGCGGAAGGAAGCCAAATACGGTGAAATGAGCAGGGTCCTTGCCAGAAGCACAGGAGGAGCCCAGAGAACCGTCAAAGGTGGCGCCAGTGCGGGGCCTTGTGGACGGGAAACCGAGGCACAGGGTGCAGCGGGGACAGGCCCATGTCCGAGGCTGCCTCTGGGCCAGGCTGGGTGTCGGGGCCTGTCCAGCCCCGGATCCTGGAGCTCAGGGTCTCCGCACTCCAGGTCCCGCCATCGAGGTCCGGTTCTGAGTGACGTGAGTGCACCCAGAGCCCCGGACTCCTGGCTTCACTGGGCGGCGGGCCTCCCTGAAGAGGCAGGAGGCGGCCTGTGATGTGAGCGGGGTCAGTGGGGCTGACAGAAAGGGCTTCAGGGTGGAGAGGAGGATGTGCCAAGGCCCTGGGCATGAAGGGGCGGGCCAGGCCTGCTGCACAGAGCTGGCCCAGGAGAGAGCGAGGTCAGACGCGGAGGAGGAGGTGGCAGGGTGGCAGGATCCAGGGAGGAGCCTGCTCAGGCTGGTGCTGGCTTGGGGAGGGGGACAAGCAGGGTGTCCAGGCTGCTGGTGTCCAGGAGCTGGGGTGCCCAGGACTTCAGGCCGCAGGAGGAGCTGGCTGAACCTCAGGAGGGGGTGTTGCTGGGAACTGCGCTCCTGGGCTCCTACAGCCAAGGGAGGGAGGGAGATCAAAAGGGAGAATTTGCAAGTTAGATTTACCCTCAATCCATTAAACCACCAAAAGCTGTTGGGAAATGGCATCAGGGTCTGTCTCCACTGCCCGGGAAGCCACTACCTGTCCTCCTGGCTCGCAGGGCTCGCAAGCAGCGGGCCACAGACCCTGCGCTGGCCCTAGCCCGGGCATCTTCCTGCCCTCAGAGGCCTGGCAGGACCAGGGCTCCCCAGATGCTGGCTCTCCTCAGAAGCCTGCTGTGGACGGGACTGGCCGCTCGGCTCCTCCTGGGGAAGCAGCGCTCAGGGGTGAGCCATCGTCCAGGCCTAGGGGTGGAGGAGGGGCACGGAGAGAGCGGGAGGGAGGGAGGGAGGCAGAAGAGAAGGGAAGAGGAGAGAGGAAGGAGGGGAGGGAGGCAGGGAAAAGGAAGGCAGAGGGAGAGGAGGGGAGGAGGCGGAGGGAGGGAAGAAATGAGGCAGGAACAGAGAGGGGAGGGGGAGGCAGGGAGGGGTGGGCGGAGAAGGACAGGCCTGGCAGGCGGGCTGCTGCAGGCTGGCACCACGGGGAGGGCTGACCCACTGTCTGGAGCAGCCCTCACAGCAACACCAGCCCCTACCTGCTGCCTGGCCCTGTGCCAGGGGAGCTCCAGGCGGGTCTCACCTGGGGCTTAGGAAGGATGGGGTTTCAGTCCCCCGCCCAGCCAGGCTCCCAAGGCCCCCAAGCAGGGGCTCAGGGCCCTGTGTGTGTGTGTGTGTGTGTGTGTGTGTGTGTGTGAGGTTAGCTGTGCAGACCTGGGCCAGACTGGCTGGGCTTGGATTCTGGTTAGTCTCTTCCCTGATGCGTCACCTTGGGTAAGTGACCCAACCTCTCTGAGCCTCAATCATGAGAAATAAGTGAATCTGAGAAATGTCACAGCACGGGGTCTGGATTTAGCTGCTAGAACTGTTATTCCCCAAAAGCAGACCGTGGGATTCCTTTAGAAAAGGGCTCTGGACTGGAAGGAGAGTTTGTGTGGATGGGTCTCAGAAGATTCCAGAAGCTTCTGGAATTCCTTGCAAAATGTTGTGTAGGAGGACATTTTCCAGGACAGATGCATCCTGCCCTGCCTCAAGCCCAAGTTCATGCTCACACGACTGTCCCTGGCCCAGGCTAGCAGGGGCAGGGGCAGGTGGGCGTTCTGCTGTCCTGCAGGCCCACCACAGGCTTGAGCACAGTGGGGCAGGGTGCTGGGTGGAACCTGGGGCCTCAGGCAGGCCAGGCAGGGTCTCTGCCACGGCCACATCCCCCTGCCCCAGGGGGGCTATTTTAAGGCTGTGACAACATAGCACCTTGTAGCTCCTGCTCTGGGACCAGGTGACAAGAAAACAGATTTCAAAGGGGTTTTAGATAACAAACACAAAAAATAAGCACTGTGAGCCCAAAGCTGAATCAGGGAACCACAGCCCCAGGCACAGCCCACCAGCTGAGGTCAGCCCTGCCTGGCCACTAGAAGTCCAGGAGCCTCAGCTCAGCACAGCAGTAGCCAGGGTACCTGCCCTGCCCTGGCAGGCCACCTGGTCCCAGCCTGACATCCTAGCCAGGACTCCAGCCAGTTGGGAGGGTCCTTTGCCCAATTCTCACCTACTGAAGTGGGGGCGTCCCACCTGGCACGGGGGAGCGGATATTCTGGGAGTCAGAGCTCTGAGGAGAGTAACAGTGTGGGGTCAGGCACTGGTTTGGCTGTGTGATCCTGGTGCAGTGGTGGCACCTCTCTGTGCCTCCTGTGAAATCATCCCAGACCTCCCCTCGCTCCCTCCACTGAAGCCCTGGCCATGGGGAGGAGGGTGACAGGCACACAGTATCCTACGACGCATCTCCTGCCAAGGCCACGCTCCTGCCGGGGCCACGGGATGCCCACACTTGCCATGTGACACTCTGGGTCCCAGTTTCTCCACCTACACAATGCAGTGACCTTGAGAGAGCCTTTGGAGGCAGGGTGCTGGGTGCAGGAGCAGGCAGTATGTGCGTGAAGTCCCCACGGAAACAGAAAATCTACGCATTGCCCCTAGGTGCGTGGGAGGCCCCTGGAAGGTGCGGGAAAGTGGCTAGGCGCTGGGTCAGGTGGCTGGCCAGGGCCTTCCTCTCCTCGCTGTTCCTGTCTGTGCCCCCCAGTGCCCAGCCCTGTGCTTGTGGGATCTAGAGCAGATGTCCTAGATCCAGGGGGTAGTTTAGAAGTTCTTCTGGGGCTTTGCTGGCACTGAACCCCCCCCTGTACTGGCCACCTCCCAGGGAGGTGCCCTGAGGAGTCTGGGGGCCCCTGACAGGGCTTTGGGGTCATGCAGGACAAAGACCACTCCTTGCTCTCATCTCCAGCCTCGCTCCTGCCCCTGAGGCCCTCTGGGACCCCCGCCAGCCCTCCATGGGCCCCAGTGCACTATGGGTTAGCGTCCAGGTTCAGGGTGGCCACGCAATGTGTGGGGTCCAGGGCAAAATGGAAATGCAGAGTCCCTTGTTCATAAACTACCACAGATTTCAAGGTGGTTGCAGCTGAGCATGAAGCCAGCTCAGGTCCTGCAGCAGGCAGCGTCCATCCGTAGGAACAGCGCCTGGGACAGGAACCCACTGCCTCGCTCACAGCCCAGATACAGTGGTGCTCAAAGACTGCCTGCCCAGAGAAACCGCCTGGGCTTGCCCTCCGGAGATTTAGACTGGCTTCGGGGAGAAGGACACCTTAGCCTCGTGGGAGCTCAGCTGTGTGACACTGGTCAAGCTATTTAACCTCTCTGTGCCTTGGTTTCTCCATCTGGAGGGTTAGTGTCTACTTCCCAGAGTTGTGCCCTCTTTGAAGGGGAGGTAAGCTCTTGGCATGGGAGTGTGTGCGTCGAACCTTCTCGGGCCTTCTTCGCAGCTCCTTAGTGATTTCCGCTGGACCTGAGCGCTGGGTGAGCAGGCCTGGTCCATCTTGCCCTTGTTGAGTCCCAGTTTTCCTAATTAACATGGGGCCACCTGTTCCCATCCCTCCTGTGGAGAGGCTCCCTCTGGACAGTGTGCTTCTGGTCCAGGAGGTCCCTGCAGGAAGGGGATCACTGGATCTCAGTCCCCAGAGCTGGAAGTCTGCTCAGAGCCCAGCGGGGGGCGTCCTGGGAGTTGAGGTCCTCTCAGCTAGGAGAACCTTAGCAGGGCAGTCCTTGAGGGTCCTCCAGCTCCATGGTGGGAGGACAGACAGCTGCTCCTCACAGCCAAGGCTCACTGCCCAGAAAAGTTCCAGTGCCCCAGCGCCACCTGGCCTGGGGTCCTGAGCCCTGATTCCGGCTGACCCGGCAGCACCCAAGGCTGGCTCTGAAGGGCCCGAATGGTCCAGAAGTGAAATGAAATGGGTCACTTGTACGGATGGGCTGCCTGGAGGCGGTGACCCGGGTCTGCAAGGAGAAGTTCCATCCCCTCCCACAGGAGCCCCTGCAAGCTGCAGGCCATCTGCCACTCAGGGCGTATTTGGGAGGTCATGACAGAAAGACCCAGAGAGGCAGAGGGGGACTGAGTGTGCTTCTGTCCAAGCTGGGGAGACACCAGCCTGTCCCCTGCCCTGTCAACAAAACTACCACCCCGTGCCCCCTCCCCCCGAGTTGTGACAGGATGATCTCCTCCCTGGGTCTGGCTCAGTGTCCCACCCTGCTGCTGGCAGAAGGGTTGGGACCCCTCTGGTCTCTCAAAGCCACAGGCTTCCTGCCATAGCGTGGACTACCAGAGTGCATGTCCCCAGCTGACCGCAGGCTCCTGAGGGCAGGCCAGCTGCCTGCACCGGCTGCGAGCCCAGGGCCCCTCACGCATGCGTAGGGGACAGCCATGCTTGTCTTCGTCCACTGCAGTGGCTGTGGCACAGCCCGGTGGCTTCTAAGCAACAGAAATTTATTCTTCACAGTCTGGCGACTGACGTCTGAGATCAGGGCCCACACGGCAGGCTCTGGTGAGTGTCCCCTTGGGACATCTGGCTCCTTGCTGGGTCTTCTCTTGGCCAGCCAGATGGCCGCCCCCTTCAGAGGGCACTCTACTCATTCAGGGGACTCCACCCTCATGACCGATCACTCTCTGGCCCCACCTCCTCAGACCCCCACACTGGGACTAGAACCATAACAGCGCTCCCTGAGCCACCAGCAGATTGACAGTCACTGAGCCCACAGGGCACTCGGTGTCTCTGGAGGCCGCCTGGGGCTGGCCCTACCTGGCTTCCACATCGCCAGAGAGCCCCACTGCCCACCTCCCCCGCTGGCCCTGCCTGGCCTCAGCCTTCCTGGGTCTTCCCTGGGGTCCGCCTGCCCTGGAGGGAAACTTGCAGGCTTCCTGCTCCCACGGACCCCTGGCCCCCGTTCTGCTTGTGGGGTTCCACGTTCTCTCGAATTCCACCTTCTCCTAATAGGTCCTTCTCCCTCCCCGACTCTGTCCTGATTCTCCCTGCCTCTGAAGTACCCTGTATGCTGCAGGCAGGGTCCCCCAGACCGCACCCTGCCCCATGCACCCTGGGAGGCCCCCTGCCCGCAGTGCGTGCAGTGGAGGTGCTGAGTTTGAATGCTGACTCCAACACTCAGTATTGTGTGACCTTGACAAAGAGCTGGACCTCTCTGGGCTGCCATCTCCCCACCAAGTGGCTCTGTTGAGAGCAGCTTCTGAGGCCACTCCTGTGCGTGGCTGGGGGCTTTGTGGCAGGACACCTTGGGGATGGTAGGACTCTAGCTCCTCACAGATCACATGGCGCACAGCCTCTGGGGGATTTAGTTTCCTCATTGGCAAAGGGGACAAAGCAGCCACCCTGCAGGGCACAGAGGCTCTGAGGTGGGAGCACTCTGGAGAAAAGAGCAGCGACTTTCCTGCCACCTCTTCCCCGTGTCAACCCAGTGTCCACCGCCCTCACTGGCCTGGCCCTGGGGCTGCCAGTGCCCAACAATAGGGTCTGGGTGGCAAGGCCTGGGCTCTGGCTGCCCAGAGTTAGGTGGTAGGGGACCAGTGTCACAGGCAGCCTGAGTCTGGGGGAGCAGGAATTTTCCAGCCTTCCTGCAGCCATGCCACTCCCGGGAGCCCAGGCTGGCAGATGGCTAGCCCTGAGCGGAAATGTACCAGTGAAAAAGGCCCTGTTGGAACCCTGGGGGGCTCAGGGTCACCACGAGGGAGGATGAGGGACAGGGCCAACCCCCATTGTAACACTCCACCTGCCCTCCTCACCCCCAGCTGGGTCTCCCCAAGTTCTGGCTCTGCTTGCAGGGGGTCACGTGGCTGGGCAGACAGGTCCCTCCCCAAGCCAGAGACCGGATGGAAGGTATCTGAGGTCTCAGGGTGAAAAGGTGATCCCCAAATATGGGGAACTGGGGTCCCTGAGAGGCCGTGGCTGTGAGAGGGTCTGAAAGCAGGTGCGAGGCCCAGGGCTGCAGGTGTGCACAGGGCGTGTCCGTGGGGCCCACACCAGTGTGCGATGTGTGTGGCTCTGTGAAGGGTGTCTCTGAGGGACGTGTTGCCTCCCTGAATGTCATCGTGGAGTGCCGGTTCCTGCTTGGGCGGTGGGTCGCCCCTGCCCGCGTTGCGCCTCCCTGGCGTGTGCCTTTGGCGGGTGCTTCTGGGGGGGGGGGGTTGCTGTCGCTCGAGGTGGCGTCTGTATGGGTGTGCGTGCGTGCGCGGTGTGCCTGTGGGTGTGGCGCGCGTCCCCGCGTGCGTGTCAGTGTGCCCGCGCGTGTCCCCGCACGTGTGCGCGATCCGTGGGCAGCCGGCCATGCGACCCAGCGTCCTCTGGTTGTAGTCTCACGTCCGGTCAGCGGCGCGGGGCAGGCGGACACCGGCGGGCAGTGGCTGCGGGCCGGGTCCCCTCGCGCCGCGCTGGAGCCCCGCAGAGGCTCCTGGAGAGCACCGGCCGGACCGGCGCTGGGAGCGGCCTCGGCCTCCAGGCTCGGTGCCCTCCGCGCTGCCGCGGCTGAGCAGTTTAGGGTCAGCAGCTTCGACGACAAGGACAACAACAACAAAGCGCGCGGGAGGCAGGGGCGCGCGCCTCCCGGGTCGGGCGGCGGCGCTGCAGGTGCGGCGGAGGGACGCAGCGGGCGGGCGCGCAGGAGGGGAGCGGGCCGCGCAGCCGGCGCCGCGCGAGGGGAAAAGTTTCCGACCCCGAGCGACGGTGAGAAGTTGCGGCCGCGCCGGGCGGCGCCAAAGCCAGGCCAACACTGCCCCCGCGTGGGCGCGCGGGGAGCTGCAGCCGGCGGCCGGCCGGGGAAACTGAGGCGCAGAGCGGGCGCGGAGGGCGGTTCAAGGTCACCGGAGGAGGTGCGGTAGAATCCCGCTCCCCCGGGACCCGCCGGCTCTCCAGGACATTGCATCCTGGGTCATGGAGAAGGGCTGGTGTGAAAGTCCGGGCAGCCAGACGCGGGGAGAGACCTCCCGGGGCCTGAGCCAGATCTGCCAGTTGCCTCTCTTGGAGAGCCAGGCGCCTCTCCATGAAAGGCCAACGACATGCACAACCCATCCGGACCTCAAGGTTACCCACCAGCCGCTGTCCAATCCAAATCCCACCAGAGTAACCCGTTTCCTTTTCAACAAGGTGCCTACGGTGTGTCCCATGACGATTCCTCACTGGCCGCGAGGTGGCGATAAAGACCTGGATCCTGACTAGGACCAGGGGCTGGGGGCAAGGGCAGCTTCAGGGAGAGATGAGGAGCGGGCTAAGGCTCTGTCTGGGGATTGGCACCCAGGTGTATGGGGACGGCAGGGTCAGCACAGCCACCAGATAAATCCGCGCAGCACCTACCACCTTGTCTTTCCCTCTGGAACACTGCACAGGACGCACAGACTGCCCCACACTTGCCCTCTGTGGATCAGGTCACCGTGAACCCACCTGGAAAGGTTCCAAGCTAATGTTTGTCCACACACAGGGCTTTTTTTCCTGGGCTGGGGTCTGGATGTACTTACCCCATAGAGGGAGGTCAACAGAGCAGCCTCTGGCACCAAAGACAGAGTTGGGGAAAAGGGGTGTTATTCTTCACCCCCGGCCCAGAGCATACGTAGCTGGGACCCCTTTCAAGTGTGAGCTGGCCTAGGTCCCCCGAGGCTGCGCTCCAGGCTTGAGGTTGTGCAGGGTCTCCCACTTCCAGAAGGAAGGTTCTGGGAACAAGACCTGACCAAAAGGACTCTATGGCCCCACCTCTCAGCCATCCCTGCTGTGATTCTAGCCTGCTGCTCCCCCAGCCCCGGAACCCTGGAGACCCCAAAGCAGGACCCCAAAGCAGGCACCTGAGAGGCTCGAACTGAGACCTAGTGGCAGATCCCAGCCACCTGGAATGTGCGTTTATTTGTGGGGCAAGGGAGACTCTCCTCACTGCCTGGACTGTGTGCTCCCCTGGGCTGGGGCTCCGGTGGGCATTCACCTCTGAACCTGCTGCAGGATTGTGGGAGGCAGGAGGAGCTGGTAGCCCTTGGGGCGGCCTCGCTTCAGGATGGACTGCAGCACCAAGTTGGGCAGGAAGGACTCCTAGAGTGAGGAGGACCAGCTGGGCGCTGCAGGGACCTCAGGCAAGAGGCAGGGCTGCCTGGGGCCAGCAGGATTCGGACCGTGCCCTAGCCCCCTGCTACAGATGAGGCAACTGAGAGGCGCACAGGCGCCAGGGCCTGCGGGCGCAGCTGGGGCCAGGCCAGCCTGTGAGCTTCGCGCCCACCCCTCCTGCCGCACCTCCAGGGAGACGCAGGAACTGAACACGGTCCCGGCCACTGCGAGCCCCCGCGGTCACACGTGGAGCACTGGGTGGCAGCTGCCAGCAGGTGCTCACCAGCTGTGGCCTCCAGGAGCAGGGCAGTCTGCCCACCTGATCCAGGATGTTGGGGGTATCCAGGGAGTTTCTGAGGGCCCCCCTTTGCCTCTGGGTGGTGGCCCTGGAGGTGAGTGGCCCTGGCAGTCTGTTCTTCATTGAGGCGTCCTCAGAAAGGTAGCCCTGCCGCTCCTGGCGCAGTCTGGGGGAGACAGGAGCTGTGAGCTCTGTGGACCCCAAGTCCGGTCCACCCGAGGCTGGGACCCCAGCCCTCCTGCTGCTAAACGGGGAGGGCTGCAGGGGCAGAGCCCAGTCAGTGCTTGTGAGTCCCCCGCCTTCCCCTAAGCCTCACAGGCGGGGGCGGTCCCAGCACCAGGCGCTGGGCCTGGCTTCCTCCTTGGCCCTGGGGGGCAGGGCTCTGGGCAAATTCTCCAGCCATTTCTGAACGTTCCCGAACGCCTGGTTGGAGACCTCCGGCAGCAGGGTGGTCCTGCTCTTGATGTTGTTCGGGACTGGAGGAGAGAGGGCATCGTGAGTCCTTACCCTAAGGGGACACTGGTACCCCCTTCCCTCCTCCCCCTGGCAGGCAAGGCCGGGCAGAGCCTTGTCTCCATGGCAACCCCAGGCTCCCCAGTGCCTCTGGCTGCTCTAGAGAAGGCTTGGGTTTTACAACTGCTTTGCGTGACTGTTCTGCTGCTACCACCCAAGCTGTGCCCCCAATACCCACACTCTAGCTCCAGCCCCAACAGACCCCCTTTCCTGCAGAGGGAAGGCCGGTCACCCCACCACAGCCATCCCAGAGACAATACTGAGAATCCTGAGGAGAGGCAGGGAGGGGCGTCTCCAAGCTGGGAGCCTTTCCCCATCCCAAAGCCGCCATTCAAGCTGGTCAGGACCCGGAATCCGGCAGTGACTGCCTTGGGATGGACCGGGCTAGTGAGCCCTGGGCCCTGGTGCCCTGAGGTACAGCTACAGCTCCTTGTGGCCAGTGGCCCATACAGAAGTGTCTCCCAACTGCCATTCAGGCTTATCCTGTCCTTGGGTTTCCAGGGACACTCTGGCTTCTATTCCTGGCTTCGATGTCACCTCCGTGAGCCCCTTCTGCTTTGCTTTCCCCATCAAACAACAAGGAGTTGGGTGAAAACCACAGCTTTGGTCTCCAACTTCCTGGGACTCTAAGGAGACTGAATGGGGTCCCTCCTGAACCAGCACATGTCCTAGTCTGTAGGACAACTAACAGTGGAGTTGGGGGCAGCTACTTCCTGAAACTGCACAGAGCCGATGCTCAGGAAATAGCTCCAGGGTGTTGCCCCCAGAAGCCCTGGGCTGGCGGGTGCTGGGAAGAGGCTGGACACACGGAGCAGGTGGACTCCATGATGGTGACTCCAGGGCAAGGGCTTCCTTCTCCCTCCTGCTCCTGCTCCTGCTCCTGCCTCCACCTGAGTGAGCTTCCTGGAAACCGTACCAACTCGGATCATCACAGCCGTCCCCGAGAGCCAAGAGCCAGCTTCTGCCTGGGACCCTGCGCTTGGTGGGTCTGAGATTCTGCTGGACTGTTGGTGCCAGTGTCCCCAGCAGAGAGGTGTCCTCTTCTGGTGGCTTCTGGACCTTTTCCAGGCTGTGTGCAGGAGATGTGTGCCAAGGTGCAATCAGGCGGTCAGAAATCCTTTAGTGGTCGCCAGGCCTGGGCAGCCTTTGTTTCCTGGGTCATTCTGCAGTTGCTCCCTGATGCTACATACCGTGGGACACTCTGCTTGGTCCTTGAAGGTCACCCTGCTGACACCCTCCAGAGAGGACTTCCTCTGCAGGGTCAGTGGCCAGCCCTTGACTCTGGGAGCCCAGATTCACACACAGGCTCTGCCCTCCACACTCCAGGATGTGGAATCTGGAATCCTGGAGCTTTCCATTCTGCCTGCTTACCTGTACAGCGTCGCTCCAAGTAGCGGAGTGTGCTGTCTCGTAGGGTCTCGTCAGCGAATCGGACCCGTAAAGGACAACAGCGCCTGCGGTGCCCCAAGCCTTCCCCAGAGGAGTTGGGGGCTCTGGTCTTGGGGACCTGTGTGTTGTGGAGCCTGAGGAGAGAGCAGTGAGGGCAGTGGGCCGAGTGTGGAGCCCCCCACTCCACTTGACACACATCCCCAGGCCCAGTCTCTCGGTGTGATCCTGGACAGGTGGCCTTGCCCCTTGTCTGTAAGACAAGGTAGCAGAATAGCCCTAGTCACCGCCACTGGCCTTGGCCAAGCATTTCCCACCTGTAGGTCGTGATCCAGTGGAAAACACCCACCAAACCCACACTCCACCCACCAAACCCACACTCCCTCACAGGACATGCCTTTTCTGTCCATTTTGTAGATGAAGAAACTGAGGTGCAGAGACTTTGCAAAGTGTCTAAGGCTACACAGCTGGAAAGCGGTGGATCTGAGATCTGCACCAAGTTAGCAGAAAGGGTCAGAACTCATGCCCAGGCACCAGGTGGTCCTGGGTTTCAATCCTGACTGTTGCGAGCCTCAGTTTCCTCACATGTGAAATGGAATTGTGCACGCCTCAGAATAGCAAAGATGCGGCATAGGTGCAAGAGGATGCCACCAGGCATGGTCTGCTGGCCCAGCAGGAACACCCCCAGGTGGGTGGTGTTCTATGTCTGTCCATCTCAATCAAGCCCTGTCCCATGCACGTGTCCCAAAGCAGACTGCCCTCAGCTCTCCATTCTGCAATTTTCTCCTTTAAATTGTGTATTCTATATTATAGGCACGATAATACCATCCTCATATGAGTTGGATGAGTGTCAAGTGAGGCATCTAATCCAGGGCCTGGCATGGGGTTTGTGCTCGATAAAGTGTATCTGTTATGTTTAAACGTAGCACAAGAGCTAGGCATAGTGGTGCACACCTGTCACCCCAACAACTGGGGAGGCTGAGGCAGGAGGATCACCAGTTCAAGGCCAGCCTCAGCAATTCAGTGAGGCCCTAAGCCTAGTGAGATCCTGTCTCAAAAATACAAAGGGCTGGGATGGGGATGTGGCTCAAGCGGTAGCGTGCTCGCCTGGCATGCACGCGGCCCGGGTTCGATCCTCAGCACCACATACAAACAAAGATGTTGTGTCCGCTGAAAACTGAAAAATAAATATTAAAAAAAAAAAGAAAAAAAAAAAATACAAAGGGCTGGGGGTGTGGCTCAGTGATTAAGTGCCTCTGGGTTCAGTTCCCAGTACAAAAAAAAAAAAAAAGTAATGTGAAATTTATTATTCGTCCACCCATGGCCTGACATCCTCCATGTATTTATGTGTTTGCATCCATTTATCTGACCACATTTTCATGTGGATGCAGAGGGGCTGCTTCTCATTGGCCCACCAAGAGCCAGGCTGCTGGGATGACAAGGACAGTGCCTGGCTGTCTTGGTCAGTGCCTGACAGTGCCTTGGTCGGGACCAAGCTTGTCAACACTTGTGGGCTTTGGAACTCGGCTCTGTGCTGGCCACAGGGCCAGCGAAAGCCCTCCCCAAATCTGCCTGCAGCCTGAGATCGGTGTCTCTGCCTCCATGGAGGGTCTCTGGAGCCTGTTCTGCTGCACTTCAGTGTCCCCCACAGGAAACCTCACACCTGGGAGTTGCTTGAGTATAGGCTCTTGAATGTGCAAGTCTGGACTGTGCCTGCCGAGTTCCACCCATTCTTGGTGGCATCTTGTGAGAAGCTGGTGAATGTGTTTCATTTATGGTCCTACTCTGATCCCTTAGTAGTGTCTGTGTGGAGAACTGGGTCAGGAAGGATTCTGAGGCTGTGATCCCCTAGTGCTGTCTGCCGTGGTCTGTGGGAGGGGTGGGATATGTGGTGTGTCTCTGGGCTGCCTGGACTTTACACTCATCTCTGGCATCCAGGCCCAGGGAAGCTCCTCTGCCAGGCTCTTCTCTTACTTCCCATCTCTTATTTTCTCCACTAATATTTGATACATAGTCAACCCAATAAAAGTTTGAAGAAATGAATAAATGATGGCGGGATGGGGAAAAAGATGGATGGTTTGACGGATGGGCTGTTGGATCGACGCACAGATCTGAAAGGAAAGACTGATCCAAGGGTGAACGCTAGATGAATGATGGGGGCTGGATGAATATGCAGATGGGCATGTCGATTTGTGGAAGGGTCATGACTCAATGAGGGATGGACAGTGTCCAGGATTTACAAGTGAAAGGAAGGATTGTAGAAGGTTATTGTTGATCAACGGATGGAAGGATAGAACCCGGGGAGTTGGTAAATAGATGGCTGGCTGGCTGGCAAGATTCACCAATAGGTTGAGCAGACCTGGTTCATGCATTTGACATGCGCAGGGAAGGGTGAGTGAAAGGGAGGTGGGTATATGAATGAGCTCAAGGATGAATTAGGAATGCATTGTTAAAAGACCTGATTAATAGATGGACACATGGATGGATGGACAGATGGATGGATGGACAGGTGAATGAATGGATAAATTCATGAGTAAAAGACAGGAAGTAAGGGAGGAAAGAAATACCCTTCCACCCCACTCCCTACCACTATCCCGCCTCCCAACTCACTGGTTGGTGTTTCTGCCCGTGGTGATTTGTGATGGATTACCCTTTTGGTGATCCTGGGAAGGTGTCTGATGGAGCAAAATCTTGTTAAAATTGTCGTGGAAGTGCGATGGCTGGCCCCTTGAAGACAAATAGGCCACACCTAGCATGAGTGGTCAGATGGTTAGGGTCTCCCAACCTGTTAAGTATCCATGGCCACCGGGTCCCCACCAAGAAGGTCCCTGACACTTACCACGGGTCTGCGAGATATGGGCAGGTGTGACACTGAGAAGAACCTCGTCTGGGATGGAACAGACGCTTTTGATATTGCCGTGTTGAGGACACTGAGAGCCAGGAGGAGGAAGTGCTTGTGAGCTAGGGGGCAGTCCTTACTAGGAGCCTCTACTTTTATGACCCTGGGGAGACCACAGACCATCAGGGAGGGTCCCGAGACCTCGTGAGATCCTCCGCACCAGCCTTGGAGCAGCGGGGTGGCGAGCCAGGGGCCCAGCCCCCGCCCCCCCAAAACGCCCCCCGCCCGGGCCCCGGCCTCACTCTGCGGCTCGGGCTGCTCGGCACACTCCTGTCGCAACTGGTGCAGGAACTCGCTGAACCTGCTGGGGAGGAACTCCTCCAGCAGCGCGCCCAGAGAGTCCTCCTCGGCCGCGCTCCTCTGGGGGTCCTGGCCCTGCCCGGGCTCGGGGAGCCGCCACGCGGACCCCCAGGACCTGTCGGTCCTGCGCAACGGCGGCAGCAGCAGGGACCTCAGCGCCGCGCGGTCCTGCGCCGCCCGCGAGGTCACGGTGTGCAGGGTGGGCAGGCGCAGCTGGGGGCTCCCGGCACCCGGCCCGGGCTCGCTGTCCCACCCCTGCCACCACGAGGAGGAGGCCCTGGAGGCCTGCGAGACCTCCGCGCGCCCCGCGCCGTAGCCGGCTCGGCGCTCCAGCGAGGGCAGCTTGGGCAGCACCTGGGGTCTCGGCCATTCGCCAGCGCTGGGACACCTCTTGGGCGCCACCTGCTGGGCCCTCCGGACGGGGTGACGCCGAAACATGCTGGGCGCTGAGCTCAGCTCAGGACGTCCTCACGCCACCCTGGGTGGTGGGCGGCGTGCGCATAGGACAGCCCCGGGCGCCCCGGTGGGGCAGTGTGGCTTGGTGGTAATGCCACCGGCTCGGCGACAAAGAGTGGCCTCAGGCTAGAACCCGCTCAGCCCCTAGTTCCCTCACCTGGAAAAGTGGTGACGGCAAGAGTACCCACCTTTTTGGGTTGCTGTGACGTTGACATGAGCAAGTACATGTCCGTCGTTTAGAATAGTGCCAGGCCCAGTTACATACTCAACCAGGGCAGCCGCCATTCTTATTAGGCTCAAAATGACTAGTACTCGGGGTCTTGGTTCCACTCCTCACCTTGGGTGAGCCAATGAATTTCTCCGAGCACTCTCTCGGTGTGCTGCTCCGTGGAACGTGTGTGTGTGTGTGTGTGTGTGTGTGTGTGTGCAGGGCGGGCACCTGTCTCTTTGTGAAATGGCCCGGCGCTCGTAGACAGCACTTAGCATGGTGGAGGCTATTACTGTAAGCGCTCCACTGGGAACCAGGAAACCTGGAACCATCCTGAAAAGAGGAGAGACCCCCTCCCCCAGCAGTCTCCCGATCCCTGTGGTGCATTAGAATACCCCACCGGCACCCCTCCGCAGTGGGAGCTTGCTGAAAATATACTGAATTTCCCCCCATCTCCCACGCCAGATTCCGATTTTGTGTCTGGAGTGGAGCTAAGACAATTTGGGGGGCAGGGGCGTTGGGCATCAACTGGGGCCTCCCACCAAACTACATCCCAAGTCAAGACTCATTTATAACAAACCCCATTCCCTTAGGGAGGCAGAGCCTCAGTCACCCCCTTGGTTCTAATACTGGGGGTCTCCGAGCCTACTCTCTCCCCACCACACCCCACGCCCAGATTGTTGGCAGCCCCAAGCTGTCTCCTAGGTGTCATCACACTCACCCTGCTGGGGATTCTGAGTGAGGCCAGCGAAGTCCCTGAGGTTAGAGCCCTCTAACAAGCTGGTCCTTAGAAGAGTCCATCTTCCCCTGCATAGTCCCTCTGCCAGCCCCTCCCAGCTGCCTCCTGGGCATCTTCAGAGTCATTGTGATCCGCCTGTCCTCACCCATGGCTATTTGAGGAACAGTGGACACTGAAGCCTGGAGACAGAGGGCGGGGCCCTTGTGCCCTGGGTGCCAGGCTGCAGCCACAGGTGGCTTTGGCACTCCTGGTCAGGGCAGCCAGGCCTAAGCAGGGAAGGGAAGGTCTAGAGTCACCCACCCCTTCCACATCCAGGAAACCCAAGTGGGTCATGTTTGGCTGGGTGGCTCCGAAGTGGAAGATCCACCTGGAATGGGAACAGAACATAAGGGGGCCTGGAAACTCAGACAACCAATCTCAAGTCCATGCCTGATTCTTTTTGAGACATGATGCTGAACAAGTTTCTCCCTTCTCAGGGCTCCATGGGAAAACCGACAGGACCGATCTGTGACTCTTGGCTGGGAGAGGGCAGGGAGGAAATTCATGATATTGTACAAGATATGGTTTAGGCAAGTATTTTACAGGCATGTTATAATTTTATAACTTGAAAATGACTGTCATCCAAATTACAGGGCATCCACCTGGAGGAGACATCCGAAAAGATGTACTCCATTTTCTTTTTTCTTTATTTCTTTTGCAGTGCTGGGGATTGAATCCAGGGGCACTGTGCCACTGAACTATATCCCCAGCCCTTTTTATTTTTCAGTTTTGAGACAGGGTCTTGATGAATTGCCAAGGCTGGCCTTGAACTTGAAATCCTCCCTCCTCAGCCTCCTCAGCAGCTTGAATTGCAGGTGTGCGCCACCACACCTAGGCTGTAATCCATTGTTTGTAAAGCTCCTTGGCTAGGTTTGGAGAGGCATGTTTCCTCTGGAAGCTGGAATATCAAGCGGGAGAGACAGAAATGTCTGTATTTATTTAAAAGGTGTGAGATTAAAAAAATGGGCAAAGAACATTAACTAGATGGTTTCTGTGGGAGGCCAACCTTACGGGTGACTGAGTTACACTCCCCAGCTGGGTGCTGAGGCGCTCAGTCACAGAAATGGGTGTGTCTTGCTACAGCCCCATGGGTGAAGCTATGCTCACCTGTTCCTTTGTAATATAACCCCTTGCCCTGTTTAGGATAGAATCTTCCATGGAAGTGCCTTGTGTGTGTCCCCTTCTCTTACTGTGCCCTTGGGTGTGGCCTACCCAGGTGTCAATCAACCTGCTGACAGTGGACATCCTGAAGATAGACTCAGCCCCCTGAAACCTGACCCCTTGCCTCATTTGAATAGCTTCTCCTCAATAAAAGTGGTCAGCGCGTGCTCTAGCTCTCTCTTTCTGCGGACCCTTAAGGTCAGAGGAGCTGTCACAGCTACCCCAAAGAAAAAGGTATTTGTGTCTCTTGTGTGGTTATTTCGTGCAGCCCAGTTAGCCCAGTTTAACTAGAGTGACCCCTGAGCCTTTAGTCGCGAGAACAGAAACCCTGCAGGTTTCTATGCGTCCTCTAACCCTTGCAGTCTGCAAACATTTATTAAGCCACTACTATGTGCTAGGTTTGGAAATTCAGAGATGTGAGAAGCGTTGAGGTCAGGGGGCTGGTTATACCTGGAAATGGCTTGCAGCCTGAGTGTGGAGAAGGGCATTCTCTTCCATTGTCAGGAAATACAGTATGGGTGGATTTTGAGGCATGTGAGAGCTTGGATTAGAGCTACCTCCCAAAAAAAGGATTTTAGACACCTCCAGCAATCAAAATTGCCTAGGATCTGTTCCAGAAACATGGAAAATGAAGCTTGAGAGAGGGGCCCAGACCAGGAGAACCAGGAGTGGCCTAGACTAGAGGGGATCCCCTGAAACATGTACATAAGCAGATTTAGGGGACTTAATGGCAGGTGGGACTTTCAGCACTCCCCACTTTTCATTGCATTAAAGCAAACACACTTTTTAAGCACTTCTTGTGTGCACAGCTGAGAGGAAAGCGTTGTAAATCTAACATCAAGATGTTATTTTGAGGGAAATGAACTTATTAAGATGAATATTGTCATTATAACAGCTACCATTTCCTGAAGGCTGGACGTGCAATATCCCACATGGTGCAATATCATCGGAAGTCTAGTAATTATTACATTCATCTGGCAGAAGAGGAGATTGACGCTGGGAGAGGTTAACAGTGTCTACCTACCTGCAAGTTCACGTTTCCAACACGGAAAGATCCCTCCAAAATTTCTGTGAATGGAGGGTCCTAAGGAAGGTCAACGTTTTTGGAATGGAAAGTCCATGAATTGTTCTGTATATTGGGCTGGCAGGTCCCTGGCACAACCAAGTGTTTTTCTTTTCCTTCTTTTTTTTTTTTTTTATATTTTAAGATGGTAATGGAGATGGGTGAGCACCAGTGGCCCTTCCCCCCCTTTTTTCCCAGTGGAAAACCCCTGTCACTCGTTTTTAAAGTCCAGCCTGGCAGCCTCCGACTAAACTGGAGCACGTGCGGAGGTCGGGGGAGACCAGCGCTGCGGCCTTCAGTCCTTAAGGCGGAGATTTCCTCCCCGCAGGCAAAAGGTTAGGTCCCAGCCCGCGGGACCGGGCGAGCTGGTCGCGGGGCGGGGCTGCGCATGGCTCCGCCCCCGGGCGCCCGGAAGTGACGTGTGCGGACAAAGGCAGCGCGCGCCGCGAGGTGTCGCGTCTGGTGGACCGGCGGAGCTGCGGCTGGCTCTAGGGTCCTCACCGCCGCCCTCACCCGCTCTTCCCAGTCCCCTTCTCCCAGCCCCGGGAGCCCCCGCCCGGGGTGAGTAGCGCGAGGCGGGGCGGAGGGGAGGCGGCCGCCGGGTGCGGGGAGGCCCGGACCCCCAACTGCCTCGGCGCCCTGAGGCCCCGGTCGTCACGTGACCCGGCGCGTGCTGGCCTCGGCCCCACGTGCGTGTCCCCGGGCCGTGCACCGGCCGGACCTGGGCGGGGCACGGGTCGGAGTAGAGGAGGGAAGCCAAGGCCCCAGAGCCCGGGCAGGGTCCCCCCTAGCCTGGCCGAAGCAAGCCCTTCCTCTCGTGAGATCAGCGAGCGCCCACTCGGAGGAGACCGCGAGGAGTCGGCGAGATGCTCGGCTCAGCCCCGCGGAGCCCGGTGCCGGTTGCTTAGGCGTTGCTATCACAGTTAACCCTGGCCCAGCCCCAGCCCGGCCCTGGCGAGCACAGGTGCAGCTAAAAGACAGCTGCCGCCTGGAGCTCTTGAGGCCAAGGTCAGTTGGATTGCGGGGAGGCCGCCATCTCCAAAAGCCCAGGTTCTGCCCACCAGCTGTGTGATCTTTTTCCCTCTGGACCCGAATCTCTCCTGAGTACACTGCAGCCCCTGGTGTCAGAGGCCCTGACGGTGGGCCGGGCCAGGGCAGTGTGGGGAAGGTTGAGGTATGGAACGGTGGCGGTGGCCCGGTGAGATGGGTTGAGCCCAGGGCTTAAAACTGCTCCTGATGTCCTGTTATTTTAATCGCTTTCTTTTGGGTGTTGATTTTTCTGTTTGTCCACTGGGAGGTTGCAGATACCCATGTCAGCTCTAGTGGGGCCAGAGGCATGGGACCTCCAGGCCAGCCTCTTAACTGCTGCAGTGGTTCTGGGCTTATGTGGAAAGGGAGCCCACCCTACCCCTGCTGATTGAAGAGCCATTTTGGAGTCTGCTGCTTGGCCAGCAGTGATCCTTTAAGTATGTTTCCACACATTGCAGCCTATAGGGCATTTCAGTGCATTTTTTTCTTATTTATCTTAATAACTGGCAAAGTTGTCGAGAATCCCATTCCTGATCTTTAAGCTGGGGAGAGAATGTGTGCCCATACTGTGTGGGGTACTTCAAGCTTTTCATATGCAGTCATCACTGCCTTTCTGTAAGGTCTGTGTCACTGTTCCCATTGTATAGATGAAGAAACTGAGGAACAATGGGGTTAAATGTGTTATCTGAGCTTACACAGCCAAAGAGCAATGAATACAGCCAAGATTCAGATCCAGTTCATGTAACTCCATCAGGGCCTTTGTTTTTAAGCACCCCCCCCCTTTTTTTGTTGTTGTTGTTTGTTTTTTGGTACTGGGGATTGAACTCAAGGGCACGTGACCACTGAGCCACATCCCTAGCTCTATTTTGTATTTTATTTAGAGACAGGGTCTCACTGAGTTGCTTAGCTCCTCACTTTTTGCTGAGGCTGGCTTTGAACTCGAGATCCTCCTGCCTCAGCCTCCCATGCCACTGGGATCACAGGCGTGCTTCCTGCTTCCTTTCCTCCCTTCCTCTGCCTTTCTCACATGTCCAGTTACTGTCCCCACAGGTCGAGGGAGCACAGGCTTTCTGTCCTCCAGGCTATCTCAGGCAGGCCTTTGCCTCCTGTTGCTCAGACTTTTTCTTAGGAATACCATATGCAGAGCATGAGGTTATTGCACAGGTCTTCTGGTGACAGTTCAAGCACCATTCTCCTCCCTGAGTCCTGGAAGAATAGAAGCAGCTGGGACAGGTGCCCAGGTGTTTCTCTAAACACTGTGGAATGTGGGAGAGATGGCCACATGCTGCCTGCTGTGGGGCAGACAAGATAAGCAAAGGATTTTCTTCCCTCTGAGCTGGCCCAGAGCCGCTGCCCCAGCCCAGCCCAGCCCAGGCTCTGTAGCTGTGCAGTAGCTCTTCATGGTGCTCTGAAGCAGAGTGTAGGGAGACTTACTTCTGTGCGCCCAACCAACCTTGCTGTTTTCTCTGGCTCCTAGGACTTCCTGCCAACTCATATGGACACTGGAAGGAAGGCCAGGTGTAGACAGGACATGAGGAATCACATTTATTCATGAATCAGCAGCAAATATCAGAGTTAGACTTGCTGTTTCCTGGGCCTAGATGTGCCTCCCCTTGGTGGTTCATTCCTAGAATCTGTGTGCAAATGGGATTCTTGTATATTAGATTATTCAGGGACCTTGACATCGAAAGGAATCATTGTTGTAAGGCTTTTATTAAAACAACAAAAAAAGTTATATTGTCAGTAATAGCTTTCAGTGTTATTAGTTTTCAACAGTCGGACTGTGTAGGATTTTCTTAAAAGTAAAAATGGCTGTAGCCATGTAAAGTCCATGCTTTCATTCACTTGACAGCCAGTGAGTAAATGTCTACCTTGTCCTGAGCACTGGACTGATGATATGTACAAGGTAACGCCCCTGCTCCTAGAAAGCTTGTGCCCTGGGAGGGGAGGCAGAGGGAATGAACTCCCCATTAAGTGTCTGGCACCAATCTTTCTGTCCATTGGCTGAGAAGTGAAGTTTTTACCCCATGTGCTACATAGGGTACCAGAGAAACAGAGCGATAGATCTTGGGGTGTTGCTGTTGCTCTCCAAGGACCTTCCAGTCCAGTGAGGCTCAGATTTGAACATAAAACCAGAAGTTCATTCGCTAGACTACAGGCAGTGGGGCACAGAGTCAGTCCTGCCGAGCCCCGCGCTGAGTGGGAGCTGGGCTGGCCTGGGGTGGAGAGTGACGTGTCCTCCCTAGGGGATTGTGGGGGGGGCTGGAACATGGTTTGTGGTGCCTGTTGGCAGGGGGTAAGCAGCCCACTTGGCCTGGGTCCTCATCCTTGTTGGGCTCCATCCTGCTGTGTGGTGAGTGACATTCGGGCTTGTGACTTTTTTTTAAATATTTATTTTTTAGTTTTAGGTGGACACAGTATCTTTATTTTTATTTTTATGTGGTGTTGAGGATCGAACCCAGTGCCCCGCACATGCCAGACAAGCACACTACCGCTTGAGCCACATCCCCAGCTTGTGATTTCTTTCTGTCAGCTTCAAGGAACAACAGTGCCAGGTGCTTGCCACACCTAGTAGTCTTGAGGATTGGTAGGTCTTGCCACATCACGTCAGGGTTGGAGCAACAGTGCACTCTAGGTAGTGTGCTGCTTTCTTTCTCCAGAGTCACTGCTCCCAGCCCTGGGACGTTGATGTGGGGGCATTGTGATGCAGGGGGAAGGTGCCATATTTAGAACCAAGGGCCCTCCAGCCTGCTGTCTTGAGGGCCCCTCAGTTAGGGTGCAGGGATGGCAGCTGGTCTTGGTTGTGACCCCAGGCTCCGTGCCTCAAGATTGAAGTGGCGGGTCAGACTGTAGGCTGATTCCGGAATCTGAAGGGGGCTTCCAGCAGGCTTCTCCCTGGGCTCTGTGAGCAGGTTCTGTAAAATCATGGATCTTTGGAGAACTGGACCCGCATAGGGCACACAGACCTGATCACCTACGTTCTGGTCCCTTGGTAGGACAGTGTGTGGCCTTGTCTGTGAAGAATTCCCTAATCTGCTGGAGGAGCAGGGTCTGGGATGGAGAGGAGGGTCCCTTCCTTCTCTCAGCAGCCTTGGTGGCCCTGCCTTGCTGCACCCACTGGCTCACTGGCTCACTGGCTCTCTGGACCAGGCTGCCAATGGCTGAGGTAGAAGTGCATTGAGATAGGAGCGTTCTTCTTTTTTTTTTGGTACTGGGGATTAAACCCAGGGGCACTTAACCACTGAGCCACATCCCCAGCCCTTTTTTTTTTTTATTTTGAAACAGGGTCTTGCTAAATTGCTTAGGGCCTCGCTAAGTTGCTGAGGCTGTCTTTGAACTCTTGATCTTCCTGCCTCTGCCTCCTGAGCCGCTGGGATTACAGGCGTGGCTACTGCGTCCAGCTTAGATAGGAGCATTCTTGAGCTGTCTGCATAAGGTGGGTGTGCTGCTTTTGGAAGGTCCTTCAAGTTCAGAATACAGATGTGTATTGGGGACTGGTCACAAACCTGACCAAGGACAGTTTTTTGGCTTTTTTCATGTTTCTTTCCCTTGTCCCCTTTTAGTCTCTGAATGACTTAATGGGGCCCTTTTCTGTTTTCTGACTTCCCTTAAAGCCTCCCTTGGTGTTGGGGCTTTTCTTTTTCTTTTTGGTGATGCCAGGGATCAAGCCTAGGCCCGTGTGCACCAGGCATACACACCACCACTGAGCTCCATCCCTGGCAGCCAGGGTTTTTCTCATAGTTCTGTTTTTGTTTTTGTTTGGTACTGGGGATTGAACCCAGGGGTGCTGTACCATGGAGCTGCGTCCCCAGCCCTCTTATAATTTTTACTTTTATTTTTTGAGATAGATTTTTGCTAAATTGCACAGGCTGGCCTGGAACTTGCAGTCCTCCTGCCTTGGCCTCCTGAGTCACTGGCATGACGGGCAGTGCCAGCTCTCAGTTTTTTTGAGGATTTCCCGAGTTCCACAGGTTGACCCTTCTTTGTTGACCCTGTAGTAATAGGGGTCCGTGGCTTAACTGCTGCTCACTGCAGTCATGTGAAGGTGGGTGGGTAGAACCCCAGAGCCCAGAGCCTTACTGCTTACCTGGAGGATTCAGGTGCTTCCCCTGCCCTCCAGTTTCTGCGCTGGGGCGAGACCCGGCCTCACCATCCAAGTCCACAATACAGATGTGTGTTGGGGACCATCCAAGACCTTATTGCCAGCCTGGTCTCTGCTGCTTTCCCACCCAGTACTTCTCCAGGGGCTCAGCTGGGTGGAGGTTAACCGGCAGTTGGCAGAGTCCTGCCCTCTAGAGCTTTCATTCTAGCCGCGGCTGATAGAAGAGAACAGTGTGATTCCAGATGGAAATACCCTGTAAGGACAGCGAGCCCTGCAGTTAGCCTAGGGTGTTGAAGGAGTCATTTACACAGGCAGCTCAGGGAAGGCCTCTGAGGCGACATCTAGGCCGAGGTCTGCATGGTGGGAAGAGCTGTCGAGTCTTGGTGTTCAGTGAGTGCAGGGCCCCCGACCTCTTCCCTGTGCATCAGATTCCTTGTCTGCACGCTGATGGTGGCAGTACCTGTCCCCTCGGCAGCAAAAAAGGGCTGAGGAGTCATCAGCTGCCCCTGCCATTGTCGTCCTGCTGCTGCTGCTCGTCCTGTGTCAGCTGGCGCCGCCATGCATTTCCCACTTTCCCCTGCCACCCTACAAGGTAGTGCCAGCACACCCCCTTGCCCTCAGTAGACTTGGTTGCTTAGCTTCCTGTTATTGACAGATGAGGCCCAGGCACTTTGCATGCACCTGGGGCCACCATAGCCCAGGCTGGTCCTCCTTCCCAAGCTCTTCTCGGGATTTTCTCCCTCCTTCCCGAGTCATCTGATGGTACACATCATCACTGCCTCTGCTGCTATTGTGTCTGTCCGCATGCAGACATGTCTCTGGGCTGCTGTCCATGCACTGTTCAGGAAGGAGTCTCACATCCTCTGAAGGGGCTGTCATCTGAGGGATGGGAGCAGATTTAGCTGCCTGGGTGTTCTGGATGCCAGCAGGGTCGTGTGGCTCAGAAAGCCTGGATGGCACCTGGCTGGGCTGACTTGCTCCTTGTTCCTCACCCAGGAGGTGTACCCTTGCCAAGTGTGGAGCTTGAGCAGAGCCGGGGCTGGTGACAGCATGACGAGCGAGGTGATAGAAGATGAGAAGCAGTTCTACTCGAAGGCCAAGACATACTGGAAGCAGATCCCACCCACGGTGGACGGCATGCTTGGGGGGTATGGCCACATCTCCAACATCGACCTCAGCAGCTCCCGGAAGTTCCTGCAGAGGTTCCTGAGGGTAGGCAGGTCTGATGTGCACTCCAGGAGGAGACGCTGTGGCTCTGGTGGCACCGGCGGGGCTGCATGGGGAGCCACCTGCACATGAAACACTGCCAGCTCTCTGGTCCCCTATCAGTGCCTGCCACCGAGGCCCTAGAGCTGGGGGGTGGGGGTGCAACTTCTAGATTGTCGACTGTCTCAAGGCTGCAGGCCGGAGCTGATATGCTAGGGGACTCTTAGGTACTGGAATCTAAGAGTCTTCCTTAAGACTCTTCTGTTGCTGGGGACGAGGTGTCCTGTCGTGTCCGTGGGTGCTGGGCTGTGGGTATCGCCTCTTCTGCAGCCTCCTAGTTTCCAGGTCTTGATGCTGCTGCTCCCCACCCCTCTGTGCCGTGCTGGGTGCTCGTGTCTGGAGCCTTCCCTGGGCCTGCTCCCTCTCGCCCCCTCCCTGGCAAGCACTGGAGGGAACCATGCTCTGTCCCAGAGGCCAGGGACCAGAGCCAAGGTGGGGGGCGCTGGCAGCTAGTGTGGCTCAGGAATGTCAAGGGGCCGCTAAATATATCTGTCTGCCGTCCACTCACTATAGACTTGCTTCTTAAAAGGCAAAGTGGGACTTATTGGGGAGGGTCCTGCTGACGCAGGCACGCGGGCCTCACTGCCCGTGGGGTGCAGATTGGGCCAGAGGCCAATGCCACACAGCCTGCATGACATGACACAGCCTGCCACTCATGTTCCATCTTCACTCCATTATTCACCAGTTTTCCCTCTTCCAGTTCCTGTGGGAACCCACTCTTGTTCTCATTTCTGGGGTCTCGGGAATGGGAGTTCAGTGCACCACCCTTCACGTGGAAATGGCTGTTCTCCTTAGAAACATGAGGCCCAGCAAGAGTGTCCCTATGACCAGCTGGTGCCGGGCCCTGACTGCAGTCGGATTCCCAGGCTCAGGAGGAAGGCCCCTTTGCAGTGACAGGGTTCCTGTGAGTTATGCTTGCTCTGCTTTTCAGGAAGGCCCAAACAAGACAGGAACTTCCTGTGCCCTGGACTGTGGAGCTGGCATTGGGAGGATCACCAAGCGGCTGCTTCTGCCACTATTTAAAGTGGTGGATATGGTCGACATGACAGAGGACTTTCTGGCCAAAGCCAAGAGCTACCTGGGGGAAGAAGGCAAGAGGGTGAGGAACTACTTCTGCTGCGGTCTGCAGGACTTCAGGCCGGAGCCGGGCTCTTATGATGTGATCTGGATCCAGTGGGTGATAGGTGAGTATCCCGCAGCCCTCCCTCCTGCCTGCACCTGTCCTGCCACTCAGGCTCCCCGGGCCTGTGAGGAGAGGGCCTCAAGGGCAGGTCTTCTCTCCTAGACTTTGTTTTAATTAAATACCTGCCACCTGTCCAGGGGCAGCTTTTTGAAAAATGTTAAATGGCCAGTGCCTTTCTGCATTCGAGTGAAACTGAGCTTTGTTAAGAGTTTTAGAGTAAGGTAGAGAGTATGACTTGCAGGAGCAGTCCTGCTGATGCCCCAGGTGGGCCTCCTGGCCTAACCTGCCTAGGGTGCTGTGCCTTGGCTGCTGACCCTCGTAGGCAGCACCACCCTGCTGTGGCCCTCTGGGCCTATCCCTCCCTGTACACTGTGTGGACTTCAGGGAAGGTGGTTTCGGGTGCTCCTGCTTCACTTGCCCCTCTGCCTAGTCCTAGCGTAGGAGGGACAGGTGGTGTGGCACGGGTGTCAGGCTGGAGGCACCTTGTCAGCTTCAGTCCCAGCTTCAGGCTTAGGAGACTTCTGAGCTCCAGTGGCTTCTTAAACAAATGGGGCTTAGGATTGTTGAACACAGTGGCTGAAGAATGCTTCCCATGCACTCCACCTCACCCCTGGTGACCGTGCCTTCGCCCTCCACAGGCCACCTGACTGATCAGCATCTGGCCGAGTTCCTACGGCGCTGTAAGCAGGGCCTCCGCCCCAACGGCATCATCGTCATCAAAGACAACATGGCCCAGGAGGGCGTGATCCTGGACGATGTGGACAGCAGCGTATGCCGGGACCTTGATGTGGTCCGCAGGATCATCCGCAGTGCAGGCCTCAATCTCCTGGCTGAGGAGCGACAGGAGAACCTCCCTGACGAGATCTACCATGTCTACAGCTTTGCCCTGAGATGAGCTGCGGTGGCTGGAGAGGCCAGGGACCAGAGCCAAGGTGGGGGGCGCTGGCAGCTAGTGTGGCTCAGGAGTGTCAAGGGGCCGCTAAATATATCTGTCTGCCGTCCACTCACTATAGACTTGCTTCTTAAAAGGCAAAGTGGGACTTATTGGGGAGGGTCCTGCTGACGCAGGCACGCGGGCCTCACTGCCCGTGGGGTGCAGATTGGGCCAGAGGCCAATGCCACACAGCCTGCATGACTCCGGTGCACTTGATGCTCACTTCGTGGGAACTGGTGGTCACTCCACAGGTGCCTGCCTGGTGGGGAGTCGCCCCTAACTTAGTTACAGAGGCCTGGAGGTGTGAAGTAATGTGGTCTTTACCAGGGAAAGCGGGTTGGGCAAAATACTGGCCAGGTGAACCCAGAACGGCACCTGCCAGGTGGAGCCATTTATGGGATGTTCGTGGCCCAGGACCTTTTTGGTGATGAGACCCTGGTATCTTTCTTTTTTTTTTTTTTTAATATTTATTTTTTAGTTTTCGGCGGACACAACATCTTTGTTTGTATGTGGTGCTGAGGATTGAACCCGGGCTGCACGCATGTCAGGCCAGCACGCTGCCGCTTGAGCCACATCCCCAGCCCCATGAGTATATATGATTTTTTCTTTTTGGTGGTACTGGGAATTGAACCCAGGGCCTTGAACATGCTAGGCAAGTGTTCTACGACTGAGCTATGTCCCCAGCAGACCCTGGTATCTTTCATGTCACAACAGCCTGCAGCCAGGGGAGACATCTGGCTGGCCTTCACTGTACTTGGGGGGGTCCTTCATGGCAGGCACTTTCAGACAAAAATAAAAGGACAAATCCCTGTGCTCTGAAGGCCCTCCCCAGGCCAGAGAGGTGCTCTGTGGGGAGTTGTTGCCCCAAGTGCTCTGTCTCCTCCCCTCCCACCCCTTCCTCCTCACTGGCTGCTGCTGGTCCTTGACCCTGAACGAGAAAGGAAGACTAGAATCTTATATAGGACCCTTGAGCGAGGCCAGGAATTTCCGTTTAATTTTGTAATATAAACATACCACGTCAGTCTCAGCTTATTCCCAAAGGCATATACAATGACAACATGACTGGAAGTGACCGTGAGGGATCGATGCTGGGTAGGGCAGGTGGCATCTGGTTTTGGTGGTTGGCTCCCAGCAAGCTACTCAAAACCTGACCCTTAGGAGGGGCTTTTCCCTGGCTTTGCACTCATGATTGCTTCTGGCAGAAGGCATGCTCCCTGAGACCCTGGGTTTGGCACAGTAGAGCACAGCCCTGGTACCCTGGTGAGCAGGGCCACAGGCGACCCAGCCCCTGATGGGGGGAAGCCATCAAGTGTCAGCCACGAGAGTCAGCAGGGGTAGGCCTCGAAGGGCAGCCTGTGGTGGCCTTTGGTGCCTTCTCCCCCAGCTTGCCAAAAGCACTTCTTGAAACAGATCTGGAGTGAAGAGGCATGGGTAGGACCTCAGCTGGGCGGCAGCCACAGCTTCCCTCTAGAAGGTTCTAGTTATGCCTCCACACAGGACAAAGCAGAAGCTGGCAGCTCCAGGGGCTGCCTAGACTGAGTGCTGCCTGGCTCCTGCAGACACCTGGCTCCCCTCCAGCACAGAGGCAGAAACTCAATCCATCTACACAACTATTCTGCCCAGAGTAGACTGAAACTTGGGTTGGGGGCAGGTGCCAGAAAGAAGGGACAGATGTACCTCTCCCACTAGAGCAGTTACCTCACCACTAGAGCGGTCACAGCTATAGGCTTTGTGCTTAGTAAGGTTAAGCCTTACCTCCCAGATCAAAGGACCCTCCCCTGGGGTCACCACAAGTGCCAAGTCTACCAGCAGGTGGGGGTTTAAGTTGTCCAAACCCTGTCCCCTAGTCCAGCACCTGTCAGCTGTCATCCTCTTCTGTACCACTGTGCTCACTGAGCAGGTACCACTTCAGCCTGTCCGGCAGGGGCAGGGCTTTGACCTTCACATCCACAGGCCACGGCTGGAGGTAGAGCCGGATGTACACGCGACACAGGTGCTTGAGGGGTGGGGGGTAGCTTTCCAGCTGCCTCAGTGAGGAGTGCAGGGCCTGGATCTTTTCTGCCAGGCTGCCCACCGGGTGGACATCAAAGTTCTGGGGCAGCTGGAGCCTCTGGGAGTTGGTCACCATGAGGTCCAGGACAGTCTCAGCTTTGCGCAGAAGGTCCACGTGGCTCTCATCTTCTGCACAGCCCGGGTGGGAACAGAGCCTCTCAAAGATGATGTGGAAGCCAGACCAGCAGGACGCGCCGTGGAGGGAGCAATTGTAGGCAGCCCCAGACTCCAGCAGGAAGCGCAGGAGGGGGAAGTGCAGCTTGAAGCTCTTGAGGCAGATATGCGTGAGGGACTCATGGGCAGGGCACTCGCTGGGGTCAGCCCCGTGGGCCAGCAGCAGCTGTGTGACTTGGAAGCAGAATTGGTTGATCATCTGAGCCTCCTCTTTGTCCCCGCCCACGGTCTCGCCAAGCAGGAAGATGATGTAGGTGAACACAGTGTCCCCATCTTTGGTGGTGGCCTTGACATCTGCCCCTGGAAGAGCCATCAGAAAAAAAAGGTGGGAGGATGTCTGCAGCCCTCACCAGGCAGGGAAGGGGGGGAAGCAGAAGCTACTGTGGGTGAGAGGCTGGGCTGGGGCATGGGCAGCCTCACCTCCTTCCAGCAGGAGCCGGATGTTGTCAGTGTTGTGGACCTGCACCCCATCGCTGCTGGCCAAAGCATGCAGCAGAGCAGTCTTCCCTAGAGAGGGACAGGAGGAAGTGGAGGCCAGGGCGCTGAGGTCAGGACAGCCCCACGGGTAGAGGTGGCAACTCTCCACCTCTACCCGTGAGGCTTCAAAAAAGCATCAAAGAACTTTAAAAACTTACCAGGGCTGAGGGGGACAGGCTTCTGGCCATCTTTTTCTACCCACACAAATCTGGAGTAGATTTAGGGGTTTTCTGTACCCCAAGCTGCTGAGGCCAGCTGGGCCTCTCTTCACAGCAAGCCACTATCTCCAGAAGCTGATGCCCATTCCCATCTCCTATAGAAGGGCCTCAGGGCTGGCAGGGGACAATGACTGCACTGCCCCTCCAAAGCCTCTGGACTCCGAGCTACGGCGAGTCAGCAGATCCACCCTGCACCAGTCGTGCCGTGCCACAGCCAGGCTGCCTCCAGCCAACATGCCAGACACCCCCGGGTCACCTGGTTTCCCTCACAAGGTGCCCAGGGCCCAGGCTGTCCCACTTTCCTTTGAGGCACCTACCATGCTTGTCGGCTGCGTTGACATCGGCTCCTAGGTCCAGAAGGCGCTGCAGGCAGGGCAGGCGCTCGGGCTCCTCACTGGCCAGATCCAGGGGGCTGCTCTCATGGATCTGAGCCAAGACAGCACCAGCTGGGTTGGTGTGGGGGCTGTGGGCTGCTTTGGGACCCTGGTGCATTCCCCCTGCGAGGCTGGGCCAGCTCTTACCCGGTCCCTCCGGTTGATGTCAGCCCCGTGGCGCACCAGCAGCTCCACCATGTCAGGCTGGTTTCGGAGAACGGCAATGTGCAAGGCCGTGTAGTAGGTGACAGGGTCTGAAGGCAGACAGCACAGGTCAGTCCTGCATCAGCGAGTTTTCACAGGGTCCAGGGCCTGGCCTTGGAGCCCAGCACCAGCACTCGCCCCAGAAGCCGCAGGACTGGGCCCTCTCAACGTTGTCCTCACCAGGTACTAGAGGGCCCTGGGGGAGATCTGGGGCCACTACTTGACCCGTGTGGGCCTTAGTTTCCTCTTCTATATGACGGGCCATAAAACTGCCCTCCTTTTAGCTCGCTGGGGGAGTCACTCACTGAGTGGCTGCTTCTTGGCTGCTGTGCTAGAGCAGGGCCACAGAGCAGGTTCCTGGGATCCGGCTGAAGGACTTCAAGCCAGACCCTCCTTCCTCAGCAATCCCAGGAGCCCCAGAGCCTCTGAGCCTGTGTCCATGGTGAGGGGAGACAAGCCTGGCCACATCCTGGGTCAGCACAGACCTGCACTTGCTGTCCAAGCAGTCGTGCCCTCTCCTGACTCAGCTGTCCTCAGGGGAAAGCCACAGATGCCAGGAGAACAGTCCCATCACCACCCTCCCCGGCACTTATCAGCCAGAAGCTGCTTCTTGCAGAGACTGACACCCAGCGTGCAGTGTGGCTTATCTGTCACCTACCCCCCCTCCCCCACCCATGGCATAAGCAAAAACACAGGACAGCTCAGAGTGAGTGGCAGGAAATCACCTTCCCTTAGCTCCGGGCACAGTGCCAGCAGCCGCATTTCCACACTAATGGAAGCGGGATTAGGCTGGGAGCTGGCAGGTTTGCTGAATCAATCATGGCAGAGCAGCAGCACACTCGCTGGGGGCAGAGGGAGCAGGAGCTTTTGAAAGCCTGCAGGGGAGTGGGAGGCTATCCAACAGGGGCTTCCCTGGCTCTTCCGGGCTCCAGCTGACCTTCAAAGTTGAGATTGGCCCCATTCCTCAGGAGAACATCAGCTGCCCGCGTCAGCCCCAGCTCAGCCATCTTCAGCAGGGCGTTGCTTACGCCTTCCTGGTAAAAGGGAGAGCGGGCCTTCTTCTCCAGCAGCTCAGTGAGAACGAGGATTCGGCTCTCCTCGCTGGCAGCATAACTGGGCCTGGGGCAGCAAGAGGCAGACCAGCTGAGGCCTGGAACCACGGTGGGACCGGGATGCCCTGCTTAACCACCCATGAAAACGGGACCCTGACAGTGGAGCAGGAAGTCCTTCTTGGGAGGTCTGAAGAGGAGAGAGGCTGGGCTTTCTAATTCGCAGCAGACTCCACCGCCCTGTCTGGGTACACAGCCTCACACTTGGGCTGTTGGGATTGCAGGGAACCTTGGAGTCTGGAAGCCAGAATCATTGACACGCCTTCTTCAGGAAGCCCTCACACTTGGAGACATCCTTTGCTCCCTGAGCTGCAGGATGCCCCCCATGGCTGGCCAGAGTGGTCAGCAGAGGCCCCTTCCCCTGTCACCAGCTGCCCTCCAGCCCAACCCCACCCCAGCTCGCCCACAGCCCTCCGCCCTTACTGGCCAGCACTATTAAGAGCTACATTGGCTTTCCCTAAAAGTTCAGGCAGGGACAGCTCCACGCTTTGCACCCAGCTTTGACAATGTCCCAAACTCCTTCATAAGCTGCCACCTCCTCCTCGGGTGAGGGCTCCCTTCTCGGTATTCCCACTCGCCCTCTCCCTAGTTACACCCATCAGTACCCCTTCAAACCGACTGGCTCAAGGTTCAACTTCACTGCTCCGCAGGATTTTCTCACCCCTTGGCTAGATCCTTGCTCTGCACAGGGGACAGAGCTCCTGGTAAAGGCTGGGGCACCTCAACGGGCCCTGTAAGCTTCACTGCACTGTCCTTGCCCAGCACCACCTCAGAGCTCGGGAAACACCTGCACTTTAGAGAATCTCCTAGCAAACAGCTAAGAGTGTCCCAGCTCCCACCAAAGGTCCTGACTGGACTGAGGTCAAGGCCTGCTCGAAATTCCAACGGACAAGCCCCTGCCCACACGCGGACCCCTTTCCTCTGTACATCGAGCAATTGCTTATGCCTGTCGGCCTCTCTGCAGCCGAAGCACCACCAAGGCTGG
Organism: Marmota monax; assembly: GCF_021218885.2. Classification (NCBI taxonomy): domain Eukaryota; kingdom Metazoa; phylum Chordata; class Mammalia; order Rodentia; family Sciuridae; genus Marmota; species Marmota monax. The sequence continues at coordinate 21,843,574 of NW_026692912.1, forward strand.
GGCCCGTTAGCTCACCCCAAGCGCCCGGCACAGCAGGCCGTGCGTACTGCCCACTCACTCCCCTACACCTTCCCCGCGGCTCACCGAGAGGCCGGTCGCCCACAGAAAAAACAAACGGCCACAACAAGGTCCTCTTCGCCCTGCTCTGGGGGCAGGATGGAGGCCCTCACCGACTGTACCCTGCTTCCCCGCACGGGATGGGGCGCTGGGCGGAGGCCCGCCGACACCCGCCCTGGGGTCTGTCTGCCCTCCCGGGCGCTGCCCGGGAGCACTCTCGCCTCGCCAGGGCTCGGCGCGCAGGAGCTCGCGCTCCGAGCTCGCAACCGCGGCTTCGGCCCGAGGCCCCGCATCTGCCCAAGGACACAGCCGCCCCGCCCGGCCCCGCCCGGCCCCACCCGGCTCGTGATGACCTAGTGGACGCAGCACCGGGTCGGAGCGCCTCACCCGTCCAGGGGCTCCTGCCGCTCGGGGTCCTGGATCCCCAGGGCGCCCAGGATGGCGTCCACCAGCGGCTGGTACTCGAAGATGATCCTGCGGAAGCCGTGCAGGAACGGCATCGCGGCGGCGGGGCGCGCAGCCCGGCTCCTCTCCGCGAGGCCGAGACTCCAGCCGGGCGTGGTACAGCGGCGGCGGGTCCCCCGGGGTTAAAGCGGTCCTGACTCCGCACCGGGCCGAGTCCACCGCCCAGGTCGCCGCTCCGTGCCGGAAGTGATCCGAGCTCTCCCACTTCCGGCCAGCGCCGCTCCGGGAAGCGCGCGCGGCTATAGCGCCCCCTGCGGACTCGGAGGACCGCGGCACGTGCGGGGACGCGACCGGGCGCGGACCCACCGGGAGTGTGCGGGGCGGTGGGGGGGGCGCTCCGCCCAGGGCGGGCCGAACCCGCCGGTCCCGCCCGCGCCGCCCGCCTGCCTTCCCGCCCTTGGCCGCTGGGCGCCCTCCGAGCTCCGCCCGCCGCGCGCCGGCCCCGCCTCGGGTCACGCCTCCCCCGGGCCAGCGGCGGCACCCCGAGCGGCGCGACGAGGACCGCCCTCCGCGCGCCCAGGCGCAGGGGACGGGACCTTTCGTCTGTGCGGCGGCTCCGGCTGCCTGCCTTTTCCGCCCTCCGCCTGGGTGGACTCGGTGGACTCCCGTCTCCTCGTTTGTAGTGACCACTGCCCAAGGTCCCCGCAGGTGTCGGGTGGGTGGGGTCGGCATCTGCCCTCCGGCCGCGTTTGCGCCTCTGCAGCCCCGAGCCCCCCCCCCTCCGCTGAAGCCCACCGGGAAGGGTGCTGGCCTTAAAGGCCCATTTCAAAACAACCCGATTTACCTTTTTTTTAGTTGTAGATGGACACAATACCTTTATTTTGTTTTATTGTATTTATTTCATGTGGAGCTGAGGGTCGACCCAGTGCCCAGTGCGTGCTAGGCAAGCCCTTTGCCACTGAGCTGCAGCCTCAGACCCACAACACCAAAGACAAAACAGACTTCGTCGCCAAAAAATCCGCAGCCCGTCGAAGACCAGCGTTGGGGATCTGATAGGATAAAGGATGCAGTAGGAGCTGGATAATTGCTGGCTATTATTATTGTTAACCAGGTAATGCAGACCATACAAGCTATGGAAACCACATCAGGCCGCCTAAAGGGGCAGGAAGGAGGGGTGTGGGCGGCAGCCCGGTCAAGCCCCTTTAAGACAATGCCCATTTGGGCTACTCAGAAGCAACTGTGGGTCACAGTGGCACCCAGGGCACCTCTGCCTTTGTTTCTCGCCCCAGGAAGGAATGGCTCCTCCCTGAGTGACACAGGAACATTTTGCTCACACAGAAATGGAAGTTTCCAGTTTGTCTTGAAAAATTAGAAGAATCGAGTTCCCAGGTGGCACAGTGAGCGCCCGGGTGGTGCATCTGCTCCAGTGGGCCCCCCTTTCCCATTGGGAGTTGAGATAAACACCCGCCATGCTCTAAGTGCTCCTTCCTCCCACCTCCCCTGAATGCCAAGTTCCAGAATGGCACGCCTGCCCGCCAGGCCCTCTCACTGATCCAGGGTTGTGGCTCCACCACACGGGGGAAGACTGAGCTTGGCCTGGCCTGGGCTGCCCAAGGACACGGGACAGGTACCGGAGAAGCCCCTCGGTGGATGGGGCAGAGCTGGGGGGACAACCTGGCACAGCCCTGCCTCACCCTAGTCTCCTGGGTTGCTGCAGTAAAGTGTGGATCGCATCCCTCGGATTTCTCAGGGGATTGTTTCCAGGACCCTCAAGGACACCAAACCCAGCAGATGCTTAAGGGCCTTAAGTAGAAAGGCATAGTAGTGTTTGCACATGAGCTCTGGCTCCCCCCACACTCTAACCACCCCTAGCTGGGTGGCGTGTGCAAAGCACTGTGGGCTCCATGCCAGTGTCCTAGTGTATTGTTTGGGGATAATATCAAGAAAAAAGTCTGTTTGTGTTTGGTACAGACACAATTGCTTGTTTGATTTTTCAGGGGATTTTTTTTGTTGTTTTGTTTTGTTTTGGGGTACCGGGGATTGAACTCAGGGGCATTCAACCACTGAGTCACATCCCCAGCCCTATTTTTTTTTAATATTTATTTTTTAGTTTTCAGCGGACCCAACATCTTTGTTTGTATGTGGTGCTGAGGATCGAACCCAGGCTACAGGCATGCCAGGCGAGCACGCCACTGCTTGAGCCACATCCCCAGCCCCCCCAGCCCTATTTTGTATTTCCTTTATAACAGGGCCTCACTGAGTTGCTTAGCACATTGCTTTTGCTGAGGCTGGGTTGCAACTTGAGATCCCCCTGTCTCAGCCTCTTGAGAGCCGCTGGTATACAGGTGTGCCTCACCGCACCCAGCTCAACTTTCAGTTTTTGAGGTGCAACCTCACTATGCTGCCTGTACTGGCTTTGACTCTGGGGCTCAAGCATTCTTCCTGCCTGGGCCTCCGGAGTAGCTGAGCCTGCAGGTGCACCCTGCTGCACCTGGCTCACGGATGCAGTTTTTTTCCTGTAAACATTGTCTCTCTCTCTCTCTCTCTCTCTCTCTCTCTCTCTCTCTCTATATATATATATATATATATATATACACGCACGCACACACACACACACACATGCAAGTATTGTGTCCATCTACAACCACATATATACTGTTGTAGATGGTCACAATACTTTTATTTATTCATTTTTAAGTGGTGCTGAGGATCAGACCCAGTGCCTGACGCGTGCTAGGCGAGCGCTCTCCCTCTGAGCCCCAGCCCAGCCCCCTCTAAACATCTTCATTCTGCGCTTGGTCAAAACCATGGGCACAGAACCCACAGATCCAAAGGCAGAGCCATGACAAGCTCGCTGGCCTCGGACAACAGAAATGTGTCCTCTCACAGTTCTGGGCCCAGTCATTCAACCTCAAGGTGTGGGCAGGGTCACGTTTGCTCCAGAGAAGGCCCCGTCTGCCAGCCTCTGGCCACCGGTGGCTGGTGGCAGCAGTCCATGTGGCCTGCATCTCTGTGCCTCCATTCCAATTGCTCCTCCTTTCAAAATGACACCCATCACTGGTCTTGGAGCCCACTCTGATCCTGCAAGACCTCACCTTAACTTGATTACATTTGGAAAAACCTCTTTTTCTAAATAAGGTCACTTTCCAGGTACACGGCTAGGGCTTGAACGTGAGTTTTTAGAGGACAGCACTCGGCACAATCACACCCACTCCATGGTGATGCAGGCGTGGGCCTCTGGTCTCTGGGCCTCAGTTTCCTCCCTATAATTTAATGCCTTTCAACTCTTCATCCTGGAACCTACGAAGAGCTCCTTGATGTCCTGAGGGGCTCTGTCATCAGGGGTCACAGAAAAACTAAGAAGAAGGAACAGAGATTCCCCATGTACTCCCTGGGCCCACACAGCTTCCCCCACCATCAACGTTCCCACCAGGACAGCACATTTGTAGAGAGGGGCTGAGGGATGACAACCGGAGTAGCCATCACAGAGCTGGCTTCTACTTACAGGGCCCTCTCTACGTGCCGGGGACTGTGCTGTGCGCTTAACACACGGGGCTCCTGAAGTCCTAGGCCATGCTGCATCCATTTCACCAATGAGGAGACAGGCTCAGAGAAGTCAGGTGCTTGCCTGACATTGCACAGCTGGGCAGCAACTCCAGCCTAGTCTGCAACCCAGGCTGCAGTCAGACCTCTGGGGCTCAAGTTGTCCCCGGAGTTCCTCTGTCTCTGGGCTGCAGAAGATCTGGCCGTGCAGGAGGGAGGAGCTGACCTCTGTCCTCTCGCAGCCTTGGGTACCACACTGGAGCCAGGCCCCGCTGCCTGCCCGTCATCCAGGCTCCTATCCTTCGAAACTCTGTGCCCCTTGACCTCCCGCCTGTCAGCAAGGGCAACCTTGTTTCCTCCATCTGCCTCCCATTAAGGCTGTGTCGCTCAGGGCTGGATTCAGCTGCAGCCCTTCCCTCTCCTTTCCTCGCCAGAATCCCTCACTGCCTGGCCAAGCCAGCCCCTTCCTGCCACCCAGCTCCAGGGTACCCCAGCTGGATGGGGGTCCTGAGCGCCCACCTGGTGGGGGTGTGGGCCTGCCTCCTACTCCCCAGGAGTCACTCTGACTATCCAACCAACAGGTGGAGTAACCTTAATATATAAAGAATTGTCAAAAATCAATAAGAAGGCAAACACACACACACACACACACATTAGAAACATGGGCAAAAGACACACACAGGTGAGTCACAGGATGAAAAACTGTCAACAAACACAAGAGGCGGTGAGCCTCTCTGGCAGCCCAACAACAACCTTAATAGGCCACAGACGGGACTTCCTACCCCTGAGACCCGTCCCCAGGCACTCGACAAAGCAGGTGACTGAGTGGGAGATTCTATATGATCCCGTGGAGGAGGCGTGTGCTTGGACAGGGATCCTTCCTGAGGTTGAGCTCCAGCTTGGTGTTTCTGGAACCCAGACCTTTGCTCTCCCTTGGTCTTACACATATTTTCTACTTTTTTTCAAACGACTGTGTCTTACCTGGGACTCAAAACCCTACTTCACCGAGGCTGAGAATCGGCCCTGACATGAACTCCAGGGTGGGGCCCAGGTGTGTCCAGCTGTGTCTCCCTCTGTGGCCGCCCTGCCCTGGGCCCTCCCAGCCTGGCTTGGAGCAGCCCGCCTCTGCCCCCAGTGGTGGGAAGAGGAATGGTCACTGACAACAAGGGCAGCCTTAACCTGGGGGCGCCCATGTCCCCTGAGTTAGGTTAGAAGCCCAACACCCATCAGGTCTTTGACTCTCAAGACACCCTGGAGGTAAGGGACCTGGTGTGCAGGCCCAGGAGGGCCAAGGAGAGGGGTGGGCGACCTCGCTCGGTGCCTGGCTCTTGGTTCTCATTTCCTCTCACACTTGCTCTCAAAAGCGCTTGCGTGTACACACACACACACACACACACGCACGCACACGGGCACACACAGGTTCACGCCGACACGCCCACAGATTGCCAGTCTCTTACACACTCACAAGCACACCCGAAGCCCACTCACCATCCCAGACACAGCTGGACTGGTCACTCACACACACCCTGTCGGGACATGTCGCTCTAGGCACCCAGTGTCCCTAGTCCCATCCATGCATCCCCCGTGGCCACTCCCTCCAGGAGGGGTGGTCAGCAGCCAGGCCTGCCCTTTGCCAGACCCTGCAGGTGGCGGGAGGGGAGAAAAGGAAGGGGCCCCCTTTTCTTTCTGTTCCTTCTTTCTTTCGAGCTGCCCATCAAGTGGGTACTGGGGAAACCTAGTCACCACCCCAGGTCTCTCTCTTGTGTGGTGGCCAGCCCCCAGCTCCAGCCCCTCAGAGGGCTGGGGCATCAAGACACAGAGTGGACGGGCTGCGCATCTATCTGAAGTGTGGTCTCAGCCACCGTCCTCCCTCTGCCCCCTTCTCTGGCCCCAGCCCCCCTTCCTTTCCCCTCCTCCTCCCCCACACCCTGACCCCACCCTGACCCCTGACCCTCATGACCCAGAGTGTCACTGGGAAGGTCCAGTTTGCTTGGCCCTATTTGGCCACAGCCCCTGGGCTGGAGGGACAGGGCCCAACTCATGAGCCTCCTCCATGGGCTACGGCGGGGACACAGGCCTGGGCTCTGGCGCTGGAGCTGGTGCCGGCCACTGGGAGGACCTTCCATTCCCCCATTCTGCTGGCTGCCTCAGAAGACCCGGGAGCATTTCCTGCTGAGAAAGCCCCCAGGACTCCATGCTCCCAGTGGCTGCCCTGCCCCCCCCCCCGCCCACCTCCCCTGCTGGCCAGAGCCCCTGCTCCAAGGGACCTAGTCGATGACTGACCCAGACACTGCTGGTGGGTCCTGTGCTTGGTCAGAACCAGGGACTCTGAGACCACGTATGGGCCAGGCCAGGCCTGGTGGAGCCCAGCTCAGAGCCTCCGAGCACTGCCATGGGCCCTGTTCTCTGCCACCCTGAGTCAGACATCAGGCCCCTCCTGGTCCCCCAGCTCTCCCAGGTGAGGAGAGTCCTCAGGGACCCCAGAGGTGCTTGGAGCCCCTTGGACCCTCGTGCTGGACACCACAGGTTCTGGGGCCTAGGCTCAGGCCTGGCCCTCATGCAGCCTCCCTGGGAGGGGGGCCTTGCCTAGATTCTTCCCACTGCAGAAGTCAGGGGTCCTCTTGGGAGCCACACAGGCAGGGGCTCTGCCCATGACCCCAGTCACGGGGAATAGCCCAAGGACATGTCCTTGACCGTCCCGGGAGATCTTCGCCTCTTTTTTGCTGGTCAGCCTGCCTCTTCCTCTCTGGGTCCCGGGAAGCAGATCTGTGTGACCTGGCCAGGGCCTTGCCCTTCTCAGAGCTTTGGACATCCTGCCCCAGGGGGTTGGAAAGGGTGCCAGGAACCCAGCTTGCCCTACCTCTGGCGGGGAAGTAGACCCGGTGTCCTGATTCCAGAGATTCCCCCTTCCCAGAGACCCCTGGGGCACCCAGCTGGCCTCAGTCCTGGCCAGCCACTCCAGAGACAGTCGGGGAGGGGACGGCTCTGCACCTCCAGCCCCGCCCAGCAGGCCCTGCCAAGAGTGGTCAGGAGGACGTGGGCCCTTGGGGAATGGGGAGGGCAGAGGCGGGGGCCAGGGTCCTTTGTGCTCCCCGGGAAGCCCCCCTCCACCCCCGCCGGCCTGTTTGGCAATGCCGACAGCAGGGCAGGAAGGACCCGTCGGCCATCCGTCAGGGAGACAGAGTGGGCCCGAAGGCTGCCGCCTGAGGAGGGGAGCTGGGGAAATCTGATCATTAAGAACCCCTCCTGGCTGTCTGGGGGAACTTAATTAAATTTCTGGAGAGGCTGAGAGGGGGCCACATCTGGAACCAATATGTGGGCTTTGATTTTTTTCCTCCTCTCTCCTTCCCATCTCACTGCTGTAAAGGGGAACAGAGCAGAGCCTCGGAGAGCCACTTCCTCGGGGACAGGATTCCTGGCAGATTGAGAAGGGGAGACAGAGACCAAAACCAAAAAGTGAGACTGCGACAGAGACAGTGCAGGAAGGCAGAGATGGATGGAGACTCGGCGAGGAGGAGGAGGAGGGCGGCCAGGCAGGCGCGGTGGGGTCGGGCCCACTGTAGAGGTGGGGAGAGGAAGTCCCAGAGTCCCCGGGCATCAGCCTTTACAAGCTCCCGTCCTGCTTGGCACACAGGTGGAGCCTCCGGACACTCCCCGGGGGCAGATCCTGCCATTCTCCCCGTTTATAGCTGAGGGGAGGGGACTTGCCCAAGAGGACAGGGCACAGGAGTGGCAGGGCTGGGACTTGAACCTGCGCCTGTCTTGATAGTGTCTAGACATGTGCATGGGCCACTTTGACTGGAGCGACCTCTTTGATGCTCCAGGGAGGGCGGTGTGGGTAGTGGGCCACGAGGGTGCTGGCAGGGCTGTGATAAGCCGGCCTCGCTGGGCGGGCAGCCGAGGAGGAGGTGGGTCCTACTCTGGCAGGAGTTGTCTGGGAGGGGAGGGGATAGCAGAGACCCCCATAGGTGATGGCTAGCGGTGCGGGCTCTCGGTGGGCCTCCATCCCTCAAGATTGAGCCTCAGACAGTGGCCAGGCCTCTCTCTCAGCCAGCTTCCTGCACATGACCCTGTCCCTGGTCTCCAGGGTTACAGGTCCCCTCCCAGTCCTGGACCCACATGCCCAAAGCAGCTCCCACCAGCCAGGCCGCAGGGAGAGAGGTGGACTTGAGCGTGGGTGGCAGCCCCCCAGGGTGCCTCTCCTCCTCCCTGCAGGCCAGTGCCAGCCCGTGCCACTGCTTCAAGGTGGCTTTGGCCCCTGCAGAGACCTCACTGAGGAGGGGCGCTTGTCAGGAGCTACCTGGGGGCCCTGCCCCAACTCCACCCTGCTATGAGTGCAGCCTGGCCAGCCCCACTGGGTCCCCTATGTGGCCCTGGCCCAGCCCAGGGCAGGGAGGGGGAGGACCTTGGTACATTTTTATGGAATGGATGTCCCATGACCTTGGTGCACACAGAACAGTTTCAAAATGCCACTTGAGCAGGGCACCATGGCAACCTTATGATCCCAGTGGTGGGAGAGGGGGGGCTGAGCCAGGAGGACCGTGAGTTCAAGGCCAGCCTCAGGAACTTAGCAAGGCCTAAGCAACTCAGTGAGACCCTGTCTCATCAAAAGGGCTGGGGATGGGGCTCAGTGGTTAAGCACAAAACCAACCAACCAACCAAACAGCGAACCAGGACCCGTCGCCCTGGGCAGGGAAGGCTGGGCGCTCTGGGCGTCCTCCAGAGTGGGTTCTGTGCCCCTGCCCAGGGAGCCCCTCTCTGACACCACCCACCTCCTCGTGGCCCCCATCTTCTCGCTCCCTAATTCTCCATCAAGTATGGCCCAGCGACTTGTCCGCCGGCCTGCCCACAGAGTCTCCCCAGTGCCCCGGCCCACGCAGGCCAGGAAGGCGCTCCATAAAGACGTGTTGACAGAGCCACTAAGCCCTGAATTTAGACGTGGCCCAAGTGGGAGCCCCAGGAGAAGAGGGAGACACAGGGCAGGCCCTGCCTTCCGTCTGCTCTGGTCCAAGGAGCGACAGCGGTGGTGACCGTGGCTCTGCAGCCAGGGCAGGCAGACGAGGTGAGGGCCCCTGCTGCAGCCTGTATGGCCTTGTCCCTACCCACTGGGCAGATGCAGACTGGAGGCTGGGGAGTCTGCGCAGCTGGCCCACAGGTGCCCAGGCAGGGACTGGAACTCAGATCTGTGTCGGCACAGTCATGGGCATAGCCACTGGGCCAGTCTGCCTCCTGGGGCGAGGAGGGAGCCCTTCAGGATCTGGGGAGCCCGAGCAGGGTGGTGGGGTGGGTGGGAGCCTAAGGAGGTGCCTGCCAGGCAGGTGATCCAGGGGGGCAGGGGCGGAGCTGGCCTGGCCACAGGGCCCTGCCAGGGGCCGCTGATCCCACAGGACTGTGTCCCGGTCCGGCCTGACAAGGTGATGATACACAGGATTCTAAATAAATGTCTCTCATTAGGCATGCGTTGTCTGGTGGGAGAAAAATGAAGCCCTGGCCCATGCTGCCTCCCTCTTCCAAAAAAGAGAAAAGGGGAGGGGGGTCCGCTGCTCTGCTGAAAAGGAAATTGCATTAATACAGATTGTTTTATTTAAAAAACCTTGACCTCGACTTCAAAAAGAGTCATCAGGCATCCTCCTTCCCAGAGGCCGCGAGCGATTACGGGAGGCCTGCTCATTTCTCAATGACTTACTGCCCAGGCGGCTGCCCGGGGACCGTGGGAGGGACCGGGCTAATTTAAGGCTCCCTGCAGAAAGGTGTGTAAATCTTTACATGTCTAGAGAAACTTCAGCCGACCACTAAGCCCGGGAAAGGAGAACTGGAAGAGCCCCTCCCCTCCCTTTTTTCCGTTTCTTTTCCCCGTTTGGAACTCTGATCTCTTTGATCATAAAAATGGTTGTATTTCACCCCAAAAATATCAGCGATCAACTAACGAAGGAAGTGGGAGCCCAGGGGGAGTTTCGCCGCCGATTAGACCCCTGGTTTAATTGTTTAGCGCCTGCCTGGGTGGGGCGGCTGTGAACACACCCTGCTGGCCAGGGTTCAAGAGCAAGTTATAAATAATAAGAACCATTAGATCCCCAATTAAGCAGGTGAGCCGAGAGCCTGCCTCCCCCCAGCCCCACCCCTCCTCCGCCCCGGCACCCGTCAGGCACACTCACCCCTCATCCGTGTGCACACCTCAGCCACCACGCAGTAATCACACCAAGATGTGGCTGGTCCCGAGAGGGACCAGCGGCCTCAGGGCTCCAGAGGGCTTTGTGCTGGCCCTGGGTTCCCCCAGGCCTCGCCTGTGCCCCGGCCTCAGGCTCCCTTCCAAGGGAGCAAGGGCAGGAGGGGTCCCGGCAGTTTACCAGGAGAGATCCCCCAGTGCCCTGTGGGTGGGTACCAGGTGGGGGGTCCTCTCTCCTCAGAGCCACCTGGGATAGGAGGGAGTTCTCCACCAAGGGGGGTCCTGGAAGTGGTGTCTGTCCTGCGAACCCACAGGCTACCATTCAGAAGGCGACTTTGCAGGGACAGTGGCTGGGTCCACTGAGTTCAGATCCCTTGCCGGGCTTCGAGGCCTGACCCACTAGGGAGGCTCCAGTGGGCAGTATGTGCTCAATAAATCACCGTGGGTGACTCACCCGGGGTCGTTTCCCACTGGCCTGTCTCCCTGGGAAGACTGCAGGGAGGAGGCTGCCCGGGGTCTAGGAACTAGCCTGGGTGCCAATCTTCACCCCCCCTGACCCCTGCACCAAGGAGGCACTCAACAGCAGCTTGTCCTTTGACCCCAGACCCAGATGCAAGACTGTCCCAGCTGGCTGGGGTCCCAGGAGCCCAGACTTACCTCTGTGCTACCCTGCTGTGGGCATGGCCCACCAAGCGGGCCAGACGTTTCCTGCCACTTGGGCAGTGGGGATACTGACCACTAGCCATCCTGCCAGCCGCTGGCTCACAGAAGAACCATGAATGGCACTCACTATGTGCCTGCTTCTCCTCTGTGAGGCTCCAGGGACACACAGAGGGACGTGAGTACCCCAGAGTTACGCAGGAAGTCCATGGGGCAGCTGCCCTCCAACAGGCCTAGCCCTGAGGAAGGTCTCTCTGGGGCCTTGGCTTGGTCAAAGCCTCTTCTCACAGCTGGAGTGATGTTTGCTGAGTATTTCCACAACTGGTCTTGTGTTAGGATTTTTCTTTGCTTGGACCATTTTGCTCGATTCTCTCAATGCCCCCGAGAGGCAGGTGCTATTACTTCCTCCAACTTACAGAGGAGAAAATTGAAACTCAGAGAGGTTAATGTCATCGTACAAAAGATAAAACAGGAAAACAAAGATCCATACGGAAGAAGGAGAAAGGGAAGCTAGTGCATTGACCTGCCATCTGAACAGAGTCCTCACATTGGCTTTGGGTTTCCTGGTAGCTAAGGCAAAAAGGGAAATGCAATGTGTCCTGTTATTTGGAACTTATTTTTAAAGGATAATTCTTCAAGAGGAGAAGATAACTTCCTAGCCCTAAATTCTCATGGAACAACTTGACGTGATGGTTAGGAGCCTGACAAAACTTAAGGGGACCCAAAGCGTAACCTGCCTGAGCCTCAGTTTCCCTTCCTTGTGTGAGAGTTGGGGAGGCTGTGAGACAAAGGGTAAGTGTAAGTGCTAGGCAAATAGCTGCTTAGGGAAAAGTGACAAGAAAATTCTGACCCTGTTTGGTGCAGATACAATTTTTTTCCCCAGCACTGGGGGTTGAATCCAAGCCTTCCTGAAAGCCCTGTCACCGAGCTCTGTCATCTCTGCACTACCATCCAACTTTTCCTTTAAATATTTTCCATCCCAGGTAGGATCCAGGGACGCGGAGCCCATGGATCTGGAGGGCTGATCGTAGAGTCCTGCAGTGGTCCCTGCGAACCGCGCGCCCCAGCCAGGGACTCCTCGTGGGGAGACCCAGGCTTGGAAAGATCCAGGCAGAGAGCTGACAGAGCCAGAGATCCTGCCCATCAGGCGGGCTCTGCTCTGCTTCCCACAGGGCTGGCCAGGGCCTGGGGTGACCAGGGAGCCCGCTGTGATCACAGCCTGACACAATATTTACAGAATGCTGTGATCTGTCACGGTCACGCCTGGTCACGTCTGAGTTACATCTGCCTGTGGTGTTTATGATCCCCCAGACGCGCAGCAGTGACCACGGTCTCACCAGGACCTTTGTGTGCCGTCCCTGCCCCACGGCCTCCTCCAGACAGCCCCTCGCGTGGGGTCAGGTGAGCCCGGGCTGCGGGAATCCATCTTGTCCTTGTCTCCATCTGTCTGTCTGTCTGTGACAGGGGCCCGGGCCTTGAGTGACTGACTGATGGTCACTCGGAGGTGCAAGGGCTACAGAAGACGCTGATATAGCTCAGTGCAGGACAGAAACAGAACTGTCCCAGGTTAGCCTGTAAACAGACACTTCACCAATAAGAAAAGCAAGTGGCCATTCTGTACCAAAGACACCTTCAGCAATAGTTCAGGATGCACAGATTGGAACACAGAAATGCCCTATGAAATTCAAGGGGAATGATTACAACAGCTCATGCCAGCAAGGAACCCGAGAAGCCCTCAGGAACGGACACGGGTGCAACCTTTTTGGAGGCAATATGGAAAAAGAGCCCAAAGTCTTAAATTTTCTTGCAGAATCTTTGACCCCGTGTGCGGATTTTCTACTTGTTGCTGTAGCATCTTGTCACACAAACTTGGGCCTCATGCATGGTAGGCGAGTGCTGGGCTGCACGCCTCTGTCTTTTGACAATATACGTTTATTACCTTACAGTTCTGGACGCGAGAGGTCCTGGGTGAAAATCAGGGTGCCAGAGGAGGCTCTGGGGTAGGACCTTCTGGAGAAGGCAGAGGAGAATGCTTTTTCCTGCTTCCCCAGTTCCTAGAGGATGCCTGCCTTGATTGTTGGCTTTTAAGATAACATTGGGCTAGGCGAGGTGGTGCACATCCGTAATTGCAGAAGCTCAGGAAGCTGTGGCAGGAGGCTGGTGAGTTCAAAGCCAGCCTCAGGAACTTAGTGAGGCCCTAACAACTCAGTAAGACCCTGGCTCTAAATAAAAAATAAAAAGAGCTAGAGATGTGGCTCAATGGTAAAGCACCCTGGGTTCAATCTCTGGTACCAAAAAAAAGGCATTGGGTCCAGCTGGATAATCCAGAATAACCTCCTTATTTCAGGGTCAACTAATCACAACCTTAATTCATCTGCTTTGACCCATTTCCAGGGTCTAGAGATTCTGATGTCAACATCTTTGGAAGGTCATCCTTTGTCTATCACATCCACATAGTCTATTTCTAGGTATTTATTCTTAAGAAAACAACTGTTGATGCATAACAATAGGGAATAATGTATTCCTAGGCTTTCATTAAAAATAATGGTGAACAAGATTATTTAAAGATACAGAAAGCAGGTTACAAAATGGTTGGTATGATGTACTTCTACTTTTATGACATATACTGTGTTTCTCCATCTCTCTAACTAGAGAGAGATTAAATAAAAATTATTTTAGGTCATTCCTTTTTCTTGTCTTATTGCTTTTTCTAGGCCTCCAATTCAATATTGAATAAATAGGATAATTGTTTCTAATTTCTTTCATTACACCAACTTTTTTTTTTTTTCCTGGTACCGGGGATTGAACTCAGGGGCACTCGACCACTGAGCCACATCTGCAGCCCTATTTTGTATTTTATTTAGAGACAGGGTCTCCCTGAGTTGCTTAGCGCCTCACTATTGCTGAGGCTGGCTTTGAACTCCTGATCCTCCTGTCTCAGCCTCCAGAGCTACTGGGATTACAGGTGTGCACCACCCGCCCAGCACACCAACTTTTTAAAATGTCTTGAATGTCTGCTGTGTGTCAAGAATCTCTGGGAGTGAGATACTAGTATTTTTGTTTTCCTAAGTTTACCTATGCTTTTTAAAATCTCAGTGATATTACTTCTGTAACAACAACAAAATGTTTTTAACACATAAACTTTTGAGATGAAGGCAAGTCAGCATTTTCTTTCAAGATGAGACCCAGGACCCAGCCTCCAGGGAGCAGCAGCTAACCAGAGCAGGATCCCTCTTGGCCCCCCTTCTATTTCCCCATCCCTGCTGCCCAGAGTGGTGCCAGGATCAGTAACCAAAAACTGGGCTCCCGTTGGCCTCCATCCCTGACTCTGGGTGAGCATCTTAGCTGCATCCACACCTCTACAGAAATTAGTTATTTGTTAGGCCTATCCCTTAGGCCCTGTGTCCCTGAGTTCTCACCTCCCTGTTTAAATGACATTGCCTTAGGTATATTTCCAGGCTGAATCAGGGTCTGAAACTCTTGCTCAAGGGCTGAGCTTTGTGACTACAGCTGCAGCCTTGCCCCTCCCTGCCATCCTGTACCACCCTGCCCTCCTCCAAGGATCGGCAAGGTAGTGACGGCTCAGCCTCAGCGCCATTGGCCTGGCTCCTTTTGCACCCCGACTTCACCCACGATGGAGCCGACTCAGGGAAGGCGAGAAGATGACCTATCCAAGGCCACACAGCTAGGGAATGGCAGTGAACTGATTCAAACCCAAATCTCCCCAGCTCCAGAGGGTGAGGCTGGAACGCCCTGCTCTACTTCTTGGAGTAGATGTTCCAAAAATAATCGTCGTGGGGCTCAGGTGCGGCTCAGTGGCAGCATGTGAGAGGCCCTGGCTTCCGTCCCCAGCACTTGCCGAGTGCTCACTAAATACACCTGAGTGTGGCGCCTCCATCAACTCAGGTTGGTACCTGGACCCTAACAGCTCCTTTTGTAGTTGAAACGGAGAAAGAGGCTAAGTAAATTGCTAAAGGTCCACAGCAAGGTCCCGATTTGAACCGAGTGCTGCCGCCCGAGCAGCACCGTCCCCGGGAGATACGGACGTCACCTCTCAACACGCACAGGCCACGGGCAGGTAAGTGGAGGCAGGAAGCCACCGTGGACCCCAGTCCCACCAAGACACTTTAACATGGCCCTTCTCTGCTGAGCCTCGCTGTATTCATCTGTAAAACAAAACAGCTCAGACAATCCTGGTGCTTCTTCCAGCTCTGGAAGCAGCCTTTGCCTTTGCTGCCTCAGTTTCCCATCTGTCACACAAGGAAATTGGACCAAGATGGTGTCTCAGGCCCTTCCGGCACCCCTGGCTGATGTGGGCTGCTCCCCCATGTTGTAGGCCATGAGCCCAGAATTTCACCTGCAGCAGCATCCCCACAATGCCCATAGGTTTTCTTTGTTTTGTTTTGCTTTTTCGGGTACCAGGGATTGAGCCCAGGGTCACTCGACCACTGAGCCACATCCCCAGCCCTAATTTGTATTTTATTTAGAGACAGGGTCTCACTGAGTTGCCTAGCACTTTGCTTTTGCTGAGGCTGGCTTTGAACCCGCAACCTCCTGCCTCAGCCTCCCGAGCTGCTGGGATTACAGCTGTGTGCCATGGCGCCCAGCTGTGCCCATAGGTTTTTAATGTGGCCTGATCTGCAGGGCAGGAGCTGGGCTCAGAGAGGGCTGGTGTCCCATTTAAAGGCACACAGCAGTACACCGTGCCTAGTACACTGGGCTGGAATCTGGTCTCTGACACAAAACTGTTCTGACCCTGGGAAAGCCCCACTTGGGGGCCCTGCACTGTCCTGGGATGAGACCCCCCATTCTGTGGGCTTTCTGGGTGCTCCAGCCAGGCCTCCCCTCCAAACATTCTTCAGGGCTCCACGCGACTCAGTCTCTCAGAAAGTCGTCCAGCCACACACACTGGGTAGAGCTGGGAAGCCCTGGCGTCGGCTGGGCCCCTGCCAGTGCCCTGGGAGAAGGCAGGTGGCCACCTCCTTGCCAGCCTTCTCACTGGGCACTGCTTGGGGCAGATTTCCAAGGACAAAGAGCCCCACCATCTCCAGGCCCACAGCCTACCCTGGCCTGGCTGGCGGGAGGACGGAAGTCCTTTGGGGGCCACTCAGCCTCATCCTGGGGGTGATTCATATGCTACAGAACCAGGCTGCCGGCGGGTCTGGGGATGTGTGTGCAGGGCCTGTTTTCTGCGGGGAGCCCAGAGAGGACATTCCGAAAGGCTCTTGGAGGGTTATTTTTTTCTGGGGATAAGGACTGAGGGACAGGACGGTGAGCAGCAGTCCTGGGGTAGGACCAGTGTCAGCCAGAGAGCTCAGCGTCTCCCTCTGCTCCCTCCGCGGGTCTTTTCTGGGCTCTCCTTAGAAAACAAAAACGAGAGCTGAGACCCAAGCCGGCCCCTCTCTCCCTGTCACCCATCTGTCGGTCTGGCTCTCTGGCTGCCTATCCCCTGTGTGTACACTAGGAATTCTGAAGGGAACCGCTTTGCTCCTAGCTCGGCTTTCCTTGGGGTATCATCCGGTGGGAAACAGGAGCAGTGGGCACAGCCAACATCCCAGCTTTCTGGGGGAGGGAATCTCGGGGCTGGGCGGAGCGAACAAGGTGGTCCAAGTGGACCTTGGATTCTTTCCGTCGGGCGGGGCAGCGCTGGGGGCAGTGGGGGTGGAGCTGGCAATTGGGACATCTTCCCTGTCACCCGTCTCAGAGTCGCCCCCTGCACCTGCGGAGGAGCTTGGAAGGGGGGTGCCAGTCTGTCCTCTCTGACCCCCCCCCGGGCCCCTCGTGCGGGGTTCAAAGAAGCGACCCCGCGGCTCCCCAGACGTGGTGGGGGGTGGGGGTGGGGGCGGCGCTCGGGGCTCCGGGCCCCGCCTCCAGCCGGCTCAGCGACGGACCCTCCCGGCGGCCGGGTGGGGCGAGGGGAGGGAGGAAGGGGCGAGGTCTGCCTCAAGAGGGGCGTGTGGCGGGCGCAGCCCGTCCGGCGACTTGGGCGCGAGCGGCCGGCGGCGGCGAGGGGAGGGCGGACGGTCCGTGCCCCGACGTACGTCAGCGCCGGCCGGGGAGGCGGCGGCGGGACGGCAGAGCGGGCGGACCGGGCGCCGCTCCACCCGCGCCCGTCTCCGCCGGGGCCCCGCGCCCCGGGCCGCCCGCGGCATGGACAGCGCGGCCGCCGCCGCCTTCGCGCTGGACAAGCCGGCGCTGGGCCCGGGACCGCCGCCGCCCGCGCTGGGGCCCGGCGACTGCGCCCAGGCGCGCAAGAACTTCACGGTGAGCCACCTCCTGGACCTGGAGGAGGTGGCGGCCGGGCGGCTGGCGGCGCGGCCCGCGGCCAGGGCCGAAGCGCGCGAGGGCGCGGCGCGGGAGCCGTCCGGGGGCAGCAGCGGCAGCGAGGCGGCGCCGCAGGACGGTGAGTGGCGCGGGCCGGGGCCGCCGAGGGCGTGGGGACCGCGGGACCGGCCCGGGCGGAGTGCGGCGCTGGAGGGAGGCGGCGCTGCGACCCTGGGGCGCGGGACACGCCGCAGCCGGGGCGGGCTGCCGCTGACTGGAGCTCTGGACTAGGGCAAGGGACCTTCGGCTGGAGCCGCCTAAAGTCGTGGGTGTGCGACTTCGGGGAAGGGGCTGCCCTGGCGCCCGGCCCTGGAGGCAGCCCGTGCCTCCTGGGAAGTGGGTGCGATTCAGTCGGTGCCATGTTACTGCTGGAAGACGAGGCCTTGGAGGGGCAGAGCATCGGGGTGGGGCAGCTGGGTTTCCAACTGTCCCCCGTGCCCGCCAACTACTGCCGCAGAGGGTTCCTGGGTGTTGACGCCTGTGTGCCCCCACCCTGCAGTGTGCCCAGGATCGCGTCCTGGGTGGAAGGGCTCAGCCCTAAAGAGCCAGCCGGGCCTCTCTTCCCCTGCAGAGGTTAAAGGTCATCAGGAAGGGGCTTTAAAAACAAACAATCCACCCAAGTGGCTTTTTTCAAAAAGTCACACAGGATCACAGAGTCCCAGTCCTTGGTAAGAAGGGGTGGGGGTGGGGAGAGCAGGAGATGAGGATAAAGCAGCAGCCGTCCCAGCAGGACGGTTCCCTGGAGGCAAGGCAGATTGCCCACAGCTCACCCGGCCTGCCCTGCCCTAGCCCTGGGGGTGGGCTGGCCTGCTGGGGGCTCTGAGCCACCTGGCTTTGTTCTAGTCCCCCACAGGGTCTGCCTACCTTCCCGCCCACCTCTGGGACCCCAGTTCCTACACCAGCCTCTTGGTTCCAGGGGTGCCCAGGCTGGTGGGAGCCTCATTCTCCCATAAGAGGGGGACAGGGACAGTGGAGGTGACTTCAGCCTAGTCTGAAACCCCATCTGGGAGCACGTGTGTCCTTCGGACAGCATCCTGCTGCCTTCCACAGAGCACCTTCCAAGGGCACCCTGCCCCTGCCAGCCTGGTGAGGAGGGGCCACTGGCTGCCCCACAGGGTGTCTTCCCCCCTCCCCCCAGGCACAGGCCTGGCTGCTCCCTCTACCTTCTGGGCTTGGGGTTTAGACCCCTGATGAGAAGGTGGAGGCAAACGGTCCAGTTTGGGCCAGGAGTAAAGCGGGCTCAGGTGGGGAAGGCCATGACAGCCCCAGGACATTGGTGGACCCCCGGGGGCTCTGGCTGGCTCCCCTCAGAGAGGAGAGCAGGGCCTGGTTTTACCAGGGGTGGGAGGGAAGGAAGAAGGGAGGAGAGGAGGGATGGTGGCAGGGTCTGGGCAGGAGGCCGGGCCTTTCCCAGGTGGGGCCCTCAAGGTCTCCCAGGGGAATTCTCCCGGGCATCCAGATGGCTGCTGTCCTCTGGGGATGTGAGCACCTGGATAGGACCACTGAGCTGCTGGGCAGCTGGGTCCATGGTGGGAGTCCTCAGCAGCCCCCTGGGGCCTGACCACCTTCCCCAAGAGCCTATGAGACCTCCTGAGGAGGGGCTTCCTGCACACTGGGGGTGTCTTGAGGGGTCGAGGACATGCCGGGTCCCTGTGGGGTCAGTTGGGACAGTCTGGGCCAGGCTCAAGGAGTTGCTCACCAGCTGGCCTCTGCCTCAGGAGCCACACCCAGATCTGCCCTGGGACTGTGAGGCGGCAGCGGTGAGTCCAGGTCTGCAGACCCAAGTGAAGGGAGGGGACAGGGACAGCTCTCTGTTCATCTCTGGTCATGTGGCTCTTCCCACTGCCATCTGTCAGGGATTCCCACGACCTGAGGGATCCGAAGGCGGGGGACCTTTCTCCTGGTGAGCACAGCATGCACCACTGGACCCTATGAAAGTGGGCATCCAGGGCTGGGGGTGCCAGGACTCCAGACCCCGGGGCAGCACACGTGGGCTGTGGCTGACATTGGCCCATCCTGGGCCCTCCTGAGGCCTCCTACCTGCTGGGAAGTGTGTTTTCCTGTGGCTTCTGGGTTCTCTCCAGGTCCAAAGAGAAAGACTGGCCAAGAAAGAAGCCACAATTCCTCCTAGAAAAGTTGGGATTAGTAGGGAGACGAATGGGCTGGAAATCTGGTAGGTTTTCAACCTGCTGAGTTAGCAGGTTCGAAATTCTGAAAAGTTTTTAAAAATCTTTTGTTTCCTCAAGCCACAAGTAGTACCGCTCATTCCTGCCAATGACTTCCCAAGACCCGTCTTTGCCTCGGGCTGGCCGGGGAGGCTGTGGCTTCACCCGTGACTCAGAACAAACCAGGGTCTCGAGTTCCTCCCAAATCAAACGCTGAGGGCTGTGCGGGCGCTGAGCTATGCCAAGCACGTTAGGAAAATAAACCCTCGTTTGCCGCCTTAGCAGTGACTTACAACAAAAGAACCCACGCTCATCACCAGGGTTTCTCTGAAGCATTCCCTCCTGTGGGCAGGGCGGAAACCAGGACGGGACACACTGGGAAAATCAACAAAGGCCCTGGAGGCGGCAGAACTGAGACCCTGGCCAGTGAGGCCCCAGCCTGCTGCAGGAGGGACCGGGCAGATCCCCCGCGGGTCCACTTTTCAGACATCCAGGATGCTGCTGCGCTGCTTGCAGTCTGAGCCTGGGGTGGCCAGGGCGAGCTGGGGCCCTGGGGTGGGCCACCAAATCCAACAGGGTGATATGGTGGCTAGCCATGGGCCTGCAGGGCCAAGGGAGGGCCTGAGGCACCACTGAATTTGGGAGACAGGCAGACTTGCTTTCAACTTTTTTAGTGGTGATAAAATATGTCTAGCCCAGGCTTTACCAGGTTAACCATTAGCGCGGCACAGATCCTTGGCGTCAGGGACGTTCACACTGCCGTGCAGTGGTCCCCACCTTCCACCCCTAGAACTCTTACGTCTTCCCAGACGGTCACTCCACACCCAACAGGTAACCTCTGCCTCCCCGCCCCGGGTCCCTGGGCCGCTCTACTTTCTATGAATCAGGCCACACTAGGGGGCTCCAATAAGTGGAACCAAACAGTGTTTGTCCCTAGTGCTTGGCACCTCCCTTGGTGTGACTTCTGAGAGGTTCACCCTGGCGCAGGTTGCAGCTGCGGGGTCCTGTGCTGTGTGGGCGTGGCTTTTGCTCATCCCCCTCAGTGGGCGCTTGGGTCTCGCTACCTGTTGTAAGCAGTGCTGGTGCGAAGTGTGCAATTAGCCGCGCACCCCAGCTTCCAATTCTTTGGGGTGTTTCCGGAAGTGGGCTGGCTGGGTCCTGTGGACACTCTCTGTAGTTGTGGTTTTTTTTTTTTTTTTTTTTATTACTAGTTGATAGAGCTTTATTTTATCTCTTTTTATGTGGTGCTGAGAATGAACCCAGTGCCTCACACATGCCGGGCAAGTGCTCACCGCCAGCCCCATCCCCAGCCTCAGCCTCAGCCCCAGCCCCAGCCCCACCCTCAGCCCCAGCCCCAGCCTCAGCCCCAGGCCCAGACCCAGACCCAGCCTCAGCCCCAGACCCAGACCCAGACCCAGACCCATCCCTAGCCCCATCCCATCCCCAGACCCAGACCCAGCTCCAGCCCCAGCCCCAGGCCCAGCCCTCTCTGTAGTTTGAAGGGACCGTAGTTCGGTTCTCACGGCGGACTCTGGGTTGCTCTGCATCTGCAAAAGCCAGCCTGGAGCCGGGAGTGGGCTGAGGGGATGTGAAGCATTCTCTGGAAGCAGGTCTTCCTAGGAGAGTCCTCTCCCCGGCCTCCTCTCCTCCCTGGCCTCCTTCTCTCTCGTTCCTGCTGGGAAACCGAGTCATGCTGCTCAGCCAGAGCTGGCTGAGCCATGGGACACCTGAGGACCGGTCCTGGCTTGTGATGCTGGCTCTACATGTGGCCTTCTCTGGGTCCCACCTGGACATGGGAGATGGCACACAGGTGTTCATGAGACCCTTCCTAATTGGTCACGACCCCACCCGGCCTAGAAGACCGCTCTGTGGTGGCTGAGGTCGTAGCCCAGTGGTGGAGCACTGGCCTGGCCTGAGGGAGGCCCTGGGTTCCATTCTCATCCCGCATAGAAATAAACTAAAGAAAGCCACTCTGTGGCCCGTCCCCTGGGCTTGTGGTGTCCCAGAGCCTGGGCCTGGTGCCTGGACTCTCAAGCAGATGAGGGCGTCTCAGCACAGGCCCCGGGAGTGGGGAGAGGAGGACCTTTGGTGGCAGCCAGTGGCTGGGGCAGTAGTGGGCCTCTCCGTCCCTGTCCGCGGAAGGACACCTGCTGTTTCAGGAGGGTCCTGCCCCTCTCTGCAGCAGACCTGGAGCTGGGCTTGGGGCCTGGCACAGGGGCCTCAGACCACCAACATCCTACAAGGCCTTCCTTTCAGGTAGGCACTCAACAGTCTAGAGCTGTTTCTCCCAGAAGATTCTGGAAGGTACCTCTGGAACACCTGCTTGCCCACACCCTTGAGGCCTAAAAAGAACCCCGAAGTTCAGCGTTGCCATCTGTGAAATGGGAACAAGGGGCATCCCTTATGGAGGAGCCCTGAGTGTAGGGGTACCCAGCCCTGTAGGTGCTCAACAAAGATCTCGTGACAGCTGCTTGAGATGCCCGCAGTGACCCTGCAAATCAGGCCCGGCTGGTGATTATCATCCCTATTTTTTTGAGGCCCAGAGAGGCTAAGTGCCCTGCCCAAGTTCTCACAGCTGGGAAGGGAAGGCTGGGCCTCCGTCTCCTGCGCAGCTCAGTGTCTGGCTGGGGAGGGTGAAGGAGGAGCTGCCCCAGGCTGTGGGGAAACTTCTGAGAGGGGTAGGGAGGTGGGGTGGGCCTTGAGGACCGGCGCCGACTGGGGCTTTCGGGATGGACATTGTGTGCATGGGGCTTTCGGGATGGACATTGTGTGCATGGGGCTTTCGGGATGGACATTGTGTGCATGTACCAGGGGCTTCTGAGCAGCAGAGACCAGGGGCTGGGGTGGCTTGTCCTGGGCAGGGCTGTGAGGTCAGGTTGGACCGGGCAGAACTTGGCATGTTTCATGGTGACCCAAGCCTGAAAGGACAGTGGCCAACCGTGGGTGGAGGCAGACCTGGGGGTTGCTTGGGGGGCCGTGTGTCCCTGAACACACCCCACAGGAGGGGTGACTGTGCACTGCCCTGGGGAGTGAGGGGGAGGGGGGTGGCCATGGTGGGGTCTCCCCCGGGCGCATGGCCAGCAGAGTGCCCACGGTGCGGCCCCCGCCTCCTGCTCCCCGCCGTGCTGGCCCCCACCATCCAAAGCCACCCCGGAGCCCGGGGAGTGCTGAGGCAATGTGACCCAGTGTGCACCCCCAGGCAGGTGCGGGCTGCGTGCGGGGGGGGGGGGGCCGTGCATGCAGCAGCTGGGGGAGGGGCTTCTCCAGGTCCTCTGCAGCCCCGTCTGGGTCACATTGCCTGGCGGGGTGGGGGCTGCCCAGCTTTTGGGGGGTTGGAGGTGACGGAGTGAGGCAAGAGTCCCCACCCCTCACCCTCCGTACACCTGTCTGGACTTGGAGTGCCCAGGAGGGTCCCTGTGGAGCACAGATGGGACAGCCCCCAGCTCCCTGCTCATCCCTCCTCCCTCCCTTCCTTCCTCAGTCATGGCACCTCCTCTGCCCCCAGCGTGGTGGCTCCTGCCAGGAGCTCCCTCTGTGCACAGAGTGGGTGGTTTGAAAGTTTTGCCTACAGGAGCCACTTGTAGCAACTGTCCAGGAAGCTTCCAGAACTGTCATTTCAGAGTGAAGGGGTTCTCAGGCCCGACTCCCGTTAGTTTAAGACACTCTAACCCTGCTTTGCGGTAGGTCGGTGAGAACCCTGTCAAAAGCTGGCATTTGGGAACCACATGTCCCCGACTCCCAGACACGACACACACACCCGCACACACCCCATCCCGAGGCTCCAGTCCGTCCTGGATGATCCCACCCAGGCTCTTGGTGGCCAGGGTGGCCGCAGGCAGCTAGTGGACGAGCAGACGGATTTGCTGTGCGCGGGCCAGGGGTCAAGTGCCTCTTGCGATGTGCTGTAGTGGGGAGCTACAGAGCTTCCTGTTTAGACGGAGGGAGGTTGGGGGTCTCGACAGGCTCCCACACCCAGCAGAGGCGCTGAGACAGGGTGTCCCTCAGCATCCGGCAGTAGGGGAGGTGACATGCGGCAGAAGCAGGTTGCACCATGCCCGTTGGCCTGGCAGGGCAGAGCTGACTCCCAGCTGCCCAGAAAGAGACTGTGCGCCCAGAGGCGCCAGGCACAGCCCCCTGTGGCCCAGCCCAGCAGCCTGGACGCTCAGGCTGTCCTGGGAATGACAAAGCACTGAGCCCGAGTCCTTTCCACATCTGGGAAGCTGTTTGTTCCCAGCCTGGCTCCTGGGGACCACCGTGATGACAGGACATAGTCCGCGTGAGGCCCCTTACGGGTAATGATATCTTTTATTGTGTCCTAAAAATGAAGCAGGCTCTGGAAGATATTATTTTTGGTCTCTTTGTGATCAGTTCTGCTTTTCTGCGTGTGGGATGGGCAGCCGGAAGCCCCAGTCTGGAGGGTCGCTGGGAGGGCTTGGAGGGAGCCCAGAGGCCGTTGCTGGACAGAGGTGGCGCCAGATCGAGGCCTGAAAAGGGCAGGTGCTTAAGGACCTGGAGGCCAGGAAGTATCCACAGAGGGACCCTCCAAGCCACAGCTGAGCAGGTGCTTCTGAGCCTTGAGATGCAGTCAGGGGCCCTCAACTAGGGCTCGGAAATCGGGGCTCCCACTTGGCCTCGGCCGACCCTCCAACCCCGGGCACGCCTCGTTGTTGGGTTGAGCCCAGTGCCCCGTGTGCAAAACAAGAGGGTTGGGCCGTGTGTTTCTGGCCATATTTTATGAGCTTCCACGAATGGCTGCCTTGGAATCACCCAGGGAGCTGGTTGAAGTTTGTGTCCCAGCTCATGACATCAGATTCTGGCTCCAGGGCCTGGACCTCCACATTTAACGGGGCCCCCAATGATTTTTATACCCTGCTGAAGGCTTCCCCAGAGCTGCTGTGCCCCTTCACCTCCATCTTCCCACAGAGGGCTGGCGAGGCTGCCGCAGGGGGCAGAGGTTGGCGAGGCTCAGGAAGCTTCCAGAGGATGGGCTGGAGCCCAGGAGAGGGAGGGAGCTGCTCGGAGGCTGAACCCACCCCCAGACCTGGCTGCAGGAAGCCACCCTGTGGGGTGAGGAGGAACAGCTCTTCTCAGCCACCCACAGCAGTCTCACCCCCTGGTACCCGCCTTCGGAGGCCCAAGGAGTTAGGGAGAAGGGGGTCATTGTCCTTACTCCCCCTACCTGCAGAACTGGGGTCCCTGCCACCATGGCCACTGAAAAGTCCCCTCCTGGCTCCCTGTCCCGCCCCTCGGCCACCCTCACCCTGTTGCCCACTACAGCTCCCACCGGCTCCCCTCCAGGGGTGCCCCTGGGGTGGGCATGCACTGTCCCCAAGGAGACGGCCACTTCTCCTAGCCTGTCTTCTGGCCCCCTCCTCCTGTCCCCTTGTCGGTCCTTCCTGGCCGCGGGTCTCCCCACCCATGGCCTCCCTCCCTGCCGTGGGCGCCGACGTTCACACGCCAGAGATGGCGTTATTAAAAATGACATTTAACCAGGGCTGGAATTACCACGCGGATGGCTGCAAACCTCTGAATCAAAGTGGGAGCCGCCAGGCGGGCGCGCCTGGCCGGGGCCTCGCGGCCTCCCCGCCGCCAGAGCTGTGCACGGGCCTCCCATATAAAACCCCGCCGAGGGCCGAGGTCTTGAAAGCCATGCACCTCCTTTCATTAGACTAACAAATAACACGTAACAGAAAACAGCTGTGAACAGCAGCCCCTAATGCTCTCAAGATGGGGCCGCCGGCGGCCAGTCCAGCCAGTGGGCAGCGGGGCGGGCTTGGTCTGCCCCCACACCAGGGGGCGCGGGCCCTGGGGAGCGCCTGGGAGCCCCTGTCTCCAGGCCTCCTCCTGCACCCGGCAGGCAGGCGCTGGGAGCTCCTTCTCCCCTGTCCTCTGGCTGGGGTGGGGGGGTCTGAGTGCAGGGGAGGGTTCCCCGGGTGGTGGGCTGCACAGCTGGAACCAGAGGCCAGGTTTTGAGTCCCCGCTAGGGCCTGAACCTGCCGAGGCCTTGCTAGGTCCTCCTCTCTGAGTTCCACACTTGGTATAGGAGGAGAATCCTGTCTCTCTCCAAGATTTGGGAGATGATGGATGCAGGGTGCTGGCAGCTGAGCTCGTGAGGAGTGCTGAAAAGGGTGTCTGCTGCCTGATTACAGAGAGGAATCACAAGCTCAGAGAGGCTTAGCAACTTGCCTGAGACCACACAGGCTAAGGCTGTGCATCCCTGCAAAGTGCCCCCCACCGACCCTGTGGCCTTGTAAGCCAGAGAGGCTCTAGCTACGGACATCATTTCAGGTTGGGTGTTGGGAGACTGGGTGCCTCCCCAAAACCAGAAACATGAGCCTCACAGCTCAAACCTGGAGAGGAAGGGCTACGTCCCAGACTGGGGGAAGAAGTCCAGAGAAAACAGCCCAAAGTTGGGAGGAAAGACAAATTGGCACTGTGTTCCATTTCCCTTTGTGATGAAGCCACAGAAAAGGGACCCTTTTGCCTTGTCCTGAGAGCCAGGAACATGAACTCCTCTGCTCCCACCGATATACGCTCTGCTTTCTGGCTCCAAGAAAACTGGACAGGATTCATTCGTCCGCTCATCCACTCAGGGCCCAGGTCTGTTGTCGTGGGCACTGTGCGGGAGACCCGAGGACAGGCGGGCCTGGCCCTGCGGGCGTGGGGCTGCGCTCAGAGCAACATGGCCGCCTGCTCTCAGCTGCGACGTGCTGTGGCCTCTGGCTGGATTCTCTGCAGGTGAGGGAGGGAGGTGAGGCCTTCGCTCTGCTTACAGAGCAGAGGCCCAGAAAGGTGGAGGGACTTGTCCACAGCCCCCAGGTCCACACTGCCCCAGGGGGCCGAGGAGCTCTCCCTGTCCTGCCAGGAATCCAGACCCCACTCTTCCCGGGAGCCACTGAGCGGACGCTGACCCGCGGCACAGTGGGGCAGTGGGCGCGAGAGCTAGGGAGGGGCCGGCTTCAGGAAGCTCCGTTTCCTAGAGAAGTCATGTTCTAATTGAAGGGCAGCCTCGCCCGCAGAGCCAGCCGCCCAGCCACCGCAGCCCGCGGAGGAGAGCGTCCCAAGTTGCTGTTGACAAGAAGTAAAAAGGGACTCTGCTCCGGTTCCACCAGGAAGGACGAGAGAAAGGCAAAGACCTGACAGCAGAGGAGGCTGGCTGTTAGAAGGCGCCTGCTGGTCCAGCAAGCTCATGTCTGGGGGAGCGGACTCGGGGGGCTGCCTTCCCAGGGAATAGAAAGCGGGGGAGGCGCCCTGGGAACACCCCCCCATCCCACATGTTCGTTGAGCACCTACTACATGCCAGTCCTGGCTGGCACTGGAGGAGACGGGGAAGGGCCCGGCTGCTGAGAGCAGACCATGAGGCTCCCACCTGGTCAGGCGTGTTGGGTCCCTTCCTGGAGGAAGTGGAATTGCAGTGGGGACCCAAGGGATGAGTGAAGTGAGGAATGACTGCTCTGGGTGGAGGGGACACATGCAGAGGCTCAGGGGTGGGAAGAAGCGTGGCTGTTCCAGGAGCAGAAGGATCAGGAGAGGGTCCAGCAAGCCCCTTTTGTTCGAGCTTTGCCATTTTCAGGCGCTGGGGCAAAGCTCCAGCTTAGCCAGTGCGAGGCCCTGGGTTCAATCCCCAGCAGCAGAACAATAAATAGCGTAGATTTTCCACGGTTGAGAGCAGTGGAGTCCTTCCTCTGTTGCAGGTGTCTGGAGTGTTTGGATCACCCAGGCCTTCCCCAGGGGCTCTTGAGAGGGCAAGTGTCCCCTGTTCTGTGGGGGCAACAACCATATCCCAGTTTCCCGGGGCCTCCTGGGATGCCCTCGTCTCCACGGGGGACTGATCACAGGCTGCCGCAGCCTATCAGGCCCAGGCCCCTGCTCAGTGGCTCCTGGGGAGAGTGGGGTCTGGATTCCTGGCAGGACAGGGAGAGCTCCTCGGCCCCCTGGGGCAGCGTGGACCTGGGGGCTGTGGACAAGTCCCTCCACCTTTCTGGGAGGCCAAGTCTTGAGTTGGAGAGCCCAGGTGGAGGGAAGGCCCAGGAGCCCTCAGCCAGGGGTGGGCAGGTTCCTGTGCCCCACCTGTGTGGGCCTCACCAGTCCCCTGCACCCATCAGGAGAGTGGGCGGGGTGCAGGAGGGGAAGCCAGCGCCATCCCTGGTAACAAGTGCATGATGCCAGCAGCTCAGCATCAGGGCTGTGGGTCACAGATGCACAAAGACCCAGAGACAGAGTTCCACTAACCAGCAGAGGAGGCCGTCCCAGGCAATCGGCTGCAGACCCCAGGGGACAACGGGTCAGGTGCTCGGGGCAGGGGGACCTGGAAGATGGGTGCAGGTGGCAGGTGCTCTCCTTCATCTCCGTCACCATGATCCTGACAGTGTGGACCATTAATTGTGCTACATGTTTTACTCTCTGTGTGGATCATCTCATTGGACGTCTCCAGCTCCACGAGGTGGCGGTCCTTTGGCCCCGTTTTCCAGCTGAGGCCCAGCAAGTCGGGTTACTCAGTGAGACTCCAGGGCCAGCAGGTCAGGGGCCTTTGTCTGCAGGAATTCTCCACCATGCCGGCCCAGAGCCCAGGACAGTCTCCCTGTGACCTTGCCTCCGTGGGTTCCTTTACGGTGGGCAGCAGAAGATTCCACTGAACTAGAGCAGGGCTTGCTAAACAAGACCAAGCTGTCCTGGATGCAGACAGGCAAGCTGGGACTGCCCCCACTGTCCCCATGCAGCTTGAGGTGACGCGGGCCTAGATAGGACCAGCCCCAGAGAGCTCCTGCAGGTACCCTTAGGGGTACTGTGGGGATTCTGGCCTCAGCCTCCTCCTCACTTGCTGAGCTATTTTGAAACGTGCTCATCTCTCTGATCCTGGAATTTCTCTTCGGCAAGATGGAAGGACCCGGGGCTTGGGCTGTTCAGGGGAGTCCATGAGGTCAGGCAGGTGGGAGCTCAGCTCTGTGCCTACTGGGCCCCCTCCCTGTCCCTCAGGAGGAGGGGCGGATGCAGTTTGGGACTTCCTTCACAGATGGAAAATCTGGGGTGGGAGAAGCTTTCCAGCCACCTCCCCCCGCAGGCAGGGGCACCGAGTTAAGCCAGTGGGCCCCAGCAGCTCCCCTGGGGGCTTTGCTGAAACCTAACTCTACTTTCCCCAAGGGGGACACTGACCAGCCCATTGCCCCCAACGTCACAGGACCCAGACCCCTCTGTCCCTGCCCGGTCTGCCTGGGGACCCCTCTTGGGAGGGACAGTGCTGAATTGCTTCCTCGCTGCCGCTGGACCTGACCGCCACTCCAGAGCGGGAGGAGGCGTCTTGCTTTATTTTCCACGGCACTGACTGTAACCGTGTCTAATTTCATGACAAATACCATCTATAAAACACAGCACAACTATTTTTATAATGTGGTGTTTGAGGTTAAAAATTCAAATTAGAGATTAATTGCAACTTCCAGGAGACCTGGGGGTGAGAGAGCCCAGGGAGAAGGCTGGGACGTTCGGGTGTGCGTCCGGAGGGCTCTCCCCTACCCTCCCAGCCTGGCTAGAGCATGAACACGCATGCGCACTCCACACGCCACCAGTCCTAGGCCCTGCAAAGCTGGCGCAGACGTGCTGTTCGCCTTCTGAGGGAAGCTGATCTGGACCCTGGCTTCCTTCTCTGCCCAGGACCCCATGTTAGTAGCCGTCTGAAGCAGGTTCCCCATGACAAAGCAGCCCTGGGGTTTTGGGAGGCAGATGGCAGAGGAGGGAAATGCCCAGAGCTTGGGGGACAAGAAAAGAAGTGAACAGATCAGGTTTATGGCCGTAGGTGCCAGCTCTCTGCTTCTCCATAAACCCGCCCTCCAAACCAAAACCAGATGGAAATCGAAGTGGTCTGAGGGCGGGAAGACGTGTGGGAAGGGAGGTCTGGTCGGGAGGAGGCAGGATAAGAGAGCCCCATTCTCAGAGAGGCCAAAGGCAGGACGCATCCCCTTTGGCATGCAAGGCCAGCTCGGGGACCCTGGCGGAGGAACTTGAGAGTCCTGGAGGTCTCACTGGCAGCTTCGGGGCTCTCTGGGGAACCACGGAAGAGTTTCCTGTCTTCTTCAAAACGGGGGAAACAGCAATGGACCGGAGAGGGGCCACTCTGGGCACTCGAATTTTCCTCTTTCCACTTTCCCATGAGTATGGACATCCCCGAGGAAGAGGTGTGGTTAGGAGGTGGCAGCTCCGGGGAGTTGCTGGCCAGCTGTCTGTGGCCCGCAAAGGGACCATGGAGTCAGACTGGCTCCGCTGGGCTCCTGGGGCAAGGAGTTTCCCGAGCCTCAGTTTCTTCATCTGTAAGGCAGGGACAATGACAGCACCTACCCAGAAGTGTGGGTTTTGAGGAGGAAGGGGATAGGCGCACTGGGCACATGGCAGGCTCCTCCTGTCCTTATTATTACTGCCTTTGCTATTGTTAGGATCTCGTGGTAGGGGACCCAGAGAGAGGATGAACTGAGGACCCAGCCACACCCCTGGCGGCTGCGGGTCCCCAGGGACCCTCATCTTCCCAGCATAGGGATCAGGAAGTGTCCCAACCCAAACTAGCTCCATATTAAGGCAAAATCTCTGTCCGTCCCACCCCGAGGCGGGGCAGCGAGAGCAGGCGCTGGTCTGTCCCCATTGTCTGTTGGCAAGCTCAGGACCAAGCCAGAGGGGGAGCGCAGGCGGCCTCCACCCGCTCTGGGCAGTGGCTTTGCCCGCTCCCGGGGACTGCTCGGGTATCTGCAGTCCTCCTCAGCCTTTGGCACAGCAGACACACAAAGCCGGGCCTGAGCGCAGGGTCGGGAACAGCCTGAGGGCGGGGCTTTGCCTGTGAGGCCTCCCGCCTCGGCGCGCTGCGCTGAGCCTGCCACACCGTCCTTAAAGTGGCTTCTTTGGGTGATGTCACTGTCCACAGGAGCCCCTGCTGGGACCCGCTTCCTTCCTTTCGAGGTCCCCCACTACAGGCGAAGCACTAGACCAGCAGGACCTTCCTCCTCTTTATAGAAGGCTGTCGAAATCTCCATTTCACAGATGAGAAATGGAGGCTCCTTTATTCAGCGCTTCATGACCCCCTACTAAGCGCAGGCTCCAGACAGACACCCACCAATCGGCTGTCCGAGCCGGGGAGTCCCTCCCACCACCGCGGGCAGAGGCAGCGTCCCACTCCAGAATCCAGAACACCCCACCCTGTCCCTGCTCACCCCACGGCACACGGCTGCAGCTGGCCAGAGCCCCCCAACAGGCCGCACAGATTATCCTGCAAACCTAGCTTGGAGGGGGACCTCTGACCCGCCCATGTGGCCGGGGGTGTGCGAGTAAAGAGGATTCACGAGGCGGGTCCGCAAGTCCCTGGGCGCAGTGCTGGCTGCAGACTAGGGTGGAAAGGGGCTCCTGGAGCAGGGGGCACACTATTCTACTTCTGCCAGAGCGAGGACAAGGAGCTCAGGTGGTGTGCCAGTCAGGGCCGTCACCTAAGACGGATAGAAAACCAGTTGTGGGGGCTGGGGATGTGGCTCAAGCGGTAGCGCGCTCGCCTGGCATGCGTGCGGCCCGGGTTCGATCCTCAGCACCACATACAAACAAAGATGTTGTGTCCGCCGATAGCTAAAAAATAAATATTAAAATTCTCTCTCTCTCTCTCTCTCACTCTTAAAAAAAAAAGAAAAGAAAACCAGTTGTGGGTTGTGGCTCAGTGGTGGAGCGCTTGCCTAGCATGTGGGAGGAACCGGTTCGATTCTCAGCACCCCCATGGGGCTTGGAGACAGACTCACTCACACGAAGCCAAAGAAAAGATGCCAGAAGTCCCAGCAAAAGTCTCCCCATGCCCTGATTGGGCCCCGGCCCACCTCTGAACCGAGAGAAGCTGGGTGCTGATTGGCTGGAGCCCGTGAGGCTGCCCTGGACCCTTGGCCCTGGGGGAGGCTGTTGTCCAAAGGGTCCTGGGAGTGCTGGGGCTCCGTGTGGAAAGGAAGAGTTCCCAGGACAGCCTGGCCCGCTGTGCTTCACGTGCAGCGCCTCACGCAGGCCTCACTGAAGGACCTGCATCAGCCAAGACTCAGAGAGGTCCAGTGACTTTCCCAAGGGCCTTCGGTTGTGAGTGGGGCAGCAGAACTCACTTCAGGACCTCAGTCTCAATCATGACTCAAAGCCACCCCTGTCTGCCCATGAGGTCTGGACAGCTGGCTGGCCTTCTTGGCCTCTCTGTAGTGTCACCGAGGCTGAGGGCATCCATCTATTCAGCCACAGAGCTTGTGAGCCAAGGGGTGCTCAAGGGTGATGACCGAAGCCCTCTAGATGGCCAGGGAGTGTCCCAGCCCTACCTGATTCTGGGGAGGTTGCCCAGGCCTGGGCAGCTGGGCTGGTTGGTTCTTACTAGGCCCAGCACCCTCTTCCAGTAGCAAGGCCCCCCACCATGTTGCCTTGGACACAAATACCCTTGACCCATGGCCAAGAACAGTGATGACATGCCATCTCCCGCACTCAAGATGTCACGAACTATTTTTTTTTTAAAGAGAGAGAGAATTTTTTAATATTTATTTTTTAGTTTGTTTTTGGCCGACACAACATCTCTGTTGGTATGTGGTGCTGAGGATGGAACCCGGGCCGCACGCATGCCAGGCGAGCGCGCTACCGCTTGAGCCACATCCCCAGCCCCACGAACTATTTTTAAATTATACTTCTGCCCTGTAATGTCAAAAACTAGGTTCTAGGCCTTCATTTTCCTGGGCCTTAACCCTTGTGTTCCTAGAGGCTAAAAGGCCGGAGGCTCAGAACCCTTCATCCCTCCACCCCAAGAGTTTACTGAGCACCTGTGGTGCCAGGCACAGGCCAGCTTAATCGCTGATGGCAAGAGCTGGGAGAGGCAGTCATGCCCCAGGCCATTCTGGGCCAGTGAGGGGAGGGTTCTTCACGGAGGGGTAAGAGCAAGACTGGGATATCCACTAGTCAGAAGGGACAGCCTACGCAAAGACAGGAAGTGACCTAGAATCCTCAGGAAGCTGAGGCAGGAGAATGGCAAGTTCCAGGCCAGTCTGAACAATTTAGTGAGACCCTGTCCCAAAATAAACATTTAAAAAGAGGACTGGGGATGTAGCTCAGTGGCAGAGCACCCCTGGGTTCCGTCTCCAGTGCTGCACCAGGAAACCCTCTGAGCTGGTGTGTCTGCATGCTCCAGGCCTTTTCTTTTTAGAGATTTAAGCCAAGGGTGCTTTAGCACGAAGGCACATCCTTGGCCCTTTCTATTTATTTATTTTAATTTTCTTTTAATTTTTTGAGACAAGTTTTCACTAAATTGCTTAGGTCCCGGCTAATTTGCTGAGGCTATACTCAAACCTGTGATCCTCTTGATTGAGCCTCCCGGGTCACTGGGATGACAGGTGTGCGGCACCATGCCCTGCGCTCCTTGGTTCTCGCCCAGGGTGGGAGGAGGGGGACGTCCAGGTGAGCATGAATGAAACACTCACCTGGGCCTGTGCTGGTGCAGGGTGGGCTCCAAGGGTGGGCCCCTTGGTAACATGTGCGTCACCAAGCCAGGGCCTTCTCAGAACGAGGTCCCAGTTCATGAAATTAGGACTGGGGATGTGGCTCAGTGGTAGGGCACTTCCCTGGTGTGGAGAAGGTCTTGGGTTCCATCCTCAACACTGAAAAGGAAAATAAGATTCTTGAAATTAACCCTCCTGCTCCCGCCCCCTCCCCTTCCCTCCAGTGGGGGCCTGGGTGGGCCCAGGGGGGTGGGAATGCTAATGAAATCAGTGGAGCCCAGGTGGGCCACCCGTAGGGGAGAATTATGCAGTCTGCACTTCCTGTTACAGGCTCTTTTCCATATTTGATTGTCTGGGCTGAGGGATAGACACCTGCAGCACAGTCAGAGCGGGGACAGATCTGCTGCCTCAAATGACAGTCGTCTTTGTGGAGCCTGGGAGATGTGGGCTGCTCAGGGCACTCGGGCTCATGGACCAAAGTGGCCTCTGGCTCGGCAGGGAAGAGGGGAGAGGTGCAGAGGGTCAAAGTGGGTCCCATCCCCTGACCATCTTCCAGATGCCATCTCACAGCCCCCGCGTGCCCTGCTGTATGGAGGGGGAATGGAGGCAGAGAGGGAGGAACGGGTTGAAAGAACAGCCTGGCTCCCCTGAGGGTCACTGGACCCAAGGCCATGGGGTCCTGATAACAACCAGGTCGGGAACAGGAAGGCATCGTGGCCCAGCCTGGCTCAGAGCCCAGCTGCGCAGGCCTGGGCAGGCCACGTCCACTCTGAGGGAATGAGACGGGGTGCTGAGGACTCACTGTGTGTCCCTCAGAGGGAGACACTCTGTGCTCCGTGAGGTGAGGGGCTTGTTTAAAGCCATGCCTGGACCCATGAACTGCCCCGGGTCTCTGCCCCTCCTGTCCCCCAAGCACCTGTACTGGCACATCAGACTCATTTTTCTCCCAAGATGCATCATTGACATTGGACAAGGCCTATTTGACTCTGAGAGGCCAGGAAAGCTCATGGAGCCAATTCTGTCACTCTGCCTGCTGTCATTCAAGAGCGTGGGGCCCAGAGAGACACTGAAACCTGGAGCTCACACAGAGTAGGGCCCTTTGGGCAGGGTCTTGTAGGATGAGGAGGAGCACACTGCTTGCCCTCTGCCCCAGTCCACGCATCCCTGCCCTCCTGCCATGTGGCCTAGCATCTTCTCTGTGACCTCAGCCTTCTCCTTCATAGAATGGGGTGGACAGCGCCTGCTCTGCGCTTGGAATCATA
The DNA here is from genome assembly GCF_021218885.2 of Marmota monax. Classification (NCBI taxonomy): domain Eukaryota; kingdom Metazoa; phylum Chordata; class Mammalia; order Rodentia; family Sciuridae; genus Marmota; species Marmota monax. Next base: position 21,877,625 of record NW_026692912.1, read on the forward strand.
GTTTGTGGCCTTTTCAGTCTGGGTGTCAGTCACCAGTTTCACATGGGCTCATGGCTTGGGTGCTGGTGTCAGGACACAGGGAGACACTGTGTACCCTCTAACACATGCCTGTCTCCTCTCTGGGGCTCTCCTCTTTCAGGCCTTCCTGCGCCCTCCATCCCCAGCTCCCAACTCCCAAAGTGCTTGTGTCTCCAGCAAGAGCCTGCCTGCTTCCTTGGGGACCCAGAGCCTGGCCCTGGGGACTGGATGACCTCAGGCCAGTCATCATGGCTCCCCCATCTGTAAAAGGGGGATGATAGTACTTATCTCCCAGGACAGTGCCAGACCTTGGTGGGCGGGCACCTTTGGCTCTGGGGACTGCTCCTCGCAAGCTGGCAGGAGCCACTGTGTGTCCTCCTCCCCTTCCTTGCAGGGCTCACTACCTTACAGTCATCACCTGTAACCACCTTGTAGGTGGGTCTCCATTTTGCAGGTAAAAAGCAGGCTCATTTTGGGTAGACGTCCATGGCCACAGGGCTGGAGCTGGCCTCGAGGCCTGTGTGGCACCGGCCATGCACTTGGTGTTCTGCACCCCTGGCCTCCACCCTGGCTGAGGGCTGACTGGAGAGCTTTCAGTGAGGCCTGGTGGGTCCTGCCCCAAACCAGCTCAGTGGGACTCTCAGGGGTGGGGCCCAGGGGCTGGCATCCAATTAAGCTCCACCCCTACCCTGCCTGACCCCTGCACTGTGCAGCTGGGGCTGAGGACACTGGAGGCCTTGCAGCCACTGTCCCTTCCCTCCTCCCTGCCCTCTCCTTCTCCTCTATTGTGGGATATGTGCACTCCTGTCCTGAGAGTCAGCTTAAAAGGTGGGGCCGGTTTTCTCCAGGTTGACTTTTTTCAGGCTTCAGGGGTTAAAGTAAGTGGCCCACACCTGTCATCCCAGCAGTTTAGGAGGCTGGGGCAGGAGGATCACAAGTTCAAAGCCAGCCTCAGCAACTTAGTGAGGCCCTAATCAACTCAGTGAGACCCTGTCTCAAGATAAAATCCAAAAAAAGGGCTGTGGATGTGGCTCAGTGCTTAAATGCCCCTGGGTTCAATCCCTGGTGCAAACTTAATAAATAAATAGAATTGGATGGGCCACTGTGTGTTTATCCACTCACCTACCCGAGGTCATCTTGGTTGCTTCCAAGTTGGGCAATTTGAAAAAAGCTGCTGTGAACAGCCGTGGGCAGTTCTCATGCCCACATTTTTCAGCTCATGTGAGTCAATACATGTAGGGTCTGCTTAGCTTCCTAAGAAACTGCCAGACTTTCTTCCAAGTCTAAGGTCTCTCCCCACCAGCAACAGATGCACATTTGGCCAATTGTCAGTGTTCTGGACCTTGGCCATTCTGATGGGCGCATCGTGGTGTCTTGTTTTAAGTCCATTCCCCAGTGATATATGACATGGACCATCTTTTGTATGCTCATGTGCCATCTGTAGATCTTTGGTGAAGTGTCTGCTCAGGTCTTTTGCCCATTTTTTAACCAGGTTGTTTATCATTTTTGTAAAAAAAAAAAAATGGTAGATAGTCTTTTTCTCTCTCTCTTCCTCCTCCTCCTCCTTCTTTCTCTTCTAGGTAAATAGTATTTTTTTTAAATTTTTTTTGTAGTTGTAGATAGACTGAATGCTTTTATTTTATTTGTTTATTTTTATGTGGTGCTGAGGATTCAACATAGTGCCTCACACATGCTAGGCAAGCGCTCTGCCACTGAACTACAGCCCCAGCCCAGTAAATAGTATTTTTTAAAAATTAATTGAGCTCTTGGGGCAAAGCTTGCCTCATCACAATCTGACTATAGGTATTTATCTACAGAGCTGCTCTGCTGTCTGTATTTTAAATATGTTAGAAAATTTTTCTTGCTATCACCAAGGCTGTGGACAAGGGTTTGCCTCCTGGCAATGCCAGATAGTTGTGGATTTATTCCCTTTAAAAAGTGGAACTGATGATAGGGTTATGGCTCAGGGGTAGAGCACCTGCCTAATATGCATGAGGCACTGGGTTCAATCCCCAGCACCACATTTAAAAAAAAAAAAGCTAAATAAAGGTATTGTATCCATCTACAATACAACTAAAAATGTTATAAAAAGCAGAACTGAACATAGTTTGAACGCACTTCTATGACTGGTGCAGGACCTCCCCAAATGCATGAATGCATGTACTGGGGGGCCCAGGGATAGGGCGAGGGTGGCTGCAGTACCCTCTGGTTCATCTCCTGGAGTCTCTCTGCAGCCCAGGGAGAACTCAACACTGCCCAGGCAGGTGGCCAGGCCTGGCTAAGGCCAGAGCTCATGAATGTCCAGGGTCGTCCTGGATATTCTGGGGGATCCCCTCCTCCCCCAGCCCATGAGTGTGGACACACCTGCAGTTGGCACATCCTCAGAGCTTCCTGGCTAAGGAGGACAGAGGGAGGCCATGGAGTGGGTGTCAGGCAAAGGGACAGAGTTAAATGACCAGAAATTGCCACAGGGTTCTCTCTAGTGCAGATGAGAACCTGCTTTGGGGAGCCAGGCTGCCTGGTAGAGTGGGCTTCCTTCCAGACCCTCTGCCACCTGCCTGTAGCCCCACTGGACCAACTTGCTTGTTTGGTTTGGTTTTACCCCAGAGCTTTGTTTTGTCTCTCTCCTCCCGGGCTGAGGGCAAGAGCCTGCTTCACCACCTAGGGAGAGCTGGGTGGGGAGCCCCTCAAGGCTGGAGCCCCCCTTTTTGGACCCCTGCATCCTTTGTGGGGTGTGGGGAGCAAGGGCCCCACCAGCTCAGAATATTTAACATGGGGCTTGGCTGGAAAGCAAAAGGAGCCTCTCGGCGGGTGGCAGACGCAGGGCGGCAGACGCAGGGCTTGGGCCGGAGCTTTTCCAAAGTGCAGTTTTGTTCTAAAACCCAGCATTTCTGACAGCGCAAGTTAACGAGCCCCCAAGTGAATTCAGAGAGTATTAATGGGAAAGTTCTACCCAGAACTTCACTGCTCAGGGGAAAAAAAAAAAAGGCTCTTACCCTACTTTAAGGGCGAGTGTGGCCCTTTGATGTGGACCTGTATCTTATCAAGCCCCCTCTGAGGAGGGGGAGCTAGTGTAACCTGGAGCCTGCAGATGGCCTGCAATTGGCCAGGCACATGCTCCCCCAGAGGGGCTGGTGGGCCATGCACCACCGAGGCGCATCCAGCACTCACACGAGTGTGAAGGACAGCTCCTGAGGAGCACAGTCCCCTTTCCCCAACAGCCACCCAGGCCCTTGAAGGACAGAAAGGCTCCGAATGTGCCCTCGGCTTCCAGCTCTGGTGTGGGGTGAGATCTGCCATAAGTGGAGGCCTTGCAGTCAGTCCTGCCTGTCAAGGGAAAGGAGTCACCCACATTCCTGAGTGCCCCGGGAGGCCACACTCCCCAGGCAGGTACTGGGATAGGAGGACTTCTGCTAAGGGATCAAAAGGACCCTGAGAAAGGGGAGTGGAGGAGGGGTGCCCTGGTGAGGGTCCACATTGCTGCCGGCGGGGGTGACTTCGGGCTCCAGGTGCACGGTTAGCAGTGGAGGAGCGGGCACTCATCCAGGATCCACGGGGCCCCGGGTGGCGTCTGGAGGCCCACAGCCCAGCTGAGTGCCCGATCTGCTGCCTTTCCAGCCATGGACCTGCGGCTGTGACCGCCCTCCCCCGCCTCACTTCCCCGGCCTGTCCAGCTGGGATGGCGAGTGGAGTCCGTCACGGAGCCCGTCCAGCCCGTGGCCTTGGGTGGCACGGCCGTGGGAACTGCCCCTCGGTACTGGGGGCCGGAGTCCCCTGCGCTTTGCTCAGGGAGAGGGAGGGCGGCGGGGCGGGCGCAGAGGGGGCGCCGGGCGGGCAGGCGGCGCCCGTCCTGTCGGTCCCGGCCACGGCCACTCCCAGGGCGGCGGGCCGCGCGGGCTGGGCGCGCCGGGCTATTAACGTCTGTGTGTCTGGGCCGCGGGTCTGCGGCGAGGCAGGCGCCAGGGGCTCGCCTGGAACCAGATGTGCCGCGGCGCCGCTCTGGCCACCACCGGCGCGGCGCGCTCGCACGCACGGGCTGGCGCGCACATGGCCCGGCGGCGGCTGGCGCGGGGCGCGGCACCCACCCCCGGCCTCGCGACCCCGGCCCGGAGGGCGGGGCAAGGGACCCCCGCCCTCGAGGGCAGCGGGCGGCGGGACGCCGGTTCCCGGGGCAGTGCCCTCGCCCGCGGCCTGTCCCCGAGGGAAGGGACGGAAGGGTGGGCGCCCGGAGCCCAGCCCCCCTCCGGGCTGGGGGCTCCGCGTCCCCCAAGTTTGTTTTCTTAAGTTTGCGCGTAAGATCTTTCTAAGCTCTGAGTCAGGGCCTCCCCTCCGCCGGCCTCGCTGGCCACCAGAAAGGCCCGGAGGGCGGGGAAGCCGGCGGCTGCGGAAGGGGCTTCAGGCACAAGACGCCCATTGAGGCCCTTCCCAGCCTGGCGCCAAATCTGCATCAGCCACGGGAGGGACCCCAGCCCCAGCTGTCGGTCACCACCGTGACTCCCGACACCGCCCCCCGCAGCCCTGGGTGCTCTGCTCCTCCGGATCAGCCCCTTCAAGTCTCTGGGGCCCCATGCTGACCTGGTGGGCTCCCGTGCCCTGGCGGGGGTGACCCTTCCGGGCAGGGGAGGTTAGGAAGAAGCCCAGGGCGTGGATGAGGAGGGGCACTTATGTCCATCTCCATGGAGGCCACATGGAGCGTAAAGAAGAGGCCAGGCCTGAGGAGAAGGCCTCGCAGGCCCTCAGGGTAGGGAGCACCCCTTGGCTTGCAGCCAGGACCCTGCCTGGGAGAAGAGTGGGCCACAGGAAGTAGTGAAAACCAGCCCTGCCCGCCTCCTTGTCTGAACCGGGCCTGGGGGGGGGGGGGAGCTGTCGGCCTCACACACCAACAGGCCGGGGGTGGGCAGGCCCGCACTATCTGCAGGGGCCCAGCACCTGACCGGCAGCCAGCTGCCATTCCATCAGCCAGTATATGGCAAGTCTGGGACCTGAGTCTGGAATCTGGCTCCAAGGGACACGCTGACAGCTACGGTGACTAAGGTGTATGTGACTGATCATGTGTATTTGTCCTTCTAGTTCTCACAACTGCCCCAGGAGGAGATGTGGTTGTTACCCCCATTTTCTAGCTGGGAAGACTGAGGATGTGAGAGGCTGTAGGAGAGGGTGCAGCCGTGGAGGAGGGACTCAGAGCCCCAGCCTGACTCTGGCATCCATAGCTCCTGCCATTGGGCTGGTGGGCACCCCTGTCCTGGCGGTTTTGCATGTAAGAACCCGGAAGTGCTGGAGAGGAGTGTGTTGGAAAGACTTCCTCTGAAGCAGGTGGGGTATTGAACACCACCCCCATCCTTCCCCCCCAGAAAGCTTTAGAACTGAGGCAGCCCCCAGTGTTTACAGCAGACAGGAGCTGGGAGGAACCTTAGTGTCCAAGGGGAGGGGAATGTCTGGCTCAGCAGTCCTGGTCTCCCCGTGGCTGTGAAGATGGCAGGGGGCTGAGGGTGGATGGAGTGAGCTTCCAGCCACCCGCAGGGAGAAGCCTCACCACACTGAATCAGCTCCATAAAATGGCGAGGTAATATCAATCCCCCCAGCCTGAACACACACAACAGCGATGTTACCTGAACACTTACAGGGTGCCAAGTGTTGTCAAATACCAGTTTAGATACCAGTCTCCACTTACAGTGAGGACTCTGAGGCTCAGAAAGGTAAAGCCACTTGTTCACAGATCTCATGTAGCTGGCATGTGATGCCAGCTATTGAATGCAGTTATTTTCAGGAAAGCAAAGTGTGGTTGGACAGGTTGTCCACTGCACAACTGTAGGGGGCACCCAGCACACTGTAGTCTATTGGAATGACAATCTTAAAGTTGGGCAGTGCACGAACTGTGTGATCATACACCTTGTCTTTAGGTGTGTCTGATCTCACTCCCAGATTCTCAATCCATGCCCCATGTGAAAGAGACGATCATAGTTATACACACTGTAAGTACCTGGATACATGTGGACACAGGACCTAAAGTCTGGAAAATAAACAAATAAACAGTATGGTAGCATGTATAGCTACCTCACCTTACAAATGTCCTTCGGTGATGGTCTTTGTGGTCGTCATCATCCCCCAACTCCCCTTTAAAAAAAGAAGAAGCCAGGCACAGTGGTGCACGCCTGACCCCACCAACTTGGGAGGCTGAGGCAGGAGGATCACAAGTTCAAGACCAGCCTCAGCAAGTTAGTGAGGCCCTGAGCAACTTAGCAAAACCCTGCCTCAAAATAAAAAATAAAAGGCACTGGGGATGTGGCTCAGTGGCAAACATCCCTGAGTTCAGTCCCAGTACCAAGAAAGAAGAGAAGAGCGAGCGGGGGAGGGGGACAGCCTATTTAGGCAGCTCTGGCCTGTGGAACCTTCTGTGGTGATGGACGCGTTCCCCATCTGCAGTGTTCATCCTGCCAGCCACTGGCCACATGTGGCTCTTGAGGCCTTGAAATGCAGCTCGTGAGACCCAGGAATGGGATTTACATCTTCATTTTAATCCATGAAAGTTCAAGTTGAGGTGGCTGCGTGTAGCCTGCAGCTGCCAAGAGGCACAGGGCAGACCTGGAGCCCCGACCACTGTCCACCCCTCTGAGCCGTGTCCTTCCCAGAGGGCTGCACTGAAGGTCCTGGTTCCAAAACTTGCAGGTGCTGGAGAGTCTGCTGCAGATCCTCAGCTGGCCCCTCGGGACGGGAATGTCCCTTTACAACAAGTAGAATTCCAAAGCAGATGGTCAGTGGCTGATTCCAGATTCTGAGAAATCCAGATCTGGGATCTTCCCTTGCACTGGGAGCTCCTGTGTGTCCAGGGGCAGGCAGTCCCCAGAGTCAGGGCTGAAGCTGCTTTGAGAGAGCAAAGTGGTCCCGGAGTCCCCAGTGCTGCCCCTTCACAGTCTAAACCCAGCAGAACTGGGGGACCACGGCGAGCAGAGTTAGGGCCCACTGTGCCGGGAATCCTCCAGAGTCAGGGTTGGCTGTTGTGAGAGGGCTTGATTGGGAACGTGTTCGAGGTGCTGGAGACCCCAGGGCCTGGCTCTGATCCCCCACCCCTGGAGGCAGTCCTGGGCTGACAGTAGCTGGGATGGACACAGGTGCTCACCTGCCCCCACCCAGCAGGGAGCACCAGCCTGGGGACCGTGGGCACCACGCTCTGCTTGTTCAGGTAGAGGGAGAGGGTCAACTGAGCCCCAGAAATTGGGCCTGTCTCTGCTGCCTGTCAACAGCAGCCTTGGTCACCCTGGGCTGGAAACGGCGATTCCAAGAAGGGCTTCCCCCAGCCACTCTGGGCACAGGGAGTTTGGACATAAACCCCCATTTGGCCCCTCCTGTCAGTGTGACCTGGTTAGTTACTTTCCCACTCTGATATCCCTTGTCCCCACTGTGAGCTTGGCTCAGAACCGAGCCCTCTGCATCCTGGAAAGCAGGGCTTTATGACCCAGGCCCAAGCGCACGGTAAAAGCTGAGCTGATGGAAGAAAGGCAAAAAAAAAGCGTGGGGAAGAAGAGATCCTGTCCTCACCACAGACCCCCCCACCCCCAGGGCTGCAGGGGCAGGAGCCCTGAGACAGCCCTGGAGCTCGGCCGAGCTGAGCCTCACACACAGTTTCCAGCCTGCCCGGAACCCACAACTGGGTCAGGAAAATCTCCAGCATTGCTTCAAGTTCAGCCTTGGGGAGGGCAGCACTGTCCCCAGCCACAGTCAGGGTGGGTGCCACCAGCCTGGGAAGAAGGAGCTGTGGTGCACCTGGGGACCCTGCGGTGGGGCAAGGGCAGAGGCACAGGAAAAAGGACTCCCCACCGGCTGACTTGAGAGAGGGTGGGTGGGCAGGATTCTCGGATCGCTGCCCCTGGGCGTCACCTGCAGACTTCTTGCACACCTGTGCTTGCCTGGGGAGGGGTCGGTGGTGTTCCTTGGGGTCCTCGAGGGGTTCAGGGTTGAGTAGGGGAAGTGCCAAAGAGCCGGGGGGAGGGATTTTGAGATGAAGGTGCGTGTGAAGCACCATCATGTTCATCGCTCTTAGGAAGATCCTGGACCCAGCCCCACTGCCAGAGACGGGGTTACAGACGCTGCTCCTGCTGCCATGGACACGCGGGAAGCCCAGGACTTAAGAGGGGAGATGTCCCTGGGTGCAGTGGGGCACACCTGTAATCCCAGTGTCTGGGGGTGGAGGTGGGGGTGGGCTGAGGCAGGAGGATCAAGTTCAAGGTCAGCTTTAGCAATTTAGTGAGGCCCTAAATAACTTAGTGAGACCCTGTCTTAAAATAAAAATAAGGAGCAGTGGTTCAATGCCCCTGGGTTTAATCCCAGTACCAAAAAAAAGGAGGGGGGCTCTGTTGTCTAAGGGCACCCAGGGCCCAGTTTTTCTCATCCTCAGATACTCTGGGGAGGCGCTTCTGCTGTTTGGGTGGGCGGCTGGGTCAGCATCCGCCCTGGAAGCCTGGGAACAGAAGTGGGAGGGGAGGACAGTGAGCGTCCCCGGGCATCAGACTTAGTGAACAGAACCTGGGGTCCCACTATCCTGCTGGGAGCCCTTGGCCAAGTCACGTGCCCTCCGTGCCTCCATCTCCCCATCTGCAAAATGAGGGGCTTTGATGGGCGACCTCTAAGGTCCCTCCAGGCTCCGAGGATGAGAACAGCAGGCTGGGGATCCCAGCGCGGTTTGCAGGTTTGTTTCCAAACCAAGCCTCCCGTGAACCTGGAATAGCTGTGTGTCCAGCCCAGACTCCCCAGCTGGCTGCAGGCTTTGAGAGGCCCAGGGCCCCCCACAGGAGAGGAAGCCCCGAGCAGCAAGCTCGTCCTGGGCAGGCAATGGTTACCCGGCAGCTCTCCCGAAGATACCAGCCCCTTATTAAAATGTAGGTTTTTACAATGAATTTGGCATTTGGCCACCAACCTTAGATTAAAACCAGACAGGACCCCCTCTCAGAGTAGATTTGGGGCAGAGGGCTGCTCCTCTTCCTCCGGGAAGACCCCCCAACTCCCACCCCTCCCGTACCCCAACTCCAGCCGGTGCCCCACTCTCTGGAGCTTGGTTTTGGGGTCTTGGGAGTGGAATGTGACCAGAGGAGCCTGGGACTTTGAGTCCCTGGCTCTTGGTGCCCTGAGGGAGGTGGCCTGGGGACCGAGCAACTCCACGGGGTTCCTGCTGGGCACTGGGAGCCCCAGGATCGGGGCAGGCCAGCTGCATCTGGCTTTGCCTTCCTGGCCCCTTTTTTTTTTGTGCCTGAGAACTGGACACCAATGTCCCTGCTCCCCACTGGGGCTTCATGACCTTCATGACCCCATTTCCTACGGTTCCTGGGCTTTGGAATTTTGGGCCTGACCCACCTAGGGCTTTCCTGAGTAAGCTGCTGCAGCCCGGCCACCAGCTCCCAAAGACCCTTGGCAGAGCCTCCGGGGCTCTGCACCTTCCCCGGCTTCGCGGGCTCCCCGACACCTCTCCCCGCGGCACCTCAACAGCAGTGATTCAGGGGGTGCCGATCCTCTGCTGACCCCAGGCTCCCCTCAGCCCCCTACTTTAAAATAACGACTTCATTGAGATACACTCTGTCCCTCGAGCATGTCACCCGCGGCCGTCGGGTGGGTTTCAGCCGTGAGTCCCCCAGCTGAGAGGCTCACACGCTGAAGGAAACCCGTGCCCTTCAGCAGCCGCCCGCTGCCGCCCGCCCTGGTGGCCACTGATCTGCGTTGTCCCTGCCTCTCTGCTTACTCTGGACATTTCTTTCTTTCTTTTCTGTGGTGCTAGAGATCAAACCCAGGCTTGCGGGCCGGGCTCTGTGCGGTTTTCCCAGCCCTGTTCTGGACCTTCCCCATAAAGGGGTCCCTATGGTATGTGGGCTTTGGGACCGGCGTCCCCTTCACAGCTGAATAATATTCCATTGTGTGGTCAGGCCACGCCCACCTGTCAGCTGATGTAGGGTGGTTCCCACTTACTAATGCCTGGTGGAGGTTTGTTTATGGAAGTCTGTGGGGATGTGTTTCATTTCTCTTGGGGAAACACCTGGGGGTGGAATTGCGGTAACTCTGTTTCACATTTTGCTGAAGCTTCTAGACTGTTTTCCAAAGTGGATGAACCATTTTCATTCCCAGCAGCAGTGTGGGTTCCTGCCCCTGCTGGGTGTGCCGTCTTGACTGCAGCCCTCCCCGGGGGTGGGTGAGACACTGTGGGTGGATCTGAACTGTTTGCTGGAATCTGCCTATTTCTTCCTTCCCGTTTTCTTTGTTGTACTGAGGATGGAATCCAGGGCGGCGCACGTACTAGCCAACCTCTGCCACTGAGCCCCATCCCAGCTCTTTTCACCTGTATTTTGACACAGGGTTCTTGCTCGGTTGCTGAGGCTGGCCTTGAACTTGAGATCCTCCAGGCCTGGGCCTCGATGGCCCCTAGGAGGAGCCTGGCCTGCAGGAGGACAGGCGCTGCAGTCCCCCGGGCCCCCCTCCACTCCTGGCCCGTTCCTTCAACACTAACACACATTCACGGAGAGCCTACCTGTCCCCGGCCCTAGGGTGGGTTTCAAGGACACAGTAAGTTCCAGTTCCTGCTGACCCAGCGACCCCAGGCTTACCCTCCAGTGGGCCAGAGGTGAGGTGGGGGCAGGGCGGGGCCTCTGGGAGCCTAGGAGGCTTCCTGGAGGAGGCCACGTCTCTGCCGGAGTGAAGGTGAGCCTGGGCAGGAGATCCTGTGGGCTCGGGATCAGTGTGGCAGAGGCAGGGGCCACACGGGAGGCTGCCGTCCTGGGATGGCCTGAGACTACCCAGGGCCAGGGCTGGCTCCACCCATGGCTGACTGGCCCATGGAGGCTCCCCATGCAGACCCGACCAGACGACCAGAGCTGCCCTCCTGCCTACGCCTGGCCCCCAGTGTCGGCCGGTGACCACACCGACTCCTGGCCCCTGCTTGGGATGCGGGCTGGGATGGGGCTGGAAGCCCCTAGTGCCCTTCCCCACAGGGTCAGGACCCCATTTCTCTCCCTCCTACTTCCTTCTGTCCTGCTTCCAAGTGTATTGAGGCCAACACTGGGCCAGGCCTGGTCAGCCTGCCACGCCCCCAGCACAGCCCCCCAGGCCTTTGAGCCTGGGAACAGTGGCACTGCCGTGGGCACCCCTCCAGCACCCCTGAGCGCCTGGGGAGACGTGGGGAGGAGGCCCTGCCCGCGCGCTGCGCTGTGCTGCGCTCTTGGTTCAGAGCCCCCCGGTCTGGCCTGGGCTGTGCCCTTGGCTGCTTGGCCTGTGGGCCTCGGTTTCTCCCAGGAAACCTGAGCCAGGAGCCTCAAGCTGGGCCCTGTTATTCCCGTTTTCAGGTGCAATTCCAGGGAACGGTGAAAGGGTCACGCGTGGCCACTCTGCTAGTGACTGACCTAAGATCCAAACCTGGAACCTGGCCCCTCCTTGACCACTGAGCGCGGCCCCTCTGGGTCGCACTCCAAGCGAAGGAGGGGGTTTCAAGCTTTTTCCGAGCCCTTCTCCCAGGACCCCTCAAAGGAACCCAGGTGTCCTCCAGGGAAGCCCTGGGGGGCGGAAGCTCGCCCCCCCTTCCTGCCCGTGACTTTCCCTGGCCATAAACATTTCTGCAGCTCAAGCGCCTCCATCGAAGGCCCAGTGTTAATTTGTTAAATCCACATCAAGGTCCCAAGGACCCTTTGTTTATTTTTGTGATCCTGTTGGCAGAGACCACGTGGGGGTGGGGTTTGCTTATTTGGTCAGAATAAATGCTAATTAATAAAAATCATTTATTTGGGTTGGAGCTCTCCGCAGCCCCGGGGTCAGGCGCAAACTGACTATTTGCAGCAAAAACAAACAGAGAGTGTCTCTCGACAGCTTGAGAAAGGCAGCAACAGAGGGGCTGAGTTTATTTGTCTTACGAAGAATTTGCAGTTAATTCCCTCCAGACTATTTAGACCCTTAAAATACACGGAATAAGGAAAACTGGGTGCGGGGAGTGCGCCATCATTTGGTCAGAGCAGAGCGTGGCCCACAGTCGGCCCAAGAAACAGTGTGAGTGGAGTAACAATGGCAGAGGCCCGCACAGTCTTCTCGCTGTCATAGGACAGGGCCGATGTGACTTGGGTTAAGGGAGAGAGCACAGGCTTCCCCCTCCTGAGAGTGCTTGCCTTGTCACTCCTCACCCCTAGCCCCGTCCTGTCCTGTCCCACCCGGCACAACAGCATGGGGACTGCCCTGGGGACCGAGGCAGGGGTCTCCGCTTTGTTCTGAAAGTCGGGAAAAGCAAAAGGCTTATAGAACAGAAGGGAATCGGGGCTCAGCCCCGCCAGGACAGGGGAGGCCGCCAACCCCCCATGTGGGAAAAGCGGGAGAAGGCAGAGGCTGAGGGCAGAGGCCCGGAGGCCTGAGGCTCAGAGGGGATTTGTTTATTTTCAAAATGCTGCAGCCCAAGCTGGAGTCCCCTGGGGCATCCCCACGCCCACCAGGAGGTGGCTCAGGAACTCCTGGTAACAAGTATCCGGCCCATTCATCCCCTGGAGGCAGACGCACCAGGGCCCTCTGGCTGGGGCCAAGCCGTGGGCTGGACTGCTGGGCCTCCGTCCTCACGGCCTCCACTCTGCCTCCCCCCTCTGCGGGAGCTGCACCCAGTCCTCCACCAGGGGCCTGGGCTCGAGGAACGCCCTGTCCTGGGGTCCCACGGAGCACAGCTCTGAGGGCACGCGGGGACATCAGGCAGGGACCAAGCCTGCAGCAGCCAGCTCAGGCAAGCTCCTGGCGGTGACGAGCCACTGTCCCCGAAGCTCCTGCAGTGGGGGCTTCCTGTGGATGGGGCTGCACAGGGCTGGCGCCTCTGCTGGGCATTTCTGCACCCAGGAGATGATGTCACCTTGACCTCGGGCTCTGAGAGCTGAGATCGTGGGGAGACAGACCCCGGCGCCTGGGAGCAGGGTGGCGGGAGCAGAGACCCTGCAGAGATGGGCTCCTTGCAGCGGCCGTGGATCCAACCCGCGGGTGCCCTCGGTGAGGCTCTCGGGATTGTTTCCCTGGGGTGCAAGGCTCACAGGGCAGGTGTGGGGAGACATGGGTGGGAGATGTGGAGCGGGGCACAGGCCACTTTTGGGCAGGCACCTCCCCTCACAGCTGTCCTTGGGGACCGCAGGGAGCTGGCTTGAGACCTACTGGGGACCCCAGCAGGGTAGGGGGCTCTGTGCTGGTCAGGGGGCAGCAAAAGCCACCCTTTGCGTGAGGGCGTTGGCTCCAAGTGGCCGCCCCTTCACTGCAGGGTGGCACTGCTTGCCCCAGCAGCCACTCGGAGACGCCGGGGCTGAGGATGGTTTTCCTTTAAACACCCCCAGTTTTGGGTTGCTCAGAAACTTCCCGAAAAAGTCTCCTTTTTTGGCTGAAATGCCTCCTGTGCTGGGCGTGTGCCCAAGCAGCACTGCCCCAAGGAGGGCGGAAGTCAGCTCCGGGTGGCTGGCGTTCCGGAAGCTTCCATCACTGCCTTCGCCCTTGGACTCGCGGGTTTTCAGCGGCGGCCGAGCTGCGGGGTGTAGGGTTTCCGTCCAGCGGTGGTGCAGAGACTCGCGGGCACCGGACTTTCTCGTCCGTCTTCGCCTCCCCTTTGAGGCTAGGGGTGAGGAGTGACAAGGCAGGCAGGCTCAGGGGACAAGGCCAGCTCACGCGGGCCCCTCGGTGCTCCCTCTCCCCGCCTCTGCTTGTGCAAACAAGCGCCTGTCACCCCCCACCCAGGGCCTCTCAGCCTGGGCGCCATAGGCATTTTGAAGTAGATAATCCCTTGAAGTGGGAGCCTGTCCTGTGTTGCAGGGTATTTAGGAACAGATGAGGTGCCAAGTGGGATCCATCGCCAGGCCTGGAATGTTCTAGAAGCTCAGTGAACCACTGCACAAAAGTCCAGCCTTGTGCAAAGAACATAGCCTGTTCCCCCCACCCCCTTCTACCTGCTAGGCAAGCCTCTGCTCTGAGCTGTCCCCAGCCCCGCATGATGTTCTTTGATGGAGGAAAGTGTCACCAGGGAAACAGAAAATACAAGGTACGGCTGAACTGCGGTCAGAACAGGCCCCGCCCCACGGGTCAGAGCAGATGAGCACAGGCCGTGGGGGACTTGGCCACATCCAGCGTTTACTCACTGGCCCAGAAATTCCACGCCTAGGAACCTGTCCCAAATATGCACTGGCAGAAATAGAAGAGGCTGTTTGGACAAGGCTATTTCTTGCGGCATTCCTTAAGTTTCAAAATGCTGGAAACACGCCAAGTGCCCGTCAGGAGGGCTCTGGCTGAATAAGGCACAGTGCAGCCGCACACAGAGGAGAGGACGGAAGGGCTTCTAAGCCCGGGAAGAAAGGATGCAGGGTGACTCGTTAGCTGGGGATGAACAGTGCCTGCCTGTTTTCTATTATCAGAAAGACAGAGAAGCCGGGCATGGTGATGCGCACACCTGTGATTCCAGCAGCTCGGAGGCTGAGGCAGGAGGATTGTGAGCCTCAGCAACTTAGCAAGGCCCTAAGCACCTTAGCGAGACCCTGTCTCAAAATAAAAAAGAAGAGCTAAGGAAGGATGTGGCTCACTGGTTCAGCGCCCCTGGGTTCAATCCCCAGGATCAAAAAAAAAAAAGAAAAAGAAAACAGTACACATATTTTACTATCCTTGGAAAAAGCAATCCAGGAAATGCAGCAAAGACTGATTAAAGAAATGATTCCTACAGGCGGGGAGAGGGGACAAGAGGGAAAATACATTTTGGGAAAATGATTTTTTTGCTGTGCTGAGATGGAAAGGTGTCCAGAGTGCTGTTGGACAAGGACAGACGCGGCAGAGCGCCAGCGAGCCCGCCGGATCTGTACCTGTCAGGTTTTAACATTTCTGTCATCTGCCAAACGGTGGGGCGGTGACGGGGACAGGGGAGCACTTTGCACCACTCCCCCCAACCCCTGTGCTGGTTGACTCTTACCGGGACACGCAGTGATATTACTTTGCTATTAAAATACACATTTTAAATGAGAAAATCGGACGTAGGAGGAATTGTGCCGAACTGCGAGGCGTTGGCCCAGGCGCAGGGTGAGCGAGCAGATGGACAGGGCTCTGTGGGGTGCGGGCGATCAGGGGGGCTCCCTGGAGGAAGGGACGGTCAGCTGGGTCTGGGGGGACTTCTCTCCAGGATAAAATTTAAATGTGGAAAGAGTCACTGAACATCCCCTCCCTCGGAGAGGACAAAGTGGCTGACCTTGTGCTTTCCCAGGGCTGTGCAGAATCCCCCCTACAGAGCTGCTCAATCTGCACCAAGGCTGAGCCGGGTCAGCCAGCTCCTTGCTGGGATTCACAGGCTGTCTCTGCTGGCCCTCTTGTGCCTTGCCTGGGCATCCTCCCCCATGCCGGTCTGTAGGCTCTTGCGCATCCTTCAATCCAGTTCAAGAACATCTCTCACTGGGTGTAATGGTGCACACCTGTGATCCCAGCAACTAGGGAGGCTGAGGCAGGAGGATCCCAAGTTGAGGCCAGCCTCTGCAACTCAATAAGACCCTGTCCGTGGTAAAGTGCCTCTGGGTTCAGTCCCAGTACTGGAAAACAAAAGAAAGACACCCTCCAAGGCCCTCCCCTGACCCCTCCTCAGGGCCTCCCAGGGCTGTGCATGCTCACCCCTGGCACTGTGTGTCTGGATCCCAGCCGATGAGCCAATGACGCCAATCGCCAGTACCCCCCGACACAAGGTGGGGCTCAGCACCCCCAAGGCTGCTCCCACAGCTGGTTTGGTTTGGGGAGCAGGATGAGGATCCTGGTGCCAGACTCCAGGGTTCAAATCCGTCCCCTACCAGTGACTTCAGGGGGCCCTTGAACTTGGGCCAGAGACCTCAGCCTCCACATGTTCCCTCCCCCTCTGCAAATCACAAGTGATGAGGCCCACAGCACCCGCCTCAGGTTCCTGTGGACATCCATGACCTGGGGGCTAGTGACCACATGCCCCGGGTCCTCACCACCTTGGCCCCTGCAGCTCTTTACCATTTATTTATTATTATTATTATTATTATTATTATTATTATTATTCAATGACAGATGTGGAGGGAGAGCTTACTGTGCCCCAGAGCTGGGCCAGGCACTGGGGTCAATCAGGTGTCTCCTGGGCCCTGCTTGACCAGGTCACTTGTCCCTGATGGGCTCTTGCTGTGGCCCCAATTAGTTTGCTCAGACTGGGCTCCGCAGGCAGGGCCTGGCTGCTGCTGGTCACCATTACACCGGGGCCTGCCACTTGGTAGGTGCTCAGGAAATGCAGCTGAAGAATGGACAGATGGGTGGACGGAAGCGCAGGAAACAGGGAGAAGGTTGGAGGCTGTCCCAGCCCCAGAGGGCGGCCAGGATGGGCAGTGCACACCGTGGGCCTCTCGCCCCTCTGCTGACCCTTTCGGCCTCTCCACAGGCGAGTGTCCCAGCCCCGGGCGAGGTGGCGCCGCCAAGCGTAAGAAGAAGCAGCGGCGGAACCGCACCACGTTCAACAGCAGCCAGCTGCAGGCGCTGGAGCGCGTGTTCGAGCGCACGCACTACCCCGACGCCTTCGTGCGCGAGGAGCTCGCCCGGCGCGTCAACCTCAGCGAGGCGCGCGTCCAGGTGAGCATGACCCCTTAGGGGGCACCAGGGAGAGCCGCCTGAAGCGCACTAAGCCACCGCTCACCCAGGGTTATGCAGTTGCCAAGGGGCGCCGGGTGTTTAAGAGCAGGAGGGCTGGAGTTCAAATCCAAACCTTGCTACTTAACTAGCTGTGTGATCTTAGGCAAGTTATTTACCCTCTCTGTGCTTTCATTCCTCCATGCAAAATAAACACACGGGTCTATTTTGTAGGGGTCTATGACAGTTGAGGGAGTTAATATTTTTGTAAAGTGCTCAGAACAGTGCCTGACAAGGACTTTAATAAGTAAAAGCCACTTGAAGTTTGCAGCTTTACCTGCACCAGCTGAGCTGGGCGTTCAGGTGCACCCCCTCTCCTTCAGCTTCGGGCTCAGCTCAGCCTCCTCACTCACCCACCCAGCGGGTGCCTCTTGTCGTCCCTATTTCCAGAGGTGGAAGCAGGCGGCAGGGCGGGCACACACCCAGGTCCACGACCCCAGCCCCTCCGGCTGCCCTGCTGCCACTCACCGCACCTCCCGCCCCAGGTCTGGTTCCAGAACCGCCGCGCCAAGTTCCGCCGGAACGAGCGGGCCATGCTGGCCACGCGCTCCGCCTCGCTGCTCAAGTCCTACGGCCAGGAGACGGCCGTCGAGCAGCCGGTGGCCCCACGGCCCACCACCCTGAGCGCCGATTACCTCTCCTGGCCGGCGTCGTCCCCTTACAGGTGAGATGGGGCCCTTGGGGCTGGACGGGGGCTGCGGGGCTCCCATGGGGCACTTAGGGCCCAGACCCCCTTGGGGACCTGAGGGCTTGGCCCCACCAAGTGGCCTGCCTGTGCGCGTGTGTGCCCTCGTGAGCGTGCGTGTGGCTGTTAAGAGAATGCACACACCTGGGTGTGAGGCGCGGGCGAGAGCCCAGCCTGGGTGTCAGGGGCGTGTGCGTCTACGTGCCCACCGCGGGTCCAGGAAGAGGGGATGCCAGGTCTCCAGCACGCTGTGTCCACTCTCCAGGTGAGAAGTTGAGGCTGGGAGAACTGAAGGAATGGCCTTCCTGTCCCATGGTCCTGGCTGGGCCCAGAGTCAAGTTCTAGGATAGTTTTTTTTTTTTTTTTCCCTTCAAATTAAAAGGGGTCTGCAGTGAACTGGCAGAAAGAGAGAGAAGCTGGGGCCAGGCCCCGGGGCGCAGGCTGGCAGGGGCACCACTGGCCGTGGTCTGGGTGAGCAGCCCTGCTGCGGTGGCCTGGGAGACAGTGGCTGGGCTTGCGAGACCCCATCCACACCGCTCTCCCTCACCTGGGCCTGAGGGACCACCAAGGGCGCCCTGTGACACAGGCCCCACGGGGCCAGGCCCAGAGCTGGCTTAGGGACAGAGGTGCCCCGGGGACTGTTCTTGGGAGGGTCAGCAAGGAACGTCCACAAATAAAAGGCTCTTTAGACCCAGCGTCCTCCCAGGTGTTTCTGACCCCTGCCTCCTTCCCAAGTCCTGCAGCCCAGCCCTGCGCCCCAGGCACAGGCCCCGGCAGAGCAGGCTGGGGGACAAGGTGACCCGAGGCAGCAGGCCAGCTTCACTGACCCCTGTGTTTCCTGTCCCCCTAGCTCGGTGCCACCCTACAGCCCTGGGGGCTCAGGCCCCACCACCCCAGGGGTCAACATGGCCAACAGCATAGCCAGCCTCCGCCTCAAGGCCAAGGAGTTCAGCCTGCACCACAGCCAGGTGCCCACTGTGAACTGACAGGCAGGGACCCAGCGGCCCTGGCCCGACACAGGAAAGAGGACAGCTGGACAGGAAGTGGCCCTCCTGTCCCTGTGCCCAGGGCTGGCCAGCGCTCCTACCCACATCTCCAGCCTGGACTCCTGAGCCCAGAAGGCCCCGGGGCACCCAGAGTGCGGCTCGGCGCGTCTGTCGGCAGCGGCTGGAGACTGCCACCCTGGCCCGCAACGGGCTGGGCTGGACAGCGGGACGGGAGCCCGCCAAGGACCTCGATTACTTTGTGTATTAAAACCAAAAGGCTTTGTCTTTAAGAAATAAAACCATTTTTTTTTAAGCTCCAAAAGGTCGTGGGAGGGTGGATAAGGGGATCTGGGACCCTTCTCTGGCCTGCAGCAGTCACAGGGCCACCCTGGGCCTGGCTCAGACCAGCCGTCTCCGAGGCACACTCACACAGTCCCTTGGAACGTCGTCCACAGTCACCCTGCAGGGCCCACGGCTGGGGGCTGGGGTAGGGGACAGAAATCTGCCCTGGGCTTCATCTCCCGTTCTGAACCCTAAGGGACCCTTGCTGTGTGACGGGGCGGGGGCACCTCCACTCTATGCTGGGACAGGATAGACAGCCACTGATTTCTGAGTGGCTGGATGGAGTGCGGGCGATGCTGGATTAGGTTCCCCTCTTCCTGGGACACCGAGGCATGGGACAGCTGTCCCCCCCAAACCCATTCACAAACAATAACTGGAGGTGGCAGAGGACACACGTGCCACCAGTGACACTGCTTAGGAGGGACCTGCATAATCTGGGTGGCCAGAGTGGACGGAGGCTGCCCCACCTCCTGCCGGCTCTTCTGGGTGCTCACCCTCCAGGGGAGGTGCAGACCCCAGCCCAGCCCAGGGGCACTGGACGATCTGCACCCGGGAGCCTCAGGTTCAGACCCCAGCCCTGGGGTGGGGACACAGCCCGTGATACCTGGATGGGGGGAACACGATGAGCAGATTTGCCATATCTACCCAAAAGTGCTAGCCGTGGGCCCCAACTTCTAGATGGCCTCAAGCAGGCAAAGCCTCGATGCTATTGCAGAACATGTCGGCCGTCTCCCCTCAGCCGACACCCCACACACCTTTGTTTTGGTGCTAGGGACAGAACCCAGGGCCCCGCGTGTGCTCAGTAAGTGCTCTGCCACCGAGCTATGCCTCCAGCCCTGAAGTCCTCGATTCTGTTTGAGACGTCTGTAGCCACACTGAGGGACCTGGGGACCTCCCATCCCTGCGGCCCCGACACACCCTTCATTTGCTCCCCATACTCCATCTGCAGTTGGGCCATGGGGACCTGGCTCCGGTGGCTTGAGCGTGGCCCCTTCAGAGGAGCAGGGTCAGTGGGCAGCTGTGGCAGGAGGCTCCTCGGAGGCAGGAGAGCCTGGGCTCCAGGACACCTGGCGAGGCCCAGAGCTCGATGGCGACGCCTCCCGTCCTCCTGCCTCTCCGCCCCTCCTCACACCTTGAAGCTCCGTGAAGAGTGGGGCTGGGGCTACTGGCCAGAGATGGGCTCCCACAGGTGGGGCCTGAAAGGTGGGTCCCAGGAGCGCCAGCCTTGGGGAGGGTCAGGGCCGGTTCCAGGGCAGCCCAGGGCCACTGGACCGCGGAGACATCCACCCCGCACCCTCCCCGGTGCTGCGGGAAACAAGCTTGCCTTGCCTGGAGGACACGGAGGACAGAGCCTCACACCCTGCTGAGCTAGGTGGCAGTCACTGCAGGTCCTGGGCACCCTCCCCGCGTCCCTTCCCATAAGGCCAAGGGCCCCAGGCCCCGTCCAGGTGGGCGGAACCCACACTCTGTCTGCCTGCCTTTGCCTGTTGGCCAGGTGAGGCTGGGAGGGGACATTGTGTGTGTCCACTTTTATGTGTTATGTGAACTCAGGAGGGAGGGGGAGGGTCACAGAAGTGAGGGTCACAGAGACAAAACTCTTGCAGAAACACAAACCAGAGAAACCAAGGCCAGAGTTTCTGGCTCCGTGACCTTGAGCCACGTACTGTTCCAGGACCTGGTTCCCTCCTGTGAAGTGGATGATCTCAGAGGCCACCGCCCAGGGTTGTGGGCCCCCGACCTGGGCCATCTGTGGGCACAGCAGTTCCTTACAGTGGAGGAGGACAGAATGAGGGGTGGGGTTGAAAGGGGTCAAAATCTCCTGCCCTGGCATGAAAAGGCACTCTCCCTGACCAGGAAACCCTGCGCCCGGCCCAGGGCTCCCCCAGGTTCCCTCTGTCCCACCCCACTCCTGGGGAACCCAACAGAGGGACTAAAACCAGACCGGTGCCTCTGGCTCCTGCGCTCCTGGTGTCCACCACTGGAGGGCGCTGCGGGGCCGCAAAGCGGGGCTGGCCGCAGGCTCCTTCAGGGCCGGGGTAGGAGCCCCACAGCATTTTGGAAACGTTGCAACAGCCATGTAAATGTTCGCCCAGTCATTCCTCCTCTGAGCCCGCATTGAGCTGTAACCCAAAGCAGGGAAAAGCAACGCGCACAGGGCGTTTTCCAACTACTTATAAGTGCGAGGTAAAAAATCTGGGAAGCCACAAACCAAACATAAATGGCTTAAATTACATGGTGTTCACAGTCCACTCATCTGCACATTATTATAATGACTTCATAGAAAAATAAAGCTATCCAAAATAATGCAGGTCACTGAGCTTTTTTTCTTTTTCTCTTCTTTTTCCGTTGATCTTGGTCTCCCGAGTTGCTGGGATCATAGGCAAACACCCCAGCCTCTGAGGGTGGTCCCCCTTTTAAGCTGCAAGTGCTGGAAAGAGTGTGTTGGAGAACCTCGGAATTCTTAGTTCACATCTTGGAAGGGGATTGGGTGGAAGTTAGAATACGAGGTGAGGAATGGGCACCTCAAGGTCAGAAAGGGGCCAGGGAAAGACTGTGTGGTGGGCAAAGTGCTAAGAAGGTCCCGTGTTCCGCCCCCAGTCACCCCATCTTAGGATCCCTGTCCTGGAGTATGAGTGGAGACCAAGGCTTGCTTCCACCTAACAGAGGGTGGCAAGGGGAAGGGACCTTTCAGGTGTGATTAGGCTCCATCATCAGTCGCCTTTGACTTAATCAAAAGTGAAATTGCCCTGGGTGGGCCTGTACTAATCAGGTGAGTCCTTTAGTAGATGAGTGGGTCCCTCCTGAAAGAGCTAGGGCAGATACACCCTCCTGCTGACCTTGAAGAAGCAAGCAGCCATGCATGATCTCAGTTAGGAGCCCAGGGCCTCACTCTCACCACCACAAGGAACCCAATCTGGCGACAATACAAATGCACTGGAGACCTTAGATGGAACCTCAGGTGGGTGAGGCTCCGAGGGCACCTTGAGACCCTGAGCAGAAAGACCCAGCTGAGCCCAGTCTCCTGGCTGAGACGCTGGGAGATCCCACGTGTTGTTTACACTGATAAGTTTGTGACTCAGCAGTGGGAAGTGGTCCTGAGCAGGGATGGGCCTGTAAGCCCCATCAAGGTCACAGCCAGAAACTCCGCCTTGGATTCTCTGGTTTGGGTGTTTGCAGGAGTTGTCTCTGGGACCTCCCCTCTGAGGCCCTCCCCGCCCTCCTTTACTTCATATAACACATAAAAGCCGACACACACAGGGCGCCCTCCGCCTGCCTCGGGAGAGACCAGCCCCCTGTCCCCCTGCAGACGGTCCGGCTGCCCTAGATCTCAGCTTGACTGTGTCGCCCCCCTGCCTAGAGCCTGCCTTGGCTCCCCAGGTCACAATCCTGCTCCTCCCACCCCAGCATCGCTGCCAGTCAGCCCTGGCGACTCAGCACCTCTGCCCATCCACTGTGCCCGCTCCTCTGGGGCCTGACCAGCAATGTCCTCCCACCAACCCTCTCCAGCAAGAAGCCCTCCCTGTGAGCGCTCCAGGGTCATGGTGACTTAAAACACCCAGGTCAATTCTAGATGTCAGCAGATCTAACTTTAATGTCATTATTTTCTATTTGGAAAATAGAAAGAAATGCCTCCTAGTTCTTTGCATTGGATGTCCACACTTGAAATTCCCTGCTGGGAAGGCACGGTGGCCACACCTGTGATCCCAACAGCTCAGGAGGCTGAGGAAGGAGGATGGAGAGTTCAAAGCCAGCCTCAGCCAGAGTGAGGTGCTAAGCAACTCATTGAGCCCCCGTCTCTACATAATACAAAATAGGGCTAGGGGGGAAAAGAGGGGGCTGGGGATGTGGCTCAGTGGTCCAAGTGCCCATGAGTTGAAGCCCCAGGACTCCCCCAGAATTAAAGTCCCTTCACCGAGCAGACTTAGCCCCCACACACACATCTAGGGGCAGTTGCCACCAGGAAGCGGACCCTCCCCAGCAGGGTGAGGACCCTCCCCTAGGCTCCCACCCCAATCAGGGTGCTCAGCACTTGGTGCTGTCTGTTCTGCCCCCCACCCACTGGAGTGGGACAGGGCTGCCCATGTGAGATGAATGAGGGGGTGCCTGGGGGGCTGCGAGGCCACCTTGTGTGACAGATGCCCCTGCTCCCAGCACATGGCAGGCTCTGAGGAGGGCTCCGGCCCCCACAGCCAGCAGGGAAAACCAACATACAAATGCCCAGTGGCACCTGGACTGTCCCTGCCAGGGCTGTGCCTGCCCCCCCCCAGCACATCCTGGCTCAGGGAGATTGGCCAGGTCACCTCTCCACGTCCTCACCTAAAAGGCAGAAATGTCCTCCTGGAATTGTTTTAAGGAGGAGGCGAGTGGGCGGAGGGCCGTGTCCAGCCTAGACCCGGGCCTTCTCTCCAGATGCGGCCCCGCAGCTCAGGAGCAGAGGCTCCATCTCACCACCAGGGGTCAGTGTTGCCCAGGCCCAGCTCCACGGCACCAGGACCAGCCTGTCTTCTGTGGAGGCCAGGGTCCCCCAGCCAGGGAGCCACCCGCAGCCAGGCAGCGCGGCAGGACAGGGAGAGCGCAGCGCCACAGCCTAGAGGTTCAGAACCTGGGTAGAGCAGACCCGGTCCCTCAAGGTATCTGCCTCCCGGGATCCTCCGTGTCCTGCAGCTAATGACATAGGGCCATGAGGTGGCAGGTGACCTGGTCAGGGCAGAGTGAGGATTCCTGAACCCCAGACCAAGCGCCACCTCACCTGCCCTGGGCAGGGAGGAAGGACGGTCGCTGGCTTGGAGTGGCCCACTTGCTGTGTGACCCAGTCAGGAGGTCTCCGTGCCAGAGATCATGTCCTGCCAGATTGGCCCCGGACACCCAGCAAGCTGCAGTACCAGGCCAGAGGGACAGCGGCAGACGCTAGGAACAGCCAACAGGAAAGGGCAAGAGGCGGTGGCCACAGGTTCGGACAGTACTGTTTAATGATCAAAAACCACCACACAACCAAGACAGAAACCTAGGACACACACACACACACACACACACGGATCCCCACAGGGTTGGAGGCTCACAGTGGAAGGACACCTGGCCGCCCCAGCCCAATCTCTGGAGGGGACGGCTCCTCCCAGGCCTGGCCACCCTGGGACCCTCTTGGCAGCTGTTGTAACACACAGAGGGTGGGTCTTGCTCCAGACCAGCTGGGCAGGGGCTCTGGGATGGCTCCACACTGCAGCCCTGGACTGGACGATGGCAGGTGCAGGCACCCTGAAGGGTGTCCCCTCTCGTCGCTCGGGGAGGGGGCAGGAGCGGGTCACTGCTGTTGCTGAACAGGATTTTCTACCAACCCTGCCATGGGCCACTTCACCCAGGAGCCCACAAGGCTGCACCAGACACACTCACACGCAGGGCTCACAGGCCACCAGCTCAGGGGTCCACACCCCCAGCAGGGGCCGTGGGAGCCAGGACCCGGAGCCCATCACCATCTGGAAGGGACACCAGGTCCCCAGGGACAGTCACAGCGGCTCTTGCCCATGGTCTGGTGGCCGAGGAGGACTCAGCTGCTGGTCACAGGTGGCGGGCTGCTTCCCAGAGGATCTGCAGGGCCATGGAGACGCAGGGCAGCTGGGCCAGGGTGTAGGACACGGAGCGGATGGGTGCCCGCAGCTGGCCCAGGTAGGCCCAGGTGTGCACCAGGCGGCCGAGGAGGAAGACGAGGAAGTGTGCCCAGGCCACCACAGGGTGCGGCCCTAGGAAGGAGTAGACCAGGCCCAGGAAGAGGAAGGGGTAGATGGTCTCCATGTCGTTCCGGTGCGCTCTGGGGAGGAAAGGGGGGTGGTCAGCCGGGCGTCAGCGCGGGGGACACTGTCTTCTGAGACTGTCAGGGAGGCTGGGACTTTGAGGGGTTCCAGACACTCGGGCCACCCCAAGGCCAGGACAAGGCCGAGTGAGAGGGACAGTGGCTGCTTGCTTCTGTCCGAGACAACCAAGCCCTGTGACAGGCCAGGGGGTGGCATACCACAGCCTGGGGCTTGTGGGGACCTGGCCCCTGCCACTCGCCCATCGTCTCTCTGGCCCTTGGACACCAGGCAGGAAAAGCAGGGTAAGAGCTGGGGCTCTGGCCTCCATGGGGTCGGCCTCCCTCCCCTCCCCTCTCCACAGGAACTGAGTCAGACCCGCGCCGCCCCCTGAGTGCAGGCTCCGTCCCTGCGCCTGGCTGTCTCCTGCTCTGAAATCTAAGAGCCACCTCCTCAGGGGTGAGGACAACAGGATGGGGCTGGGCTGACTGGATGCAGCCCAGCCCCAGGGCCCGGGCACGCCTGCCTTGCACTGTACGTGTGGCCGATGGGCTGCCCAGACCCTGCCATAAGTACATGGCCAAGAAAGAAGAGGCCCCCTGCCCGCCAGCCCTGGCTCACTCTCCATGAACCCTGGTGACAGTCAGCTTTCCCTTTGGAGGGTGGGGAGGCCGTGTTCCAAGCAAATTCCCAAAGCCATAGTGACCACGTGGGATGTTCAAATAAACAGGACCCCAGTGCCCTAGCTGTGACCCCCAAGACAGGCCGCGGGTACGTTTCATGGGGACTCTGCTGGAACAGACGCCCCTTCCCAAGCCTGCCAGCTGGATGCACCTCAGCAGCAACTCTGGGTCACCAGGCCAGGCCCAGCCCAGCAGCCCCTGCATGGTGATGGACTTGGAGGCCACCTCTTCCCCACACTGGCAAGAGGAGTCTTAGACAAAGGCCACAGCATGCTGCCTGACCAGAAGAAAAGCAGGCAGAGCAGGGGAGGGAAGAAGACATTTGCGTTGAGCCTTAAGGGTAGGAAGCTGGCCAGGCAAGAGAAGAACATTTTGCCTAGCACTTGCAAAGGCCCTGGGGTAGGAATAAGCAACAAGCATTCACAGGACAGAAAAGTGACCCTGTGCTAGAATGTGCTGCAGGGGGCGGAGGGAGGCAGATGACAGTGGGTGATAGGCTTGCAGAGCAGGACACTGTTCTGAGTGTATGGAGCCTTCCTGAGCCCAGCAGGGGCTGGGTCTTTCTCAGGATGCGGCAGCTGGCCTCTGTCTCCCTGAGACCAACACCGGCCTTCTTTCTCCTTTTATCGTGATCCTTGACCTTGCAACCCAGCCATGAGGAAAGCAAGTCTGCAGCTGGGTGGGTCAGGTGTCCCTCACCATGGGGAGCCTGCTGTCCCCCACACCAAGGAGGGAGCTGGGGTGCATCCTGGGGGTGCACAGGGAGGAGGCAGCCAAGGCCTGCAGCCACGGCTGGTCCCCAAACAAGTCCCTTACCCTGCTTGGGAGTCATGAAGGAAATGATGGGTTTTTCCCAAAATCACTGCACCTAGGACACAGTCCACCAGAATCTGCCACCTATGGGTGGGAGGGACACCCTTGGAAACCCCAGTGAGCTAAGCATGTCTGAAAACAAGGTCTGCTGCCAGTGACCACAGTCAGTGCCACCAGGAGACCCTTGTGAATTGCATATCCGTTTCTGAAAAGCATAACTAGGCCCGGTGCAGTGGTGCACACCTGCAATCCCAGCCTGGGGAGGCTGAGGCAGGAGGATCACAAGTTCGAGGTTAGCAAGGCCCCAGGCAACTCAGAAAGACCCTCACTGAGGATGTGGCTCGGTGGTTAAGCACCCCTGGGCTCGATCCCCGCCCTCCCTCCCCACCCCCCATCAAAAAATGTCCCACTGGGGGAGACGCTTATCCATCCAGAGGCCAGTTCTTCGGGCAGAAAAGCCAACAGGGCCAAGAGCGAGGGGCCCGCAGACCCCGGTGTGGGGAGGCAGCAGGGCCCTGCAGATCCCTGGGAACCCGAGCTGCCTCCCAGCCCAGCCACTGGGCACCCCCAGGAGGCAGGTCCCCGGTGGGAGAGGGGGCGGGCGTGGAGGCCGCTCTGACTCTGGACCTCGGCAGCCTGCCCTCCCTCCCTCCCTGTCCGGCCTCAAACCGCAGCAGGGCCCCCGGGAGGCCACCGTGGAGCCAGGACAGGGAGCAAGGGGAGACCAGGGCCCTCCACCTCCGCCCGCAGGATCGCGGTGGAGACGGTGGAGACGCGGAGGGAGTCACGTAGGGAGACGCAGGCGGAATGTGTCATCCCAATAACAAGGCTTCTAAGCTAAGTCACCAAAGGCCACGAGATGGGACATGCAGGGCTCCGCAGCACGGCCCGCCCCCGCCCTCAGCAGCAGCTGGACACAGAGCCCTTCACTGCAACAGGTGACTGCGGTGGGGAGCGGTCTGGCCAGTGCCGCGGGTCACTCAGAGTCCCCCTTCGGCTCCCCTAACCCTTTCCTGGAGCTCAGCTGCCTGGTGACCAGGGGGTCAGTCCGCTCAGCCCTGCCCAGGGCTTCTTTGTGCGGATGCTGCTGAGCTGCAAGAGGCGACACCACCTACGTGCACCTTAGGTTGCCAGGGTAGTCACCACCATCACCACCGCCGCCGCTGCCGCCCGGGCTGGACACAGCTGCCAGCCCCCGTCTGGGTTTTGCCACACTCCTGATGGCCTGGGCCGCCCAGGCCAAGTGGATAAAGAGCATCTCTGCTCAGCGGGGGCCTCCAGTGCCGCTGCGGAACCCACCGCTGCCGCCTCAGGCAAGTCTGCCTCTCTGGGACTGAGTCCGCCACCACAAAGTGACCCCCTCAGTAACGTCTAGGGGACTTCCAGGCTGACATTTTGGGGTCCAATGCCCTGACAAACCTGTTCTCTTCAATTAAAACTACACATTCCTGCCGGGTGCAGTGGTGAACTCCTGTAATCCCAGTGGCTGGGGAGGCTGAGGCCCAAGGATCACAAGTTCAAAGCCAGCCTCAGCAACGTAGTGAGGCCCTGTCTCAAAATGAAACATAAAAAGGGCCGGGGACTGGCTCAGTGGTTCAGGGCTCCTGAGTTGGACCCCTGATACCAAACAATCAACAGCAAAAGCCACCAAAACCGAAACTACTCCTTCAGCCAAATGCAGTGGCACGCGCCTATAACCCCAGCAGCTCGGGAGGGGGCAGCAGAAGGATCACTAGTTAGTTGGAGGCCAGCCTGGAAACAAACCAGTTCCAATTCCCAGACCCACCAATAAAATAGAGTTCAATGCTCACCATTCTTCTCAGGGGCCACCTGGAAAGCCACATTGCACCAGGCACAGCGGCACACGCTGGTCATGCCAACAACTCAAGAGGGCAAGGCAAGAGGACCTCTACTTCATGGCCAGCCTGGGGAGACCTTATCTCAAAATAATTAAAAGAAGGGGAGGTAGAGCCCAGTGGTTACGTGCCTACCCCTCGCCAGGAAGTGTGGACCGTGTCATGGGAAGACAGTGGCCTGGACAGTGGCCTTTTAAACCTGCTCCCTGCTGTCTCCCGGGGCCAGGCTGAGCTGTGGCTCCCGGTGAGCTACTCTGCAAGGCCAGTTTGAACCCCAAGAACCAGGACCCAGCGCTTTCCAGAGCGGGCGGTTGGGAGGCCTCCTGCGTGCATCAGAACCCTCGGTCTAATGTGTAACTTGCCACTGCCTCGGGCTCCTTCTTGGGCTCAGCCAGGAGTGGCAGACACGGGCTCTTAGTTCTGCACCCTCAAGTCCCCAGGCTGCTCCAGAAAGTCAGGTGGCAGGAGGAGCCCGGGGATCCAGGTGCCACCTGTGCAGAGTAGCTCCCCAATACATCAGTGAATGGATATAAAGCATGATTAGAGAAGCGGTCCTCATAATGTGCCAGCTTGAATCTCAGCACTTAACATCAGCACTAGATGACAGGTCCTTTTGTTGAAAACACTCAGCCCACACAGGCCTCTAGTCTCTCCCAGACACGTCTTGCCACCCAGGACCAGCCACAACACGTCCTCTCGATAGCTGCCTAGACCTCTCATCTCTTCCCTCCCCAGGGCCCAGAGAGTCCCCAGGGATGAGGGTGGCACAAGGGTCAGCAATGTGGGGCCAGGTGTGGGGAAAGCATGCAAAGTCTTCAGCATAGTAGGTGCTCATTAAATGGCGGATGGATGGATGGGAGCTCAGATGGAAGGTTGTATACCATAGTTCTGTTAGAAAGGGTAGGACAGCAATGGACTTCACTTCCTATGACACATCTCTGTAATTTGTTAAAACCACAAGTGTGTATACTGTTGTCAATGGCTAAGAAAAACATAAGGAAAAAACCCACAGACTTTCTTTGCAGAAGAAAAGTTCCTATTATTAAAGTGATGGCATTCTGCCCATTTCCGCCTGTGACGCATGGGGACGTGCTGGGACCTGTGTGATGGTTTGTCTCCTGTCTCACCCCTGTCCAACTACTCCTCAGTCACTCCCTCTGTCCCACAGAGGTGTGACTACCTCTCTTGCCTGCTGGTGAGAAGTACCGGGCAGAAACTGCTACAGACTCCCATAATCACCCTAACCCTAACCCTGCTTAGGTGAACTTATTCTGGGCAGGAATTTTACCCAGGTCCCCACATCTTTTTTTTTTAAGCTAGAGATTGAACCCAGGGCACTTAACCACTGAGCCACATCCCCAGCCCTTTTTACTTTTTATTTTGAGACAGGGTCTCACTAAGTTGCTGAGGAAGATAGTGGCCTTGCAATCCTCCTGCCTCAGCCTCCTGAACCACTGGGGCTACAAGCCCGTGCCCCATGCCCAGCACACAGCCTCTTTTAAAGAATCATTTTGCAAGTACTAGTTACTGACATGGAAAGTGCTCATGAAAGAACTTTCCCTGTAAAAGATCAGGACCCCAATGGTGTTGACAGAATTTTATGAACAATATTTGCACATAGAAGACAAAAGATGAAAAGTCAACAGTGCTAGAATTGAATGGTTTCCCTGTCTCTTTGTATTCTCAGTAATATCCAAATTTTCCACAATGAGTAGTTCTGAGTTTTATGATAAGGAAAAAAACCTTTTTTCTGGGGAATGTTAAGCATCCAAAAAAAAAAAATGTTTACCTTCCTTCAGAATAAAAGAAATGCAAACTGAAGTGGCACCCCTCGCGTTGGCAGGGATCCACCATCAAACAGGACGACCCGCTGCGTGGGCAGGGGTTGCCAGGACGGGATTTATGCGCATGCGCAACGCTTTCTACACCTGCAGTTTTGCGCACAGGTGCTCGTGGAGGAAGACAAGGTGCCCTGCGCTCTGTTCACCATGGAGGAGGACAGAGCCAGAGGCCCCTCGGAGGGGAGCTGGTCAGCCTTATCAGATCAGTGCACCATTCTGAGGTGACCAAAGAGGCCCCTCTGTGAGTCTCCGGGAAACACCTCTGTGCTCGGGACTCGGCCCTGGAGAGCAGCGACGAGGCTCCCGGGGAGGACACGGGGCGGGCCCTGCGGGGCAGACGGGGCACACCTGGAGGCCGGGGCACACCTGGAGGCCGGGTGGGAGGGAGACTACATTTCTCTGAACATCCTTTGCTAACTTTGGAGTTGAGACATGAGCATGTATTTTTTTTCCCAAGATTAATTAGAAATTAAATCAGCGGATGGATTAAAGCTGTCAGAGGGAGGAAGGAACGCAGAGACCTCAGCCTCCCGGAATCCCGAGGTGCTGAGGGGACCTGAAGGACAGGCTGTGTGGGGCCAGGCCGGGGTCGAGGGTACTTGCCTGAGACAACGCTCCACGTCAGGGTCGCTTCGGCAGAACTGGAGGCCACCGTGTCTCAGGGCATCTTCGGGGTTGGCGAAAGCCTGAAACACCAGCCAAGAACCATCATCAGGGGGACAGCCAGGCACCGGTCTGTTTTGCTCATGGACAGAGTTCCCAGGGACACAGCAGTGGCGCAGTCACCCCACCCCCCAACTCAGCCAGCAACCATGAGCTCCTCCTCAGCAGAGAGGAAGGAGAGGAGGGGCAAGGAATGGAAAGGAAGAGAAGCAGACTTGGCCTTGGGAATGTTCACAGGGGACCTGAGACTCTGGGGTCAGAGATGGGACAGTGGGACAGTAGTGGTATTATTAAGGCTGAGGCTGGGTGGATACCCTGACACTAACCAGGTGCAGGGAGGGCTGGAGCAACCACATTCAAGGCAGAAGTCACAGTGTGTGCAAAGGCCCTGAGGCTGGAAGAAATTGAGCAGTTTTGTAGAACAGCAAACCAGTTTGGTTGAAGCAGAGAGAGCAAGGGACAGGGGCCCAAGATAAAGTCACAGAGGACACCAGAGGTCCTGAAGCTGTAACTTTGGTCCATTTTATGCTTTGAATACAGCCCTTGCTGCTCCGCCACTGGCCTTTTTAAAATGAGACCTTTCTTTCTCTTCCTTTCTCCGTGCTCTTCCCTAATCTCAGGGGACACAGGGTCACCTTTCTTCCCCATCCTAGGCAGAGTTATGGGGCCTGGGGCACACACCCACCACAGGAACCAAGTCATCCAGACTTTGGGGATGGCACCAGATCTCAGAAATGAACAGCTCCCAAATTAACAAGCGAGTCCTAACTCTGGACAGAGAACGCGGGGAATTCAGCTTTGAGTCCCCTCTTTGAAAGCCCCCTGTTCCTGCTGATGGGCAGAATCACAGTCTCTGGGACAGGAGACCCCTGTGCTTCTCCTTTACTAGCAAAGCAGTAAAACTTCTTTTTCCTTCTTCTCAGAATCCTGTTTAGTTATTGGATTGGCATGTGGATGAGGATGGAGCTTTTGGGATCAGCACCAACACAGAGAGATTCCCTGGGGCTGGGGACACATGGTAGCAGGTCAAGCCCTTTGAAATTTCTAAGTTGCAAAATAATTAAAAGTTAAATTAAAAAAAAAAATTCCCCAAGCAGTTCAGGGGCTGGGTGTGGCTGGGGTGGGGGAGGTCCTTGCCTGGCAGGGAGAGGCTAAGCCCAGTAAACAGCAGCAGGAGGCGGCTCCTGATCCTCCCTGTGCCTCAACTTCCTCCTCAGGAAGCTCAGAAGGAAACAGAGCTCCAGGTGGCGGGCGTGGGCAGAGGCCCCACAGGAGAAGGGCGCCCAGGGAAGGTCAGTCTTTCTCACTGGAGAGCAGAGACGTCCGACCACATACAGGTCATTGAAGGCCCTGTCACACTGTCCCCACTGGCCCCCAGGCAAACAAAATCAACCCTGCAGATCTAGCAGCACAAACAGCAGACCCTGAATCTCAGCAGCAGGTTTCTAACTGCTCACCTGTACCAAACCCACCCTCTGGCTCAGGCTCCCCCCAGGGTGGGTTTGTCCTTCCCAGTGGGCCTGCCCCTGCCCTGCCCCCGCCCTGCCTGGCCCCAGGCAAACCAGGCTCATCAGGAGGATGACAGCTCCCCTGCTCTCTGCGGGTCCTTAAGTCAATGTATCATGGACTCTGAAAGTCCCAGGCAGAGTCCTGGGTCCCCAACACCTTTCTAAGGGTCTCTGCATTCGCAGGTGCGGGCCTCTGGAGCCCATGGCCACAGGTTGTTCTTCTGGCCAATGTGGTTCAAAGACAAGTAGGCCTGGCCAGGGGCCAGCTGCCCTGCTGACCAGAAGCCCAGGGGGTCGGATGTCCTGGCTCTAGTGGAGCCAGAGGCCTGCCTCTGGACGCTCTCCCAGTGACCCCTGGCTGCTGGGGTTCTCAGAGTCAGTTACTAGTAAATCACGAGGACCACCGTCTGGGAGGCTCTGCTCTGTGCAGGGAGCTACCTCCCCAGCTTGCGCCGGGGCCCAGGCTGCCTCTGTCAGCTCTGCTCCGTGCTCTGCCCCAGGTCCTTCAGCGCAGAAATGAGAGGGGCGCTTGGCCTTGAGGAGCTGCCACCCCAGCCCAGGCCGCCCCTTGGGTGGTTTCCTCCTGCCTGGCTCTGCTGCTCAGAGGCCCGGAAAGGGTCACCTCCGCCCTTCTCTGAGTTCACCTGTTTGAAAGGAGACTTCTGGGCCTGTGTGGGGGCACAGGCCTGCAATCCCAGCCAGGGAGGCTGAGGCAAGAGGGTAATGAGTTCAAAGCCAGCCTCAGCCACTCAGCAAGGCCCTGCCTCGAAATAAGAAAAAGAATTGGGGTGCAGCTCAGTGGTCAAGCACCCTTGGGTTCAGTCCCTGGTAGCAAAAAAAGAAAAAAAAAAGGAAACCACTCTGCCTGCTGTTCAGAACCACAGTGCCAAGACTGAGCTCAGGACCCAGGCACCTGGGTGTGGGATGTGATGTCTCCTCTCCCAGCCCAGAAAAGTCAGGTGGAAGTGGCTCCTCCCCAGGGCCCCCAGTGCTGTGGTGGGGAGTCCCGTTCAGCTCTGCAACCCCGACCCCAGGAAGGACTGTGGGTGAGGCAGCGCCCCTGCCCCATGCATGCCTGCACTCCAAGTCCTAGGCAGGTCAAGGTGGAGAACCAGTGGACTCCGGGAGGCCTGTTGTGGGCAGCACCTCTGCCTTTAATCTTGCCTGTGCTGCTCCAGGGGTTCACGGGGACCCCCGCCCCCAGGGCCCACCCACACACAAGCCAGAGGCAGCCTCCCTTGCACTTCATGAAAGGAGTCCTCTATCTATTGTACCTGGGCCCCGAATGCACAGGTGCCGGACTCTGGGGTCTAACAGGTTGCTGCAGACCCGCGGGGGCGGCAGGGGCCCTCCTGCCAGCCCTGGCCCAGCTCCTCATCATTATTTTGAATCAGGGACTTGGCTTAAGGGAGATTTCTTCCCCAAACACCCCGGTGGCGGGGGCCGGTGGCGGGGGCCAACCTGGCCTCGGGAGCCTGCGGCGGGCCTGGAGAGCTGCGGAGCGGGAATTCAGCTTAATTTCTCGGCCTCCTATTTTGCGGGTCTCCACTCCACCCAGACACTGGGTCTCACTGCCGGGAAGCCACCAGATCGGACAGGAGCTTTGGGCTGTCCGAATCCCCAGCTGCGCCTTCCGGGACGTGCCAAGTCCCAACCTGGCAGCCCGGCAAGTCGGCGGGCTGCTCGCCCCGGGATCCTCCAGGGCGGGAGGGCGCAGCTCCAGGCCACTCACGCGCTGGCCCACCGCACACCTTGGCCACGACTCCTTGATGCCGCACTTTCCCCAGCGCAGCGAGAGGGACCGCCAGCGAGCCCAGGGCGGGGGCCCCCGGGCGGCACGTACCTTCTTCCGCAGCCTCACTTGGCCTGTGATGACCGCCACCACGTACATCTTGATGACCAGCAGCGTGCTGCAGAGCAGGAAGGCCGGCAGAGTCGGCCCGCTCACCGTCGTCAGGCTTGGGGTAGGCATCGCGGCCAGCTGGCGGGAGCTCCGGCTCGGGTCGGCGCGACCGTGGGTCTGAGCGTCGGGGCAGAGCAGCCTGCAGCAATAAGAAGGAGGCGGGCGGGTGAGGGGCGGGGCTGCCTCCGGCCCCGCCCGCCCCGCCCCACCCCGCCCCTCGGCGGGCCCCCTCCTCCCAGGAGACCAAAGACAACTCGTGCGCGCAGATGCTTCCAAAGCTGAGCGCAGGGCGCGCCCACCCCCAGTCCTGGCTCAGGACCCTGCTCCCAGGCGAGCCCTGGAGCACTTTCCAATCAGCTTCTGGTCTCCTCTGGGACATGGGCGTGCCCCACGCACAGCCCACCTCCGGGGCTGCAGCGAGGCGACCCCCTGGCAGCGTCTGCACCTGTGGAACCTGTTGCCGACCCGTTCCACCTGCCCAAGGGTCGCGGCAGGCAGTGCGTGAGAACCAGGCCCCACACTCGCCCCAACGCTGGAACCACAGCCCCCAAACACGGACGTGACTGCGGGGAAAAGTCCTTCCATAAACACCCCGTCCACATTCCCATACCCCAAACTGGCAAATATGTCACCTGGCGTGGCAGAAGGGACTCTGTAGATGGGACTCCATAAGGATCTCAAGACTCTAGGGCTGTCTGGATGCGTTCAGTGCCACCCCAGGCCCTTCTGGGGGGGGTGTTAGAATTGTCAGAAGCAAAGTGGGATGGACAGAGGAGGGGAAAGGGCAGATGGGCTCTGGGGAGGCCTGAGCTGCTGGCTTCCAAGCTGAAGGAGGGCCCCAGAGCCATCTTCCTGTGGAAGGTGGAAAGGTTCTACTCATTTGTTGATTTATTTAGAACTGGGGATTTGAACCCAGGGATGCTCTACAACTCAGCCACATCCTCAACCTTTTTTATTTTTTATTTTGAGACAAGGTCTCACTAAGTTGCTGAGGCTGGCCTGCCGCAGTCTGGCTGGGCACAAATGACGGAGCCACCACACAGTCTGTAGGTTCAAACAGCAACTCTTTATTTCTGAACTCTACACACACGCTTTCCGGGAACACACTCCCTCCACCGGGCTCCGCATGCCAATTCTCCCGGAACCCCTTGGGAACCCCTTGGGAACCCCTTGAGAAGTCAATGGGAACTCCAAAGTAGCAGGCGCCCAAGGCAGCAAGATCCGCCCTAAACCCAGCAGGATCCGCCCTAATCCCGGAGCCACCCTATTCCAGAGGATCCGCCCTAATCCCAGAACCGCCCTAATCCCAGAGCAGGGTCACCTTTCAACCATTCCCTCTAGCAAAATGCCAGGCATTCATTCCGACTAAACTGTGGCTCTCAACACCGGCCTCCAATATGTGATCCTCCTGCCTCAGCCTCCTGAGTCGCTGAGACCACAGGCATACATCACCACACCTGGCTTAGAATCTGCAAAGGTGAGGACACAGATTGCTCCTCCCTGGAGCCCCTAGAAGGGACATGGCCTTGCCAATGCCTTGATCTTAGCCCTGTGAGACTTATTTCTGACCCCCAGAATTCAGGACAATACTTGGTATAGTTTTCAGCCTGGTGACTTGTATGGCAGCCATGGGAGCCGCATGTCACACCTGTCTTTGTCAGAACCTAGTTTTCTAGGAGACTCTTTCCTGAAAAGCCTTCAGCTCCTCATTAGAAAGCATGGACAGTCAGTGACTAGGATTCTCTGAGTCCCTCACCTGCTGGTCCCGCTCCTTCCCTGAGGCCTTGGCCATGGCCTTCTCCAGGTTCCCGCTCATGTCACTTTGCTGACACTTTAGGAGGTGCCCAGGGAAGAAGGAAGGAGAAAAATCAGTCTCTCATGCTGCTCCACTCTCCCTCCCAAGCCAGTCCTTGAGGACAGCACTGGCCAGATGGACAGCAGGACCAGTCTGCCCTGGGCCCTAAAGCAGCAGAGAGCAAGGGAATGGCCGGCCTGAGCCAAGCTCAGCTGGCACTAGATCCCAGAGCCAGCCCTTTGCCGCAGCTGTGTGGTCTCGGGTGAGCAGATTCCCTCTCTGATCTGGTTCTCTGGGTTGTAAAACGCAGGTGAACGTCAGTTATTTCCCACAAACATTTTGGAAATTCAAAGGAATCGTCTACCCAGCCTCATTAGTAAGTACCAGGCACACAGTAGATCCTGCTTCATTCTGAGCCTCTGAGCCTCCATTTCCTCCTCCTTAAACTAGGGATACTAGTCCCTGTCCAGCCAGCTTGTCAGGAGGAGGACTGTTGGAAAGCCCCAGCCTGCGGCTGGGGGTGGGGTGCTCCTCGCCTGCTCACCAGGTGCCAAGGATTTCTTTATCTGGACAAAAGATGCACTTGATAAACTGAAAGCCCAAAACATGAATTGCCAGGCCAGGCTGTCCCACCCCACTAGATAAATGGGAGGTCACCCTCAGGGACAGGACAAGGCAAGCAGGGGATGTCCTGACACACAGCTCATTCCTGGCTGCATGTCACAGGGGTCCTGTGAGCGTTCCTTGTCACTGTTTTCTTCTGAGCACAGAGGGTGCCTGCCTTTCTTGGGCCCAGCGGGGGGGCCCTGCTGAGGGTGGCCGTCTCCTCATCTGAAAGCTTATTTGGTGGGG
The DNA here is from genome assembly GCF_021218885.2 of Marmota monax. Classification (NCBI taxonomy): domain Eukaryota; kingdom Metazoa; phylum Chordata; class Mammalia; order Rodentia; family Sciuridae; genus Marmota; species Marmota monax. Next base: position 21,913,985 of record NW_026692912.1, read on the forward strand.
CACAGAGTCACACACCTGCATTCCCAGCAGCTGTGGAGGCTGAGGCAGGAGGATGGCACATTTGAGGCGAACCTCAGCAAGACCCTGTCTCAAACAATAAAAAGCTCTGGCATCCAGGCGCGGTGGTGCACACCGTAACCCCACTGGTCCAAGGGGCTGAGGCAGGAGGATCACAAGTTCAAAGCCAGCCTCAGCAACTTAGTGAGGCCCTAAGCAACTCAGTGAGACCCTGTCTCTAAATAAAAAATAAAAAGGGCTGGGGATGTGGCTCAGTGGTACAACTGGGTTCAATCCCCAGAACCAAAAAAAAAAAAAAATGGCTCAGTTTTAGGGGCAGGGTGCAGCTCAAGGGTAGAGTACACACAGGCCCTGGGTTCCATCCTCAGCATCACACAAAAGGAAAATAAATAAAGAAGAAAGAGCTCAATTGTGAGGTTACCTTGAGCCCAGAGCGAGAGGGGTTTTTCAGGGAAATTCTCCTGACTGCGGTATGTGACTCTGGGGTAGACATGCTTCCTGTCCTCTGCTGAATGAACTGGCAAGCAAGGGCCTGGCAGGGAGGATAACCCTCCTCTGATCTCTGGCCAGGAATTTCAGTCAATGGAAGCAGCTACCCGTGTTTTGGGAGGCGGTGGTGACGGCGGTGACGGAGAGGTTGCTTCTCTCAGTTTCGCTTTCTTTGCTTTTAGGGGGTGGGTGTCCCCTGCCAAGCTGGGAGACGGAGGCAGGGAAATGAGGGTGAGAGAAGCTTCTGGAAGCACTTCAGATGCTGGTGACGCAGGGGGACACGGACATAAAATTCCCCCCGCCGTGTTTTCAGCTTGGCGCCGGGCCGCATTTTCTTCTAAACCCACGGGAAGTTCTCCCCGTCACGATCCTGCAACCCTAGGCAAAGAAGGGTCCTTGTGTGGAAGCGGCCGTGGCCCCATGGCCCATCCCAGCTCCCTGGGGGGCATTTCCTGAGGATCAGAAAGCCCCTCTCCACGAGGGCTGAGGCTGGGCCTGGGGACATCAGAGGAGGAAGCGGCCCCACCTCGGCCACCGGCTCCTGATCTCCGACTGCTGCTGGGCTTTCCGTGCCCAGTGATGAGAAAGAGAAACCGACAGGGGCCAAAGTGACCTTTCAAGTGTGACCTGTGCTGGAGTGGACCCTGCCCCAACTCGTGGCCACAGAGGAGACCCTGCCAACAGCTCAGAGGGTTGCTGCCCCAGGCTGCTCAGCCCTCCTGGGTGGAGGCCCGCCAGGAGAGGCCCTGGACTCCCTCAAGATGAAGAATTCAGGGAAAGGCCGGTGCTCCGTGGGTCGGCCCCCCTCTCTCTTCCCTTCTTCTGCAAGAAGGTAGCCTCTTCAAGGAACTGGGGACACTCTGGTGGGTTTCCAAACAGTGACCCCTCAGAAGGGCCTCCATTAGCCGGTGGCCATGGGACCCAAGCCCCTCCATCAGTGTCTGGCCACAGTGGCTGGTCCAAGAAGGGCCAGTGGAGACCCTGCCTGGAGGTTTCTATGTCGACATGGGTAGAGAGGCCCTGGGCTCTGAAGCGGGCTGTGAATGGCTTTGGTCTGAAGGGAACCTGTGTCCAGGAGAAGAGGAGGCCCCGGCCTCTGACTCACCCAGGCCCAGAAGTCTAGGACTTTCCTTTTTTGCTTAAAAATAAATAAATAAGTAAAATCAGTCAAATTACATCCTATTTTCCCCCACACTTTGCCATGGCTCCAGCTCGGGCAGTCCCAGTCCAAGTCTGGCCCTGGCCCCGGGCCCATCCCATCTGGTCTCCGTTTTCTCTCTGCAGGCCGCCTCCACTGTCTCCCAGCCACACTGTCCTCTCAAGAAGGCCACAGTCCTGCCTCTGGGCCTTGCCTCTGGCTGGTCCCTGTGCCTGGCCTTCTCTTCCCCAGGGACCCTCTGGGCCGACCCCTGATCTCCTTCAAGTCTTCCCTTCAACCTGACCTTGTCCAGGGGCTCTGGTCACCTGATCAGTTCTGAGGAGGCCCTGGGGCCTTTCGTGCCCCTGATTTGCTGGATTTCCATAGCTCTCAGCTCCCAGGCCAAGGCTTGAATTCTCTGGACCCTCCCTGCCCACCAGCTGTTTAGGGCAGGGACCTGGTTCACTGATGAACCAGCAAGGACTAGGACCAAGCTGACCGGTGGCCACAGCTGAAGAAGCTGATTTGGTTTGGATTTCTGTCCCTCAGAACCAAAAGAATCTAGACTGAGATAAGAGACACTTCTACTTTTCTTCTAGGAGATTGGCCCTGCCTACTTCCTGGAATGCCTGCCAGGGGGGGGCCTGGCTGCACCTCTGCTGGGGAGAGGGCAGGAAGAGGCCCGTGTGTCTCGAGTGGGGCAGGGTGACGGTCAGGCTGGCATGGGAGCCGGATAACGGGGGCCTGGCCCCAGAACACCTGCCCTTGTAATCCTTCAGTTAGATATGAAAGCTGAGGTGCCCTGTGACAGCGCGAACACCCAGCCGGGCAGCATCAGAGGCGGACGCCCGTTGACGGGCACAAGTGGTTAGAGCAGGAAGCTGCCCATCAGTGAACCACCCGGTCCCTGGCACCTACTCCCAAGGTGACACCCCACCTACAGACAGTAGCCACCAGGAGGAAGGACTTCCCGATCCTGCCTCTACACAGATGAACCCCGAGAACAAGGTGCCAAGGGAAGGAAGACAGACAGGAGGCCACGTAATATAGGATTCCATTTATATGAACTGTCCAGAGCGGAAGATCCACAGTCAGGGGTGGGTGGGGGCAGGTGGGTGGGGGTGCCTTGCCGGGGTTTCTTCTGGGAGGATGGCAAGTTCTGGAAATGGACAGTGGTGCCGAGTGCACACTGGTGGGGCTGCACTAATAACACTGAGCTGTGCTATTGCTAATGTTGCAGTGCTGGGGATTGAACCCAGGGCCTTGCACATGTTAGGCAAGCGCTCTACCATTGAGCTACACTGACAGTCTCCAAATGGTAACTTTCAAGTGGTTAGTTCTATGTTACGGAGAAAAGAGAACTGGGTACAGTGACACACACCTGTAATCCCAGCGACTCAGGAGGCTGAGGCAGGAGGATCACAAGTTTGAGGCCAGCCTCAGCAATTTAGTGAGATTCTCAGCATTTAGTGAGACCCTGTCTCAAAATGAAAACTAAAAGGGACTGGGAATGCGGCTCAGTGGTAAAGAGCCTCCACGTTCAATCCCCAGTACCTGTCCCCCATCCCCCAAAAAGAGAAGAGCCGGGCCTCTGTCCTGTGCGTGGCTGTACTGGCGGCGCCTGGCGTGGTGTGTGCGCACAGCCGCACTCAGTCAATATTTACGGAAGGCCGGCCACTTGAATGCGTGGGTGAAGTGCTGCTCAGTTCCTAGCTGACTGTCCTCCTCTCCTGTTTCAGGAGATACAAACACACTTGTGTCTGCGCCAGGCTCTGACCACAGCGGCCCTTGATGGAGGCCTTCTGCTGCTCCTGGCCTCCAGGTCTCTGCTCCTGTCACTGCTGATGCCTAGAGCGGAGGCCACAGCTCCCCCGCACCCCGCAGGACCCCGCTGACTGCAGAGGTGAATGGGAGCAGGGTGGAGAAATGTCGTCTCAGCACAAACTGCGGCCAAGACATTTCCAGGGCTGCTGCTGTCACCCTGAGAGTGGCTTTAGGCGAGCAGCTCAAGCATCAAGGGGCACACGCAGTGGAGGCTCACACGTGCACCGCCCTCGGATGCCGTTCCCCAGGGGCCCTGGCGCAGATGGGCCATTCCTATGTGCGGCTCTTGGACACATCAGGGACCCATTTCCTGGGAAGCCCTGCGGGGAGCCTCGCATTCCTCACGTTGGGCTGGCCAGGCCGCTGGGACAGCTGGCCAGGGTTTTCAGACACTCGGAAGGCCGGGAGCCCCTCCTGCTTCCCCAGCAGGCTCCAAAGGCACCACCCCTCCCCCACGGGGACTCTGTCACGAGACTGTATTTTATGACTGTTTCTTACTAATCCCCCAAATATGCCAGATGTTGACATGTTTAGGGGGCGAGATGTGAGCTTCCTCGACTTCTGACTCAAGGGTCTTTTTATTTTTTTGTACCAGGGACTAGCCCCAGGGGCACATAACCACTGAGCCACATCCCTAGCCTGTTTTTTATATTTTATTTAGAGACAGTTGCTGAGGCTGGCTTTGAACTCACAATCCTCCGGCCTTGGCCTCCAGAGCCGCTGGGATTACAGGCGGGCACCGCTGTGCCCAGTAACACAAGGGTCTTCTATGTAACTCACGGATGGTCCAGCTCAGCCTCAGCCTTGCTGGGCACCGGAAGCTCCCTGTCAGTTATAGCAGGAGCAGCCATAGCCACCACCATCTGTCCTGTGAGCCAGTGCCCTAAGAGGGGCTGAGTTCCACCCAGCCGGGGACCCGGTCCTCGCCCAGCCCTGCAGGGTATCCTCAGGCCATTTCACAGGTGGAGGAGACCCAGGGCTCCTAAACCACACACCTCCTAAACCACACCTCATCTCCCAGGGCAGATAACCTAGTGTTAGTTCTCAAAGCTAGGCTGTCCCAAGCAGGAGCCCCCACCCTTACCCCCAGGCGGGCTGAGGTTGGAATTCCAGCCGGCCGGCCGTTCCCTTCTTGCACAACAGTTTAGTCGTTCACAATTCCTTCCTATGCAGAGCTGGATCTACTTTTGAGGGCCAAGAACACACCCTCTCCCCCACCCCCACTGCCCTTCAGAACTGGAGGACACCACTGGGCCCACCCTCATCTCATCTGGCAGGACACACAGCCACCACCCCATCCGCTGGGATCTCATTTTCCGGCCCCACAACTGGATCATCTCAGTTCATAAAAAGCCCTTCTACTGGGGCATACATACCCCATGTGCCACCGACCCATTTAGGACCAGAGGGGGACCAGCATCCCTTGCTGCTATAAGCAGGAAGAGTAGTGACTCCAAGCAGTTCTGGCCACAGGAAAAAAAACGAAATGCAATGCCCTTTGTGCAAAAGTTATGGAGAATTTCAGAACAGGGACAGTCACATGGGATCCCACAAAGTGTGATGTTACATTCCCATAATCCCAGCAATTTGGGAGGCTGAGGCAGGAGGATCACAAGTTCAAGGCCTGGGCAATTTATGGAGACCCTTGCTGGGATTATAGATAGCGCCACCATGCCGGGCAATCCTTTTTAAATAGTGCTTACATAATGCCTACTATGTCCTGGAAATCATTGTGTGGACTGAGGTCGGTGTTATTATTTCCATTTTGCAGATGAGAAAACAGCTGTAGAGTCCTTGTGTACCTTACGCAGCTCCGTACTTAGTAAGCACTGGGGGTTCTTGCTGTATGACAGTCCTCTGGAGGAAGAACTCCCAGCACTATTCATTCAGTCTTCAAAGAGGATTCCAGAGGCTGGGGGCAGAGTGGGGAGCACATGTCATACAGTGATCGCAAGTGGAGTATTCAAATCCGGATCCGTAGGCCAGGCCCCGTGGTGCACGCCTGTAATCCCAGCAGAGGCCGGAGGATTGAGAGTTCAAAGCCAGCCTCAGCAACTTAGTGAGGCCCTAAGCAACTCAATGAACCCCTGTCTCTAAGTAAAATACAAAACAGGGCTGGGGATGTAGCTCAGTGGTCTAGTGCCCCTGAGTTCAATCCCCAGTACCAAAAAAAAAAAATCAAAAAAAAAAAAAATCAAGATCCATCCATTGGCCCACCCCGCGCTGTGAGCCCTTTGCAATCCAGCCTTGCCAGTGAACCCAGATGGCCTGCTTCTAGTAAGCTGCAAGTGTCTCCTAAAGGGGTACATCCAAGTCCTAACCTCCACACCTGTGAATCCACCTCACTCGGAAACAGGGTGAAAAGCCAGCCTCTACCTCAGAGCAAAGCCTGTCCAAGGAAGCGGGCGGTTGTGACCCTTGCCCTTGGAAAGACCCCCAGAGCACTCCTAGGCATATACCCACCCTCTGAGTTGTTTATCTATAAATAACAGGAGAGATCTGTGGAGTCAGGTGTCCCTGACTCAGTCAGGCTAGGTGAGGACCCATAGCAGCCCCCTAGCAGCCACCAATCAGCATGAGACAGGGAAAATACCTGGGATGCCAGATGACCCTCCCAGTAGTTTATGGTGGTTGATAATGTGTTGGGAAACCAGGTTGTTCAGCACTTACACCCCTCATGGCCTAAACCAATCAAACGAATCCCCCTCTTGTACTAGCCAACCACCTTTACCCAACTTGTTCCCACCAGTGAATGTGCTGATCATGTTTTAGAGTTGTTTTATGATTTTTCCCACATGTGTGATGATTTGCTAAGAGATGCTATGATGTATGTAAAGTCCCTGCCTTCCCCAAAAAGTGTATAAAACTGCTGCAAACCCTGGGCTCTGGCCTCTCAGGGTCACCAGTTGCTGTGCTAGCTGGCAATAAATGCCTCTTTGCGGCTGACACTGATCTCGGTCTTGGGTGGTCTTTTGGGGGTCCCAAATTCAAGCATAATAAGGGCCCGTATTAGGTAGGGTTCCCTGGGGAGAGACCCGACAGGAGATGCACGTGTCCCCGCATCATACAGCCTCCCACGTGGAAGGACTCTTGGTGATTCATAGTTGGCTCCTGGTTAGGGCCCGGGAGTCGTAGGATCTGCCCAGCAAGCTCAGGCCCAGGAGGGAAAAGCTCCGTCCTGCCTCCTCCGCCTCCGCTCCAGGCCTCAGTGGACCCACGGAGGCTGGTACTGGAGAGGGCGCTCTGTGCCACGGAGGGGAGCGGTCTCCTCTGGAAGGACCTCACGGACACACAGCAGGCTTGACCTGGCCCGCTGCACCCGCCAAGTCCACGCATGAAATCAACCACCAAAAATCCACCCGGGTCCGCCAGGCACAGGCCTCCTAACCTCCCCTCAGCTCCTAGGAAGGTGAAGGTGCAGCCCCACTAAGTGCCTAACCACCACCGTCCCGCCGGAGGCGGACACCCTGCCCCTTCCAGAAGAGGATGTGAGGCTGGAGTGACCTCCCTTTTCCCTCCACGTTGCTTAGCCTCAACCCTGAGACTAGGATCAGAACAGGTGGCACCACGGGAGAACAGGAGGGGAGAAAACAAGGGCCCGCAGGGACAGGCACTCAGAGCCCTGGGAAGGGGCGCTCACAACAGTGGCCGTGTCTGTTTCCAACTGGTCACGGGCTGGAGCTGGTATTTAAGATACATAGCACATAAGTTTAGATACGTTACATAAGTGTATAGATATATATATAAATTTGGGGGGGTACTAGGATTGAACCCAGGGATACTCTACCATCGAACTATAGGCACAACCCTATTTTTCTTTAAGAGAGGGTCTTGTAAGTTACTGAAGCTGACCTTGAACTTGTGGTCCTCCTGCTAGGTAGGATCATAGCCATGCACTATCATACTCAGTCAAGGGTGATCACGGTGGGCCTCTTTTGGGTCGTGGTTCAGCCAACCAGTCCACCAAACAGCAAGAGCCCTTTCTAAGGCCCTGAGTTGAGCTGATGAATGCAGATCCCTGCCCCGAAAGCCTGTGGGTGTGGGTGTGGGTGTGTTCCCTGGAAGGCACGAGTTGAAAAGGTAATCCCCAAAGCCATATAATAATGGCATTTGCAGGTGAGGCCTTTGAGAGATGACTGGGTCGTAGGGTTCTTGTCCTGGTTAGTGGTTTAATCCACTCAGGGGGTAATGGGTTCCGGAGGGAGTGGCTTGCTTACCGAAGGAGCTTTCTCTGGCAGCTGCTTTCATCTGGCCATGTGAGATCCAGCACCACCGCTGCAGAGAGTCTCCAACAGCACCAAGTCCCTCACCAGATGTGCCCTTTCCCTTGAACTTCCCCAGCCTCTACAACTCTAAGACATAAACTTCTTCTCTTCATAAATTACTCAGCCTCAGGGATTCTGTTATAGCACCCGAGAACAGATTAAGACCGAATCAATGTCAATATAGAACATCCGATCCTTTATGTTCCTTCAATGTTTTTACACATGTACCCAGAAATCTATCTATTTCTAAGTAGAAAACTCAAGGAGTTCTTTTGGAGTATAACATACCTTCTCACCCTAAACCTGCTGAGGGTGTTGTGAGAACCTCTGATTTACAACCCATAAGACTTGCAATGGACATCTGAAACAGAGGTTGTAGTCTCGTGAGCCTGTCCTAACTTCAGGAAGTTAGTATCAAAATTTCTTGGTGTGGAAAATCCGTGTATTTGGTGTCAGAAGTGTTAAGCAGCAGTGGCGGTGGTGGGTGGTTCTTTTATCAATATATTATTTTCAAGTGCAATCAATGTTTTTAAATTGATGAGATATTTCACATGTCCTTCATAGTAGGCCTTGAATCCAGCGTGGACTTTACACTCGCAGCCTTTCTCAACTGGACTCAATACGCTTGGGGAGCCAGTGCCCACACCTGACCTGCAGTGGCTTCATGGACAGCACAGTTGCACACAGAGGCAAGGATAATGTGGCCTGCCTTTCGCTGGCTAATACAGTGCTCCAGGACTTATGCTTCTCTGGTTTCCTACTGTTTTCGGACACCTGACACAGAGTTCCCAGAGGCGACTGGACTCGGATGAAGCACCTGCTATTGGCTCATATCTCAAGACCAAGGAGTTACTGCTGTCTATGTTGTGAGCTGGTGTTGAGTGAGCTGGCCTTAAAGACCTACTCCGGCAAATCCAAATTATTGTTGAAAAAAACATAAAAAACTCTTCTGGCCTGTGATCACAAAGCCAGAGTAGAGGTTAAGCTTTACGGTCTGAAAAGTGCTTATTTTCTGTGACTGCCTCACCATGACATCTTCTCACTACATTTTTGGAGTAGGGGAAACTGAGGCCTGGAAAGGCTGAGTAACCTGCCAGTGATGAGCTCATCAGCTGAGAAGCAGGAAGGAACCCAAGTCCCCAGCCACAGCGGGACAGTCAGGTACTATTGCCTCCCGCCTCCACCCAGCTTAGCTGGAAGCTATGGATGCTGAGGGTGCTACTGGGATTTTTTGTTTGCTTGCTTGCTTTGTTTTAGTGCTGGAGATTGAACCCAGGGGTGCTTTCCCACTGAGCTACCTCCCTAGTCCTTTTTACTTTTTATTTTGAGACAGGGTCTCACTAAGTGGCTAAGGTTGGCCTTGAACTTGCCATCCTCCTACTTCAGCCACCAGAGTAGCTGAGGTTACAGGCAAGTGCCATCACACACACGAGTGCTTATTGCTATTTCAAGTGAGATCCAATCAGGTCAGTCTAATTCCTGGGGCAAAACTTTCATTCACAGGACAAGCTCTTAGCGGTTCCAACCAGCTCACAGGGGCAGGAAATGAGTGTGCTGACGGCATTTACTCTGGGAGATTCAACAAATGCACAACAGCAGCCCCCTGGACACTCGAGGAAGTTAACTCATCTGTGCATGACCCTGAATCTGCCATCAGGCCAGCACAGCCCCCAGAGGACGCAGCTTTTCACGGAGTTACGCAACCCAAGCCCTCTGCCTCGGGAGATTAGCGCCCACACTAATCTTTGCCACCACTCCCGGGACAGCGCATGCCCAGCAGACCTGACCTGAGGCCCAGGAGGGTGCCACTGGTACTAACGCGGTGCAACCAGGCGAGGAACTCGGAGGGGAAAGGGGGGCTTTGGGTGCTCCCCGGACCTGGTAGGTGGAAGAAGTCAAGGGGTGTACTGGACACGGCCCTGAATTCGGACCCCTCCTGGGTCCCTGTGAGGGGTCCTCATCCACTATCCACACATCTCCCCCAAAGAAGCAACCCCAGGCCCACGTGGTGGCCCCGGGGCGCCTCATCCTGTTTGTCACCATGGCCACAGCTGATTGGACAGCACAGAGCACCTGACCACAGGCAGCCAATGACGAGGCTAGCCAGCAGCCAATGAAATCAAGAGGCCGGTGACCACGCCCCCAGGTCCCGGGGTGTGAATGGAAGATGCCCAGCGAGGTACCCAGGCACACGGAGAGGGGGCTGAGCTCGCGGCTGGGCACAGCTTCCGGCCGCAGGAGCTGCGCCAAGAACACAGACGCCCAGGGGTGACAAAATGCCTCTTGGGACATCACTTCAGCTCCTAAGCGGGCCTAGTCTCCTCGCCTGTCTGTGCCCCCTCCCCCCGCCCCCCGCAAGGCTTTGGACCCTGAGCAAGTGTCCTCTGCACACCTCCACCCCAGGCAGGGCGCACAAACCAGAGCTCCACAAACCAGGCCACTTTGCTGGGCTCGGTCACCTGCTCTATTGGGTGCTTGGGTTCATGGGAAGGTGAGGACTCCCAAAGCCCACCCGGGACCTTACTTGTCCTCTGGGTATTGCAGGGTTTGAGAACATTCTCTGCACATGCAGTCGCCCCCATACCCCACTCCACCACCACGGACACCTCCTCGCTTTCGCCTCGCCCCAGGAGCCTGGTCATCCCTGGCACAGTGTCACAGTATTGACCCCATGAACCCCTGGCCACCTGCAGCCCTCTCCTCACCACCTGTGTCCTGCCAGCCTGTTCTCCAGGCATGACTCTGGCAACATGAATACCTCTGGGGCCACAGGTGGTCACTGTTCAGCATGTTGGTAGCAGTAACTGAGAGAAGCAGCCAACCAGCACCCTGAGCGGGGTCAGACCTAGAGGTGAGCAGACACAGGTGACTTCCAGCCAAGCAGAAGGCCAGAGAGGATAAGCCTTACCCCCAGGACAGGGTGGCCAAGAGTCACAACTTCACCTTGGGCTGGCACTGCAAGTTGGGCAAGAAAACCAAGGGTACCGAAAAGCACCCCTCATAGACAGTGTTGATGAGGGTGATGATAGCTACCTGGCAGACACCGTGCCCCGTGCCCTGTGAACTTTAGCTCATTGTCTCCTGGTAGCAGTTTTAGAGATGAGGAAACTGAGGTTGGGAGTGAGGAGACTAGCCCACGGCTGTGCCAAACTTCAGGGAGATAGAGATACGTCCTCTGGTGCCAGTGAAAAGACTCTTGGGTCTTTTCCAGCGGAGGACTTGGCTGAGAAGGGGCTGGTGCCCAGTGCCGGGTGTGGGAGACCTGTCCAGCTGACTTCCCATGGGGGTCCCAGCTGGACCCTCTGACCTGGCCCAGCATGTCTGGTTTCCAGTGGGGTCCCAGGCTGCTGTCTCGGGACTGGTGCATTAGAATCGTCTTCTCAGGCCAGAGCACAGGCTCGGGGAGGGGATCCCCCATGAGATTGAGGTCAGGGTGAGGAAGTGGACCCAATAGGACTTGTCACTCGACCCACAGACCCAGGCACAAAGACGGCCGGGGGGTCCTAGCAGCCCTGACCCTCCCATCTCCTCAGCAGCAGCCCACCCTGGAATCTGGCTTTCTGCCTGTGAACTGCAGCGATCTTAAAGGAAATGGTGCTTCTCTCTGGCGGAGAGCTGGACTCCCAGCCCCACCCAGGTTGAGGCGCACACCTGAAGCTCCTGGAAATAGCAGGTGCTGGCCAGGAAGGAGGGAAAGTCCTTGGGAAGCCAGAGAGCAGGGGCCCGGAGAACAGGCACCAGGTGGGGGCTGGAGCTGCCAGCAGAAGGTGCCCAGGGGGCAGTGGGACCCCCACTCTGCACCCTAGGCCAGCCTTGGCCCTCCCTCTTGCCTCTCACCCCATCCCCAGCTATCTCTGCCTGAGGTCATCAGGCTGTGACTTCAGCGATGTCACTGGCGCCCGGGCCAGCTTGAAATGAGGGGGCTCCGGGCTCCAGCTTTCTCCTCTCTCCGGCATGACTCAGCGGGGAGGACCAGGCTGCGGCCAGGCTCTCCGTTTTTACGAAATTGCTTTCCTCACTCAAACCACAGACCCTGGGCAGGGGGTGCTGCTCTGCCTCTGAGCCCAAGGAAGGTCAGGGTTCAGACCAATGCCAGGGGGTGGCCACAGGGCAGGGAAGCTCCTCCAGACGCCCCTGCGCAGCACACCGGTCCACCCAGAGCTCCTGTCCTTCCTTCTCCTCCCCTTCTTGTCTCCTCCTCCTTTTCCTCTTCTCCAGCCACAACAGTGACCTCAGAACCAAATTCAGCTGGTCATGATGGCACACAGCAGCTTTCCAAACGCTAGCTACATTTCTGAAAAAGAAAGCCTGCAACAGGGCCTCCACTATGGGGAGCAGGTCAAGTAGGCAAGAGTCGGGGTCCCGTGTCAGACAACCCAGGGTGTGTCCCCGCACCACCACATGTCACCTTTGCAACAAGGGACCAGTGATATCCCCATGGCTCTTCCACTCCTCCATCTGGGCTGTGGCTCAGGGTGCAGGCAGGAGGGGGGCTCGTCACGGTCAGGACCAGCCGGAGCCGGAGGGGAGCAGGCCCCGAGGGAGCTGGCCCTCTCCTGAGGGAACCTTCAGGGAGACTCAGGCAGGGCCTGGTCTCTGGGTGCTGGCAGGGTAGGGACAGTGGGACTCAGGAAAGAGGGGACAAGGAGGAGTCTGGCAGTGTTATCCAGAGAGATGTGACAGAACCTGAGAAAGATCCAAAATGAAGAGCTGACAGCCTCAGTGACAGGGGCGGTCAGGTGCTACAGACGGGAGTGAGAAGACCACACAGCGGACCCCTCTCTAGTACCCACCAGAGAGGCCGGGGAGGAAAGAAAGGTATCAACTGGGACAGGACATGAGGGAACTTCTGGGTGCTAAGAAATTACTGTGTCTCCATCTGGGTGTAGTTATAAGGACATCTACTTAGCTAAAAAGTGAATTTAAGGTTTGCAGAGTTTATTTTATTTTGTTTGTTTAGGTTTGGTGCCAGGTACTGAACCCAGGGGCACCTAACCACTGAGTTACATCTCCAGCCCTTTCTACTTTTTATTTTAAGACCAGGCCTCATTAACTTGCTGAGGCTAGCTTTTTTTTTTTCTTTTAATTTTTTAATATTTATTTATTTTTAATTTTTTAATATTTATTTATTTTTTAACTTTTTAATATTTATTTTTCAAGTATCGGCGGACACAACATCTTTGTTTGTATGTGGTGCTGAGGATCGAACCCGGGCCGCACGCATGCCAGGCGAGTGCGCTACCACTTGAGCCACATCCCCAGCCCCTGAGGCTAGCTTTGAACTTGGGATCTTCCTGCCTCAGCCTCTCAAGTCACTGGAATTACAGGTGTCCACCAATGCACCAGGCAAGATTTCTGCACTTGAAGCTGGGTGTGAAGGTGCATGTCAGTAATCTCAGCAACTTGGGAGGCTGAGGGAGGAGGACCACAAAGTTTGAGGTCAGCCTTGGCAACCTAATGAGATCCTGTGTCAAGACAAAAAAAATAAGTGGTAGAATGCCCCTGGATTCAATTCCCAATACAGTTTAAAAATATTGCACATTTTACTGTATGTAAATTATGCCTCAAAAAATAACACCTCAGTGCCCAGGTCTCTCACTTAAACAAACAAGGGGCCATTAACTGTGACAGGAAGCTTGGAAGAACCACTGACTTGGGAGGTGTGTGAGTCCGTTTTCTGTTGGAATAACAAAATACCCAAGACTGGGTAAGTTATAAAGAAGAGAGGTTTATTTAGCTCAGGTTCTGGAGGCAGGAAGTCCAGGAACATGGCAAGGCTGTCATCTGGGGAGGACTTCCTGAGCCTCAGAGCATGATGGACGACATCGCGTGTGGCCAGACAGACAGCAAGCATGGCTTTCATAACAAAGCCACTCCCACTCGACCCATCATTCCCTTAATCCCTGACCCTTTAATCCACTCGTGGATTAGTCCACTCTGGAGGGACTTCATGCCCCACAGCTTCCCCAAGTCTCATCTCTCAAATCCACTGGCAGGTGACTCTGGGGAAACACATCACATTTGGGGGACGCATTCAGACCACAGAAGGAGGAAAGACCGAGAGTTCAGTTGGTGCTAATCAGCTGTTGGGTATCAAAGCGTCCCCAGGGCATGGCCCAGGACAAACATTGCTGAGATGATCCGCTTTGTGCAACCACAAGTAGGCTCTCTGGATCAAATGATAAGCCTGTCTTTAAGACCTTTGATTGACATTGCCAACAACCACTGGCCCATTTACACTCCTTTTTTTTTTTTTTTTTTGGTATCCGGGATTGAACTCAGGGGCACTTAACCACTGAGCCAATTCCCCAGCCCTATTTTGTATTTTATTTAGAGACAAGAGTCTCGCTGACTTCCTTAGGGCCTCACTAAGTTGCTGAGGTTGGCTTTGACTTTGCGATCCTCCTGTCTCAGCCACCCAAGCCCTGGGGTTACAGTTGTGCGCCACCATGTCTGGTGTTATGCCAGATTCGTGGGACCCCAATAGACCTCCAGGAGCAGAATCCGATGCAATCACACAAGAGTCTGTATTGCAAGCTCGAGCCTGGACTCACAACCGTTCCCGACGCAGTGGTCCCAGGGAGTGAGTTGAGGTCCTTTGTCCAGTGAGATTTTATAGGTTTGGGGGGATACTCTATGCATCCCAACATCACACAGCAAATCATTCCACACCGCGGGAAAGTCAAACAACAACTCTTAGCATCGATTAAACACATTCACTGGCGGGAACAATTTGGGTAGGAGTGATTGGTTAATATAAGAGGGGGGTTCGTTTGAACTGATTGGTTTAGGCCACGAGGGGTGTATGTGCTAAACTACATGGTTTCCCAGCATGTTATCAACCACCATAAACTACTGGGGGGTCATCTGGCATCCTAGGTATTTTCCCTGTCCCATGCTGATTGGAGGTTGCTATGGGGTTGCTGTGGGTCCTCACCTAGCCTGACTGAGTCAGGGACACCTGGCGCCTGAAGACCTCTCCTGTTATGTGCAGACAAACAACTCTGCAGGGTGGGTATGTGCCTAGGAGTGCTCTGTGGGTTTTTCCAAGGACAAGGGTCACGCCCCCTTCCTTGGGACAGGCCTTGAGGTAGAAGCTGCTGTTATTTATTTATCTATTTATTTTTTTAAAGAGAGAGAGAGAATTTTTTTTAATATTTATTTTTCAGTTTTCGGCGGACACAACATCTTTGTTTGTATGTGGTGCTGAGGATCGAACCCGGGCCGCACGCATGCCAGGCGAGTGCGCTACCGCTTGAGCCACATCCCCAGCCCTATTTATTTATTTTTAAAAATGGAGTCTCCTCAGTTTCTCACTGGCTCTATTTACACTTCCAATAGCACTCACCCATGAGTTCATCCATTCGCTTTCTGCTGGCCTCGTCCAGGGCACTCAGGACAGGCAAGGAAGACAGGGGGCTGCTGCTGGGTCCTCCCCGGGAGCTTACCCTCTGGGTAGGAGGCAGTGGAGGAAGAGGGGCCTCTTCTTCAGAGGGGTCTTTCCAACCCTGAGAAGAGGCCCACACTGAAAGCCTTGCCCACAACCACGGCCAGTGACCGAGGACCAGCCGCAGCTGCTCCCTCTTCTGATTTTGGTACTGGGGACTGAACCCAGGGCTTTACCATCGAGCTGCACCCTGAGCCCGTTCAGTTTTTATTTTGGGACAGGGCCTTCCTAAATTTCGCAGGCTGGCCTTGAACTTGAGATCCTCCTGCCTCCTGAAGCACTGGGCTCATAAGTGTGCACCCCCATGCCTGGCTCAACAAATGGGTTTTCAAGATCACTCTGGGGTTGTGGTAAGACAGGAATTGGGGGGCAGCGTGATTCCAGTGCTGTCTTCCCCAGGAATTCGCATTTCTCTCCTAAATCTGCACATGGGTTTTGACAGCTGCCTAAACAAAAGAAGTGTGGCTTTAGTCTGCAAAAGCCAGTGTGGCCTCGGGTCCCAAGTACTGATTCACTCTCAAGAAGATAGGTGGCATTCTGCTCCCCAGAAAGGCAGTGCACCCCAGGCGTATGTGACCCACAGGGTGGCCCAGGGAAGGTGTGTGTGGCAAGAGACCCACCCCCACACTGAACACACCCTAGGAAGCCCGTCAAGAAAAGACAGAGAAGCCAGGCACCTTGGCTCACGCCAGTAATCCAGCCACTTCAGGAGGCTGAGGCAGGAGGATCCCAAATTCAAGGCCAGCCTTAGAAATTTAGCAAGGCCTTATGGAAGTTAGAACCTGTCTCAAAAAAATGTAAAAAGGGGTAGGGATGTGGCTCAATGGTGGAGCTCTTGTCTGGCATGCACAGGGCCCTGGGCTCAATTCCCAGGGTGGGGGGGATGACAGAGGGGGAGGGGGAGAGGAGCAGGAATGTCCCCAGAGGGCTCTGTAAACCCAGAGACAGAGCTGCCGCAGGGGAAGTCAAGGTTGTGCACTCCTACTGAGTCCCAGGACCTGAAGGAGTTTTCTAGCAAAGTGGAACCTCTGGGACAAGGGACGCACATCAAGGCCAGCCTCAGCGACTCAGAAAGGCCCTAAGCAACTTAGTGAGACCCTGTCTCAACAAATGAAAAGGCCTGTGGATGTCACTCCATGATATCCTGAGTTTAATCTAGGGTTAAAAAAAAAAAAGAGTCTAACCTGGAGTCTTGGAGGACAGAGCCCAGCCCACAGCAGGTGGAGGTGTGTCTGCCCTGCGGGTCCCCAGCCTCTCAGCGAGGGCCAAGCTCCACATTGGCTTCCAAGCCTCGTCTGAGAGTCACCCACTGCCGCATGGGCCAGGCATGAAGGCAGCTTGGGGCTCAGTGGGAACAGGCAGCTGGGGTCTCTGGCCTGGTAGTGCTGCTGGCTCCTGTCACGCCCTGTCACAGGAAGAGGGGAGGCACAAGGCAGAAGCCAGAGAGGCCCATCCTGCCCGGGACCAGCCCTGACGTCCTGCAGGCCCTGTTCCCAGACAGTCAGATGCCAGAACTCCAGCCCAGGGACTCTTACTTTTCCTATCATGACACCTCTTAAGACTAGGGTTAGTTAATAATTTTTGAGTTCATGACTTCTGCTCCCCCTAAGCCCACCGCCTAGTGTTCGGGGGAGCGAGGGGCCCTCATGACCCTCTAGGTGGGTCTGCCATCCCCATTCTAGCTGAGGCTGGCCTGTGGTCAAGGGGCTCATCTCCACGTGGTGACAAGGACCCTCAACCCAAATCCACGGTTTCCTTCCTTCTTCCTTTCTTTCTTTTGAGGCACTGGAAATTGAACCCCTACCGCGGAGCCACACCCCAGCCCATTTTATTTTTCATTTTGAGACAGGGTTTCGCTAAATTGCTGAGGCTGGACTTGAACTTGCAATCCCCCTGCCTCAGCCTCCGGAGTTACTGAGATCATGGGTGTGCACCGCCACACCCAGGTCACTGTGTCACTTCTTAAAAACAAAAACAAACAAAAAACTACAGCTTCTCTCTCCCCCTCTCCCCGTCCCCTCCCCGCATCAGCTGAAGACTAAAGGGACCACCCCACCCACAGCTGCCCACTGTCTGAGAGGAAGAGCTGGGAGGAGGGACACCTGGCCAGTCATAGCACCCTCTCAGGGGACAAGAACAGGGCTGGGCAGAGCGGGACCCTTCTCTCCTTGATGGACGCAGGTCTGTACTGTTGCAATGTGAATCCGAGGCTGTATCTCACACCCCGCGGTAGCGCTTGGTGTGTGAGGGGCTGCTAGAGAAAGGGAGCCAGTAGCACGCACACTCACACGCTCAAATTCAGACACACACTCACACCTGCACACACTCACTCTCGCACACACACTAACACCCAAACACACACACACACTCACACACACACGTCCACACACTCACACCCACCCACTCACACACACACACACATGCCCACCCACTCACACACACACACACACATGCCCACCCACTCACACACACACTCACCTCTGGGTTGGGATCTGACACTTGCCCGTCCGCTCAGGTGTGGATGGCTGGTCCCTAACGCAGCAGTGTTGGGAGGGAGGCCTTCGGGAGGTGACTGGGTCCCCATGGATTCGTCACCTAGTGGCCGCTGGGAGCCCTGCAGACTGTAGGGAGGGCCTGGGGAGGAGGCAGGCTGCTGGGCAGGGCTTGGAAGCCCAGGGCTCGTCCCGCCCTTCCTTTGCTCTGCTTCCTGGCCACCTGAGCTGGCCACTCTGCTCCGCCACCTGCTCCCTGCCATGGTGTGTTGCCCTCCAGACACTAAAAGCAACTGAGCCACAGCATGGCCTGAGCCTCCAGAGCCCAGCCAATTCGCCTCTGTCACGGCTGGGCCACGGGACCACACGATTCTGGGCATTCTCCACGGGCAGGCCAGAGGCCCAGGAGGGCAGCACCCAGGGAGCTGACCGGAAGCTTCGGGCTGAGAACAGAGACTGGTGTCACGGCCCAGCCTTTGGCAAGCATCCCTCCAGCTTGGCCCCCTCTTCTCTTGAGGACCCTGTCACCTGCGGATGCCACCCTCACTGGGAGGCCGCTGCTTTACGTGGCCCACTGACCCAGGCCTGCCTCACAGACACACCCAGGATGATGTCTCTCCAGCGTCCAGGCACCCGATGGCCAGTCCACTGCACAGGGAATCGTCACTGAAAGCTCAGTCCTTGTCCCCATGCCAATCCAATATGAGGGCATGGTTTTGAGGAAAAGGAAAAAGAAGATTTATTGCTTTGCTAGCAAAGGAGAAGCACAGGGGACCCCTGTCCCAGAGGCTGTGATTCTACCCATCAGCAGGAACAGGGGGCTTTTAAAGAGGGGACTCAAAGGCCACATTCCCCATGTCCTCTGGGGTCCAGTTACAATTCACTTGTTAATTTGGGAGATGGTCATTTCTGAGATCTGGTGCCATCCCCAAAGTCTGGATGACTTGATTCCTGTGGTGGGTGTGTGCCCCAGGCCCCGTCACCCTGCCTAGGATGGTCACAAAGGTGACCCTGTGTCCCCTGAGATCAGGGAGGGGGGAGTTTGGGGAGGAGCAAGGGGAGAGGAGAGAAAGAAATGTGTCCTTATTAAAATAAGTCACATGGGGCTGGGGATGTGGCTCAAGCGGTAGCGTGCTCGCCTGGCATGCGTGCGGCCCGGGTTCGATCCTCAGCACCACATACAAACAAAGATGTTGTGTCCGCCGAGAACTAAAATAAATAAATAAATATTTTTTAAAAAATAAAATAAAATAAAAATAAGTCACAGTGGCAGAGCAGCAAGGGCTGTGTTCAAAATCATAAAGTCACCCGTCACCAAGTCTCCATTTCAGAGATGGCAGGGAACAAGCTGAACACCCCAGGCGACCAGAGACGGATTCAGGGGCCACCTTCCCTGGACACCTGGCCAGCCTCTTCAGCGGCTGGCTGTCACTCACAACACCTCAAGGGCCTGGCCACCAGACAGACACACGGCTGGCCTGGGGACCAGCATCCACAGCCCAGCTGGCTTCCTGGGAGTCTTCACGAAGCCCCGTTTTATTGCTTGTTGCAGGTCACCAGCTCCGGCTGCATCCAGCTTTGCTTTAGATCCAGTGGACATCTTCACAACGGAAAATGTTAAGCCACTGACTAAGTAGTTTATAAAACAGCACCTCCTGTCACCAAAATGATGTCACCTTCCATGGTGTAATCAGCATCTCCCGAGATACGCGCCCATGAGGCCGCTGCACCCCACCCTCCAGCGACCCCCTAAGAAGGGAAAACTGAGCCACAGCAAACCCGAGGAGCGTGGGCTCGGGTGCCCGGCTGGAAATGATGGCCGTGGAGGACGCAATGTTTTTGTTCATTTTTGCTTGCTGGTTTCTATTTCCTAATTCTCTTCACCTACATGTCCTATTTCTGAAATTAAATTAATTTTATTTGTTTATTTATTTATTTATTTTTGGTACTGGGGATTGAACCCAGGGCCCTCTACCATGGAGCCACACCCCCAGCCCTTTTTATTTTTTGAGACAAGGTCTTGCTAAATTGCTGAGGCTGGCCTCCAACTTGTGATCCTCCTGCCTCAGCCTCCTGAGTTGCTGGGATTACGGGCGTGTGCCACCACACCTGGTCTGTTTCTGTGATTTTAAATATGTATTTTAAGGGCTGGGAGGTGACTCAGAGGGAGAACCTTGTGTAGCACAGGGGAAGCTCTGGGTTCAATGCCCACTAAGGCACAACTAATAGTAATCCTGATAACAAGGGTAAGTCCCCAGAGGGTGCTTCCTCTCACCCCTAGCTCTGAGTCAGGCGTGGTCCGTGGTGGCCCCAGGCGCTCTCCCCTGTCACCCTCCTTCCCTCAGCGCCTTCCAAGACATCCATGAGGTTGGAAGTGGGGCCAGGAAGGTGGCTGGGATCGCTGGATGGCATAGGGCGCCAGGGCAGGTGGCCCAGGTGGGGCACTGGGGGGCGGGGGGGTGTTTGCCGGGCCCCGGAGCCTGCCCTTGTCCCCCTCCTGACCTCTGGGTCAGCTCCCTGCCCTGCCTGAGTCGGCCCCAGGCAGGATCTGGGGTTGATGACCACCCGGGCCCCAGCATGTGGGTGTGCAGGTGGCTCAGGGGAAAGGGGGCGTTTAACAAGGGACAAGGGAACGACTTGGAGAATGTCGGGCCACAGCATAGGCCTGGAAAGAAAGCTGGGGACATGGGGTCACAAGACAGGGGCCTCGGCACCCCACGCTCACCCCACGCTCACCCCAGAGGACTGGGGTTCAGGTCCCATTCTGCCACCCTCATGGGGCTTGTGGCCAGTGGCCGGTGGCGGGCAGGGCAGGGCCTCTCAGGCTGCCACTCCTCGCTCTGCTCAGCCACAAAACAGTGAGCTGGTGGCTGAGCTCCCTGACGAGGACCCTCTGTCCTGGATGACGCGGGGACAGGAGCTGGGGGACAGTTCTGAGGACCGAGGGAGAGTCTAGGCTTCCCCCAGGCACTGGCCTCTGCAGTTCCCAAGTGGGCAAGAAGTTTCCAGCCATTTGTTTCAATTCTGTCTGACCCACATGGCACCAGAATCCAAGGCTCAATTCTTGATCAGATCTTTGATTTAATCAGCAATAATCTCACCTCGGATAAACCTCATTGGCTACGATACTGTCACTGCACAAAGTTGAGATCTTTGATTAAAAAAAATTAAGGACATTATTGGGGTAACTGGAGAAATTTGAATATGGACTGCAGAGTCGATGATATTACTGCATTCAAATTAAAGAGGGCTCACACCTGTAATCCCAGCAACTGGGGAGGCTGAGGCCAGAGGATCACAAGTTGGAGGACAGCCTCAGCAATATAGCAAGACCTTGTCTTAAAATAAAAGATAAAAATGGCTGGGGGTGTGGCTCAGTAGTTAAGCATCCCTGGGTTCAATCCCAGATACCAAAACAAAACAAAAGAACTTCATGTTTGAAGAACTAGCCCCACAGCCGGCAGGCACACGGGACCCCAGGATTCCACTGGCAGAATCTGACCCCTGCGCTCATCTTGGTCCTGGAGTCCTTGCAACACTTGTCCAGTGAGTGGAGAAAACAAAGCCCTGTGCCCCCCTCCCTCTAGCAGTTCATTTTACAGGGTCTCAAACACCTAAGCACTTTTTTTTTTAAGTATAGATATTTTTAGTTGTCAATGGACCTTTATTTATTATTCACCTGTACGTGGTGCTGAGGACGGACTCTGCCACTGAGCCGCAACCCCGGCCCTTCAGCACTTTTCTTGCCCCTGGATATCTGGGTAAAGGTTAACCCCTTGTGGCTTGAAGCTTTGTTCACTGTGCTGCTAGTTTGGAATCTTATCCTTGCTCCCTGGAGTTGCTTACATTGGGCATTAGGGGGCTGTTTCCATAATTTAACAAAGGCCTACCATGTGCCGGGGGCTTCCTGAAGGGAATCTCGTCTAGTCCTTGCAATAGGCACTGGAATAGGCACTGCAATTATCCCTAGTTTGCAGATCAAAAAACAGGTCCAGAGAGGTTAAGACAGTTGCCCAGGGTCAAACAGCTGGCCAGGAACAGAGCCAGGGTGTGAACTTGGGGTTTTCATGCTGCAGGCCAGGTATTTCAGACAAACCATGGGTCACTCCAGCCTCCTGAAGTTGCACACACCCTGGGTTATCCATAGACAGGGGTGGAATAGCATCAGGAGTCAGGATAGGAACTGGAGTCCCCCGATCTCCTCATTGACCTCAGTCTTTCTTTTTCTTTTCTTTTTTTCCGGTCCCGGGCATGGGACCCAGCACCTGTGCACACTAGGCGAGCACCCTCCCACTGAGCTGTCAGTGGTAAAGCCCCAGCATTATTTATTGGTTTTTATTTATTTATGACAGGGTCTTGCTAAATTGCCCAGATTGTCCTCAAACTTGTACTTGGGATCCTCCTACCTCAGCCTCTGGAGTAGCTGGGGTTACAGCCGCGCCCCACTGACATCAATTTGAATGTCTAACAATTGCATCTTGGGGAAACAGATTAATGGTAGTTTATTAACACCTGTGCATGGCATTCCCACTTCAACCGCGGTCCTTCGGTTACCTGACTGCTTTTTTCTACCTCCATCTTCCAAGCACGTTCTGAAATTCTCTGCCTGAGCTTCTCTCTTGCAAAAATTGATTCTTCCCTGTGTCAGGTTGCTGGAGAGACCCGCAGACGCCCTGGAGTCGCCCCACTTCCAACCCTGCCTGCTGGCTCCATCTGGTGGTCAGAGTTGGGAAGCACACGTGCCTCCTTCTGACAAGCTCCAGAGACCCAGGGTTGGAGGGAGATGGATATTTTCTAGTCCTTCTCTCATCGACAAAAATAGCAACACAAGGTACCAGGGGCCAGATTCTCCAAATGTCTTTAAGTTACTCTTCTGGATGCTGTCTTGACCTTTTCATTTAATTATACACTCTTAAAAGTTTAATTATAAACTATTTCATCAAAGATAGGAAATGCTGGGCATGGTGCTCAATACCTGTCATCCCAATCTCCTTGGGAGGCTGAGCAAGGAGGATTGCAAAACTGAGACCAGCCTCAGGAACTTAGACTCTGTTTCAAAATAAAAATAACTGGTGATGGGATGGGTGTAGCTTACTGGCAAAGGACCCCAGGGTTCACCCCAAAATCTCCCCTCCAAAAAGAAAGGAATGACATAACGCCCATTTATTCACCACTCAGATTTAACATTTATGTAAAATGTTACATTTTGTTCTTTGCTTCAGATCTCTGTATCTTTAATTAAACTTTTGTTTTGTTTTGTTTTTTGGTACTAGGATTGAACCCAGGCTGCTTAACCACTGAGCCACATCCCAGCCCTTTCATTTTATTTTTATTTTTTATTTTGAAACAGGGTCTTGCTAAGTTGTTGAGGCTGGCTTTGAACTTGCTATCCTCCTGCCTCAGCCTCCTGAACCACTGGGATTACAGGCGTGTGTTATCAGGCCTGGCTTTTAATGAAACTATATAAAGCCTCAAGACTCATTTGGTCTTGCTCCCCAAAAGCCACCCCCTGCCTAAGGGATCGACACACCAATTCCTTCTCATGTTGTACTTTACAAATGTTATGTATCCGTGGAAATGTGTAGCATAATGTGGTTTTGGTTTGTGAACTCAGAGGCGCTCTACCACTAAGCTATGCCCCCAGACCTTTGTATTTTTGGCACAGGGTCTTGCCAAGTTGAAGAGGCTGGCCTCAAATTTAGGATCCTCCTCAGCCTCCCCAGCCTCCCCAGTAGTATAGATCGCAGGCCTGCGCCCCTGGCCCGCGTGTTCTCAGTATGTGAGTGGAGGGTGTGCTCCTCCGTAACCGCTCTTGCTTTTGCCTTATTCTCATTCCTGAGGGTCACAGACGTGATTCACACAGCTCAAGTGCACCCGATTTTCACTGCCATGTAATATTCTATCACAGGACTGAACAATGGTTTGTTATCCCTAGTGATGGACAGTAACGTTTGATTCCAGTTTTTCATATCATGGACAGTGCTGCGGTGAAGATGTTTGAACATGTTTCCTGGTGCGCGTGAGTGGGTTCTATGGGAGAGGGCCCGCACCCTCCTTGCCGTGTGTGGGTGAGGAAGGGGCTGGGCGGCCAGACTTGTGGGCCCTGCCTCCTCCACAGCCTGCTCCACCGCCCCGTGGGCTCTACTAAGCCTCCACGGTCTACCTGAGCCCTACTGTGTCAAGGCTCTGAGGGGACCTTCGGGGTTTTGCAGGACACGTGCGCCCCCCGCTTCACCAGAGGCCACCATAGTCTCCTATCTCCCCCAGCTCTTCAGACTGCCCCAGGGCCTTTGCTTCTGCGGAAACCTGGGTGACTGCCGTTTCCTGGGTCTCTAGTCAGGACGGGAGAGCCCCTAGCCATTGACCCATTTCACAGATATTTTTGACACTGCTTTTCTGGGGGTTGTAAAGTCCTGTGTCTTTGACCAGGAGGGTGGTCCCTTGCCGGCCTCTGAGGCTGGCTGCAGAACCAACGCGCAGGCCCTTCCCACTCGGGACAAAACATCTCCCTTTCCCAGCTGTCCTTCAAGACCCAGAGGATGCAAAAGAAAAGCCACCTTGGGGCTGGGCTTCGAGGCCCTGGGCTCCATCCTCAGCACCGCATAGAAATGAAGAAATAAGATAAAGGTGTGTGTCCCTCTGCAACCGGAAAACACGTTAAAGGAACGGAGCCTCTCCCTTGGCTCTGGGGAGGCCGGGGCCGGGAGGCGATGGCCGCACGCTGGCCTCTTCACTGCCGGCATCGCCATCTGCAGGGTCCACGGGCGGTTTGCTCTTTGGTTCAATGTGTATCTGCCACTGCCCTTGAGAGGGGGCCCCGAGTGCCGTCGACCCCTTCACGGCGCCGGCCCACGGAGGTGCTGGGAGGACCCGGTCAGGTGAGCGGTGGTGAACAGCTGGGTGCAGAGGCGGGCTGGGGTGTCCAGTGGGTGGCCGTCACCCGCAGGCCTGGGGACCAGGCCGGGAGAGCGGGAGGGAAGATGGTGACTGCACACTGGGCCTTGGCAGGAGGGTCCTCGCACAGGAGGGCACCTGGCCGCAGAAGCCAGTGGCCGAGGTGGGTACCCACGAGGGTCCCCTGGTGGGAACTGCCCTCTAGGCCTTCACAGAGTGACAGTCCGATGGCTGCAGGCATTCCCTGTGTTGCTGCCCCAGCCCAGGCACAGATGACTGGGTCACTGGAGCACCTGACCCAAGCTGGCCAATCAGATCCCTTCCCTGGGACTGTGGCATGGGGGAGGGGGAGGGGCCGAGGGCAGGCCAGTGGTCTTCCCTGGTGTCTGGCTTTGGCTCAAATTTCCAGGCAGAAGCCAATGCCGCTAAGATGGAGAGAAAAATAAGAAAGGGGAGGGACAAAGGTGAGCACCCTGGTCCTGGTTCAAGGTTTCCTTCTCCACACCCCACCACACCCTGTGAGACTCCCCTGGGCGCAGGGCACACACTTATAATCCAGAGACGCAGGACACTGAGACAGGAGGATCACGATTTTGAGGCCAGCCTCAGCATTGTAGACCCTGTCTCAAATTTAAAAATAAAAAGGTCCAGGCGCAGTGGCACGTGCCTGTAATCCCAGCAGTTCAGGAGGCTGAGGCAGGAGGATGGAGGGTTTAAAGCCAGCCTCAGCAACTCAGCAAGACCCTATCTCTAAATAAAATTTTAAAAAGGTCTAAGAAAAGGCGGGGGTGTGGCTCAGTAGTTAAGGTCCCTGGGATCAAAACCCAGTACTCAAATCAAAAGAAAGAAAAAGGACTGGGGATATAGCTCAATGGTAAAGCACCCCCGGAATCAATCCCCAGTTCCACAGCACACCCGCAAAAAAAAAAAAAAAATCCCCTGGATGCAATCCATTAACTGCCTTCTCCAGGCCCAGACTTGGACTTTGGCAGTGAGGGGGACATCAGTTTTGAGCAGCAAATTTCCCTTTCTTGGTTTATGCCACTTAGTAAGGGGGTGGCAAGCCCTGAGCCACTCTCCCTGGGAGGCTAGAGAAAGTGGGTGAGCGCCAGGAGAAGAAACCCGCCTTGGGTGAACCTGTTCTTCAGGGAATTCACAAGTGACAGCTGAGCCTCGACCAAAATATATGCTGCCAAGGTCACACAGCTGGAGTGTGTGGCTGAGCTTCAGCTCAGTCATTCCCCAGCCGGCTCTTGGCCATCCAGCTGTGACCAGCTGGGGCTGGAGGAAGATCGCAGTCAGAGAGCAAAGTGGCATGGGTTAGCCGCAGGGCAGGACGCTCTGTGGAGCCTTCTACAGATGCCATCCTTGAGCTGTGCAGGTGCTCCCTGGGTTACAATGGGCTGCATCCAATGAACCCATGGTAAGCCAAAAACTGTGTAAGTCAAAAACCAGTTACCACCCCTGACCCACCCGACAGCCAGACAGCACCCAGCGGTGGGTTCCTCGTATGACAGAGAGGCTGCCTGGGAGCTGCCATGACAAAGAGTAGTGTGCTTCCCATCGCTGTCCCAGATCAAGACTCAAATTTTGAAGTATGGTTTCTAATGAATGCGTGTTGCTTTTGCACCATTATAAAGTCAAAAAAAAATGTAAGGTGAACTATCATATGTCAGGAACCAAATGTATTTCAACAAAAGGGGCTTCATTAAGAATTCTCGGGCTGGGGATGTGGCTCAAGCGGTAGCGTGCTCGCCTGGCATGCGTGCGGCCCGGGTTCGATCCTCAGCACCACATACAAACAAAGATGTTGTGTCCGCTGAAAACTAAAAAATAAATATTACAATTATTAAAAAAAAAAAACCAACTTTAAAAAAAAAAAAAAAAAAAAAAAGAATTCTCCACAGGGTGGGGTGGTGTGACTTACTTGGGAGGCTGAGAAAGGAGGATCACAAGTTTGAGGTCAGCCTGGGCAACTAAGAGAGATCCTGTGTCAAAACAAAAAAATAAAAAGAGCTGGTGTAGCTCAGTGGTAGAGCACCCCTGAGTTCAATCCCCAGTCCAAAAGAAAAATTCTCCAGGGTGGCAGATCAGTCTCAGGTGGCATGGAGGTCAGTGGAACATGGAGAAAAGGAATTTGGAGGAACTGTGAACGTGACATGGAAACAGAGGTACTATTATCTCCCCACCACAACGCCCACCACACTGGACCCTCCACCCAGACAGGAGCCCCGCTGGGGGCACCACGTCCTTCTTGCTCATGTAGAATCCGGTGCCTGGCACAGGCGGTGGTGGACCACAGGTGGAGAGGTGGATGCTTTTCCAACACCATTAGAACAGATCGCACTGGTTCAAGGAGGAATGTTCTGGAAAACTTGCTTCTGGCCCCAGCTCCTATGACCTCCCAAGACCCCCTGCCTGCACGTGCACACTGCTGCACTCATTCCCCACAGGTCACCTGCTTACTGCCTGTCCTGTGCTCAAGGGACCCTGAGGGCAGCGGGGCAGAGCAGGGAGGCTGAGCGGCCTGGGCAGGCCGAAGTCCAGGCTCTGCAGTTTGCCTCCCGCCCTGCTGGAGGCGCCACAGAGCCAGGGCGGGCCTCACTCAGGCCCAGGGGTCCCTCGGCCCCACCCCTTTCTCCCCTGGACTCCCCTAGCCTGGCTGCACTCACCTTCTCCACCTAGACAGCGGGGGTTGGCGCTGCCCCTGGCAGTGCTGCTTGGACCCCGGAGAGACACGGACTGCCGCCCCGGAACCGGCGCTCAGCTCACTTGTCCAACAACACGATGTGCAACGTTTAAGAACAGTATTTCTTATGTATGGGTGCAATTATCTTTTGGTACCAGGGGTTGAACCCAGGGATGCTTCACCACCGAGCCTCATCCCCAGCCTTTCTTGTTTTTCATTTTGAGACAGAGTCTCACTGACTTGTGTAGGGCCTCCCTAAGTTGCTGAGGCTGGCCTCTAACTCGCAATCCTCTTGCCTCAGCCTTCTGAGCCACTGGGATTACAGACGTGTGCATAGCACCTGGCAAAATCTGGGCTTTTGAGCTTTTCCTAAATCATCGTTTTTTGCGGTCTTTGAAGGTTATACGGTGGTAAGTGCAGGGTGGGATTTGGACTCAGTGAGTCCTCAGCCCTGCAGCTTACCTAAGTCCTTTGGTGTGAACCCTTGAAGTCTCCCAGTCTGGGCCATTTCCATCTGAAGTGGCTAATTTTTAAAAATATTTATTTATTTTTAGGTGTAAATGAACACAACACAATGCCTTTGTTTTTATGTGGTGCTGAGGATCGAACCCGGGCCCCACCGGTGCTAGGCAAGAGCTCTACCGCTGAGCCACAATCCCAGCCCCTGAAGTGGCTAATATGAATTGTCAACTTGATTGAATTAAGAGATGCCCAGGATTAAGAGGCTTATGGGTGGCCAATGAGGGTGTGTCTACAAATGATTGGCATGTGGGATGGCCAACTGAAATTGAGACCCTCCCTAAATGTGTGCAGCACTGTCCAATAGGATGATGGCTTGGATGGAATAAAAGTTGGAAGGACAAAGGGGCAGCAGATGCAAGCTCCATTCTTATTGAGTGGGTTCTTGATTGCTGCTGCCATCGTCTGAGGATATAGGACTCTTGCCTCTTCACTCTTCCAAAGTGGACTCTTGAAGGGAGCTGCCAGGAGTGAGCCCAGGGTGTGTGGGAGTGGCTTCTGCTCTCAGCAGAGAGCAGGTGGACCCCCCCTCTGCTGGGCAGAGGAACAATGCTCTGTGATTGGGGGTCACCCAATGAGACTGGGCTACACCCTGAAACCCAATCCCTTGCCTCATTTGGGTTACACTTTCTCGAATGTCTTTCTCCCCAATAAATAGAGGATTTCCAGGTGGCTCGCTCTCTCTTTCCAACAGACCCTTAAGGTCAAGAGCCGTCCCTGATTCCTGAAGGCAAAGGCATTTCCGGGTGTTGCGTGCTTCTTTTGCTGTTTTCTTAGTTGTTGAGGTAGCCAGATTTGGTGAGCCCAGCACAGGTGGCCAGCTCAGCTAGTTGGCCATAGACTCTGCCAGTGATCCTCCAGAAGCCTGTGGTCTCCACTAGGGTAGCACCGTTGATCCTCTTGTTCTGGGGCTTCAGCCTCTTGGACGGCGCAGCTACTGGTTCTCCCAGCTCTCAGCCTGCGGAGGGCCACTGGGGACTCTCCAGCTTCTGGTCTCGAGAGCCAACCTGATAAATCCCTTTTCATAATTATACTTTCTGCTGATCCAGTTCCTCTAGAGAACCCTGACTGATATACCGTCTATCAGCTAGGGACACCTTTCCCTAAAGTCCCCAAGTCCAAAGCTCTGAGAGATACAGGTGAGGACCAGGGGGCGCTGTCTGTGGTCCTGAAAACTTCAGCCAAACTCAAAACCAAAGTGCAGAGCCCTCCCCTCTGCAGGGGGGGGTGTGTCCGCTTCCGATGGGCGCTGGGCTGGCAGTCCAGCGGGACACTTTTGGATTAACAGTGTGAACGCGGTGGGCAGTGCTGCCGTGACAGGATGAGTAGAGGAAGGATGTGCAGGGGCGAAGCGGGGGAAGCCACCACCCCTCCAGGGACGCCGCCACCAGCCCAGACAGTCTATGGAAACCAAACATACAGCCTCAAAATAGCCGGTGGGGGGCTGGGCTGCGGTCAGTGGTGGAGCGCTTGCCGAGCAAGTGCACAGCCCAGGGTTCCATCTTCAGCTCCACATAAAAAATTAATTAATTAATTAATTAAAGGTTTAAAAAAATAGACAGGGGACCTGTGTTGCTAGGCAAGGGCTCAGCCCTGGGCCTGGCTCTCTGATCTGCCATTTGTCACCTTGCAGAGTTTTGTAAAAATCCCTTGGGGGAGAGACAGTAACTCTGGAAGTTGAACCCTCAGATACAATAGAAAATGTCAAGGCCAAGGTCCAGGGTCAGCGAGGGAGTCCTCCTGGTCAGCAAAGATGGATCTGTGCTGGACAGGACGATGACTCTCCTCAGCTCCCGGGACTTCATGGTGGTGTCAAGAGAAGGAAGAAGTCGTATGCCATGCTCCCAAGGAAGCCCAGGACAACAGAGGTCAGGTTGGCTGTCCCTAAATACTACAAGGCAGATGAGGACTGCGAGGTCAGCCACCTTCATCAGCAGTGCCCTCATGGACGTGGGCTGGAGTTGAGCGGCAGTCCCTTCGGCAGACGTCCCTGTGGCCACCATTGCTGACTTATTGCTCCAAAAGCCAGACGACAGGAAATTGTGTTGACAAAAGACAGGAGATAAAAACAGGGTGACGACGAAAAATAGAACCTGGACCTGAGCACCGTACTGTAAGTTGTCCTGTAAGAGCTTTGGCACCAACGATTTAAGGAAAAGGTAAGATCCCTCAGCCACCTGAGGAACGGCGTCACAGCATTCGATGAAGAAGAAAGACTGCAGGCCTCTCTTCAATTTAGGCACTGCACTGTCCACAGCGGAGAATGTTCTGGGTAAGTCCTGCAGACCTCAAAGTGCTGGACGGCAAGTTCTCATTTGAAGGCAACTTGTGATACTATAGACAGTGCTGATTTTTGTTTGTTTCAACTATGTGTTGTTTTATTGTAAAACGTTTTAAAATTTCTTTTAAAAATGTTTTTAGTTGTAGACGAGCAGAGTCCCCTTGTCTTATGTGTGCCTCACACGTGCTGGGCAAGTGCTCTACTGCTGAGCTACAGCCACAGCCCCCAACTTTAAAAAGAAGAAATGGGGCACAAAATGTGTGAGAGGATTCTGTAGTGGGAGGAGGGGCGGTTGCTGGGGCTCAGGTGTGTCCGGGGGTCACCCGAGAGCTCCTCACAGGGGTTCGAGGCCCCTCCCCCTTGTGGCTTCCCCCCCCCCACTGCAGTGGCAGCCTCAGGTGGGGGAGCAAATGGCAAACCAGGAAACGC
This sequence comes from Marmota monax, assembly GCF_021218885.2. NCBI lineage: Eukaryota > Metazoa > Chordata > Mammalia > Rodentia > Sciuridae > Marmota > Marmota monax. The sequence goes on from NW_026692912.1 coordinate 21,944,470, forward strand.
CCTGGAGGGAGCCAAACGCCCTGTGTTGTCAGTGAACAGCACAAACCAGGGAGTGGGTAGGCCACCCAGTCACATCAGCCCCTGCCCAGGGCCCGCTGTCCAGGGTCAACCTGACTCAGGTCGGCCATCCAGATCCCCCTCCCCATGAGTGGACCCCAACATATGGTACAGGAAGCTGCCTAACCTGATCCAGCCGTGGGCAGAGCTCTCTCCAAGGCCCCTGAGCTCCTGCCATGGAATCCTGCACACCCCAACCCAGCCCTGCCCCTCTCTGTGTGGTCATGCAGCACATCCACGTGTTTGTGAGTCACCCTGTGTTCTCTAACAAGCCCTGCAGAAGCCCAAGCCAGTCAGGGTCAGCTTCTGTTGCTCGGAAGCAAAAGACCTGGGCAGATGGGGCAACCAGAGCCCGGAGAGTGGAGATGGTGTCCTCCTGCCGCCTTCTCAGACTCAGGGATTTGGAATGAATGACTTTCCCCAGGCTCCATCTTCCAGGAGAGCAGGGTGTCAGGTCCCCCTGTGACCAAACCCATTAGCAAATACCACCCAGACTCCCCTGGGTACCCTGTGGTTACCAAGATGAGCTCCAGGGCCCTGGGGGCGGCGGCCTCTGGCCAGTGCACAGCGGGGAGAGAGGCCCAGACCCTGCTCTACTCTCACCCCATCAGTTCTGGCAGAGGCTCCTGAGGAAATGGGAAAGTTGAAAGCTCTTGAGAGATGCCTGCAGGTCTCGTATCCTCCCCAGAGACTCCTCAAACCTTCTGTGAGGAACTGCCTGGAAAAACCTAGCGTATCCCAAAGGCTCAGGTGACTGGAAGACCAGGCCAGAGGCCGGCTCCTCTTGTGCTGGCTCCATCTTGGTTTATCCACCTCCCAGACACTTGGCAGAGAAAGAGCGGGGTGCAGACAACTGGATGGGGGCATCTGGGGACCTCGAGGACTTGGCACATTCGGAGACCCAGACCTCATGGCTAGACTGGGATTCTGGGCTTCAAGGAGGAGGCCCACAGAGGCTGAGGGTGTCTTTGCATCAGATCCTGTAAGGTGCGTGCTGTCCATGCCGTAGATGTGGACCTTGACCCCGGGCTGCAGCATGCGCCCAGGTTTCTCCCCGTAAAGTTACTCCCTTCTTGCTGCTTGCCACACTGTCCTTCCCTGCAGAAGGCGGGCACTAGGAGCAGCTTGTATTTTGCGGGTAGGATGTCTGGTCAACATCCTGGAGGGCACGGTGTCTGTGTAAATGACTTGGAATTCTTCCGAGAGATAAGGACAGTTCCTCCTAACCATAAAATCTGTAAGAATATATGGCTAAGAACACACTTAGAACCAGTCAGCAAGGGCCACGGTGACCTGGAGTTGCCATGACAGTGGGGACTTGAAAGTCTGATGTCACCCTACTGTCAGCCAAAGAGGTAGACCTAGGAGGGACTCTGGAAATTTCTCTGGGATCACCAATAACACTGGAGTGCAGGAGAGGCACACTGTCACTCTCCTAAGAGGATCCACTTTCTCTCTTGAGAGATCCCTATCGTGAGGTGGCCAACGCTTCCCCAGGGTAATTTTTCCTGCGCAGGAGGGGATAAGCTACCTGAGAAATCAGAGCCTGAAATAATTGAGAGGAAATAAGACAAAATCAGAATTATAGTTTTAAAAGCATAGGGCAGCCGATAGATTCTTCCAGTCCTGGCAGGAGCTGGAGCAGAACAAATAGAAAACGGCTTTGGTGGCTTAATTTAAGGGGGTACATCAAAGGCAGGAATACGGGTTCAGGGGTAGAGTCTTGCTTCACGATGTCTTGCAGTCAACAGGTTGATTGGCATCTTGGCAATCACACCCGTCTCTGAGAGGTGGTATAGCTACAGCAGTCACCCCATCTCCTGAGCCTGTGGGAACTTTTTGAGCAGAGCTGAGCAGGAGTTCACTTGCAGTGGGTGACCTTAATAGTAGGATGGCCACTGTAAGTTCCCAAATACCAGCTCTACTCTCCAATGGCTCCAGTGATGAAAAGGTCCTCACACATAGTCCACTGATGGCTCTCGACATATCTCCTTCCCATTTCCTATCTCTTCAATAAGCTCATTCCTATTACGCTGAGCCACAGGTCTGAAATCTTTCAACAGCCTTCGCACTGGCCTCTGCCATCTGTCTCTGGTGAACCCAGCAGCTAGAAGGATGTATGAGCTGATCATGTGCTCCCTCTGTAAAACCTTCTCTGGCTCCCTGTTACCCCCAAGAACAGAAGCCAAGTTCTTATAGCACTTCCAGTCTCTGTCTAGTTTATTTTTCTCTCTCTCCCCATCCTCCCTCTCTCCTCCCCACCCCCTCAGTGGTTCTTTTTAGTCATATTTGACAGTAGGATCCATTTTCTGCCCATTTCCCTATCTGTATCTCTCACTTGACCACAAGAATCAAGGGGGTCTTCGGGTTGCCTCCATTTCTGGGAGGACCCAGCTCAGTAACACCACCACGTGAAATACTATCAGATACCCTAACTAACCCTCTGCACAGTCTGTCTCTGTGTACAACTCCTCACTTTTTGCTTGGCTAACTCTAGTTTGGGCTTGACTACCTTCTTCAACGCCCCCCTACCACAGTTGGACAACAGTCTCCTCTGCCACAGGGTCCCCTTATTTTGACCTCACTATGGGTCCTTGCCCCTGGCCTGGAAGACCCCAGTCCACAGGTCGGAAGGGCACCACCCACTCTGTCTCCTCCCCTTCTAGTAGATATGGAAAAATGACAAACCCCAAAATAATGAGGCTCGGGAAAAGGGAATGAAATAGCCACACATTGATAGCACTAATCCTTTCCCAGTGACAAGACAGGCCCCAGGGAGGAAGCATCCATTAAGTCTGGAATGACAGTCTCTGGGAAGAGGCCACAGCAGAGATCCTTTCCTAAACAAACCCTTCCAGATACCAACCACTGGCCCCAGGCCCTCCATCCAGTCCAGTGAGATAAATATTTACTGATATTTATAAATATTTACCAGATATTTACTGATGACCCCGACCCCCTCCCATTTCACCCAGTAAAACAGACCTCAAATTCCTGAGTGCCCGAACTGACACATTAATTCACATTCTGACACATTCATTAAGTAAGTCATCTCGTCATAAGCTGTTCATGAGATGCATGTAGGTCATGTGCATGGAAGCCTTATGGATAGAGACATCTGGAGTCTGGGAATGGCCAGTGGACATTTCCTCTGGTTGATTGCCCAGGGACAATGTGAATCTCTTTCCTGCTCTGCCATGGCCCACACATCACCTGAGAGGGGTGACTTGCTGGGATGTCAATCAACCTGTTGATTGCAACACATCAGGAAGCAAGACTCCACCCCTCAAACCTTATCCCTGTCTTTGATGTACCCCCGTAACTAAAGACTGGAGCCATTTTCTCTTTGTCTAGTTCAAAAACCCATGTCGACTAGATCTATCAGGGGCTTCGCTGTCTGTAAATATATTTGAGTGTTTGTGTTTTTTTTCAATACTTATTTTTTTTTTAGTTGAAGTTGGACACCTTTGTTTTATTTATTTTTAAAAAATATTTTTTAGTATATGCTGAGAAACGAACCCAGTGCCTCACACATGCTAGGCAAGTGCTCTACCACTGAGGCACCACCCCAGCCCAAGTGTTTGTTTTATTACTTGTTAATTATTTGAGATATTAAGATTTAGGGTGGCTTGGACTCTTCTGGGCAGAAAAACCTCTCTATGACACACTGGCCTTCTTCCCCCTGGAAAATCTTTCATGACTTAATTAAGCCCAGTCCCCTCCTTTGTTCAGTGGCTCATTTTCTACCAGGAAAGTGGGTCCAGCAGCATCACCCCATTCCTGCCCACCCTGTTCCTGCATGAAACTTCTTTCCTGGATAAAAGGCTGAGATGATCCGTGAAGTTTTGAGTCTGGCCAGGTCCTTTTGTGCTAACAACTTCTGTAACTGGAAGCTGGAGTCCTGGGCCTCCATGGCAATCCAATAACCAAGACAAGATCTTGAGAAAAAGGAAAAAGGTTTATTGCTTTGCTAGCAAAGGTGAAACACAGGGGACTCCAGTCCCAAAGGCTGTGATTCTGCCCATCCCCAGGGGCTTTTATAGAGGTGGCTCAGAGAAAATAAGGGGAGTGGAGATCAGCAAGGAGAAGGCCAGGGAAAAGAAAATCAGGCAGCGGGCTGGGTGGCACTCGCCTGTAATCTCAGAGGCTTTGGAGTTCAAAGCCAGCCTCAGCAAAGGGAGGTGCTCAGCAACTCAGAGAGACCCTGTCTCTAAATAAAACACAAGATAGGGCTGGGGATGGGGCTCCGTGGTCCTGTGACCCTGATACTCAAGCCCTTGTACCCCCCACCAAAAAAAAAAAAAAAGCTGATCAGGGAGGAGATGGGAAAGAAGTTGTTTAGGGAATGGATGATCAGGGAGAAGTTTAGGGAAAAGATGATCAGGGAGGAGAAGTTTAGGGAAAAGATGATCAGGGAGGAGAAGTTTAGGGAAAAGATGATCAGGGAGGAGAAGTTTAGGGAAAAGATCATCAGGTAGAAGTTCAAGGAAAAGATGATCAGGGAGGAGAAGTTTAGGGAAAAGATGGTCAGGGAGGAGAAGTTTAGGGAAAAGATGATCAGGGAGGAGAAGTCTAGGGAAAAGATGATCAGGGAGGAGAAGTTTAGGGAAAAGATGATCAGGGAGGAGAAGTTTAGGGAAGGGGAAAAAGAAAAAAAATAACATGTAAGTTTCAAAGCCACAAGGGACACAGTCAAACCATCAAGGGAACCTGCTGGCATCCCACTGAAGCCAGATTTAAAGATACGTAGATAGTGTAGTTAGGTAAATCGGGTCTAATATCGAGTAAAATCGAAAATGAAGGCCATAATGAAAATGGAGCCCTGGGAAAGCAAAGAAGCACTTGGGAAATTGAAATGTTAATGTTCCCAAGGCCCAGAGCCCATTCTAAAGAAATATTAATGAAACAGCTCCCAGTAAACAGGGAGATGCTAATCAAAAGCAGCCCCAGGCCCTTCCTGACCAGATTACTCCTCAGGCCCATCTGCCCCTCACCTTTTGGGTCTCCCCACCTACATTCTATAACTGCAAGATAACAGGACAAAGGACAGAAATCCGACAGAAAGCTAAATGAAGACCTTAGTATAAAAGAGAGAAGAACTCCCCCTTCCATGGATTCCACCTCTTGGGTCCCCTTCTTCCTCCGGGGCAAGTCTTTTCTGCTGTCCTTAATAAAGCTTCCACTTTCCACTCTAAACCTGCCTCGGGTGCTTCTCTGCTGTTATACTTCAGCACCGGGGAAGCAAGGCCTCGTCACCGGTAAAGAGCGGTAACAGCATAAGGAGGTGCCAGGTGGCACGGCCTGAGTGGGTGCTGCAGGAAGAAGGCCTGCGGTCTGGCCCATCTGGGAAGCGCTCATCCGCGCTCTGGGTGGAGGGGCGACAAGGGGTCGGCGAAGTGGCAGGTGGTAGGACACCGGCCTAGCATGCGCAAGGCCCGGGGCTCCATCCCCAGCACCGGAAAAGGGAAGGGAAAAGAAGAGAAAATGAAAAAGAAAGGAAAACGCGTAAAGGTCGTAAGTAGGGCTCCAGGAAGTCACGCCCCCCGGAACGCACTCCTGCCGCGGACACGGCCGGCGTCGCACCCACCTCCCCGCCCCTCACCAACGTGGCGCCGGAGCGCGGGGCTGCGGGCGGAAGTGACGCGCACGCCGGAAGTGTGCCTGCGGGTGGGCCGGCCGAGCCCAGTGCGGCGGCTGAGGCTCGAGGCTGGTGATGCCACTGGCGGGGCGGCTTGGGGGCGCCGCGGCGCTGTGGTTGCTGCTCTCCGCCCACGTGGTGTCGGCGTTCGAGCCCCTCAGCGTGGGTCTGGCCATCGGGGCCGTGTCGGCCCTCACGGGCTACCTCTCCTACAAGGACCTGTACTGCCGCTTCGCCGAGTGCTGCCGCGACGAGCAGCCGCTCAACGCCTCGGGTACGTGCCGCGGAGGGGCGGGCGATGGCCCTGCTGGAAGCGGCCTGCGACAGCGCGCCGCAGCCCCCGGACCTGCCGCGTCCCCTCACCTGCCGCGGCCCACGGGCCCGCCGCGGCCCCTCACCTGCCGCGGCCCACGGGCCCGGCTCCGAGCGGCGCGCGAGGCGCGGCCGCCCCGGCGCCCCCGCAGCCCTGCAAGCCGCGCCTGCCGCGCCGCGCCGCCTGGAAGCCCGCGGGGATGGCGGAAGAGTAGCCTGCAGCTCGGCCGGGAGGTGGTCCGACCTTGGATGAAAGAGGCCATCTAGCTTCCTGGTCAGACGCGTAGGGTTAAGCAGAACCGCCACCTAATGCACTTCCTCGGAGGTGGCATCACTTGGCTCCAGCCCCTGCGGGTCAGCCTCAGCCTTGGCTCCGGGGTGGGCAGAGTCGCTGCCGGATCGCTCGCTGAGCCTGCCTCTCGCTTTGGTCAGCTGGGAAAGTGCCGCTTCTCTGATGCATTCTTAACGTGTGTTTCTCTCTCTGTCCGGGGCCTGGCTCCCGCAGCCCTCAAGTTGGATTTGGAGCAGAAGCTGTTTGGACAGCATCTGGCCACGGAAGTGATTCTCAAGGCGCTGACTGGCTTCAAGAACAACAAAAACCCCAAGAAACCACTGACCCTGTCCTTGCACGGCTGGGCTGGCACAGGCAAGAATTTTGTCAGTCAAATTGTGGCTGAAAATCTTCACCCAAAAGGCCTGAAGAGCAACTTTGTCCACCTGTTTGTATCAACTCTGCACTTCCCTCATGAGCAGAAGATTAAACTGTACCAGGTAAGAGAACCCACCCTTACCTCCTCGCAGGATGCTCAGAGTGGCCTGGGTGACCTGCCTGGGAACTCTGGCCTCTTCTTGTCTTTGCATCACAACAGCCCCAGAGTTAAGGCTCCTTGTAGTCCAGGGGGTTAGGAAGATCTCCTGTAAATCTTTCCTTAGAAGTCTAGCAGAGTAGATGATGTAATTCCCATTAAAAGATGGAGCCAAGAGAGGCAAGGTGACTTGCTCCTCAAAATATTTGTGGCCTTTGGGCCCCAAAAAGCTTAAACTCAAACCTCTCAGCTCCCATTTTACCTGCTAGCTACCCTCTACAGTGAGTGCACAGTCTCAATGGCTAGCATGGTCCTGGCCTCCTTTAATGCTCCCTGTCCCCCCAGGTGGCCTCAGCTGTACCCCTGCATTTTGCAAGGTAAACTAGAGGATTTTTTTTCCCCCTCTTAAATGGTTTTTATACCTTGTTTCCCCCAACCTTCAAGTCCTTGTCTTGGCTCAAAGAAAGCCTCATGAGTGTTTCTCTGAGAGATTCTTTCCATATTTAAGGTGTTAAATGTTTTCTAAATGAATGTGTCATTATTAAGGTTAGTATTCCTGCTGTTAGGTGCCAACTAAAATGGGAAATAGAAACTTAACTGAACTAGGAAGTGAAAGTATTTTCCACTCAAGCTCTAAGACGGAAGATTGCCAAAAGGAAGAAATAATTTTCTTGTTTTCAAATTGTGTTGTAAATCTCTTGAAACGTGGCAAAATAGATGAAGGGGTATCTGGGGGGCGTTCATGGTCAAGTTCTTTCACGTTTTGGGTTTGAGAACTTGTTGCTGGGGTGTTTTTGTTTCAAGAAAAGCCTCGAGGCTGGGGGTGAGGAGCAGTGGTAGGGCACTTGCCTAGTGTGCCAGGAGCCTTGGGCTTTATCCTTAGCACCACAAGAAAAAAAAAGCCAGCAGCATAGGGACAGACTTTTCATGAAATGTCATCTAGGTCAGTTCTTTGCTTTAGTCTGGGGTCTTGGTCTTAATCTAAGATTAAACAGCCTTAATATAGTACCTTATTCCTCAGTGTATGTGGCAATATTGACTGGAGATTTTGTTCAAATGTGAGGTGAAAACTATGGGGTGGTCAGCAGGAAGGATAAATATTCCTGTCTTCTACCTCTTAGACCCTTAAAAAGTCAAAGCATGACATTTGAGGTAGGAAAAATGTCTTTGCAATTCAGCATTTATCTTTGTGCCCGTTTACACTTTTTTTTTAACATAAATAATTTATTTTTTATTTAAATATTTTTTTAGTTGTAAATGAACATAGTATCTTTTATTTATTTTTTTGTATGTGGTGCCGAGGATCGAACTCAGTGCCTCACACGTGGGAGGCAAGTGCTCAACCGCTGAGCCACAGCCCTGGCCCAATAGTTTGTTTTTTTTAAAAAATATTTATTTTTTAGTTGTAGTTGGACACAGTACCTTTGTGCTGAGATCGATCCCAAGGCCTCACACGTGCTAGGCGAGCGCTCTACTGAGTCACAACCCCAGGCGCCCCCCCTACCTTTTACACTTCTGATGGTTTGAAAAAGGTGACAGAGCCCCAGGAACCCCTTCCTTAGTCCTTTAGAGCAGAGGAACAGGGTGGTGCTTGGGCTCCTTGGGTGTGGCCGTTGAGCCTCTGCCACTCTTTCATGGTCTGTCTAGGAGCAGCTACAGAAGTGGATCCGTGGAAACGTGAGTGCCTGCGCCAGCTCGGTTTTCATATTTGACGAGATGGATAAGTTGCACCCCGGGATCATCGATGCCATCAAGCCTTTCCTTGACTACTACGAGCAGGTGGACGGGGTGTCCTACTGCAAAGCCATCTTCATCTTTCTCAGGTCAGCCAGCAGTGGTTTCTCAGGGACAGTGCTAGAATGAGGTCCTTGTGACCACCTGCATTTTGTTTATCAGGGACAGAAGTGCCAGCCTGGTAAAAGTTACTTTTACTTTTTGGTTACCAATAATCAGCATGGCATAGAATGGGCAGGGATGAATGAGCTGAGGAAATAGTTGCTGATAACAGACAATTTGGAACTGTGTGTTGTCTCGAGGGTTATAAAACCACAGCATGATCCCAGAAAGCTATGAAGACATAGATGGTGTTGGGCAGTGGTGCGTGCCTTTGGTCCTGGCATCTCAGGTGGCTGAGACAGGTGGGTCACAAGTTAAAGGCCAGCTGCAGTAAATCAGCAAGGCTCTAAGCAACTTAGCAAAACTGTCTCAAAATAAAAAAGAAGACTGCATATAATCCCAGGGCTTCCGCTGCTCCCGTCCCTGTCCTTGCTGCCCTCCTGGGAGGCGGAGTCGCCATCCTCTCCATGGTGCCCAGGTTATACTTGGCCCTGCCATAGTGGCCACTGGGCTTCCACAGCTCTTCTGGTGGCCTTCATGGACTGTTTTCCCCTGGTGCCCCAGCCTGGAGCAGTGAGGAGGTCCGCAGGTGGGGAAGCCAGTGTGCAGGGGTGGCCTGTAGGTGGGTGCCCTGGCTGGAGAGGCGATAGGGGACCACTGGGTGGGGCAGTGCATGGGGGAGCGGGGGAGGAGGTGTAGGTGAGCCCATGGATGTGGGTGGGGAGTCTTGTGGGGCCCTTGGCCCAAATAGGGGAGGGGTGTAGTGAGAAGAGCAAGGCACCAGGATCCTAGAGGAGCTTCCTAAATGTGTGGAGGTATTTATTATTAGAATTATGTCCTGAAAATAATTAACCATAAAAATAAAAAATAAGTAAAAGGGCTGGGGATGGCCTGGCTTGGGAGGATAAGCAGGAGGATTATGGATTCAAAGCCAGTGTCAGCAACTTAGTGAGGCTCTGAGCAACTCAGCGAGACCCTGTCTTTAAGTAAAATATTTAAAAAACAGAGCTGGGGATGTGGCTAGGTGCTTAAGTGCCCCTGGGTTAAATCCCCAGTACCAAGAAAAGCGGGGGGGCGGGATGCTGGGGATGTAGGTCAGTGACAAAATGCTTCTAGGTTCAATCCCCATACCAAAATAAATAAATTAATTACTAATAATAGTAATAAAAAGGAAACAAATGGTGCATGCCTATAATCCCAGTGACTCTGCAGGCTGAAGCATGAGGATTGAAAGTTTGAGGTGAGCCTCAGCAACTTTGCAAGACCCCATCTCAAAATAAAATTTAAAAAGGGCTGGGAGTGTAGCTCAGAACATCCCTGGGTTTAATCTTCAATATGCAAAACAAAACAGAAACAAATTTTAAGTTCCTTGAGGGCAGTTTCTTTTGTGTATAGTAGCATTTAGTAAATTTGGTCTAAGAGGAAAGCTTCAGGGATTAGATGTGTAGGTTGGTGGTAGAGTGCTTGCCAAGCATGCATGAGACCCTGAGTTCAACTGCCAGCACCCCAAGAAAGGCTGAAGCTTAGGGCTGGGCAGAGTTCAGTGGCATAGCACGCTTAGCATGCTTGAGGCCTGTATTCCATTCCTAGCACCAGAAAAATAAATAAACCCTGGAGCAGGTTCATTTCCTGATGAAACATAGAAGTCTTGATATGTGATTTGATCTATTCCCTGGCCAACCCAGCAATGCAGGTGGGGACCTCATAACTAAGACAGCTCTGGACTTCTGGAGGGCAGGAAGAAAGAGGGAAGATATCCAGCTGAAGGACCTGGAACCTGTGCTGTCTGTCGGAGTCTTCAACAATAAACACAGTGAGTCCCCAGGGCGAGGAGCCAGCAGGTGCTGTCTGTTCTGCTGAGTCTTTACAGAGCCCCAGAGCCTACTTGCTAGGGGCTCTGCTGCCGTGGGGTTCCCTAGGGCCTTAGCAGGGGTTGCACACCTGACAGACTCTTGCCAGGAGTGAAGACGTGAAGAACATGCTGCAGGCTGAGATCAGGTGTGGAGTTCCACCAGGTGGCAGTGACAGGCAGGAGACAGCTCTGTGTTGTTCTGCAGGTGGCCTGTGGCGCAGTGGACTGATAGACAGAAACCTTATCGACTACTTCGTCCCCTTCCTGCCCTTGGAGTACAGACATGTGAAGATGTGTGTGAGGGCAGAGATGCGGGCCCGTGGTGCTGCTGTGGATGAAGACATCGTCACCAGGGTGGCAGAGGAAATGACGTTTTTCCCCAAAGATGAGAAAATCTATTCAGACAAGGGCTGCAAGACTGTTCAGTCCCGACTAGATTTCCACTGAGTGCTTACCCACACCCGGACCTTGCCCTTCAGAAGCACTTTGAAGACCTCTTCAGGGTTCTGCATATTTGCACCTGTGAACTTGGGATCTAGAAGTTTCTAAGAGTTAACTATTGAAAAGATACTAATCTGTCCTGCGTGCGACATGATGGCAGTTCAGCTGTTCCTTGCAATTGAATGTGAGCTTTTAGAATCCTTCATATGCACAGTTATTAACCTTCACGGAAGTGCCTGCAAACAGCTGTGCGTGAGGTGGAGGGTCATTGGTGACCCACGGCCCGGCCTCTCAAGCCAGTGCTTTGACCAAGGGCCCCAGGGACCCTGCTACAGTTGGGAGCATCAGGTTTTCACATGCCAAAGTCATCTTGCTCTGCTTTTTCTTTGCACAGAGCACATTCACTGGCTGGTAGTATTTTTAGTTAACATCAGTGGCCCTGCAGGTGCAGATGGTGTTGGCGAGGAGGATGTGGCCCTACACACCGGCTACTCTTGTCCTGGGCTGGACTGTCATCCTAAGGGTGAAGGTGCACCCAGGCCCTGTAAGCAGACCAGGATCCAGAGTCCCTCGGGTCTGGCCCTGGCCTTGGAATTCCCACTGTCTGCTTGGTGAGCCTGCCAGCTCCTTATACCATGTCCTCCAGACACGCCACTACCAGGTTTCCCCAGCCCCTTCATGCTACATTTGCCTGTTACACTTCCCCTGTGAGTCTGTGCAGCTCAGCAGGACCGGCGGGTGCTCTGAGCTGTGCTGGCCTGCAGAGCCTGATTGCGGAGGGAGCAAAATGCTTAAGCGCCTCCTTAAACATAAGTGTATTTTGCCGGGCTCCGTGGTGCACGCCTATAATCCCAGCGGTTTGGGAGGCTGAGGCTGGAGGATCACGAGTTCAAAACCAGTCTTGGCAATGGTGAGGCGCTAAGCAATTCAGTGAGACCCTGTCTCTAAATAAAACACAAAATAGGGCTGGGTATGTGGCTCAGTGGTTGAATGCCCCTGAGTTCAATCACTGTACCCACCCCAGAAAAAGATAGGTGTATTTTTAAAACCTGGGAATGACTTAAAATGGAATAATTGCTTATTCTCAGGTACTTTTAAGTAGTATGGGTTTTTTTATTTTTATTTTTTGTGCTAGGGAAGTAGTATGAGTTTTTATTGTTAAGTACAAGGTACGGTATGGTCACAATTGAAGATCAAAGAAGGTCATCTGAGTGGTGGCTGGTCTGGGTGTCATCTGATGCTGACCCCTGCATGGCAGTGCCAGGCTGGATGGCCCTGATCACTGGGAAATAAAGAGTCAGATTCCAGCCAGCAGGATCCTTCTGCCTGACCCACAGCTGTGATATAACTAGACCCGTGATTGAAACACTGGGTAACATTTTTATATGTATGAAATGTGCAAGAATGAAGAGTCTGCAACATGGAAATGCCTTCTGGGGTATCACATTTAGTCTTTAAAAACCACCACAGTGGGAGCTGGGGTCGTGGCTCAGCAGTAGAGTACCCTCTCCTAGCACGTGGGAGGTGCTGGTTTCAATCCTCAGCACCACATAAGAGATAAAATGACAACTAGAAAAATATCTAAAAACACCCCTGTGGGCTGGGGACGTGGCTTGGGTAGAGTGCTGGCCTCGCATGCATGAGGCCCTGAGTTCCCCAGCACCACCCAATAAATGAAGATGCCAAGGTGAGGCTCCTGAGTTTCAGGATGTGTTCTCACATTGGAGCTAAGTTACCTTTCTTTTATAACCTTTTGGGCCTGTGGTCTGGAGGAGACAAGGTTTCCTGTTTACAGTGATGCAATAAATTCCACACATGTGGGCCACCTTTGGACTGTGGTTGCTGATTTGGAAAAGCCCAGCCTCTCATGAGATATGGACAAGAACTTGAATTGACTAGTGAATAGAAAATAATAAAACCTAAATACTATGTTGTGAGATGTCACTTTTTCTTCTTACCTCTAGTTTATGTGGAGGCAAAGTCAGTGCAGAATAAAGGTTTTCAACATCTCAGGTTAGACACACCTTACCCCAGGTGTGGGGGTTGGCAGCCTGCATCTCACAGCCAAGATTTGTCTCAAAGGTGGCTATCCCCTCAGAGTTAGCTCCCTGGGACCCAGGTGGGCTTCACTCTAGAAAATACATCCTCGCGAGGCTGATGCAGGAAGGAAAAGTTGAAGCCCCAGGACCCTAACTCAGGTGAGGAAACTCCTCTGCTGGCTCTTCCCACCCAGAACTAGGACGCAAGGAGAACCTGGTTGTCACTCAGATCTTAACCTTAACCTGGCAGTGATCTGGGGATGTGGCTCAAGCGTGTGGCCCGGGTTCGATCCTCAACACCACCTACAAAGATGTTGGGTCTGCTGAGAACTAAAAAATAAATATTTAAAAAAAAAATTCTCTCAAAAAAAATTGTTAAAAAAAAGTGAGAATTTTTAAATATATATATATATATATTTTAGTTTTTGGCATGCCAGGTGAGCGCGCTACCACTTGAGCCACATCCCCAGCCCTCACACCCCTCTTCATCGCCCTGCCCCCTCCCTCCATTTCTCAGTTGAAGGAGCTCAACTGGCAGGAGACTTATTTCCTTGGTCTGGCCTAAGGCAGTCTGTTCCACCCCAAACTGCTTCATCTACTGAGACTGAACTTTGCAAAATGATGTCAGAGGACCTCTTTTTCCTATTTACAGCCTTACAGGTGCCAGGGCTGCCATCTTCAGAGGGATGATCAGAGCTCATCTGTGACTGCTAGGGACACTTGAACCATGGTAGGGACACCGGGCCACCCTAGAAACAGGCGAGGTGTTGAGCACCTCGGCCCCTCCAGCCATCTTCTAAGCCATCTGGACCCTTCCTGGGGAGCCCTGCCCCTCTGTAGGCATGCGAGCTGCGCGGCACAATATGGCTTGTCTCCTGGAGCCCTGCGCTCCTGCCCGACACCTCAGCTGGACCAGAGCACCACGGCTGGGTGCCAGGAGCTCCGTGAGTCCTGCCCTTGAAGTGTACTGCCCTGGCAGCTTGGTGAGGGTCAGACTGCACTTCCTTTCCACCAGAACCGCCTTGCTACGTCTTTACTCAGCCTACACGCGGGCCTCTGGTGAAGGGTTTTCCTTTATAAACCATACTCAAAAGGCTGTGGGTGTGGCTCAGTGGTGAGCATGTGTGAGCTCCAGTCTCCAGCACACTCGCATGTATCCGCAAACTATGCGAGGCTGGGACATGGCACAGTCAGAGAACCCTCACCTCGGACATGTGAGGCACTACGCTCCGTCCCCAGCACCACCCAGAGAAAAAGAAACCAAAAGTTCAAAATTCTGTTGTAAAATGGTAGCATTTATAGATAACACTATTCTTGGCCTTCTCAGAGGGGCAGCTAAGTTCTCCTAGATGTGGGGAGTTCTCATTCAACATAACTAGTGACCATGAGGGAGTTCTTAAAAAGAATATGGCAAAATCCATCACAACTGAAGAACCAGCAGAGGAAGCGCGGCTCCTTTGGAGACGTAGCGGGGCTGGCAAGTGGGGAGCTGGAGGGTCCTTTTCTTCCCTTTTTTGGGGTGGGGTGGTACTGGGGATCACACCAGCACGATTGTCATGGGTGCTTTGCCACACTGAGCTGCATCCCAGCTCTCCTCCCGTGGCGGGTCTCACTACTGTCCTCACTAAGTCTCCTCTGGCCTCACTCTCCTGCTGAGGCTGGCCTCAGACTTCTGATCCTCCGTCTTCAACCTGGGATGGTGGGTGGGTGTGCCAGGCTCTGGATGTTTCTTTCAAAAGATTCAAGTTCTGACGAGTGCACACAGTATGACCAAGCTCGTCCCCATAGCGCCCACTGTCCCCACCGCTCCCAGCTGAAAGCCCCAGGAGGACATCGGGCTTACCGCGGGCCGGCCTGGGTCCTCTGATGTATTTCTCCTTCTGTCTGCACACTTCCTGGCCCTGACGGGGCTGGTTCTGGTCATCCCGGGATAGCGCTGGTGTCCCCTGTACTGCCATCCCACAGAACAGATGCCAAGGACCATGCTCAGCCTGTTTTCTTAATGTGGTAGACATGACAGTATGTAATGATGAGGATTTGAAAAAAATCACACAAAGCCAAAAACTTAGAATCTGAAAAAAGTTTCTCATAATGTTAAAAACCATCTTAAATAAAGTTATCACATTTTCAGTAAAACTTATTTATCGTTCCTTGAAACAGAAATAAGTGAAATTAAAACATAATTTTTAAAAAATCACAAGCCCTGGAGTGGGTGGGCTGGGAGCTGCAGTTTTCTCCTCTGAAGGCTCCAACACCTCCTGTCCATATCTGGGTTCTGTAAGGTAGGGCACTGTGGCCTTCCACGGAGGGAACAGGCCCAGAATTCCTGCTGCACCCCTGGAAATATCCATTTGATTCCTCTTCCCTGGAAAGGAGCAGGGGCAGACTGAGCGTTGAGTTCCTCTCAAAGCCTGGTGTGGGCCATCAGTCATCGAGGTAATAGTCCAGCTTGGTGTGCACCGTCTTGCAGCCCTTGTCAGAGAAAACGCGCTCCTCCTTGGGGAAAAAGGTCATCTCTTCAGCCACTCTGCTGATGACGTCCTCGTCAACCTCATAGCCGCGGGCCTGCATCTCGACCCTGATGCACATCTTCAGGTGTTTGTATTCCAGGGGCAGGAAGGGGACAAAATAATCAATGAGGTTTCGGTCAATCAGACTGCTGTGCCAGAAACCACCTGGGAAACAGGAAAAGATGCTGTTTGCCACCAGGCACCTGACAGTCCGTCCACCCAGCACACACCCACTGGGGGGTCGCCCGAACACCCACAAGCTGTGACTCTTCTACGACAGCAGGGGCAGGGTGACGATGCAGAGCACCTCCGCCTGGCAATACAAAGTCAGTGTCCCAGGGACCCTGGGACCAGCAGAGGTGGTGCAGGAGCGGGTGAGTCCTGGAAACCTGGACTCTGCTGGAACTTTGGCATCTGGACTAGCAGAGGGCAGAAACTCACTGCCGCTGTAGTGCAGCCCAAGTGTGCAGAGCATCCAGGAGCCCAAAGCCGGACCCCCTCAAGCACCCAAGTGCGAATGTGACACTGCACACCCAGGGGCCCGGCTCTGCCAGGCATTCTCCCAGAGGGTCTCCCTGCCCCTGCCTAGCCCTCCCGGGTCCTGGGACCTTTTTTTTTGAGCCACATCCCAGTCCTTTTTATTTTAAGACAGGGTCTTTCTAAGTTGCTTAGGGTCTAAATTGTTGAGGCTGGCCTCTGACTTGCAATCCTCCTGCCTCAACCTCCTGAGTCCCTGGGATTACAGGTGCACACCACCACACCTGGCTTCGTGGGACTCTTGATCCAGGGGTTACTCCCTCCCACACGACACAGCACCCACTGCTCACCACTGCCCACGATCCTCCACACCCTGCTGCTTGGCTGGTTATTCCTTGTGACTCTGCCCCTAATGCTAGCTCCGCCAAGACTGGAGTATAAATTTTCCATTCCCAACAGTGCCTCGCGCACCACTGGTTCTCAGTAGATCTGCCCGGCTGGCTGGGGAGGAGAATGTGGCCACAGAAAGTAACCACACTAACAAGTGGAATGGCTCACCCAGCAGGTGTGTGCTGGGTCCTGGGGACAGCAGAGCCAGCCAGCCAGCCAGAGACGCTGCTGGCACAGGGGTGAGGAGACACCCGATCAACCAGGAGAGACACACTTTCCCACAGGGCCAAGCCCTAGGCACCATGAAGTGAACCAGGCAGCTGGGGTGGTTGGGCAGGGCCCAGAGAAAAAGGGGACCTCTGAGCATAGCAATGATGACAAGGACCTGGCCACACAGGCCCAGAGGTGTCCAGCAGAACCAGTGATTTAAAAACCACCTACTGGGCCAGGTGCAGTGGTGCACACCTGTAACCCTAGCCCTTCAGGAGGCTGAGGCAGGAGGATTGCAAGTTTGAGGTCAGTTTGGGCAATTTAGAGAGACCTGTCACAAAAAATAAAAAGGGCTGGGGTTGCAGCAAGTGGAGCCCTTGCCTAGCACGAGTGAGCCCTGGGTTCCGGCCCCAGCAGCAACACCCGACAATAATAAAACGTCTACGGGCCGGGCTGGTTCATCCCCCAGCTCCAGAGGAACAAAGGACACGTACTGCTGACTCCCAAAGCTATCTTCCCAACCACATAGCTCCCTGGAGTGTCCCTAGGACGGGCCACGTCTGTTCCACATACCTGCTGGGACACCAACAAGTCATGTGGTCCCCACAAGCCTGCTCCGCCTGCTCCACCCAGTGGCAGGACCCACCCTCCTTCCGCTCAAGCCTCAGACTTCTCTCATGCCCCCAAGCAATCCTTCGGGAAATCTGGCTTTTACCTTCAAACTGTACCCAGAATCTGACTGGGCCTTAGCACCTCCATGGCTACCACACCAGAGAATCTGTTGTCCACAGCAGTCAGGATCCCTTGAGAACCAGGGGCATGTCATCACCTGCCAAAACCCTCCAGGTCCTCTCCTCACTTGGGGTAAGTAGCCAGGCCTCACTACTGTCCTTCCTGCCATGACCCCAGCCCCTGCCTACCTCAGAGACCTGTACCTGCAGACCCAAGGGAATATTGTCCCTTAGCTGTCCACATGGCTCAGTCCTACGGGTCAGCTCAAATACTGCCTGAAACCTCTGGGCTCTCTAAGTATGGCTTGAACTTATCCCAGCAACACAAACCATTTCTTATTTTTTTCCCCCAAGCGGCGGAGGATGTGGGTGTCTGTGTGTGCGTGTTTACTGAGTGAGCACACACGCATGCACACATCCCGCCATCTTTATCATCATCACAGCACAAGGTCTGAGGGCAAGAATGCCTGTCCACTTGCTGCGCAGTGAGCATTCAGCTCTCGCCAAGGCCCGTCCACAGCGGCCGAGCCAGGTCTGCCCAGTGGCCACGCTTGTCCTGCAGCCACTGTGTGGCCTGCCAGTGTGGTCTCAGCACTGCCTTGTCATGACCACCAGAGGCCACAGTTCCCGTGGTGCCCGTTCTCGTCTTCTGGCATGAAAGAGACTTAACATTCTACACAATATTTGTCTTTCCTCAGTAATATTACATTTATATAAGTTCACATAAAATGTCCCATGCTATTCCTGAAATCCCAGTATGAATTTCTTAGCAACCATGTTTCAAACAAGGCTTTCTGGGCCAGGCGTGGTGGCGCATGCCTGTAATCCCAGCAACTTGGGAGGCCAAGGCAGGAGGATGGCGAATTCAAAAGCCAGCCAGGCCCCAAGAAACTCAGTGAGACCCTGTCTCTAATAAAATACCCAAAAGGGTTTGGAGATGTGGCTCAGTGGTTAGGTGCCCCTGGGTTCGATTCCTGGTACCAAAAACAACAAAAAAACTCAAGGCCAAGGCCCTCTGTTTTGTCTCTTCAAGAACCCGAGTAAAGATGTGACCAGGCAAAGGGTACTGCGAAAGTCTTCAGCTAGTGAGTCAGCCCCGGCATGGCCTGAACCCCCTAGGGTTCAAGGTCAAAGGTCTGTGTGACACTGGCAGGACAGGTAGCTGAGCCAGGAGTCAAAAGCTCAGGTTCTAGAAGCAAAGATACATAATGGGCTGTGTTTCACGGTCCTCATCTGCAAATAGGGAAAACAGCCACCTCCTCACCAAGGGGATTGTGAGACTACAGGCGATGTGCAGGTGGGAGCGGGGCCTATGGCTGGACAGGGCGAGGGCCTGCCCTGGCGCCACGTTCTCAGACATAGGACCTGAGTTCTACGCGAGGCTGAGAAAGGAAGGGGCCTCCTGGAGCCCGTCCCCACCAGTCCCCACCAGCCACCAACAGTGGTCTCCTCTTCTTTTCCACTATAGAGAAAATACTTAGCTGAAGAAAACTAATTTTCAAAATTTCAACAATTTCCCTTTGTTGAAAATGGTACTGCTCAAACTTTAGTGTTCATAAAAGTCACCTGGAGTTTGTCACCAGATTCCCCTTAAGAATTCTGACTTGGAAGGGGACTGAGAAGTGTATTTCTACCCAGCTCCTGGGGATGGAGGCACTCATGCTTCCTAACTTAAGGGTGCAGGATTCTGAAGGAGACGGTTGGCGCGGACAGCCCACTTACTGTTCCTGTTGTTGAAGACAGACACAGACAAGGCGTGCTCCATGTCCTTGAGCTTGATTTCCTCCCTCTGCTTCCCTCTTCTCCAGAAATCCAAAGCCACATCTGTGATCCTCTCTGCTCCAGCATTGCTGTAAGACAGCTGCAGTGAGGGGGGACTGGGCTTCCCGAGGCCCACGGGTGCGCGCCCAGCCCTTCAGCCATGTCCCAGCCGGGACCTCACCTGAGGAATATGAAGATGGCCTTCTGGTAGGAGACCTCATCCACCACATCGTAATAGTCCAGGAAAGGCTTGATGGCATCTATGAGGCCAGCGTGCATTTTGTCCATCTCATCAAAGATGAAGATGGACCTTGCACAGGCACTCACGTTGCCTCGGATCCACAGCTGTAACTGGTCCTGGATTGCAAGGGGAAGAGCCAATTCAGAGCCCTCAGCAAGCGCAACGGAAACAACCATTTCTATGCAGTGCTACAAAAGGAACCCAGGGCCTGGGCCTCGTGCATGTTAGGCCTGTGATCAACCACTGAGCCACGCCCTAGCCCTGTGGGACAACTTCCACCACTGAGAACAATGGGTGCATTTTGGGAGGTCTGCACCAAGAACCTGACATGCACTTTCTTCCTCACGATCACCCCAGGGAGGGGGCACCATCATACCTGACTTACAGATGAGGACGTGGAAGCAGGGGGAGCTTAACCCACATGCCCAAGATTATACAGTATGTAGCAGAGCAGGATCTGAACCCAGCCCTGCCTGACTCCAAGCCCCTCACCCCAGTGATGACTCCTGCTGGGAGACCAGGACAACACAATGAGGTACTGGTTCTTGGTCCCCAAACGGCAGTGAGCTACACACACCGTGTAGTGTACTCCAATCTTTCTGGAAGAGAGAACCTAAGTGACCTCTACCCTTACTTGGCAGCATGGCCAGTGCCAGTGCTCCAACTTATAGATGGAAATGTAGTGATCCGGCTCCCTCAGGAGAGGCAGCTGAACCCCAAGGTGCAGCACTTAGAGGACAGCCTGGTGAGGCAGCACATCAGTTTCTGGAACAGTTCCTGAAATAAATCTGCCTCACCATATACCCTGTGAACACATTTGGGTACTTATTTTTGTGTGTGCTGGGAATGGAACCCAGGCTCTAGAGCACGCTAGGCAAGGGCTCTACCACAGAGCCACACCCCAGTCCAGGGTATTCCAGGTAAGGAATAAGATCCCTTGAAGCTTTTTTATCAGAAAGTTAGGCTATGATTCTATAAAATCCACAGATATTTTTTCCCCTCCAGGTGAGGTAGGAAATTGAGCTATTTATTTTCTAAGGAAGACTCTGGAAGTTACACTGTAGGTCTTATTATTATTCCGGGGTTATCCTTGGCTACTGTGACTGTGGTTACAATGTTCCCTGTGTGTATCTAATCTAAGCAGCAATCCTGCCCTGTAAGTCTGAACTAGCTTCCACTTACACAGGAACCTCTGGAGACCTGAAGTGGCTTGAGCTCACTGTGTCACTATTTACACAGGACTCCCTGCTCTGTTGGCCCCATCAGCCAAGGTGTTCTCACTATGCTACGCCAATGTAGACAGTTGATCACAGGCCTAACATGCACGGGGCCCTGGGTTCCTTTTGTAGTACTGCAAAAAAACAGTGTCTGGCAAGACACTATTCAAAGCACCATTTACACAACATGTTACCGTTCCACCCAAAGCCATCAGGACAACACTACTGCATTCTCTTTCAGACAGATAAGAAAATGCAGGCACGGAGAGGTCAACCTGCCCAAAGTCATTTGTTAAGATGGAGGTGCCTCAATCCTAACTATGACAACCAACTCATTCCAACTGGCCTAGAACTTGTCCAGTTTCAATGCTGGAAGTCCAGAATCTCAGGAGCCCTAGGCAGTTGTGTTCAGGTGGTGAGGGCTAAGTATCTGACTGTTCTGCCTACTTTGCAGGTCTGTCACATGGATCCTAAAAGGTAACAGCACTTATTTAAAGCTCAAGTGCCAGGCACCATGCTACATAACTGACAGCTCACTGAATTCTCCCAAGCACCATTATGTAATGAAGACCCTGTTTCTCAGAGAGGTCTGGTGACTTTCCCAAGGCTACACAGCTGGTAGGAGGAAGTGTCAAGATTTGAGTCTAGGGTCACTGCCAGAGCCTGGGTGGTTGGTTATTCAGTGAATTAAACTGTAAAAGCATTTAGCAGCAGGGAAGTTCAAGCAAACTTAGGCATCTCTAGACATGCTTCCCTTTGCACAAAACGAATGACATGTGACAACCTTCAAACTGGATTTAATCATTTCCATTTCTAAAAACCTATGTCCATGCTTACTATCACTGGGCCTAGTTTCAGAAACCACCACAAAGCTTTGATGTGTAATGACCAGGAATTTCAACTCTCTCTAACTTCCACACCTTTCAAAGGGGAACTGACACGTGGTGCCGTGTTCAGGCTCACTTATTACAACAGGGAACCCCCAAAAGATCACAGTAGAGACCCCACACCCAGCTTCATCCAGGAAGGATTCCAAATTTCTGCCCTTGCCTTATACAGGGTGATGTTCGAGGCGTGGGGGAAATGCAGCGTGGCCACAAACAGGTGGACATAGTCACTGTTCAGACCGCCCTCGTAAATATTCTCGGCGATGATCTTGCTGACAAAATTTTTCCCCGTGCCGGTCCACCCGTGCAAGGAGAGCGTGAGAGGTTTCTTGGGCCTCGGGTTGCTCAGGAAACCAGACACAGCGTTTAAAATCACTTTCTTTGCAAGATGCTGTCCAAAGAGTTTCTTATCCAGATCCTTCTGCAGTGCTGGGAAAAAGAAAGCCAGTCGGGGGAGGGCGGAGAGGGCAGGCCCGCGGGCTCCGCCGAGCACCGACCCCGCCGGCTCCTCCCACCCGAGGCCGCGGCCAGGGGCGCCCGGGCAGCGCTCCAGCCTCCCGGCGGGCTCCCCCGGGTCCGGTCCCTAGCCCGCGAGCAGAGTGCGGCCGGCCGCCTCGGCGGTGTCACCTGCAGCCCCCCGCAGCCCCGGCCCCCGCCCGGCGCGCCTACCCTCCCGGCTCAGGCTCCGCTTCTGGCCGCAGCACTCGGCGAAGAGGCAGTAGAGGCGCGGGTAGGAGATGTAGCCGGTCAGCACGCCGGCCAGGGCCAGCCCCAGGCTGATGGGCTCCACCGCCCGCACCACCCACGGCGCCAGGAGCAGCAGGGCCAGCACGGCCCGGCCCAGCTTCATGCCCGGACCCGCGCCGCCCTGCGCGAGCCTGCGCCGACCCTGCACCCGCGCGACCGCCAGCAGCACGCTTCCGCTTCCGCCCCGCGGTGGCCGCCCTCTTTGTTTGGGGCAGTCCCGCCCCTGGAGCGTGAGGCCGCCATCTTTGTTAGGGGCAGCCCCCGACATCGCACCTCCTCTTCTGAAATGTTTTTTGTAGATATCCGCTGATAGTTACGTGGTTTTTGTTTGTTTTTAAGAACAGTTTTAGGTTTACAGAAAAATTGAGAAGGTCAGAGGGTTCCCACATACCATCTCCCCTAGTTTCCATTATTATTTTTTTAAAAAGTTGTGGTAAGAATCGAACCCAGGGCCTCACACATGCTAGGCAAGCGCTCTTCCATTAAGCTACGACCCCAGCCCATCCATTATTAAAATCTTTTTTTTTTTTTGAGAGAGAGAGGTTTTTTTTTTTTAATATTTATTTTTAGTTTTCGGTGGACACATCATCTTTATTTTATTTGTATGTGGTGCTGAGGATTGAACCCGGGCCCGCGCATGCCAGGCGAGCGCGCTACCGCTTGAGCCACATCCCCAGCCCAAAATCTTATATTATTAGAATCTTATATGCTACATTTGTTACAATTAATGAACCACTCGATAGATTAACTAAAGTCTGTAGTTATTCACATTCCCTTACTTTTATTTAATTCTTTCTTGCACACCACATTTAGTTGTAATGTCTCTTCTTAATTGTGACTTCTGCAGAATTAACTTTTTTTTTTTTTTAAGATCTTGCCTTGATAGTTTTGAGAAGTACTGGTCTGGCCTGAATTTTTTTGATTGTTGTTTTGTTGTGGTGGTGATAAGGATGAAACCCAGGTCCTCATGTATTCAAACAAAAAAAAATGAGGCACATGTGGTTCCTGCCTCTGTGACCTTGCATGCTACTAGAGCTGGGTATTCTCCACTTTATAGATGAGAAAACAGATTTAGAGGGAAAGGGATTTGTCCAAGGACACAATTAACCAGGAGCAGGGCTCAGATGTGACCTCGGAGCCAAATTCCTGTAGACTCAGCACCCACCCTACATCAGCTCAGGAGTCAACAGACTGCTCCTTCCCTGTTGTGGTGCCTGTGTCAATGCCTCAGGGAAAATAGCAGCAAGTTTGGGAAGGTACTTGACAGGCTGGGGCATGTCCATGTCTTTTGAATTAAAGGAGAAAAATCTATTTTAGTAATTCAGTTTTACATTTGAGTTACTCCACCCCAGGCTTTGAAAACATTATCTGATGTTAATGTAAAGAAATATAATACAAACAATAAGGTGGGTTTCATTTTCAATTCCATCACTGTTTTAAAAGTGATAAAAAATGCAGTTTTTCTTTTTTAGTGATACAACCTAGGAGCACACCACTGAACTATATCTCTACCCCATTTTATTTTTTTTTTATTTATTTTTTTTTTACTCCAACAATTCTTTTTTATTTTTTTTTTTTACTTTTTGGCGGACACAACATCTTTGTTTGTATGTGGTGCTGAGGATCGAACCCGGGCCGCACGCATGCCAGGCGAGCGCGCTACCGCTTGAGCCACATCCCCAGCCCCCCATTTTATTTTTTTGAAACAGGGTCTATGTGGGAGACCAACCTTACACATGACTGAGTCACACTCCCCGGCTGGATGCTGAGGTGCTCAGTCACAGAAATGTGACAGAGTTTTCCCCACCCTTCTTGGGTTTGAGGGCCAGTGTCTCCTGCATGGGTGTGTCTTGCTACAGCCCCATGGGTGAAGCTATGCTCACTGTTCCTTTGTAATATAACCCCTTGCCCTGTTTAGGATAGAATCTTCCATGGAAGTGCCTTGTGTGTGTCCCCTTCTCTTACTGTGCCCTTGGGTGTGGCCTACCCAGGTGTCAGTCAACCTGCTGACAGTGGACATCATGAAGATACTCAGCCCCCTGAAGGTCTAAGTTGCCCAGGCTGGTCTCAAATCTGCAATCCTCCTGCCTCAGCCTCCATAGTAGCTGGAATTATAGATGTGCACCACTGTCTCAGCTTAATTTTTTTTTTTTTTCATTTAGAGAGAGGGTCTCACTAAGTTGGTTAGTGCCGTGCTAAGCTGCTGAGGCTGGCTTTGAAATTGTAATGGATCCTGCCTCAGTCTCCCAAGTCACTGGAATTACAGGTGTGCGCTACGGCACCCGAATCAATTTTCTTTTTTTTTTTAATATTTTTTTATTTTTTATTTTTAGGTGGACACAATATCTTTATTTTATTTTTACGTGGTGCTGAGAATCGAACCCAGTGTCTCACCATGTTAGGCAAGTACGCTACCACTTGAGCCACATCCCCAGCCCCTCAGTTTTTCTTTTTTAATGAAGAGAAACAGGTAACTTTGTATAAGTCAGAAATACTAATATCTCTGATCCCATCCCATGTTTTCTGCTGTCTGCTGGACCTACTCTAAGCAAAAAAGGATGCAGACTCAAACCCTATTCCAAATGCACAAAAGCAAAAGACCTGATCATGTGTGCTCTTGGAAGCACAGTATGAAGGATGTCATCCTACCAGGAGCAACATAGGGCTGTGCCCTCCGACTCAGAACAGCACTAAGAGAAGTCAGGGGGCTGGGGCGGGGGCTCAGCAGTAGCACACTTGCCTAGATGTGTGAGGCACTGGGTTCGATTCTCAGCACTGCATATAAATAAATGAAATAAAGGTCTGTCAACAACTAAAAAATATATTTAAAGAAAAAAAGAGAAAGTCAACATATTTACAAACAAGATTTAATGATGCTCATAGGAACAGTTTGCCCCCAAATAGGAAAACTACCCAGTTTTGTTTCAAAAAGTCACAAATTCAGTGCTTGAAAGCCAGCAGGAAGCAGCGGCACCAAGCCTGCCCAGCAGGGACAGCCCAGGCCTTCTCAGTACCGCCTGTTCATCTTCTTGAACTTCTCATAGTGGTAGTCATCAGTGGCCTTCTCATTAGCAGGACGTTTGCGGTTAGGAGGGGACCCTGAGGAGAAGAGGAGACAGTCTGCCACACTGGAACCCACCACGAGACCCTGCTGCTCACAGGCCAGGGCCACACCATCTGGTTCCCTGTGGCTAGGCCAGTGCATACAGCACGGGAGGGCCTGGGGTGAGTATGTTTTATTTTTGCTGTCTGAACTTTCCCAGCTTGTCTCTCCTGTACTTGGTCATAGAGTGAATCCTTAGAACAGCCCCAAGTGGTGAGTTCTGTTACCATCCCCATCGTATAAATGAAGACGCTGAGGCTTGGAAAGGGATGGGCCAGAGCATGGATGAGAACCAGGATGCCCTGGCCCAAAGCCAGAGCTCCGCCCTCCCCCGCCCGCCCTGGCCTGCACAGTCCTCCTGGGAACCGGGGCCTCAGCTGTACTCACGCTCAGGCTCTGGCTTCTCCGTGTCACCCACTCGCAATGGCCGGGCTTTGGGCTCCTCTTTGTTTCTCCGGATGGGAGCATTGAGCTCCTCATGATAAACTGGACCACAAGAGAGCAGAGCACACATCAGACAGACTGCGGGGCTCCTGGGCACCTAGCCCAACGTGGGGGACGGCAGGGCTGCTTGCCAGAGCGCTTACATCGGTTGTGTTGCACGTAATTCACAGCCATGTTCGTGGGCACGAAGGATGTCTCACTGTCTTTCTTCTTGTTCTGCTGCTCTGCCAGCAGGCGAGCCTTGGCATCCTCCGTGGAAATTATATTTTTTATTTTTGCACTATGGGGAGAGAGGAATCAGAGCCCACGTTAGATCACAGCCCCTCTGGTATGCAGGTGGAATTCACTGGTGAGGCTGGCAGCCCACCCCTGTGTGGGGAAATGGTCTGTCCTAGGCAGGGCTCTCTACAGTTCACCAAGCGCCTTTACAGTCATGTTTTTGTGGACCATTTGTAGTCATGGGAGATCAGGAGCTGTTCCTCTCTTCTGATCAACAGGAAATCAAGCCTATAGTTCAAAGCCAGCAAGGCCAGGAAAGAGGTGAGAACCCAAGGTCTCCTGTCCACTCTCCCCAGTGGGGGTGTGGGTCATTGTATTTCTTTTGTGATACTCCCCCTCTAAGCAGGTATTTTGTAGTTAAAGTGAAAGGAGGATCATCGGGGAGCCTGGGGGAGCCTTTAACAGCTCCTGCTGGAGAACCCAGCGTAAAAGCCCAAGCTGGGAGCAGGAGGCGAGCAAGCACTTGTGCTCTCAGCGGTCAGGCCCTCAGGTCTCTCCGACCACTCTGACCAAGCCTCCAGAAAACTCCTGCAACAGCCTTCCAGAGAGAATGGAATTTATGCTTGTGGGTTTCCAAGGTCACAAGGAAGAAATGGTCCCCACGACTTTTAACTGGCAAACAGCTCTCCCGAGTGCCCAGGGCAGGGAGAGACAAGATGGGTCTAACACGCACTCGATGCCCAGGTCCACCTCGGGGATGCCACTCAGCATCTGGTTGGAAAGCATCTCCTCGGTCTTCTTTGCAGAGGAGACACGGATGTTTTCAGGAAGTTCATATAGACAGTCCTCTGCGTTCTTTGGCTTGATTTTCTGTTCCTCATGTTCCACAATCCCTTTCCTCTTCTTTAGCTCTGTCTCAATGTACTTCATCCTGAAAAGAGAAACCCACAGGCATCAGAGAGGGCAAGAGCTCATGTTGGACATCTTCTAAATTAGGAGTTCCCAACACTGGCCCACAGATCCATGATGGTCCACGAGGAAATACTCTTCAGTTCCTGGAGAACTGAGAAAAAAATAACTCGTGATTTTTCAAGTTAGAAAATTTCAATTTAAGCTGGGCACAGTGGTGCACACCTGTAATCCCAGTGGCTTGGGAGGCTAAGGCAGGAGGATCGAGAGTTCAAAGCCAGCCTCAGCAACAGTGAGGTGCTTAACAACTCAGTGAGAGCCTGTCTCTAATAAAACACAAAATAGGACTGGGATGGGGCTCAGTGGCCAAGTGCCCCTGAGTTCAATTCCTGGTACCCTCCCCCCAAAAAAGAAAATTTCAACTTAAAGTACCAACCTATATCGTGTCTTACCAATCTAGTGATGTTAAGCTTCTTTGAAGACAAAAAGCACAATATTCTGTGTATGGTTAGGCAAAAAAACATGACATGGTATGTATGATATACAAACTAAAATTAATGCCAACTCTCTGTTGATCCTGAAAGAAAGAGCAGTGAGGCAGAGACTCGAAGTCACCATTCAGTATGGCCAGCTTGTATGATATAAGAATGAAACAAGGACACAACAGAAAGCACAATATGTAGTTATTTTTGTTTTTTACTAACTGGGGAGTGAATCCAGGGGAATTCTACCATTGAGCTACAGCCTCAATCCCACCTTAAATTTTTTTTAAATTTTGAGACAGAATCCCACTAAGTTGCCCAGTCTGGTCTTGAACTGGACATCCTCCAGCCTCAGCCTATTGCTGGGATTAGAGGTGGTATTTGTTTTTTAAAGGATTTAGCAAAAGAATATGGGTAAGTTCATGCTTATTCCTGTAATATTTTGGGGAAATATCACTAGTCAAGGAATCTAAAATCCCAAGAACCACCCTTTAAAGAACTTTTAAAACGTTTTCTTCCTTCCTTCTTTTTAATTTTTTTTAAATATATTTAGTTGTAGATGGACATAATACCTTTATTTTTATGCGGTGCTGAGGATGGAACCCAGTACCTTCCACGTGTAAGGCAAGTGTTCTACCACTGAGCTACAACCCCAGCCCCCTTCCTTTCTTTTTTTCTACCAGGATTGAACCCAGAGGCACTTAATCACTGAGCCACGTTCCCAGCCCTTTTTGCTTTTTTTTTTTTTGAGATAAGGTGAGGCTGGCCACAAACTTAGGATCCTCCCTCCTCAGTCTCCCAAGTCTCTAGGATCACAGGTGCATGCCACCATGCCCAGCTTTTTAAGAGGTTTTCAAAGTTCTCAAGCCTGAGAGGCAGGGGGAGAGAGGTCAACTTTGGTGTCTTCTAGAGAACTCTAGAAATGTCAAATGTGACTAAGTATCATCTTAGACTTGTCTGACTTCAGCCCAGCCCCAGGTGCTCACAGCCAAACAGACTGGCACCTACATGTCTGCATCTTCATCCCTCCGGTTGGTTTCTGCAGAAAATGATGTCCCCAGATGAAGGTCCTCCTCTTCACTGATCCTGAAAGAAAGAGCAGTGAGGCAAAGACTCCAAGTCACCATTCAGTGTGGCCAGCTTGTATGATATAAGAATGAAACAAGGACACAACAGAAAGCACAATATTCTGTTTATGGTTGGGCAAAAAACATGACATGGTATGTATGATATACAAACTAAAATTAATGCCAACTATCTTGTTGGCTTCTGGTGATACCTCTGGGAAATTTATTTTTTAAGCTTTGTTATATTTGAATGTATTATTTTTAGAATGGTTTCGTGTTTGAAAGGTAATGAACAAAGCACTTTTACAAAGGGAGTCTACCTACTTGGCTCTGAGCTAAGTTTTAAAGTTTTGTTTCTTTTGAGTTGGGGGCAGGGGTTGGTGGGGACCAAACCTAGGGCCTGAGCATGCTAGGCAAGTGCCCTTCTTTTGTTTTTAAATAACATGCCCTTTGCAAAGCACAAAGGATACTTCTAGATGTTTCATGAAAAATACCACTGCAGGCCACCCTCCAACCCGTCTCTGAAGGTGCTTGGCCTGAGGCAGAGGCTGGCATGAATCTGCATCTGTCTACCCTCCACTTACTTATCTTTCCCCCTTTCCTTCAGTTTCTTCATGTCCACCATACCACCTGTCTTCATCTGAAAGGGATCATCCTGCAGAGAGCAAGCACAGTTAGAGGGAGCACAACACCAGCATGGCGATCACCACCATCATTATTATTTTTTCTAAAACATCAGGGATTGAACCCAGGGGTGCTTAATCACAGAGCTACATCCCCAAGCCTTTTTATTTTTTGAATAAAGGTCTTGCTAAGTTGCTTAGAGCCTCACTAAGTTGCTGAGGCTGACCCCAAACTTGTGATCCTCCTGCCTCATCCTCCAAGTGGCTGGGATTACAGGCATGCATCACCATGTCCAGCAGTCATCACTGATTTTAAGAACAGTCCCCTACAAAAGAGAAGCCACTGAGAGGACCCCATAACTTACCACTAGTGTGGTCTCTTCTTGTACCTTCTCTCCCACCAGCAGGGCAGCAGCACTGTGCAAAACAAAAGAAGAAATCACAATTCAGCAATAAGGAGGAACAGTCAGAAGTTTGTAGGATGCAACATAAATATAAAGGGCAAGATCTGAGGGATAGACAAGAAAGCCAGGTGCAAAGTCCCACAATTAAATTAAAATGAAATGGCTTACTGTGGATGCTGAGGGCGAGGGGGAAGTAGTACACTTTCCTATAAAACCATTCATCATGTCTTGGCCTGAAAATCTCATTTCTAAGATTTTGTCATCAAGGAAAGTGCAGTAAAAAAAGACAAATGCAAGAGAATATCTGCTTAAGCCATCTTCAATGGTGAAAATTTATAAATGACCTACATAGATTTGTTAATAAATTGCAGCACATAGTTCTGTTGGAATATTATACAGCCATTTTCTGAAAAGTATTCCACAATATGAGTGAATGCCCACAATGTTGTAATGAGTTGAAAAAAGCAAGAGAAAAAGTATGTATATCACATTGCTGAAAATCTTCACAAAAGAGAAAGAGGAAACAGACTGGAAAGAACCTTAAATGTTAACCTTAGTTACTTCTGGATCAGCAACTTATGAGTGCAGAGAGCAAGCATAAACATTATTTATCTATCTTTTGGTGCTGGGGATTGAAGCCAAGGGTTTTTAATCTATAAGCAACATCCCCAATTCTTTATATTTTTTGAGATAGAGCCTCCCTAAGCTGCTGAAGGTTTAACCAAGTTGCTGAGACTGACTTTGAGCTTGTGATCCTCCTGCCTCAACCTCCCCAGTCACTGGAAGGTACTCTTTATTTGGACTATATTTTTTCCAAATTTCCTAACCTCTTAATAATCAATGTGTATTTCACAAAATTAATCGGGTGAATTAAAGTGCAAGTTCATGACCTGTTTCTGTACCTCTGGAGCGTTCCCAGAGACCACTGTTTTCTGGACATGTGGTTAAACGTCTACAAGCAACATTGGTCCCCTCTCCAAGCAGCAGAAGGTGTGTTAATAAGAGCCATTTCTGAAATGTTTGTATGACAACCCAGGCAGGGGCGTGTCTGTCTTTACCACCAGCCAAGCACCCGGCTGTCCCCGTGGTACCCACCTCACCCCATTAGGCCTCTTTCTCAAGTTCTGCACCTCTCGGGTCTCTTCCAGTTTTAGCCTGGAAAAAAAAAAAAGCAATGCCCAAGCTGAGAGATCCTCCGTAGAACCCAGAGCCAACAGGCTGCTTGGAGGGCACCCTGACCCCAAGCAGAGCCGCCGGCACAGTGGTCAAGAGGCGGACCCTGCGCCTTGGACCCCTGGGAGTCAGATCCAGGCATATCCCGGGGCACCACCCCCATCTGTGCGGCCTGGGGCGACGGCCTCATACCCAGGAGCCTCAATTTCTTTGTCCAGAAGGATCAACAGCCCCAGCTCACAGTTAACTCAGTCTAGGAAGCGCCCGGTCAGTGGTCAGTCTCCCGCGCCAGTTTCTCTTTTCTAGGTCGGTGGAAGCCCCGCCCCAAACGCACCGAACCTCCTCCGAATCCTGCTCATCTTCCTCCGACTCAGAGTCGGCCCGGCGCCGGCGAAACATCTTCCCGGTGACCGGCATGGTGGAACCGGCCCCGGGTCCGGCAGCCGCGCCGCCGCGCCGCCTCGCCAAGTTCCGGGCCACTTCCGGCGCGCGGCGTTGCTGTCAGAGCGCCGATCACGCCCCCTGGACGCCCCGCCCCCAACGTGGCGTCGTCCTCTTCCGATTGGGCGGCCGAGGTGGGGGAGGCGGGGCGAGTTCTGCCTGGCCCCACGGCCCGGAGCGGCGCTGCTGAGGGCGTGCTTGACTGACAGGCGGCGGCGCGGTGGCGACGGCAGGTGAGTTCCGGGCCGCCGCCGGCTGCTTCGGAGGCTGGGCCTCTCCGAGCAGGGAAGACCCCCAGTCCCTCTCTGGGCCGTGGGGCCTGGCGCTGCTAGATGCGCGGAACGCCCAGCCAGGTGAGCGGAGCCCGGGATGCCCTGCTCGCCGCCGCCCCTCTCCCCGCCTCCGGCCGGCGCCTGGGGGGCCTCCCGGGCGCCCCGCATCGAGCCCCTGAGGGCCCGTGGCTTCGTCCGGACGGGGCCCGCCCTTGTCTCTTTTTTCTGCCGAGGCCTGACCCAGCGCTGAAAGCTTGCGCGTGGCGTCCTGAGGCGCTGACTTTTATTTTCTCCGCTTTGGGCCCTGACGTGCATTTTTTCCCCTTTAGGGACAAAAGATGACCACTCTCCCACGGTGGTGAATTTCAGTCGCAGCGCCAACTGCCTGGGTAGCAATGGCCTGAGGCCGCCTCTCCCCGAGACGCCTCGCCTCCGCTGACAGCCACTTGGAGGGTTGGAGACCAGGGCGCTCCTCCTCGGGCGCTTGCTGGCCTCCTTCCTACCTGACACAGGCCTTGTCTTCCTCCTACCAGGAGGACAGTAGCTCTGCCCTCCACACCTTCCACCCCGCAGATGCTGTGAGGATAAAGTTTATATGAAAACGGGTGTCAGCAAATGCTTAGGAAATAGAAAAATGCACAAAATGCAAAAAAATGCTCATGGGACTTTAGGAACCCCTTAGTAATAGTTTTTCTCCTCTCCTCTCTATTCTCCTTTGAAAGAAGACCCGATTGTTAGTGCTTACCCCTGGGGCAGGCACTGGCGAAGCCTTACCTCCTTGATTTCTCCCAGCAGCCCTGGGAAGCAGGTTCAGTTGTTTTCCACTTCATGAACGAGGGTGCACAGCCTGAAGGTGGAGCAGGGGTCAGTGCAGGTGTCGGTCTGCTCCAGGGGTTGTGCAGTACCTGGCACAGTTGGCTTCTGTGGGTGTCTGCGGCTGCAGCTGCTGCGGCTCCCATTGGCTGTGGGAGGGGCTGATGGAGCCTCTTTTTTTCTGGAAGATCATTCTAAAGCAGGGCAACATTTCTGGAATTCCTTACTTTTCTCTGGATCAGTCTTCTCTGAGATTGTTGTTCTCTTTCTTGGACTGGGACAAATAAGATTCAGGGCTTCTTGAAACAGCCTTTTGGCTTTAGTCAAAAGCCATACATCAAAACTCTTAAGTCTTGCCCTCTGCATTCTGGTTCAGCCAAACCCAGATGTACATGGCACTCACTGGACACCGTGTCCTTGTCAACAGAAGGAGAGGCTCCTTGGGAATTGCTGCAGGAAGCCAGGAACTCAGGGTCTTCAGCTCTCACACTTTCAGAGGTGGCTCTGTTTGCCTGCTTAGCCGCCCTCCCATCTGGGGTACTGGATACCATTTAGAAGCTGGGGTGTGGCTCAGTAGAAGAGCACTTGCCTAGTATGCATGAGGCCCTGGGTTCCAACCCCAGCACCACAAAAGAGTAATGCCCCAAAGTGGCAGTTGTCCATCTGACAGTGGGTGGCAGGACTGAGGGACTGCAGTCCCTCTGTCTTGTCAGGCAGTTTGAGGAATGAGACTGCTTCTCAGAAGGGGCCTCCAGGAAATTTAGGTTCTCTTATGTTTTAATTTTATTTGGGAGTTTGGTTGTTCAAAAAGCCTGGGTTTTGATTGGTTCACTAGCTTTTTGTAGCAATAGATGAAATCGTGACATGGTTCAGGGAACATGATGTCTGGATGGATTGGGATCCAGTAGAGTGATACAGTTCACAGCTCAGCCATAGTAGGTATTTAACAAATGCTTGTTGGACCAATTTATTTATTCAGGAGATATTTACTGTGGAGCATGCCTGTGAACTCCAGCTACTTGGGAGGCTGAGGCAAAAGAATTTCAAATTCAAGGCCAGTTCAGCAACTTAGCTCCTGTCTTTAAAAAAAAAAAAAATTAAAAAGGACAGGGCCATAGCTCAGTGGTAGAGCACCCATGGGTTCAATTTCCAGTTTGAAGGGAAAAAAAAGTAAAGAAAAAGGGATATTTACTGAGCATTTACTATGTGAGTAGACATTGCTTAAAATACATCAGTGAGCAAAAGAGACAAAGATCCCAATTGTAGTGGAATTTTTTATTCTGATAACTTAGTAAATGAAGTATGTAAGTGTGTTAGGTAATAAATACTTTGGAAAAGAGAAAAAAATGGAATACTGCAAAGAAATGAGCCATGGAGGGGACCAAGTGGCAGATTTAAATTATTGTAATCTGGTTCATGCTCTCGTTGGCAATGTGCCAGGATGCAGTGAACTGAGCTACAGGCCCCAGGTTCAAGTCCCACTTCAGCCGGCTTGTGAGTCTGGAGGAGCCTTCCCTGCTGGGAGTCTGCTTCCTCCTTGGAGAACCTGCTTTGCCATATACTAGCTCTGTGACCTCTGGCATGAGCCTCTGACCTTCAGCTGTTTTGTGGCTTTAGGGTTTTTTTTTTTTTAATTTTATTTTTCAGTTGTAGATGGACACAATACCTTTGTTTTTTATTTCTTTATTTTTATGTGGTGCTGAGAATTGAACCCAGTGCCTCACACATGCTAGGCAAGCTCTCTACCACTGAGCCACATCCCCAGCACCGGCTTAAGGCTTACATTCTAATCTCAGGTTGTATAATGGGCGGTGGAAGAATCAAGCCTTTCTTAGTTTTTCAAGTTGGCAGGATAATACACTAAACCAAACACAGCTGGTTCACATTAGCATGAAAAGAGGGCACTTGGAGAAAATATGCAAGTTGACAACAGATGCTTAAAGACAGAAATATGACAGTTCTCTTTGCTGTGAACAGAAATTAATTTGTATGTAGAAATTTCAGGGAAGCCAATTTTCATTTATTGTTAGGACTGAAACAACCAGAGTCATCTTCTGGGAAGAGGGTGATTTTATTGTCAATGACTGGGCTCCAAACGAGTTTGGACAGCCAGCCAACAGGGATTTTTATGGAGTACAGTCCCATCCTAAGAGGAGGATGCAGGCCAGGCTTGGTGGTCCATGCCTGTCATTCAAGCTACTCTGGAGGCTGAGGCAGGAGGATCACAAATTCAAGGTCAATCTGGGCAATTTAGTGAGACCCTGTCTCAATTTTTTTAAAAAATATAAATAAAATAAAAAAAGAGTTGAGTTTGTAGCTTAGAGGTGGAGTGCCCCTTGGCCAATCTCCAGTGGGGGGTGGGGGCGGGAGAGATGTAGCGGGGCAGCACACCCGGCGGTAGAACGCCTGCCTTGCCTAAGCCCAAAGGATGATGAATGCTTCCTCAGTCCCTTTAAATCTCTAGATGGCTTGGCAGAAGCAGGGTGCAGATCTCACCACCTGAATAAAGAGGATCTCATTTCAAATCCTAGAAGTCAAGATCTTCCTGGCTCTTCGTTTCCATTGCCCATAATTGGGAGTGTAGCTTAGTGACCTCTAGGGTTTGTAGGTCTGAATTTCTGAGTTTCTGCTTACACTAGTGCCCCTACCCCAGTGCTGGAGGCTTCCTGTGAGCTGGGCCCGTAGTTTCCCCTAGCCAGACAACCCCCAGGGACTACCAGCCTGGGATAGCCCCAAACCTGGGTCAATTAGTGACTCTCCTGGAACCCAGAGCAGGGGGCAATGTCGGGCTTTGAGCTGTGCAAAGATACAGTCCTAGACTTGTGGACAATGAGCTGAGCAAAGACGCACTTTGTGACCATGACTCTGGAGAGGTCCTGGGAGACTGTGCTTGGAGCGTAAGTGTTTGGACCTGGGAGGTGGAGACCCCCTTGCCAGGGTGGCCAGGCCTTCAGGACACGGTGGAGTGGTGGTTCAGAGCATGGGCTTCAGGTCACTTTGCCCTGAGTTTGGACCCTGGCTCTGCGGCTCAGTGGCTGAGTGACCTCAGCGGGTTTCCTCGGCCTCTCTCAGCCTGGTGCCTCACTTTGAGTGATGGAGATGGATTCAGCTTGCCTCGCTGCTGCCCCCAGCACGGTGGTGAGGGTCCGCTGAGGTCACTGTGGGACAACTCTGGACCTGGAGCTGTTGGAGTCAGAGCTGGTACTGGGGCCCTCAGGGCAGGGGCAAGGAGGGTCAGGCTGGGCAGAGCAGGAGGCCTGAAGATGTGGGGAGTGGGGTTGGTCGGTGCAGGAGGAGCCGGGGGTTCTGCCTCAGAGTCAGGGTGGTAGACCCTTCAGAAGGAAAGACAGTGTTTGGGGCTAGGAAGGAGAGGCGGGCAGGAGGGAGGGAAAGGGCGCAGGTCCTGAGGGGCCAAGGCTGTCATGGAGAGCTGCGTGGAGAGTGCAGGTGCTGGGACAGGGCTGTGACTGGCCAATGTGGGGACCAGCCTAGGAGGACTGCAGGGGCATCTCCACAGGGCCATCTTCCCCGCTCTGAGGGACTAGCTCCTCTCTGGTAGGCGCAGGTGTAGCCAGAACCTCAGGGAAAATGATGGGCCCTCCCTAGGTGGCCGCTGAGGCCCCGCCCAGCCCTGCCCTGGTGGGAGGGGAAGTGCCTCCCTTTCATCTTGATAGTCTCAGCCAGAGCCCAGAGTGGTGGGCTCTTTGCCAGAGGAACCAGCCCTGCTCGTCCCCCTCACTCTCCTGCCCCAAGAGACGGGGACTAGTGGGTACCAGGGCAAGGTGCAGCCCTACCAGCTGCCCATGGGCCCAGCGGCTCTGAAGGGGGCCTGTACACAAACCCGGTTCTTTCAGCAGCGTGGCTGGCCTCCCCTTTAGCCTTTCTTAAGTGCCTGCTATGTGCACCCATTTATTGGCACTGAGGCACAGGAGGGAGGGCAGTGAAGGTGGCAGCTGCTGGCTCCCAGCCATCACTTCCTTGCTGTGTGATCTGGGCAAGTGAATTGTTCTTCTTCTCTGAGCTGTGCCTCAGCCCCTCCTGAGAGGGCGGTGTTGGGGGAGGCATGATCATCAGTGAGTTGCTGCCCCCCTCCCATGAGACTTGGCCCTGCTCCCACCTCAGTGAGAGGAAGGGAATCTTTTAGACTTTCTTTCTTCCTCTCATTACAGTGCTGGGAATTGAACCCAGGAAGCTCTGCCACATCCCCAGCCCTTTCCATTTTTTATTCTGAGGCAGGGCCTCACTAGGTTGCTGAGTCTGGCCTGAAACTTCCGATCCTCCTGCCTCAGCCTCCTGAATTCCTGCGATTACAGGGCAGTGCTGGCATGCTGGGCTTTTACAAATCTTTACATTTTGAAAAAACAGCAAGCTTACAGAAAGGTTGCAGAAATAATATGTTGAACCCCCATCTTCCCTTTACCTAGATTCACCGACTATTAAATGTTTTAGCCTTATTTAGTATAACCATGTATTTACAGACTTACTGTCATAATTATTATTGCTGATTCACATAAGAATAAGCTGCAGACATCAGGATGCTTCACCCTTCAATTCTTCAGGGAATCATCTGAGCATAAAGTATTCTCTATAACCAGAGAATGATTTTCATCCTCAGCCACTTTTATTATTTTAATTTTATTTTATTTTTGGTACCAGGGATTGAACCCAGAGTCACTTAACCACTGAGCCACATCCCTTAGCCCTTATTTTTTGAGGGGGCCGAGTATTGGGGCTTGAACTCAGGGGCATTTGACCACCGAGACACATTCCCAGCCCTATTTTATTTAGCAACAGGGTCTCACTGTGTTGCCTAGCACCTTGCTGTTGCTGAGGCTGGCTTTGACCTCAGGATCCTCCTGCCTCAGTCTCCTGAGCTGCTGGGATTTCAGGTGTGTGACACCACTCCTGGCCTTTTTTTTTTTAATCAGAGACCTTTGGTTTATTTATGCACCGTGCTGGGGATGGAACCCAGGGCCTTGCGTATGCGAGGCAAGCACTCTCAGACCCATCCTCAGAAACTTAATGTTGATCAGGATTGTAAGCACTTCCCAGAGCTGCCATGACCAAGTACCAGAGCCTGGGTGGCCTAAATAGAGGTTTATTTTCTCACAGTTCTGGAGGCTGGAAGCCCAAGATTAAAGTGTTGATGGGTTTGGTTTCCTCTAAGGCCTCTCTCTGTGGCCTGAAGATGGCCACCATCACACTGTGCTCACCTTGTCTTCCTCTGTGTGCATGCACCCCGGTGCCTCTTTGTAGAAGTTTATCCTTCCTCCATAAAGATACCAGTCTGATTAGATTAGGGCCTACAGTAAAGATCTCATGAGCTGTACCCCCAGCCCTTATTTATTTATTTATTTATTTATATTTTTTGTTTTAATTAGTTACACATGATAGTACAATGATCTTGACATATCATACATTTGAATCAGATGGGATATAATTTCTCATTTTTCTGAATGTACAGGTTGCAGAATCACATTGGTCATGCAGTCACGTATATACATTCAGCAATAATAAAGTCTGTTTTATTCTGCTGTCTTTCCTTTCCCCACTTCCCCTCCTCTCCTCTCCCCTCCCATCACTTCTCTCTACCCAATCCTTTTTTAATTTTAGGCCCTAGGAATTGAACCCAGAGGTACTTTATCACTGAGCTCCATCCTCAGTTATTTTTATTTTTATTTTGGACAGGGTCTTATTAAGTTGCTGAGAGTGGCCTCAAACTTGTGATCCTCCTGCCTCAGCCTCCCAAGTCACTGGGATTAGAAGCAAGTGCCACCATGTGCACATAAAGATCTTATTTTAACTTAATGACCTCTTTAAAGACCTGATCTCCAAATGCTATTGCATTCTGGGGTACTGATGGTTAGAACTTCAGCATATGAGTTTGGATTGGGGGGGGTACCTTTCAGTCTGTAATAAATGCTGTCATCTAATATGTAGTCCATATTCACATTTTCCAATTGTCCCAATACTGTTCTGTTGTTTTGGGTTTTTTTCCAGTTATACGTGACAGTAGAACTTATTTTGGCAGAATATACATACATAAGGTAAAACTTATTCTAGTGGGTCCCACTCCCGTGGTCATGTATGATGTGGAGCTATCCTGTCGTGTACACAGACACAAAGTGAGGAGAGTTATGACCAATTACCTCTAACCCACGAGTGAGGAGAGTTATGACCAATTACCTCTAACCCACATTTGCCCCTTGACCCAGGTCCAGTTTGTCCTGTCTCTGTAGTGTCTTCTGTCTGGAACTGTTTCTCAGCCTTTGAGGAGAACGTGAACTATCCAGGCGCAGGGTGCACAGAGGACTTGGGGTATTTTTGTCAGTTTTGTTTTGCTGTGACCAAAAAACTGACAAGAGCAATTAGAAGAAGAGAAGTTTATTTGGGGCTCCTGGTTTCAGAGATTCCATCTATGGTCAGCTGACTCCATAGCTGTGGGCCCAAGATAAGGCTGAGCATCATGTGGAAAGTTCTGGCAAAGGAAAGCAGCTTAGGACATGACAGGAAGCAGAAAGAGAGCTCTGTTCACCAAGGACAAAATATGCACCCCAAAGGCAGTGTGCCCCAGTGACCTGCTTCCTCCAGCGACTCTACTGCCTATGGTTACTGCTCAGTTGATCCAGAGCCGAGGATTAATCCACTGATCAGGTCACATCTCATAATCTAAGCACTTCACCTCTGAAAATTCCTGCATTGTTTCACATGAGCTTGGGGTGGGGGAACACTCACATCTAACCCATAATGTAGGGATGGAGGTGATGGCCCCTCAGGGCAAGAAAGCTGTCCAAAGGTTGATTCCAGTCCCTGGGGTCACCCTTCCTGGCTTTTTCTTTGATGTCAAAGTGTTGTGGTGAGATTGCAATAGATCACAGAGTCGATCTTGAAGCAGGAGATGGTGGCCCAGGGCAGACTGCAGGTCTGCACTCCTGGACCCCCTCCAGGGTTAGAGCACACCTTGTGTAGTTCAAAAGCACAGGTAAAATATGTCAGTACATTCACCATAAGTGGATGTTGCTAGGATCCAAAACCACCAACAAAAACCGGGAGATCTAAAATCACGAGATGTAAAATCCTCAGCAGAGGGGAAGTGGGTCAAAACGACCCTAGTTGAGTACAATTTAAAGAGTGGTTACTAACATCTAAACAAACATTCTCTGACATTCTGTGCATTCAGGGTACATTGTACAAGTACAGCGTATGAGAATTGCCATTTTGTGTTGCCCAAGATATACTAAGGCAGGCAGCTGTTGGTGGGTCCAGAGGCAGGGCTTTCCCATGGGAGAAGCATTTCTTACTCGACATGGAGAGTCAGGGTAAAATGGAGTCTGTTTGGTCATTGCCCGAATAGCTTGGCCCATAACATAAACATCAGGAGGTGAGCTTGGATCTTAAAAAGTAGCTCCAAGAATCAGAGCTACCACATTGTCAGCCACTGCTCATATCCAACTTGATCAACGTGCAAGTTTTCTTTGCTGGGCTGGTAGGCTTGCGGAGCCCTGAGTGAAGTCTGCTGGAGAGGGCCCATGATTCCATTCCTGCAGTCTCAGAGTCCTGATCTCACACAACCAGCAACACAATCTATAATGGTAAACATCTTCTGAGCATTCCTGCCATGCCGATCAATAGGAAATCTGAGCCACTCTGAGAGTCTGTGTGGTCAGAAGTCATTATGCTAAATGCTTCCTGTGCATTAGCGTACTTCATCTTCTCAGCGATCTAGTTGCTGTCATTGTCCCCATTTTATGGATGAAGAAACTGAGGACTGAGTGATTTCTCTAAAGTCATAAACTTGCATGTGACTGTGGGGTGGTGGATCAGGGCTCACTCTCTGTGTCATCGCCTTCTGGAACACCTGTGATCATGCCTAGGATACTGTGTGAAGCAGCTGATGGTGGCAGGGGGTCAGTAGAAGGTGGCTGCCTAGTGTGTGCCTGTTGGCAGCCTAGGGTGGAATCCAGGGGTCTGTGTCCCTTGAGAGCAGGGCCTGTGTCTGGCCTGTTTGCTCACTGGCCCTGAGGAAGTGCTTGGTCAGTGTTGGCTGGGTACTAAGGCAGAGCAAATGGTAACCTTCAGAGACTGAGACCATAGCCCCTGCAGACATGTGCTACTGGGGTTTCAGACCCACCCGTGGGACATTAAGCACTCAAAGTTTAGTAGACTTTTCTCTTCACATAATATTTTTTTAGTTGTGGATGAACACATCTTTATTTTATTCATCCATTCCCTTACGTGGTGCCGAGGATCAAACCCAGTGCCTCACGCGTGCAAGGCAAGTGCTCAACTACTGAGCTACAGCCCCAGCCCATTCACATAAATTTTTAACCATTAATTTTTTGAAATGTTAGTAAGCTTTAAACTTTTTATTTGGGTGGGGGGACTTTCCATGTTGAGCCCTCATGCACAGCTGGCAGGCACACTTATGGGGTCTCTCTGGAGGGAAGCTTGATGGTCCATCTCCAGTGCTTCAGAACATTTATTTTGACTCTGCAGTTTGTGACCTTTGCCTCAGAGTCTGTGCTTTCTGATCACAAAGCCCAACTTTCTGGACATAAAACTAAAAGAAAATTTTATTCAGCTTTTTACTTGGGGACCCACAGCTGAGTTTGTCTATCCAGATGCCAGAGAACCATCAACGGACCAGGCTGTGAGGCCAGCACGAGGGACAGGCCTGTAGTGTCTGCACTGTGTTCTAGTCCTCCTCTTTATGACCCATGTCACTAAAGACAAAGGAGAACAAGACCATCTCTTGGAGGCTCAATATCGGTAACCAACAGGTGCCCGGCCGTGTCTGTACAAGTCGGGAATTCTGAGAATGAATATTTACAGATGCTTTCTCCTGCCAATCTGAGTTTGGAAAGGAAGGAATGAGGGGGAAAAACTCTTCCTCTTTCTCTCTCTCAGGCACTAGGTAGAGACACAGGAGAGCGACTCATGAGGAATTCTCGCCTTTTCCTGCCAGCTTCTGCCAGTTCCCAGGGTCCTATCCACAGGCTCCAGAACAAGTGGGTTGTGCCGGAAATCCTGGCTGGCTTGGCAAACACTTGTCAGGGAGGAAATATAAGTTCCTTTTTTCGTTTTCTTTGCCGTCCTGGAAATTGAACCCAGGGTGCTCCACCACTGAGCTACACCCCTGTCCTTATTTTATTCTTACACAGGATCTTGCTAAATTAAGCTGCCCAGGTGGGCCTGGAACTTATAATCCTCCTGCCTCAGCCTCCCGAGATGTGGGATTACAGGTGTGCACTACCACACCTGGCAGGATTTATAATTTTTTTCTCAACACTCCCGAATTCATAATAAACAGGTAACGAAAGATTGTCAAGAGAAAAGCAAGCTCATTTATTAACACGGGCAGTGCACATCATGTTGGAGAAAAGCCCTGTGAAAGGCCACTCAGAGCAGGGGCTGAACTCGGCTTATGTAACAGCCTCAACAAGGAACATTCACTTTGAGAGAAGTGACAGGAGAAAGGACAGCAGCCCTGTGCTTTCAGAGGTGGGGACCTGGGCCGGGACCGGCATGGAAGGGACTCAGGCCTGAGGTTGGTTTGCAGACTCCCCCTGTTGCTTGTTGGTCTGAAGAGCTGTGCCCAGTGGTTAGCTTCTGTCCTTCCTGGGCCACGTGGGAGGGGACTGCTTTCCAAACTTATGTCCTGGTTTTAGGCAAGTGGGGAGAGCAGGGAGGCACATGCTGGGGGGCACATCCTGGTTTCCTTCAGCCCTGTGTGAGGAGCTGGCAGGAACCCATACAGGCCTTCTCGGAGATGAGTGTTTCATTTCTCCTAAGAGTGGGATTGCAAGGTCATGAAAGGTGTGTGCTTGACTTTGTAGGAAACTGCCAAACCTTTCCAAAGCTCTTTGTACCATTTTACTTTTCCATCAGAATATATGTGACTTCCATCCCATCTTTAGCAACACTGGATATCGTGTTTCAGAATTCTTAGTTTCATATCTTCTAGGGGATGAGATGTTATCCTCTGGTTTTAACTTGAATTTCTCTGAAACTGGGCTTTTTTTTTTTTTTTTTTAATCTTTTTTAAACAGGGTCTTGCTCATGGCCTAGGCTGACCTCAAACTCCTGGACTCAAGGGATCTTCCTGCCTCAGCCTCCCAAGTAGCTGGGATGACAGGCATGCCCTGTTGCACCTGGCTTACTGGCCATTCTTAACCAAGAACTGTTAATCATTTTCCCATTGTAAAATTGGGCTGTTTAGCTGGGTGTGGTGGCACACACTAGTAATCCCAGCGGCTCAGGAGGCTGAGGCAGGAGGATCAAAAGTTCAAAGCCAGCCTCAGCAAGTTAGGGAGGCCCTAAGGAACTCAGTGAGACCCTGTCTCTAAATAAAATATAAACTGGGGATATGGCTTGGAGGTTAAGCGCCCCTGGGTTCAATCCCTGGTACCAAAAAAAAAAAAAAAAAAATGGAAAATTGGGCTGTTTCATATATGTACAGATTTTTCTTGATGCACAACTGTACACATCTGTGGAGTACAGTGTGATATTTTAACACATGCATAGAGTGTGTGGTAATCAGATCAGAGTCACTGGCATGTCCATTATCTCAAAACTTTCTCATTTCTTTGGGTTATGAACCTTTGGAATCCTCTCTGGTGGCCAGTGTCAGGTAGCATACTGTAGAAGAGCAGAAACGATTCCTCCTGTCCACCTGCACCTCGCACCTTGCCACCCTCCTGCCTCCAGCCCATCCTTCCCAGCCTCTGGTAACCCTGTTCCACTTTCTACTTTTATAGCCTCCACATGTAAGTGAGGACACCTAGTGCTTATATTGGTTTTATTGTTGTTGTTTGGTTTTGGTTTGTGTGGGGGCAGGGGTGGGACCCAGGGCCCGCGCATGCCACGTCCTCAGCCCCAGGGCTTGTGTTTTTATGCCGACTCATTTCACTTAACATAACTGTCTTCTGCTTACATCCGCATTGCCATAAATGACAGGATCTCATTTTCTTTCTTGTGGCTGAGTTACTCCAGTGTGTGTAGTGCACACTTTCTTTATCCGTTCATGTACAGTGGGCACCCAGGCCGGTCCGTGTCTTCGCTACTGTGAACAGCGCTGCAGTAGACACGGGTGCAGGTGTCTCTTTGACATGCTGATTTCTTTGGATATATACCCTGTGGTGGAGTTACTGGATCTTTTGGGGGGTTGATAGCCAGTCATGGTTCTAGACTCTGCTCTGCTCATAGCACTCATGTCTGTGTTTGAGCCAGTGCCATATGGTCCTGATACACAGTCTTGTCAGGCAGTGTGAGTCCCCAACTTTGTTCTTTTGCAGAATTGTTTTGGCTGTTCTAGGACTCTTGTTTCCACGTCCATCTTAACAGTATTGAGCCTGCTAGTCCATGAACGTGGTATCTCTCCGTTTATTCAGATCTGATTTCTTGGTTTGGAGGATTCGATACCACGTGTCTGTAAGGGCTGTGTAGCACAGCAGCGTGTCGT
Source organism: Marmota monax (assembly GCF_021218885.2). Classification (NCBI taxonomy): domain Eukaryota; kingdom Metazoa; phylum Chordata; class Mammalia; order Rodentia; family Sciuridae; genus Marmota; species Marmota monax. Next base: position 21,988,033 of record NW_026692912.1, read on the forward strand.
TGTGTTGTGCATACTCAGCTGCCTCTTGCTGTTCATGTAGGTCACATCTGTTGCCCTGTCAATCATTAGCAGTGCCACAAAGTGTGTGTGTTGTCTTCCTGTGCACCTGAGTTTTACCTTAGAATAACCCTGGAGCTAAGTTACCTTCTTGTCGTCTTTGCTGTTTGCCTTGTTTAACTGTTGAGTTGGGTGCAGTTGGATGTGGAGGGCCTGTGCTTCCTGCTTGTTCTCAGGAGGCCCAGCAGCATGGATCCTGGGACTGGTGTCGCAGACAGTAGCAGTGGGCCAGGCTTGTGCTGTAGGGTTTTAAACAGAGAATTTTTTCAAAAGGATTAGAAAAAAAAAAAAAGGAGATTAATGTGAGAGAAGTTGATGTGGCCTGTCAAACCTCAGCTATTCACTGTCTGGTCCTTTGAAAGTTTGCTGAGCCCTGCTTTAGAGCACGCTCTGGCTGGACAGATCTGATCACCAAGTGCTTATTACCTGGGCAATTGACTTGGGATGAGCTGGTTAGTACTTAATTAAGCTCCAGCTCTGTTTTCTCATCTGTGAAAGTATACTGGGGGTTGTTAGAGGGCTTTTTTTTTCCCCCTCTGAACTTGCAGGAACCTAAATCTGATTGCTCCTGTAGGTCCTATCCCCCTCTTCCTGGTTCGGGCATCAGGGTAGTCACCTGGCTCCTGCCCTCCCTGGCCATCCAGCTGAAGAGATGGGGCATGTACCAAAGACACTTAAAAAAAAAAATCACACCCCGCTTGAAATAGCTGAGGACCAGTGACAACCCAGGGCTCCAGGCCTCAATAGAGACAATTAAAAACAAAACAAAACAAAAAACTTGGCTTCCAGTGAGGTTTGGAATTTAGAACCTTGAACCCTGTATTGTCATGTGACTGTTTGAAATGTTACCTTCTAACTGCCTCTCCCTCTTTAAACTGCCCACACCCAGAAAACTGTGATCACAGAGAAGAGGGCCGTGGTGACATGCGGGTGAACCCTGCTGTGCCATAGCCTGGCTTGCTGAAAGGTTGGGGATTGGTTTAAAGCGGCACAAGATCCCCCAAAGGCTCAAAGGATGACCTGAGGGACCCAGTGGCCCGTGTGGAAGTCGCCAGGCCTTCCCGTCCAGAGGGCAGACAGGCTGTGGCAGCCTAGTGGGCAGTGAAGGATCAGCCCTGCGAGGGTCTCCTCTCTGGGGGATCACAGAGGTAATGCGGTGACTAGTGACGGGCCGGCACCCACTCCGGCACTGCCCAGCTTAGTAGCTGTCCCGTGGGTGGGCTGGGGGTGTTCTAGCCTGTGGATGTCCCAGGCATGCCAGGGTGCACTTGCCCCTTCCTAGGATGGAGTCCACATAATCATTATTCTCTGGTTTGTGCTAAGAGTGATTTTAAAATAAGAGAAGTGTGAAATGCCTGGTTGACCCCCTAGGCTCCCTGCAGGAGGTCCCCCTTACTGGCTGTGAGCTGTGGGCAGAGAAGGTGGATACCCATGGCCTCCCCAGCACACCCCTCAGACAGGCACCCAGCGGGCACTGGGTCTCTGTTTTGGTGAAGGAACGGAACTGCGTTTTTGGGTCGTTTTTTCCAAGTCCTCATCTCTTAGAAAAGGTGCTGATAAAATGTGACTGTGTGTGCCTGGGGGGGTGCAGGGGGGTCGGTGAGCTGTTGCCCCCAACCCAGGCACCTGGGAGTGGTGTGTAGCCCCCTGTCTCTGTGGTCTGACTTCTTGGGAGTGAAGGGGAAGTGGAGAGTGGCGATGCCTCCCGGGCGCCTGTCTGCGCGTTTCCTCAGGAGGAGCATCGGGGGCCACCGCAGGGCCCGGGGCTGCAGGGGCTGGTGGCCTGTAGGTGCCTGTGGCGCTCGGCCTAGGGCTGGCTCCCACCATCTAGCTGGGAGTCTGGGCCAGTGGCCCTGGCTGGCCACTGGGAGTGGGCAGCAGCCCCGGGAGGGACCTAGTGTCCACCCTCTCTTCTCCACCCACGTGTTGGGTTACTTGGGCCCCTGTCAGCAGCCACGCAGAGCTGGGGTCAGCCGTAGCTTGCTGATGACTGTGGACCCCCTGGGTGGCTGGAGCACTTACTTATTTTGAAATGTTTTCTTTTGAAATAGACATAGGTTCCTATCAGTTGTGGAAATGCACCTAGAGGTCCCCCGTGGCACCCTGCCTTTGTCATGGCTGCAGGATGACTAGGTGACGCCCACGCAGTCCCGAGCTCACCCAGGTTTCTCCAGCTCTGCAGCCCCGTGGTGTGTGAGTGTGTGTGTGAGGTGTGTGTTCTGCGTGGTATGTTTTTTTTTTCTTTTTGGTATTTATTCTTAAGGTTTTTTTAGATGGACACAACATCTTTATTTTACATTTATGTGGTGCTGAGGATCGAACCCAGTGCCTCGTGTATGGTAGGTGAGCACTCTGCCACTGAGCCACAACCCCAGTCCCCCCGTGGTGTGGTTTTAAGACGCTGCAGGTCTGCCTGTCCACCACAGCCCTCTCCGCACACAGCTGCTTCTTCACTGCCAGGTGCTCCTCAAGCAAAGCATTGGTTTTTTTTTTCTTTTTAAAATTTGTTCTAATTAGTTATACCTGACAGTAGAATGTATTTTAACATATTGTACATATACGGAGTGTAACAATGTAACTTCTCACTCTCTGGTGGTACTTGGTGTAGAGTCACATTGGTCATGTAGTCATTCATGCTCTAGGTTAGTAATGTCCGAGTCACTCTACTGTCTCTCCTATTCCCACCCCCTCTCCCTTCCCTTCATTCCCCTTTGTCCAATCCAAAGTACTTCTATTCTTCCTTAAACACCCCTTCCCCACCCCCTTATTATGAATTAGCATCTGCGTATCAGAAAACATTCTCCTTTGTTTTTTTGAGATTGGCTTATTTTATTTAGCATGATATTCTCCAGTTCCCTCAATTTACCAGAAAATGCCATAACTTCATTCTTCTTTAAGGCTGAGTAATATTCCATTGTATGTATATACTATATTTTCTTTACCCATTCATCTGTTGAAGGGCACTTGGTTGGTTCCACAATTTAGCTATTGTGAATTGAGTTGCTATAAACATTGATGTGACTGCATCACTGTAGTATGAAACATTAATTTTCCAAACCAAAATCTTTTTCTTTTTCTGATTTTAGAGAGAAAGAAATGGTATGCAAAAGAATTGGCCAGGCACAGTGGTACACACTCGCAATCCCAGCTACTTGGGAGGCTGAAGCAGGGGGAGCACAAATTAAAGGCCAGCCTCAGAAACTTAGTGAGACTTTGTCACAAAATAAAGTAAAAAGGAGTATAGCTCAGTGGTAGAGCACCCCTGGGTTCAATCCCCAGACGACAAAAAAAAAAAGGGGGGGGGGATAAAAAAGAAGTTGATCTAAGAAGGAAAGCAGATGGCTGGGAGCTGTGGCACCCACTTGTAATCCCAGCAACCCAGGAGGCTGAGGCATGAGGATCTCAAGTTCAAGGCCAGCCTGGGCAAATTAGCAAAACCCTGTCTTAAAATAAAATAAAAGGACTGGGGTATAGCTCAGTGGAAGAGCACTTCCTGGTGTCTGTGAGGCCCTGGGTCGATCCCCAGTACCACTAAGTAAATAGATAGATCCATAAATTCATAAGCACATAAATGACAAGAGTGTTGGGAGGTACTGACCTCTGCCTTAGTGACTGATTTCACCTTGTCCTTGAGACTTTCACTTAAACAAAGCAGCACAGCTGTCCCCCACTGCTCGAAGCTGCCCTGACACCATCCCCAGCGGTTTGTGAGCACTCTTTACCTGGTTTCCTAGGTGGTGGCTGCCCTGCGCTCTGCTTGTCCTGCTGTTCTCAGGACATTGTCCTCCTGTTCTCTGGACGTTCTCCAGAGGTGGTGCCAGTCACCTGTCTCCCCGGTGTCCTGCTAATAATGCAGCTGTAGGTGAGCTTCTCCCTGGAAGTGAGGCAGGTGGCCTGCAGGCCCTAGGCCTCCCACGGGCTCTTGAGACTACCCAGGCCCAGGCCAGCGTCTCCTCCTTGCTCTTTGGAGATGCAGCCTTTCCCCCGCCGCCGGCCCTCTTGGTGCAGTGGCCTCCAGGACTTGGGTTTGGCTTCCTACTGAGGAAAGCCGCCACAGCTTCCGTCTTCCATGTGTAGCTCCTGAGCACAGGCAGGATGGTCGTGCCTCCTGCCAGGGATTCTGGGCCTCCCGCATGGCACTGGGCAGGCGCTCTGTGGGGGACCTGCATTAGACTCTGTGGTCTCCCTGAGTCCTCCTGGCAGCCGTCTGGGGCAGCTCCATCTTCTCAGACAAGAAGTAAGGCTCAGGCTGAGTGCTTCCCTGGGTCACCAGCTGGTGTGTGGCAGAGCCAGACTCAAAGCCTAAGTCGAGTGCTTCACCTCTAGGCTGCCATTGACCCAGGACTGCCTGTGTCTTCTTGCAGGTGAGCCCAGGAGAGAATGGGGGACCCCAGGGACTTCTGCCCTCACCTGGACTCCATAGGGGAGGTGACCAAAGAGGACTTGCTGCTCAAATCTAAGGTAAAGGGGCAGACCTTATGACCAGGGCCCACGCCCAGGGCTGCTGTGCCTGGTGCACCGTGTCTGAAACAGGCAGCACTGGCTGCCCTGGGCGCTTAGCCTCTGTGCAGATGGGGAGGCTGGCATCTGTAGGGAGTCCCCTTCCAGGGCTGGATCCTAAGGCCATTAATTACAGTCTAGATGGGCCATTAGCTGTTGGGGCTGAGCAAGTGCTGCTGACTCTGCCAGGGACCAGTTTTATTTCGATCCTGCCATGTGGGAGGAGCCCAGGGCCTGGGAGAGCCACACCCAGCCCTCCCTTCTCACTACCTGGGCTCAAGTGGAAGGCACGCCTCTTCTCTGAATGGGAGGATGCATTGTAATTGTCTTTTTATTGGTGAATTAATATATTTTGAAAAATCACGCTGTCACATGGCCAAGAATGAAACAGCAGGAGAAGGTAAATGTCAGAAGCCCCCTCCCTCCGACCCCCTAGGTAACCACCTGCCTTGGTGTTTATTGTACCTTTTCAGTTTTTCGTGCAAATACAAGCAGATGCTCTTCCTCTCCTTTCTGCCCTTTCTTGTATAAGAGAGGGCAGACTGCTCCCTGTTTTGTGTGTAAAGTGCTTCAGTCACAGAACAGCCTGCCCCGGAGCTCGTCAACCTCAGGTTGTAGAGAGGCCCTGTCCTTCTCTGTCTGGAAGCTTGGCCACGCTTCATTGTGGACACAGTGACTGACCCTCTGAGTGCCACTGTGCGTGGCAGAGCTGTGCAGGGTGGATTTCTGGGCACGTGCTGGGCTTTTTCCAGCCCTACCTCACCTCACCAGTGGCCTTTGTCTTGAGCAGGGTCGTGGGCCCTGGTGAGGAAAGTTCTCCAGCATCTGGAGCTGCTTTCAAAGTGAGTCTGCCACCCTCATGGCGTGGACAAGGGCAGAGTGAGGCTCCAGTGCACATTTCCGCGCCCTCTGATACCCGGTTTCTTCCCAAATCGCACCAAGGAAGGAGCAGGCCAACCAAGAAGGGGTTTCCCAGGAGGCAGGTGTCAGGGCAGAAGGCGAAGGGGGTGGGGCCTGGGACCGTCTGGGCTGGGCCTTCCAGAAGTGTGCTAGTGTCCTGGAGCCCCGAGCGGAAGACTGGGCTCGTCTTCGGCACCTCTCTGACCATCCCAAAAGTTATGGAGTAAACCCAGCACTGTTTTAAAATACTCAGGGGCGAGGCTCTGAGCAGGCACTGTGCAGGAGGTGCTGCCAAGAAGTGCTCAGGAGAAGACCTCAGCTGCCAGTGGCTGGGGGTGGAGAGGAGAGCAGCATGACACGGATTTCAGATGAGCACAGACAGATGGGCCCCTGGGAGTGGACAGAGTCAAGCACACCGTTCGCTGCGGGGAGGCCGAGCAGTTCCGGTTCTTGGGGCTCATCCAGTGGACGTGTATCTAAGGACACAGCAGCATTTATCGGACACTTTCATGGAGGAGGACACTGGCGGCCACCTGATGTTCATCAGCAAGAGAATGGGCAAGGAGGGCCTGATGTGTCCAGAGTCAAAACTGCAAAGAATGAGGTGTGGTCTCCACGTACAGACCACAGCAGGGGACAGGGTCATCTCCTGAGAGAGATGTTTTGTGTGATCTTAACTTTCACTAAAAATCACCCCCAAGGGCTGTGCTTACCTGTTTGTATAAGAAGAATGAACAGAGGATGGACTTCTAAAGGTGACAGCATGTGCGTATCATCTGCTATACTTCAGATCTTATGCAGCACATGTGTACGAAAGCGATTGTCACAGCAAGCAGACAAATGACCGAGATGAAAAAACAGACCTGGAGTGTAGGAGTGAATTGTGAAATCAGAACCTCAGGAGAGGTCACAGATTCGCAAAGGTGGGCCGCTGCTCTGGGTCTTCTGGGCAGACTGATCACGGGTTGCCACTGCAGCATCTTCAGTGAGAGGGAGCAGGCCTTGCAGGTCTAGCTTGTTTTCTTCACCTGAACCACTGAGGGTCCTGAATGCAGCCTCCTGTGGAGGCCTGGAGCCTACCTGGCCTTGTCAGGGGACCAGGCTTTCTTGGTAGTAGCTAGGATGACCTACCTCCTGCTCTGGGGCTCAAGCTCCTTGGCTTCACTGTCTAACCTTGCTCTTGCAGGAGCATGAGCCTCTCAGCCCCTATTTTTCGTCCATGAAGAGGGAGCTTGGTGGCATCTGCAGCACAGGCTCGTGGCGATGGTAGGGCAAACCTGGCTCCGCTCCCAGTGTGGCTCTCACTCCCTCTTCTCTCACCTCCACTCCCACAGGGAAGCTGCCAGTCCTGTGGTGTTGCTGGACCCAACCTGTGGGCCTGTCTCCAGGTAAGGGGTCCTTACGGCACTTGGGGCGTGGGTTCAGTCTAGATTTTGAGCTGACAGTGCTTGTCCCTGCTGGGCACTGTCAGAAGCTTGGGCTCCAGGGTCAGCAAGTCCCTGGGCAGGCTGCTCTAGGAGCCCTTAAGAGTGACAAGAGAAAAGAGCAGGTTGGGAAGATGCGGGGCTGAAGGTCCCACCTCCACCCCGGCAGAACTCTCCTGAAGAGTGCGCAGAGGTAGGTGCCTGGGCCGAGCCTGCACAGCCTACCCTTCCCCAGCTGGCAAGTAGGGACTTCTCACCCACAGCTGTGCCCAGAATGGGCTTAGGGTGGACTTGACAAGACAGCTGCCCATGACAGGCTTGGCATGGGCACAGCCCAGACAGCATGCAGGAAAGTCTGGCGGAATTGTATTGTAATCATCGCTTGCCACACAAAGTGGGTCCACCAAACAGAGCAGTTTGTGACGGGGTGGCCAGAACCCTGACAGAGCAGGCTCCTGCTCAGGAGGTGTGAGCCTTCTGGGAAAATAAAAAGTCTGGAATAATCAGTAAGAAATAAGACAAAGCCAAAGATAGATTTGAAAAGTGAATGCTGAGCACGGTGGTGCATGCCTGTAATCCCACTGTTAGGCTGAGGCAGGAGGGTGGTGTGTTCCAAGCCAGCCTCATCAACAGTGAGGCGCTAAGCAACTCAGTGAGACCCTGTCTCTAAATACAAAACAGGGCTGGGGATGTGGCTCAGTGATGGAGTGCCCCTGGTTCCAAAAAACAAAAACAGAGCGCCTGGTGGGAGAGTTTGGAACTGAACAACTGAAAAAGGCCCCTTCTTTATTGAAGGAAAGTCCCTCAAAGGCCTGGATGAGGTTTCAGCCAGAGGAGTCTTGTTTCTGTGCTTGTTTCTCCCTGTAGCAGGGGTCTTGCCTAAACAGGTAGATGGTGTTTGGAAGCCACACCCGTCTCTGGGAGGCCCTTTGGCTCTATCTCCCATCTCCCATATCCAGAGCTGAGCTTGAACTTGAGCAGTGAGCTGGGAGAGGGTGCCCATGAACTGTTGTTCTCAAACCAGTGGATTGTACCTGGGAGTTCCCAAGACCAGCCTTCCCTGCCAAATGGCCCGAATGTCGCTCAGGTCACACATGGCTCATGGCTGGGCCCCAGCAGCAGTTCCTCTGGGTGGTGGGATTGCAAGTGATTTTCATTTTTTTTCTTCATAGCTTTGTAGCATTTTGCAAACTTTCTCTAAGTATATATTATATTTTATAATCATAGATTTTCTAATCATAGTAAAAAAATTACCTACAACTTCTTAAATTCCATGAGTAGAAGCAAAGAGGACAGTGAGCTCTAGGGGTGAGGACACAGGCTTTGCCGACACTCAGGGTTCCAGGGCCGCTCTGGCCTCTTCTGTTGAGGCCTTTCACTTAGTATGACTAGGACTGCAGGACACCATCTGGACACCCAGGGGACAGCAAGAAGGCTGAGACATGGTCCTGCCTTAAGGGAGTCCAAGGTCCTCCAGACAGGCAGATGAGGGAACCTTATGCGGGAAATGGGGCCTTTTGGCCATGACTTTTTGTGCATGTGGTGCTGGGTGTTGAACCAGAGCCTTGTGCATGCGAGGCAAGTGCTCTACCAACTGAGCTCTATCCCCAGCCCTTGGCCATGACTTTATGGTCTCAGCTGAAAGGTCCTTTCCTGGAACATTTCTCTAGCCTGTACATTGCTGACCCCAGATGCCAGTGACACCAGGCCCTCCCAGGGAGGGGCAGGTACCTTGGCCACTGATTGCCAGCTCCGCAGTGGAGATGTCTAAGCTGGGCCTGGGAAATGGGCAGATCTTGGAGAGGCAAGTGCAGGGCTGAAGGCAGCTCCTCAAGGACACGAGGCCCCGCCTTGGGACATGGGATCATCATCAGCCCCCAGCCACCTCCTTGCCATATTTTGGGTTTTGCTACTGGGGATTAAGCCCAGGGGTGCTCCACCACTGAGCTACACCCCCAGCCCTGTTTATTTTTGAGACAGGGTCTCACTAAATTGCCCAGGTCAATCTTGAACTAGTGATGCTCCTGCCTCAGCCTCCCAAGTAGTTAAGATTACAGGTCTGTGCCACCGTGCCTGGCAGGAAGTGGGGTTCTGGTGGAAGGACAGGGTCTGGGCCCCAAGTAGCCCAGCTCCAGTTATGACCCTGCCTGAGCTTCTGCCCTTCACTAAGAGCATCCCCGCCCAGGTGAGCTGCAGCTGGACAGACTGGGCTCCTTCAGGCAGCAGCACCGCAGTTGCTCATGGGGCCTGTTGGGTAGAGGTGGGCCACCCTGCCTCTTAGGGTGCAGTGAGGGGCTTACTGCCTTGACCCCCTCCTCCTGGCTGGTCCCAGTCCACACTTGCCTCCTTCCTCCCAGGTTGCCTGCCCCTATGTTGGCTGCGGAGAGTCCTTTGCTGACCACAGCACCATTCACGCGCAGGTAGGTGTGGTGGCCAGAACGCAGGCTGCGCAGTCAGGCAGCCTGGGTGGAGCCAAGCCAGCCACCTGCCACTCTGCCTGCTCCTGGCCTCCGTGGCTGAGGCTCTGAAGTGGGGACCGTCATAGGGACCCACAAAGAAGCAGGAGAGAGGGAGTACGGGTGAAAGCGCTGGCACACGCCTGACTGGAGGCCGCAAAACCAGAGGGGCCTCTACTTTTTAAATTTTTTTTTTAGTTATAGATGGACACAATACCTTTATTTGTTTGTTTATTTATTTATTTATTTTTACATGGTGCTGAGGATTGAACCCGGGGTCTCACACCTGTGATGCGAGTGCTGCACCACTGAGCCCCAGCCCCAGCCCCAGGGGCCTCTTCTGAGGCCAGAGAGTGAGGCAGCCCTGACTCGGCTTGACACCTGTTAGGCCAGGTCTCCTGGGCCTTATTTTGGATCTCCTTCCAGGCTAAGAAGCACAACCTGACAGTGAACCTGACCACATTCCGGGTCTGGTGCTATGCCTGTGAGCGGGAGGTGTTTCTGGAGCAGCGGCTGGCGGCCCACCCACCTGGCTCCCCGCCCAAGTTCTCAGAGCAGGTGAGACACTGCTGGGGATGGGGGCCCTGTGGCCTGAGCATCCAGGGAGCGTGCTTCGTGGGTTCCAGTCGTTGAGTGCTCCTGGCCAGTGAGCTCTCAGGTGTCCGAGGAACTTGTGTCGACAAATGCTCTTTGAGCGCACTTGTGTGCCCAGGCCGCATGGAGCTTTGAGAATGCAGAGTGACCCTCAGGCGCTTAAAGGCCCTGGGGCAGCTGTGTGTGAGTGCAGGGTGTAGGGTGGGTCCAGGGACCCTCCCAGGCCTTATGGGGGTCACCCATGGCCCCTGGTGTCCCATATCTAAGCATGTCCTGAGGGATCACAAGTAGTCGCTGTAGCATGCTCATCCGTGGGAAACTAGGAGGCTGCCTGGATGATGAGGCAGCCAGAGAATAGTCCCTCCAAGCAGCAAGGCACTGTGCGGCCTCCAGAGTGGCCGGTCGAGCCGCTGTCAGAACAGCCAGTGAGCTGCAGTTGAGGCCCAGGGGAGCCAGGCCACGCCTCCCTGCATCTCCTCCTCGTGTAGACGGTTACATGATAGTGCTTGATGAGCATTTATTGAATACACTTTTTTTTTTTTAAAGAAAGAGTGGGAGAGAGAGAGAGAGAGAGAGAGAGAGAATTTTTTAATATTTATTTTTTAGTTCTCGGCAGACACAACATCTTTGTTTGTATGTGGTGCTGAGGATCGAACCCGGGCCGCACGCATGCCAGGCGAGCGCACTACCGCTTGAGCCACATCCCCAGCCCCTTGAATACACTTTTGAACACAGGAGGTGTTTATGGATCTAAAATAAAGGCTGTAAAACCACATACATACACAGCCAGGCAAAATGGTCCATACCTGGGATCCCAGCTACTTGGGAGGCTGAGGCAGGAGGATGGCAAGTTCAAGGCCAGCCTCAGCAACTTAATTAGACCCTGTCTCAAAATAAAAAGAGCCAGGGGTGCAGCTCAGTGATAGAGCACCCCCATGCTCAATCCCCAGTACCGCAAAACAAAGACAAAAACAAAAACTTCCAATATATGCAGCATCTAGCTTGCAGTGAGTGTTTTGAAGTGAGAAGTTTGAAGTCTGTGTATTATAGTTAATAAGATCCTCTCCTAGAAATGGAATCTCATAGGTTTTCTTTATGTTCTTGTTTTTTTTCCCAGATATATTAGAAATAAAATTATTCATTATTGCAAATAAAAAATACAAGTCAGTGACCCTGTGCTCACATTAGCTGCTGATGCCATCTCTTCCTAGGCTGTTCCTGCTCTGATGGACCAACATGGTCCGTGCTCTGTGCGTGGGGCCGGGGCTGTGGGCTGGTCCTGCCCTCTGGAGGCAGGTAGCCCCCTCCCCAGCCCTTCTCCCTCCCCAGCCCCCTTTTCCTTCTCTCTGGGTCTTGAACACAGGACTCTCCGCCACCCTCTCATCCTCTGAAAGCCGTTCCCATTGCTGTGGCTGACGAAGGAGAGTCTGAGTCAGAGGACGATGACCTGAAACCTCGAGGTAATGGCCCCAGAACAAGGGGAGGTGTGGGGCAGGCTGAGCCCTCGGCTGGGGGCTGGGAGCTCTAGGGTCAGGAGGAGGGACAGCCATACGGGGTGGTAAGTGGCTTCCTTTAGAGGGCCAGTGGGCCCAGCTGAGGTCCTAGAGGCCTGGCGTCCTCCCTCAGCTGTGTGGCCTTGGGCAGGTAGCCCCTCTGCAGTTGGCCTCCTGGTCAGTGTGGGCAGGGCAGCATGGCTTAGGACCCTGTTTACCTCCCGAGTTCAGGACCTTGGAGCCCCAGGAGCAGGAGCACACTGGCTCACTGAAGGCTTTCTGGGGAGCGCACCTTCCACCATCCTGGGGGGCTCTGGGTGGCGGCTCCACCAGGGGAGACCTGGGAGGCCGTTCTGGGCTGGGCACTAACCCACCCCTGGTGTCTGTCCCCAGGCCTCACAGGCATGAAGAACCTCGGGAACTCCTGCTACATGAACGCAGCCCTGCAGGCCTTGTCCAACTGGTAGGTGGTCCTCGTCCCCGTGATGTCCCAGCCATCTGGCAAAGCTGCCACGCTGCACGCGTGTGCCCCAGGACCCAGCGGTCCTTCCTGCGTGCGCACCCTGCAGAGCTGAGGGGTACACATGTGAGCAAGGGTGCTCATCAGGGTTTTCTGTCAGAGACCAGCTGCAGGCCCACCTGGGGCTGGGTCTCGGCTGAGAGGAGAGCACTGGCTTGGTGTGCGCCAGGGCCAGGGTTCCACCCTGGTGCTCTATGGAAAAAAAAAAGCCTCCTGGCACAGGGTATAAATTAGCGCAGTGTAGCCCAGTCTTACAGGAAATGCAGGAAGACAGCGTTCTTGAAGTAGGAGGGGTGCAGACCTGCAAGTGGGAAAGGGGGTTACCAGGCTTTGTGGTAACAGGTGCGGGCCTGTCTGGGGGAAATATTTCCTTTTAAGGATAGGCTTTCCATTCCATTAGGCTGGGGATATCCCTGTGCCTGACACAGTGTTTCCCACTGAGAAGGGATTGGGTGGGTGTCTATAGGCAAAGGAGGAAAGAGCGAACAGGTAAGTGTGTGTAGAAAAATCTGGAAAGAAAAACCCCCAAATATTCAGAGTAGCTGTCCTTGGGTGGCCAGATGGTCAATTTCTATAGTTTGCTTACTGCATTTTCTAATATTTTAAATAATAAGTGTATCCTTTTATGCATAAGGTTACTTTTGAAAGCATGAACCAAAGGACGGTGGGAGGCACCTTCAGGCCTGGGAGGTTCTGCAGGTGGGCAAGCTGGAGGGCTGGCCCACATATTCCATGCAGCTCTTGCTCCTGGCCTCAGGCTCTCCAGCAGAAGCTGCCTCTGACCCAGGAGACAGGGCTACGTCTGTTTCCCAGGGCAACAAGCGCCACGCCTCGTGGCTTCACCACCAGCCATCTGCTGCCCTCCATTTCAGAGGCCAGAAGTCCAGGACCAAGGGGCCTACAGGTCTGGTTTCTTCCAGGTCTCTCCTTGGTAGCAGCTGCAGCTGCTCCAGGTCCTCGAATGGTCTCCCTGTGTGCACACGGGCCTGGCACCTGGCTTTTAAAGTAATCTCAGAGACTTGGGAGGCTGAGGCAGGAGGATCGCAAGGTCAAGGCCAGCCAGGGAAACTTAGCAAGACCCCTGGGTTCAATCTTCAATACTGGGGGAGGGGAAAGGACCCTGTGTCTATTTGCAGTCATGTCTGAGGTTCTAGGAGTTAGGACTTTATATGAATTGGTGGGGGGCTACAGTCTAGCCCTAATGGGGTCCTTCTAATCATCAGCAGGCATTTCTGGGTGTGGGGGCCTCTGTTCCCACACGAGCACTTGGTGCTTCTGCTCTCTGCAGCTCCTCGTAAGTGATCCCTGTTCCCTCTTCCCCTCTGCCCTGGCTCACGCTCCCTTCCCTAGCCCTCCGCTGACCCAGTTCTTCCTGGAGTGTGGCGGCCTGGTGCGCACTGACAAGAAGCCAGCCCTGTGCAAGAGTTACCAGAAGCTGGTCTCTGAGGTCTGGCACAAAAAACGGTGAGAGACTGAGCCCCTGACCTTGGGCAGGTACACAGGGACTGGGTTTCTGTCAGTTGTCTTGATTGGACACATCCTGTGGATTTGGTCCTGAGCCAAGCACTTGCTTTTCAAGACCCCGTGAGATGCTCACAGCAGGTTGCATGCAGCCCTGTTTTACCAGTGGGGACTGAGACTTCTTGCTGTCAGTCACAGGGCTTGGGAAGGACAGAGCTGGGATTGGGGCTGGCGGTGAACCCAGATGGCAGCCACTTCACAGATGACTGTGCCAGCCCCAGGTCTCGGGTGGTGGGTGCTGGCCAGGCACAGGCTTGTGGCTCAGCATGAAATGAATTTAAAGACCAGAAACCTGAGTTGGATCTTTCACCAGGAAAAGTCAAAATTGGGAATGATTTATAATGAGCACTTAGAAATGTGTCAAGTGCAGAAGTGGATTAAGAGCCACCAATACTCCAGTTGTACTCAGGTGTGTGCCCCATGGGCTCTTGTATGTGTATTTTTGCAGAAAACTCAGGAAATCTGACTGTGCTTCTCTCCAGATGGTGCCAGTAGTGGTGCTTCTTTGTTGTACTTTTCTGAAATTCTAGATTTTTCAAGAAGGAATGGGTATTGCTCTTAAAAAAAAAAAATAGATGTTTCACAGTAATAAAGCAGGCTGGGCCCATCCTGGGCGCTTGGGAAATGACACTCTCCAGTTGAGAGCTCCTTGCCCAGTCGAGGCAGCAGCCAGGCCTCTCGGGTTCCTTCCTGACCACCCTGATCATGAGCTGCAGGAGCCCTTGGGTGTCCCTGCACCAGGCCAGGTGTCCCTGCACCAGGCCAGGTGCCCCTGCCCTGAGTCAACATAGATTCACTGGTCACCCGCATCTCAGTGCCAGTAGTGCAAGGCTGGCAACTTGGACTGATGGGTTTGGTCTCCCCACAGACCAAGCTATGTGGTCCCTACCAGCCTGTCCCATGGGATCAAGTTGGTCAACCCGATGTTCCGAGGCTATGCTCAGCAGGTAAGCCACTGAGCTGCCAGGGCACACCCAGTGCCTTGCTGTCAGCCAGAGGGGACCCAGCACAGTGCTGCAGGAGGTCTGAGTGGGTGGGCCCCCGACCAGGCACGTATTACGTAAGCCCTTCCTGCGGGGATGTGGGGCCCCCAGCCCCATTCTGGTGTTTAACCCCACACTACAGGTGGGGAAGCTGAGGCTCAGGGGCCTTGTCACTAGTCCTGGTGCATAGCCAATGCACGGTGGAGGGACTCTGAGCCCAGGTAGCTTGGCTGCAGTGTAGTTGTCCCCAGCCCTGCAGTCACAGTGGCACAAACCACAGTGCAGTGTCACTTTTATTAAAGTAAAGATTTTAATTATATATTTTTTTAATATAGAGAACTCTTTTGAAACTAGCTATCTTTATCTGTTTTATAAAATCATGAAGCCGGGCTGGGGAAGGCTCTGGGTTCAATCCCCAGCACCACAAAAAAAAAAAGAAGAAGAAAGAAAGAAATCACGCGGCCTAGTGCTGGGGAGGGATTATAGCTCATGAGTAGAGTGTGTGCACAAGGACACACACACACACACACCCACCCCACAAGAACAAGACAAAGCAGAGCACAGCCTTGGGTGGACCTCAGCCCCAAGCTGAGCCAATGAATACCAAGGTCCAGGTCCCCAGGGGGTTCCCAGACAGGCCTGTCTGTGTCACCTCTTGTGCCACCTGAGCGTGGGGCCCTGGGGTCCACAGCAGGCATTGGGGTTGCACCCGCTGTCCACCTCTCAGCCAGCCTGCCAGCCCCTTCTAGGCCTGCTGCTGCTCTTTCTCTGCTTACCCCTGGGTGGGCGCGTGCCTGGGGAGCACCGCACTGCCTGACAGCCCCCTTTCTGGGGAGGGATGCATCCACTGCTGTCACCTTGTGTCACAGATCACACAGGTGTGGTGGCAGGGGTGGGATTCAAGCCCAGCTGAGTGCTGGCCCTCAGCCCTGGGTGAGGACACTGTTAGGGGAAGCTTGATGCTGCGTAACCTCCACCTGGCCTCCGGAGAACCTCCCTCTCTGGTCTTGGACATGTGCAGGGACACTCCTGAGTCTGAAGTGCAGTGCAGCTGTGGGCCTCTCTCCATGGCCGAGGGACACTGTCATGCCTCTGCATGAGAATTTGTCAACATTTGTCTAACACAATGTTGTGTTAGAAGGAAGGACCAGAAGGAGACGCAGATGGTGATTAAGGGCTTGTTTTTTCTAAGGACCTTTCAATGAGCCTGACTTGGGGCCCCTGCATGCCCCATGATGCGCACAGACTGGTGGTGGACCCCCAATCCTGCCAGGGGAAAGCATACCCCGGCCTCCATTCCCCGTCAGTAGGGCCAAGAGAACAGGCTGTGTTCTCCAGGCTTGGGGCCGGGGCGTGGCTGGCAGCGTGGCTGGCTTGGTTGGCTCTGCTGTATGACCCTCCCTGCCTTGTGGGGCCAGCACTGGTCAGGGACTTTCAGAGTTGGACTCGGGACCCAGGGCCTCCTCCAGTGCCCTCAGCTCTCCAGGTGGGCCGGGCCCGCCCCTAGTGCCCTTCAGAGCATCCTTGGGAGTGCAGCTCCCTGCTGGCCCAGTGGGCTGCCTTCCAGAGTCCACCTCCCCGGCTCCCACTGCCTGGCGGCCGGGGCACCACTTCTGGGGAGAAGCCACCTGAGCACTGAGCCCATGTCATGCCCGGGTCTGCAAGGCCAAAGGACCCTGACCCCAGGGCCTGCCTTCCAGTGCTGCACTGGCAAGGGAAGGTGCAGGCCTGTGGCCAGATGGTACATCAGGGAGGACCAAAGGAAGGGTGATTGCGTGGCTGGCTGGCCTGCTGGGTGGCGCTGCACCTCCAGGACTCTGCCAAGTCCTCCCCTTCTGTCTCCTGTCCTACACGCCCCTGCTCCCCACCTGCCCACACTGGCCTCTCCTTTAGGGAACAGGTGACTTCAGTGGCGGACACTGTGCTGCAGATGTGGCATGTACGTAGCTGCACACCTGGCTCTGCCTGGCACTGAGTTGTGAGGCCAGGGAGGGTCCCCAGCCTCTGCCCTTCAGTGTCCTTCTCAGGAGAATGGGGATTAGGGCAGACCTGCCCTGGAGGCCACCATGAGGGGCTGAGCAGCCTGTCTGCCCAGGGCCCCCACCAGGACCTCTCAGCAGCGGCTGGCATCCTATGGGCAGGGTAATAGGCACATGCAGTGCCCTCCCACGTGGACGGCCCGTTGACGTGGCCCTGGTTACAGGACACCCAAGAGTTCCTGCGCTGCCTGATGGACCAGCTGCACGAGGAGCTCAAGGAGCCGGCTGTGGCGGCCACGGCGGGGCTCACAGAGGCCCGGGACTCAGACTCAAGTGACACAGATGAGAAACGAGAGGGCGACCGGAGCCCGTCGGAAGACGAGTTCCTGTCCTGCGACTCTAGCAGTGACCGGGGTGAAGGCGACGGGCAGGGGCGCGGCGGGGGTGGCTCGCAGGCCGAGGCGGAGCTGCTGATCCCCGATGAGGCGGGCCGCGCCATCTCCGAGAAGGAGCGCATGAAGGACCGCAAGTTCTCCTGGGGCCAGCAGCGTGCCAATTCGGAGCAGCTGGACGAGGACGCAGACGTGGACACGGCCATGGCTGCCCTTGATGACCAGCCTGCCGAGGCCCAGCCACCGTCACCGCCGTCCATCAGCCCCTGCCGGACCCCAGGTATCAGTGAACTGGGGGCACCCTGGCCACGGGGCCACAGCACCTTTGCCTACAAGCCCGTGTGTGCCAAGCCCAGCATGCAGCAGCCCACCCAGATCCTACTGTGGCTGGACTCAGGTGCGACGCAGCTTCAGCGTCCAGTCACCTGGCCAACAGCCAGAGCCCGTGCTGTCCTTGGTGGGAGACAGAAGGGCAGCTCCATCCCTGTGGCCCGGGGGTGGGGCAGGGTAGGCAGACAGTGGGTTGAGGTTTTCGTCCCATCAGGAGCTGCTGGAAGGTCCTCCTGGCCTGAGGGACCTTGTGTGGCTGCCCCGGCCTGGTATCGTCCCTCCTCTGCCCCCAGAGCCGGACAATGATGCCCACCTACGCAGCTCCTCTCGCCCCTGCAGCCCTGTCCACCACCGCGAGGGCCACGCCAAGCTGTCCGGCAGCCCTCCTCGTGCGAGCCCTGTGAGGATGGGGCCGTCCTACGTGCTCAAGAAAGGTTCGGGGGCAGTAGGGTAGTGAGCTTGGGCAGGGCGTGGGCAGGGTACAGTGGTGGCCGGTTGGCACACTGGCTGCTGGAGGCTGGGCCACGTGCCCCTCACTAGGCACACCCCTGGGATGTGAGCAGGGCAGCCCTGCTTCACAGATGACAAACTGGGTGCCAGAGGTGGGTCACACTCCCCGTCACACGATCCCGCATCCTGGCAAAGGAGGGCCCAGTGTCTGTGCCTTGCCCCATCCTGGCGGCTGGAGGCTGGGCCTAGTCCTGTGCTGTGCCCCCAGCCCAGGCCCTGAGCACGGGCAGCCGGAGGCGGAAGGAGCAGCACTACCGCAGTGTCATCTCCGACATCTTTGATGGCTCCATCCTCAGCCTCGTGCAGTGTCTCACCTGTGACCGGGTGGGTATCCTGAGTGGGGAAGGCTGGGCTGCCTGCAGTTTCCACTTGGTGGGTGGCATGGGGTGGGGTAGCTGGGATGGAGTGGGTGTGGTGGGGCAGGGTGGGGTATGGCGGGGTGTGGTGGGTGGGGTGGGGTGTGGCGTGGTAGGTGTGGCGTGGTGGGGTGTGGTGTGGGTGGGTGTGGTGTGGTGGGTGGGGTGTTGTGGGGTGTGACAGAGTGGGATGGGGTGGGGTGTACTCCCTCCTGGGCCCCCTGCCTTTCTCCTGGGGAGAACCCTGGTTGTGGGCTTTTGGGTCCAGGGCCTGGAGGGGCAGACTTGGTGTATAGGTGCTGCCAGAAGGTGGGTACCAGGCTGACCTTGGACCCCATAGGTGTCTACCACAGTGGAGACTTTCCAGGACCTGTCACTGCCCATTCCTGGCAAGGAGGACCTGGCCAAGCTCCACTCGGCCATCTACCAGAACGCACCCGCTAAACCAGGCGCCTGTGGGGACAGCTACACCACCCAGGGCTGGCTGGCCTTCATCATGGAGTACATCCGGAGGTCCGCCCCTACCTGCCACAGGGCCACCTTCCTGTCTGTCCTGGGTGGGACTCAGATATGCAGCAAAGTAGGAGCCCGCAGCCCCGGGGAGAACCGGGGGGGGGGGGGGGGGCTGGGAGGGTGCAGGAGCTTGCCAGAGAGGGGCAGGCAGGTGGGTTCCCTGGACACCCGGAGGCAGCCTGAGTCAGATGGTTCAATGAAGAAGGGTGGCAGGTGTGACCAAATGGCAACTGAAGGGGAGACAGCAGCCGGGAGCCAGCCTGCCCCAAGGGAAGAGCGACAGGTGGCTTCCCTGCACCCTGCCACACACCAAGTGACTTGCTGTGCAGCAGTGAGGTCCTCTGTGGCCGCCCAGGGGAGGGGCACCAAGACCCTGGCCCCTTCACAGGGAGAGGCGCCATCACTAGCTCGAGGACATGGTGGGGTCGCTCCAGATTTGTGCACCTCCTTGCCAAGCTGGCCCACTGGGCCTGTGGGGCCTCGGGCTTGAGCAGGCCATGCCAAAGCCCCCCGTCCTGTCTGGCCCCACTCTGGTAGCCCTCACCCGCTTTCTGTCTCTGTAGGTTTGTGGTGTCCTGTACTCCAAGCTGGTTTTGGGGGCCTGTGGTCACTCTGGAAGACTGTCTTGCGGCCTTTTTTGCAGCTGATGAGCTGAAGGGTGAGTGGCCTGGCCGGTGGGGGTGGGGGTGGAGGTTGCTGGAGAGGGACACGGTGGACCCCACACACACTGTGGGCCAGGGTGCAGCCCAGCTCATGGGACATGTGCCTGGTTCTGTTCCCAACACCGAGCACGTGAGAGTCCCTGTGGCCACCTCTTGGCTGGGCCTGGCCACGCACCCTAGCCCACCGCTTCGTGGCTCGTGATGTTCATCTGTTTATATTTTTTTACCAGTGTGGAGGCAGTAGTGATATTCTGCTTTAATTTTTCATTTCCTTGATTATTGATGAGTTTAGATCCTTTTTCATTAAATGTATTGACTACTACTTTGAAATTTCCCATTCCTATTCCTCACCTATTTTTCTGTTGGCTGCTTGGGATCTTATTAATCTTTGGTAAAACTCTTTTTCAGTTTTCAATTGTGGAAAAATATAAAAACGCAGAATTTACCACCATAACCTTTTTTTGAGGGGTGGGTACTGGAGATTGAACTCTGGGGCACTCCACCACTGAGCCACATCCCCAGCTCTATTTTATGTTTTATGTAGCGACAGGGTTTCACTGAGCTGCTTAGCACCTTGCTTTTGCTGAGGCTGGCTTTGAACTTGCGATCCTCCTGCCTCAGCCTCCTGCACTGCTAGGATTACAGGCGTGCACCACTGCGCTTGGCTCACCATAACCAATTTTAATGTTATTTTAAACAGGATGTCCACCTCCACAGTATTAAGTGCAGTCACATTACAGAGCAGCCATCCATTTCCATCTGTCTGTGTGTATGTGTGTCGTGCTGGGCTGGAACCCAGGCCTCCTGCTTTGCCATGGGCCCCGCTTGACTCAGAACATTTTCATCTTGCAAAACGGAAACTCTGTGTCCATTGAGCAGCTTGCTGTCCCCCACCCTGCTCCTGCTGGCCAGCATTCTGCCTTCTGATTGGTGAACCTGACTTCTCTAGGCACTTTGTGTAAGTGCAGTTATAGTGCTAGCTTTTCTGTGATTGGTTTGCTGAGCATAGTGTCCCCAGGTTTCCTCCATGGAGCATGCATCAGAATCTCCTTCCTTTTTGTTTTTTTTTTTTTTTTTTTTTGGAAGTGTTGGGGTTGAATCCAGGCCTTGTGTGCCAGGCAAGTGCTCTACCCCTGAGCCACATTCCCAGCCCTTCCTTTTCGGGGCCAAGTGATATTCCTCTCAGTGGCTCTTCCACACTTTATCTATCCATTGGCCCCTCAGTGGACGCTAGGGTTGCTTCTGGGTATAGCTATTGTGAATACTGCTCTGTGAGCAAGGGTGAACAAGTATCTCTTTGAACTCCTCTGCAGTATACCCAGAGGGGGACTGCCAGACCACGTGGCAGTCTTAGTTGCTGCCTTTTGAGGGGCCTCCATTCAGGTTCCTGCAGGGCTGGTGCTGTGCCCAGGGCCCCGCTTTTCTTTGCACCTCGCCAGTGCTGTCCTGGCATTTCCCATTACACTAACCTGTGGGCACGGTGGTGTGCCACTGAGGCTTGGATCTGCCTTCACTGACAGCAGTGAGGTGGGGCGTCCCTTCCTGGGCTCGTCCTCACTGGCGTGTCCTCTGGGGAGAAATGTCTGCTCCGGTCCTGTGTCCACTTCCTAACTAGGCTGCTCTATTGTTGGCTTTAGGGTCCCTCACGTGTTCTAGATGGTGACTGTGCTGCCAGGTGTTTTCCGTCCAGGGTTTGCTTCTCATTTCTGTCTTTGGTTCTTGGGGGTCTTTGATCCTGATGTGGCCCAGTTGTCTGCCGCTGCTCTTGGTGCGGTGCGTGCGCCTGGAGGCGGATCCCGGTACCGGCTGTCAGACTCCAGGTCTGAAGCTTTCCCCGGCCATGTCCTGATAATAAGTCAGTGCAGGAGCCGAAACCTAGCTCTGCGACCCACTCTGAGTCTGTGTGCCCAGGTGTGAGGTGCAGGAGGCCCTGGGAGCATGGAAGATTTGGACACTTTCTGGCTTTAATGTTGCAGTTCCTTCTCATTTTGCCCTTTGGCTTCTAATTTTGGTTTTAGAGATGTCTGTCCCGAGTTTCAGTGTTTCCAGGGAGATTCACTTTTCCCCTGAGCCTCCCTGGGGTGCGGCCTCTCCGCACTCTGGGTTAGGGCTTTCCTCCTCTCCGTTGCCCGCTGCCACCCTACCCTCTGCTCTTGTGTTGCAGGTGACAACATGTACAGCTGCGAGCGGTGTAAGAAGTAAGCCCGGGCCTGGGGCTTCCCCAACTCCCGTTCCCAGTCCTCCCGCCTCTACGCTTCCCTGCCCACCCCAAGGGAGCCCCGTCCTGGCTTCCAGAGTGACTGGGTGGGGGACTGCCTAACGGGGCCCTCTGCTCCCCATGAGACGCTGACTGTCACTCCCTCGTGCCTCCTCCCCAGGCTGCGGAACGGCGTGAAGTACTGTAAAGTCCTCCGGTTGCCCGAGGTGAGCAAGTGGCTGGGGCTTGGCCAGCTCCTCCTCCACACTATGGCGGCACCTGGCTGCTAGCAGTGTCCCACGAGGGCCAGCTCCCTTCTTGCTCAGGAGCTTCTGTGTCCACGCCTGCCCTCTGCCCTCAGATCCTGTGCATCCACCTGAAGCGCTTCCGGCATGAGGTGATGTACTCCTTCAAGATCAGCAGCCACGTCTCCTTCCCCCTGGAGGGCCTCGACCTGCGTCCCTTCCTGGCCAAGGAATGCACGTCCCAGATCACCACCTACGACCTCCTCTCGGTCATCTGCCACCACGGCACGGCAGGCAGTGAGTGGCAGCCCTGCGGCCGGCCCCTCCCCTTGCTGTGCCCGCCTCCTGCAGGCCCTGTGACCTGCTGCTCTCCCTCCAGGTGGACACTACATCGCCTACTGCCAGAATGTGATCAACGGGCAGTGGTACGAGTTTGATGACCAGTACGTCACCGAGGTGCATGAGACGGTGGTGCAGCATGCCGAGGCCTACGTGCTCTTCTACAGGTGGGCGGGACCCATGCCGGGCCTCTGAGCTGGGCCTGTGGTCAGGCGCCCTGGGCCACGGAGGGGACTTGAGTGCCTGCACAGCCCCACCAGGCCCAGGCCTGGCCCAGGCTGCTGCTTACCCTGCCCCTTCCCCCCGCGCCCCAGGAAGAGCAGCGAGGAGGCCGTGCGGGAGCGGCAGCAGGTGGTGTCCCTGGCGGCCATGCGGGAGCCCAGCCTGCTCCGGTTCTACGTGTCCCGAGAATGGCTCAACAAGTTCAACACTTTCGCCGAGCCAGGGCCCATCACCAACCAGACCTTCCTCTGCTCCCATGGAGGTGAGTTGCCCACCCGGGGGACGCCGGCACGGTGGGTGGGCCGAGCCCCAGCCCTACTTCCCTGTGCCTCCCTCCGCAGGCATCCCACCCAACAAGTACCACTACATCGATGACCTGGTGGTCATCCTGCCCCAGAACGTCTGGGAGCACCTCTACAACAGGTGAGGGGCAGGGGAGGGCTGCCGGGGCCCAGCTGGCCTGCAGGGGCAGCGTGCAGCAACCCTGTTCTGTGTTTCTTAGTGCAAAGGACGCCTGGTCTGGGGGTGCAGTCCCTCCCTGCCCTCAGAGGGGACAGGAGACTGGCCCACACAGAGGCAGGTGTGTTCTTCCACCCCACAGAAGCCTGCCTCTGTCTCAGGGGTGTAGGGACTGACAGCAGGGCCAGCTGCCCCAGCCAAGGAGCTCCCAGGGCCACCGCCATCAGGACCAAGAGCAGCAGCTCTCCCACTGCAGCCCAGCCCTGCCCAGGCCCCTCTGCAGCCGGTGGTGGTGTGGTCAGCTGTCCCTGCCCTGCCCCCCATTGGGTCAGCTTGGCCACATCTGTCCGAGGGTCAAAGCCACCTTCCCCCTGCCCAGCTGCCAGTAAGGGGGTCAGAAACTCACAAGGAGATGTGTCCCTTGATCCTGTGGGATCCCTTGGGCCAGGGACACATCTCCTGTGTCCTGCAGCCTCCCTACGATGGTGCCGCAGGGTCCAGTTGGGGCAGCTCCAGGCCCACAGCACCAGCCCAGAGGAAGCAGGGCCAGGCCACCCAGTCTGTGGGCTGCGCTCTGCCGGGCCAGGCCGTTGTCGCCATGCTGCACACAGCTGGCGAGGGGTGTGGCGCCCAGTCGGGTGTGAGGGGAGCCAGGGAGGGCGCGCCCTCTGCCTGTGCTGCCACCGCCCCCTCCTCAGGGCCGCATCTCTCCTTCCGGAGTGTAGGTTCGGGGGTGGCCCTGCCGTGAGCCACCTGTACGTGTGCTCCATCTGTCAGGTGGAGATCGAGGCCCTGGCCAAGCGCAGGCGGATGGAGATCGACACCTTCATCAAGGTGCCACGGGCACGGGTGGCCTGGGGAGCACTGTGGATGTGGCTCACTGTGTTCAGTCCCCAGCACCAAAAAGAGAAAAGCGATACTGTTAGGGGACTGGGCTGTGGCTCAGTGACAGAGCACCTGCTTGGCACACGTGAAGCCTAGATTCCGTCCCCAGCACTGCAAAACACAAGTGCTGTCATGTGACAGAACGGATATGAGCAAAGAGACGCACCTGCTGGGCAGGGAGAGCTGCCTGGACCGGTGCCTCCACGCTGCTGGGCTAGCACTCGGCCTCCAAGCTGCGTCCCAGCCCCAGGGAGCAGTTCTTGAAAAGCGAGGCGCTAAGCAACTCAGTGGGACCTGTCTCTAGATAAAATACAAAATAGGGCTGGGGCGTGGCTCAGCGGCCGATGCCCCTGAGGTCAGTCCTCGGTGCCCCAAAAGGAAAAAAAGCAGGTCTTGAGATTCACCAGTGTAACCAGCAGTCAGTGGCCTGGTGGGGGACGTTCCAGGACGTGCTCATTGAGCTTGTCCAGGAGTCATGGATTCCCACCTCCCGTGTCTGGTGGTGTCACGGACTGGGGTGGAGGTGGGGCAGGGCGTTGGGACACCATCCAGGGAGGGGCAGCTGACCAGCCTTGCCCTCCCCCCTGCAGCTGAACAAGGCCTTCCAGGCTGAGGAGTCTCCGGGCGTCATCTTGTGCATCAGCATGCAGTGGTTCCGGGAGTGGGAGGCCTTCGTCAAGGGGAAGGACAGCGGTGAGTAGAGCCACCTCCACACCTAGCACTGGCCACCTGCAGAGGCTGTGGGAGGCGAGGTGGCTGCCAGTCAGGGAAGGTGCCCAGGGTCTCTGTTGCCCCCTCCAGTGGGGAGCGGAGGACACAGGTGAACTGCCCTCCCCGTCACACTGCCCCCTCCTCTACCGACACCCAGGACTGTGGCCCTTCCTCCTGCAAGGCCAGTCCTGGAAGTCCCTTGGCCCTTGCCAATGCATTGTCTCAGACTCTCAGGAAAGGCTCTGCTGTTGTCTGACCCTTCAGATCTACAGAGGTAGAAACAGACCCTTGACCAGGGGGTTCCCAGGTTCCCACTGTCCCTAGCAAAGAGCAGGAAGGCCAGACCTTGGCCTGGATGTGGATGCCCTTGCCTCCCTCAACCCACCCTTGAACCCCAGACCAGCCATGGGGGCCTGGCAGGGTCAGCAGAATCAGTGGATCCTTGTACTGGGCGTTTGCCCCCTGGGAGAACCAGCACCCATCAGGGCTCAGGAGGGCGGTGTCTTGCTGCCTCACAGCCCGACCCCCCACTGGTGGGGAGAGGGTGCCAGGGACACCAGCAGCTTCTAAATAGCAGCTGATTGCTATTTGGCCCAAAGACTCAGGCGTGGCTGGAGTTAGAACAAGGACGAGGAGGCCCAGCCCTGGCCTGGACACAGACCCTGCTGCCTGCCAGCTTCCACCCTGCACGGTGCTGACCAGGCCTCAGCTTCTGTCTGAGTGAAGTCCCGTCTCATGATTGCTGAAGGTTAAATGCAGTGATGGGACACAGGGAAGGGGATTCGGTGCCAGCTGCCACCAGAGATTAGGACATTGCCCACCCGCCGCTGACTGTTGCCAATGTGCTGGGGTCTGAAACGATTGTGTGTATCCTTGAAGTGCCCTCTGCCAGGTCCCAGGATGTTGGGGGCCCCTGGCTCACACTGCAGTCGAGGATCCTTTTCTACCCCAGCACCTCCCCTGTTAAGTGCTCTAAGGTGGCTGGCTTGGTGGCGCATGCCTGTGATCCCAGCATTTAGGCGGCTGAGGATCGAGAGCAGCCAACTTAGTGGGCAACTTAGTGAGACTCTGGGTGTACTCGGCGGTGGAACCCCAATTCCCAGTACTGGGGGGAAAAACAGATTCCGAGCTGTCTGGAGGCTCAGGCTCGGGGCGGCCTCTGTAGGACACAGGTGTCAGAGCCTCACTGGAGAAGGCTATGTCATCCGCAGGGCCACCCCCACTCCCAGTGCTGAGTCCACACCCTCTCTCCTCCAGAGCCTCCTGGGCCCATTGACAATAGCAGGATCGCACAGGTCAAGGGCAGTGGTCACGTCCAGTTAAAGCAGGGTGAGTCTTCTGGCTCCAGGCCCAGCTAGGCCCCTGTCCCTCCTGACTTCCAGGTGGTTTCCTAGTCTGGGTCCCCCCAGGAGCTCCCTTGCCACCTGTCTCAGAGTTGGGCTGTTCTCCCACCCAAGTGGAGACCACGGGGAGGGTGTGGGTCCCCCAGGCCCCTCCCCCACTCTGCCTCTTCTGCTTCCTGCTGGCTTGTCCCACCCTGTTCTTTTATCAACCCCACTCTGGGACACAAGGGGCTGCAGGCAGAGGTGTGTCCTCTGGGGCCCTTGGTAAAACAGTGTCCTGTGGACAATCCTGCAATTTCAGCTTGATGGCTTTGGGAAACACTGAGGTCATCACCAGCAACGATGGTTTCCCTCAGGCCTTGGGCTTGAGCCCCAGCCCCTGCCCAGGTGTGCCCCTTTGTCCTGCAGGGGCTGACTATGGGCAGATTTCTGAGGAGACCTGGACGTACCTGCACCATCTGTATGGGGGTGGCCCTGAGATTGCCATCCGGCAGAGCGTGGTCCAGCTGCAGGACCCCGAGACCTTGCATGGGGAACAAAAGATCGAAGCCGAGACGCGGGCCGTGTGACTTGGTGGCCAGGCGGCCGGCCCCTCCCCTCTAAAACCCTCCCTGAGTCTCTTGGAGGGGTCCTGCCCTGCTGAGCTGGCTGTTCCCACAGGCCACAAGCCCTCCCCGCGGGGACATGTGCCCACAGAGGCCGCGTGGTGGCCACCAGCTGCGTGTGGTGGTGTCGGTGGCTCATAGCTCTAGTGCTGCCCCTAGGAATACACCCACTCCGCTGTCTCAGTGGCCGAGACTCTGGGTCTTTGTCCTGGCAGTGCCCACGCCAGTCACTGTCATCGTCGTCCCCAAACCTTCCCTCTTGCTAGCTCAGGTCCAGCTTTTCCTTGGAGCCCAGTGCTGCCCCTCAGCCAGAGGCTGGCGCCTGGACAGGGGCAGAGTGGCTGCCGCCTCCCAGCGCCCAAAAGCACAGAGGGAGGAGGCCACAGCGGAGAGTGGAGGAGCCAAGGCTCGGGACCGAGGGGCTTCTGCGTGCCTCCCTGCCGGCCACCTCGCCCTGCACCCGGTTGTCATCAGCGGCCCCTGGAGTCTGGGCCGCTCTGGTGCATCCTGCAGACTGCTTGCTGGCGCTTGGGACCGAGCGGGGAGCTCTCCGCTGGCAGTTGCTGGAGGCGGCCATCCCTCACTGACGTCCTGCCCACCATCGGTGTGGCTCGCCTCTGGTTCAGCCCTCAGCCTCACGAATGCCAAGCTGCCACCAGGGCCTGGATGGTGTCACCGGAATGCCTCACGCAGTGTGTCTGCTGCTGGCACAGCTCCAGGAGGCCTAGAGCGAGCGCCAGCCCTTCCCCAGCCCCGGCCCCAGGCCCCACCAGGGAGGGCGCGGGGCTGCTCACACAGGAAGGTCCCTCTGCGGGCCTGGCAAGGCTGTTCCTCCCTCTGGGGGCATGAAGTCCCCTGGCTGCAATAGCTGGACCAGGTGTACACCCTGTTGGGGTCGGAGCACAGGGAGGGCTCAAAGCAGGGGTCCTGGGACCAAGTCCCTCAACTGTGGCCTGCATGTGCCCAGGGAGCCCTGGCAGTGACCTGGTGGAGCCCAGACTTTACTGCTGGGGCCTGGGTTCACCCGCTCTGTCCCTTCACACCCAGACAGAGCAGCTGCTGCTGGGCCTGTGAAGTCACCAGGCTTTGAAAGCTGCTGCCGCCTGTCGCCACGGGCCCTGTGCCCGCACTGCACCCTCGAGATGTGGAGGCCACTGTGCAGGCCGTCACCTGGCCCATGTCTGTATGGCCAGTGTGTGTTCAGAATGTCATAATAAACAGATGTGCCCCACAGTCACCTCTGCCTTTGCCACAGTCATTTCTGTCCCTTGAGGGAAAGTGAAACTGGCTGCCATATGGAGGGTTGTGGGTCCTCGCAGGCCCCTGGAGCCCAGGTGACTAAAGTGGTGAGTGACCAGGCACAATAGGAGCAGTGCCCATGGCTGCCTGAGGCCTGAGGCTGCAGGAGGTGGCAAGGGGGCACACCACGGGTGAGTGGGTCCAGCGGTGGCCGGGGGCCAGCAGGCGGCTGTGGAGTAGCAGCCAGCGGAAGCTGCCTCTCCACCACCCCGGCCCCAGCTGCAGGCCCTTCCCGAAGCCTGAGGCTCCATCTCCACGACCTCTGGAGTCTGCCCTGGAGTTTGGGTGGGTTGTTTTTACTGTGGAGACTTCCCTGGGGAGAGAAGGGCTTGAGATTTCTATAAATTACTCAAAACATGTGCCCATGGGCTGGGGTGAAGCTTGGGCTAAAGCACGCGTGCGGCAAGCACAGGGCCCTAGGTTCAGTTCCCAGCACCCAACAAACAGAGCTCCCGTGCTCTGCCGGAGGCCTTCCCTGTTGAAGGTGGAGGACAGGAGTGGAAAGGCTGCGGAGGGCTGGTTTATTTCAGTGGGTGGAGACGCTCCTTCTCGTGTGGCAGCGAGGTGAGCCAGACGTGGATAGGTACCAATTTGCCTTAAAACGTTTCCTATATATTTTCCCTGAAATATCCAGCTTTTAAGGGGCTCGGTCAGAGCTGGACATGGAATCTGAACAAGAGCGGAGTCCGTGCTTGTTCACCTCAGCTGGGTGGAGACAGGAAGTGCTCAGTGCCTGGGGAGGCCGGTCCAGGCTTCTTTCCCATGCACTGTCCCCAGAGATGGCTCCTGGAGGCAGCCTGGGAATGACTGCTTTGGTGCCATTTATCTATCTATCTATTTATTTATTTATTTATTGGCACCAGGGACTGAACTCAGGGGCACTCGACCACTGAGCCACAACCCCAGCCCTGTTTTGTATTTTATTTTTTAAATATATTTTTTTTTAGTTTTAGGTGGACACAATATCTTTATTTTATTTTTATGTGGTGCTGAGGATCAAACCCAGGGCCTCATGCATGCCAGGCGAGTGCACTACCACTTGAGCCACATCCCCAGCCCCGTTTTGTATTTTAGCACCTCGCTGTTGCTGAGGCTGGCTTTGAACTCACGATCCTCCTGCCTCAGCCTCTGGAGCTGCTGGAATTACAGGCCTGCACCACCGCGCCTCGCCCTTTATTTTTTTATGTAGAGACAGGGTCTCGCCAAGCTTGAGGCTGAACTTGGAACTTCTTGCCTCAGCCTCCCGTCATCAGTGCCTTTTAAAGGAGCCAGAAGCCAGCCCTGCCAAAGGGCCCTGTGTGTGGGTGTGCAGCTTGTCCACCAGCCTGCGGCTCTGCTCCAAGCCTGCATCAGGGCTTCTGCCATGTGCAGCTTCCCTACTGCTCTTCCTACTGCTGATCTGTTTTATTTATTTATTTATGGTGCCCTGACTGAACTCAGGGACACTCAACCATTGACCACTATCCCCAGTCCTCACTGAGTTGCTCAGCACCTCTCCATTGCTGAGGCTGGCTTTGAACTCTCAACCCTCCTGCCTCAGCCTCCCAAGCTGCTGGGATTACAGGTGTGCACCACTGCGCCCAGCCTCTGTTCTGTTTTAAATTTGGTACAAACATGAATCACCTTGAGAACCTGTCCCACCTTATTTTAACCCTGGGCACCCCGGGATGTAAGTGGGTTTTGGCTCCCTCCTCCCTCCCTCCATTGTTCACAGTCCCAAGGGCCGAGGGTGGGGAAGGGATCAGTGCCTTCAGAGAAAGCTTGAAAAAGCAGAATGCATTTTGGGGGAAGGTACCAGCCCCAGGGACGCGTTAGGGCGCAGCCTCCAGTCTTCCCATTGGTTTGACACCAACATCCAGTCCTGATGAAGGGCGTCTGGAGACAGGGACTGGGACAGGGTTCTGAAGAGTCCGGCCAGGGCTCTGCCCGGGCCAGTCAGAGGGCACTGGTCCTTGAGCACCAGGGCACTGAGCTGTCCTGGGAAGGCCCTCCTAAGCTACTTCCAGAAGCCCAACAGAAAATGAATCCCCGCAGCTTTCATGACCCATTACTGCAGAGGACAAAGACCCGTGGGGCCTTTTAACTTCAGTGTCCTTTTGTGGCCCTGCGGTGTCCCTCACTGATTTCACTCACTATAACCACCTGGGAGGAGAAGTGCTTAAGTCGGGGCCTGAGTGAGCCCTCGATACCCTCTGGAGCCACACAGAGGGGCTGCTCAGTGCCGGTGGCCTTTGCAGGTCTTGTCAGAGGACAGACAGACAGACACCAGCGGTGGGAATGTGAGGTGAAGGGAATGATTCTGCAGGTGCGCCCACCGTGCGGACCCCCACATGCTTTCTTTTCCAAGAAGTAATTTATCCACGGCCCTGCCTGACCTCAGTGGACGGGCTCTGTCACCTTCCTCAGCAAACTATCCGTTATCTGCAGGAGGAATTTAGGTCTGAAATGTCAATAAGAAGAACACAAATTACCCTGAAGGGAGGACTTTTGTGACCCTGTCACAGACCAGATCCCAGATTTCTGGGAGATAAGGATAATTTCCCCTAAGTGTAAAATTGGTAACAGATTCCAGTTAGAACAGGTCCACATGGGCCAAAGTGACCTAGAGTGGTCATGGCAGTGGGGACTTGAAATCTGATGTCATCCTGCTGTCAGTCAAAAGTCAAGAGGTGGACTGGGTGGGACTCTCTGGAAGGGGGCATGCCGTCCCTCTCCTCTCTGAGAGGACCCACCCTCTCCTTGAGAGTGTCCCTTTCCCGTGCCTCCCTCACGCCTGTCACTCTATGTGCTGCGTCCAGACTTTCTAACTTGATGCCAAGAATCGGAGCCGCCTCAGTTTCCCAGAAGTTTCCAGCCCCGTAACAGCCTCAGAAGAAAGGACAGCAGAGGCCAGGGAGGACATGTTCCACCTGGACATTGGCCCCTCGAAGCCAAGCCCCTGCAGTTGTCGACATTAACTGGTTCTGCCCTGAGACCCACATGGTCCACCCTTGGCAGCCGACCTCCTTGTCCCTTGGTGGTCACCATTTCAGAACCAGTCTGTCTGTCTGCCTTCTGCCTCCTCCCTCTCTCCCTCCTCGGCCTGCCTCCCTGCCCACTGGTTCCATCCTGTCTCCTGGTCAGGGATACTCCGGCACTCTGCCTTCTGCTTCCACTAGAGGTCGTCACCGGCCCTGCTGACCTAGGGCTGGGTGTGGCCCAGGCAGGTGGGGGTGACTGAGGTGGCCTTGCGGCTGGTATTTCTAGACCTACCAGAGGAACCTGGTGCACAGGTTCCGGCCCCCCGCCCCAAGCCTCTGAGTCAGGAGTTTCTGGCTGTTGGGAACCACGGCTTCAAGAGGCCCGGATACTGCAGAATACAAATGACCCTGCTGTTTCCAACCCATGTGAGGCAGATCTCCCCACAGGGGCCAGAGGTGCGGCCAAAGCCCAGGCCACTGAAGCAGCTGCTAGCGGCAGAGAGAACAGAGCTGCCCCCGCCCCCGACCACAGCTGTCAGAGCCTCCGAGACACAGCCAGGCCCGAGAGCTGCCCGAAATGTCCTTCCTCAAGCCATCTTTTGCTGACAACCTAGATGGCAGGGTGGCTGCAGACTCCCTGGACCCCCCATCTGCTCGGTCTCACTGGGAAACCTGCATTCCCAATTGCTCGGAGGTTTGGGACCAGCCTTGGAGGCAGGTCCCACTCTGGAAGCTAGTTATGTGCACTGAGGGGAGGAGGCTGAGTGTGGCTCTTATGACCTCCCTCCTGCCCATCAGGGATCAAGTTACTTGGCATTGGCAGGTATGCTCTGGTCACACTTAGTGTAGCTCAGCAGGTGGACACTCTCCCCTGGTGGATAACTGTCTTTTTAAAACAGCCCTAAAAAGTCTCAGGAAACGGGGTGCAGTGGCAAATGCCTGTAATCCCAGTGATTCAGGAAGTGGGGGCAGGAGGATCAAAAGTTGGAGGCCAGCCTCACCAACTTAGTGAGGCCCTCAGCAATCTAGTAAGACTCTCTCTCACAATAAAAAATAAAATAAGGGCTGGGGTTGTAGCTCGGTTGGTAGAACGCTTGCCTAACACATGTGAGGCACTGGATTTGATCCTCAGACCCACATAAAGATAAAATAAATAAAAATATTATGTCATCTACCAGAAAAAAAATATTAAAAAAAATGAGTGTTCCTAGTTTCAATCCCCAGCACCAAAAATAAAGATAAAAAGGAAACAGCCTGTCGTGCTGGCGAACCCCTGTGATTCCAGCAACTAAGGTAGGAGGATTGCAGGTTTGAGGCCAGCCTCTACAACTTAGTGAGACTCTGTCTCAAAATAAAAATGGCTGGGAATGTAGCTCTTTGGGATTGCACCCGTGGGTTCAACTCCCAGATCCCTTCCCCTACAAAAAAAAAAAAAAAACCCAAACCCTTGGGAAACAAGCCTGGGATACAGCCCAGTGGTATAGTACTTGCCCAGCATGCAAGAAGCCTTAGGTTCCATCCCAGTACGGGGATGGGGTGGGGGACTTTAGGAAACAGGTGTGGGCATGAACCAGTCATCTCACCACCCCAACCCAAAGGTAGGGGTGAAACTCTCAAAGCTGTGCACCAGGGCCTCACGCCACAGCCCGCCCATGGGTGCAGGACACTAGGGTCCCCACCCTTCACAGTTTTCCCGAAACAGCTCAGCATGGCCTGCAGCTGTACAGAAACCTGCAATTCCGGCCAGGCCAACAGGAGGACCAGCTTGAGCACTTGTGACAGGGATCAGATCACTGACCCGTGAACTTGCTCTGACTGTCCCACCTCCCCCGCAGCAGGTTCCTGAGTGGCTAGTACAGCTGCCCGCTGAATCTGCCCACAGAACGAAATTCCTACTTCCAGATCCTTGAGTCACGGAGAGGCCCGACTGCCCTCCCGGTGGGGGGGAGGCACCTCCAGCTCAGGTCTCAAACCAGGCCTGAACTTAACTCTTGCCTCTCGGCCCAGGGGGCTGGTGACGGCACCAGAGCTTCTCTGACTGGGTCATCTCTCGGTGCAACAAAGGAGTCCAAGGATGCTACACCAGAAGCTACACTTTATTTAACATTTAGATTAACATAGTTACAAGGTCAATGTGGGCCTTCCAATGGAAGCACTTTATTTGGTTTAATTCCATTTCCAGGGAAAAACAGGCAATTTCAGACCTTAACAGTGGCAAGGGGCGTTTACAACACTGAAATGCCTCCAAGTGTAGAGTAAGTGCACGCATGTGCGTGCACACACACACGCACACGCACACATACACACACACATATACACACGCACACACAAGAAGGTGTAAAGGTGCTTGACATCGGGTTAAAACATAATTGTGGATTTTTTTTTTTTGTACTGAGATTGAACTCAGGGTGCTTTATCTGAGCTCTATCTCCATCCCTTTTTAATTTTAAGACAGGGTCTCACTAAGTTGCAAAGGCTGGCTTCAAACTTGCAATCCTCCTGCCTCAGCCTCCTGATTCAGGTGGCGTGCCCCACCCTGCCTGGCTAGGATCATTTTTTTCTTAATTTCTTTTTATTAGTTGTTCATTGACCTTTATTTTACTCATTTATTTATATGTGGTGCTGAGAATTGAACCCAGTGCCTCCCACATGCTAGAGAAGCGCTCTACCACTGAGCCACAACCCAGCCCCGGGCTTGGATCATTTTTAAAAATAACGTGTGGGGTGTTAAAGCACAGGAGGCGGAGCCAGTAAGAAACATGAAACCACAATTTCTGGAAAAATCCTTGCATTATCGTAACATTTTATGTTGTGTGAACTTTCTGATGACAGATGTTGCGGAAAAGCATCAGCGGCCCCTGTGCTGTGTGGGTCACGCGGTGGCTGAGCCCGAGGCTGAGCAGGACAGACCCAGAGGAAGATCCCTGCATGTTTTCCCACGCCTCCCCCCACCTCGCCCCCGTCCTGCAAAGGAAAAACCTGGGTAAATGACAAGTTCCTCTCTTTCCCTTTGTCTTTAGGTCATTTTCAGAGCAAGTTTGATAAAAACGATCCATTTTTACCTTACCACACTGTATTCTAGCAACGACGGGCAGCAGGTGCCAGGGAGGAGGGCGGAGCACCCACATCTCTCCTCCATGGGAGCTGCTCCAAGGTCTCAGGGATGCTTTCGCAGTGGGATTCCCAGAGTAGACGGTAGGACCTCAGCATCACAGAATCCCAAGCCCGTTGGCACCTACGGCAAGGAGGCAGCCCCGGGGGACGGCATTGGAAAGTGCTCATTCTCCAGTCTTTGGGGGCACGGGTGGTACAGACAGGCCACAGAGCGCACGAGCACATCCTGTACTGGGTCTCGACATTAAAGGAACAAAGAACCACGCTGACACTTCACCCCCTACGTTGCAAGAAACGAATCTACCTCGACCGCGATGTGAAACGGCACGACGCACATGCATTACGGAGGGTCTAAAATCAGATTAAAAAAAATTAGCATCCTTGTGGAATGGTCAGTGGTCAGCCAGACTCGGCAAAGTCCAGGAGTCCCAGAGGTGCCGCCCGCCATGCAACGGCGGGGGTGGGGCTGCTGGGCGAGGGCTGGTCTGCAGCCGGGGCTGGGCCCTGACAGCGCTCACCTGTGGTCAAGCCACCCTCCGGCGCCCCCAGGAGTGGGCCGATTGGGCTGCCCACCCTGAGAGTGGAGGCCATGCTCCAGGTCCCCGGCCCTGGGCTCAGCCTCAGTTTTGGGGAACAGCGAGCCAGGGCTCCTGCTCCCCCTCCACTTGACCCTGACGCTGCTTCCTGGGGCTGCTCTTGCGGGCCTCTCCTTGCTGCGGTCTCCAGTCGCCAGGGGGACGGAGCTGCTGAGGCTGGTCCGCGGTCACCCCTGGTCTGCCCAGGGAGTCATCTCCTGGTTTCCAAGGAACAAATCACCAGCAGACAGGCCTGACTCCGAGGACCTGTCCTTTCCATCCCTGTCCCTGTGGCTCTTGCTAGGCTCCCTTGTCACGAACACCAAGAACTGTGGTGCCCCAGGTGAGCCCCGTGTACCAACCACACAGGACACTAGAGCGCGGCCCTTGCCCTCGGCGGGAGACGCGGCAGGACTTGTTCCGCACCAAGGAAGAGGAGAAGCTGTGCTGCTAAGGCCTGAGTGGCCACAGGTTAGGTGACCACGGTTTCCCCCCTGAGATCCGAAAGGGGAGGGAGGAAACAGGTCCAAGGGCAAGTGCAGTGGCTGCCAATGGCCGGCAGAGCTCATGGACAAGGGCAGAAGCGGCGGCCACAGGGTCCCCAAAGGACCACGAGAGGCACCAGGTCTTTGGTGATGAATGCACTCAAGTCCTACAGTGCTACTTTTGGGATTCATGGGAAGAAGAGGAAGTTTCACTTTGCAATAATGAGCTACCAAAAGGAGAGTCACCCGGCCACCAAGTGCCACGCGTGGTCTGTAGTCATCATGGATAGGAAGATGACCAGGAGGGGTGAACCAGGATGCCCCTTATCTAAGGTGGACATGGGTAGGACGAGCTGGGGTGGGCTTTCAGTGTGGACCTTCCTAGCCTCTGCAGACAGGGCACCAAACTGAAGTGTGTGTGTGTGGCTGGAGTGGGGGACATCCAAGTCCGACCGGAGGGTCCAGGAATTGTGGGCAGGGTCCATGTGGAGCACGAGGTGCCAGCCCACAATCAGGAAGGCACCTCTGGGAGAGGAAGCATCTGCTAATGTAAGACACCAGGGGACGCGTGGGTGACACGTGGTGCTCAGCCCACCCTGCGACTGCCCTGTCCTCCTTGTTCAGATTCTGTTACTCGCCCCAGGAGACCAGTGGCGAAGTTTTCACAAAAAGGCACAGTGTGAAATGACGAGGAGGCCAGGGCACCATGGGTGGACTGGGGCCCTGGACAGAGGGGAGGGGCGAGGTGGGCAGCATGCTGCCACCTTCTGGCCTGGGCACGTGGGGACTGGGGGGATGAGGATGACCCCTGCTGTGCGGTTGGGGACACCTGTCCCCTCCAGGCCACCAGCGTGGGCCTCAGGGCTCGCTGAGCCACAGTAGCATGCTGTAGGAAGGACAGGAGAGGCAGGCAGGGTGGCGGGGACAGGGCAGCAGGTGGGCGGGAGGGCGGCCCCCAGCAGGCCGGGCAGCGGGCAGCAGCGCGGGAGGCCTGCGGAGACAAGCGCCCGGCCACGGGGGGCTCCTGGGAGGCTCGCCGCCGGTTGGTACTGGAACGCCACTTTAGGAATCTACAACACAAAAAGAGAAGAGAAAGCGCGTTAGAGAAGGTCGAGGCGAGAGGCGGGCACTTTGCAGCTCACTGCAAACTGCTCCGCCCTGGGCAGGGCGGGGCGGGGCTTTGGCAGCAATTGGTTATCAAGAGCGTCCTAGATAAGGAACTTTCACGGTTTTATCTCCAATCTTCAGCCAGTTTTACTTTGGGGTTAAGAGAAGCCCAAACCAGATCAAGGCCGCCCCCCCCCACACACCCGTCCTCCTCCAGCGGGCAGGGCCAGCCTTGGCTTCCAGGGGCCGCTCCCCAGCCCCCAGAAAGCATCCTTCCCTGGATGGTGCCAGGAAGTGAGTCTATCAGATGGAAACTCTAGGTTCCTCAGTGAAAAGGAAACCTCGTCAATTAACAGTGAAAGTTCTTCATCACGAGGAGGCAGAGGAGACACAGAATGGGCTCGGGAGCCCTGAGGGACACACAGGCAAGGAGCAGGGCAGATGGCACTGGAAGAGGAGGAGGAGGCAGAATTTTTAAAAAGCATTTGGCTGGAAAATTTCCCATTACTAACAATGAAAGAGTTAAATACTCATTACACAGAATAATTTTCTTGGAAAAAGAGAAAAATCACTTAAAATACACAACACTGAGAAAATATAACGTTTATTAGAGAGGCAGATATGAGGGGTACAACTAGAAGATGCCAGACAGATTCTTTTCTTTTAGGGTAAGAGAAAGAAACAATCATGTTGGCCGTATTCAATGCAACTTACTCAGAACCCAAGAGTCTATAAAAACTCAAGTGCGGAGCAGCCAGCTGGGGACCCAGCTGGGGCAAGAGTCCTGGGGCCTCCCCAGAAGTTATAAAAACAAAAGGTCATTAGGCAGCAGAATAAACGATAAAACAAACAGATAAAAGAGTAAGACATTAAAACAACTCATTCAAGGCATCCTTTTTAGTTTTTAAATTGCAGTATATACAAATAAATTCCTAGGTGGGGAGAATTATGGACATGTTTAACAGAAAGCAATTTTAAAAACACAAAATGCAACCACATAGGAAATCCCAATCCAGTTGACCAATTTACTCTAGTCTAAATATTTTGGCAATTATTAAATAAGCACATCGTAGACACCACACACACACACACACACACACACACACACAGAGAAAAGTGCACTGGTATTATTAAAAAGAAAACAACTGCTTTGAGGTTTGGTATCAGAAAGCAGGGCTGCCCCAAACCACGGGCTGGGGAAGGACATGCCATGGACAGGGGCTGGACGTGTTGACCAGCATTTTTAACCTCTAGGGGCCTCTTTCCAATAAAAGGAGAAGATCATAAACAGCTGAGATTTTGCTGCTTTTATTTAAATGGCACACTGATGGGAAGAAAACCAAGGGTACTTGGGGTGGAAATGAAAACTCTGACTCTTCGGCAATCGTTCCAATGTCTTCCAACATCACGCCCTGACAAAATGGAACCGAAACCACAATCTCCTTCTTGACTTCACCAGTGTGACCTAGGTTGATTTGCAATAAGTACTGAGGCGTAGATTTAGGCATTCAAACTGAACCCCCTCTCGGACCTGCGCTTTGCCTTGCAAGCCAACTGAGTTATTTCCAAATCAAATCTGCACAACTCCAGGGTGGGGGTGGGGGGCCGCGAGTTCACTGAGTGGGATTTCAAGAGGCTAACACTGTCTGGCCCTGCTTTATTCGTTTTCAGTGTTCCTTGCTTTTGCTAGGAGCTCCTGGTCTGGACACAAGCTCAGCATGGGATGGAGGGGCAGAGGTTTCATGCCTAGGGGTCTCCGGGCTACCTGGTCACCTGAATGGAGCTGCTCACCTCGCACTCACACCCACCCCTGGGTTTAAGGCTCTGCTGGTTTTCTCATGGCAGTACCTACAAAGCAGAACCGAAACCATTGCCCCAGAGAGGCCGCAGGGTGAGTGGCTTTATCAATGCTATGCCAGCTAAAGCTATTCGAAAGGAATTTGAACTACAAAGTCAATATATACATTGAAAAAGCCAGGTGAGCAGCCCGGCGTCCAGCCCGGGCCACCGACTGTCCCCGTGGCTACCGGGGCACACTGGGTGAAAGGCACAGGGATCTCTTTACACTGTCTTTGCAACTGCCTGGGACTCTGTCATTACTTCCAAAAAAAAAAAAAAGATGTCTTTAAAAAAAATCAGGTTGTCACTAAGTAAAGATCACTCAATTCCAATTTGGTGGCCATTGTGAAATATAAGTGAAGTTGCTGCTGGAATCTTGGAACACAGCAGCTCCTGCCGGGTCCTGGACCTGCAGCTGCAGGGCAGAGCTTCAGGGCTGGGGGTGCGGCTCAGAGGCAGAGCACCTGCTTAGCATGCAGGAGGCCCCGAGCTCCAGGTTAGAACAACAGCAAAAAAACAGCTCTAAATTGACTTCAGCTTATAAAGTGAGCCCACCCTGCAGAGGCAAGGATCCAACTCCCTCCTTCAAAGTAGAAAGATATAAATAAATAAATTTCAAAGTCAAATCCAAAGAGAACTTTACCCGGATGCTTTCATTCTGACCCATTTACAGCTGGTTCTCGGGGGCCTTTGGGGCGGATTCTCACAGCGGGCACAATTAATCACAGGACTTGGTATGCATGGAACCAACATCACTACCCGCCCTCCCGCCTCCGTGCCAACTTAAAAATGCAAATTCCCGCATGGCCCAGATTCCTTTAAAATGGTGGCAACAGTCAATCATATGAAATGAGCCAGAAATTCTAAAACCATTGCCCTTACATTGAAACTTTGGGTTCTTCCAGATGCCAATGACTTAAACACCCCCCTCCCCACAGTTTCCACTTTGAAAAGGACTGTCTTGAGGTCCCTGTGCAGCAGTGGCTCTATTTCTAGCCCCTCCTGGGCAACGTGAGCTGCTGCTGCAAACCCAGAAACAGAACCTGGCGGGAGCAGGCGAGGCACGGGCATCTCCCGCACTTGAGAAGCTCATCTGGCCAGGACAGCGCTGGCACCTCGGTCAGCTGTCACCGGGGCAGAGCCTGGAGGCCAGATTTCCTTTGTTTTTTGAGGACCATGTAGACATAAAAGCTCAGGAGGACCTGACAGCAATGTAACCACATTCAAGTGAAAATACATGCGCTCGGGCCAATATAAGAACCTCATGACCTCTGTATTAGGGGGGGAAGATTTTATTTATGACTTTCCCCCTGGACAGACTATGACTCAACAAACTAGCATAGTTGCATTTATCAAGTTACAGTGAGGCTCACATCCTCCTGCAACAAGCCAGCCGAGGCCCTCTGGTGCCTCGTGATGTGTGTGGACTTTTTAATTGAGAAATATTAATTAAAAGCTTGAAGGCGACTTTTTTTTTTTTTCTCATTATCTACAGATGCTGCCAAAAGGAGGAATGTATTATCAGGTTTCAAGTGACCCAGATATAAGTTGGCAGTTGGCAGCTTCACACAAAATCTCATCAGCAAGTGAAACTTGATTTTAGCCAAAGCTGAGACAGACAAGGAGACTCGGCGTGCGGGGCCCACGGTCCGCCGTGCCACCCCGCCATGCATCCGGTCCTCTGCGGGGCTGCCTGTAACAGTCACGGTTGTGGGGAGGAACAACTCCAAGTTTTAAAAAAGTTTTAAGTGGTATTAAATATAAGTCTTAGCACCTTTGGCATTTTTGTCCAAATAGACTTCGACGTATGAGGTGGGGACATAGCCCTCTTCGTCCTCGTTCCTCCGGATGCGGGTCCACCCATCGCCCTTGTCTTCCTCTATGACGTACAGGATTTCTCCTTCAATTACGGAAATGGTTCCTTCATTCTGACCTGCAGAGGCAACATAGCAACACTTTAGATTTCTTGTTGAATCCCAACAGAAAGCCAGTGGGACCTTGGCCGTGGAAGGCAGTAGGCGTCAGTTCGAAGGCCATCCCCTTAGACCTCCTGTACACAAGGTCCCTCAAAGCTGACCCCGAATGCTCTCCTCCCACCTAGAGACCTTCTGGGTCTTCCCCCCCCCCCCCCCCCCCCCGTCCATCTCTGCAGGGAGCCCCTTTCTGCTCCTCCCCCTCCTGGTCCTCCCCCTCCGGGCTTTCTCTTGGTGACCGTACCCTGACTCCGACTCCCTTGCCACAGTGTCCTCACGTCTCCTACGCAGGCTTTTTCCTGCGGCTACAGTTCCACCTGTCCTGCCCTCTGCAGCAAGCTCCCTCTGGCTGTGGCCCTGGCCCCCGGGAACCTGCAGCCACTCGGCTCCTGCTCCTCCCTCCCCATCCCGCTGGACACCCCGCGGTCCTGGCGGCAGGGCTGGGGAGTGCCTCTCATTTCCTCTCCTCTTGGTTCCTGAGTCTGAGCAGCCTGTCCACGGCAACCTCTCTGTGTCCACTTGCTAAGATCAATTACAAAAGGCCAGCCACCGAGGTCCAGGCGGTTTTCTGAAAGACCAATAGCTTAGGGACCTGTTGGTAGGGTGACAGGGTGGATTGGAGGCGGCATGGCAAGCAGCAGCGGAAATGGTGAATCTGGTGCTTCTTTCTCATTATGTAAACATGGACTTTTAGCCTGTTAAAGGCTCTGAAAAGTCCTGGCACACCTGCCTGTGCCAGGCATGGTGGCCCAGGCTGAGGCAGGAGGACCATGAGTTCAAAGCCAGCCTCAGCAACTTAGTGAGGCCCTAAGCAATTCAGCAAGATCCTGTCTAAATATAAAAAAATAAATAATAAAAAGGGGCTGGGATAATCCCCGGAGAAAGAGGAGCATTTAGATAGATTTAGATTTTAAAAAACCCACTGTAAAACTCATTTATCTGAGGGCTTCCCAAACATACCGAGCTCAGAGTTTCTTTTCCTAGTGACCCTGTAACATTCTTAGAAACATTACTTTGAAGCTGTACATTAGAAACCCCAGGTGGGTCTGTCAGTCCATTCTGTGCGCTGACTGCCTCCCCTGTTGCCCAGGGCCCGGCGCTGACCACGTCCACACCCTGCCCAAATCCTTCCAACAGGTCCTCAGTGTCTGACAAAATCTAATGCTCCTCTCTCCGGCCATGGCACGGCCACCTTCCCTCTAACACTCCACATCCCACTACCACCCCTCTACCCGGAGCCCCTCTTCCTCTCTCCAGCCCCACTCTGCTCCCCCTGGGAGGGGCTCTCACTCTCCAGGCACTGGGGCCGCCCAGGACCCTCCTTTGACAGGAAACCCCTCTGTTGTGGGGGTCTGCTCTGCTTCCCCAGGGAAGGGGCCACTCCAGCCACCTGCACCCACACCCTCCTGGCCGGACAGTCCAGGACTCTGCAACAGTCCTGATCCCACACCCTCTGCCTCAGCTGTTAGGTGCCAGGGACGACAGTTCGGGTGAGAGAGACCAGGTCTGGGAAGCTCTAGGGAAAGTTCTGGTCCCAGGAAGAGTGGAGCGGCCCTGCCCCAGGGAAGGCAGCAGAGGCCCGGCCGCCCGGTCTACCTTCAAAGGTGTAGAGGGCCTTGCAGGTGCCTATGGCGGGCAGGGGCTCCTCGTCGTCGAACTCGTCGTCGAAGTCGGTGGCCAGCACCTTCACCTCGTTCTCCTGGCTTCGCTCCTCCGTGTAACTGCCATCGGGGCTGCTCAAGAGAGGAAGACCCGCGGCAACTATAGCGACGGCGACCGCGATGGCAGGCAGGGAGGTGCTCCCTGCCCCCACAAAGGGTTCCCACCCTGTAACGCGCCTGCCACGCTGGCATGACAGGACCCTGTGGTGGCAGAGCTCAGCCCCACTGTGGGGGGTTCACAGGGCCCTGGTATCCACATTTCCAGATTCCAGATCCAGGCACACACCCAGCGCCCCGCTCCCGCCAGGCACCGCTCAGATACTGTACCTCTCGCGGTCCTGCGCGCAGCTGTTGGCCGTCGGGGCGCCCTGGCCGTCGTACATCCCGCTCTGCCGCCGCGCCTGCTCGCCTCGCGCGGGGAGCCGGCCTTCCACCTCTGCCAGCCAGGCCTGGGGACGACAGCCAAGACGACTAGGGCCTGAGCTCCCAAGGCGGGACAGCCACGAGGCCCCAGGCCACGGGGTCTGCACGGGCCTGTAGGTGACGGGGACCCCAGGGTGCTGCACCACTGAGCCGCATCCCCAGTCCTTTTTACGTTTTTACTTTGGAATTTGGGATCCTCCTGCCTCAGCCTCCTGAGGATTGCAGGAACAGGACCACAGAGGGGCTCCACCGCTGGCTTTTTATCCAAATTTCAGAGCCACAGAAGGAAGCTCCTCTTCACCCAATTTCCCCCCGTTGTGGCAAAAAGCACACTGGACTAGCTTTACCCTTGGGACCTAAGCAACTGTGTGGCCTTGGATGAGTGACTGACTTCTAATGACCAACATTCAGTTTCCTGGCCCCTGGCCACTGCTGCACCTGGGTTGTCTGCTTCCTACCACCCATTCCTGAAGCAGCCTGAGAAGGGACGTTGGAGTCCACCCAGGGACACAGGAGTGACATGGCCACTCCCTGTGTCTGCTCCAACACCTGCTTTTCCGTACCTCAAATTTCTGGGCCTCTAGTCTCAGCTTCTCTATGTTTTGGCTGACTTCTGTCAGTTTGTGATCCAGACTGGCCGGGTCTCCCATCTGCGGGTTCTTCAGGTAGACGTCTTTCATTTTGGTTATAGCGTCTCTGAAAAAATGAATGAGCAGAACATGGTCCCAGCCGCCCGGGTCCCAGGGGCCACTGTCCCCCAGGCACTTCCTCCCCACTCTTTGAAAACCAAGTGACTGGAGCTGGGGGCCCATGAGACCTGCATGGATTTGAAGGGGCTGCGGGGGCCGCTTTCCTTCTAAGACCTTTCCATGTGAATTCTACTCCCAAGGTCTGTATAATCCAGGTCTGACTTAAAATCCCAGTTGCTTTGGCTGAATAAATAAATCCCCTTTGTCTTCAGTGAAGGAGAAACACCATCCATCCTGCCCCTCCCTCGACCCTAAACAGCAACACAAACAAACAACATCCAAGTATTTCCATGTGGGCGCTCCCTGCGCTGACCACAGCTCGGGCTGGCCCCCTGGTTTCCGTGGGCTGCCCTATGCTGATCTCAGGGAGAAGCACAGCTCGTTGCTTTGCAAATTTGATGAGGAAACATTTCAGCTAGGAGACAGTGCTGCTGCTTGAATCCACAGCTGGTCATGCCAGGCAACAGAGCCTTAAAGTGCACATTCCAAAATTCCACTCCCTTCCCGAAATCCCATTTTGGAAATGGCCCCTAGGAGCCATAGTGAGGCTTCCCAAGAGCAGCCTGCAGGCCTGTTGGGGCTTCTCTAACTACTAACTAACCCTGACCTCAAGGGGCTTCCCCAGCTGCCAGCTTATCATTAAGACAGGAAAGAGAGGAAGAGGGTTGCAGCCACCTGCCTGCTCCCATCAGGCCTGGGCGGTCGGCCTCCCCCACATGGCCATTGTGAACTGTCAGCTCCTCCTGGGTTACTCTCCAGCAGAGCCTGAGGTCCACTTGGACCACCAGCCTCTTGACCTGGCTCTACTTTCTTTTTTCCCAATAGCATGCACCAATGGCCAGTGTAACAGAACTTGCTATGATGACTCCGGTGTTCTGTGTCTTTTCTCACTGGAATAGAAGCTCTCTGAAGAGCTCAATGTTATTCTAGCTTGATGTGTGTCCCCAGTGTCAGGCCCAAAGCAGATGTTCAGTAAAGACCTGTTAAATGAATAAACGTTCAATGTCATCCACCCTTATGAAGCTCTTTGCAAAACCCCTTTCTCAACCTCATGGCTCCCCTTTCACCCACTGCCCTGTTTCTCAGAGTCCTCTGAAGAGTTGTCACAATCCACGATCTTCAGTTCCCCTCCCAGTCCAGTCTCTGCTGATCAAACTCTCCAAAAGCTTATCAAGTTTATAGTTTGGTTTTTTTTTTTTGAGCTGGGATTAAACCCAGGCCCCGCACATGATATGAAATCTCCCTACTGCTGAACTACATGCCCAGTCCCAATTTTATTAACTTTTGTTGTTGCTTTTTGTACTGGGAATTGAACCTAGGGGCATTAAACCACCGAGTTACATCCCCAGAACTCCCCCCTTTTTTTTAATACCTTCATTTTATTTATTTATTTTTATGTGGTGCTGAGGATCGAGCCCAGCGCCTCGCATGTGCTAGGCGAGCACTCTACCGCTGAGCCACAATCCCAGCACCCACTTCCGAGGCCCTAAGGAACTTATTGATTGATACCCTGTCTCAAAATATTATATAAATGCATGGGAATATTGCATGATACCCAATAATATGTGTAATTTTTATGTATCAGTTGAAGAATACATTTTAAAGAGAGTACAGAACAAAAATTCCATTTTGTGTAAAACAGTTAATTATAGGTGTTCCTATTTTTTTATACTGTCACCATGTTTAAAAAGTGACCTGTGTTTAGGAGCTGCTCTACCAGAGATAAAGGAATTTTTTTTTTTTTTTTGGTACCAGAGTTTGAATTCAGGGGCACTTGACCCCTGAGCCACATCCCCAGCTCTATTTGTCTTTTATTTAGAGATAGGGTCTTGCTGGGTTGCTTAGTGTCTCACTGTTGCTGAGGCTGGCTTTGAACTTGTGATCTTCCTGCCTCCGCCTCTGGAGCTGCTGGGGTTTCAGGTGTGTGCCACCGTGCCTGGCAGGAATTATTCTTTAAAATGCACTTTTGTGTGCAATTAGGCTGTTATTCTCTAACCAGGTATGTTTGCATTGTTTGGTTGTATGATTAATTTTCTTCTTCTTTTGCAGTGCTGGGTTTGAACCCAGGAACTCATGAATGCCAGGCTAGTGCTAAACCACTGAGCTACAGCCCAGCCCTCGGCCCATCTCATAGAGCACTAAATCTCAAATCAACAGATGATTCACCTAACTCACTCAGAGGACAGGCAAGGTGGGAGAAGATTAAT
This sequence comes from Marmota monax, assembly GCF_021218885.2. Lineage (NCBI taxonomy): Eukaryota > Metazoa > Chordata > Mammalia > Rodentia > Sciuridae > Marmota > Marmota monax. The sequence continues at coordinate 22,032,621 of NW_026692912.1, forward strand.
AAAGCGGTCTTTCAATCAGGATGATTAGCAAACTGCCCCGTGAGGTGTGGCGAGCTTGATTCTGAATGTGGGAAGGGCGAAGTCAGCAGGGCCACGGGTGTGCAAGGCCCGGGGCTCAAGGCCCTGCACGGATACACAGCAAAGAAGGAATGCGCAGGACAGATGGCAAAAACAGATTTTTTTGCGTATACATTAACTTATCATCCCCGAGATCAAACTCATAAAACAGCTCAGCACCCGGGCACCCGGCGGCAGCGGAGCCTCAGGCCAACTCTTTTTAGAACCCAAGAGCAGCTGGCAGCGTGCGGTGGGGCTTCCCGGGAGTTGTTTCCTAGAGACCAGCAAAGGCGACCTGGGAACGAGCAAGGCTGCTTGTCCTCGGATAGGAGGACAGTAGATCTGACCCAAAGCTGGGTGGGGAAGGGAGGGGGAGGGAACCGAGCCTCTTTCTGTTGGTGCCAAATATTCACTTGTGATAAAAGGAGGTGTGTATTTTGTTTCCAAAACCCAGAATAAAATCTGGGTTTTTATTCTTGGAAGAAAGGGAATCTCCGAGGTGAGAGTTAAGCAACAGCAGACTATGACAAAACACAGCCGAACCCGAGCTTCGTCATACATCACATCATCCACTCTACCTTTGATCCATCTCCTTTTGAATTTCTTTATTTAGTTCATCGACTTTCTGTTGGAGCTTTTTCCTTCTTTGTTCAGGGGGGAGGTTGCTGAAGTCCTCGGGGGTGGCGCCCTGCAGAGGCAAACGTGAGTGAGAGGCCAGGAAGCAGAGCGCGTCTGCGCCAGGCCACAGACACCTCGCGCAGGTGTCTGCAGATGGCTCCCCGAAGTAAGCAAAGCCTCCCCACCTCACCCGCTAGGATGCGAGGATCAGTGCATGCAGACTCTCACGACCACCCACGCTCCACGCCGTGGCGGAGGTTTGGGAAAGGGAAAGAGCAACGAGGAGGGAGGGAGGGGGGGGAGAAGGCTCGGACTCCAGCGAGACGGTGAAGAACAGCTGGAGTGGAGGTGGGTGTTCCTCTCTCCTCTGTTTTGGTACCGGGATCGAACCCAGGGGTGCTTAACCACAGAGCCACATCTCCAGCCCTATTTTTTAAAAACATTTTTTGTGTCAATTTTATTGAGGTACAATTAGCATACAGTAAGATTTGCCAGTGTGTGTGTGTGTGTGTGTGTGTGTGTGGTGCTGGGGATGGAACCCAGGGCCTTGTGCATGCGAGGCAAGCACTCTGCCACCTGAGCTCTAACCCCAGCCCTCACAGCCCTATTTTGTGTTTTATTTAGAGACAGGCTCTCACTGAGTTGCTTAGCACTTTGCTTTTGCTGAGGCTGGCTTGGAACTCATGATCCTCCTGCCTCAGCCTCCAGGCTGGGACGACAGGTGTGTCTGTGGCCCTTTTTATTGGTTATTTTGAGACAGGGTATTGCTGAGTTGCTTGCAGTCTCACTGAGTTCTAGGCTGGCTTTGGACTTGTGATCCCCCTACCTCAGCCCTGGATCACAGGTGCGGCCACCCTCCTGCTGGGGGCAGATCCTGGTGGGTCTTCCTGTGGCCCTGCCTGCAGCAGCCCTGCTGAAGTTTCTGTTTCCTTAATGTCACCCAGCGGGGCTCCCACCCACCCACCGCTTCCCAGGATCCTGCTGTTTTCCCCTGGTCCTGTGACACAGGGGGCCTCTGGTGCCTCAGAGAATGGGTGAAAAGGACAAAAGTCCACCCTCCCCTGCCTCCCCCCTGCTGTGCTGTCCTTCTGCTGTCTCTCAGGTCTGGTCACTTTGCTGCCTTAAGGGTGGCCTCAGGGCATTTGGAGGGAGCGCCCCTCGACCCAGCTCCCCGTGCCCTGCCCTTCTCCGCGCGGCCGGCGTGCCCAGCCCGAGCCTACTTGCTAGAAAGCTGCGGCCCGACTGTGGCATCCAGGGGTTTCCCTTAAGGGAGGCTGTTTCCACAAAGAAAGAGAAATGCAGACAGCCGAGGATAAGCCGGGAATCGAGGGAGAGATCGCACTTGAAAACCTCCATTCTTTTAAAATAAGGGGAAGGCTGGCTGGGGCTGGGTGGCAAGAGGGGGCGGATAATGTCATCCCACAATCAGGCTGGGCCGGCCAAGCAGCTTACTGGGGGCTTGTGACTGATTATGACAAAATGGCAGGGGGCCACGCTGCAAAGTGCGTGACTCAGCAAATAGCTGGCCACCAAGGCCCGTGAAGGCCTCGGCTACTGTTCTCAGACTGGCCCGTGACACACTGGGGCTCCCACTGGGGTCTGCGTGAGAAGGTTGGGGGAGGCCGGATTCGCATTCCCAGCACCAAGCCAAGAAGGTTCCAGTGGACGCCCAAAAGGAGGTGAAATGAGAATCATCTTCAACATAAGAATAAAGCTTCTTTCCAGACGCTGTAGCACCACCACTGGAACCCAACTGCTCTCTGCCTTTTCTAGTTCAAGCCCTGGACTAGAGGGAGACGCTGTGCTCAGCTGAACACCCACAGCAGGTCCGGTGTTCTCCAGAACTGAGACTTTCTTTTCTTTCTGTACGAGGGGCTGAACTCAGGGCGCACTACCTCTCAGGTACATCTTCAGACCTTATTATTTTTATTTTGAGACAGGGCCTTGCTAGGTTGCCCAGGCTGGCCTTGAACTTGTGGTCCTCCTGCCTCAGCCTCCTGAGTTGCTGAGATTACAGGCGAGGGCCACCAGGTTGGGTGGATTTTTTTTTTTTTTTAAAGTCAGAATTAACAACAACAACAAAAAATACGCAATGTAAGACACAGTGCTTCGGAAGTTGGGACATCAGGTAAGTGGTCACGTTTCTCCTGTTAACATTTGCTGGGCCGAGGGACGTGCCCCGAGTCCCACAGAACCCTCTGGGTGACGGGAATGTACTATAAGAGCACCAGCCACGCAGCTGGAAGGACCACGGGCCTGGACTGTAAAGTGTGCTTAGGACAGTTGTCGGAGGTACACAGTGTGTGCACAGCCAAAAAGGAATCGGGAGGCCACGCACACTGTACGGATGACTTACAAATAGATCTCCTGAGTGACAAGAAGCCCACAGATTCTTTAGCCAAAGCAGAACGATGAAGTGATACAGGAATGGATTCTTTTCAACTGATAAGACAGCTCATCAAATCGACCACTTAGGTCCCTTTCAATAAACAGTCTGTGCTTCTGTGTTGTTACTTGGGAACCAGTCTCGTAGCTGGGCATGGAGGTGCACACCTGTAATCCTAGTTACCGAGGAGGCTGAGGCAAGAGGATTGCAAGTTGGAGGCAGCCTCAATATCTTAGCAAGACCCTGTCTCAAAATAAAATAAAAATATGGGAGTGTGGTTCAGTGGTTAAGCACCTAACAAAAAACCAGTTCCAGTAACTGTGCCTCAAACAAATGTCAGTTGCCATTGGAGATTCAGCTTCTTCTAAATCCAAAGGAACTCAAGCTTTGTGGAAGTACCTTACAAGGCCACTTCATCCAATTAGCCCTTCAGAGCTTGGGTTCCTTTGAACAATACTCTGACCTACGATTCATTTTGCCATGCAGGAATTTTTATTTCTAACTCTGAGTCAGAAGAGATTTCTCTGCCATCTTTGGAGCAGCCCCGTTGACGGAAGCAGGCGGTACCAGGAAGGACCTGTCCTACCGGGCACACCTAGGGAGGTTGTAAGTGGCTAGAGTTCTGTGTGATGCTGATCTTGTTTCACACACTAGTTGAGCCCCACACTTGCCCCTGGGCCACTCCCTACAGGTGACACAGCCCCGGGTACAGCAGGCTCTGGGCAGTTTGGCAATGCTTACACTTCACAGGTTTCTAGGAAGGGGTGTGGAGCCACAGCTCAGTACCTAGTGAGTAAGAGGATTTCTATTTCAAACAGATTGCCCCCAAAGGACTGCCTTCCCCATCCACAGCAGCAAAGAAACAGAAGAGGGTAGAAGGGAACCCTGCCATCTGGGGAAGGCTCCAGGTCAGTCAACTCAATTTCACCCAAATTCAACCTTCAGACAAACGCGTTTCATTTTTCTTTTTAATAATTCCAATCAAAGGCTCTTGGGATTTTATTTCACAGTCTGAGATATGTTTTTATTTTATGTATTTTATTTTTTTAATTTATTTTTTAGTTATACGTGGACACAATGTCTTTATTTTACTTTATGTGGTGCTGAGGATTGAACCCAGTGCCCCACACATGCCAGGTGAGTGCTCTACCTCTGAGCCACAACCCCAGCCCTGAGACATGTTTCTAATAAATATTTTTTTTTTCTTTGTTTCTGCTAAGACGTTGAGGCTGGCCTCTAACTTGCAATCCTCCTGCCTCAACCTCCCAAGTCGCTGGGATTATAGGTGTGCACCTGCACATTGGGCAAAATATTACTATATTTTTTTTAGGGTTGGGCCAGTTGCCAAACACTGAGTCAGGCTGGAAACACACATGTGTCTACAGACACATACATGGATAAGTTACACATGAAGGTCAGCACCGTAGACTGCCCTGGGCCGGCAGCAGCAGTGCCCCCACTGTGCTGGTCTGATTCCTGGCTAACCGGCCAGTCCCCTGCTGTCCACGACTCGAGGATGTTCTCACCTGTGGCATTTGGCAAGATCGTGTAGCCTTTACCCATCACTGAAGCAGAGTTATGGGTTACGTTGGTTAAGCGTTTCTTTTAATAAATTTAATGATTAGTCTGCCCGTTTACCAGAGCAGAGGAGGAACAGCACAGGACAGGGCTTAGGAGGGTCTCGGCACTGTCCGGAAGGTCATCCCGTGGCCTTCAAGTCAGCTCTGCGCGAGACTCCAGCATGTCCACAGGGCGCCTTCCCTTCTCCAGGCGCCTGGAACCCGAGCAGGCGGGTCGCTGCTGCGAGTCTCTTCGGGTTCCAGTGTCTCTCAGCTGCTTCCTCAGCTTTAGGAGGGGAGCATCTTTCACTTAGTAAATTTGCTTTTGTTCCATAATGGTCCAATAAGTGCCCCCCTCCAATTTTGGACATTCCCATAGAGAGCTCACCACCATGTCACCCTCTTAGGGCCCCAATGACACAGAGAACCAAATCATGGGTTAGGTATTAATTTCCTTAGCAACTGGAAGAGATTAAGACCACCACTATTAGGCCCCGGACCTCATGCCCACAGGTCAAGAGCTCCCAGGAGGAACGGAAGGAGCAGTTAATCTGGGGGATCCGGAGCGAAGGCCCCGCCTCCGCCACGCACCCAACACCTGATTAGATCAGGACATGCACGGGGCGTTGTGCTTACCAGCTTGAGAGAAAGCTTCCCGTGAAAATTGAAGAGGTGACAGGGAAAAAGAGAGAGAGAACAACACATCAGAACAGGAGGCCCGGCCCGTGTCCACATCACACACCACAGATTCACCCGCGGGCCGCGAGGACGACCTGCAGCGGATCTGTGCAAAGGTTCACAAGAGGGTCTGACCCCAGCAAAGCTTCTCCTAGCTGCTGCAGCAACGGCAGAGGCAGAGGCTTAAAGGAGAGTTTCTGCTACAGTCGGCATTGTCCCTCGGCCTGGGTACGGACAGCAAGCTTGTACTTGGGGACATGTAGGATGATGGGGGAAAAAAAACAGCCACAGGGCCAACCCCGCCCCACGGCTCTGCACAGGTCTTATAAAGTCTATTCTTATCACAGGGGACTCGAATGGACGTGAACCTTGGCGTTCTGTAAAGGCGTGAAGGGGAGCTCTGAACTTAGTGAGAGGGAAACAAGGATTAGAAATTGTTCTTTGAAATGACCTGCAGGAGCCAGTCCTTGTGTTCTAGAGAGCACAGGGACAATACCAGAGCCCCAGTTACCACCTCCTGCCAGGGGAGGGGTCTTCTGGCCTCCCAGCGCTGTCCACGTGGACTACGAAGCCTCGGGAGAATTACTGGGAGTTGCCGAGGGGTGCTCCTGACTACGGATCCCTGACGATCATCAGGCCACGGCAATGCAATCCTGCTGTGCCTGGAGACTGGGGAGGGACAGGGATTACTGGGCCCAAAACAGATAAAAGGGTGTCACCAAATTGGAAAAAGAACGTGGTTCTGCATTCAAGGTGCATGGCTGAAAGTGGCCCTTGGAGAGTCCGGTGCATGATATTTCCTCCGTGGCTATCAATCCTCCAAGTTGAGGCAACTGGTAGTAGGACCCCAGAATAATTTGGAGACAAAGTACCAAAGAAGGTGCCCTTTGATTTTAAATGGGTGGTTACTCAGGTTTTTAAGATGCAATCCTTAAGATTGACTGAACGCTGACACTTCTTTGTAAATAGGCAATAACTTTGATGAGCAAGACAACTTTTGAAGGAAAGAATTAAAAGCCTCTCCAGGCACAGGTGACAGGTGACCTCTGTCTGACAGGGACTAGTGACGCTCACCGCCCAAGCCTCCTGGAGCCTTGGCCCAGATCCGCTCACGGTGACCTGAGCTGGTCACACGCAGACAACACTGAGGGTGCACACGGAGACTTTCCAAACAGCTCTCTCCGGAGCCCTAGGGCACACGCGGCTTCCCGACTCTGTCTGGCGGAGCTCACTCAAGGCACGGACACTAGGACTGGACGCGCTAGTCGCCCTCAACTCAGCTGCTCCTGTCACTTTCGTTCTTAAGGGTTCCCAAGACAGACTTCTAACCTCAAAACTGCATCGTCGGAAGATTACTACCTCCTAATAAAAAGAGACGGACAGGATCCAACATGGATCCCTGCAGAAACCGGAAATACCGAGTCCCCAGAGTCGACGGGGAGCGCTGTCGGGACAGGGACCTCCTTTGAAGGATGATCAACTGGTTTTCAGTCTTAATTTGTGAGTCAGCCAATTAGTTCCTCGAAATCAGAGACTGACCGTCAGCTAGGAGAAGGACTTTAAAGGCTTCACCCAGTGCATTGCCAGGCATCTGAACGACTCAGAAGCTGTCCCTTTCAGGCGACCAAGAGCCTCGGAGCCAGAAGCATCAATAACACATGAGGGAACACAGCGCCGGCAGAGCCCATGTGTTATTGGGCAGTCACAGGTACTAACCTCAAGAACAAGGAGGGGGGACGGTGAAAACCGCTCGTGAGCACGAGTATTTAAGGAAAGTCCTTCCGCTAGTGTGTGGCTCACGCTTCATGGGCTTTTTTCGTCCCAGCTTTAGGGCATAAACTCCCGAGGGATCTGTTTGTTAGAGACCCGGCCGTGGGTGATGGAGCCACGGGATGGGCCACCTGCCAGAGCACCGCGTCCACGACCACGCTCTGCGGCTGCGTTTTAATGGGTGAGATTCTGTGGCGAAATCATACCCGGTGACATCTCAGATGGCAGTCACCATCCCTTTAAAGATTTTGCCAGAACTAGAATAAAAAGGGGGGAACCCAACGAGAGGAGCCTGCTGCTTTTCCGAGGAAGCAGCCGTGGAATTCATACGATCAGGCTCTTCCCCGCCCGGCCAGGTCTCCTGACGGGGCATTGCATTTGGTGGTGTAGAAGCATTGCGGGTACCCTCGGGTCCCAGCCGTGGTCCTGTCCGTGGGGTTAGTGGCTGTGCCGTGACTGCGTGACCTGCCGCCACAGTTAAACTTACAACATAGTCCCTAGCCTCAAAGGCATACGTGGGTTTCCCTAGCGTCCTCTTCATGAGTTCTTTGTGTAAACAGAGAGACTGAGCCTGCCAATGACCAGCAAGAAAACAAGATAAAATAAACAAAATTAAAGTAACCACAAGATTGTTCAACCAACAAATGATTGGTATGGCTTTTCAAAATCTTTTGATCATCTTTGATGCTACATTTCCATACAACTAACTCTAAAATATGGGGGGGGGATGTCCATATTTTAGATATAAAAGTCCCTTGCACAGGCCAGGAGAAGAAATCTTCATTTAAGACCAAAAAATTACAATTTGTAGATTATAAACCAAGGATATAGGACTCTCTGGCTTCATTTTTCTTTGACTTACGTGAAGATGAGACAATAGTTAAATGTCTGTGGCATACCAATCTTTGAAGATGCTCAGAAAAACAAAATTTTCTTATATAAACGCCAATGGCTTACAACAACAAAAAAAATTCTATCCTGTTTCATTATTCAGAAACAGAATCGGTTATGCTAAGAAACGTCTGCCCAAGAGCCATTCTCTCTGACAACTGAATCAGCGATTGAGATCTGAACCCAAGGACTGCAAAACGGGAGAAATCAAAAGACATTGGAACCACAGATTTGTTATTCTCCTAGGATACTTTTTCTAATGAAATCATCTTTGGTAGGACAGTCTCAAGTTAAAAGAGGAGAATAAATAAAATGACAGAGACTTCGCCACCTCAGTCCTGAGGCTGTGGGTGTCCTTTGGGGACACTGGGCACCTTCTATGCTGAGATGGCTTTGAAGTCAAATCCATTTCCCAAACTTTAGGTTTACACGTTTTGTCTGAACGTCCTGGTATTTCCTTTTTCTTTTACTTTCTTTCCTTTTTCAGTTTCTTCCTAGAGGAATGAGGGGACAGCAAACATGACCCTAACTAAAAATAATCTGACCAAAATGAGGAAGGAAAACCATTTCTTTACCAGTGCTTCCAGTGTGTATGTGTGTGGTTTGCCCTCAGGAAAGAAAAAAAAAAACTAACAGACACTCGCTGAGCACAGATGTGAAGAATAAGAAATAAAATTCATTTTGCTGATTATGATAAAAAAAAAAGAAAAAGGATTTTCCTTTAAGTCATCAAATAAACCAGTTTCCCGTTCCACTGTTTGGTTGTTAAGTATGCCTTTTCTAGCTACCTTTTTCTTTTACTTAGGAAAAACTGACATCCTTGGGTCTTTCCCTCCACTTACTTAGGGATACCATGACACAGATTCAGAAGCCATCTGTAGAGAGACGCAGGAGGCAGGTACACACGCAGGGGACCATCGAGAGTCCCAAGCCAAGGGCAGATTCTCCAGCTGCAAAGGCAGTGCACTGCGTCTTGGTGAAGGCCTTGGAAGTGCAGCAATGGGTGAGGTGTCACGGACTCAGAGGTTCGTGGCCCAGCTCGCCTCACATGCTGGGAGTGCGGCCACGGGCGGAGAGAGGTCCCAACCAGCCTAAGCAGCCCAGGAGCTACCGATTCCTCAGCCAGCCCCAATAACAGAACTCGACTCTGTCTGTCCGCCATCCACTCCCAGAGCCACACTCACCTTCAACAGTGCCCCTGGACAGCTTCAGGATATCAGATTTCTAGCTCATCATTTGATATGCGGGGGAACCTTAAAGCAATCTAATTCCAAATTCTGTGCACAAAACCTTGAGATTCTCTCATTAAAAGAACTCTACCTATAAAGAATTGTTGTTTTTGTCCCTTATTATAATAGCTAATAGCCTAGTTATCAATCATATATCTGACCATATACACACACATATATACTTATGTATTTTAACTTTCTTTTTACATAGAGTACTTGTGTAGACTCAGAGGAATATGGACTGTGAGGTTAATGGTTAACTACTGTTATTCTCTGACAGGTATCCAGCAGATTGATTCAAAATCTGAGCAGGACACTTGTCATCCCGAAGCAGTTTTTCTCCAGAATCTCTTCCTGTGCCCATGTGACCCTCCAGAGGAAAGGCCAGAACGTTTGCAGGTTTAGTTCAGCACTCTGCTGGGCCTGCCTTTACCTGCAAGGCCTCCCACTTTGGCTCTGGGTGACCTCACTATCAGGCACAGTATGGAAAGAAGTGACCCAACTGTCCATCAACTGGAGGTCCCAGGGGAAGGGGAGAGTGAAATCACGTTTGTCCAATCAAGCCTTCCGTTCCAGCCGAGTTTCAGCTCCCCAGGGACCGGATCAGAAAACCCTAGTGCATTTGTCAGTGCACTAAATATGGATGTATGGATATTTCATTATAAGAGATTTCATTATAAGAGACATTTGGGGAAGCATCGGACTAGACCTACCCTTTGCTTTTATTTGGAGGCCTCCGATTACTTTGATCTTTTTTCATAAGCCAAACGGGAATGTAGGTTGGATTAGCACATCAGGTCCCGGGGCTCAGACACACGAAATCTCAGAATGGCAGACCTGAGCTTTAATAAGAGCCTCTGATGCCTCAACCACATTCTGACCGTGTGGCCGTGGACTCTGTAGGCAGATCCCTGGCTTCAAATCCTGGCTCCACATGTCCCTAATTTCACCTCTTTCTGCCTCGATTTCCTGGACAGCAAAGTAGGCAAATATCATGTCTAGAGGGGTTAAAGGTGAGCGTTCTCAGAGCACCCAGGAACGCCACTGGCAGCCAGGAGAAAAGCAGGTCGAGCGCCCTGACCTGAAATGCTCCCACCAGAGGTGGCTCAGGCTCCACATTTTCCCCCCAGGTTTTGAAATATTGCATATTCTAAGACATAATGAGACATCCTGCAGAGGGGACCCAAGTCTAAAACTGAAATTCATGTGTCTTACGCATACATCTTATACATGTAGCCTGAAGGGACAATATTTCTAGGGTGCTTATGGCTTTTTGGGGTGCTGGGGAAGAAACACAGAGCCTCGAGTGGGCCGGGCAAGTGCCCTCCCCCAGAGCCACCAGCCCCTGCACCTGGGTGGTCAGCTGGGAATCTTCACCCGCAGGGCCACGCGGCCACTCAGATAGCTCCAGAGTTGAAGCACTGGGTGACTGACTCTCGGGTCAGCGATGCCCGACCCGCGCTGTGCTGGCCTTACCCGACTCTCACAACTCACTGACACTGCTAACGAAACCACTGCCGTGACATTTCCCCTTTGACCCCGAGACACAGCTCGAGAGAAGTGGCTCTGTTCCACGTCAGTTCAGGAATTACTAAGCAAATATTTTCTGACTCTACGGCCACTTCCAATTCCTCATCTCACACGTGGTTAGTTTTAGAAACAGAACGGTTCCCTTTTTTGGTGAAATCAAGGTGAAAATGTAACAACTTAGAGACTTTCAAGGGGAAGTGAGGAAAATCCTTTTGAAATGCACTGGACACAGGAAGTGCTGGGGGGCTTTCTCTCTCCCTCTCTGTTCTGTCTCCTCCTTTCCTCCTCTTTCTGTGCTTCTCTCCTTGAACGAGCCCTGATTCTCTCACCTGTTTTCTTCTTTCTGTTTTTGTTGTTACGGGAAAACACAACGAATTCATTCACAAACAGATAAGTCAGGCAGGACACAATGAGCCGACAGTGCGCCAGAGAGACAGGACTCCGGAGCGGAACTTACCCCACGCTTTAGGCTCCTGAAGCAGTGGATTTTGGGTTTGGAGATCATGAACTCGTTGAAGCGATGGGAGAGGGGTTCCTTTTGCTGCTTGGGAGACTGGGGGCCGTTGGGAACAGCAGAGGGTGAGGCAGAGGCGGGGGGAGGAGGGGGAGGCTGATGGGGGGATGTTAAGAGGGACACAAGCTACGTGTGAGAGATGCAGCAGTGACAGAGTAAAACCAGAAAAAGAAGATAAGACACAAAACAAAAATAAACATCAAACAGCATTTGAAATCCAAAGCAAGTCAAACACAAACCATTAAATATTTAGGCCATGGTCCAACAGAAAGCAGGAAGGAATGTCAAATGAAGGACAGGATGGAAGGAAGAGGGTTAGTCCGCGGCGCACAGAGGCGAAGCAGAGGCACCGAGGGGAAGCCTGTGCGCGGCTCGCATGCAAACTACAAATGGTTACTCCAAAACCGGCTTAGGGCGGAAGGGGAGATGTGTCTACACCACCTAAACTAACACAGCTTGATGGGAGAAAATGAAAGGCCTTGATGCCAAGGTCTTTCTAGAATTAAACGTGGAGCCGCTTCCGTCTAAGCTTATGCGGAGGGAAACGCTGTCATGCACCTATGTTACCACACTACGGAAAGAAAATGGAGAATGTTCATGGAGACACATGTTAACGGGGATTCAAAACCCAGTTATTGCCCAGGGCCACAGGTTTAATCAGACGTGCTGCTAATGGTTATAGAGGTGGCGTCCTCACCCCCGCGCAGGTACCCAGCAGCCTCGGAGGGGGCTAGGAGTGAAAGGGCAAATGCACAGGGAGAGGGTCAGTAATCTGTTAGTGTGGGTGACACGGTACAAGTGAGAATGCGTCTGAAATAAGACAGCGGGCCATGGCAGCACTACCACCGACAGCAAGGCGGACCGGATCTAAAGTAGCACTCTAGATTTTTGTTTTTTCATTCTGAAACTACAGATTTAATATTTTAATTTTTTTTTAAACCTAAAGTCCAAATCTCCACACTTTAACAAATTCATTTTGCACTGGGTCCAAACCACCAGTACCTTATTTTTCTTGATGAACGGCCATAGCTTTCCTTTGGATTTGCCGCCAAATTTGAGCTCGGGCTTGCCATCTCCTCTGGAATTCGAGAGGCTGTTGTCGGACACGGTGCGTTTCATGGGCTGCGTGTAGTCCTCAAATTCAATGTCTCCGGGGGGCTCAAAACCCGACTTATAAGCTTCTATTACCAGCTGTGAATCCTGAAATCAAACCACAGACACATCAGCCACGCACAACAGTCCCACCCGGGAACCCCGGCGCCCTCATACGACGGGATCTACAGAAACTGCGCTCCATCTCAGACTTCCTGACACTTCTCCACCCTGGAGGAGCAAACCGGGTTAAAAACTACATTGTGAAAAGCAGGGGAAAAAAAAATAAAGGAAAGAAATAAATCCACGGGCCATGATTATGCAATTCCCTCGATAAACAGAGTAACAGAAAAACCTGGTTCCGGCAGACGCTCTGGAAGCGATTCAGCATGCGCTGGCCAAGGCTGGAAGAGACCGTCTCGTTTCTCAGGTCACTGGGTTCAAAGACACTGATCTAGAGCCTGGTGTTCCCTGGTGTAGATATTCGCCCACTAGAACACGAGCCCTCTTCTGTGACCTCTCTACTGCATTCCCAGCACCCGATGGTCCCAGGGGATCCCGGGGGGCAACAGGTGTTTGCTGAATAAATCAATGAACCGAACGTACACTCCACGGCGTGGAACTGTGGGTTCAGCAACTTCCCAGGGAGCCCAGAGCCAGACGGCGGAGACACAGTGTAAAGAAGTCACAGCCCAAGCGTCTTGAGCACCGTGCTATAGATGGATGGACTGGCAGATAATGACAGGTGGCAACCCAACTCCGTGACCTTCTGATTTTTTAAGGAAAGATAACAAGGGTGAGCTCGGGTTCTTAATGAGATGGGTTCAGCTGGCCATCGCTCTTCTAGCTTATCCTTAAAGTGCAGGTGAGTCGCGCTCCTGACAGACTTCCAACCAGTCACCTGCCTTCTCAGTCCTAAGAGCTGACTGGGCACACTGTCCCCGGACAACAGGCTTCACTGCTTGGCCTCCTGAACAGCAAGAGGTAGCTGTGTGACTAAGTTTGGCCTCTGAGACAGAGGCAGAAGTGCACTGTGTGATCTTAGGAATTCTTCTTAAGGCAGTGGCATGAGCCTGTCTCTGGATTCTGTTTTCTGAAATTTGGATGTGATGGCTGGAGCTCCAGGTGCCATACTGGACCATCAGGTAGAAGGTCACATCATTGTGAGCACAACAGCAAAACTGGGAGCTTTGCATCCTCTGATCCCATCTAAGTAATTATTAAAGTGTTTCCTCCAACTGCAACATCACTTCCTGATAAAGTACCTGTCCCCTAGTCCTGTGCCGGTGCTTCCTACCATTCTTTCCTACTTCATCTCTCCCAAAATGCTTGTCGTGTTTACAGTTCCACACATGTTCTCACTTACAGCAGTGCCTGGCACTTGTTAGAAATAAACAGAAGGCAGTGGCGGGCTTCAGAGCAAAGAGCACAGGCTGGGGGGGTCTAATGGACACATTTTGAAAGGGACCTGGGCAAGACTGTAACCACCTTGGGCTCAGGGTTCTTCTCAGTAGGTCAAGCTGGGGACGACAGGCATGGAATAAGGCAGGGGTTCAGTGACACTCAGTGAACCATGTTATAAAAGCACCACGGAGCCAGGCGCAGTGGTCCACACCCACTATCATCCCAGTGATCGAGGAGGCTGAGGAGGAAGGACCCCGAGTTCGAGGACAGCCTCAGCAACTCGGCAGGACCCGATCTCAATATAAAACATTGGCCTAGGGCTGGGGATGTGGCTCAGTGGCCGAGCACTTATTTAGCATGTGCAAGGCCCTGGGTCCGTCCCAGCATGCACTAAAAACATGTAGACAGGACCCTTGGATTTAGCAACAAGAACATGAGAAATGATTCTTAGTGACGCGGTGGAAAAAGAGGCTCCTATAATGGGGGAAAATTCTAGAATCCAGTGGTGGCTCATCATTTCCCAGATAAAACTAAGCAAGGAACACATCACTCAGACAGACTCTGGCAAAACCTTGGCTGAGGGAAGTCTCCCAGCTCCTAAGAGGAGACCTTAACATCAGGTTCCTTAGATCTTCACCGCTGCCAGATGCCTGTGAGGAGCCAGACCCACAGAGGGCGTCCATGGTGGAAGGCAGTGCTTCCCGGCTCCACTGCGCCCTCACCCTTTGAAAGACCCCCGGACGTTATTCCCTGATGATTACTGAGATGTTCACAGGGTGATCACAGGAAGCCTCATGAAGAGTATTTTTTTTTTAATAGATAAAACCATCAAAGAAAGGTTCAGCTTGGAGGGACAGTCGCATCACATCTGGGGAAACGCCTTGGCACGCGCAGTGGGGGCACCAGTTATTTAGGAGCACCGACAACTTTTCCCTAAGAATTCAGCTGCTGTCGTGGAAGGAGGAGCATCAGACTCACTGTATTAACAAAAGGGAGACGGAGAAACCCTGAATCACGACAAGACAGAGAAGAAACTCCACCCACCGCCGGGGAGCCCTCTCCCACCGACTGACGGGTCCCAGGTCAATGTTCCTAATGAGAGGATCTTGCCTCCCAGGGGAGGCCTAACTATGTCCCTTGTCACAGCTGGGGGACCACCACTGGCATCTGGTGCCAAGTACCCTGACAGCCCCCACAAATGCCACTTACAGATTTTCTCAGCCAAATGACAAGAAAATACTTCGACTTAATGCTGTAATGTCACCACCGTCAATTCACCATGACAATGTGTTTTCTGCAAAAAGGATCAGAGCCCGGTCCATGCCACGGAGGGGCCACCTCGACAGCTCCCCGGGAGGGCTGCTGTGGGAGAGGCCTGGCCACAGAGGAGGTGGCCCTGGCAGATGGAGGGGCCCTGTAGCGGAACCACAGCATGTCACTGTGAACAAGCCCAAAGCCCACTGCTTACGCTCTTCTGGTTGATGGCCTCGGCCGCCTTCACTATCCCGTCCAAGCACTTGCCGATGATGGGGATCACCTGCCGGTCCACCTCGGCGTACGTCTTCATGGACTCCCCGATCCTCACGATCCGCCTTTCCTCCATCTCTTGGATTTTCTGCAACGTCAGAGTGTGTTTTTTTTTAAAAAAAAAAAAAAAAACAAAACCTCGGTCCCTGAGATTCAGGGAAGTTGTTTGGGGCAACACTGTTACCTAAAATAAATCCTCTAGGGGAAAGGCCTGGAGGTCATATGTACTGTGCCTCTATACTAGCCGGCTGTATACACACCTGATAAACTGTTAGGCGGCCAAGTGTGTACTTCGCACAATTCCATTCCATTTCAGCAAGAGCCCGTCGTGGTAGTTAATTATTAACATCATTTGGTAACACACTTCAAACGCCTTCTCCATTTTTTTTTTTTTTTTAGTACTGGGGATTGAACCCAGGGGCACTTGATCACTGAGCCACATCCCCAGCCCTTTGTCATCTAGAGGCAGGGTGTCACTGAGCCGCTTCGGGCCTCACTGAGTTGCTGAGGCTGGCTTTCAACTCGTGATCCTCCTGCCTCAGCCTCCCGAGGCGCTAGGATTACAGGTGGGTGCCACCATGCCTGACACGTCTTCTGCATCTTTGATCCCCTATTTTACTCTAGACCAAGAAAAGCTCAGCCCGTGGCTGTCTCAGTGTAACACAGGCTGGAGTAGAACTAGTGTCCCTTCCTTCTGCCATCCGGGGTTCTCGTGTGCTGTGGGTGTAGATGCCAACAAGCAAGGCTTATGTTTTCCTACATCTAGGTTTGAAGTCATGAAAGATTCCCCAAATGGAAGAGCATGTACATATCTTTTCTGATATGTGTGTGTGTGTGTGTGTGTGTGTGAGAGAGAGAGAGAGAGAGAAAGAGAGAGAGAGAGAGAGAGAGAGAGAGAGAGAGAGAGACATTAGGGCTAAGTGCCTGCTCTGCCAACACCTTCCCACTGAACCACACCCTGCCTTCTCTCCTCACTTTTGATAACCTAAAGTAGCCAAAAGAAAACAATCAAAAGGAAAGAATTGTTACTGATTCAAATCCTACAAGTGTGTGGATGTACGCTGTTTTCTTAAGTTGGCATTTTTTGTAGGTAGAATGGTTCTTATAGTAAAGAACTAAAATGGTCCTTTTAGTTAAGACTGGCACACAAGCACGCGCACTCGCGTGTACACACACACACACACACACACACACCAACTGTAGGCACAAAGGGGGTTGGCCAAGGCAACTCGTTAGTCTTGAGAGTAATATGACATCTCCTTGCCAGGGCCAGTGGTGCATGCCTGTAACCCAAGTGGCTTTGGGGACGTGGAGGGCGAAGGCAGAAGAATCACAAGTTTGAGGTCAGCCTCAGCAACTTAGCAAGGCCTTGAGCAAGCTAGTGAGACCCTGTCTCAAAATAAAATACAAGAAGGGCTGGGAACATGGCTCGGTGGTTAAGCGCCCCTCAGTTCAATTCCTGGCACCAAAACAAATAATTAAAAATAAATTACATCTCGTTCTTATTGCTGGCCAATGCTTGACCTATGATTCTAAAATTGACTCACTGGACATCAAATTACAGAAACACTTAGACCACAAGCCCAGCGGTCCGATTCCAAGGCGACACGTTTGCACCCAGAGCACGCGAGACGCAGGAGGTCCTGAGGCCCCACCTGGAAGATGCTGGGGATGTGGGTGTGGTAGTACTCGTGCTGCTCCTGGTTGAACTTCTGAAGGCTCGACGAGTAGTCTGCCTTGCTGTCCTCTGCCATCTGGTGACGTATCTGAGCTTGCTGCCGCGCCTGAGGGCCAAAATGAGGACACACGTTTATGCATTAAAAAGAAGGAAAAAGACCTTGAACTGCACACCGCAGCCGAAGTCACCCCAAGTGGCTGGATTTCTCAAGTGCTGTTTTTTTTTTTTTTTTTTTTAAATCTTGAACATGAATCTACTTTAGGTGAATTGCATGCACCCCAGTGTCACAGACCCCACTCCGTGGCTCACCGTGGCTCGCAGGTGCAGGTTTGACCAGTGCTCCCTCCCTATGGTCTGCTTTTGGGCCAGTTCTCGTTTTCAGGTCACCCGGGTGACTCCTGTGGGAACCTCGGCTCACGTGTGTGTGTATAGACCTCAAATGTGCATTTGTTTTAAATTTTGGAGGAGGGGAGCAGGAACCCCTACATTAGAGTCTAATTCCCACAGGTTTCATGAACTAAGAAAGCATGGGAACCTCCGAGACTGCGGACCCGAAAATGCTTCACCTGTTTTCAGTGCCTACGTTCAAGAAGCAATAATAACGCACCTTGTTCTGCTTTCTACGGCTTTTCTTGGGTGGGGGTGTGCTAGTTTGTGTTTTATCATTTTAATTCTCCAAAAAAAATTAATAGGACACTTGATAAGTGTGAACCGGGTGCGGTGCCTCATGCCCCTGGTCCCGGCGACGCAGGGCTGAGCAGGTGGGTGGCTGAGCCCAGGAGTTGGAGGTGCCTGGGCAGCACAGGGAGACCCGGGCTCAAGAAACGAACACTCGTTGCTAAAAAGAACCAACAAAAACCAACATATACATCGTCACTCTCTTTCAATCCATATTTTGGTTGATTGCATACTTGTAAAGGAAGGGTAGCCGTTTACAAGTGGCAGAATGGATTCTGGTGTGTGTGATGGGAATGGGACCCGGGACCTCCGGGGCGCCCGGCACTGGCCACCACGGAGCGACACCCCCAGTCCCAGGAGGATTTTAAAGCTCAAACCAGACGGTGTGCCCACCCTAAGGCATCCCCGCACAGGAGCCGTGATACTCCTAACCCCCCTGCGACGCACGCAGCCTTTAGAGGTGATTTGCTAACACCATCCCGTGACACTGACCCAATCCGGGGTCCCCTGGCAGAAGCCCACCCCCTGCCTGAAGGAGCCCGGCTGGGCTGGGCCTGGCGGGGGGCCTGGCGAGCTCTCTCTGGGCCAAACGCAGCAGGAGAGGCTCTGCTCCAGCACGGCTGCTGTCTGCCTGTTTTAATTTTGTTTCACTGAACAAATACAACAGAGGATTCAGACCGAGAGTGAAAGAAAGCACACACAAAGGAGGTTCAGACGTGAACGCACAGAGGAAGCGCTCAAGCCGTCGGCCCCACTTTCTGTGTGACGCAGGCACCACCGGCTCAGGCGCCCTCCCCTGGGGGGACCTGGAGCCCACTTCCACCAGGCAGTCCCCGTCTGCAGACCGCAGAGAGCCAAGGTGGCGATTCACAGTTACTTCCTTTATCTTCTTCCCTCTTCAGACATCACACTTCTTGAATGAAGGTGACAGTGACAATGTTTCCCATCAGTTTCCTTATTATCTGGGGCATTTGGTTGGTGAGGCCAGAGGGCCTCTCACTTTTATCGACTTCTCATTCTTGGCTTGTTCCTACTCTTTGTTGGTGGCCTGTGACTCCCTTCCTGGCCATATGCTGTGGCTTCCGTTCCTACTCGTCTACCAGTAATGGAAGAATCGAGGCCCCAAATGCTCATCTCCACCTACCTCCAAACCCCCACCCGGGTGCGCGGTGGCTCCTCCGTTGAAACAACAGCTTCCCCTCTGTGAATGCCATCTGGCCCTTTACAAAAAGCACTTTTAACTCCTTCAACGACCTTTGGTTTCATCATTTATCATTTTGCTCCGAATATTAAAAAAACAAAACAAAAAAAACAAGGGAATTCCCACCCAGACCTCAAACTTCTAAAACCCTCTCCGGCTCCTTCCACACCTTCCTCAGAAAGCCCCAGAAACTCCACAGGGGAGTCTCCTCCCCTCTTCTGTAAGGAACAGGGCGACTGAGGAGAGAAGCGAGTCCCGCTTAGTTTGGAGAAGTGATTCTCCTTTGTGGAATTTTACAACAGCCCAAGTTCTGGAAGAGACTCAGGATATCATTGTATATGATAGGTATAAGTGTACACAAGCGCACACGCACACGCGCACACACACACACACACACACTTGAGCAGACTGTAGCTCCCTGGTGATAAACCCACTGTGGCTGCCTGGCATATTTTCCTGAGCGCCGACCAGAGGTCCTTGGCACCGTGTGGGTGGGGATGACTCTGCTCTCCTCCTCCTGGCCCCCCACTAGCGGTCAGCTTCCCTGTGTAATTGCTTTGTAAGCTCCTTAGCTCTCAGGAGTTTCTCAGTGCCCTTTACCCAGCCTGCACCCAGCAACCCTGAAACATGACTGGGGACCCCGAGGTGGGAACTGCAGAGGACTCTGGGTAAAGAACAGCAGGTCACACTCCAGCCTGGAGGGTCAGCACAGGAGAAAACACACCTTGGGCACAGCGTCGGCCCACCTTTTATGTGACAAACTCTCTCTGGGACTCTTTCTCCACTGCGAAGGCTGGGACATAAGATTACAAAAGCCCCCGTTTCTACAGACTTGCCTGCTCACTCTCCCTCCAAGCCCGGGGGACTGCTTCAGCAGAGCCCTGATCTGCGCAGAATTCCACAAAGCCACCGAGGAGGAGTGGCCGTCTTGCTCCGCCCCCGCCCCCCCCCCAGCTGCTTTGCATTAACATCCAGCTCTGAGCCTTGGGCCTAGGAATGTGCTTGCTATTTATTGTTCTCCCCAAGCTAAAGAAAATCTATTTTTGTTTAGTAAGCTTTTCTGTTTATTCTACAGTGGAATTTCAAAGTCTCCAAAACTAGTGTTGAGCCACTCAGTCATTATTACAAACATATTTTAGAAATTATTTTTGAGGGCTGGGGCTGTAGCTCAGTGGCAGAGAGTCTGCATGTGGAAGGCACAGGGTTCGATCCTCAGTACCACATAAAAGTAAAATAAAGATATTGTGTCCACCTACAACTAAAAAAGTTTTTTTTTTAAAAAAATCATCTTTGAAAGTACTTTCAAAAATGCATCTGGATTGGGCTGGGGTTGTGGCTCAGGGTTAGAGTCCTCACCTAGCAGGTCTGAGGCCCTGGATTTGATTCTCAGCACTACATAAAAATAAATAAAGGTATGTGTCCATCTACAATCAAAAAATAATTATTTAAAAAAAATTTTTAGATGCATCTGGAGTAACTGTGGAGTCACTTGATTTTACAGACTGCAGCTCCCAAAGTCTGAGGCTAAATGGAGATTACAAGCCTCTCTGTGGCTCACCTCTTTGTAAATTGGTCTAAAAATAGCAACTATTATCTCAAAGAGATACAGTATTTCCATTCTAAACCACAGCATAGGTTATTTCTTTAAGCAAAATTTCCCATTCTAAAAATAAGAAGTGCTGCCTCTTTGAAGACACCAGGACAGCCGTGTACTTGGGGTTGGTGAGTTGGTTCTGCAGTTTTTTTAAAAAAATCTTGGAATTTAGAGATAACATTCTAAAAAGTCCAGAAGGCCTGCAGTTGCCTGTGAGTGTAAGTCACAGACATCTCCGAGTGAGATTCTGACCCCTTCTGATGTCCATCAGGAAGACTGAATTTAAACTTTACACTCTCTTTGACAACCCCCAGGAATCTCCCCAGACACGTCCAGACAGACCTAAGTGTGCACTAGCGGTGCGACGCACTTCTTGGTGATTCTTAACACAGGTGGCATTAAAACTGACTGCCTGAAAGGCCACAGGAGTGACTGCTGAATAGAAACCCCACTGCAGCCCAAGACGCCCCGTCCCAATGAGTTGGTCGTGATCCACTTAGTTAGCTAATTTTAGATTTTTAGTGTGGCCAAAATGTGTAGTTATTTCCTGTTTAATTCAATATGACTCTTTCTTTAGTAATTCAAAATATTAAGGAGAAAAATAACTGCTGTCTCAGTCTCAGGGATCATGAACAGAGAATCGGGGTGCACAAAGAAACCTGCTCACGGGCTGGGGATGTGGCTCAAGCGGTAGCGCGCTTGCCTGGCATGCGTGCGGCCCGGGTTCGATCCTCAGCACCACATACAAACAAAGATGTTGTGTCCATCGAAAACTAAAAAATAAATATTAAAAAAAAAAAAGAAAGAAAAGAAATATTAAAAAAAAAAAAAAAGAAACCTGCTCACTTTCACGTGGGAAACACAGCAGGTCTGCTTACAAAGGTGTGCCCCTGGGCGCTGTTCACAACTGCCCACGGCTTTTGATCTTATAACAAAACGAGCACATATGGACTGGCTCCATTTATATATTGACTGAACGTGTAAATAGTGAGACTGAATACTGAGGGAGGTGGCGGACCCCTGAGATCCCCCAACTTGGGAGGCTGAGGTGGGAGCATCTCTGCACCCAGGAGTTTGAGACCAGCCTGGGCAACAGGCTGTGCCCCCAAACCCTCATGAATACACTAGATTCTCCAGGATTTGTCAATGATTAGGAGTCACACTGATTTTTTTTTTCAAAGAGAGAGAGAGAATTTTAATATTTATTTTTTCTTAGTTTTCACGCGGATACAACATCTTTGTTGGTATGTGGTGCTGAGGATCGAACCCGGGCCGCATGCATGCCAGGGAAGCGCGCTACCGCTTGAGCCACATCCCCAGCCCAGGAGTCACACTGATTTTACCCTAGTCTTTGACCCAGCAGTTCTACTTCTGGGAATTTATCTTACTGAAATGACTTTAAGTGGGCACCAAAGCTACCCACCATCACGAGGTTTATGAGAACTAATGATTTTAAATAATAATCAGAAACCAATGCCAGCAATTTGATTGGTTAAATAATACGATGGGCTAATGTGTAGCCTATTTAAAAATATAAAAGAGGGATGGGGCTGGGGCTTGGTGGTAGAGCGCTTGCCTAGCACATGGGAGGCACTGGGTTCGATCCTCAGCACCACGAAAAGATAAATAAATAACAATCATTCCTGAAAAGAGTGATTAAGGAAGATTTTACTTTGCCAAAAAGATGGGTAAAAGATACAAATTCTAAAGCTAAAGGCCAGAAACAGTCAAAGGACAAGGAAGCCTGGCCTGCCTTTGTGGTTCAGTTAAAAAAAAGAAAAGAAAGAAAGAAAAGAGAAGCTTTGAAAAGCTCATATAGTAGGAGGGATGCTAATAAAGAGAGGAAAGAAAAAGCTCTTTGTTCAGAGCAATGTTGTTGTGTGATAAATGGCATTGTTTAAATTTCCAGCAAACTGTTACATCTAGAATACATTTTCAAGTTCAAAACTAAGAATGCATTTAAAAATTCCTGTTCAGCTAGAGTGCTGGCAGTTTGTGTTGGAGACTTCCAGACCAGGAGCTTGCCAAAACAATGAGTCTGTCTTTGATAAATTATAAGGGCAGCTAAAATACAAAACAGAGAAAAACTTCAAAATAAGTTAACCAAAGAAATGTGCTTAAAATATTCCAGCAATTTCCTGGTTTTTTTTCTTTTTCTTTTTTTTTTTTTAAGTCTTCCAACTTTCTATCCCAGTATTGTAGGATACTTTGGAGCAATCACCGAAATAGGAGAAGAGAGAGAGATAGCAAGTGAGACCAGCATCTCAATCCCCCAGGGGCCATTCACTTGCTAAACAGGGCTAAGAAAAGGCCTCTGTCTCTCTGTACCCTGGTTGCCCAATTTGAAAAGCAGAACTTTCAAGATCTATGTGCTCAAGGTGAGTGGCAATTTTGCTTGCTGCAAAAGCTTAGGCTGACACTCGGTGAGGTTGGCATAGCCCCAAGGTGGGCTCCGGGACCTTGGTGGGGCAGAAATCACTCTCCAAGACCTCACCTGCGCCCCAGTTTCTCCTTCTGATAGGTTTGTAATTGATACCTTTTCCACCTCTCCTTCTCTCCTTAATAACCCCAGACCATAATACTCACAAGGGTTCATAAACACATAGCTCAAGATAACAGGCTGGATATTCTGGCTGAAGCCTCCCCGCCGCTGCCCCCCTGTGATGCTGGGCATTGAACTCGGGGCCTTGTGCCTGCAAGGCAAGCACTCTATCAACAGAGCTATGTCCCCAGCCCATTCTGGCTAAAACTTAATGTCCACATGATCACCATTCTCTGTTGCTGGGGTTAATAAAATTACATATGTAATTATATTAACAATTAAATCATACTTGTAATAATAAAATATGCAATTACATTACTACTTATATGTTACTATAATTATACAGATATAATTCCCAGACATCATGTAAAAGAACAGAAATACTCAAATCACTTTGTAAATGCAGTTCTAGACAAGATATGTTCCTTAGGACAACAAGAAGATTATTTGTGTTATATAACTCAGGGGAAAAATATGAAAATGCCATAATTCTCTTTCTGAAGGTATCTGGTGATAGGTTAGCAGCCATTCACCCTTAGTGTCCAAGTCACAAGTAGATGTTTAATCAAAAACATGTTTAGCCAGGCACAGTGGCGCGTGCCGGTAATCCCAGAGACTCTAGAGGCTGTCGCTGGAGGATCCCAAGTTTGAGGCCAGCCTCAGCCATTTAGTGAGACCCTACCTCAAAAATAAAAAAATAAAAAGCCGGACATGGTGGTGCACACCTATAATACCAATGGCTCAGGAGGCTGAGGCAGGAAGATCACAAGTTCAAAGCCAGCCTCAACAACTTGGTGAAGCCCTAAGCAACTCCGTAAGGCCCTGACTCTAAATAAAATATTTTAAAAAAGGGCTGGGGATGTGGCTCAAAAACATTCAATACTAAAAATCTCACTCGTTTTTTCAGTAATGTACTGTCAATGACACCAGGATGCAGGAGTGCGAGCCTTCTTCTATTTTATCCTCAGTGTATTTTATCTGATTCTCTAAGCTGGACGATGCCTAGCAAAGCTCCTAGTGACCATAAAAACGGCCAGGAAGCTTTTTTGGGTCTCAGGCTCTGGAGTGGAGCGGGGAAGTGTCCTCCTGTGCACAAGGCCTCATGCCTGTGCATGCTACACAGATGGCCCAGCATGTCCATGCCAAGAAATTAGCATATACATGAGTTCCAGGTGGTCTGGCAGAAACAAAATAAAACCTTGCTGAGGGGATACTTCCACAACCCTGAACCTGATGGGACTCCCAGGTAAAATATCATCTCCTGTTGAAGATAGGCTCATACAAAAAAAAAAGAAGAAGAAAAGAAAAGAAAAAGAAAATAATAATGCACAGGGAGTACTGACCCAACAGAGAGAACACGATCACCAGGAGAATCTGAACCAACAGGACAGTTTGAAAGGAATTATAAAACAAGAACATTTAAAAAAAAGAACAAAATAAAAGACCCAAGAGAAACAAGAAAATAAGATATTATAAAGATTGGGCATATCTGAAAACAGTGAAACTTCTAGAAACGAAAAACATAGTTGTTGGAAAAACAATTTGAGACAAGAGTCTCTGTGTTGCCCAGGTCAGCCTCCAACTCCTGGGCTCAAGCGACCCTCCTGCCTTGGCCTTCTTAATAGCTGGGGTTACAGGTGTATATTGCCGTGCCTGGCTCAGCAGTCGAAATGTAAAAACTCAATAGATAACCATCTAATACGGATCTCAGAACGAACAATTTGAGAAAATAAAATTGAGAGTAATTTTGGAGAGTTAAAATATTCTGAAATTTTCCTATACTTATGAGAGGAATACATATTCAAGGAATCCTAAGCAGAGTAAATTAAAAACAAAAAGTCTGTACTTTGAAATGCCACTGCGATGCCACAGAACATCAAAGGCAAATATAAGTGCTTCATAGTAAAAGAACAAAGTCCAATGTCCACAACGGAGTGCCATTAAGTGGACAGCCAACTTCCCAAGAGGGACAACTGACAATGGAAGATAATGAAATCATAATTTTCAAATTATAATTTTATTTAGAGAAAATAATTGTCAGCCTAGAATGTGATACCTAGCTAAACTATCTCATTAGCATAAAAACAAAATAAAGTGAGTTCCCACAAGTAAATACAATTTACCACTCACAATACTTCATGTAAAAAAAAAAAAAAATTAAGACTCTCACTCAAGAAGGAAACTTAACTCACAAAGGAGTAATAATGCCAGAAGTACCCTGGCCCTGCGTTATCACAAGGCTATCTGCCACTGTGTGGACAGATGGTGGACAGTTAACCCCTTGAGAGCCAACCTGGGCCTCCTCATCCAGCTCAGTACTCACTTCTCCTTACTGGACTCTGACCTGAGGCGTGTGCTGATTAATCCGCCAGTTTCCCTGTGTCTAGCTCACTAATGGCTGTCACCCGCCTGGTTCTGCAGGCAAGAGCAGGGCTGGTGGCAGCTCGTGGAGCAGAACCAGCAGTAAAGCCCTGTGGGAAGTGGAAGAGCAATGAACCTGAGGCACAGAAACATTTCTGCCACATGCAGAGGGGCCACGTTAGGGAACGTAATGGAACATTCCATAACCCCGCCCTTGGTATGGATAAAGGGATACGAGAACACGGGGGTGAGCTCACACCTTGGGAAACAGAGGGCCCGGTGCCAGTGTGCTTTCTGAGGGACAGGCGCTTCATCCAGGTCAATCATCCTCCCGTTGGGCTTCGGATACCCTTCACAAGGGCTCCATCTCACCTCTGCAGGTAGACCCACCAGGCCCCGCTGGACCTGCAGGAGGTCCCCGCCGTCCACCTCCCTCGGCCCTGGGAGGACCCCCCTCCGCCAGCTGCCCGCTCTCTGTTCGACCTTCTCCACTTTTACTTGTCCTTCACGTTCAAGGCCCAGTTCCCCCGGGCTTCTTCCACCGTCCTTCATCTACACAGACCGTGTCGGATGAGAATCCACGAGCCACTTTGTGCCACTGGGTGTTTCCTGGGCCTAGGACCAAGCAATTTCATCTATGATGCACTTCTTTTAAAAAAATGATATTTTTTTCCTGCGCTGGAGACTGAGCCCAGGGAAGTGCTCTCCCTCTGAGCTACATCCCAGCCCTTCGTGAAGCTGCTCCGTCAGATAGGGCCTTGCTAAGCTGCCCGGCTTGCCTGGGACTTGCCATCTGCGGGGATGACGGGTGTGTGCGACCGGCTTGGTGATCTTTTTAACTGCGATTGCTCAGATCACATTCACCACCTGATTTGCAGGGGACACGAGATTTTCCCCAGGTGACTCAGTGTTCCCCATCTCTCCATCGCGTCATTGCTTGCTGACTGGGGTCCTCACACAACGTACCTGCTATAATCCTGCTGAAGTTATGCACAGTGCAAACAAAGAAAATTCTTGCTGAAGGCCTAGAATGTCCCAAAATGTACTCAACTGATTACCAGTAGATCAAAGGGGAAAAACAAGGACAGAGAAGCCGGAAGTAGTCCAAGAAGGACCCAAAATACAGATGGTGAGTACATGGTCGACAAGGACCCGCAGCCCAAAAACAGTCCACCCCCTCACACACCTCACGTACCCCGAAACCTCAGGCCTTGGGGTGCGCGGCCATGTTCCTAGATGAGGGACTGGGAAACAGGCTCAGAGATGGGGTCAAGGACCTCAGGTGGCACCATTCATAGGGGGAGAAACCAGGCTCAATCCCACTGCTATGCGATAACTAGGATGGGAATAAGCTGGTGGCCAGCCCAGACCACTTGCTGTCAGAGAAAAGTGAAAGACTTTATCAAATGAGTCACCGTAGAAAGCCTTACACCAGCTGGGGACAGTACGTGAGGGCTCAGAGCTCAAGCCACACACACAGACACACACAGAGACCCACACAGAAACCTCACTCCCAGCCGCGGATGGAGGCTTGAGAATGACTTATGGTCTCCCTCTGCGGCCTTGGTATTTCTGCACACTGACAGACAAGCTTGTCAGCAAGCGAACTTTCGGCGGGGAACAGCCTCTCCACAGATGCGACTGTTCACGGGATAAACAAACAACAGTGTCTCTTCTAGAGGCTCTTGAATTCAACGTTGCTCCACTTACAAAAAAAAATACTGAGAGCAACGATACCCTTTTTTTTTTTTAATATATATATTCTCTTCTTAATTCTAACCACTTTTCACTTGTTGTAAATGAAAAGCACTTTTAACTTTTTAACTTTCAAAGATTAAGCTGCTGTGGTTGCAAAATTTATTTCCTGCGTTCATACGAACCACTTCCTCTTTTGTTTTCTAAATTGTTACAGTGAACAAATCCCTTCAGAGAATTAGTCAGACATTTTATATAAAACAGAAATTTGGGGGAAGCACTAAAGATATTCCCATGTTCAATAAAGACGTCAACCTAGCAGTTACAGCAAGCCAACAACACAAAATTGAAGAGTACAATTCCATATACGTACAAGAACTGAAGTAGACATCTTGCTGGAGACCGTTTCCCCAAATGGTAAAAAAATTTAACACTGTGCTGTTCAGCTGGCTCCCGCTTGAGAAGAACCCGTTCTTCCTGCCTGGGCTTCAGTCCCCGAAGCTGATCCCGAGGGAAGGTAACCTCCTAAGTACTGCACCCATCTGTCCTGAGATGATTATCTGACCGTCAGTAATCCCTCAAACCAGAGGCCATCTTTCTTGCCTCACACTGGCATAGATTCTGCATCCTTTATTTTTCTCTTTAAAAGTATTCGATTAAAAAAAAATGTATTCGATTAAATAATCCATCACACATAAAAAAGTACCTGTACATTTTATTCTGATTATGGGGCTTGGGTGTAACTCCGTGGCCCACTGTGTATCACCCTGTGAGAGACCCTCAGTTCCATCTCCAGCACCAAAACCAAACCCAAACAAAAAGGTCTGAGGTCTTCATTTTTTTATCTTAGAATTCTACCTTTATCCCCCAGGGACTGGGGACTATCATTCTACTTCCCAACAGGGAACCCTACAGAGAATCTAAAAATCTAACCATGGTCAGAACCAAGGACTTGAACAAGTCCTAATATCACACAAAAACAGGATGTCCACTCCCAGGGAAATTGATACACTCGTTTGTGCTCATGGTCAGGGTTTTAATGTAACTTTTAAAACATTTCCTCAAATTCGTTTATATAACAAAAAGTCAAGGTTAAGCCAGGAAAATAAAAAAGTCAACCTCTCACATCGGAGTCTCCTGGCTAGTTAACTCTCAGGATCACGTGAATCCCAGTCGAGAAGCCACATGAACTTTTCGTGGCCAAAACTGGCCATGAATTGCGATACCTGCCATAGAGGAACCACACACTTCAAGTAAAACCGAAGCTACCAGAAAAGGAAGAAATGGACTCGGGAGTTTCAGAAAACACAACTTGAAGTCAACTAACAATTTCTGCAGCTGCCGTCACCACGCACTGGCTGCACTTTCCGTTAGACAATATCCTATTTTGCGTTTAGAAATTATGTAAGAGCAGCAGTCACGAGGCAGGGCAAATCGGAGAAAGGGTCATTCATTGCCCGTCGTGGATGAACCCAGTTTAATGCATGCGTTTAGAAAACACTGTTCTCTCTGTTCGGAAATATTATTTCACATTCCATTCATTTTGATAACCTTTTCCTTTCTCATCCCAACTAGCCAGCTGCGGCACCGTCAGAACACACAGACGAGGGGCTGCCTCTCCTCCCGGCTTGACCGGCACCGCCTCAAGCAGAGTGAAGGACAAACTCTGACCTCAAAGTCCCTGTCACCAGATGCCACTCAGGAGTTGTGCAAGGGGCAAACAGGAAAGTTCCCGCACGGCAAACTAAGCATTAGGGAGGAAATAAGAGGCAAGTTCTTTAAAGGAAAGAATTGTGTGATCATCCCATAAAAATATTAGAAAGCAAAAAAATAAATAAAACATTTAAACACACCCACAGAATTGTGTGATCCTAAGTTGGCATGTCTGCCACCCCCATCCCTTGCCAGCAGACAGCATTACAAGTGAAGGGCTGACCATGACCCAACGCCTGACCACTTAGGAATTCCATCAAGTAAGAATTAGGGTCAGGGATGGAGCTCAGAGGTAGAACGCCTGCCCAGCACATGGGAGGTCCTGGATTCAATCCCAGCACCACACACAAAAGACAATTAGATCAATAAGTCATGATTCATAAGAATTTCATAAAAAAAAAAAAAAAAGAGCCAGGCAGGGTGGCACCTGCCTGTAATTCCAGTGACTCAGAAGGCCAAAACAGGAGGATTGCAAGTTTACAGCCAGCCTTGGCAACCGAGTGAGACCCTGCCTCAAAATAAAAATAAAAAGGGCTGGGGTCTCGGTTCAGTGGTTAAGTGCCCCTGGGTTTGACCCCTGGGGACGGAGGGAGAGTCAGAAGGTCACACTCCAAGGGGTGAGGGTATTTACCTCTAAAAGAGCCTGGCATGGCAAAGAATGCTTTAGCTTACAGTGTTTTAATTGTTTACGGGAGACATATTTGAGTAAGAACAGGCACGGTTTGTTTTTCCATGTTTCTGGTAATCAATCCTTTGACTTGTCAACATCACAAACTGGGTAGCGAGGACTTTCTTTCCCATCTGGTTATCAGGGGTGCGGTGGGGTGGGGGTGAAGAGTCTGTTTTTATCTTCAGGTTCAGCGCCTGGGTCTTGAGCCACAAGATGACCTGTTCCAACACGTATTGGTTCCTTCGCAAACCCAGATTAACTAACTCCAAATTCTCAAGTCCTTTGAAGTCTTCAGACTCAAAACTCTGTCAGCGGCATCGTGGCAAAGGAAAAGGGATTCACTGTTCCCTAAGTTTTTATTGACAATAAAACCCCTAATTTAGGCTTTTTCCCTCCCTTACTGTTCCTCTAAGGAACATGGTATCCTCAGGATACCCAGATATGGACTCGTGCCCAGAGATAAGATCTGGCAAGAGAACACTGCACATCTGGCCACACTGGCACCCAACCCAGAAGGAAAGCAGCCCATGCCATGGGGTGGATGCGGGCTCAGTGGGTGGTTTGGACATAGTGCTTATGACCTGCGGGTCCGCAAGAGGGATGCTCACCTCTTCAGAAAGAGAAGAAAAATCAGCACACACACCCGGATCTGAAATAGCACACACACAGGGCGTACTCTGCACATAAAATCACAGGAGGCAACAGTTCAGCAGTACTGACCACCGTCCCCCAGCGCTGGCCACCATCCTCAGCGCCGCGTGGCTGACTGCAGGAGGAGGAGGACGGCCATGCCCTGCACAATGACAATTCAGTCACTTGTGGAAACCCTAGGAGACATCTGTGTCTGATGCTAAGGCCATCAGAAATCACAGGAACAGGGGATAAGAACCGAAACGCCGCCTCTGTTTGGCCTGACACTGACATAAGCTTCCTAAGCAATGAAGGAAAACACAGATGCGACAGTCACACTGTTGCCCAATTTGGGAAATTACTGTGTTTCAAGACAGAAAGCAAAATCACTTTAAAACGTCAGTGTTTACAGACTGTTCCATCCGCTCCTGTGTGTGCGATGCGGAGACGAACTAAGCTGTGGCCTCCGTGGGGAGGAGGTAAGCGCTACTCGTAAAAATAGCAAAATGATGCTCTCCATGTAGAAAAAACCCACATCTTTGGAAATATTCAAGTAACTGAGGATAGCAACTCCATCTGTCAGTACGCATCAAAAATCCTAAAACTGGGGCTGGGACTGTGGCTCAGCGGTGGAGCACTCGCCTAGCACGTGCGAGGCCCTGGGTCTGATCCTCAGCACCACATAAAAATAAAAAAATAAAGATACTGTGTCCAACTACAACTAAAAAATAAATAAATGTTAAAGATAAAAACCCTAAAACTGCCTTTGGATCCAGCAACGGCACTTGGTTAACTGCCTTGGATCTGACCCGAAAGGCGGGTGGGGGTTGTGGGGAGGACCTGGAAAAAAAACTGTTGGTGCTGAGGATGGCACCCAGGACCTCAGGCTTGCTGAGCATGTGCTCCGCCACCGGGCTCCATCCCAGCCCTGTCCTGGAAATGGCGGGACCACAGAGGGCCAGAACTCCCAGTGTGTGTGGACCCTGCACATTAAGTTGAAACCTGATTGTCAATAAATTGAAATTTTATGTTGAGATGGATATAGTATTGTGAAAATACCAACCCACAGGGTTGGAACAAAAAGCAGAGAATAAAAAATCAAATCAGTAGTTAGGAACTTTCTCACAAAGAAGTATTATTAAACATTTAGGGAATAATTTCATCTTTCCTTTAGTATTTCAGGAAAAAAGAGGGCTGGGGTTGTGGCTCAGCGGTGGAGCACTCGCCTCACATGTGCGAGGCCCTGGGTTCGATCCTCAGCACCACATAAGAACAAATAAATAAAATAAAAGCTTGGTGTCCAACTACAACTAAAAAAAAAAAAATAATAAAAAAAATAAAGAAAGAGCAACCCTCTAAACTCCTAAGAAAAGCAGAGGAGAACAGACAAGAAATGAAAACCATAGACCAATTTCAAGGAAAACGTCTTAAGTGATGTATTTTTTAAAATTCCGCTTATGTATCAAAAATATACATCATAATCTCATTAAGTTGTCCCAGGAATGCTAATTTGGTTCAATGTAATATACCCGATTAATGTAATTTACTACATTAATGAATTAAAGGAAGAAGAAAAATATTTAATGATATTCAGTACCAAATCAAGCTTAAAAAACAAACCTCTTGGTAAAAGAGGGAAAATACTTTAACCCAACAAAGGATTTACCAAAATCATTCTTTATGGGAAAACCTTGGAGCACCCTCTTTCTAGCCAAGGAGACAAGGAAGTCCCCAGGGACTGCTTCCACCAGACCTGGAGGGGCTCCCCAGCAGCACAGGAAGACACACACCCCAAGGCAAGGGGTCAGGACGGGGGAGTAGGGCTGTCTCTGCAGAAAAACCAAAGCAGAATCACAAAGATCACCTCCCCAACTCCAGCTGGAACATTAACCAGGAGTCCTGCATTCTACTGCCCCGTGAACCAGACAGGGACGAAGGGGAGAGGAAGGGAGTTAAGGAAAGTCTGATTGTGTTTCTATAAAGGTGAAAAGGAGACGGAATTACAGACCTACTCACTGGTGGTCCATCTGCACATGGAGAAACTGTGAGGAAGAGCGAGGAAAGGACTTAGCCCAGATTCAGGACAGAGTTTAGCCCTGGGGTGGGGATCAGGAGGAGGGCAATATCCGGGAGGGGCCATCAAAGCAGCAGCAGCCCAGCTGCCTAAGACAGAGCCTGCGCCAGTAGGTGCGGCTTCTGTACTTCTTTTTTGGTATTGGGGATTGAAACCAGGGGCACTCAACCATTAAGCCACATCCTCAGACCTTTTCAAATAGTTTTATTTAGAGATAGGGTCTTGCTACATTACTTAAGGCTTCACTAAACTTTTGAGGCCAGCCTTGAATTTCCAATCCTCCTGCCTTAGCCTCCTGAGTTGTCAGGATTACAGTTGCACAGCCACTATGCCCAGCTTTTAATATTCTTTACATTGTACATATACAGTATTCATTGTGCTTTGTTTTGTGAAGCTGGGAATTGTATTCAGGGCCTTATGATTGACAGGCAAGTGCTTATCCTCACCCCTCTAGATTTTGGGGTTGGAGGCAGGTTTTTGTACCTGGGATTGAACCCAGAGGTGCTTTGCCACTGAGTCACATCCCCAGCCCTATTTTGTATTTTATTTGGAGACAGTAGTTGCTGAGGCTGGCTTTAAACTCATGATCCTCCTGTCTCAGCCTCCAAGCTGCTGGGATCACAGGCATGTGCCACCCACCTGGTTAAACACCATATCTTGAAGCGAGGAATTTGGCAGAATTGGGCAAATTCTAATTCATGCCATTTTTCAACTAAAGTCATTTCCAACTAATCTCGCAAAAGCAAAGGATGTCTACAAAACCACATGGCTTTCCCCACTGGGAAGTAGGGTCCTGCGGGAACGCAGCTGTTCAACAGGCGGATAGTGTCGAGGCTCTGGGAAACAGGGAAAGGGCTTCCAGGGAAGAAAGGCCTTGGGGCAGAGCAGACCGGTGGCGGCTCAGTGCGCAGGGACCTGAGGCGCAGCCTGGCCTCCAGGGAGGGGCAGCAGCCTGTGTGGTGCTTGGAGCAAGCCTGGAAGCAGCCAAGCTCCCCCAGCGGGGAGAAGCACTGTCCGGCCTCCAGAAACCGTCTTTGAAAAGCCATGAGACGGGCTGCTGCCATGGGCAGGGGTCCTGGACCCTGGACAAGCTGCTGGGCTCCTCACCTGGAGGCTCCTCGGGATGGAAAACGCCCGACTCTGAGCCCTTCTGTGGCTCATCAGAAAGGGGCTATGGGGCGGGCACCGGGGGGCGAGGGCAGGCGGGGCCTCACCTTCTCCACGTCGGCCTTGGTCACGTTGATGTCCGCATCCATCTTCTCGAAGTACTGCTGCGCCCGGTCCGCCTCCTTGCAGTCCCGCTCGAACCGCCGCTTGCTCTGCGCCCGGAACACGGAGCCCGTTACCCAGGGTGACACTCTTACCCCCCCCCCAGCCCTCGGCTCTCTGGACTGGTTTCTTGTAGGCCGACGTCTCCAGAAGCCATTTTAAAATCTGCGTTTATTTCCATTAAGTCTGTCTCATCTCTGCTCTTTCCACGACTTCTAGAAAAAAGAAATACTCGAGCACTCTGGCTCCACGTTTAATGGAGGTAATGGCTCCGGAAGCAAGTTAAATGGAATTCCAAGGAGAAATGTCTGTGAAGGCGTCTTTTCAGTGCTTTTGTTTACTTATCTGCTTTTACTCACTGAGCGATTCAAGCCTAAATCAAACTTGAATCAGAAAAAATCCATAAAGAGTTGCTTTCGGGCTGGGGATACAGCCCCCTTGGTGGAGGCCTGCCTCACAGGCACAAGGCCCTGGGTTCAGCCCCCAGCACAAGGGAGGGAGGGAGGAACCGCCTTTGCTGTTTGCTTTCACTTACGGATTCAAGCTGCTTCCAGCAGGTCTCCATGTGCTGCTGCGCTTTCCGGCCATCGTGAAAGTTCTGCAAAGGGGAACACATCGGCATCAGTGCCCCTGGCCTCACGTGGTCACAGAGAAGACACTTTCCTGCACTTAGGTAATACGGACATCTCCACATCTGGGATGGGGCTGGGTGTGACTCAGGGTAGAGCACTGGCCCAGCAACAGGGACGCCTGCAGTGCCACCCCAGCACCCAAAACCAGTCCATGTTGACCGCCTAGGACGGGCCTCCAGGTTGGAAAACCTGGAGAGGAAAAGGAAACAGCCACCGGGCTCCCTCCAACACTCTAGAACCGCCTGATGGAGGGGACAGACGCCACCGTGAGACAGGAGGTCCTCAAGACAGCAGCCACCTGGTCATTTCAGCTGTTCTGAGGTGTGATTCACGTGTCACGGGACGGACCCACTTAAATTGTTTGGGACCACCACAATTGATTTTAGAACATTTTTCATCACCCCAAAAAGTAAAACCGAACCTCTTAGCCGTCACCCTCTACCCCCACCCCCCCGTCGTCCCCAACCCCAGAAAGCCACCATGATAGCTCCTGTCTGTGAATCTGCCAGTTGTGGGTATTTCGTGTGAGCAGGTCACAGAGCCATGAGAACTGTGTGACTGGCTCAGTGTCTCCATCATCTCTAAAGGTTCGTCCATGTTGTCACAGTGTCAGGACCTCAGTCCTCTTTATTGTCAGATGATACCCCGCCGTGGGCCAATGCCACACTTCACTTGTACGTCGGTCAGGGGATGGACATTGGTTTGTTCCCATTTTGGCCACTGAGAAGGCTGCAGCAAACTCTTGTGTAAAAGCTCTATATGGATGAGTGCTTTCATCATCTACATTGACTGATTGATTGATTGACTGATTGATTGATGGATTGGATCTGCAGGGCTGGGGATGAACTCAGGATCTTGCAAATGCTGAGCAAGCCCCTGCCACTGAGCCACACCCCCAGGCCCTTCAGCCAACCCAGCAGAATTTCCTGGGGGTGGGACCAGACCTGTGATAACGAGATGTCCAGGTGACCCCAGGCTTGGGGTCTGGGCTTTAGGAGAGGAAGACCAAAGAAATCGGGTCAGAGGGGAGGGCCAGACGCACAGCACTAGTTTGGTCTAAGAGTGGAATTTCTGCGAGACTCCCCCGTGGACAGTCTAATGTTGTGGGTGAGCGGATCTGAGGGTAGGGAAGGGTTAGAACCAAGGATCCATGTAGAGTCACCAGTGTTGGGTGGCAGGTGCGCAGAGGAGAAGGTAGGTGAAGGAATGACAGGAGCCAAGAGGTCCCCTAAGCACATCCGCAGAGCTCTGAGCTTACCCACACCTACAACTGGGCGGAGCCCCGTGGACGGCTGACCTGGGGAAGGCCTGGGGAAGGCCGCAGGGGAGCCCAGCCGGGGTTGGGAAGAACAGTGCTCCTTTATAGGGACGAACCGGGCTCTCTGGGGAGGTCAGGTTTCCCTGCTCCGTCTCCTCCAGCCCAAGAGGAGCCGTTGGGACTTCATTATTCAGCTCTCACAATGGACCCAGGAATAAAACCGAAAAGCCGAGGAGTCTAAAGCTGGGGATCAAACCCAGCAAGGAAAAGGCTGTGGAAGGATCAAGAAGCAGAGCTCAGGGCAGGGGAGGGTCCTCTGGGCCCCGGAGGAAGCACCCAAAGTGGGGAGGAAAGAGGAAGAAGGTCCCGGGGACGAGCCAGTCGCCAGCAGGGATGAAAGGGTCCCTTGCAGAAGTCACCTGGGGTCAAAGTCAGCCCTTGCAGTGAGGCACCTTCCTGGCCCTGGTCTGGTGGCTTTGTCCCCCTATCGAGAGAACTTGTGGCCCTGGTCCACTTTATGCTCTGAACACAGCCCCTGTGCTCTGCTGCTGTGACTTACTTTTAATAAGGACATCTTTCTTTCTCTTCTTCTCCCCCTGCTCCCCCCCAACCTCCCCCCCTCCCTAATCTCAGGGGACAGAGGGTCACCGTTCTTCCCCATCCTAGACAGAGTTACGACGGGGCCTGGGGCACACACCCACCACAGGAACCAAGTCAGACTTTGGGGACGGCACCAGATCTCAGAAATGGCCATTTCCCAAATCAACCAGGGAATTACAACTCAACTCCACAGCGACCGGAAGGTAGCCTTGAATCACCTCTTCAAAGCCCCTGGTCCCTGCATGGGCGGAACCCCAGCCTCGGGGACAGCAGTCCCTATTTCTCTTTTGCTAGGAAAACAATGAACCTGCTTTTCCCCTTTCTCCAAACCCTGTCCTTGCTATTGGATTGGGGTTAGGACGAGGACTGAGCCTTTGGTAACAAGCTGTCCCCATTCCCAAGCAGGGCCACAGGGTCCTGAGGTTTGCTGACGGGGAACCATCTTTCCCAAAAGGTCTCACTGGAGATTCAAAGACAGGTGCACAAAGAGGAAGGAGCCCGGGGACGCTTCAGAGCTCTGCTTTGTCTCCACGGCAACTCTTATTTTTATTTTTATTTTTTTTTGGTACCAGGGATTGAGCCCAGGGGTGCTGAACCACAAAGCCACATCCCCAGCTGTTTTTTAGATTTTTTTAACTTGGAGACTAAAAATATTACAAAAAAATAAATAAAAATAAAACCCCCAAACAACAACAGAAAAGCCAAACCCCACGGGCCTTCCTGGGCAGCGTGGTCCCTGGACCACGACCCTCCAAGCAGAGCCCACCCTGCAGCGGCCTGCACCCCCAGTCCTCTGTGCCAGCCCCCTCTGCCTCCTCGGGGAAGAGCGATGTGGAGGGCTGCGCTGCAGATGCACTTGGTGTTCACCAACAAACAATGGCAGAGCTGCGCCTCTGGACAGTGGGCAAGTGTTGTCCAAAGGGCGCCTCCAGCTCCACAGAAAGGGGAATTGTCCTGGGGACAAGATAATAAGAGCTTTTGGAGCGGGAGGAATGAAGTCACCAGAGACCCCCTCCTACCAGGGACCAGGGCCCCGCTCCTGTGAGGAGATGGCTTTCATTTCTTCCAAAACATGATGGGACTAAAAAAAAATGCCTGATGATATCGCAGGTGACAGCTACAGTTACTTATTTCCATTTTGACTTTAGCCTCCACAGATAAAATCACCTTTGGAGATTTGTTTGAAAAACTTCCCAGGGGCCAGGGGAAGCCCAGAGAAGGCTCAGCAACAAAATGAAAAAGCACCACAGAGAATCCAAGACACACAGCGCCCAGGAGATGGAGGAGATGAACCACCGGAGGCGGGGCGAGCCGCGGAGTGTCCCCGCTGGGCAGAGAGGGTGACACTGGCTCATCCTGCCCCGTTTATGCAGATCAAGTCACTAGTGGTTGAAAAACCAAACCACAGCACTGAGAGCCTTTAAACAAATAAGTAGAAGAAATAAGAGAACCAGCACCCAAGTGAGCACAGTCAACCAGCACCCAAGTGAGCCCGGTCAACCAGCACCCTGGTGAGGACAGTCAACCAGCACCCAAGTGAGCACGGTCAACCAGCACCCAAGTGAGCACGGTCAACCAGCACCCTGGTGAGGACAGTCAACCAGCACCCAAGTGAGCACGGTCAACCAGCACCCAAGTGAGCACAGTCAACCAGCACCCAAGTGAGCACGGTCAACCAGCACCCTGGTGAGGACAGTCAACCAGCACCCTGGTGAGCACAGTCAACCAGCACCCAAGTGAGCACGGTCAACCAGCACCCTGGTGAGGACAGTCAACCAGCACCCAAGTGAGCACGGTCAACCAGCACCCAAGTGAGCACGGTCAACCAGCACCCAAGTGAGCACGGTCAACCAGCACCCTGGTGAGGACAGTCAACCAGCACCCAAGTGAGCACAGTCAACCAGCACCCAAGTGAGCACAGTCAACCAGCACCCAAGTGAGCCCGGTCAACCAGCACCCTGGTGAGGACAGTCAACCAGCACCCTGGTGAGCACGGTCAACCAGCACCCAAGTGAGCATGGTCAACCAGCACCCTGGTGAAGACAGTCAACCAGCACCCAAGTGAGCACGGTCAACCAGCACCCAAGTGAGCACGGTCAACCAGCACCCTGGTGAGGACAGTCAACCAGCACCCTGGTGAGCACGGTCAACCAGCACCCAAGTGAGCACGGTCAACCAGCACCCAAGTGAGCCCGGTCAAGCAGCTGCGATCCTAACTACAGCTCAGATTCCTCGGATGGAAACAGCCACACAAAGACTTTAACACGGCAAAGAAAGAGGGAGCTTCTAGAAAACAGTCTGTGACAAATACGTTCCCTTCCTCCCAACCCACACGGGGTCCTAACACTGGTGGCTCCCGAGCCTTACTTGGGATTGGCAGGATTCATCTAGCTTTAAATCTAGGTGGTGCAGGGGGATCTATGTGGACCAGTGGGACGATGCCCCAGGGCGAGCACCTCAGTCCTGTCCTGTGAGCTATTCACACCCTGCTTAAATCCTTAACCAGCAGGATGCACCTGCAATCCCTTGCAATCCGTGACTCAGAGGCTGAGGCAGGAGGATCGCCTGTTCGAGGCCAGCCTCAGCAAGTTGGCAAGACCCTGTCTCAAATTATTAAGAAGGGCTGAAGCTGGATCTGAGTGGTAAGCAGTCCTGGGACTCCATCCCCAGTATCCAACAAAACATGAAGCCTGCAATCAGGTCACTCACCCAGCTCCTCCTCAGGTGTAAACTCCCCCTTCCAAACTAACACGGGGAGCCCCTCACCAGTGTGTTCAGGAGCTGGGTGGGGCTCTCAGGACCTGGGCACCAGTGTGCGCCCCGCTGCTGCAGGAGGAGGGAGGCGGTGGGAGCACTGACAGGTCCCTGTGGTGGGAGAGACAGAAGAGGGTGCCCGGACGGCAGGTGTGGAGAGGGGTCACTTACCTACGAGTTTCTCCATCGCAGTACTGGGGACTGAGCCCAGGGCGCTTAGCCACGGGGCCACAGCCTCAGGCCTTTTAATTTTTCATTTAGAGGCCGGGGGTCACCAAAGCACTTAGGGCCTCGAGAAGTTGCTAAGGCTGGCCTCGAACTTGAGATCCGCTTGCCTCAGCCTCCCAGGTGGCTGGGATTCCCTGGCTAGTCCTGTAATTTCGGATTTTATAAAATGAACAGAATTCCAAATATAGATGCAAATGACCACAAAAAGGGGCCAACAACAGCATGTGAATAAGACAACCCAGTCACAGCGTGGCCAAGGAACAGGGTCCTCAGCTAGTAACAGCTGTAACTGAGAAGTGGATGCTAACTGCCCTCTTCCTTGTGCTGGGGACCCCCAGGACTTCAGCCAGGCAAGCGCTCTCCTGCCGCAGACCGGCTG
Source organism: Marmota monax (assembly GCF_021218885.2). NCBI lineage: Eukaryota > Metazoa > Chordata > Mammalia > Rodentia > Sciuridae > Marmota > Marmota monax. The sequence goes on from NW_026692912.1 coordinate 22,071,832, forward strand.
CTTCTTTAACGTCTCCGTCACTTCTTTCATCCCACACTGTCACGCTAGGCCCTGTCCAGGTACTTAGGACACAAGGGTGGACAAGAAAACCCCTGCTCATCGAGCTCCCAGGCCAGGGTGGGTGGGAGAAGAACAAGCCGGCAGGGACCCCCGAGCTGCCAGGTGCTGGGAGCAGGACTTGCTCAGCAACAGGGCATGCGCTGAGCCCGTGCACAGCCCTGGTATGACCCAGTACCAAAGCCAAGAGGAGAGAGGAGAGCAGAGGAAGGTCCTGAGAAGGGAGTAGAAATAGAGAAGGTGACATTCCTGAGGAAGAAGTCAGGAGTGAGCTCTGAAAATATCTGGGGAAAGGCTTTCCAAGGACCAAAAGGCCAGTGCAAAGGCCCTGGGGCAGGAGCACAAGGCCTGGGCAGGAGCTGCCAGGAGGCATGCAGTCAGAGCAGGGGAATTCAGGGAGGGAGGGGGCTTCCCACCCCGTGACTCACTCCACAAAGGGACCTGGTATTTCCTCCTTAGGTAAGTGCCTGGGTCCTGTTTAGGGAGTTGGCTAAAATGCTGAGCTACAAGGATCGGGGAAGGTCAGCCCTGAGAGGCAGCATTGATCACAGCAATAAACAGGAAGGAGGTAGAACTTTCCAAGGTCAGGGGAAGTTCAGGGACCAGGGCAGCAGCCAGGTACTGAGTTCAGATCTGCGGTGCCTGTCATCACTACGTGAGGTATCTGAGCCACGGGACGCTGCTCCCGGCTCCCTCCGCTGCGTAAAATAGAATAGGTTCTTTAATGAACCGCCCGCCAGAGGCTGTCACACCCAGGTCCACTGCAGGGGTTCTCTGTCTCCGCACATGGAGGTTTGGGGCGGTTTGGGGCCCGGAGGTTCCACGGGGAAGGGCTGTCCTGTGTTCAGGACGTCCAGCGGCATCCCGGGCCTCTGCTCTCCAGGTTGAAGCAGCCACACCCCAGCTGCCCTCTCTAGTCAATCAGACACGTCTCCAGACAGCAGCAGCCGCTGCTCCAGCAGGAATAAGTAAGAATTCTCCATGGGCCTTGTCTTTCAAACCAACAGGTGATTTTAAAGGAAGGCCTGAGCATACCCTCAGTCCTGTGCTGCATGTCTATAAACTCAGCTGTCCCAGGGCCTTTGCACTGGCTTTCCCTGTGGAAGGCTGAACCCAGGCAAATCCTACTCGCTGTCATGTCTCCTCTTAAGGCCTTAACTCTCGGCTCTCTGGGACCCCCAGGCTCTCTGGGACCCCCAGTCGTGAGCGCGCTGGGGATTCCCACTGCATGTGTCTCTGCACCTGTCTCCTCGCTTTCTAGCAACTATCACAGTTGCAATTAAGCAATATTCCTGTCATTATTATTTAGTGAGTCCTCCATTCCAGGAGGAGCCAACCTTGTTGGTTGGGGGCCTCCACAGCACTCAGAGAACTACCCTAGACTCCTAGACTCAGATTATATTAAAAAGCACGTGAGTGGCCCGCTGTGGGACTTTATTACTAGTAGGAAGTCACTCTGCACTTTACAAGCACTTGACGTGGACTGACAAGGGCCATGGCATCAAGGGACTCTCAGCTGCAGGGCTGTGGCTCTGGCAGTGCGGCCTCCACACCTGAGGCCTGGCTTCGTCCTCAGCACCACAAAGAAAGGATCCAAAGGCAAAAGCATAACTGTGAGTGTCCTTCAAATGTACATTTCCCCTCAGGTCAACAACAGATCCACAGGAAGGCCGTGGAGGGGCCGGAGGAGCCAAGTCAACACCTGGGGGAAGCAGGCGGCAGCAGAGGACATCTTTCTGGGTTTTGTCCTCCTTATAAACATTTTTAAACATTTTTAGGAGGGCCGGGGATGGAACCAGGAGCACGTAACTGCTGAGCCCATCCCCAGCCTTTTAATATCTCATTTAGAGACAGGGTCTCACTGAGTTGCTTAGGGCCTCGCTCAATTGCTGAGGCTGGCTTTGAACTCGTGATCCTCCTGCCTCAGCCTCCGAGCTGCTGGGATGACAGGCGTGGCCACCGTGCCTAGCCTTGTAAGCATTTTTGTCGCCTGTTAGTCTCTTCTTTTTGAAGCCCTTGTTCTAACACCGTTTACTCCCCATATGACATCACTCCCCCTGAGTGTCGGTGGGTCCAAATACCCTTAATTCCTCAAAGGGCCCACGCTCCTGGCCCTTTGGTGGGCTTCCCGGCGTCTGTGGGGCCTTTGGAACTGCACATGAGACCCAGAGGCATTTTTTAGGAACAGGCGCCACTTCTTGTCTCCCTCTGGTTCTAAGTCCTCTGGGGACATTTTACCGATTTCCTCTCCTGCTTCAGCTCCTGCACGAAGCGCGCCAGGTCCGTGGTGATCTGCGACGTCATGTTCTCCGAGATGACCTCGTGCTGCCCCGCGTAGTCGTTCATCTCGTTCAGGGTGGAAAGAAAGGCCTTGCACGACGTGTACCTAGGGGACAGAGTAGGGCTCGTCACACAGGGCCACTCGGTCTCGCCCTGCTTCACGCCGGGGAGACGGTGATCGGGTTAATGGACGTCGGCCCCCCGGAGGGGCTCAGTGGTTCATTACACATCAGCGGCTCTCGCCAAAAGGGCTCAGAATTAATTAGCGCCAGACGCTCGATCTGTGAGACCCGCTGCCTGTGTGGGGCGAGAGCTGTTGGCCAAGGCTCAGTGTGGACACGGTGCCCAGAAGACTGCACGTACGCGGCTCGGACATGACGGATGCTTAGGTCAGAGTCAGAGGCAGTGCCTTCCGTCTGTCCACAGCTTAGTTGAGCTGGGCCCCGGGGGTGACACCTACGACGCCAGCAGCTCCAGAGGCTCAGACAGAGGGTCACCAGTTCAAGGCCAGCCCCAGCAACTAAGTCAGGCCCCGAGCAACTGAGCAAGGCTCTGTCTCAGATAAAAACGCTGAGGATGTAGCTCAGCACCCTGATTAGGTGTGATCAGGCACCCTGGGTTCAACGCCGAGTCCTGGGGGTGGGGGAGCCTCCATTGGGACTGAGAGGGCCAGGTTTCTCCGAGGCATGACTCGCCTGACAGGAAGTCCTGAGATTACAAACCCAAACCCCAACTCCAGGATGTATGTGGCCCATACTTCCTGCACGTGCTTAGGCTATGCCCCAGAACTTGTCCTCGTTGCTGGAACTGAAACAATCTGGACGAGCTAGTTCTGGCGGCTCAGTGTAAAATAAAGTTAACTAGAAAATGTTCTTATTGTTCTCCCCAATTTAAAAACACACTCAGACAGGAAGATGGAGTCGGCTTGGTCTCAGGGACGTGTGTCCCCTCTGTCCCTCACAGTCACCGCTGCTGTCTAAATGCCGCCAGCCGTCATCAGCTGACATACCTGTATTCCTCCTCCTCCTTCGAGTTCTTCTTAGGTTGGTATTTCTTCGAAAGATTCCTGAAATAAAAATGCAGACACATCACCTATGTAGAAGGGCAATGGAGACATCAGGGCTGAAACATGACACAGGTCAAAGTCTGGGGAAAAAAAAAATCACAGATGTCCACAGATGAAACCTGTCATTTCCACCATTTTCTCAGCACCCGCATCAAGGCTGCCATGAAAGACTCGCTAGAAGCAGCAGATAGATAAGAGCAGGAACTTACCAGCGGCCACCCACCTGGACGGCGCCGCCTGCCTGTGGAACCCAACAGCACGGACCTCACTCGGTGTGCAAGGGCCTGCACCAGGCCACCATCTCCTCATGGTCATCCCAAGTCCAGACTGTGCCCACATGTTTAAATCAAAAACCAAAGTCCAAGCCGTGCGTCCGCCCCCCAAGGCACCAATGGAAAGCCCTGCCAAGACACTCACCTAAACAGCCTCCAGCTGCCTCCGTGGGCACTGAGCAAGGCCAGCCCACGTCCCCCAGCGGGCGGGAAGCCCAGGTGCTTCTGTCTGTCTGTATTCCGTAGCTTAAGCAAACCCACAGAGAGCAGAACCCTCCCTCTAGTTCTGGGGCTGCCTCTCCTGGGCCTGGCTTGGGCTCTCGGAGGGGAGCAAGGGCCCTGGGGGGCCTCCTCCTTTCCCAAGTCTGCTGCTGCTTGGCCTCCGGCTTCGTCTCCCCCGGCCCCTCCTCTCTCAGAGAAGTAACTTTATGATTCCACACTTTTATTTTTTCCATTTTCTCCATATCTACAAATTGGCTGAAAAAAATTGACACATCGACCATTTTGATCCCGGTACATTTTATATTCAAAGTCAATTGAGTATGTGATATTGCAATATGGAGAAAAATTTTCTTCTTTTTTGATACTGGGGATTGAACCTAGGGTCATTCTAACACTGAGGTACATCTCCAGCCCTTTTTATGTTGAGAAAGGGTTTCAGCCCCAGTTGCCCTCAAACTTGTGATCCTCCTGCCTCAGCCTCCTGAGCCACAGGGAATGTAAGTGTGTGCCACCACGCCCAGGTGATATTTTCTTATTTATTTATACATACTGGCACTGAACCCAGGGGTGCTCTGGCTCTGATCCACATCCCTAGCCCTTTTATATTTTGAGACAGTGTCTTGCTGAGGCTGACCTTGAACTTGTAATACTCCAGACTCAGTGTCCAGAGTCCCTGGGATTACAGGTGTCACCACTGTGCCCAGTTTATACTTTATTTTATTTTAATTTTTTTATGGTGCTGGAGATTGAACCCAGGGCCTTGTGTATGCAAGACAAGCACTCTACTAACTGAGCTGTATCCTCAGCCCCCTATACTTTCTTTTAAATGAACCATTCAAGTCCAGGTTTGTTATATTATTGGAGCTCATTGTATATACATGGCAACCAGGGACAAATTATTTTCTAAAATATTTCATATATATATGTATATATACACACACACATATAGCATGGTGTGCATATAGTATTAAATTTAAACATCTTTTAATAGTATAAAAGACATTTAAAGTAAAGCTGAAGAATTTGCTAAACTTCAAATATGAGCTCATAAGATTTATCAAAAGATTATAAAAACTCATTTGATGTTATTATTGTGTCTTTTTTTTTTTAATTCCAGAGTGGGGCACACTGGCACACGCCCGTAATCCCAGGGACTCAGGAGACTGAGGCAGGAGGATTGCAAGTCAAGGCCAGCCTCAGCAATTTAGTGAGACCCTGAGCAACTCAGCGATACCCTGTCTTTAAATAAAAAGGGCTGGGGATGTGGCTCAGAGGTTAGGTGCCCTTGGATTCAATCCCCAGCACACACACACACACACACAAAATAAATAAAATCTTTTTCTTCCATGTAGTAATTTTATAGACTCAACTGAGTCACTTCTAAAGATAAATGATGTTCCACGTCTTCTTCCTCTAGTAGTCGGCCACGTGGTTTGCCTGGGGGGGTGTCCATTTGTCCTCCAGCTACACTTGAAGGCTGGTTGTGCGCGTCCCCTGGGCCACAGCTTCTCCGCTGTTCCTTGGTGACAGGAAGGACATCACCCAGGGCTTGGCGGGTGTCTGGTGGTGCTTTTCCTGTCCCAACAGCGTTGCTTCCTTGGCCCTTGGTGGAAAAACCCAGCGCCAGCACTGTCCTCGCCCATCCCCTGGTGACGGCTTCCTGCCGGCTCTCGGCGGCCCCCGGAGGCAGAGGCGGCTCTGCGCTGGCTCCAGGGAACTTCCTTGTCAGGGCTGACTGCCTTCCTGTCCTGCTGCTGGAGAGCTGCAGGTGACACTTTCCTCAGTGTCCCCTCCTCCAGGTCTCTTCTGACCCTGATTTTGTTGGTTGTGTTCACACCACGGTCACCTTGAGCCTGTCCCTCACCTGACTCGGTGACAACTGCTTTATGTGTGAGTTCCACAGTGGGATGTCGGGGTCCTCGGTCCCCTTTGGGTCTCCCTCCACCGCGTCAGTTCTGACCCGTGGGGGGGCTACGTGCTGTCACCGTCACTGTGCAGAACACTCCCAGGGCCTGGCTCTGCTTATTCTCGGGCTTTCTTCCCGGCTGGCTTTGCGGCCTCCACTCCTTCCTTTCTGTCCCCCTGTTGCGGGCCGAGTGGCCTTGCCATGTGGCCTTGCCATGTCTGACCGGGCCGTGGGCCCCCGTGGGATTCCAGAGTCCCACCTGGACGGACCCTGACAGCCGTAGGAGCCGGCAGGTGGCTCCCTGTGCGTCCCCTGTGAAGCCTACACGGTGACCCCCGATTCCTGAGGTGGGTGAGGAGGTCTAACGAGGCGTGGCTGGTGAGGGTGTCACAGAGGCGCCCCGTTGGTGACGGTGCCTGTGGGTGCCCCGCGCTTCCTCTCCCTGCTCTGGTCTGTGGCTCCTTCCCGAGGTCCCCCCGAGGCCCGAGGGCCCTGTGCTCTGTGTGCTGGGAGCTGGGGACAGGCGGTTAGGGAGGGGTGGACAGGGCCTGGCCCAGCCTCCGGGCCCCCTGTCTCTGGAACCCCTCGGAGGCCCCTTGGTGGTGACCCCATTAGGCAAAGGAGTTTCGGGGCCGTGGACGTCCTAGTTTGGGTGATTCAGGGGCGTTCAGCCTCGACGTGGGGCACGGAGAGGCCGGAGGGTGGACACTGATGTCTGCCTCTGGAGTCTTCCTGCCACCATTTCCTGAGTGTGGCCCTCGGTGGCTTCTGTCTGAACTGATTCAGGACTCGTTTCCCTTCCTGTGGCTGGGGGTGGGGTCGGCGTCCTCTCTGGCTGCCCCAGCACCTCCTGTCCCTCTCCCTGGCTCCCTGCCTGAGCTTGGGGCCATGGATGAGAGCGACTTTCTTCGTTTGCTTGTTTTCCTGCGGCTGAGACTCTCTGGCTTCTCTTTTTCACCTCTTCTTGTTGGGACACACCATCTTCTGATCGGATGTTCTTTTGCCATCTTTTTTTTTTTTTTTAAATATGTTTTTAGATGTTGGAGGACCTTTATTCTATTCATTTATTTACATGTGGTGCTGAGATTCGAACCCAGGGCCTCACACACGCCAGGCACGTGCTCTGCCACTGAGCCCCAGCCCCAGCCCTCTTTTGTCATCTTTATCCAGAAATTTTGTGGTGAGCTTTTAAAAAATAAATAAAAGGGAGAAGAATAAATAAAAGGGAGAAGGAAAAAAACCAGAAACATTCCTGGCCCCACCCGGGACCTTCTGTTTCAGAGGGTCTGGGACAGGGCCCAAGGATCTCATTTTAAAAAGAACCTCGCGGTCTTTGGAATCACCCAGGTCTGCATCCGGTCCCTGGTGAAGAATGTGTGTGCTCCTCTTCCCCATTAATCAGTCCCCTAGACAGAACCTGAGTGCTGGAGCGCCCCAGGCTCCTCGGGCAGACCCCTCTACATTCAAGGATGACTTGGGGGTCTCTTTTTTTATTTACCTGTTTGTTTTTCAAATACTACAAATAAGATGGATCTTTCTTTTCTTTTTTCTTTTATTTCAGTGGCAGAGATAGCCTTGGGAGGGATATTGTTGGATCCAACCAAAGTTCATTTCCAGATCTCTTTAGCTTTTAGGCTTCTGCTGGCATTTCGAGAGCATATTATCATTAGTGCTTTTAAGAAGCATTTGAACGCTACTTGAAATGCAAACACCGTCAAGGTGCTACTCATTTGTGAAAATGGAATGGAACGTCACTCACAGTGGGTCTTTAATACTGTTTAGGGCTTCACTAGAACAAGGGGCTTTAAAGAGTGCACAGTGGTACACGCGTGCCGTCCCAGCAACTCTGGAGGCTGAGGCAGGAGGATCACAAGTTTGAGGCCAACCTCAGCAACTTAACAAGACCTTATCTTAAAAGGAAAAAAAGAAAAATGACTAGGGATGGAGCTCAGTGCTAGAACACCCTTGGGGTAAATTCCTGTACCACTAAAAAAAAAAAAAAAAATAGAGAGAGAGAGACAGACAGACAGACACTGGGGGAGGTTGAGGCAGGAGCATCACTTGAGCCTAGGGATTTGAGATTAACCTGGGCAATGTAACAAGACACTGTCGAAAGGAAAACAAAGTTATGTTAAGACCCTGTCTCAAAATAAAATATAAAAAGGGCTGGGGCTGTAACTCCATGGTACAGCATCCTGGTTCAATCCCCAGTACTGCAAAACAATACATAAATGTAAGTGGATGTTTTCCCCCTCTGATGCAGAAAAAAATTGTTTAATGACAGAGGCCCTCCCCAAAGTCACATTCATTTTTTGACATATTGATATTTCAAGAAAGTATTTGTCAACTAAACTCCAGCGGTGCTGGCCTTTCCGTTCCTTGAACATGTTCCAACCTCAGGGCCTTGGCACCTGCTCTCCCTCCACCTGGAGGAGTGCCCGCCCCTCATGTGCCCGGCTTCCTTTAGTCCTTCAGTTCTGATGCAGTGGCTCCTCCATGTGCCACCCGTCCCCGTCACCCTCCATCACAGCACTGGTTTTACTTATCTGGGGTGACAAATCTTTACATTTAATTCTTCACCCCACCCCCTGGGATTGAACACTGGGAGCTTAACTTAACCACTGAGCCACATCCCCAGCCCTTTAAAACAAACAAACAAACGAACAAACAAAAAAACGTTTACTTTTTAGTTGTAGGTGGGCACAATACCTTTATTTTATTTTTATGTAGTGTCCAGGATCGAGAACCCAGTGCCCCATGCATGCTAGGCTATCGCTGTACCTCTGAGCCCCAGCCTCAGCCTCCCCCGAGTCCTTTTTTAAAATGTTTTTATTTAGAGACAGGGTCTTCCTAAGTTGCTCAGGGCCTCACTAAGCTGCTGAGGCTGGCTTTGACCCAGCAATCCTCCTGCCTTAGCCTCCAGAGTCACTGGGATTGTGGATGAGCTCCACCCGCCCAGCTCCACTGAATCCTTTGAAGGTGACTCCCAGGCGCAGCACTCCTTCCTGAGCATCCCCAGGGACTACAGCTGCTGGTGCCTCCTCAGAGGTTACACCTTTTGTGGTCCAAGCCCCGCTGGCTCCTGGGCCTGATGACCAGGTGGTGACGGGTATCTCCACCCTGTGCCCTGCGGCTTCCCCCTTGGAATGAACATTCACCCTCTCTGTGTCAGGCACTGCGCCACAGAGAGGGCTCACCAGCGACCCCTGCTCCAAGAGCCCTGGGGCTTGCTCCAGGCAGGAGGAAAGCAGGAGCCAGCCAACACAGATGCATGCACTAGATATCCATGGGACCCTGGGGAGGAGTCCAGGGGACGCTGGGGAGGAGTCCGTCAAACTACACAACATTTCAGTTCAAGAGACCTCTGCACAACCTGTGACCACAGTTAGTGACAACAGAGAGTCTACTTGAAAATTACTGAGTGGATCTTAGGGTTCTCACCACACACACAAAGGGGCGAGCTAAGGTCTGTATGAGCCTGATTTAACTTTGACACTGCAACAGACACCAAAACTTCAGGTCGCTCGCCAGACACCCGCAGACTTTTGTCAATTTAAAAATAAACAGCTGGAGGGGCCGGGCTGGGGCTCAGCGGTGGAGCGCTCCTGGCACCTGCAAGGCCCTGGGTTCGATCCTCAGCACCTCATAAAAATAAATAAATAAAAATAAAAGGTACTGTGTCCACTACAACTAACAAACAAACAAATAAATAAATAAATAAATATGAAAAACATAATTAAGAGCTGGGCTGTGGCTCGGGGTGGAGCGCTTGCCTGGCAGGCATGAGGCACTGGGTTCGATTCTCAGTTCGATTCTCATGAAAAAAAAAACAACAACAAAGAAACGTTGGCAGTGTTGGAAAGTAATCACGGACGAACTGAAGTAAGGCAGAGCACGGGGCGGAGGTCGAAGCAGGACTGCCCAGTGACCTGGAGGAGGTGAAGGAGCGGTCACTCAGGGCCTGGGGAAGGTCGCTCAGGTGACATCTTTAGGAAGGGTCAGGCCAGCCCTGGGGCAGGAGCACGCTGCCGCCCAGGAAGCTGGGAGCCTCTGCGAACTGCGCAGAGACCTGGAGGCCGGAGGAGATGGAGGGGGTGGGGCCGCTGCCTGCGGGTTTGTAGGACAGGTCCCTGGAAGGACTTCAGGACAGTCCTGAAGGACTTGACTCTGTGAAACGCGGAGGCTGCTGGAGTCCTGAATGGAGGGAGCTGTGATCCGATGGCTTTGTAGACAACAGGCCGCCAACGGGGTGGGGTCCAGTAGGGCCGCTGGAAGACCCTAGTAACCCAGGCAGGAGGTGATGGCGACCTAGGCCCCGGAGCGGGCAGCGGAGGTGAGAAGTGGTCAGGGTCGCAGGGGCTTCGGATGGCTTGGTGGGCAGTCTGGGAGAGGGGAAGGCGGGAAGATGGCTCTGGGGTTCTCCCCGGGCCAGGAAGGGCGCAGCTGCCCCGAGGGCTGGAGGAAACTGGGCTGCCACAGGCGACAGCAAGTCACTGGGGCGGGAATCCCTTCCGGGCAGCCCCGGGCAGTTATTTTTGGACATCCAAACAGAGGTTGAGAGCAGCTGCTTCTGGAGTTGGGGAGAGAGGTCAGCTAGGAGATACAGATGTGTGAGTCACTGCTCGGCGGGGGCTGGAGCCCAAACAGCTGCGCTCAGCAAGGAGGGACAGGACGCGGCCAGGGTCCCCAGAGGAGCTTCCAGCACAGGAGGGGTCTGGAGAACTCGGGGGAGGGTGCACGCTGCTGTCAAAGCTGCCAAAGGGCCGAGGAGGGGCCATCGAAAGACAGGACTGGGCTGGGGTTTGAAGTCGGTGGAGGGGCCACCCAGGTGCCCGAGGAACCCGCGGCAGAGGGGAGCAAAGAAGGGTGGTGGCGGGGGGTGGGGGTGGGTGCTGAGCCCAGGGAGGCTCTGCTTTTCCTTGACAATGGGGGACGCGCTGGGGAGATTCTGAAGAGAGGAGAGAACTGGTGATGGGCGACAGGGGCGGCCTGAGCGGAGCTCTGGGGTGAGAGGCCGAGATGGGTGCTCAGAGGAGGGCCTGGGACGGGGGTGTCCAGGGGGCTGTGGGAGCTGGCAGGTGGGTGGGGTGGTCAGAGTGAGTCCACGCCTTCTCGGGGGTCGCCTTCGCTGTTTCTGTGAAGTAGGAGGCAGGCGGGAGGCTGGGAAAGGAGGCTGCCAAGCATGGGAAGCCCGTGGGAGGGCGGGAAGTGAGGAGTCCAGCAGGGTCACGGGGCCACAGCAGCCACCAGCCCCACGAGGCTCTTCTCTTACACGGAATCTTTTTGACCAATTTATTCCCCCAAAGCACAGATTTTGATGTCTCCCAGAGATGTGAGGAAACGAACGTTGTTATTTAAATCTTGGGACCAGGGGGCGAAGTGGTACGCGCCTGTGATCCCAGAGTCTCAGGGGACTGAGGCGGGAGGATCACAAGTTCAAAGCCAGCCTCCGCCACTTAGACTCTTGTCTCAAAACATAAAAGGGCTGGGGAGGTGGCTCTGGGGTGGAGCCCCGTCGAGTCCTACACGTTAGTTACTTGATGGGAACAAGACTTGCCATGCAGTAAGACATTCATTACACAGGACCCAGAGATCTACAGAACTCATCTTAGACAAGCCTTCCAAGAACACACAACGGGAAAAGGATAGTCGCATCAACAAACGACATCGGGAAAATGGATATCCACCCACAGAAGCACGAAGCAATGCTTACCTCACACACTACGTACGAAACCCCATTCAAAATGGATCCAAGATATCAGACCTGAAACTAAGTGTACAAGGAGCTCACATGACTCAATAGTAAACGTACAAATAACCCGACTTTAAAATGGGCAAACGTCTTGAACAGACATTGTTTCAAAGACATACAAGTAGCCAACAGTTACGTGAAAAGGTGCACAACATCTCTACCATTAGGGAAACACAGACCACAACCCCGGGGAGGTGAAAGTCAGAAAGTCCAAACAACAATAGGGAGGTTCCTCAAAATATTAAGAATACAGCTACCTTACGATCCAGCAATCCCACCTCTGCATAAACACCCCAGGAAATAAAATCAGTATCTCAAAAAGAAAAACCATTCCATGCATATCTCTTAGATGCTTATTTAAACCACAAGGACCGTAGCGATGAACAACAGGACACATCTCTCATGCAGACACTCTTTGCTTGAAAACTAAATATTTCCAAACCAAAAATCATCTAGATCTTCAACACCTCCATCTACATCTTTAATAAGTCTTTAAACACCATGCATAAGTCAGCTCAACCACACAGTAAAGATTTTACATGCTACTTCAAGTTCAAGATCGATTCCACCAATAAATTTTAAATATTTTATATGAAAACCAATTTATTGGATCATTTCATCATTAAAAATTTAAGTGCTTGGGATTTAGCTCAGTGGTAGAGCGCTTGCTTAGCATGCCTGAAGCCCTGGGTTTCATGCCCAGAACCACACACACACACACACACACACACTCACACATACTCTCTCACACACACACACTCACACACACACACACACAATGTTGAGACTAAAAGCAATAGTTTATTTTTACTGTCTTATGAAAATTGTTAAAATTAAAATTAAAAATTGTTAAAATTAAATTAAAAACTGCTCCTATTGAAATATTACATAACATAAAAGGGAAAGAATATTTAAAGGATTATACATTTACACTATAAGGTGCAAATATAAATTACCGAGACATTCGTTTGCAGTTAACCAAATAACCCTTACCTGAGTTGCTTTGCATAGCTGAGCTCGATCTCAGTTCTTTCCTTTACAAACTTGATGTATTTCTCAAGAACGTCGATTCCCCACTGTGTGTGTTTTTCTAAGTTGTCAAACTGATCCTGTTTAAGAAAGGAGAGAGAGTTCACAGTCTTCCTCTGTGATGGACATAATTTCAACGGACAATCCTCAATAGTGCTTTGCCACACAGGAAGCAGTACTCAGAGTTTCCATGATCCTTCTTGGATGCCTTTTGGTTGGACAGTTTTAAATCAACATTACCAAATTTGGCTTGAAAATTGCCTGGAGTACTGAGCTCTGGCGGATTCATTCATGCTTTAGAAACATGCTTTTTGGATGTCACTGATGCAAAGGGACCTGCCTCTCTCAGATGCCAGACTACTGACAGGTGACACCCACAGGCACAGCCTCTATAGGAACACTTTAACTGGGACATCTGGGTCGTCATTCCAAAAAGCTGATGGAGTTTGGAGCGAGGAAGTGGGAGTTATAAAAGTCTGCTTTCTTCAAAGAAATACAATGTCTCATGGACTTTATTTATGCAGACACACTGTGTGCCAGGAACTGTGCTTGGAACCCAAAGGAAAAGATGTGCTCCACCTTGCAGAGCGCCTGGGGTTCCTGCTCCAGGGACAGGTCTGCCATGTGCAGAGGCATGTGCATGGCTTAGGTGGCTTGTCCCCAGGGTCCCCAGGGAGGGTGAGTGAGGCATAGGGGATGGGTGGTGCTGGGGCAAGATGAGAGACTGCCCAGGGCCAGGCCACCCTAGGCCTCTGCCGCAGACCCGAGGAGCTCAGACTCTCCAGCAGGCCGGAGCAGGACTTCCAAGAGGGTGGCATGACCACCAACAGCCTGTCCTCGCAGTCCAGAGCAGGGGATGCAGGTGCACAAGGAAGGGTTTTGGAGACGCTGAACAAATAGAGTCCACCAGTGTCAGTGAATGACCAGGTGAGGGAGCAGGGGGCACGTGACGGGGAGGGGCCAGGTGACTCCGCTTCTGTTTTCTGCGATTAGATTGGTCCAGACACGGGGGACCTGCATTTCAGGGTGGAATTAAATGAGCTTTGCCGTCTGGAGCAGAGGACTGGCGCGTCTGGGGACAGGGCGGGGGGAGCAGCTCCACTTGGAGCTGAAGGAGAGGCCGGGGAGGTGCGGATCTGAAGCCACAGCCAAGGACCAGAATGCCAGAGAAGGCAGCTCCGCGCAGATCAGCAGAGCCCGGCCCGGGAAGGGGCCAGAGAGGACGGGGAAGAGAGCCAGGGGGGGCATCAGCACGTCACAGGGAAGAGGGCTTCAAGGAAGGCCAAGACGGGAAGTCGGCTGCTTCCCGAGAGGTGAGAGGGGTCTGGCCCAGCCACACACTGGAGGGACACAGGCCCCCAAACACTTCAGGGCTTCGTCACTTGCCTACCGGTCACAAATTAGCCATGACTGTCACACAAAACAGGGAGGGCTCGAATCAATCGATACCCAGCTACTGCGTCACCGCATCCCGCGTGTGTGCGACCCGACGGCACGTTCAACGGCACAGTTCAGGTTGTGCCCCCCAGCGTGGTGTCTTCCCTCCGTCCCTCCCTTTTTCCTCTTTCTCTCTTCCGGGGATTAAACCCAGGGCACTTTACCACCGAGCCGCATCCCCAGCCCTTTTTATTTTTTAATTTGGGACAGGGTCTCACTAAGTTGCTTAGGGCTTGCTAAGTTGTTGAGGCTGGCCTTGAAGTGTGTTTTCAATAAAGTCATCAGTATTCGAGGCCACTCTGCAACCTATGCCACAGGACAGGTCCACATGTGACAGGTGCGCCTCACTGTCGGCCCGGCTTGGTTCCTTTAGGCCACTTTACTGAGGTATGACTGACGTTAAAAAGTTAGTGGTTAGGGCTGGGGATGTGGATCAAGCGGTAGCGTGCTCGCCTGGCATGCGTGAGGCCCGGGTTCGAGCCTCAGCACCACATACAAACAAAGATGTTGTGTCCGCCGTGAACTAAAATAAATAAATATTAAAATTCTCTAAAAAAAAAAAAAGTTAGTGGTGCCCACCTGCAGTCCTAGCACGAAGGAGGGCCATTTGTGCCCAGGAAACCAGCCTGGGCAACAGAGCAAGGTCCTGTCTATTAAAAAAAGGCTGTGTGTGTCTTCTGTGTCCAGCTCAACGCCCTGAGGCATCTGGAGGTGAGCGCATGTGAGACCATCACCACGATCACCGCCAGGGACACCGCACATAGGACCCAGCCCTTTGTGCATTTTAGATATACACTGCAGGGTATTTTGCTTGTTGTTTGCTTTCTGATGGTGCTGGGATGGACCTCAGGGCCTCACACAGGCCAGGCAGGCCCCAGAGATGCCCCCCAGCCCCAGAACAGCCCTCGGCAGCCTGGCGCTGCGCGGCCCTGCAGCATGCTTCCCACCTCCAGCCCTGACCTCAGGCCCACTATTGGGCTTCTGGACTCCAGTTTCCATTCAATGCTGTGCAGAGTGTGAAATGAATAGATTTTCTGTGATTCAAACTGGGGTGGAGAGGAGAGGACAGGAGGCAAAAGCAAAGCCACTGCCTCCCAAACTTGAGACATCTTTTGAAAAGAAATGATTTCCTCGACCCAACTCTGGCCTCGGCCCACAGAACAGCTGGAGGAACATCACCTAGTGACTGGAGGCCTCACCTTACTAAAATGCTTCCCTGATGGGAAATAGTCACCGTAAAATGCCTGAAATGATTGACACGCTGGGCTTGGTGGCGCATGGCTGTAATCCCAGTGACTGGAGGCTGAGGCAGGAGGATCATAAGTTTGAGACCAACCTCAGCAACTTAGCAAGGCCTTGTCTCAAAATAAAAAATAATTAAAAGAGGGGCTGTAGCTTGGTGGTAGAGCACTTGCCTACGTGAGGCCCTGGGTTCGATTCTCAGCACCACATAAAAATGGATGAAATGAAGGTCCATTGACAACTAAAAAATAATAATAATAATAATTAAAAGAAAAAAAAAAAAAGCCAAGCTGGGCGTGGTGACCCACACCTACAATTCCAACAACTCGGAGGCTGACGCAGGAGAACTGCAAGTACCAGGCCAGTCCCGGTAACTTAGCAAGACCCTGTCTCAAAATTTGAAAAAAGGGCTGGGGCTGGGGCTGGGGCTCAGTGGTACAGCATTTGCCTGGCTTGCCTGAGGCCCGGGTTTGATCCCCTGCACCACAAGAAAATCATCATCATCATCATCATAAAAATAGATATAAAAGGGCTGGGGAGATCTAGTCAGTGGTAGAGTCCCCCCTGGGTTCAATCCCCAGGACCCTCCCCACCAGAACAAGGGCGAGGGGACAAAGTTCTCAGTGATTCTTGGTCCTCTGTGATACACTCCACAGCCACCTAGATTCCGTTTCAAGAAACGCTGCTCAGGAAAGATTATTTATTTATGTTATCTCTAAGACAAGCGTTGTTGAGCAAATGACCCGTGTAAACAAGGCCGTGGGTCTCTTTAAACTACTTGAGAGAACAAATACACAAACGGCTCAAGCAATGGCCACAAATCATTCCCAGCCACTGGGAGTGGGGCTTCTCCACAGCGCTCCGCTCGGGCCCTTCCTCCTTGGTGCAGAGCCGCCCTATCTACTTCAGAACCAAGACCCAGGCCTCTGCGCGAGAGTCTGCTCTCAGCCATCGCCCCTCACCTCCAGGGCGATTGTCACAGGGACCGGTGACCCTGCGAAGGCTTGTGAGCGCCTCTGCTCCTGGATGTCCCTCTTGCCCTGGTCACCTCCAGACGCGTTCTCCCTGACTACATACAGGTGTATGGGATACGGCGACAACAAGCTTTGGACGCCCAAGCCCTCAAAGCAAACCCGACAACAACAAAGCCCTCTGCTGTTGGAACTGCGTCCACTCCAAGATGACTGACCGCAGGCCAGCAGTGTTTTCAACCAAGTCATCAGGATTCCAGGCCACTCTGCAAGCTACACCAAAGGACGGGTCCAAATGAGACAGAAGATCTGAATAATAAAAACCCTCAATAGTAAGTGAGGGCCCGCGGCCACCGCCGAGCTCCTGTTATGCTGGATCAGCACAGCTCTGCCGGCGCCACGCCCTGCTGGTACCAACTCAGGGACACGCAGCGTGGACATTTTTACAGCAGCTGAAAGAAAATTCGTAACAGATGAAAAACTAATCAACCCACTTACATTCTTGACCCAAATGTGGGAAACTTCATGGAAAAAAGTTCCAAATCTTTAAAAGACTCCTTGTGAGCAACTAGTACAAACGGGCCTTTAAAAAGTGCTTTTGACACTTTGGGAATGGTGCCCACCCTGTGGCAGCAGCTCAAGAGACCCTGGCTTTTTTCTTTTGGTGCTGGGGATTGAACCCAGGGTGCTCTACTCTACCCCAATGTCCTTTTGACTTTAATTTTCAGACAAGATCTCACTAAGTTCCTGAGGCTGGCTTTGAACCTGCAGTCCTTCTTCCTCAGCCTCCGGAATCGCTGGGATTACAAGTGTGTGTCACCATGCCCCATCTTGGTCTGCCTTCTTAAAAGTCATCGAAGGCTCCGAAGAGCTTTCATTTGAATTATAGTCACTAATATTTATCCTATCAGAAATTAAAGATTTTAAAAATCTGTTAATTCACCTGTATAGTAATAAATCCATCACATGCTAAGTAAATGGTGTAAATTTTATTTTTAATTTTTTAAAAACTATACTTTCAAGCTGGGCAAGGTGGTCCACACCTGTAATCCCAGAGAGGTGGAAGGGGGCTGAGGCAGGAGGATCACACATTCCAGGCCTGCCTTGGCCACTCAGCAAGACCCTCAGCAACTTAGAGAGGCCTTGTCTCAAAATAAAAAGCACCGTGGATGAAGCTCTGTAGAAGAGCACCCTTGGGTTCATCCCCCAGGATAAATATATAAATAAAATACAAAAATTCAAAAAATGAAGAAATGTACTTAAAAACAAAAACAAGCAAACGAACAAAAATAGTGGGAAAGCGACCGTGTTCGTGTTGCGGATCTCTTTATGCCTGGCTCAGTAGGAGGCAGCTGGTCCTCACTGATGCTTCTGCATTAATCTAATGGTTCCTTACTTAGGTTGAAGTATATGGAAACATCCGGCTCCACACAATCAGGTAGTTGGAAAACAGGCGAATTTCAAAGACCCTTTTTAGATAATTGCAGGTTTTCTCTGTTGTTCCACCTGGAAGCCGAGTTGTGGGAGGAGATGGAACCTGAAGGTGCTCTTCCTGCTCCCTCGCAGTCAGGTCCAGCCGCCCACCCTGCACTCTGAGCAGATCTTTACCTGGGATTGCACAACGTTATTGATGGGTCATCTAGGAAATCTATCCCACTGATGCATGCAGATCTCCTAAGTCTCGACATGTTTCATTACAAAATACCAAGAAAAAAAAAATCACATGTGTTTACATCACTGTCTCATCTTTCCTGAGTCTAAACATTTGGAAGCTGTTACACTCACAGTGCAAACACAAAATTTCCCCAAATTCTAATTTATGCTCATTCAGGTGGGCGCTCTGGCATGCATAAAGTACTTTATGCATATTTCCTACCGTCTCACACATATTGTTAGAGATGTATATTCAAGTCTGGGGACAAAATAAAATTAACAATCACTGTTTTATCGATGACTTTTTTTTTGAGATGGGGTCCTTGCAATGTTGCCTAGACTGGCCTTGAACTCTGAGGTTCAAGCCATCCTTCTGCTGCAGACTCCCCGGTAGCTGGGACCACAGTCCCATGGGCCACTCTGCTTGGCTCTATCAAAGGCATTTTAAAATAAAACTGAAAAATGTTACCAGCTCCTGGTGAGGACTGCAGGAGCCACGGTACAATCCAGAGCTGCAGCCTCGAGTCACGCAAAGGCCCACGGTGTCACCCACCTTCGCTCCCGCGCCCTCAGTGCAAGGGTCAACCAAGTGTAAAAGACAGATGGTCACGAAAACAGCTCTGACCCGCGGACTCCCTGAGAGGGCTTCAGGAGCCTCCAGAGGCCCAGTGACCACACTTTGAGAACCACTGCCATATGGCGTACACTCTTAAAACTTCTACTTAAAAGTTGCCCATTTCCAAAGTCTAAGATTAAGCACTCTAATACCTAATGGAACAGAATGCTTAATTTATACACACACACCGTGCCTGCCCACTCTCAACCATTAATCCTAAAATCCTCAGGAGGACTGCAAATGAATGTTTCCAAGTTCCTGGTAACAACCTGATGGTGCCCTTCAAAAACCTCTTTAAAGCCTTCTCTGGACCTCATGCTTGACCTCCAGGTCACCTTGTTCTTCAACTCAAACCAACCAAAGATCTGTGCCAGGAGCGTTCAGCTAGGAGAGGCTGGATAAGCAAAAAAGACCCAGGAAGAAGCAGCAATTGTGTTAACTGCTGGATTCAGATGACTTCAAGTCTGGCTTTAGGTACAGGGCCGGGGTGAAGCTCCTTCACAAACTAAGGATCGAATCGTAGAAGGTGCACATCACACCATTGGTTTAGAATTAGAATTAGAATTCTTATAGAATCATGAAGTTTAATGAAAATGAATTCTGTCTTCACGCCCCATAGGCAGTACTAAAGTTGGTCTCTCTGGGTCAGTAGATGATGAGGACTCTTGATTACTAGGTTTGATTTTTTTTTTCAAATTATGCAAAAGAGTTGACAAGGAAACTGCATTCAGAAAAGTCATATCTTTTTGAGATGTGGAGACCAAGTCATTCACAAGGAAGTTTTTCTTCAAAGTATATGTCAACTTTTTTAGGCAGGAAGAACAGGGTCTGGCTAAGTCACCAGGGCTGGCCTTGAACTTGCAATCCTCCTGCCTCAGCCTCCCAAGTGCCTGGTTTATAGGCGTGCGCCACTGCACCCTGCTCCAGGTCAACTTTGAAAATATCTCTTTCTCAGGGTGTAGCTCAGGGGTAGAGCACTCGCTTACACCCAGGGTGAGGCCCAGGGTTCAATGCACAGCCCCGTAAAAACAAAACAAAACTAATACGGTACTTCCTATAATTGTGAAGTGTACTCAGCCAACATTAATTCAAAATCCCTGGGAGGAGCCAACCTGCAGAGGAGCTCTGAGGCTAAAGTCACCTCTGCATATGCAGCACAGAGTCAAGGACCAGTGACTCCGAGGTCAGTTTCCCCAGAAGCACATCCTCCCCAGCAGCTACTCACTCCCTGAAGGGATTACCCCCTCCACATTTCTGGTTGCACTCTGCCTGTGCTACCTGTACTTCTATTTTAGGATACTCTGATCTCTGATAAATTCACTTTCCCAAGGACTTGAGCACATGGTTCCCCCTTAAATGTCTCTATTTAAATGGGGTCCCTTGGATGACATGACTGGCATTAGCTTCCTCCACCTTTGAGGGGAAAATGGCAGAAGACATAGATTAACAGAAGAGTAACTGTTTAAAAAAAAAATTTAAGTGTTTTTTGCAATTGCTTAGCATGCACAAGGCCCTGGGATGGATCCCCAGCGCTGCAAAGAGGGAAAAAACAAAGGAAGAAAACAGAAGGCTGTCTCTGGCTGCCCAGCGGGGATCCGCGCTCCCCTCCAGTGGCCCACACTCAAGCTAAGGCGACAGATTCTAGCTGGGAAGGGACGGCCACGACGCAGCTCTACGACTGTGGTAAAAAGTTTCGCATTTAGGTTTCTTTGTTACAAGTAGCCACGAGCCAGGTTTCTGCTGTGGAAAGGAAAATAGGAAGGAGTTACTCTGTGTCCCAGCTTCTTTCCGGTGGTGGGAACAGAAGAACAAGACCAGAAACAAACAGAAAGAATGTGTAGAGACAGATGGGCATGGAAGTGAATTTTTGTATTTTTATAACAATAATTATACTGTGGAGAGGGAACAGGAGGCTGGGGTTAGATGCACAGTGAAGGGAGTTTGCAGGGAGGAGCCTGCCCGGAGGAAGGCAGGGGCTGCACCCGGAGACAGAGCCGGGGACCTGAACAGCAGCGCAGGGCTGGATGGGGCGGGGTGCCAGCGGGGAGAGCCGAGGAGCCGCAGTGGGACACTGTGCTTTAAGAAGCAGCAACACACCTGCCGTCTATTTCAGTGTTCTCTGAATACCTCAGTAACCTCCAGTCCCCAACCTGTTCCTCTGGATACAACAAAAACAAACAGCTGTAACCGCTGCACGCTGGCGAAAGAGATAGGAAGGAATACGATTTTTCAGGGCAGGAAGGGGGAGGTCATTTCTTTATCATTATAAATGTAGGGCAGTTTACCACTGAGCCACACTCCCAGCCCTCTTTATTTTTTATTTTGAGACAGTCTTGCTAAGTTGCTGAGGCTGGCCTGTGATCCTCCTGCCTCAGCCTCCTGAGTAACTGGGATTATAGGGTGCATCACCACACCTGGCTTCAAACAAACAAACAAACAAACCCACACAACTTTTTAAAGAGCACTTTCTTTTCTTTTTTCATTAAAAAAAAAAAAAACTATGGGTGGGGGGAGTTTACTGGGGATGGGACCCAGGGCTTCCTGCCTGCGAGGCTCTCTACCAACAAGTCATATCCCTGGCTCCAAACTGATTTCTATTAGGGCAGTTTTTATTAGTCTGTTTAAAAGGTCACTCCTCCAGAAAGACATTGTCAAATGTCTTAAATAGAAGAGGAAACGTATTAAGGACGATGAGGCTATAAAAATTAGTCTCAGAAAGATGAGTCTCAGTTGTTGCTGTCTATGGAGTCTGACAAAAGAAACGGGGCACAGAAAGCAAAATCTTGCTCTTTATAATAATTTAAAGACCTAACTTTCACTGGAACCGATCACAAGAGGGCTTAATCAAGTCGTGACTGTAAGTAAGATGTACATCTGTAACACAAACGTCCAGCACCCCTGGCGACTGGCACGGACCTGGAAGTGGGGTGTATACTTGCTCACTTCCTGGTTCCCATGAGGAGGCTGGACCGCGAGGCCATCCAAACATGACAGTCTCTTTCCTGAGCCAGCCCAGTGCCACCCCCCCTCCACAGCCTGGAGAGCTGAGCACCTGCTGGGCTGGCTGCAGGAGGTTCTCCCCCCCAGCCCCCCCAAACAAGTTCAAGATGATCCCAGGGAGAAAGAGAAGGGGAACCCGTCAAATACGTCAAATACCAGGGAATCAGAAGGCTGGAGGAGAGGCCGGGGCGCAGGGTAAGGTAAGGCCAAGGCCAAGCCAGATTTAAGTCCCGACTTACTTTTAAACTCTATCATATTTCCAGGTGGAGGGAGGAAGGACGACAGAATACTTCAGGGCAAAAAATGTTTAGCCTAGTTGACACCGAGGAAAAGGACTTCCACCAAACGCTCGCCAATGGTGGGGTTCTAAGGTTCTGGCGTCTTGTTTGTCTGTCTGCAGGGCAGGGGCGGGTATGGAGGTGCTCTGCCACAAGCTCTCCCCTGGGCCCTGAGCTTCCAGTTTTGAGTAAGTCAAGCAAGGACAGGTGACAGAAGAGTCTCCATGCCACGGCCCAGTTGGCCATCTCCGCCAAGGACCTAGGATCACACGGGGACGGCTGCCACAGCTAAGGGGTGAGGACTGCTAGGAAGCCATGTGTGTCCCTGTGGTGGGCTGGGGGGCTGCAGAGAGGGAGACTGAAGGGGGCCCAAGACAGCACTTGCAGAAAACGAGGTACCCGTGGGCGTCCCCCCGCTGGCTAAAGCTCTCGGTCAGACGAGCCTGTGCAGGTGGTTCTGGAAGACATCCCTTGGGACAGACACTGCAGACACCCATTGGCCACCCGTCCTCCCTACACAGAGCACCTGTCTGATTACGAGGTCACTTTTCCATCTCTATTGCAGGGAGGACATGGACACGTGACAAAAGCCTGGCTGACCAGAGGCAGGGGATGTTTACTGGGCTAATACTGAGGGTGAGGTTTTCCTCTCTAGTAAGTCTCCCGGGACTTTTGTTTGTTTGTTTATTTTTACATTTTTGTTGATAGTAGGGATTGAACCCAAGGGTGCTCTACCACTGAGCTACATTTTTATAATTTTTTTTACTTTGAGACAGGGCCTGGCTAAGTTGCTGAGGCTGGCCTCCAACTTGTGATCCTCCCACCTCAGCCTCCTGAGTTGCTGGGATTACAGACGTGCACCGCCCTGCCTGGCTAAGCTGCTCTTCTTTACTCGACGTGGCTGCCTGTGCTGCTTGGAATTTCTGAACCGTCCTGCAACCTTGAGGGGGAAGCATCCTCATGGGCTGGGGATGGCAGAGCCGGAGCATGGAAAGCACCCAACTTTTCCATGATGTTATTACTGCACTGTGACACCGACCCAACCCTCTGGCCCCTGGGCTCCCCAAACACGCACGACACCTGGTTGTTCAAGCCACTTTTCAGTGGATCTCGGTTGTGACCCGAACACCTCTGTCTCCACCATTCTTACTGGGCAGTGACCAGGACCCAAGACCCTGGGCAGCAGTCGAGGCTTCAAGGGTTTAAATAAAAGACTTGCTGGACCCCAGCGAGACCGGGGATTAGGAGAAGTTCCTTCCGAGGAAGTGAGTCTATGCAGAGGAGGACGGGAGGTAAAAGCCACCCAGCAACACAGAGGGAAAGGGGGACCGAGGTGGGGGGGGGGCTCAAGCCCAAGAAATGGAGGCGCCCTGTGTCCAGATAAAGGGGAAAAGCAGTGGGAGGGGACAGGTGGGGACAGATGTCTCAAGGTCACAGCCAGGACCCCACAGGACTGTGGAGCAGTGCTTGACAGCCCGGCCACCTGCTTTCCTAAGACTTCTTTGGAACTTAAAAAAATTTTTTTTCTTTTAATTTAAAAAAATACTTTTGAGGGTCAGGGGTGGTGGCTCAGCGGTAGAGCGCTCGCCTAGCACGTGTGAGGCCCTGGGTTCAATCCTCAGCACCACACAAATGTAAAATAAAAATATCGTGTCCACTTAAACCTAAAAAATAAACATTTTTAAGATAAAATAAATAATCATGTCTTAAAAAAATACTTTTGGTGTTGGGGGTGGAAGCCAGGGCCTGTCCCACTGGGCTATGCCCCCAGCCCCAGGCTGTGCTTTAAAATCATTTAGTGAAGTTTAGAGAAATGATCAATGACTCTGGAAAGGGTTGGTTTGTTATCTCTTTGTCTGTGTTCTTGTTGTTTCACAATATGAAACCATGGTCGCGTTGACGGTCATTTTCTCCCCCAGCCCCATAGCCCAGCCCATCAGAAGCCCTGAATCCCATCTTCCCAACACTCCCAAGAAGAGGGTGCAACATAAGGCCTTTGGGCTTGGGCAGAAGCCTCAGTTTTCTCACCTGAAAAATGGGGAAATAGACTTTCTGCCTGTTGCGTTCTTAAAATAAACCAGTGGCCCAGTGTACATACACGTGGGGTCTGGTTATCAAGCGTAATATTATGAACTATGATCTACTCTAGTTCTGCATTCCAAAAATGACCAATGTCTTCCTGTTGAAATTCTCTGAAGGGGAATTAAGATGAGAGAGCAGGCTCTACAGGAAGAAGGAACAAGCAGACACAAAGGCTGGGCTTCAGAATCATTAATCGGGTGAACACTGGGAGGGGAGCCGTGTGACCGTATTAATGCAAGCCCACGGTCCGTCTATTGCAAATAAAAAAAATTCCTGCCAGGTGTGGTGACGCGTGCCTGTAATCCCAGTGACTCAGGAGGCCGAGGCAGCAGGATGGCGAGTTCAAGGCCAGTGTGGGAACCTTAGCAAGACGCCATCTCAGAACAGAACACCAGAGCTCGGGGTGCAGCTCGGGGGGCCAGAACCTGCCTCGCAGGAGCATGGGGGTGGGCGGGTTCCAACCCTGCGAGCAGGAGGGACAGAAAGGCCACCCAAGAGAGAAGAAGGGCAGCGCTGGGGATGGAACCGAGACAGCCCTGAGCATCGGGGCAAGTGATCCACGGCTCCTCAGCCTCTTGGTGGGACCAGGGGCCGGCAGCAGAAGACGGGAGGCCGCCATGCCCGTCCATTCTGTTGGCATCACGTCCCCCAAATGGGAAAAACGGTGCATTTTTTTCCTGAAATTTCACTAGAGCTGAAAAAAGAGGGGCTGGGGCGTGGCTCAGGGAGAGCACTTGCCAGGGAGGCCCCAGTTCCACCCCAGCCCAGGGGGCTGTGATCAGAGGGGAGCCTCGGGAAGGTCTCCAGCCTGGGGGCCTGTGGCTATTTCTGTCCTCGTCCATCCACAGGCACATTTTCGCAGACTGTTTTTAAGGCTCCATAATTATTTCATTGTTGGCTTAGGACGGGCTGATGGGAAGGTCTTCAGGATAAGAGGCACTTAAGGTCACCTGAGCCTCTGCCAACCAGAGATAAAAACAAAGAGAAAACATCTATGAGGGAAACACTTCAACCCATAGGATGATCCATCCCATGAAGTATTGAACTACTACTTTTTCCTTGATTGATGTACTTCCTTTTCTGCCCCATATATATATATATATATATATATATATATATATATATATATATATATAAAACCTAATTCAGAAAATGGGCATTGCTTAGTACCCAAGTATGGATTGATTATTGATTGCAGAAAAGATTTCACACTGGGCCGGGGTGGGGGGCACTTATGTTGTTGTTGGGGGGAGCCCTGGGGATTAACCCAGGGGTGCTCTATCACTGAGCCATATCCCGGCCCTTTTTATATTGTATTTTGAGACAGGGTCTTGTCAAGTTACTGAGGCTGGCCTCGAACCTTAATCCTCCTGCCTCAGCCTCCTGAGTTGGTGTGCACCAAACAAAATGCTCATGGAGGTTAGTCACAATAAGCAACAAGTGCTTTTTCTACTCTATGACCTAAACAACCACCCATCCACTCATCCAACTAAATATTTCACTGAACACCTACTGTGTGCTAGCACTGCTCTAGGAACTGAGGACCCACAGCAAACAGAAGATACAAATTCTGCCTTCTCATGGAGTTGGTGTACTACTCGTAGGTCTTTATTGTACAAAGCTATAAAGAAATCTAAGATGAGTTTAGAATGGATTTGTTCGCTTTTCCATGAGAACAACAGTGTTCTCCCTAAATGTGGACATTTCATAGCCCCTTGATTCCTATAACAACCAGTTATCAAGACTTGTCCCACGAGGCCGGCGGCCCCGGGGCCTCCCCACTGGGTGTCCAGCTCCCCTCCTGCCCAGGTCTTTTCTAGAGAAGGCGGGTCCACCACCGAACACCACCGTCTGCAAAACGGGAAAACTACCCACCAAAAAAGCCACTGCACTAATCTGCAGTGAAAATTGCTCGGTTGAGCATTTCTTTGCTCATTTATAAAATTAACCTTTTTCAGATATGGTCATCAGCCTTTGGAATTTCCTCTCGAAACCAATCTCGCTGTTTTGCATAATCTCTTCATGTTAAGGTAATTAGCTGGGCCACATTTTGAGCAACTGTTCTTCCTAGTTTTGAATTTTTCTGTGTGACTGCTAAGGACTGAATGTTCACATCCTCCCCAAGTTGCAGGTTCAAACCTAACCCCAGCGGGTGGGATCTGGAGTGGGCTTTGGGGAGATGAGTGGGTCAGGAGGGTAGAGCCTCCTGAATGGCATTAGCCCCCCACAGTAAAGGCCCCTGAGCCCCCTTCCCCGGACCAACAAGTGTCCCTCACCAGACACCAAACCTGCCGGAGAAACAAAGGCCCGTTGTTTATAAGCCTTTGGTTCTCTGTATTCTGTGAAAAGATTTAGAAAAGCAACTTTTGACACACAGACAAATCGATGTTTGGTGACCCTAGAGGGCTAGGACTGTGAGGGTCCCTATCTCGTCTTGTCCTTCTCTGTGCGGTCCAGGTGTTCTTCAACAAGCATTTTTTGCAGGGCTGGGGATATAGAGTCCTTGCCCGGCATGCTCGAGGACAAACAAAACAAAAGCAAACCACTTTGTGTGATTATTAATTTAGCACAATATTAACCCAAGTCATGACTTATCACTTTAAAGACACCCAAGGAAATGATATAAAGAAAGGTCTACTGTGTGCCGAGCACAGTGGCCTGTCATCCCAGCTTCTCTGGAGGCTGAGGCAGGAGGATCACGAGTTCGAGGCCAGCCTGGACAATTTATCGGGGCCCTGTCTCAAGATAAATATAAAGAGCTAGGGATATGGCTCAGCGGTAGAGCACCCTTGGGCTCAATCCCCAGTAACCCCCTCAAAAAAACCCAAATCTATTATGGAAATAACATCTACCCTTACTTTACCACCATTTCTGTCTAGACAATAATTCCTGATAAAATAGCACAAATGTTGCCAGTTTATTCAAGTTTGATGTTTTTACTAAAAGGAAAAACGTCTCTATTGTCGTGTCACTGAACATGGAAGGATTCTCTCCCTGGGTACCAACTTCTGGGTACCTAAGAGCCACGTGCTCCTAACATGGCTGCCTCCTTCACCAGGCCTAAGTCGCTGCATCCTGTGGGCCAGGGAAGCTGGCGCTGCCAGGTGTCCTTGGTATACACTTGCTGGATGATGAGCAGGTCGATGGAGCATCTCACTGGTGACTGTGTGGCCCGGGGCCAGTGTCAGTGTGGTTCACATACGTGGTCCACGGTCCGGGCTTGGGGCAGCGTGTGCCAGGGGCCGCGTGTGCCAGGGAGCTGGGTGCAACTCTGAGACAGCAGCCGCCGGCTCTCAGGGAGCTGTTAAAATGCAAGATGGAGAGCGCTCTCCATACAGAAGATGGTGATCTGCTTCCTAATCTTCAGTCACCATGAAGTAGAAGCCGTCCAAGTCCCAGAGCAGAGAAGTCTCCAGAAGATCTCTAGCTCGTGGCTGCCTTCCCTAGCTGCTCATGAGCCTGCAATCCCAGCCCTAGTGGGTTCCTCTCATCACTTATACATGGGCGGCCTCCTCTGCTTCCTGACCGAAAGCTCTTCAGGTTTTAAACATTAACAGAGAGTTCAAAGACAGCTCACCAGGCTCGGCTTTATTTTCCAGTAGTTGTAAATCATTTCTGATTTCATCTTACCTCAATGCTGAAAGCGCCTCTTTCTGCACATGCTGATGTAACCAACACAGGAATACTCTGTTTTAAAAATGAACCCAAACAGGTAAACTAAGAGGACACACTGCTAGTCCCACTGTGGGGCTGGGCGAGCTCTGTAGGTCCTGCAGCTGACACCCTGAAGTCACACTGCCTGTGTCCCAGGCTCACTGTTCCCACCTAACTGGTGGCGGGAAGTCCCTCTGTATTTAGTGCCACTGCTCTGTACACGTGAAGATGGTTCTGGTGCTGGAAGTGTACATTTGTGGTAGAGCACGTGTTTAGGATGCATGAGATAGACCCTGGGTTTGAGGTCCAGCAATTCGGGGAATAAAAGATAAAACTGGCAAGTTATGTGTTATCTATATTTTACCACAGTTTTTAAAAAGGAAAGAAGAAGACGGGTGTGACGGTGTGTGCCTGTAATCTCAGCTACTCAGGAGGCTGAGGCAGGAGGATCAAAAGTTCAAGGCCAGCCCTCAGCCACTTGGGGGGCTCTCATCTAAAAATTTAAAAATAAAACAGGCTGGGGATGTGGCTCAGTGGTAGAGAGTTTGCTTAGTGCCTGAGGCTCTGGGTTCAATCCCCAGCATCAAACACACACGCCCAAAGTAAGAGTATTAGGAGAGACCAGGAAGATGGCCCGACCACACAAGGCCATTGAAAGGAACGTGGAGCACACAGGAAGCCACCTGAAATGCTCTGCGACACTAAATCTGCACTGGTTTGTTGACTTGGCCCGCAGCCCGGCCCTCCTGAGTTCCACTTGGTCTTAAGGGCTGAAGACTATGAACCACATTTCCAGACTCTTCTAATTAAGGCTCTGCTGGGTTTTGCAAGAGAGATGGGCTCTCATGGGAGATATGGAAAGCAAAAATAAGGTAATGGAAAAAAAAAAAAAACCAACAGTACCAAATGCTAGAGTTGTTTAGGACATAAAATGCGTTCATACATGTGAAGTGCTTAGAACTGGCGGCGAGGGGCTGGGCGTGGAGCTCGGTGGCACAGCACCTGCCCGGCAGGCACAGGGCCCTGGTTCCAGCCCCCGCCCCGGGAAAAATCAAAACTAGACGCCTGGCACCAAGTCGGTAGTCACAGTATTGCCGACATAGTAAACCTCGTGGCATCATCAAAACACAGGCCGATGATTCACACCCACCAGGGCCACAAACAGTGAGACGTCTCCACAGGAGCCTCGGCTCACGGCTGGAGCCAGTAGGAATGCCACAGTGGTCACGGCTGGAGCCTGAGTCGAGGAACTAATTCCCCACGTCCAGGGATTTTTGACAGGACCACAGAAACCTCCAATCGAGAAGAAAGTGCCCATGTTTCAGGAGTTCCTCAGCATTGTGCAAGTGCAAGGCATTCTGCTGGCCCCACAGAGGCTGCAACTCAGATGATCTCCTTGCTCCATGGAAGTGCTGACAGCGTTCGGAAGGCTTGTTAATGGTCTAATTCGAATATATCTTATTTTGCTCTCGATATGAATCTGGGTCAGTCTTTTTCCTATTTCACAAATACAAGGCAAGATTTGGCAGTTGATGCAGTGGTGCATACCTGTAATTCCAGCTACTCGGGAGGCTGAGGCAGGAGGATCACAAGTTAGAGGCCAGCTTCAATGACTTAGCAAGTCTCAAAATAAAACATAAGAAGGGTCGGGAGTATAGCTTAGTGGTGGAGCATCCCTGGGTTCAATCCCCAGCACAGTGGGAAAACAGATTTGGTGAGATCGTTTGAAACAATGTCCCCCGGGCTCCCATTCTCTTAACTGTAGACTACCCAATTCATGGCAGATCATAACAGCTACCCCTTCTAGAGGCTCTGCTCCCAGTACCCTGTGAGGCAGACACGGTTAATATCCCCTTATTTGTGAGGGTAAAATGAGACATAGAAAGGCCAAGGACTCACCGGGTGTCACATAGCTATTAACTGAAAAAGAGGTGAGACTTGAACCCAGAGCTCCAGGCCTTCATCTTTAGACTGTCTGACCAGAGGGCCCTGCTCCTGGCTTCCTCTGTTGTTGCCCACGTTGTACTAAGTTCTCAACAACCAGGTACCTTTCTGCCTCCATAACCCGCCCACGGCAGGGTCAGAACTGTGTCCAGTTTTGGACACCAGGCCCCCGGGCAAGATGCAAGGGGCAGAACTGGAACATGAGAACAGCTTGTCCTGAAGTCCACCGTCTCAGCCTCCGTGGCACAGAAGCACGGCCGGAGAGCGCGTGCAGAAGGAGCTGCTAGCAGGGAAGGCTCATCGGGTTGGCTTTGTTTTGTTGGGTGGATGGTGGTGGTATTTTTTGGTGGTCACCAAAGAAGAAAACCTACTACTAATCATTACAGGTTGAACAGGTGTGATGCGTTTGGAATTCTAATATGGAGAGGAGGGACCCAACCCTAAGGACAGGAGTCTCATTACCAGATGCCGTCAAGTCTCATGTAAAACTTGAAATGTAAAATGTCTCGCATCTACGGTAGTCGTTAACTTACAAAATATCGAAAGGAAATTATTATATTTTTCCACGTCCTCTATGAAGTGCAAATTTGTGTTATTTCAAACCTATATTTATTCCAGGTAAAGGAAACAAATTCCAACAATAGAAGAGGGTCCCTTATAATCATCACAGTAAATGGTACTATTAACAGCAATCAAAACAATTGTAAAACTCAAGTTTTGCTTCAAGAAAGATTTAGGCTGGGGCTGTGGTTCAGCGGTAGAGCGCTTGGCTGGCACATGTGAGGCGCTGGGTTTGATCCTTAGCACCACATAAAAATAAATAAATAAAATACAGGTATTATGCACAACTACAACTAAAAATATTTAGTAAAAAAAAAAATTGAATCAGATAGCTAATAACTTTGTTCTCAGAAATCCAAAGCACCTCCAACATAAAATTCTGCTTGAAAATGTTTACTTATTACTAAAATAAGTAGAAATATAGTCCAACCAAGTGAGTAGACTACAGCTTCTTTATTGTAATATGTTATTATGAAATTATTGATTTATTTTTGTGTAATGGAGATTTAACCCAGGGCCTTGGACATGCTAGGCAAGTGCTCTACTACTTTTTTCTTGGGACAGGGTCTCACTAAATTGCCCAGGCTGGCCTAGAACTTGTGATCCTCCTGCCTCAGTCTTCCAAGTTATTGAAATTTACAGGCGTGGGCCACCAAGCACAGCTGAAATGAATTTTTTCATGTTTCTGAAAATATAACTTTGCTTTATCTTCTTCTAAAAAATATTCACCAGGGGCTGGGGATGTGGCTCAAGCGGTAGCGTGCTCGCCTGGCATGCGTGCGGCCCAGGTTCGATCCTCAGCACCACATACAAACAAAGATGTTGTGTCCGCCGAAAACTAAGAAAAAAAAATATTAAAAAAAATTCTCTCTCTCTCTAAAAAAAAAAAAATAAGAAATATTCACCATAGTGATGTGCACCTGTAGTCACAGCTACAGTCGCAGCTCTGTAGGCTGAGGCAGGGGGATTGCAAGTTCTAGGCCAAGGCCTGTCTGGGAAACTTAGTTTCTAAATCAAATTCGAGGCCAGCCTCAGCAACTTAGTGAGGCGGCCCTGGCTCAACAAAATAATAAAATAAAAATAAATAAAAAATTTAAAAGGGTTGGGGATATAGCTCAGTGGTAAAGCCCCCCTGGGTTCAGTCCCAGCATGAAAAATAAAAAGCCTATCGACAGTTATTTGATTCTACAGTAGCTAACCTTGCAACTCATACAAGGATATCCAAGATCTTTATGCTTAAAGGCCTTATTCACTTCACTGACTTATTTTTAAATTTTAATAATAGACTTCATTTTTTAAAAGTAGTTTTAGGCTCACAGACAATGCAAGCAGAAAGTGCAGAGTCCCCACGTTGCCCATCAGCTGGGGCCACCATTCATTCACATCTTGAGTGGGGGGTGGCGCAGGGGCAACTGACAATCCAGGACTCATACGTGGTCATGAACTCAGGGCCACAGGTCACATCAGGGTTCACTTGTGTTGCTCAGGTCTGAATTTGGCCAAATGGATGATATAACTTACCCATGGTTTTAGTGTCATACAGAAGTATTTTATTGCCCTAAAAATGCCCTGTGCACCCACCCCCCCCCGCCCCTGCCCAGCCGCAACGGCCAGTCTCTTTCCTGTCCCTGTTGTGTCCACTCTTCAGGATGCTGTGGAGCTGGACTCACTCACCAGGCCAGCCTGGCTCTCTACCTCGCAGCGGCACGGACACTTCTTCCCGCCCTCCAGAGCCCGAAGCCCCTCCACCCTGGTGCTGGACAATACTGCGTAAGTGAACCGCCCGGTGGTGAGGCCATTTGCCTTCCCAAAGGCTTCTTGTTTCCGAGTGGCGGCAATTATGATAAAGTCGCTACAAACATCCTCGTAGGAGGTCTTCACAGATATTTCACTTTTAAAAAACAAATCCTGGTCTGGGGATTTAGCTCAGGGGTGGGGCACTTGCCTAGCATGCCCAAGACCCTGGGTTTGATTCCCAATCCTGCCCAAAATCATGAATATCTAATGTGTGGCGAGTCCTAGGCTTGCCGTGTGATTTTCTTTTTGCAGGCAGGATCCGTAAAGATAGGGAAACTAGCAGAACAATGCTCTCTTCTCCAGGGAAGCCTTGCCTCCGTCACCTCCCCTGTACATTGTCACATCATATTATGTACTCTTGTGGCATTGATTAGGATATATCTCCATATTTACCTGGTGGTTTTTTGACTCAAGTCTGTCTTCACAATCAGACTGTGTTGGAGCTGCCGGGGACACTACAAAAGCCCCAGTCTGCTTGAAATGCAGCGGGCACAGCCCACAAGTCCACCCTGCGACTCACCACTTAGGAAACAATAATGCAGCTGAGCCAAATCTTTCCAAAAGAATTTCTACAAACTCTGGGGGTGGGGGTGGGGGGGGACTGACTCCTGATATTTTGAAGTGGGGACTTTATTTCAAGCAAACAAAAATCATCTTTTACTCTTTAGAAATAGTCAAGAAATAAGCAAATGAGTTGATCAAATCATTATATTTTCCCCCAGAATAAAAGCTGACATAAACCAGCCAAGTTGACTTTCTGGATTAAACTAGCATCGATGGCACTGATTTCATAAAAAGCATTGATGGAGGGCTGGGGACATAGCTCAGTTGGTAGGGTGCTTGCCTTGGCTGCACAAGGCCCTAGGCTCAATCCCCAGCACCACACACACACACACACCCACAAAGTGTGGATTTAATAGTGACCTTGGATAAAAGCTACACCCACGGAGTGGCTCAAGAAGACATTTCAGAAGATCAATTTTGTAATTTGCTCTGACATTTTACAAATCAGTAACTTAAGTTGCAAGACACAGCACCATGACTGTCCCTCTGGAGCCCCAACCGGCCCAGTTCCCAGTCGGTGATCATTAACCGGGAGACCTGAGCAACACGCCTCTGCTCTGGTCGGCGCAGGGAGGGCCCGCGGAGCGCAGGAACCTCGAGACTGCCCAGCACAATGCCGTCCACCTACGCAGACGCTGGGCCTCGCTAGATTTAAAACAAAACCAAAGGCCACAGGGTGGAGACCAAGTGCTCCATCTCCCTTGGAGGCTATCCTGCTGACTGCCTTTTGGGCAACAGAGCGATGTTTTAATCACATTTCTCAGTTCGAATACTAAGAGGGAAATTACGGGCCGCTCATTTTCATCTCAACCATGCCCACAGCCCGCCCCTCCCACGCGGCCAGTCCTCTGGGGTTGCCTGCTAACTCTTCTCCTGTTGGGCATTTTTCCTTTTTGGTTCACTAAGTCTTGCCTATTTGAGAAGAGCAAGACTGCAACTTGAAAATTATTTCTGCAACAACTAAACTAAAAGGCCTTAGGAACAGCAGAGTTTCCAGTCGGTGGAGAAGGCACTGCTGGCCCCTCAGCAGGGAGCCATCCCTTCCAGCCTGAAGGTCCTTGGACTGGCTCTCAATGCCCAGCCGAGCCCAACTCTCAAGGACTTTGAAAAGCTGCCATTTCTTCAAGTGTCGGGCAGCTCAGAATAGGGCTCAGGCTGGCCCTGGGGGCTGTGGGTCAGTGCCACACCCTGTGACCGCCACTGATTCAATCACTATCACTCAGGTACACAGAGATCCCACCCTTGCAGAGAACAACCAAACCAAACCAAGAGAAAACAAAACCACAGGTGCTGAGGCTTAGCCCGTGGAAGGCCCAGGGTTTGATCCCCAGCACTGGGAAAACAGAAAAGCAAGTGTCTCCCAAATAATGTCAAGCGGCTGGTTATCTTCTCAAAGTCCTTCTGATAAAGGCAACTAGTCATTCAGAACAGGTGGGTTTTATGTAATGAAATTTGCTATACAATTTCTAGAAATCTCATTCCCATTAAACTTAAGGACGACTGGCAAGCTGTTTCCTATGTGTCCCCCTCCCCCCCACCTGGGTCAGGGCCTTGCATTTACATGTTAGTGGAAGTGAATCACAACACAGGCAAACTGAAAGGCGTTTATAGCCAATCTAACCACCTGGGTTTACGGTTGTCTTGAGCCACAAGGTGTGATTACAGTAAGGTATAAAAATGTCACCTTGGCACACGTCGTAAACACCACCTTCTGCTACCTTAGCTCAGGTCTCCTCGTGTAAGGAGAAGACAAAACGCCTCTAAGTGCTAGTTTTGGTGGCTAGCTTGACAATTGATGGGGTGGCAATTCATTTTCAGGGAGAACAATTCCTAATGAATCCTTTGAGTTCTGTCCAGTGCCACAAGTAGCCCCTAATGCCCTCAGACTGGCTTGGCAGCAGGAGCACTCAGATGGCCCTCACAGAAACTTCCAGAAACACAACACAGCCATCCTCTCAGGCCGCGGGAGAAATTTTAAAGAACTTTTCTGAAGATTAAAGATCGACTGTTTTATGAAGAGATAACAAAGATGCGCAGCACTGATCTATTTTTTTTTTTTTTTGAGAAGGACTCAAATAACATAAAATTAACCATTTAAAAGAGAAGAGTTTGAGGCATTCAGTTCCTTCAGTGTTGCGTGCCCAGGACCTCTGTCTACCTCTAAACACCTCATCAACGCAAAGTTACATCTGTGTCACTAAGCACCCTACAGGCTTCATGAGGGCTGCGAACCAGGCAAGGACCCACCCTCCCGGCCCTCGCCTTTGGCCAATACCAACTTGATTTCTGTCTCTCTTACTTTACTTTATGTAAATACAATCTGTAATGTGTTTGGCTTTCAATTTGTGTAACATTTTTAAGGTTCCTCCAGGTTGCAGTGCAATCAGGGCTTCGTGGCTTCTCTTGGCCTAACACCATCCCACTGTACAGACGGACCACGTTTCCTTCATCCACTGAGCTGTCCCTGGATGCTTGGGTTTTCCCATTTCTTGGCAGTTTTTTTTGTTTTTGGTACTGGGGATTAAACCCAAGGGCACCTAACCACTGAGCCACATCCCTGTCCCTTTTTATATTTTATTTAGAGACAGAATCTCGCTGAGTTTCTTAGAGCCTCACTAAGTTGCTGAGGCTGGCTTTGAACTCACAATCCTCCTGCCTCGGCCTCCCAAACTGCAGGATTACAGGGTGCGCCACTGTGCCTGGCCTGACTTTTGGCTTTGGTGAACGAACCTATACAAGTTATTTGTTTGAACCTGGTTTTCAGTCCTTCGGGGTTTCTACCTCCCAGCCGCAGGGCAGGATCAGATGGTGTGATGCTGTCTAGCCTCTGGGGAGCTGCCGTGGGTTTTGCCAGCGGCTGAGCCATTCTGCATTCCCACCAGCAACGACTGGGGGTCCGCCTCCTCCCCCTGCACCCCCGACACATGTTGTTTCCCTACGTTTTTGTGATCAGAGCCACAGGGCTATGCGCCAGTGGTAACGTTCAGCGTCTTTTCATGTTTGCTAGCCGTCTGTGTCTCTTCTTCGGAGGCCCGGACGGTCTTTCATTACTTCACTTCATGACAATAAAGAAAAAGGATCTCAGTCTTTAATACCACTTTTTTTAAAACTGGCTCCCACAGGCACATTTTAAAAATCTATGTTTGCAAGTGGCAGTTGTTAATTAAGAGCCTAAACTATGTGTTGACGAAGGGCAAAAATCAAGGCCATTTCAACCTTGCCAAAAGCCACATTTATCGAGCATCTACTATGTACAAGAAGCTGGTGGCACAGCATCAAACAAACTAAACAGCTGGGTGTGGTGGTGCACACCTGTAATCCCAGTGACTGGGGAGGCTGCAGCAGGAGGACTGCAAGTTCAAGGCCAGCTTCAGCAATTGAGGGAGACCCTGCCTCAAAATAAAAAGTAAAAAGGGCTTGGGATGTAGCTCCCTTGTTGGGTTCAGTCCAACAAAAACAACAAAAAGACACCATGCTTCAATAAGGGTCCTTGCCTGGTTCTCAGCCCCTGCACTCCGTGGTAGGTGTCTCTCTTTCTTCACTTGTGCCTCCTGAGTGCCTGACCCTGGTCCTCAGACGGACCACAAGTCAAGGCGGCTCAGCACACAGTATGTAAATGGGACTTTTCTCTCCTCTCCAGCTGCTCTGGTCTCCGCCAAGGGGAGAGTCAGGATACAGAGGATATTTGGTTTTTGTTGGTTGGTTGTTTTTTTTCCCCAGTACCAGGAATTGAACCCACAGAGGGCTTGACTACTGAGCTCTATCCCTAGCCCTTTTTATTTTTTGATTCAGGTCTCACTAAGCTGATGGCAGCTGAGGCTGGTCTCGAACTTGCAATTCCCCTGCCTCAGCCTTCTGCATCTCTGGGGTTACAGGCATGCACCCCTGTTGGGCTCAGGTGATCCTCCGGGGGAGCTGGGACTTACAATACATAGAATTTTTTTTCTGGGTGGGGGGTAACCAGAGATTGAACTCAGGGGCACTTGACCTCTGAGTCATATCCCCAGCCCTATTCTTTCTGTAATTTATTTAGAGACAGGGTCTCATTAGTTGCTTAGCACCTCATTTTTGCCAAGGCTGACTTTGAACTCAAGATCCTCCTGCCTCAGCCTCCCAACTGCTAGGATAATACCTATCATCTTTAGTTCAGCTTACATCTGCAATAGCTTAACAGCCAGCCCCCTCACGACAAGCATGTGAGCTAGGTGGGGTTCATTCATCAAACAAACATTTATTTTTAAATAGACAGCTCTTTTTATAGACTAGCACGCACTGTGAGACCCAGAGCACAGCTAATGAGGACGCCCTTGCCTGCTTGTCCAGCTGACACGTTCTCAATCTTCCTTTGATAATCAAAGAGAATTCATGGGTCTGCGTGGAATGACCGGGAAGTCTTCATCCCACCCCACGGCTTCAAACATCTCTCTAGGGTTTTGTCTAATGACTGTTCATTCCACTTTCTTGAACAATTTTTTCATCCAAGGAAATCCAGAAGGTGAGGAAAGGAGGCCCGTCCTGCTTCCCTCTCCACCAGGAACCGGGGGGCTTTTTTGGTACTGAGGATTGAACACGGGGGCACTCGCACACTGAGCCACATCCCAGCCCTGCTTTGTATTTTATTTAGAGACGGGGTCTCACTGAGCTGCTCAGGGTCTCACTGAGTTGCTTAGGGACTCACTGAGTTGCTGAGGCTGGCTTTGAACTTGATCCTCCCGCCTCAGCCTCTAAAGCCTCTGAGCTAGAGTACTTTTATCGAACGGAGTACCTGCCTGCGGTATTATTTACCTACTTTACTTACTTGCCAAACTACCAAAGTGACAAAATGAATTGAAGAGTAAACCTTTCAAGTTTCTCAGCCAAAAAAGTTTTTGATCAGCAAAACACTCCTTGGTATTTTTGCCTATAGAGTCACACCCAGGACATTCAATCTAGTGGAGAGCCTGAGGACTCAAGCAGTGGCCCTAATGATTCTATTTATGTGCCACTTTTAAACCACTGAACCCTTTACAAGCCTCCTATTAACATTATTAACATTTCTGTGAGCTAGTGTGGGAACTATACATAAAATTCTACATGGAGATTCTAGCTTTAGAACTAGTTACTGGGCTATAATCGACACTGACGCATTCTCCTATGAACCAGTCCTCATGGGATGAAGCAGAAACAGGACTCAGATAACCTAAGAACACAGTTGAAGGGACTCAGTGTTCTTCCTGTGGCCTGGTTTGTACCCAATTCCTTGATCTCTTCTATTATACCAGAAACAAGGAAGTGCTCATTGAGTTTCTTTCTTTCTTTCTTTTTCTGTACTGGGAATTGAGCCCAAGGGCTCTTTCCCACTGAGCTACATCTTCAGTCCTTCTTATTTTGATAAAGACAACTCACTAAGTTGCTGAGGCTGGCCTTGAATTTGGGATCCTCCTGCCTCAGCCTCCTGAGCCTCTGGGATTATAAGCGCTACAGGCGCATACCCTGCGCCCACAGCCTCTAATTCGTCTTAATGTCTTCATGTCAGAACATCTTACTTTCCTACTCTGTCATCTTCAGAGAAAATAAGATTGAAATTTCTTAAATGTTTCTCAACTTTTCAATTCCATATTCTAGGGGATTTCTTCAAAGAGAAAATGATCTCATTTTATCTTTAAACTGGAATAAAGAGACACATAGTCGCCCTGTCCTTTAATACATGAGGGGGTTCAGGGGTGCAGGTCTATGGTGGAGTATGTGCTTAGCCTACACACACACACACACACACACACACACACAATAAGAGCTGGGGGTATAGCTCCAATGTAAAGTCCCACTGAATTTAATCCCAAGTGTCCCTCCCAAAAGGGGGGGGTACTCTTACTACCATCTATTACAACATCCAAGGATACTGTTCCAATTACTATTATTGTACAATAAATCACCCCCAAAACTTAGTGGGAAAGAACCATTTTATTGTGGGTCAGGAATTTGGATAGGAACACATGGCTTGGGCCGTAGCTGGGACTCTGGCTGGTGGCTGGTGACAACTGCTGTTTGCCTGTCAACAGGAACCTCTGCAACTGGCTTCTCCTGGGGTCTCTCCAGCAGGGCCAACTGGACTTCTTAACAACATGGCGCTGGGTTGGAAAAGTAGACACCCCGGAAGAACGGGGCAAGAGTGTGTGGTATGTTCTAGTTCTGCCTCAGAAACCACATGGTAGCGCTTCACCAGTCTCACTGGTCAAGACCGTCACAGAGGAGTGTCAAAGTCACGTTGTGAATGGCATGAGGATGGGGGTATGGCGGACACCTTGCAGAACAGAAGGACGCGTAGTGAAGGAGAGTCCCCCCAATCTGATTCATTGGTGACCTGGCAGTACCCGTTTTAGACCGTCTCTGAGAAGATAGGAGGAAAATTACACAATATGTGTTACGACAGGAAGTCTTAGCCAACAAGGTGCGGATTGATGAGTTCTGAGCTTCTCTATGCATCTCCATAGGTCAGAATAAGCATATGGGCAGTTTTCAATGGAGCAGTCTATTCTATGAGACTGTCTGTAAAAACCTATTAAAGTGAACCATGGGTGGCATTAACTCTGATGGCTACCAAAGACTGGTTGCCCGCCAGCGGCCATTGATTGCTGCTTTGCGCATTTCTGACCGGGAAGAATAATTTTACCTTTAAGCACCTGGAAGCCTCAAGTTCCGCTGTTATGCTCTTATAAGAGGATTTGCAAAATCAACCCTACAGTCTACCCCCAAAACAAGTTTCACACAATGGTTCTTAGTAAGGTGAACACTTCAGCAACCAGAGGGCACGGCCACCGTCAGGAGGGCAATGACAGGTGTCCTGAAGTCCAGAGTTAAACAACGGTGCTCGGAGGACTCTAGCTATGCCAAGAGCTTGGAATTTTACCCTCTAAATTCTAGCTTTCAGATTATCCATATTTATGTCTTCAGCCTAGGTCTCCTCCCTAAACTCCAGATGCGCATATTTAAGCGTCTGCTGGATAACCAGATCTGCACACGTCCGCTACGCCCTGGGTTTCCTGCCCCTTTACCGCAGGTCCCCACGCTGGTACCCAGGAGTATCTGATACGCGCTGCCCTTTTTCTTGGCTCAGAATGATGCCTACCACGTAGTAGGTGGTCAGCAATACTATTTGATTTAAGAAATGATGACTTATTAGAACCAAGTGAACCACAAAGCCAGAAGGAAGGGGGGCCTGAAAACGGCGTGG
The DNA here is from genome assembly GCF_021218885.2 of Marmota monax. Classification (NCBI taxonomy): domain Eukaryota; kingdom Metazoa; phylum Chordata; class Mammalia; order Rodentia; family Sciuridae; genus Marmota; species Marmota monax. The sequence goes on from NW_026692912.1 coordinate 22,111,425, forward strand.
AAGCGGCTGGCTGAGGAGAGAAGCAGCCCCAGGATGCTGCTAGATGTTGAATTCATTGTAAAGAATAAAATAAGCAGGCAGCTGTGGAGGTGCACATCTGTAATCCCAGTGGCTCAGGAGGACTGCAAGTTCAAAGCCAGCCTCAGCACTTAGACTCTGAGCAATTTAGTGAGACCTACCCTGTCTCAAAACAAAACATAAAAAGGGCTGGGGATGTGGCTCAGTGGTTAAGCGTCCCAGATTCAATCCCAGTATTAAAAAAGAAAAAAAGGCAAAGATTAAGGATGCATGAGAAACCAAATGGCACTACCTAATCCATATCAGAACCGCAGGGGAGCTTCTCAAAGTGTAGATTCTTGAAAACATGTAAATAGATCATAAAATGACTGATTCTCAGTCTTGCCAATTTGGAAAGTGATGAGATAAATACCCAACATCCAATCTTGGTGCCATCTTTGAGATGCAATTTTGAACAGAGATTAAAATAAAAAAGATCTACACATAACTAATTATGGTGCCCTCTGCCTAAAGAACAGAATGGGTTAAAACAACCATCCACACAGTATCAGTAAAAGGCTCCACTCCAGCCTTAATGTAGATCCATCCCTCCAGAGGAGACAAGTGCCTCCGGCTCCCAGAGCTTGCTGTCACCAGCCATTATCTTCACCCAGTTCTATTCTGATTTTATGCTCTCCAAGAACCGAGGTGCAGAACTTAGCTTGCCACAGAGATCAGCCTCTGGGAAGAGAATGTTCATATCAACAAATACGAATATCCAGGCTCCTTAGTACCCCTCACTGGACGTTGAAGTTTTGCTTTCTGGGGCTGGGGATGAGACCCTGGATTTGATCACCAGTGCTCCCTACCACCTGACCCCAGTGCATTTAGGTTTGTTCATCAGTCTTGAGAGTTTGGTTATGTGAGTCACTTCCAGGCATGCTACATTCCAACCACAAAATCTTGTTGAGCTGAGGTTCAAAAGCTGACAGCCTTCTCCAGACTACGCCAGCGAAGGAGAAACTGGGGAGGAAGAAGCGATGGAGGTTTGAGTTTTATGTTCAGCTGGTAAAAAAACCAAAAAAATACCTGAAAAAGGAATGAGACTGAAATACTGGCCCAGCGGAGCCTGCCTTCCCCAGGCCGAGGGTCTCTCGCGGGCTGTCAAGGTAAAGCCACGTCCTTCCGTGGTTCTCGGCCAGTCTGCATTCCCAGGCTCCCGCCACATGCCCTGCTCACCCGAGAGCTCATGGCCTCCCACACCCAGGGGCCTCCGGATCGCGGCTGGACCACCCCTCTGCCTGGACGCCCACTGGCCTCTCACCTCCACCTGACCTTCAGAACTGGGCTTGGTGCTGCTCCTTGCAGCTGGGCTTCGCTCCTGGGCACACAATTCCACAGCTACCCTCCACTGTCCCCACCATGCGGCACTGTGGCTTCTGTCTGTCTCAGCATCTACAGGCTACAAACTACCCCAGGGAAGAACCTGGTCTTGGCAAGACATGGCGGCCTGCAGCTGGGTCCCAGCTACTTGGGAGGCTGGGGTGGAAGGACTGCTTGAGTCCAGAAGTTCAAGGCCAGCTGGGCAGCACAGAAAGATTCTAAAAAAAAAAATAGGAACCATATGTTGGTACTTAGTAGATGCTCAAAAAACACACAGGAAGGGGTAAAATAAGTCCCAAGCAGATTGATTGTTTTTCTGTCTTATCAGGAAGTTATTTTCATTATTCATTTGTTTTATTTATTTATTTTTTTTGGTACTGGGGATTGAACCCAGGGGCGCTCTACCACTGAGCTATACCCCCGCCCCCGCCCATACAGATAAATCTGCATGCACATCTACACTCATGAAATCCAAATGCCTTTAACACTGTCAAAGGCTCCACCAGGAATTTCCATGTGTATCTTCAAATATAAATATTTTAAAATGTCTTAGCTATCTTTGCTAAGAAAAAAATCAATCCCAAACTAAGTTGACACATAGTATTATCTCACGTGGCAAATATCCAGCTTTTTGAGGGGAGAAATAATGTGACTTCAGTAGGACTTTTTTAAAAAAGTGGTAAAAATAGCCAAAAAGAACTATGACCCTTAGGGACAGATTGAAATATGATCTCTTCAGTAAACTCAGGTATACAGCAAAACTCAGTATTTTAGTGTTTAGGAGTCTGTTTTGTGATTTTTTTTTTTTAAAGGAAAAGATAGTTATACAGTTGGTGTGGCCTCTTGAATCCATATTACTTTTCAAAGCAATGATTTCTAGGCACTTTCCTGATATCAGGCCATTTTTTTTTTAATCTTTATACTGGGACTGAACCCAGAGGTGCTTAACCACTGAGCCACATCCTCAGCCCATTTTTGTATTTTATTTAGAGACAGGGTCTCTAAGGTGCTGAGGCTGCCCTCAAACTAGTGATCCTCCTGCTTTAGCCTCCCAAGTAGCTAAGAGTACAGGCTTTCGCCACCACATCTGGCTTCAGGTTATTTCAATTTAAATAGAATTTTAGAAACAACGCTTTTTATGAAAATCAAGAGGCTAGGACGTAGGGGCTGGCGCTCAGGGGTACAGCTCCTGCCTGGCATGTGTGGGGCCTGGGTTCGGTTCTCAGCACCGCATCGAAATAAATAATAAGGTCCATGGACAATAAAAAAAAAAAGGGCGAGGACGTGAACCACTCACTTTTCGGGACATCTGTCCCCACGGATGTGTTCCCAGGAGCTGGGTTTCTCCTCCACCCTCCCGTCATTATGGTAAGAGCATTTACTCATCACCTCTCAGCCAAGAATCAAAGAGCACTTTCCAGACAAGCCCACACCATCGCGCCTCCTTGTGAAGAGAAAGGCAAGCACCGTCCTCACAGGGAAGGGGAGGGACAGAGATGCAAGGACTTGCCCAACGCTAACAACCTTAGATGAGGCCAGCGGGGCGCCCAGCCCGAGCTCTGGAGCTGAGCAGGTGGCCCAGGGCCTGCACCCTTCTCCCCAGTGCGACATCCAGGAATCGGCTCTCGATTTGGCTGCACAAATAGGAGGGGAAGAGCTTCCTCCAAGGCGCCAAGTTTCCTTTTGCTGTAGATATGAGAGAAAATGTTTAGTTTCTTATTCCTCGAGAACCAAAACTTTGTTTTCTGGTTTTGCTTTGTTTTAGTCCAGGGGACTGAATCTGGGGCCGAACACACAGCAAAGTCCCCAGCCCCACCCCCTTTTTTGAAGCAGGGGCTCACTAAGTTGCCAGGGCTGGCCTTGAACTTGTGATCCTCCTGCCTCAGCCTCCCCAGTCACTGGCATTACAGGCCTGTGCCACCACACCCAGGAAGAAGCAGCAAAACTGAGAGTCCTGCCTGTGACATATGGAGTACCCCAAAGAGGCCAATACCTAGATTCCTCCTTGCTCTTTCTCCATTCAATTAAAATTCCTTGAACGGGCCTGCGGGGTGTAGCTCATGATAGAGCACTTGCCTAGCAGGAGTGAGGCTCTGAGTTCGACTCCCAGCACTGCAAAATACGTAAAGAAATAAATTCTTTCACCAAGGCACGCTTGTAAGACACAAAGTCGGAAGTTTGATACTAATCATTAGGATCCAGACAAACTAATCTCTGAGGGTGTACCTCAGTGGTAGAGCACTTGCTTAGCATGCAGGAGCCCCGGGCTTACCTCCAGCACCAGAACCCCAAACTCTGGGTTTGAAAGAAGGAGAGGATCACTTAGCACCAGCAGACAGCCTGCTGGTGTTAAACTTCATTCATGACTGTTGCTGCGAGGTCCGCAGCCACAGCAGTGTGAGTCACGGCTTGTCAATATGAGAGGCCCCAAGAGTTTCACAAAGCAAAACCTCACAGGAGTGAGGGGTGGGATGGGGAACTGTGAGCTACGGATACAGAAGGTGCAGTTTTTAAAACTATTATCAACTTACTTTGTGTTGAAAAAAGAATAAAACCAAACAAAAACAAAAACTAAAGAAACAAGTTATGATAAAACTCTAGAAGTAGCCCTCACTGTCCGGGTGACCCTGGTAAGTGACTTCCCTCTGAGACTCATCCATAAGATGGAGACAAAAGGCAAATTCACCAGGTGCTTTTTAGGTTATGGAGGCTGTACTGAAATCCCCTAACCAAGGTGCTTTGGGCACTTGACAAATGTCAGTTCTCTTCTATGTTCATGTTTGTTTTTTTTTCTCTCTATGTTCATGTTTTAAAAGATGGGCGGGGAGGGGATTTGAGTCCTTTGTATGGTTTTTCACAAAAGCAAGGAAGCAGAACATGACCACGCGTAGCACCAGAGACTGAGGACTCCAAAAGCACACGTGGACACAAGACAATGAATGGCAAAACGTCATCATCCGTGAAGCTGGGTCACGGGGACATGGGGGCTCGTAACATTGTTTTCTCTAAATTTGTTTGAAAATGTCTACGTGAAAAAGTTCAGACAATAGTCAGGCACAAAGGTGCAGGCCTGAAATCTCAGACACTTGGGAGGCTGAGGCGGAGGATCCCAAGCCAGTCTCAGCAAGTTAGCAAGATCAATAGAAAAGTACCCCTAGTGACCAAAACAAACAAACAATAATGATAACTTTTAAAGTTATGCACTTAAGAAAAGTGTTTGGAGGGACTGGGATTGTGGCTCAGTGGTGGAGCACTTGCCTAGCACGTGTGAGGCACTGGGTTTGATCCCAGCACCACATATAAAAAATAAATACATAAAATAAAGGTATAAATAGATAGACAGTGTTTGGAGGGGTGCTGGGCCCTAGCTCAGTGGCTGTGTTTGCCTGGCATGTGTAAGGTCCATCCCTAGCACCACAAAAAAGGAAATAAATAAATAAATAAATAAAAAGATAGAGAAGGGAATCTATAGCCTGAAAGACCTTGGGTTGAATCCGGGTTTCTACTCTGTGAACTTGGATGAGTTCTTTTCCATCTGAGCCTCAGCGGCTCCATCATGAGAGGGTTTCCAGTGGTGGGGCTGATGCGCAGAGCACTGGCTGCCCAGCTGCCAGGCGTGTCCCCTGAGGCTGGCCTCATCTTCTGAGCTGAGGTCATGTTTTCTACAGCACCCCAGCCTACGCCTGAGCAAGATGGTAGCCAAGGTCCCACTCTTCATGGAGCGAACCCCGGCTAACAAAGGAGCTAGGTGGGGGAAAGGAGTCGGACCATTTCTGCAGGAAGAGCGACTCCTTGATTAGGTAATCTCTGCTCTGGAGCGCACGGGGCCTGGTGTTCTGATCTGCTGCTTTCCTCCCTTTTCCTGTCACAGGGCTACTCCCCAACCTCCTGCACCCACACCGTCACTGCACCAAGGACTTGAGCAGCAGGAGTGGCTGCGCCGCAAGCTCTCAACCAACTCAAGGATGAGAGCACTTACCAGCAGGGCTTCCGTGATCGGCATACAGGTGAAATGGTACCAGATGGCCAGAGTTTAGGCATGTATAAGCTGTTTCCAGTTTTAGAAAACACAGACTACAAAAGTACAAATGGAATCTGTAGCTGCTGAAATGGATACAAGGAAACTGTAGAAGCTAGTTTAAGAATTGTGAACTAATTACTATGAAAAATCAGATTCTGAGCTGGGCACCCTTGCACACGTCTATAATCCCATCAGTTTGAGAGGCTGAGGCAGGAGGATCAAAAGTTTAAAGCGAGCCTCAAGAATTTCAAGGCCCTAAGCAAAACAGTGAGACCCTGTCTCTAAATAAAATGTAATAAAGGGCTAGGGATGTGGTTCAGTGGTAAAGAATCCCTGGGTTCAATCCACGGTAGCAAAAAAAAAAAAAATCCTGAGCAAAAATCTAATTCTGGCTGGGAGCGATGGCCCACATCTATAATCCCACTAACCGGGAGGGTCAGGCAGGAGGTTTGCAAGTTCAAAGCCAACCTGAACAACTTAATGAGAACCTGTATCAAAATGAAAAAAACAAAATAAAGAGGACTGGGGATGTAGCTCAGTGATCAAATGCCCATGAGTTTGATCCCCAGTACCAAACCAAACCAAAGACTAATTCTGAGTATTAGAATGGCATGTCCTAATTAAAAAAAAAAAAAAGAAAAAAGAAAAAGAAAAAGGGAACACCATATATTTCATGTAATGTTATAGTCTAAATGTGAACAGACTTAGGCTTTTGCAATAAGGAAATGAAGTCCCATCTATATTTCTTTTCTTGTTGGTTGGTTAGTATCAACAATGGAAGTTATGTAAATTTAACACAAAATCTTACAAATAGGATGAGGCTTATGAAATAAAAGTTGGTTCTGGGGCTGGGCACGGTGGCACACGCCTATAATCCCAACAGCTTGGGAGGCTGAGACAGGAGGATCCTGAGTTCAAAGCCAACCTCAGGAAAAGCAAGGCACTAAGCAACTCAATGAAACCCTGTCTCTAAATAAAATACAAAACAGGGCTGGGGGTGTGGCTCATTGGCCAAGTGCCCCTGAGCTCAATCCCGGTACCCCCCCAAAAAAGTTGGTTCTGGGCTGGGGCTGTAGGCTCAGTGGCAGAGTGGTTGCCTAGCATATGTGAGACACTGGGTTTGATCCTTAGCATCACATAAAAATAAATAAAATTCAGTCAATTCTGTCCATCTACAACTACAAAAAAAAAAAAATTTAAAGTTGGTTCTCATTGGAAGACCCAAAACAAACAAACAAACAAACAAGCTTATAGTCCCAGGTCCTGGAAAGGCTGAGGTGGGAGGGTCCTTGAGTCCAAGACAGCTGGGTCACACTTGAAAACAACAACAATTGTTAGTGGTATTGCATTTTTAAAACCTCATATATCTCCAAATTGCTCTCTAATATAATGTGCATATTTGGCTTCTTGTGATTTAAAAAAATTTTAAACTTGACACCCCGTGAGGCTCTAGCTAGTAAGAGTACACGTTGCTAAAACAGGAGACAAATATTTCCTCATAAACACGAATTCCAGGAGACTTCACACCCACATTCTGAAATCTAATTAGATTCATTTCCCAGGGCACTCATTTATTCTTGGTAGCATGCAATTTTTAAGTGTCAAAATAAAACCTTATTTTTAAATGTGGGTGGTGTTGATGCAGGAGCATGAGTAATCCTTGCAGGAAGCAATATCGGCCGAAGAGGGGAAGCAGGAGATCCTGGACAGTCCTTCCAGAAACACGAGTGGCAGAGCGGTCACACGGTAGGGGAGGACCCTTACAAACTCCTTGGGGGACTCGAAGGAGTTTTACCTACCAAATGCGGCACAGGCTTTGTGCAGGATCCTGTCTACCGCAGGAGGAAAAAGCAACAGGCTGATGTGAACAGGAGCCTTGGACCCACCAAGCCGCCCCAGTTTTGTTGCCTTTCAATTACCATCTGCTCACAGGAAAGTCGGGGTGCAAGCGTGTTGGAGTGAAGATGACAGAATTAATCTCATTCATCCTCTCTTCCTAGGAACTCTGTCCTGCCCCCATAGTTGGGGAAGCGCTACCTCGCCTGGCAGCCTTGCTATGTTCTTCCCAAACAGGAATCTTTGAAGGGCAAAGAAGAAAGAGCAGGAAAGCTGTGCACGGTTGTTAAGGCTCCGATTTAGCCATCAAGGGAGCAAGGAGAAGTCATTATTCTCAAAACCTCAAACTGTTAATAATTACTTCAAGATTAAAAAAGATTAAGTATTACCTTGTTTAAAATTTTAACACATTTTAAATTTCCTATATAAATACACCTATACTTATCAGGCATGAGTAGCATGAATGACAGTGGAGTAGTAACTTTTCAACCTGACTTTAAAAGTCAGAGCCTCTGGGGTGTTGCTGGAGGGGGGGGGGGGGAGCATCCGCCTAGCACGCAAGGCCTCCAGATACACAGCAGAAGACAAAGGGTACCTAGACGGTTTGCCTGTACGTATGGGTGGGGGCTGGAGGAAATGAGATGTCTCTGTACCTCCCACTCAACTCTGCTGTGAACCTAAAGCTGCTCTAAAAAGAGACTATTTCTTTAAAAAGGTACCTAGAGCTATGTAAAAGTTGCCAAGTATAATTTTGAAAATGCAGGAAGGTGTTATAATGACCTTCTTACGATTTTTTAAAAAGTAAATGTTAAAACAAAAGGGAAAAAAAAGAACTCGATCATTCATTTAGTAAATATTTATTGAACTCCTATATGGAGTCAGGCATCATTCCCAGGACAGTAGGTAGATGATTCTTACACTGTTGCCTATTCAAAGTGCATCCTGCAACCCATGTCAATAGAGTCAGCATAGGTGGACGTACATTATGTGTCTGACATTACCTTAAAAACACAGGTCAGAAAGGATTCACATAGAATATACTGAGGTGCTTCTCACTAGCTGACCAACATGTATTGCTCGGGACTCCCTGTTCTCTTTCTTGTATGCTGGCTGCTTCGTTTCTCATTAGCACCTGAGCAAAAAGAAATAAGGATGGTGCAGAGGACACCAGGTGACAGCAAAACCAGGTCTGTCAATGAACAATCTGGGAACTGCAAACCTGCAATGGTGACAGAGCTAAAATTTCCAATGGATTTATTCATATGTCACACTAATGAGCCAGCTAACAAAAAGTTGGACCCACACTTGAATAACCTGTCACTGCCTTCCAATAAATAGGTACAAAAAACCCACTCCAAGACTCTTGCTTTGCCATCTCTCCAATGACCAGTCACAATTTCAAAAAGGTGGTAGACAAGTCTACCCTGTTGATATTACCTTTTAAACAAAGTGTTAAGTAAATGCCTTTTGGCTTCTTCTTCTTCTACTTTTTTTTTTTTTTTTTTTTAAATTGGTGGTTCTGGAAGTTGAACCCAGGGCCTTGCACAAGCACTACACCACTAAGCTGCATCCCCAGGCCTTTTTTGGTTAATCTTACATAGAAACTTAAATGTCAGCATTCTCCTGGCATGCATGAGGCCTGGGGTCAATCCCCAGCACTGTAAAAAAAAAAAAAGAAAGAAAAAAAAAGAAACATAAGGGCTGGGGATAGAGCTCAGCTGGTAGAGTGCTCGCCTCACGTGCACAAGGCCCTGGGTTCAATCTTCAGCACCAGAAAGAAAGAAGCCATAAATGTTTATTTTGATTCTGATGTTGCAGCCTAGAGGTAAAACCTATTTATCTGCTTTCATAGAAATAAGTAGAGATCACTCAATGTATATATTGTGACAACAGACTCGAACAGGGGCCTTGTACAGTAGCTGTTCAATAAACTTTTTTAAAAAATCAAAGGTGAATTTATGAAAAGTTTATGAGTTTTTTTTTTTTTCCTTTTGTATCAGGGATGGAACCCAGAGGCATGTAAACACTGAGTCACATTCCTGGCCACCCCCCTTTTATTTTTTTAATTATTTTTTATTCTGAGACAGGGTCTCACTAAGTCTGCCTCAGTCTTCCAAGGCATGCACCACTGCACCCGGCCAGAGATAATTTTATTCAAACCTAATTTCTTTCTCCTTTCTTTTCTTTTTTAAATTCCATTTTATTAGTTTACTTTTTAATGTGGTGCTGAGGATTGAACCCAGTGCCTCACACATGCTAGGCAATCGCTCTACCACTGAGCCACAACTCCAGCCCCAAACCTAATTTCTTTAAAATAGCCATTTAACTTTGTTATAACATTCTGATACAAACAGAACAAAAGCCACCCGCCCCTACAAAAAAAAAAAAAAAAAAAAAAAAAAATTGAAAGCCCAATGTGAGGCTGGAGATGTAGCTAGATGGTGCAGCACTCGCCCAGCATGCGCAGGGCCCAGGTCCAGTCCCCAGGACCACACCAAAACAAAACAAAAGCCCAACTTAAACATAAATTAATCCAATAAAATTATCACAAATTACAGGTTTTGAGTTCATTTTTATAGTTGCACGATAACTTCCTGACAATGACAATTTCTCAAAACTTTCCTAGAATATGATTCATTTTTATAAAATATTCAAGGAACAAGAGAAAGGTTTAACTACCTCTAGAAGCAGGATGTGGCTTAAAAGCAGGTCTTTAGTGTGAAATGCATTTTTTTTTTTTTTTAATTCCTGTGGGCTGGGGATCAAACCCAGGCCCTTGCAAATACCAGGCCAGCACTCTACCACGGGGCTACCTCCCCAGCCCTGAAACCTGCAGTTTTAAAATGCAGGACGTGGACTTCACTAAAGTCCTACAATGTGTGCAAAGTCTGATTGCATTTGTGAAGGTCCATGCAAGCTGCAACCACCTGTTACAAATAACTGAGGGCCACCCAAACCATAGGCGGTCTCTCCATCTAGAAGCATGACTCTGCCAAGTGAGGCTTTAGGGCCCCGTCATTATCTCATTACACATGTGCATGATCCCAAGCCACCATTTAAGGAAAACCTTCAATCACTGCTTTCCTCTGGGCTGCCCAGGCACCGCACATCTCAACCTCTGACCACCAGGAATGGGGCCTGTTCTTCAGCTCCAGCTGCTCTCATGTTTAATCCCAACAACCACTAATAGGTTAAGGCAGCTGAAGATGGGCATTTGGCTGCCCTGTGTGTCTTTGCATTTCAAATTAAAACTAAAAATGTGGCCTTTTTCAGTCCTGCAGTACTGTGCTCTTTCCCTCACCTCCACTGAACAGTAAGCGGCTCACGGCAGAGCTCCCCAGGCAGGAATGCCTTGGAAAACAACCCCTCGGCCCCTATTTGTACTTACAGACCTGCTGACTGGCTCACTCTTCCTCTTCAAGTTACCAAGTGAAAAAAATGTTCCAATACTTCACAATTTCTACCTTAAAATGTTTTTCAATTATTCTCATGTAGAAATTTCACGCATACACAGTAGAAGGAATACGAGCAGGGGCTCTTCTGCAGCCATCATCCAATTACAATAACTACCTTCAGGACCAATTTTGTTTCAATATCCTCCACCCACTACCACTGCAAATTCTGAGGCAAGCGCAAGATTTTGTATCATTCATATACATTTCAGTACCTCATTATTTATTTATAATACCTTTAAACAAAATTAATTTTTAAAATTATTTATTTTTTAATGAGGATGGAACCCAGTACCTCACATGTGTGAGGCAAGAGCTCCACCACTGAGCCCCCATTTGCTTTTTACTGATGTATCATAACTGTACCTCAGTGTGGGATTCATCGTGCCATACACCACACACACATAACCTGGTCAATATCATGCCCAGTACCTTCCCCCACCCATTTATTCTCAGTGACTCCTGTCCTTGTCGTCCTTCCCTTCCCTCCATTCTCAAAAGAAATATCTACAGAATGATGCAGGCAGTGGGAGCTATTTTATCATTTCTTCCCCCAGCCACCCACCCCTTGATTGAGATACCTGCTGTGACATTTCACCGACTTCACTATGGAATGCTTACCTCCATGTCTGTCCCTATTTCACTCAGAAACATATTGTATTTTTCCCTCCATAAATTGAACACTGGGGAAAAGAAATTATATCCTCTTGATGAGGATTATTTCTGATATGTTCCCCCATCCTCAAATAACCTAAAAAAATAAAAGGGGAGCAGGGCCCAGAGGCGGCTGCCTGTAATCCCAGCAACTGTGAAGGCTGAGGCAGGAGGCTCTCAAGTGTTAGGCTGACCTCAGTAATTCAGTGAGCCTCTGTCTTAAAATAAAAAATAAAAGGGTTGGAGATGTAGCTTAGTGGTAAAGCACCCCAGGATTCAATCCCCAATACAAAAGGGGGAAAAAAGTCAAAGTAAGTAGAAGAGGCACTGAAGAGGAAAGAAACACAGACCTAAAGGAGTGGATCTCTGCCTAATTGGGTGCAAATATGTTAAACCGTTAATTTATTTTCAAAATGAATATTTGTAAACATCAGCTAAAATTTTGTCATGAATCCCTTTAGACAGAGGATGTTTATAAAATGAATTATCTTAATTTAAGGGAGCTTTTGCCCTCAGGATTTTAGTATTACTAACAGTAGCTGCTTTGGAGCCTAAGAAATGGTTATGTAAAAACAATTAAAGCCCATTTTTTTTTTCTTTCAGGGAGGATGCGCTCTGTTTCTGTAATTGCTCTAACCTTGTTTTATTTTGACATGAGATTTCTTGGCCTCATCCCAGACAGCAACCACCACCCCACACTTTCTCCTCCACACCCTTCACAAATGGAATTCCAAAAGGTAGGAAGCAGGCACTTCTGCTTCATCCTGGAGTTCATCCTGGGCCACAGCGTTCTTGAGCACAGTTCAGGGCAACAATCGAGATTTCCGCGGCTCTTGCCCCTGACCACTGCACTGCCGTCTCTGACCCAGTGATCTCCCCAAGAGCCTGGGGAGGGCAGGGAAACAATCTGGGTCCCAAACAGCCTCTCCCCGCGGGTATGGCCTGTGAACTGCCTTGGGTCGCCTGGAGGCTCTCGGTGCGGCGACAGCTTCTAGGCACCAAGCCGCTTGTTTACCCCGGGCTAAGGGCACCGGCCCAGGCAGCCCTCACTGCCGACCTTGCCCACTTGAAACTGTTTCCTCTGGGCAGCAGATAAAGAACGGCTTACCCTGCGAATGCTCTTTCCTGAAATGGATAACGAAAGCCTTCTAACTCCTACTACTTTCCTCCTCCAGGCCAAACGCCGCAGCCCCCTCAAATTCAGGATCCGAGTTGCCCCAAAGAACAAGTGCGCCCCGAACGGCGCGGGTCCCAAGTCCCCGCTTCCAGAGGGAAGACCTCACTTCTCGTCCTTGACACCCCAAAACCCAAGGCGGGGACCGGAGCCCGCCGCGGCCGCCCCGCCCCCGGGGGAGCGCCGGCTCCGGGGCAGGGGGAAGGCAGCCCAGGACCCAGCCGCGGGCGCCGGCACGCGTTACGCAGCCCAGCAGAGCCCAGGGCCTCCGCGCCCCGGGCCACGGCGGTCCGGGCATCGCCCCGGGGACGAAGGCTCCTCCCCACACGCCCGCCGGCCTCGGGGCGCCGGGGAGAGGGAGGCCGGCCCGCGCCCCCTCCCGGGCCGCAGAGCACCGGGACCCGCGCCTTCCTCCCGGGCGGCAGCGCGACCCGGCCCCCTTCTCCTTCTCGGGCCGATCGGACCCAACCCGCGTCCGCGGCTCAGACCGGCGGGGACCACAGCTCCCCTCGCCTCCAGAAGGCGGACTGGCGGCACCTCCTGCTCGGCCCAGGCCAGCGGGGCCACCGGGACCCGCGCCTCCCCCCCAGGCCGCGGGGAAACGCAGCCCGCGCGCGCACCGACCCGGCCGCCGGCGGCCCTGCCCCTCACTCACCCAGAGCTCAGTGCCCCAGCTCATGGTGCAGGGGGCGGGAAGGGGCGCCCCGCGCGGCGGGCGCGGCTCTCCGGTCCCCCTCCCGGCGATCGCCTCGCCCCTCGAGATCCCCGCGACCGCGGAAAGACGGAGTCCGTGCGGCCGCCGCCCGCTCGGGATCGCGGCTCCGAGCCCTGGGTCCCCTCGACAGCTTCTCCTCTCTGTCGCGCCACAGCAAAATGGCCCGAGGAAGCGGCAGCCGCGACCGCCGCAGCGCCCGCCAGCCCCACACCGGGAGAGCGAGGGGAGGGGACGCGCCGAGGGAGGGGACACGCGGAGGGAGGGGACCCGCGGAGGGAGGGGACGCGCGGAGGGAGGGGACGCGCGGAGGGAGGGGCGGGCGGGGCCGCGCCGGGGGCGGGGCCGGCCTGACAGCTCGCGCACGCGCGGCCGCCTAGCCCCCGGCCCGGCCCACCCTCTCGCCGGCTCCCTGCACAGGGGCGGGTCGCCCAGGGGTACGGAAGGACGCGCTGGGAGGCGCCAGTGCCCGCCGGCCCTGAAACCCGGAGGACTGTGTCAGTCTCCCCTTTACTTATGGGCAGCCGCGCTGTGCGCTCTCAGGACCGTCGCTCGCCTTTGAACCTCGCCGGTCCCTGTTATTACCCAGGCTCTGGCGAGGCTGGTGTTCCTCCACCGCCGGGGCTGCTCGGGGCTGCAGAACAATACTTTCCCCGCAGCCGTTCGCGCCGACCTGCTTCTCTGCACGCTCTTCCCACCGCGCAGCCTCCGCGGAGGCCCGAGGAGCCTGGCAGAGCTGCGCGGTGGGATGGGGGCCTGGGACCGTGATGTCCGGCACTGTAGCTAGGGGCGTCCAGGCAGACAGCGACTAAGCAGCTCCGAAGGACTCAGGGGCTACAGCCTGATTTCACATCTCTGAGAACAGTGATTTTTTATGTTTCGCCAAGACCCTCAGACTTGAAATCACCTTCCCAAATGGGCAGAGCAAAAGCGCTGCTGGGACCACAGAGAACTTACCTGGTTCAAATCCAGGGGCCACACATAAGCGCTGGGTGGTCTCGGACGATGCCTCCATCTGTAGACGCTTAGAGCCCTTCTGGCAACTGCAAGCGCTTATGTATCAGTGTCACCCTGTGGTGGTGTGGATCCAGGCGATGGGAACTTGGCCTAGAGTTGGTAAACCGAGAACGCACTTTATCTGGGTTACCCGCTCCCTTTCTTTCTATATGTTCTCAAGGTCCACACAAATATCTTTTCAACCTATGGGGGATTTTTGGAGTTATTTCCTCAGAACCATTAGGCCCCTTCCTCATAACTTTTCTTTTTCAGTTAATGCTACTACTGGATCCTTTCCTGAGTAAACATGGACGCCCTAAATCGGCCCCTATTTAAAAACTATTTCACAAGGATTCATTTTTCCAATCCCACCCTCCACTCAACCTGCTTATCATTCTCTTGCATGACAGGGTGGAGTTGCAAACCCCTTGCAGATAAACCTCCAAATCTACTTCCTTTGTTGAACAGTTACATTTAAACTGTCAAGGTTCTGGTCTGCCTTTTTCCAGTTACAAGCACCCACCTCCCTTCCTTCCCACCTCCCATTTCTGTCTGTTTAAATATTTTGCTCTCACAGTTACCAGGTCTCAGTACTCCTTATTCCGGAGACTGCTAGAAGTTTAACAATCAGAATGGCCAGCCACTTCCCTGCCAAGACAGATTAATAGCCTGGGTGTGCTGGAGGGGCTGGAAATGTAAACAGCCCTGCAGTTTAGTCTAACAGCTGGAAATGGTCAATGAAATGCAGGTTATCTACCAAGACCCTGCCACAGAATCACCACGATTTCCCTTCCTTCCAAGCCTTGCTCAAACACAATGATCTAATCTAGAGTTCTTGGATAGTTCTCAAAAATAGTGACCACTTGCAAAAATAGGTTAATCAGAAGGTAAAGCAATCTGCTGCTTTAAAGAGAAAGAGGAGGAGGAAAGGATGGCCCATGGGGGGGAGGGGGAGAGAGGAAGATGCACCACATGAAGATGAAACTTTTTAAGATGAGTAAGCAGGAAACTGTTAGTTGTAAAGACACATTTAAAGCCACAGCAGAACTGAGTTAATTATACCACTCTGCAAATATCTTTAAGTTGATTAAGTTTTGGTGGTAAATAGAAAATGTTTGAAAGAGAATTTTCAAAAAATAAAGGAGAAAGTCAACATTAATCTTGAAGTGAAGAAAACAACAGGGTCCAGGATAAAAGGAAATAAGTCAGCAGGAAAAAAGAATAAGTACTGCATAGTATTTTTTTAGGAAGGACTAAACACATTCTGTCTCCCTTAGAGTAAGAGGGAGTGGTCACAAGACAGGGTTTTTCACTATTGAAACCACTGTGACCTTACCTACCTAGGAATCAACTTTCTCCAGGGGTATTCAAAACCCTGTCTATATAAATGCTGGAATGACCAAAGGGGTTAGTCTGGGTTATAAACACCTGTTTCACCTCTCAGTTATATTTAGGGAACATTGACTAACATGTCTTTACAAAGTTAGGATCTAAGTGGGTGACTTCATATATTGCCAATGAATAATCTGATCGTGTGGGAAATAGGAGCACTGACAGAACTGAGACCCTATACAGATTTCTGTGTAGTTAGAAGCAAAGGATTGACTAGATGTGGTGGCACATGCCTGTAATCCCAGTGACCCAGGAGGCTGAGGCAGGAGTATTAAATGTTAAGGGCCAGTCTTAGCAATTTAGTAAGGCCCTGAGCAACTTAGTGAGACCCTGTCTCAAAATAAATAACAAAAAGGACTGGAGATGTAGCTCAGTGGGAAAGCAGCCTTGGGTTCAATCCTCAGTACAAGGAAAAAAAAAAAAAGCAAGCAATTATATTAGGGTTTGTTTTTTATTTTATTTATTTTTGCAATTCTATCCCTGCTTGCAATTAATAACCATCTAATTCTCAGGCTTTGATGAACATATAGATAGCTACAGACAGACATAAGATTTTAAAGTAATAGGATTTTCATAATTGTTAAAAGGGGACCCTGATGTCCTACTACTTATTAGATATGAGGCCTTTCGCAAATTACTTAGATTCTCTGAGCTTTGATTTTTCTCATTCATAAAACAGGGACCTCATAGGTTAGAATGAAATGCAGGAGCTAGGGGCGAGCGTGTGCCCTGGTACTGTGCAAACTGTAGAGAGCTGTGCTGCTTTCGCCCTCAACCTCTGCCTCTTCAAATGGCAACAATGCTACTTACTTCAAAGGTTATTGTAAAGATTCAAAAAAAATATATGTGTGAAATGCTTAGTAGGCAAGCCCATGAGTAGGACTCCCTTTCCTCTGCTTTCAGTTTTACTGTTATACCAAGGAAAGCAGTTCTTGAACATTTCTGCTGCAGCAAGACCCCCATGACCTGCAACTAACTAATGGCCCATGGTAAAGGACTGCTCTGAATGAAATTCTCAGCATTAAAAAAAAAAAAGCTCCTGGGCTGGGGCTCTGGCTCAGTGGTAGAGTGCCTGCCTCGCATGTGTGAGGCCCTGGGTTCGACTCCTCAGCACACATAAAAATAGATAAATAAAGATATTATGTCCATCTACAAATATATACACACACACACACACATTTTTTTTTAAAGCTCCCATCATTATTAGCTTAAAATCTCCATTTCTTTAAGACTCAAAGCTACAGATGTGCCTCGATTTATGATAGGGTTACATCCCAATAAGCCCATTTTAAGTCAAAACTCTTGCAAGTCAGAAATATACTTAACACTTCAATAAACCCATCACAACACTAAAAATTTCCACCATAGCCTGCTGGGACCATCTGTACTAAGAAACCAAGAAAGCAGTGGAGTCAGAGAAGCTGGAGTAGGGTAAAACTAGGAACTTAGTGGTGCATACAATTTAAAAACTATAACTAATTTTTATACCTGATCATTTACTTCCCCCTGAAGGTCTGTAAAGACATACATAAAATCAGAAAAAAAAAAAAAAAACAAAAAACTAGCTGTCCTATGGCTGAGCAAGGTGCATGCTGTGCCACCAGGTGGAGGAGAAGCGGTTTCCAAGTTCATCTCCAACCCACAGGGTTCAAGGTATGTTGGGGCCCTTGAACTGACATCCTGCCCTTCAGGAACTGGCTTTTCCAGGATTGCTTTCTGCAAAAAGATGCCCTCAAGGGCTTCTCCCACCATGCCCAAGAAATGCCTGAAAACCTTAGTTGCAATCCTGGAAGACACAGTATTTCAAGTAAAAGAAAAAAAAAATGATATTTGTTTTCAAAATATATTGCCAGGCCCCAATTTACCTGTAGATCCTCATACTGTGTTTATAGAGGTTTGGGGTCTGAAATACTCATTTTTGTTTGATTATTATTATTTTTTAAATCAGGGATTGAACCCAGGGGCACTTAATCATTGAGCTAGAATTCCCAGTCCTTTTTAATTTTGAGACAGGGTCTCACTATGTTGCTCAGATCCTCACTAAGTTGCTAAGGCTGGCCCCGAACTTGCAATCCTCCTGTCTCAACCTACCCAGTCGCTGGGATTGCAGGTATGTGTGCCACCACCCAGTTGCAATACCATCTCTTCTGATAAGAAAAACAAATGGCAATTTTACCTTATTACACTCAGAGAATATTAACCTATGAGTTACTTAAAATGGAAATCTCCAAACTGATGCCCAATACTATCAATAGCACACTATTCAAACTACACATTCTGTCACTAATAACAACCTTTAGTTGATCCCGCAGACTTAGAGAAAACAGAAAAAGAAAAGAACTGAACTAAGAGAGTAAGGCTCAAAGTCAAGTTCGGGAGATCAGCCTATCCTGCCCCTGTAGGCTTCAGAACCTTCAAGTTTAATGTCCCTTTGAAAATGTTGCCAGGGAAAATCAGACATAACCCGTTCTGCTACTCCACATGTCTGTTTCCAGTTACAGTATATGATTATGCAAATCATTTTCTTAAAACTCTTAAGTTACATACTTAAATATAATTGCCAAAGTAGCAGTTTTCTCAGAATTTAAAAAGTAACTGCCCCCAAAATATTCCACATTGTCTTTGTAACCAGTTTTCAAAGACTTTGTAACCAAAGACTATTAACTAAGTTTCTATTTCTTATTCCTCTTGATTCCAGAATAATAATTGGGACAATACAGCTCTCAAATATGTGAAGGAAGATATTCATCACAAACTCCTGGGAGATACCACCAGAGTGACCCTAAAGAGGTCCCCAGGAGGCGCATGTTTATAATCCCAACAGCTCAGGAAGCTGAGGCAGGAGAACTGCAAATTCAAGGTCAGCCTCAGCAACTCAGCAAGGACCTGAGCAACTTTTTGAGACCCTGTCTCAAAATAAAAAAATAAAAAGGGCTGGGGATGTGGCTCGGTGTTTGAGCACCCCTGGGTTCAATCTCTGGTATTTAAAAAAAAAAAAAAATCCAAGTATAAAAAAGTAAGGAATTGCCTGGCACAGTGGTTCAGAGGATATGAAATTCAAGGCCATCCTGGACAACTTAGCAAGATCCAGTCTCAATAATAATAATATAAAAATATAAAATAAAAAGCATGGATTCATAATCCAATTTTAAGCCCTTGTAAAACCATTTTCTGGAAACTGAAAGACTAAAAGATAATATTTTCTACTTTGAAACTATTTTAATGTTTCATCACTATTGTATTATTGAAAGGAACTAGAACTCTACCTGCTCATTTCCTGTTTTTAGTATTACATTCAAATTTAAAACTAGAAATTCTAAAAAATGGCTCCTAATTAGATTATTTATTTATTTTGTGGCACTTGGGATTTAACCCAAGATGCGCTACTTTTAAACTAGATGTCCAGCTCTGTTTTATTTTGAGAGGGCGTCACTTAGTTGCCAACACAGGCCTTTAACTTGCCATCCTCTTACACCAGTCTCTCAAAGTCACTGGTATTACAAGTGTGTGCCACTGTGTCAGGAGGTGCCTAACTTTAAAAGTATGGCGGCCTGAGGCTCAGTGATAGGGTTTTTGTTTATTTATTTGGTACCAGAAATTAAACCCAGCAGCACTGGCACTTAACCACTGATTCACATCCCCAGACATTTTTTATATTTTATTTGGAAACAGGGTCCTGCTGAGTTGCTGAGGTTGGCTTTTGAGCTCTTGATCCTCCTGTCCCAGCCTCCCAAGATGTTGGGATTATAGCCATGTGCCACTGCCTCTGGCCAATGGTAGAGCTCCTGCCTAGGAGGCTCAAATCTCAGAATACAGAAAAATAACTACACTTAGAAATCACCTTTGCCTTTAAGGGTAGTTTCAAACAGAAGTGAGAATCACCTGACTTTAATGTCTTCTTGCTACCTAGAAGAAATGTCACTTATTTTACACTCTTATTGTGTTCTTTTATATTGCTGATTTTTAAATATTTTGGTGCTGGGACTTGAACCCAAGACCTGTCACATGCTAAGCATGTGCTGTACCACTGGGCTACACTCCCAGCAGCTGCTTTTAAAAATGCTTTTTGAAAGCTTCTTTAGCATTACATTTCATAACATACCGGAGTCAGACTCTGGGCTTTCCCTTTTTTAAAAAGTAAAATTCTGAGAAAGCAACGTGTGATAAAGTACAAGAAACCCAGAGCCAATTCTAAAGCAGCTGAGATTCCAATCCTGTTTTGTTGTTTTTTTTTTTTTGTCTTGTTGGTAGAGGTGGTAGTTGGGGGTTTTTGTTTGTTTTGGGGTGGGGGGTGGGTTACTGAAAATTGAACCCCAAGGCATTTAACCACTGAGCCGTTACAACCCCAGCCTTTTTTACTTTGAGGCAGGGTCTTACTAAATTGCTGAGGCCTCAAACTTAAGACCCTCCTTCCTCAGCCTCCCTAGTTATGGAATTACAAGTGTGTACCACTGAGCCCATCTCCAGCTTCTTAAAAATCACTCAACTCATTGTCTGATCTTTCTTGCTTTTTCCCCCCAGGACTGAGGACTGAACTCAGGGGAATGCACATGCTAGGCAAGCCTTCTGCCACTTAACTAAATCCCTAGCCCCTGGTTGTCTGATCATGAGCAAGTCATTTAAGTTTCCTGGAATTGTTTTCACATCTATTAAATAAGGTAGATGGATCTTCATCTACCTTAGCTAAGGACCCTTCCAGCCTACTATAGTATGCAAACACCTTTCTTTACAACAATGCAGGACAGAGATTATGTGCTAGGCTTTGTACACAGGGCCTGGAGGAAGAGTTCCAGTTGGGTCATTCATAAATGAGTAGAGTCCCTGAACAGATTAATCAACCCATCCAAGCCCCATCAGAAAACACAAGGGAATTAAAATATATACCTAATCCAAGTGTGGTGGCACATGCTTGTAATCCCAGTAACTTGGAGGCTGAGGCAACAGGATCACAAGTTCAAAACTTGTCTCAGCAGCTAGGTGAGGCCTTAATTAAGCATCTTAGCAAAACCCTGTCTCAAAATTAAAAAGGGTGATTAAGTGCCCCTTGGTTTAGTCTCCAGTATCAAAACAAACCCAAACCAAACCTTTATAAGGTTTTTGTGATGCTAAGTAAGATAATGTGTGGAGTCATAAATATTATAATTCTAGAGTTTCTTATTCTCATTCTGTTCACACATTACTGACATTCAAAATAGATGGCCAAAGATCAGAGGTTGGGGGAGAAAGGGAATATATACATTATATTATTATTACTTTTTTTTTTGTACCAGGGATTTAACCCAGGGGCACTTAACCACCAAGCCACAGCTTTTTTTTTAAAATATGTTTTATTAGAGAAAGGGTCTTGCTGAGTTGCTTAGGGCCTAAGTTGATGAGGCTGGGTTTGAACTCTCCATCCTCCTGTTTCAGCTCCCAACTCACTGGGATTATAGGAGTGAGCCACTGTACCCAGCAAGAAAGGGAATTCTCTGCCCACTAGCAATCATTGCCTTTCCTATGGTGACCAACCAAGACATTTTAGGATAAACTGCAATCTTCTTGGCTCCAGCTCAGCTTCCCACTTTTGTCTTTGCAAAGAGTGTGACAGGACTCTTCCTACTGGTGTTTGAGTTAAGGGAAAAATTCAGATTCAGGACCAAGATGGCACAAAACTAGCCTGATGAGATGGCCCACACCTGTGATCCCAGCAACTCTGGAGCCTGAGGCAGGAGGATGGCAAGTGCAAGGCCAGCTGGGAATTTGGGAAGATCCTGTCCCACAACAAACTTTTTGCTGGGGTTGTAGCTCAGTGGTAGAGCGCTTGCCTTGCATGCATGAGGCATTGGGTTCGATCTTCGGCACCACATAAAAAAAATAAATAAATAAAGATTTTTAAAAAAGCTTTTTCTTTAAAGGGCTAAGGTACAGCTTAGTGGTAGAGTGCTTATCTAGCATGCATGAGCCCCAGTACCTCAAAAAACAAACAAAAAAAAACGCTAGTACACTGGTAGTCACTTGTTATTGGGATTCTTGGTGGTTTATTTTTTCCTCTTCTACTTAAATGGTTACACACACACACACACAAAGCATATATAACTTGTGTGGCAAGCTAAAAACAAGACTCTAAAAACTAAACAAACCTGGCTACTCAGGAGGCAAAGCTAACAAGCATGTTCTTCTATAACTCCTTGATAAAGAAAGAAAGGTGAGTGAAGGGGTCTACTGCCCAGCCCTTCCATTAAGGAGGTCCTGATAAGTTCCAATGACCAGGACGGTGTCCAAACAGAATAAGAGAAAAAAACGGAGACTCCTCTGGTGGGTTGAAATGGCCAAAAGAAATTCAACACAGGGCTGGTTTCTTTTTTGTTTTTGTTTCTTTGTGTAGGGACTGGGAATGGAACTCAGGGCCTGGGGCACACTTGGCAAGGGCTCTACCACTGAAGTATGCTCCCAGCCCCAATTCTTTTTTTTCCCCCACATTTTTTTATTGGTGCATTATAATTGTACATAACGATGGGATTTGTTGTTACACACTAGACATGCACACAATATAGCAAGATAATTTGGCCAACATCCCTCCCCAGCACTTCCCCGCTCCCTGCCCTCCTCCCACACGCTGGGCCCTTTCCACTACTGACCCATGGCCCTCTGATTTTCTGGAGATCGCTGCCCCGCCCCCGACCTTTCTTTCCCCCTTTCCTCTGCAGCTTCCACATAAGAGAAAACAAACGACTCGACCTTCTGGGTTTGGCTTATTTTGCTAAACACAATGATGTCTACTTCCATCCATTTTTCTGTAAATGATATAATTTCGTTCTTCTTTATGGCTGAATGCAACTCCGCTGTGTGGACACCACGTTTTCTCGACCCCTTCATCTCCGACGGACGCCGCGGCAGGTTCGGCTGCAGTGCGCGCTCCCGGCCCCGGTTCTCAGAGCTTCCAGTGATCCCCGGCTCCAGCGGGAACAAAGGCTGCATTTCTAGAGCCCAGGTTGGCGCGCCTGTGGAGCGGGGCGAGGAAAACACCTACCTCCCGTCTCACCAGCTCGTCCCAGGGAGTGAGCTGCTGCAGGGGTCCCAGCACGCCCCCCTGCTGCACCCAATTCTGCAGAGATTCCGTGGGAAGGGCCCGAAAGGCACCCAAGGGACCCAGCCACTCAGGGCTTCCCCACGCTCCCCACCCCGGACGCCGGTGCAGTCAAGAGCCGCCGCCTCCCCGCCCGGGCCGCTTCGGAGCCCCGCGAGGCGGCGGTCGCCCCCGGAGGCCGCCGTCGCCATGGCAACAACCGCGGCGTCCCCGGCGGCCTGGCCTCCGTCGGCTGACCACAAGGTCCGCGCCGGGGAGGCTGTTGGGTGACCCGGCGGGCGGCCCTTGGGCGAGACAACTCCCGGGCCCGTGGGATTCCCGCCGCCGAGCCCCTCCCCGGGCCCTTCCGGTGGCCGTCGCCCTTTGACCCCGGAAGTGGGCGGGAGAGGAAACAGCTGGTGATGCTGGAACCAACATGGCCGCCCCTCGGCCCCTTGGCCCCTCGGGCTCCCGCCGTCTTCGGCTGGCCGCGGGCCTCCGGCTGCTCCCGGTCCTGGGGCTGCTGCAGCTGCTGGCCGGGCACGGCCTGGGCCGCGTCCACCACCTGGCACTCAAAGTAAGGGCGGGCCGGGAGGGCCGGGGCCACTCCCGGGCCGGGCAGCTCGGGCCCGCGGCCTCTGAGCGCGGGGCACCGGCTCCGGCCCGGCCCCGGGAGGGCGGGGGGCTGCGGGCCGTCGGGCCGGCGGGCTTCGCAGCGTCGGTGGGGCCGGGCCGCTCCGCCGCGCCCGCCGGGTCCCGGCTCTGTCCTCGCAGCTGGCCGGCCGCTCTCCTCACCCGCTTTACCTCGTCCCTGCTCCGCCGGCTCCGCCTCCGCGCCCCGGTGCCTGCTGGCCGGAGCCGCGCGGAACCAGCCCCGGTGTACCGGTTAGGTTCGGGGCGCGCACGGCGCCGAGCGACCGCAGCGAGCTTCTCCGGAGGAATGTCACTCCTCGTTCGAACTACTTACTCAGGAATCCTCCAAGTAGGGGGCCTGGCGCCTCTTCCCAGCTCCCGTCAGCCAGCTTCATGAGGGGCCTGGGCTCTGGCCTTGGAAGGCACCGGTGAAAGTCCTCCAAGGCGGACACGCAACGACCCGGTGGTTCCACAGGTTAATTAATACACCTGGGGAATAGGAAAGAGCATCGTTATGACCCGAAGCCAGTGTACAGAAGTTTGTAGGTTGCACCAAGTTCGTCTTGTAACCGTGACGCTGTATTTTGGGAATGCAGGCAGTTTAAAGAATCCAGATTTCAGATTTGAAAGCTTGGCCAGATCCATAAAAATTGCCGTGAATAAAATGGTTTTTAACCTCAGAAGGATGGTGGATCTTAGTTCCCTTTGAGAATCTGCTGAGAGCGGAGAAGTGCACGTTGAAATCTGGGCAAAACTTTGGTGGGCTGTCTGAGGCTTCATAATCCTGTCCCAGGTTTCCCACTCCAGGTTCAGAACACCCTGTCTTTAAAATTCTCTCTTAGTGGACGATATCTGGTCTTAGATGAAGTAGTGTCGTTGAGTTCATACAGTTTATAAGTTGGAGGCAAAACTAGCAGTAGGACACACTGGGACCTCACCTTCTAGCTCCCAGTCCAGTGCTCTTCTTTCTACATCTCTGGATTTAAAACACCAGGTGCCTGGCCTCATTGTTATAGGAAAGTATTCCTGTAAATCGGTAGAAGCAAACTGAATTGGCTTAATTCTGGTGATTGATTTATCCCTGTAATGCTAAATTATTTAATGGTTTTATCTTTGTAACATGTTTCAAAAATAGTATTGTGCTCATTCTGTAATCAGTACTGGAATTTTGAATTTTCTCGTAAACATTCTAATTTCTTGTCCAAGGAAATGAAAATCACCTGAAGAGAACTTTTTGGAAGAGTATTAGATTGTCTTGTTTTGCTTGAAATTGAAATAGGAATCCCACTGGGACCTGGACTGACAAGAATAGCCTGAAGAGGTTACTGAATATCAGGAATATGCATTGATCTTTACAAACAAACAAACAAAAAAACCTTCTTATCACGGAGAATCTCAAGTACTCCAGCATGGGCAGAGTTGTGTAATCAGCTTCCATGTACCTGTCACCCAGCCTCAATAACCATCAACCAGTGGCTAATGCAGATATTCCTTCCCTTTGCAGTACTGCATAGAGCCCAGGGATGCTCTGCCACTGAGCTACACCTCCAAGCCTTTTTAATTTTTGTAGTGAGACCAGGTCTCATTAAGTTGCCCAGGCTAGCCTCAAACTGCTATCCTCCTCTCCCAGCCTCCTTAGTTGCTAGGATTGTAGGCATGTGCCACCATCGTCATTGTTGTGCAGCCCCCCCCATGTGTATTTCCCTGTTCCCATTTTGTTTTTAATTAAAAAGGAATCTTTTCTTTTGTAATTCAGTCTTTATTTTCCAACATTCTTCTGGTTTTCTCAGTCTGCTGACATTCCTTCTCTTAAGACTTTTCTGTATTTCTTACTTTTGAAAACAACTTTATTATACTTATGCGTCAGGGGAGATACCATGATTATGAAAGTGGTTCTCTCAGGGGAGGCTCATCCACTGGACTCTGGGTGTTCTGACCCCTACGATTTCCCCAAGTGTGGGAAATTGATTATATGATTTGTCATATTCAGGGACTGCATTCATGCTCTCCCTGTTAAATAAATAATCAACTTTATTGAGGTGTAACTTAGATACTATAAAAGTCACCTATTTTAAGTGTATAATTCAGTGATTGTTATTAAATTTACCAACTTGTCCAGCTGTCAACCACTGTCCAGCCCCAGACCTCTCCAGAAGATCCCTGGTGCTGCCAGGTGTGGTGGTGCACACCTGTAATCCCAGTGGCTTTGGAGGCTGAGAAGAATTTCAAGTTCAAAGCAACTTTAAGGCGCTAAGCAACTTAGTGAGATCTTGTCTCCAAATAAAATATAGGTCGAGTGCCCCTGAGTTCAATACCCAGTACCAAAAAAAAAAAAAAGACGATCCCTTGTGCTGGTTAGCAGTTGATTCCCATTCTCACGTTGGCAGCTCCAGGCAACCACTAATCTTCTTTGTAGCTCTCTATATAATTTGCCTTTTCTGGGTATTTCATAAAAATGGAATCACAGTAAGTGGTCTTTTCTTCTGGACTTCTTACTTAGATGTTTGAGGTTCATCCATGGTGTACCATAATTTGTTTCTGTTTATTGAATGTGATTCCTTTGTACAGGTAAATCACCTGTTGCTTAGCCACTTGCCAATTGATGGCATCTGGGTTGTTTCCACTTTTTGGCGGTTATGATTAATGCTGCTACAAACACTCATGCAAATCTTCAGGGGCTGTATATTTTCATTTCTCTTAGATGATACCCTGCAGTGGAGTAGAATTGTTGGGTCATAGGATAGATTTATGCTTTTTGAGCAACGGCCAAACTGTTTCCTAAAGCTAGTAGTAGGACACACTGCTAGCCAGTTTAGCACTGTTTCTACATTTCTAGAGTTAAAACACCAGGTGCTTGGTATCACTGGTAAATATTAAGCTAGTCTATCAGTTTGCTTCTACCAGCGATTTTATGAGGGTCCCCTTTCTCTACATTGTTGGAAGCATTTGTCATTGTCTTCCCATATTATTTTAGAGCAAGGCAAAGGGATCGTATTATTTCATCTGTAAATATTTCAGGTGTACCTATAAAAATAAGGGCTCTTTTAAAAACAGCTACAAAGCTATTACACAACAACAAGAAGAAATAATCCTTAATATCATCAATGTCAAATCAGGTTCAAATTTCCATTGGTCATAAATGGCTTAATTTTTTTTAAACCAGGATCTAAATAGCATTTATTGTGATAGGTTAATTTGTCTTTTAATACTTTTAAATAAAAGATTTCACTTCTTCTGGCCCCCAATACTAGATTTTGCTGATTGTTTTCTTGTAGTATGGTTTAGCACAGTGGTTGCTGGTGTGTGTGTGTGTGTGTGTGTGTGTGTGTGTGTGTGATGCTAGGGATTGAGCTCATGGCTCCCTGTATACTAGGAACGGGCATGTACCTGGTGGTATAGTTTAACACGTCCACCTCTCCTTTGTATTTTTGTAAGTTGGTAACTGGATCCAGAGGCTAGGATGTTCAAATTTGATGCTTTTGCACGCCTGCTTCCTCGGTTGTGTTGTGTTCTTCCACTGGGAGACAGAGTGTCTTTTTGCAGTGTGGCTCTTCTGGATGCCCAGTGCTTACATCTCTTTGTTCATCATGTGAACCTTTTTTTGGTACTGGGGATTGAGTCCAGGGGTACTGTACCAATGAGCTATATTTCCAGCCCTTTTTATTTTTTATTTTGAGACAAGGTCTTAAAGTTGCTCAGCTGCCCTTGAACTTGTGATCCTCCTGCCTCAGTCTCCTGAGTTGCTGGGATTACAGGTATATGCCATTGTGCCTGGCTTGAATGAAGTTTTTATATTGTGTTTAAAAATACAAAATAACAGAGCCAGACGTGGTGGCATATGCCCAATCCCAGTAGCTCAGGAGGCTAAGGCAGAAGGATTGTGAGTTCAAAACCAGCCTTAGCAACTTAGCGAAGCCCTAAGCAACTCAGCAAAACCCTGTTTCTAAATAAAATATATAAAATGGGCTGGGGATGTGGCTCAGTGGTTTAGCACCTCTGGGTTCAATTCTCAGTACCAAAAATTAACAATAACCATGCATGATGGCAGGCATATGTAGTCCCAGCTACTTGGGAGACTGAGGCAGGAGGACCACTTGAATCCAAGGGTTCATGGCTAGCCAGGGCAATATACTGATATCCTGCCTCAAAGGGAAAAAAGTATGAATTTGGGCTGGTGGTAGAGGGCTTGTCTGACCTGCATAGGCCTGTGATTGACGCCCAGCATTGCAAAAAGAAAAAATTCTTGTCCGTAGCTCTTTACTAGTATTTTTCAAATGAGTTGTGATCCATTAAATGATTATGAGATCATCTTATGATCACAACTCACTTACAAAAGGAAAAGGAGGTGCTGGAATATGTAGCTCGGTGGTAGAGCATATGCTTAGCTTGTGAAGGCCCTGGGTTCAACCCTCAGCACCCGTTAAAAATAGTATAAAAATACAAAATATTTAATAATTTTATAACTAGTAAGTGTAGATTTTGAGAGCTACTGTACATGAGACAGTAGCTAGGGAGTGTCTTGCTGCAGGTGCAATGGTTCAGCCTGTAATCTCCGCTATTTGGGAGGGTGAGGCGAGAAAATTTTGTATGTTTGAGGCCAGCCTGGGCAATTTGTCAAGACTCCATCTCAAAAAATTTTAAAAAGGGGACGTGGGGTTGTGACTCAGGTAGCACGCTGTGGGAGAGATTACATTGGTAGATGTTGGTGCCACCACCCAATAGACTGAAATGGAAGATGAGGCATTAATGTGACTTAAGGGTTGGGAGGGGAACAAGAGCATGATATATATTTATCTCTCCCCACCCACTATTCACATTCCTGGGGAAGGATTAAGTTGGAGGATATGATTATCCAAGGCATATTTTGCAGGATGTGAAGGTCCCTGTATAATCACCCATTAACAACTGATTATTCCTTTCCTTACAGGAGACCAACAGCATGAGGCTCTGTGGTCAGGCTTCAGCATTCCACCTTTTAATTAATTGCTGGGCAACAGATTTCCATTTTGTTTGAACTTGGATAATGCAAATTTATGGGTCCTTTTCATTTTTTCTACCTACCTTTATGCACCTATGTGTGGTAATCTATAGCACTTTGAAGATTATTTTAATACCAATACTTAGTCATACTTGAGTTAGACTCCTGACCACAGTATGTCTTCAAATGATCTTTTCTACAGATGTTACAGACTCTTAAGTACAAATCTCTATTAAGTGTCTGTTCTCTGGCAGGTATATAAACATGGAACATACCTTTTTCAGTGACTGCTGTTGGGTGACATGTATGCCAGTTTGTTTCCTGAGAATATTAGTGTAATCAAATATTTGATTGCTGGGGATTCTTAACAGTTCTTCCATCTGTGTGTTGTGACCCATGCCCATTACCCAGGTACTCAGGAGGCTGAGGCAGGAGCCTCAGCCTCACAAATTCAAGGCCAGCCTGGGCAACTTAGTGAGACCCTATCTCAAAATAAGGAAAAAAAAGGACCAAGGGTGCAGCTCAGTGGTAGAACACTTGCCTGGCATGTGCAGGGCCCTGGGTTCCATCCCCAGCACCAGAGAGAAAAAGAAAAGAAAAACACACACACGCAGGCCCTCAGCTGCGCTCTTCAGCCTCACCACCGTTCGCACTTGCTGTGTCTTTGTAGACTTTCCCGCACACCCTTAATGATCTTTATATACACATCCCTCACATGTAAGCCTTTCTTTTTCCCTTTTTGGCATAATCATGCTTTATAAAATAAGTAAGTAAGTTATATGAGGAGCTCTTCAGTGATTCCTAAGCCAAAGCATGGCCCTACTGGCCTGTTGCAGTCCCTAACCTGCAGGCCAGGTTCCACTTCAGGGCGATACTTTCTGGTGCTACCTGAGTCCCATGCTGCTCTCAGTCTCCGCCCAGAGACACGTCTCAGTGAAGCTTCCTGGGACTGCCCTAGTTGAGTGGCAGTGTCCTAGGCCCCTTCACTGCTTTATTTCTCTGCAGCACTAGTCACTGACTTATGTGCCATGCCTCTTCCCTGCTCCTTCGTTACCTGCCTGTCCCTGGGGTTCAGGCTTAGCCACACAGGGATTTTTGTTCATTTTTTTACTGCCCCATTCTTAAAATCAGAGCTGTGCCTGTAGGTGCTCAGCAAATGCTTGTTGGATTAGTTACTGTATTTTTCATTTATTATCCTTTGTATGTTTAAGAAATGTTAGTACATGTGGGCCTACTTCCTTCTTTTTAACCCTCCATTGTAAGGGGGACTGATGATTGGGTTGTGGATGGAAGTTTATACCCCATGCTTAGTGCTTGGTTTAGCTGTTATAAATAGCTGCTGTGAATATCCTTTAACATGTATCTTTATCCATTAGCATTGGTATTTCTGGGTGGAATAAAACAGTCCTTAGATATGGGTGCTGTGACCCAGGCCTATAAACCCAGGTACTCAGGAGGCTGAGGCGGGAGCATAACAAATTCAAGGCCAGCCTGAGTGTTGGATTACTCTTTGGGGGGGTGGGCAGCACCAGGGATTGAACGCAGAGCCTTGTGCATGCTAAGCAGGCACCTTACCACTTTGCTACATCCCCAGCCCTGAGTTTAATTCCCACTACTGAAAAAAGAAAAAATATACTTCACACTGTATATTGTGTGTATGTATTCTGAAATCCTAATAAATCATTTGTGGTGGCAGTAATAAAGTTGCATGCAAAAAAAAAAAAAAAAAACACAGGAAGCTAGACACGGTGGCATACACCACGGCAAAGCACCCCTGGGCTCAATCCCCAATACAAAACAAAAAGCGGTGGGGGGGGGGGAGGTTGTGGCTCAGTGGTAGAGTGCTTGTCTAGCACGCATGAGGCACTGGGTTCAATCCCTGGCACCACATAAAAATAAAAAAAATAAAAATAAAGGTATTGTGTCCATCTATAACTCAAAAACTTTTGAAAAATTAAAAAAAATACAGAAAGAAGAGGAGAGGAAAAATTGCATGCATAATGAAGGCCTAAATCTGCACTATTTCTTTATTTGGTACTAGGGATGGAACCCGGCTGACACATGCTAGGCAAGCAACCTGCCTTTGAGCCACATCCCAGTACTATATTTTATGTTCTTTTTGCAATCTTGACTTCTCATGGATGAGCAGCTTTAATAACTTGATAAGCAGCTTGCTATAATTAAGAATAGTTTATGAGCCGAGTATGGTGGCATACGCCTGTGATCCCAGCGACTCAGGAGGCTGAAGCAGGAGGATCGTGAGTTCAAAGCCAGCTTCAACAAATTATCAAGGCCCTGAGCATCTCGGCAATGACCCTGTCTCTGAATAAAATATAAAAAGGGCTGGGCATGTGGCTCAGAGGGGGACTTAACAACAACAGATAGTTTATGATACTGTTATTTTTAAAGCCCTTATCACAGATACACACAGAAATATTGATAGATGAGGTGATAGGATATATGAGGTTTGTATTTCAGTAGTTAAGCATTTGGGGGTGGGGAAGAGTGTGAGGAACAGAATTGACTGTGAGTTGGTGTTTCAACTTCTGTATAATGAAAAAAGTTCAAAGCAAAACAAAAGACATACTGTTTATTTGGTTATAAAAAGTATGTGGTGGTTAAAATCACAAGTTTTTAGTTTAAATTGAACTAGAATACTGCTTTTGCCACCTAGTAGCCTTGTGATTTTAAGCAGGTTTTACTTCTCTGAGCCTCTGTTTCCTCATCTGTAAAATGAGCATAAGAAGCTGCCCTGCAGAGTTTAGGAGGATTGTATGTGATGGGCAGGGCTTGTGAGCGCAGTCCCAGGTGCAGCGTGAGGTGCTGGCAGTCCTGATCTTGGGGAAGCACAGACTGCCTGGTGCCTCAGTGCTAATGGAAGTGACAGGTGGATGTTGAGATGTGACTCAGTAGTCCCATGGCACTTTGACAAGTCCTTGTTTGTGCTTTCTCTTGCTTTGGTTCATGCATTCAGGGAACTGACACTGCTGCCACTTGCAGGAGGGTATCTGATGTCTGTGTTTTGCTGTATTTCTGGCTTGACCCAGGACCTGGCACATGCTAGGCAAGTGCTGTGCCACCGAGCTCCACCCCAGCGCTCTAGGAGAGCATTTGGAAGGAGAGGTGGGAGGATCCTGCCTCCCCTGATGCTGCCCGAGTGACCGCACACAGGTTCTAGAGTGCCCAGCTGCTGGCCTCCCTATAGGGAAAGGAAAGATTTCCCTGTTCCTAGTGGCTGTTGGAGATTCCTAGATGAATATTCCTAGGGACCGAGTATTTTTCACCTCTTGGTCCTGTGCCCTTGTGGTATTCTATAAGTCTTTGTTTATTTACATTGAGTTGAATCAAATATAGTTGGTTGAAGGGATGTTTTCTGTTATTTCTGTGTTGCTGGGGATGACACCCAGGGCCTTGAGCATGCCAGGCAGGTACCCCACCTTGATCCACACCCTGCCTAAATGAGTGATGGAATGTGTACCCTTCCTGATCACTTCTGTCTCGAGGCTTCTTGGTGTTTGGGTTGTCTGGTAAGTTCACAGTTTACAAGATCCTTTCCATTCCTACTTTATTGGATGTGATGGCATGATGACTTAACATGGAGGTGATAGATTATACAAAGATCATGCAGATATTATTAGTAATGATAATACTTTCTGTAAAAATAGCATTTGAGGGCTGGGGTTGTGGCTCAGTGGTAGAGCGTGCCCCTAGGTGCTGGGTTCGATCCTCAGCACCACATAAAAATAAATAAATAAAATAAAGGTATTGTGTCCAACTACAACTAAAAAAATTTTTAAAAATAGATAAATAAAAATAGCATTTGATGTTTTTCCAATTATAATTCACATGAACATTGTTAGAGATTTTGAAAATATAGAAAAGTATAAAGAAAAATTATTACCCATGATTCCACTGGCCCCAACCATTTCATAGTTCAGTAGTGAATTTCTTTCACGTTTTTTATAAATAAATAAATGCTTATCTTTTTGTTTATAGTTTAGATTTTTTTTTTTTTTGTAGTGGGGATTAAACCCAGGGTGCTCTATATGGAGCTGTATTCCCACTCCTTTTATTTTATCATTTTGGGATGGAGTTTTACTAAGTTGCCCAGGCTGGCCTTGAATAGCCTCCTGAGTAGCTGTGACTACGTCTGGCTTCTGTTCTTTGCATTTAATGATACTGTCTCAATGTCTTTCCCATGTTGGGAGACAGTAGTTTGAAAATAACTTGCATATCATACCTGTGTTGAAATCTTCGCCTTACCTCTTCCATAATTTGCATTGTCTTGGGTGTCGTTTCTCCTCCAAGTGAGTGTTATCCAGATCACAGGGTACTGTTAGTCCTGTGGGTTGAGTGAGGGCCAGAATATAGGTCGAGCCCTTGGCCGTAATCCAGCTCTTGGAAAGTGCAGAAACTAGGAGTAGTGATGCCATGATGATTGTGTGAAATATGAATCAAAAAATATGTTTTTTAATGGCATTGTGTCCTCAAATGATAAAATAAGAATAAGAAACAAGAAGAAATGAATGTACTATTTATGTGGACAAAAACTTGCTGTAACTGCTGAAATATTTTCTCAAAAACAACTAGAAAGCATGCATTCTGGAGACTCAAATGGGTGTAAAAGTCCTTACCAGGCTTCTGTTCTACTGCAGAGCATCTGTATGCTGGATAAGTTAGAAAGCATGGTTCTAAAATTTAAATTTGAGCATAGTGTACATGCTATAAATTACTCATTTTAAGTGGGCAGCACAGTGCATTTTCATGGTGTAAACACACCCTGCTCAGCCCGCAGGGAACAGTTACCAGGGACCTCCAGAAGCTCCTTAAACCTGCCTCCCCCAGTGGCTAGAAAGTTCTGTTCTCTGGGGAGTGACCCTGTCACACCTCCCAAGCCTGCATTTGCAGTTGTCCTGTGGATGAGGCTTGTCCACCCAGTGTCATGCCTGCAGTCCATCTCTTGCTTCTCCTCGTCTCTGCAGCTCAGCTCCGCTGGGGATTCTGCCACAGAATCAGGCCCTGATGTACTCAGGCGGTCCACATATTAAGTTGAATTAATTTCTTTCCTGTGCTTGTAGGATGGTAGTAGACCTGTACTGTCCTTGGAAAAGTTGAGAAAATAGTCACTCCGATTATTTTTTGTAGGGCTTAATTCTCTCAAAATCCTGAGAAAGGCCATGAGATAGCTTTTCTGGTTTCTTCCATTTAGCAGTTCTGAATTGCTGACTTGTGTCATCTTGCCTGGCTTTTCTCATTCTTGGTGAGAATACAGGTTTACTTCTAGCTACTCCATCCCACTGGGAAGTCAAAGTCCTGCAAACATACTTTAAATGCAAAGCTGAGCTCCTAAGAAAATAAGGGGAATTCAGGGGCCTTTGAAACCCAGCAGGTTAAGACAGGGAAGCTGGGGCTGCAGCACACATTGCAGAAACCTGGACCCCAGAGCCTTGAATTCTGAAACTGGCTGAGAGCAAATGGGCCGAAGCCTTAGACCTGAACAGGGAGGGGAACAGGACCTATGTCCGTCTGCTCCTTAACCCAGAAGCCAAGACTCTCAAAAGCAACGACTACTGGGCTCGGGAATTTAGCCTTCTCAGGGCAGTGAAGTGTGGGGGGTACTCTGGGGACGGTGGGGGGTGCAGTTGGTTTCTGCTGAAGAGCTAGCCTACGGCCTTTCTTCACAGGCCTCTGGTGTTTGAGTGGGACTGCCTGTGCCACCTAGGAGATGCCCAGTCTGGAAATGAGTAATGACTACTTATGCAGACAAGCTGAAGACGTACTGAGGGTGTTGCACCCTGGGCAAATGATCCTCAGTGATTTTACAAAACAGAAAGTGTCTTGGTGGAGCCCAGCTGTAGGAGTATTTTTAATACCGTTGTCTGCTGTCTTTGGGGTGTACTGGTTTGGTTGAGGCTGCAGTCATAACAGTGAGGCAGAGTCAGGCAGGGACAGACACCGACTGTGTGGCGCCATTTCAGCAGAGCTTAGGGTTTTCCCTGAACCCAGAGATTGCTGTGACCACTTGACTTGTACCTGGGATTCCTTTTGCAGAAGGCTTTGTTCCCAAAAAAATCATCAGATTCGGTATCATTTTTAGTTACAAATGCACTTTAAAAAAAAAAAAACTGATTTAGATTTGGTTAGAAAATTAACACGTAGCTGCCACTCTCCATCCTGCAGTGGGAGGAGCGAGGTGGCGGAGCTGTAGGTAAACGAGCATATTCTTGGAGTAGCCTTTGCCACTCCTGTCCTCCCTCTCCCTGGCACATTTTGAGTGCCCGCTGGATGCCAGGCTTTGTACTATTGAGGAACTGGAGCATGCCTAAAATGTGATTCTTCCTGCCTTGGGCTTCCTATTCCCCCTGACCACAGAATCTGTCCCAGAACCGAAACAAGTGCACTGGGGTGAACTGGAGCCGCTGTGTGCATCCCTCTGCAAAACTCCGCACCTCCTAAAGTTCTCAGAAGTCATCTTCAGCTTTTGAAGACAGATAACTTACCTCAGCATATGTGTGTCAGTGAGCATATGGTGGGAGCATGGCTGCCTAGCAGGAAACTAGGTGCCATAGGTTTTCAAGCAAATGAATAGATTAAATCATCGTTTCCCTGTTAGTAATTCCATCCCCACAAATCTCTTTAGGATGATGTGAGACATAAAGTTCACCTGAACACCTTTGGGTTCTTCAAGGATGGGTACATGGTGGTCAACGTCAGTAGCCTCTCCGTGCATGAGCCTGAAGGAGCCATGGACAAGGATGCAGCTGTGAGTACCCTGTTGGCCTGGGTGAGGGTTCCCCCGCCATCCCATGCTTATACGCAGGACACCAGAACAGGGAGAGAATCAAGCTGATGAGTCCAATGTGCATGTTAGGCATCAGTTAGTTTGACTTTTCTGTTTTTGGTACTGAGAGTTGAGCCTAGGAGGGCTCTACCACTGAGTTACAATGCCTTAGCCTTTATTTTGAGAGTCTTGCTAAGTTGCTTAGAGATTTGATAAGTTGCTGAGCCTGGCTTTGAACTGACGATCCTCCTGCCTCAGCCTCTTGAGCTGCGGGATTAGAGGCCTGCACTATTGCATCTGGCAAGTTTACTTTCAATACTTAAGTTGTGGTTCTTGAATAAATGTAGCGATTGGTGATTTGAGTCATGCAGCCCTCGCCTTGTTACAAAGTGAATAGTAAGAAAATGCTGAGGAACCCAGGCCTAAAGTGCCTCCCTCTCTGTTCTGTTGAGTAAGAAAGGTGGGGCGTTGTAGATGTTTGCTTCTCTTCTTACCCCCACCCCCATCTCCCCTCAGATCGGATTCAGCTTGGACCGTACAAAGAATGATGGCTTTTCTTCCTACCTGGTGAGTACTAAGTGGCAACCTGATCACTGTCTCCACTGGAGCCCGGGACAGTGAGGGGGAGCAGGCCCCCCAGCCATGTTTCCTACAGGGGTGGCTGGTCTGGCTCTTGGGCATTTCTGAAGTCCCCAGCAGGTTCACTATTTGGATGCAGGCTGAGCTGCTTGTTGGCCTTATTTTTTAAAACTCTCTGTTCTTCCTCTTGGGAATGAACTGGATATACACAGTTGATTCTTCTTTCTCAGGATGAAGATGTAAACTATTGCATTTTAAGGAAACAGTCTGTCTCTGTCACCCTTCTAATCCTAGACTTCTCCAGAAGTGAGTAAGTAATTCTCATGTTCTTCATTCACCCCTGGATGCAGTCAGGCTGTTTGGGAGCACACTGCCATTTGCTGGGTGTCTGCCATGTGCCAAGTAGTGTACAAGAGGAGGGAGGCGGACACTCCCCCAGCAGTGTGTGGATTAGTGGGGGAGACAGAGGGCAGCAGGCAGAAGAGAGCAGGGTGGGGTGGAAGGGAAGAGAAAGTCAGGAGGGAAGAAGGGGAGGGGAGGCCTTTGGTGAGTAGCCTCCTACCTACCGGTGAGAAAAGGGAGTGCATTCCCGGTAGAAGGAGCCGGCTGTGTCATGGTGGCGTGGCAGGAGATAGCGGGGTGCGTCTGTTAGCTGAGCTTGGTATTGATGGAGAGTAAGTTGGAGGGGAACCTGGAAAGAAACAGGGACTGGGTCCAGGGCCTGGCTCTGCCACTCACTGGCTGAGTGACTCCGGGTTCAGTGTCCTGCTGATTTCATAGTAATGGTTTCTGCCCACCAAGATTGTTGGTGAGTGGCAAGATGTGGCAGGGGGGTAGAACACCTGCTCAGCACACGGGAACCCTGGGTTCCCCAGCACTGCAAAAAACCAAAACCAAGCAAAGACCAAGAAAGATTGTTGGTGAGGATTTCTGGCCATTTAGTCTTTTTAAAACTTTTGCACTTGGGTGAAGCAGGGGACTTTGTGTTGTCAGGTTCAGTCCGTTTCTACCAGCCACTTCATACGTTTGCTGTGTATGATTTTGAGGGAGACTTCAGAGGAGTCAGGGTGAGGTAGTGTGTTCAGGATTTCTGTCACAGCAGATCACAGCAGCCCCCAGAGGGTGGACTTGCAGTGGACAGGGCTGCTGTGCCGTGAACCACCATGGACGCTGGGCAGCGAGCACTCCCTGTGGCAAGCTCTGTTTCTTTTTGTTTTCTAAGTATTTTTAGTTGTAGATGGACACAATACCTTTTTTTATTCTTATTTATTTTCATGTGGTTCTGGGAGTGGAATCCAGTGCCTCACACATGCCAGATGAGAGCTCTACCACTGAGCCCCAGTCTTGGCCCGGGCTCTGTTTTCATTTAAGAAAATCGAATCTGGCTATCTCTTGTGCTAACTAGGGTGAGTTTGGCAGCCAGCAGCAAGACTTGACTTAGCCTGGCTTAGATAGTGAGGATAGTGATCGTCTTGCCTGCCTGGAAGTCCAGAGGAGCGGCTGGTGGGAGCAGGCCACCGTGGCTTGCTGATGGCACTGATGCTCCTACTTTCCATCTCTGCTCCGCCCTCCTCAGCATCCGCTTCTTCCTCACCAGATGGCTCTGCTTCCTTATTCCTGTCCAGCCAAGGGGAAAAGAGACAGAATGCTTCTCCCCCAGCCAGCTCTAGGGCGCTTGCATGTGCCAGTTTAGGTCATGTGTTCACTCAGGCATGGAAATTGTCACCAGCCCCTCTGAGGGAGCCTTGGACTAAACAAAATTGGGTCTCTTAAGAAGAGAGAAGGTAAGCCAGGCCTGATGGCACATGTGCTTAATCCCTGTGACTTGGGAGGCTGAGGCAGAAGGATCCCAAGTCCAAGGCCAGCCTGGGCAACTTAGTAAGACCCTGTGTCAAAATTAAATTTAGAAAGGGCTGGGGATGTAGCTCAGTGTAGAGTGCCTGTGGGTTCAATCCCCAGGACAGCAAAAAAAAAAAGGTTTCGAAAGGGATATTAGACAGGCAATTAATAGTACACTTAGCCCTCTGAGGCTTCCCTTGGGTATCAATTTGCTGAGCATAGTAATGATACTTAGCGGGAGATAGCTATTGCAGAATCATGTGGCTGCTAAGAATTCTGGCTTTAGAAAGGGACCACTGGGTTCCTCACCTGGCTGCTTCCTGGCTTTGTGCTCTTGGGCAGGTTCTTGAACCTTTCTGAGCCTCGGTTCCAGCCTCTGTAAACTGTGGGTAGTAGGACCTTCATGGTAGGACGTTGCCGGGAGTCTCATGTCTGCGCGGGTGTGTGCTTGTCAGGGGGACTGTTGTGTGGCACTGAATAAATGGCTGGGAACACTTCTTTGAACTTTCCCCCTCTGTCTTGTTTGGATATAGAGTAAAAATCAAGTCTCCACCAGAAGCTGGTACCCAGTTACCAAAGATCATCTTCAGCAAGGATGAGAAAGTCCCTGGCCAGAGTCAGGAGCCTGGTGTCGCTGCCGTCCCAGCTGGCAACCGCACTCAGCAGGCACTAGGTGAGCTGGGCAGAGGGCCCGCTGGGGGAGCGGGGTTTCTGAGTGAAAGCAAGCATGAGGCACAACAGCTAGGACAACAGCCTTTTTTTTTTTTTTTTAAATTTTTTAGTTATAGTTGGACACAATATCTTTATTTAATTAATTAATTTATTTGTAGGTGGTACTGAGGATTGAACCCAGGGCCTCGCACGCCCTAGGCAGGGGCTCTACCACTGAACCAAAGCCCAGCCCTAGGACAACAGTCTTAGAACGGTTTTATTTTGGAGGTTATACAAAAACATGACCACCAAGAAAAATGTGAAAAATACAGAGAAAATGGGAAAAGCCATTGTGTCTTCTTACTCCCAGGGTTAGAATCTTAGTAACTTCTGTTTCCTTAATAAGCTTGTTTCCTAAGTCTAGAGCCTCTGTCTTAAAGTTCATAGTCATGTTCATAATTTTCCACGTGTGCCTCTTTGCTTAACTTTAATATATTCCATTAGTCAGGTTCTGTTATTTGCCCACCCCTTCCCCAAGAAGGGACACTTCCACTTCATGCACACTGTTGCCAGTATTGCTGCACTGGAGGGCTACTTCTTTTGTTTGTACTGGGAATTGAACCCAGGGCTGCTCTACCATGGAGCTACATCCTCAGCCCTTTTCATTTTTTTATTTTGAGACAGAAGCTCACTAAATACTGAGATGATTAAGGCAGGAGGATTACAAGTTGAAGGCCAGCCTTAGCAACTTAGGGAAATGCTGTCTCAAAATAAAAACAAAAGGGCTGGGGATGTGGCTTAGTGGTAAAGTGCCCCAGGGTTCAATCTTTGATACCAAAAAAAAAAAAAAAAGACATGCAAGTATCACATTTGTATCAGTGCACTATCTCCTTCTGATATAGGTTCCTCAGAACTGTTCTCTGGGCAGAAAATGCCCTGTTGTTCTTGTTATTCTGAAACTCTCCCTTACCCTGAGCTGTCTTCCCCAGGAAGAGGATCTTAGGTGGAAAAGTGGCACAGACACCACTGTGTTCTGTGAGGAAGCTGCTGGCAACTGTGACACTCCTTGCTATGAGGGGAAAATTAAAATATGTGCAGTACAGGCTGGGGGTGAGGCTCAGCGGCAGAGAGCCCACCCCACAGCACAAGATCCTGGAGTTGTGTCCCTAGCACTGCCAAAAAAGCATACATCACACTAATAATTATTTATGATTAATTTTTCCATGTGTGTAAGTAGATATAATATATGATTTTTGAAAACAATTATTATTTTCAAACATAATTATGTAGAAAATAAGGAAAATTATTCCTGTTTCATTGCTGGGCAATAGCATGCACTAGCTTATTCAGAAAAGAGTTCCCTACAGCTGGGTGTGGTGGCACACACTTGTAGTCCAAGCTACTCCGGAGGATGAGGCAGGAGGATTGCAAGTTTGAGGCCAGCCTTGGCAATTTAGCAAGATCCTGTCTCAAAAGAAAATAAAGAGGGCTAGAGTTGTGGCTCAATGGTAGCGCACCCACCTTGCACGTGTGAGGCCCTGGATTCTACCCTCAGCACCACATATAAATAAATAAATCAAATAAAGGTATGTGTCCATCTACAACTAAAAAATATTAAAAAGAAGGAGGAGGAGGAGGAGGGAGGAGGAGGAAGAAGAAGAAGAATAAGAAGAGAAAGAGGGCAGGGGATATAGTTCAGTGATAAAATGCCCCCCCCCCCAGTGCAGTTCCTAGTACCAAAGACACAACAAAGATGTGAATTCTCCTGTTATCATTTATTTGATAACAGTTGTAGCACACCTTAATTTTTTGCTTCTGCTGCTCAAAAAAAATTGTCTTTTGTGACTTGAGAAGATGGCAGTCTGCAGGGTTTCTTTGTCTTACCTGTGAGCTTAATTCAGAGGAATGTTGTTTTTGTTGGTTTTTTTTCCCCCCCTGTATCTGGGATTGAACCCAGAGGTACTGAATTCCTGAGCCACTCAACCACTGAGACACATCCCCAGCCCTTTTTTGTTATTTTATTTATTTATTTAATTATTTATTTTGTAGTTGTAGATGGACAGAATGCCTTAATTTGTTTATTTTTACATGGTGCTAAGGATCGCACCCAGTGCCTCACACATGCTAGGCCAGCGCTCTGCCACTGAGCCACGGCCTCAGCCCCCACTTTGTTATTTTGAGACTGGGTCTCACTGAGTTGCATAGGGCCTGGCCAGGTTGCTGAAGCTGGCTCTGAACTTGCAATCCTCCTGCCTCAGCTTCCCTAGCCACTGGGATTAGGTGTGTGTCACCACACCCAGCCAGGAATGTTTCTAGTTTTTGATATTAGAGAATCTGGAGCCTCATAAAATTATACTATCTTTTTATATGTATGTATATATGTGTGTATGTGTGTGTGTGTGTGTTTATATGAGAGCTGGATCATGCAGTAATATTTTTAAAATGTTTGTGTTTCTAGATGGTGGAAAGTCTAAAAGAAGTACAGTGGATTCAAAGGTAAGAACTAATCACCTACTTGTGCTTAGCTTTTTTTTTTTTTTTAAATTAGTGCCTTATATTTGTACATCATGGTGGAATTTGTTGTTATGTATTCATATCTGCACACGATATAATTTGGCCAATATCACTCCCCAGTATTTTCTCTCTT
Organism: Marmota monax; assembly: GCF_021218885.2. Classification (NCBI taxonomy): domain Eukaryota; kingdom Metazoa; phylum Chordata; class Mammalia; order Rodentia; family Sciuridae; genus Marmota; species Marmota monax. The sequence continues at coordinate 22,152,195 of NW_026692912.1, forward strand.
CTTCCCCACTTCCCCATCGGGTTCCTTTCCTGTACTCTACTGATTTTTTTTTTTTTTAAGTTATAGGTGGACACAATATTTTATTTTAATGTGGTGCTGAGGAGTGAATCCAGTGCCTCATGCATGCTAGGCAAGTGCTGTACCTCTGAGACCCAGCCCAGCCCTGATCTTTTGTTTTTAAGTTCCCCCGGCCTACCTTTCTTTAACTTTTCCTTCTGTAGTTTTCACATACAAGAGAAAATATGCTGTCCTTGACTTTCTGATTTGGCTTATTTGGCTTAACATAATATTCTCAGGTTCCATTCATTTACATGCACAATTGCCGCATTCCTGGTGACAGAAACACTCAGGGTCACTCCAGGGGAACTGGGCTGCGTGAAATAACCCCACACAAGAGACAAGAGATACCTTTTTCTTTGGGGGTTCTGTGACGGCTCCTCTGACCTTAAGGGTCTACAGAAAGAGAGCGAGGAGCACGTGCTGACCCTTTAGAAGCCATTCAAATGAGGCAAGGGGTCAGGTGTCCGGGGGCTGAGTCTTATCTTCATGATGTCTACTGTTAGCAGGCTGGTTGACATCTAGGAAGGCCACACCCAAAGGCAGATCAAGAGAAGGGGACACGCAAAGGGCGTTTCCATGGAACATTCTATCCCAAACAGGGCAAAGGGGTAATATCACAAAGGAACAGGTGAGCTTAGCTCACCCCTGGGGCTGCAGGAAGGCGCGCCTACGCTTGAAGACACATTCTGCTACTTTGAGGATTAGGGCAGCTGTCTAGGGCCTCTGCGAAAGTGACCAGATCACTACGAAAGTGACCGACAGAGCTCTACGGATCCCAGGAAGGATAATGCTGGTCACTCAGTGCGACGCCCCCCCCCCCCCAAATGACACTATGTCATTTTTCTTTATGGCTAAATAAAACTCCATTGTGTGTATATACCACATTTTCTTTATCTATTCTTCTGTTGATGGACACCTAAGCTACTTCCATACTTTGGCTGTTGTGAATTGTGCTGCTATAAACATGGTGTGCATGTGTTGCTACAGTGTGATGTGTGCTCAGCTTTCTGAGTGTGTGTGTAATGTGTATGTGTTTATGCATATGAATTTGTGCATACACACAAATGTGTGTGCACGCATCTAAACTATGAGGAGTTGTCTTCTCTTTGGGGATGTGGGGTTGACATACTGCAATAGTTTCAAAGTGAAATTGAGTGCTGGGTTGCACAGCACTTACTGCTAGAGGGTCTAGGTTGGGGAACAGAGCCAGCTGGAGAGCCCGCTGGGAGGAGGAATCTCCAGGACTGAGCTTGGAGTTTGTTTAGGGAAGAGGGAGAGGGGTGAAGAGAAGGGGCACTGACAAAGACCGGGCAATGGGAATGTGCCTGGCAAGAGCTCGGCGCTGGCCTACTTAAAGTGAAGGGCCAGGTAGCATGCGATCAGACAGCAGCCCAGATAGCAGCCGTATTCACAGACAACAGGAGGTTTTGAGATTTTTATCAGGAAATATTGTGAAGAAAGTATTAAAGATCCTCATTCTGAAGGTAATGTGCAGGGTGTGTTGGAGAGGGAGAGAGTGACATCAGAGGGACCAGCAGGTGGCTGTTGTGATGACACCAGGCCTCCAGGCTTGGGGTGTGAAGCAAGAAGTCTGTCTAGGAGGCCAGTTAGTGGAAGGGGAGGGGAAAGGTTTTTTTGTTTTTGTTTTAGAGGGTTTTTTGAGAGAAATGGATGGTAGAAATAGCAGAAGTGGAAAAATAGAGAAAGTTTTGGTTTAAATATCTTGATATTTCAATGACAGGACATTGAAGTAGCAGTGTTTTGATTGGTTTTGATAGCTTTGTTGAGTTATATTGACCCACAGTAAATTGGACATACTTAAAGTGGCAATTTGGTAAGTTTGACTTGACAATCAAAATGGAACATATCCGTCACCTCAGAAGTTTCTCCTGCCCCTTTGAAATCCTCCTGTCCCTAAGCAACCACTGATCTGTCACATTGTAAATTAGATTTCTAGTACTTTGTATAAGTTATGATGCAGCATGTGCTTGTTTTTCCTCTTTTCCTGGGCATAGCACTTTGAGCTTATCCATGTCACTGCCTCTGTCTTCAGTTGGGTCCCTGCTTGCTTATACCAGTTTCTTGTGCACATGCAGGGTTGAGGCCTGGATGGAGTCTGCCTGACGGTCAGGCTGTGCCTGGGCCTGCGCCCTTGGTCTTGCTGAAGCTTTCTGATGTGTTGTATTGTGTGGCACTGGGGATGGAACCCAGGGCCTTTGCTTGCTCCTGCTGAGGCTTTGGGAGGAGCACCCCAGCAGGGAGTGCACAGCAGAAGAGAGCTGGGGAAAGGAGGCCCCTGCAAAAGGGGATCACACACAGCTCCAAAGGATAGCGGAGCTTTCTCTGTAGAGAGCTCCTGAGGGTCAACAATTTTAAGGCTTAAGAAGGATTTTTAAAATCAGTTTTAATTTTAATTAGCATACTTATTCTGCCAGTATCATTCTAAACAGATTGTTTTTCTTTCTAGGCAACAGGAGAGAAATCCTTTTCTATTCATAACAATGCTGGGGCAGTTTCATTTCAGGTACGTCTTCCTTTAGGAATGTTTCCCCAAACTTATCTCTACCATGTAAAAGGGTGAATTTTTCAAAGCATTTTGAATTTAGTAATAATAATTTAGGCTGTGTGGTAGTTACTTTACAGTAGCTTTCTGTGTGACGAAGCTGCAAGATGGGAAGCTGGGTGGTACACGTACACCTGTATTCAGGAGGTGGAGTAAGGAAGATTGCAAATTCGAGAACAGCCTCAGCAACTTAGCAAGACCCTGTCTCAAAATTTTAAACAATGGCTGAGGGTGTAGCTCAGTGGTAGAGCACCCCTGGGTCAAATCCCCAGTACTAGAAAGAAAGAAAAAAAAAAAAACCTGCAAGATGGATAATGTCACCACCTGCTTACCAAATCTTAAGTTTCTGAGAATGAATAACTTTGTAAATGTCCAGTGTTAGCAATAAGGCTTAGATTCCACCCCAATTCTGCCTGGCTATCCTATGACCCCTCTGCCTCTCCAGCCCCAGGTGCCTCCCTCCAGAGCATGTTAGTGCATAGAATTCTGCACCTGAGAGGACCATTGGTGACAATGGAGGGTGGTGATGTTGTTCTAGGAGAGGCCAGAGGCCTTGGGTGGCCCCTTGACTGGCACAGTGTTAAATGCATGTGAATGCTTTCATGGCAGTGGCATGGCATTCATACAAGGATAGGTGACGTTGGACAACTCACTTTCTGAACCTCACTACCTCATTGTCTAAAAATGAAAAATGAAACTGGGCACAGAGACGTATGCCTGTAATCCCAGTGACTCGGGAGGCTGAAGCAGGATTGCAAACCAAGACCAGCCTTGGCAACTTAGTGAGGTCCTAAGCAACTGAAGGAGACCCTGTCTCAGAATAAAAAAGACTTGTTAAGTGTCCCTGGATTCAATCCTCAGTACCAAAATAGAAAAATAAAAAATGGGGCTGGTATTGTGGCTCAGTGGTAGGGCGCTGCCTAGCATGCATGAGGCACTGGGTTCATTCCTCAGCACTACATTAAAAAAAACTAAATAAAATAAAGGTGTTGTGTCCATTTACAACAAAAAATATTAAAAAAAAAAAAAGATGAGATCTGTCTCATAGGGTTTTTAGGAGTATAATTTTTTTTAGATTACATGTACAAATAATGGCGAGGTGCAGTGGCACATGCCTATAATCCCAGCAACTAGGGAGGCTGAGGCAGGAGGATTCCAAGTTCAAGGTCAGTCTCAGCAATTTAGCAAATCCCTAAGCAACTTAGTGAGATTTTGTCTCAAAATAAACAAAGAAGGACTGGGGATGTATCTCAGTGGTAGTGCACCCCTGGGTTCAATCCCTGGTAACAGAAAACAAAAACTCAAAGTACAAATAATGTTTTATAATTAACTCGTTGGAATCACGGCATCTTTTCTAACCAGTTTTTATTAATTGAGGACCAATTTGCTTATAGTGAACTGCCCAGGTCTTTAGTGTATGGGTCTATTCCTTGTGACGATGGGTGACCATGGAACCCACTTTGTTTTACCATCTCAGAGCGTCCCAACCCCACGCTGCTGTTCTTATTCTTTCACAGTGAAAGAATAAGATCTTACGTTCTTGAAGCTCAGTAGCTGTCCTTTTCATCACCATCGGCGTGAGTAGCTGCGAGTCTCCAGAGGTGCAGACTGTGCCTTTGCTCGGACTCCTCCAGCAGCTTCCCTTCTGACTCAGAGGAAACGCCCGGCCCTTCCACCGGCCTCCAAGGCCCGGGTGACATGGCCCCTGTTGTCTCCCTGACCTCAGCTTCTCTTCGATTCCTTGCTCACTCCACTCCCCTCACGTGGGCCACCTTGCTCCTTCTGCAGGCCTCTGCTGTGCTCTTGCTGTGGCGTGCCTCTCGGAATCCCTCAGGTCTTTGTCAGTTGGCACCTTCCCAGCAAGGCTTTCCCTGAGCATCCTCTTTTTTTTTTTGGGGGGGGGGGGTGTTGCTTTTTTCCTTTTTTTTCTTTCTTAAGTGAGTGAGGCCATGGAAAATATAGCGCACCCCTGAACCAAAGTGCACCCCCCGGCCAAAAAGAATACAAGATGGAAAAATGCATGCACAAAGACACCACGTGTATTACATGCCTTGGTTCAAGAAGAAGGTACTAAAAACCCTGCAAGGGAGAAGCCTATAAAAAGAAAGGGCCATTTTACAGAAGAGGAATCCGAGGCCCAAGGAGGCAGGTGGCTTGCCTAAGGGGGGGATTCAGATCCCAGCTTGTTTCACTCCAGGGCTCACCTGTGTGTTTACCCCCTCTGCTTCACTGCATCCTTGAGAAAATACAAAAGCTGCCCCTTTCTCCCCCAATCTTGCACTTTAAAATGCGCATTAATGAGCGGAGGTCTGGGCTATGTACAGGGCTGCATGTACTCCTAGGAGGCCCGGGTAGGAAGTGACAAGTCCAGCTGGGCAGCTGAGCAAGAACCACCTCTGAGCCCTCTCCTCACCCCTATTTTATTTATCTTGAGACAGGCTCTCACTAAGCTGAGGCTGGCCTCAAACTTGTGATCCTCCTGCCTTGGCCTTCTGAGTTGCTGGGATTCCAGGAGTGTGCCACTGCACCAGTCCTCTGTTATAAAAAACATTTTTTTTTGTCCTAAAGAGCAAAACAATATGTTGGCTTGAAAACTAGGTAACTGGCCAGGTGCAGTGGTACATGCCGGTAACCCTAGCTGTTGGGGAGGCCAGCACAGGAGGACTGCAAGTTCAAGGCCAGCCTCATTAATTTAGTGAGTCTGTCTCAAAAACAAAAAGGGCTGGGGATGTAGCTCAGTAGTTCAGTGCTCCTGGGTTCCATCCTCAGTAGCAGGAGAAAAGAAAACTAGGTAAGTGCATGAGTGCATGTTAGATTGCCTTTGCAGACTTCTGCACAAATCCAACACTGATGGTCAGATGTGTGACGAGGCAGGTGTGGAAGTGTGGTGTGCACTTAGGTGGTGGGGGCGAGGTGTCTACTGCTTAGGCCCACCTGTCATTCTGTGCTTGGACATTGCTGTAAGTACTGGGAGGAGACTATAGAGTAAGAAAACATCAGTTTACACTCTGCTGTGGGAGAGTTTAAGTGGTCTCTTTTCTTCTGTCTGTAATATTCATAAGTAATGTCTAAGACTTAAAAAGCTAAAGATTTGAGTTCTCTTAATTTTTTTCTTCTTTATTTTCAGTTTTTTTTTAACATCAGCACTGATGACCAGGAAGGCCTTTACAGTCTTTATTTTCACAAGTGCCCTGGCAAAGAACATCGGCCTAATGACAAGTTTTCATTCAGCCTTGATGTGAGTACCCTGTGGAGACTGTTCCTCAGGGATTTTGATTGTGTAAAATTAAAGACATATATTTCTGTATTTTTTTGTTTGTTTGTTTTTCTATGTGTGGTGTTGGGCGTTGAACCCAGGATCTATGTATACCTAAGCATGTGCTCTGCCACTGAACTACATACATCTCCAGCCCCTAAGAGTAGATTTTGAAATCACTTCATTAAGAAAAAAAAATGTGGCCAAATTAGCATCCCTGGCAGTGTGCAGGATACTTCAGCAGAGAATTCCTAAGTAAGAAAAGAAAAAGCCTGTGCATTACGACTGTGGGCATTGCCAGGCGTGGTGGCGGAGACTCCAGGGGTAGAGGCAGGAGGATTGCACACTCAAGGCCAGCCTCAGCAACTTAGTGAGACACTGTCTTGACATAAGAACAGGCTGCTGTGTAGCTCTCTGTTAAAGCACCCTGAGTTCAATCCCTAGTGCCAGAGTGAAAAAAGAAAAAGAACGTGGTTGATGTTCTGCTGTTCTTCACTCTCCTGAGCTTCAGTGAAGCAGCTGAGGTTCCAAATTGCTGAGTAAGAGGTGATCTGTTGCTGAAAAGTAACTTAATTTCATGTCGGTTTCAGATTGAGATCACAGAGAAGAATCCTGACAGCTATCTCTCAGCAGGAGAAATCCCTCTCCCCAAATTGTACATTTCTATGGCCTTTTTCTTCTTCCTTTCTGGAACCATCTGGATTCACATCCTTCGAAAACGACGGTAAACTATTACTTCCTTGAGCCCTTCACCTTAGAGTATGTTGAGATTTGTGTGATTTACCGTAAGCAGGATCCTGCACCTGGGAGGATCCAGCGCTGGCAGCCTTGTTCTCTGAAGGGCGTCTTACCTGAAGCACTCGGGGGCAGCAGAAGCCCTCCAGTGTGGGAGACCTTGTGTGCCTCAGTGTTTACAATAATCATTTTTGGTTTAAAAAGTGAATCCAAAAGTTTCAATAATATCCAAGTACAGTAAAATGCATAATCAGAGTGATTCCGTAGCAGAGACCCTGTTGCTCAGGCCTCAAGAATGAGCGCCTTGGTCCCTTGCAGGGTGGTTCATCCTCGAGGAGGCTGGTGATGAGGCTCATTTGCCCAGGTGAGAGCACAGAGGTCCTGTCCAGCACTGCAGTCAGCAGCTCAGCACCTGGCCGATCCTTGTGTGTTGACCCCCAGATGCTTGTCACTGGAGAAAGCCTCTTCAAGCCCATTTGTCCAGCTCTGGGTCTTTGTTCAAAATCCCAAAGCTTCGGCTTCCTGCCTTGGCTCTTGCATGAATTCTCTGTCTCCCATGAAAGCTGAGAATAAAATACTATGTTTAGAATAAACTATTATATTAAAAGGACCACTCACTCACTGATGCTTGTGAGTATGGTATTACAACATAGATCAGTTGAAATTAAAAACAAATTATCTCCAAATACCTCTTTTTCTGGAGCCCTGAGGCAGAAATTGAGACCTCTCTCCCCTGGTGGCTTGACTGCCTTCTAATAGACATGCTGGGAGTCTGGGATACTGGTTCTGGGGAGGCAGTTGCTGGTCCTGTGTGTTGTAATATCCTGTACATCCTCTGGATGGAAAGAGTTTGCTCACTTGTGAAGGTCCTGCAGATCATGTTTTGACTAGATTAAGCACAGCCATTACAAAGAAAGAATCCTACAGATGCAGGCCATAAAGGCTTTTTTTTTTTTTTTTTTTTTTTAAGGAAAGTTTTTCTTTTGCCTTTGTTAGACAAGTAGGAACTGCAGTCAGAAGTGTGCACTTAAGGCTGGGGTTGTAGCTCAGTGGTAGAGCGCTTGCCTCTCATGCGTGAGGCCCTGGGTTCAATATTCAGCACCAGATAAAAATAAATAAATAAAAATAAAAATTTTGTGTCCATCTACAACTTAAAAAAAAAAAAAAAGTGTGGCCTTAACTGTGGCTTCCTGTCTGCTTGCTTTTTTGCTTTCAGCCCCTTTTCAGCCACAGAACTGGGACAGTGATAAGTGCTCTGATTCTTCTAAGTGTCCCAGCTCTTGGGCTTGTTGTGTGATTCCCTTCAAACTGAGGGGGCTTTGCACATCAGAATGCTATACAGGTGTGAGGTGTTACAGAATGGCATTCTAGCCAGGTATTTTGATGGCATTTTAGTTTCCCCATACTTAGCAAGGACAATAATCATTGTCACTGGTTCACGATAGGAAATGGTGGTAGCAGTTCTAAGCCTGTGGCCAAATGGGGCTGACCTATTTTGTTGGAGTATTGTAGGCACATAGAAAGGCACATGTCTCCAGGAGTTGAATGCCAGCCCTGTTGGGTGGAGTTTGAGTGGTGTGAAGGCTTGTGACTCGAGGCTGCCGGGTGCCTTGGAGAGGCTCGAAGCCCTCAGAGCCCACCTGAAAGAACAAGAGATCTTTGCCACATGAATGCATTGAGGTCCAAAGAGGGGACATGAGTGGCCTGGCCAGCATCACCTGACGGAGCTGGGCATGGCCTAGGTCTGCCTGCTGCTGCCTGTCAGGCTACTTTCCAATCTGAGCTGTGGAGCAGGGAATGCACAGGTGTAGCCACCAGGTGCCTGCTGTATGCACGTGGCTAGGCACTCGATGTTTAGTTCAGCTCCTCCTCCAACAGCTTGTTTAGCTGGGTGTCCCCCCATTTTCAGAGGAGGTTACTGAGGCACAGAGAGATTAAGATCAAACCAAGGAAGAACCAGTATTTGAGTCCAGGTCGCTGTGGCCTAGGAACCTATGCTCTTTCTGTCACACTGCCACCGCAGCAACTGTGGCCTACAAGTCAGGCTTGCCAGGAGGGCTGGTTTGCACTCGGGGTGGATCCCATTGCTGTTCCAACTGTGGCAGACAGCTCTGACCGCGACTTCCCTTTTTGGCCTTTGGGTAGGTGGGCACGGGACAGGAAGTGCTGTGAGTCAGCCCGGAGCCAGGTGTGCACCAGGTCAGCACATTCTCACTCCCACTTTGCACAAGCTGCTCTCCTGCCGGATCACTCCCTTTACTTCCTGTCTCTCCCACTCCTTCCCAACCAGGAATAGCCACCCAAATGTGTGAAGGCAGTTTGGATACTTATATATTTTTGCAAGTAAGTAATATTGTTGGTACTGCATATATTTTAAATTTATAGAACCTAGCCTGGTGTGGTGGCCACGCCTATAATCCCAGCAACTCAGAGGCCCAGGCAGAAGGATCACAAGTTCAAGGCCAGTTTCAGCAACTTGGCGAGGTCCTCTCTAAAAATAAAAAGTCCTGGGGGTGTGCCAATTCCGTGGAACTACATGAGTAGAGCACCCCCAGGATTCAACCCCCAGTAACACAAAACAGTAAAAATAAACTGTGTGCAGTGGTGCACGCCTGTAATCCCAGCGGCTTGGGAGGCTGAGGCAGGAGGATCACAAGTTCAAGGCCAGCCCCAGCAACATGAGACCCTGTCTTAAAATAAAATGTGCTGGAGATGTGACTCAGTGGTTAAGCACCCCGGGTTTAATCCCTAGTACCAGAAAATAAATAAATATGAATTTGTGGAAACCGTCCTCTCTGCATACAGTCTGGGTGTCGCTCTTTCACACTGTCCCTTAGTTCTGCGCAGCCACCTCACTGCGTGTGCCTGACGGGTTGATTTCTAGCCCTCCACAGCACTCCATGGCCTCCGTCCCCACATGTGACTGTGCCATTCCTTGGCAGTGCATGTACGACCAGGTCGCCCTGTCCCTCCTACCCCAGATGGTGCTGTCATGCGCCTCCCTCCAGCCTCCTCAGATCCCCTAAGGGGCTGGTGCTCTGAGAAACAGTCCCAGGGGGAGGGTGGGAGGTCTGTGCTCCTACAGGTCCATAAAGTGCTTCCAGCTGCCTGCTTGTGGCCCCCGTGTGTGCTTTCACCGATGGTGCCAGGGCTTCCTGTTGGCCCACACACTCACCAACACACACATCTTAATTTTTGCCAATTTCATGGGTGTAAACTGGAACCTCGTTTTGTTTTGCGTTCCTTTGAATATTGATGATGTGGATTTTCATTTCAGGGATATCTTCACCTCTGGTGCCTGCCTATGTTTTTTTGTTTTTTTTTTTCTTGTCTTTTTCTGGTTGCTTTGCACGAGTCTCTTGCATGTTCTGGACATTAATCCCTTGTCTGTCTTATACATTATAATTTTTTTCTCCCAATAGTTCAATTTGTCTATGGTATTTGTTGTTGAATGAAAGTCTTTTGGGTTTTTATTTGTTTTTTATATACTAGGGATTTGACACCGGGGCACTTTTACCACTAAGCTACATCCCCAGCCCTTCTTAAATTTTGAGACAGGGTCTCACCAAGTTGTTGAGGGGCTCACTAAATTGGTAAGGCTGGTCTTAACTTGTGATCTTCTTGTCTCAGCCTCCCAAGTGGCAGAATCGTAGGAGTGCGCTCCTGCGCCTGGGAAATCTTTGGTTTTAATGGAGTCAAAGCTACTGCCATTAGTCTTTTGGGCAGTGCCTGTTGGATCTTAAGAAGTTCCTTTCTACTTCAAGATCATGAAATTTTAGGTTTAGAATTGAAATGCGTCAGGAATCCTTTGGTGTAAATGTGGAGTGGAGACCAGGTTTATTTTTTCCCACCTGTAGGTTCTAGCTCATGTTTCCCATGGTTCCCCTGCAATAGTCTGTCTTTTTTCACCAATGCAGTGTCATTTACCCTGTGGCAAGCTTCCACACACACACGTGTCTTCACGTGGGCTCTCTGGTCTGTCCCATCGGTCCATTTGTCTGAATAACAGGTAAACTGTGCCTATTCCACACTTTCTAATGCTGTTCCTTTGCAGAATGTCTCAGTCTCTGAGTGTGCATTTCTCCTGTGGCTCTTCCTTAAGTTTTTCTTATTTTTTCATTTTTAGTTTTTTGGTTCTGGGGATTGAACCCAGGGACATTTTAACACCAAGCTGCATCCCTAGCCGTTTTTATTATTATTTATTTTGAGACAGTATCTTATTGAGTTGCTGAGGGTCTCCCTAAGTTGCCCAGGCTGGCCTGGAACATGCTATCCTCCTGCCTCAGCATCCTGAGTTGCTTTGATTATAGGCATGGCCACCATGCCTGGCCCAAGTCACTCTTTCTATTAACAGAGTTTTCGGTCTTTCTCCATTATGGTCTTGTGTGTCCTATTAGGTTAACTCCTGGAGGGAGGTGGGAATGGGAGGAGGAATTTAATATCTGGTCATTTACCCACAGGCCTGAGGGTAGAGACAGGGGTGTGGGCCTGTCCTGTCCCCTCCTCCCCTGTCCCCTCCCCTGTCCCCTCCCCTGTCCCAGCCTTCTTGTGTGCTGGGCCGCAGCCTTCACCTACAGCTGCACCTGATCTTTCTGATTCCCCAGGGTTTCATGCTGTTTTTGAAGATCCGTCCACCTCATTCTCACCTGTGTGGCCTTCCCAGGGTGGTTTCCAGGGAACACTGGCAGGCTGGGCTAGATTTCCATCTTGGCAGGTCTGGGAACCCACCAACCTGACTTTGCTGCTTACCTCCCAGTTCTACTCACTGCGTTAATGTATGTTAGAGGTGACTGTAGGACTCTATCTGAGGCTTTTTCTCTGGCAGAAACTTCTTGTTTTTGAACCAACTGGTGATTGAAACCAGGAGCACTCTACCATTGAGCTCCCTAGTCTTTTTTTTTTTTTTTCCCATTTTGAGACAGGGTCTCATTGGGTTGCCTAGGCTGACCTTGGACTTGCAAACCTCCTGCCTTAGCCTCCCAGGTAGTTGGTACGTGTGCCATCATGTCTAGCTCAAAAACGGGTGTATGCCCGCCACCCAGATTATTTGCTTATAAATGTCTCTGATGCTTCGGCTGTCCTTGGGGAGAATGGGATCTTCTTTTAATTCTTTTCTTTTATTTTTACAGGAATGATGTATTTAAAATTCACTGGTTGATGGCAGCCCTTCCTTTCACCAAGTCGCTTTCCTTGGTGTTCCACGCAGTATGTACAAGCAGCTGGGATCATTTAGGAAACGGTGTACATGCCTGTGTGAGCAGGAAGGATGAGTCAGAGGAAAGGGATAGCTAGATGGCGGGAAAGAATATGTTTTCCCTCAAGCTGCCTTTTGCTCGGGGAACTGGCTGGGGAGATGATCCCAGCCTCCACGGCTAGGCCAGGTCGGGTCAGCTCCTGATACTGCCACCACCAGCGGTCTCCTAGATGTCCTGCTTTAGTACCTCTTTGGGCGTTTCTTGAGGTGCGGGTGCCTCCACTTCCTCTGTTTTTCCCAATCTCCCTCATGGGCTTTCTGCATTTGAAGTTCACTGTTAGCAGACTTGCTGGCGGGACCCTTGATGCTTTTAAGATTGAGGAATAAGAACCAGGCCTCAGCTGTGAGTATGGAGAACAGGTGCAGATTGAAATGACTTTGCCTGTGAGGGGAGATCTCGGTCCCTGTAGTGTGTGGCCTGTGTGCTCAAACCCCACCTGGCCCATTCGCCTGTTTGAGAGTATCCTCACAGGGAAGAGCAGACATGTCCAGTGACATTGTCAAGAAATAATAGTTATTTAGGTAATTTCTCATTTGGATCTAAATTTAAAAATTCTCTCTGGAGCCACAGAGATAATGAATGACATTGTCCATGTTGGACAAAGCTGCTCTCGACTTTGTGATTTGTATAAGAGACACTTTGGGCACGCTGTCATTTTAGTTAAGATGTGTTTGGGGCCTCAGCTCTCTCTAAATTTGGGATTTTTTTTTAAAGGATAGTTGAAGCCAGTTGATTGAATGACATTAATTTTTTAAAATAATTTTATTAGTTGTTGATAGACCTTTATTTCATTTTTATTTATTTTTGTGTGGTGCTGAGGATCCAACCCAGTGCCTCCCACGTTAGGCAAGAGCTCTACCACTGAGCCACAACCCTAGCCCTACATTAATGTTTTTTACTCATTGGCTGACCTATTTCCTTATGTAAGCAGCAGGGCGTGAAAGAGAAAGTTCTCAGCTGGCATTGGGACCTTGGAGGCTGTTAAGAAGGGAATAGGCAGCCATTTGCTAGTGTGAATTTTTTGCCTCCCAAGGGTCCTGGGCAGGATGTTAGTGTCATTGAAGCCTAGTGTCACATTTCTAAAGCTCCCTGGTGTTTGTTAACATGTACGTGCTTGCGGTGAGCGGACAGGGAGGGCTTGGTCAGTGGGCTGTGGTTATTGTTCGCCGTGCACTCAGGCCCGAGGCGGCTCAGCCTTTCTAAGATGTGCTTGTTGGTTTCAGATCGACTACCACTACATCTCCTCCCAGGGATTCCCGATTGAGGGCTGGGCTGTTGTATACTACATAACTCATCTGTAAGTATGCGACCCACGGAAAAGTGGTGTGCGGGAAGTTGTGGGGCTGATGTGGCTCAGTGGTAGAGCACTTGCCTAGTGGTGTGAAGCCCTGGATAGTCCTCAGACCACAAAATAAAAATGGAAGGAGGAGAAATTGGGAGAGCCGTGATAGGTGGCGGCTGTCCAAACTGACCAGCCGTGCCCCGTGGCAGCCTGCCTGGCCCCCTCTGCAGCTGGTGCCTCGGAGGTCACCGTGCAGACCAGGGACTGGGCTTGCTCTATTCCCTCCTCCTGCAGCCTCAGCTCTCTCCACCTGAGAGGAGTGCTGCTCACACACAGAGCTCTTCACAATTGGGCTCTTGGTCTTACAAGAAGCGTGTGCAGCTGTGGAATGAGCTGCCAGTCTCACTGCTGGGTTAGAATCTGAAGAGACCTTCTGCGTCCTCCACCTGCTTTCTCTTCCAGGTTGAAGGGCGCGCTCCTGTTCATCACCATTGCGCTCATCGGCACCGGCTGGGCTTTCATTAAGCACATCCTCTCCGATAAAGACAAGAAGATTTTCATGATTGTCATCCCACTCCAGGTAGAGCAACCCCAGGCCTGCTCGTCATTTCTTCTCTTGGCCCTTGGCAGGATTCAGCTACAGACCCTGCTCACCCAGAGACCCCAGGTTGGGCCTTTGGGGATTGAAGATGGGCATCCCATCCTGACCCTGAACCATCTGGACTTCTCATCCTCGCACTAGGAGAAGCCAGACACTCTGTAGACCAGCAGGGATGCCTAGCCTTTGGTAGAGAGCTGCAGAAAAGTGCGGGGGAGACACTGCCTTCCCTTCTGCCCCTGATTGCCACTAATAAAATTGTCTTCTTAGTGAGGAAGCCCAGATACACAGTGATTTTTACCAACCAGGTATTTCAGAATGTGAATGATACCCATTGAGTTACATGGACACCAGGGACAGACTTTATTAAACCTTTTCTATATTTGGAGACGGGGCTGGGGAACGGGCTGCTTCCAGGGTGAGGGACCTTGTCTTGTCTGCACTTAGCGGTCATATTGGAGGTAGGTAACGGACAGGAGCAGTCGTGGGTGCTGTAACAGAGAGTTTGATGATGGTGCTCTCTGGCTGGGTTCGTGATTTGGAGCACCAGTGCAAATGTGGCAGGTGGAGAAGGCGGGCGGCTCCCTGGGCACCAGCCCATCCACTCTGGTAACTGGCTGCTTGGGGGAATTTGCTGTGCCGCTACCCTCATTCAGCCATGAACATAGATCAGCGCCCAGGGAACAGTACAGATCAGTCACTGGTGTCCAGGAGCAGTCACTCACAGTGGTGTGCCCTAGAAGGGCTTTCTATCAGGGAGGACTTGCCTAGCCGTTGCAGGAAAGCAGTGTGCCGAGGCAAGGGAGTGGCCACAGACACGTGATGCCGCTGTGTGGTGAACCTAGGGTACCAACGAACATGCAGGTCTCTTGGTGGTCAAGTTACATGGCCATTCTGTGGCCAGATCAAGTTCTATAGCTTACCACTCTCAGAGCTTATAGATGACAGGCCTAGGCCCTCCTCCCACTTTGCTAGCTGGCTGCCTGGATCCCTTGCCCTCAGACAGACTCAAACCGCCCCCAAGGTTGACCCCCCCACTCCCGCCTGAACTGGGGTGTGACAGGGCATAGACTTTCCTGCTTCCCCTGTTCCCTTGGAAGAGAACCACACAAGGTTACATGGAACATGTCTTTGAGGAAATGTAGGCATTGAAAAATTAAATATGAGGAAGTTTGGAGTGCTTAGACATGGGATTGGTCTGAGAGGACCTTGAACATAAGCCTAAAAAGTTAAAACTGCTTCCTTTCAGCCACAGCTACTGGTGGAAAGCTTGCTTGCTTTTCTTTTCCTTCTGCTGGGGCTGAATCCAGGGCCTTGCACTTGCTTGGCAAGTGCTTCCCCACTGAGCCGCACCCCAGCCCCAGCTGAAAGTTTCTGAGTAAGGATTAAGTGGTGCATAGCACAAAATTGTGTTTTGAGAACATTGTTGACACATTGTTCAGCACAGACACCTCTCAGGAGCATCCTGTCTCCTGTAAACCCTGGGAGTTAAGGACAGTGGAGTCACCATCAGAGGAGAAACTCTTGTGTTCCCATTGTCATTGTACAGTCACTGTAAAAAACTTCAGGAGAAACAAGTAGGGAAGAACGCAGGAGCCAGGGCCAGTGGGGAAACTGAGGTTTCAAATTCAGCTTTGCGTTTGTACTAAATGAAGTTTGGCTTCTGTGCCAGCTTCATTCATAAGTCCTATACCTAGAAAGGAGCCACACTTCGAGGCCTCCCAGATCACAGCACCGCAGCTTCTGTGTTCCTTATGATCCTCTGGAGAACCAGCCATCTTCACAGCAAGCCAGGCAGGTGTTTGGACTTCTCATGGGACGTGTAGTTGTAATGTCATCTCTGCATCTGTACCTACTGGTGTCTGTGAAAGAACGTGTCCTGAGATGTCAGTTTCCTTAATGGTCAGTCGTATTGGAGCTGGAAGACTGAAAAGCTGAAAGACTCGTAGCACACCAAGAGCCTAGTTATAGACCAGACCCACGGCAAAGGCGTGACTTTGCAAATAGAGGCCAGACGTGCATGTGGGCGAAGGCCTGAACTAGAGTCGTTCAGGACCAGTGTGGCTACTCGGTTGCTGGGCTGAAATCTGCTATTCTTACCTCTGTGGTCTCTGATCAAACAAACCTATTATCAGGTACTTAGAAGAGTTATTGTCACTGGGGAGTGTAGGTTTTCTGATTAAATGGGGCATTAAGTGCCATCCATTCAGCACCTGAGTGACCGATGAGGCCTGGGTACCCAAAAAGCAAAGTAAAGTGTCCTAATTATACATTGCTACATAACAAGTCATCCCAAAATAAAGTGCCTTTAAGCCACAGTAACAGTCATTCTGTCTCAATTTCTGTGGGTCAGGAATTTAGGAGAGGCTTAACTGGTAGGTCTGCCTCAGAGTCTCGTGGTTGTGGTCAGTGACTGGGACTGGGGGTGTCTAGAAGTCTTTCCATCTTCTTCCTGAGCTGGGAAGACTTGAGGGGGTAGAAACAGCAGGGCCCCTTGGGGTCTCCTGTCTGCATGGTCTAGCATGGCCGTTTCCGCAGACTTCTTCCCAGCAGGCTCGGGCCGTAAAGGTCTGGAGGGAGAGCCAGTGGGAGCTGTGTCTGCCCTGGCAGTCACATGAGTCCCATCCGCTTCACTCCATTGGTCAGAACCATCACCAGCCTGACCTGGTCCAAGGGAGGGCATAGGACCTGCGCTTCTTACCTGCAGAGTGGCAGAGTTCTGGAAGAGCTTAGGAAGTAGTGCAGCAGCCGCAGGTGGAGGCTCTGCGTTCCCCACCAGCCCTGCTCTGGGGCCTCAGTGGCTTCTTGTGTCCCGTAGGTCCTGGCAAACGTGGCCTACATCATCATAGAGTCCACAGAGGAGGGCACGACCGAGTATGGCTTGTGGAAGGACTCTCTGTTCCTGGTGGACCTGCTATGCTGTGGCGCCATCCTCTTCCCAGTGGTGTGGTGAGTGACCCCAGGAGGAGCTACCCGCACCCGGGGCTGGTTGTCAACCCAGTAGCTGAACTGGCTGATCTTAAATTGGTCGGAACCACCCAGGGCCTCTGGGCTTTTTAGTACAGCTTTGTGGGCTAGACTGCCCACAGAGTGTCCAGGCAGGACCTGTGTCTTTTTCTTTTCTTTTTAGTTGTAGATGGGTATGATACTTTTTACTTATGTATTGTTTTACGTGGTGCTGAGGATTGAACCCAGCAAGACACATTTGCTAGTCAACAGCTCTACCACCGAGCCCAGCCCCAGCCCCAGCCCCAGCCCCGAGTCTTTATCAAGTAGCCCAGGTACTTCTGATGGAGCTGGCCTGGCAGCGTGGGCTGGGGCAGAGCACAGTTCTAGACTGGAGTCTGGGAGGGAGAACTTGGTGGCAACGGGAAACAGCAGGCTGACTTCAGCGGACAGGGAGTTGAATTCCCATAAATAACCCTTTCCTGCCAGGTCGGTGGAGAATGAGGAAGTTCATGAACGCTAGTTAGTGGGCTGTCAGCACATGCACAGTTCTGACAACTTGAGAACCGTGTGCTGCACTCCTGCAGGTGCATGTATTGCATTTTGAGTACGCATAAAGAAGTGCGTGAAGGGAAAGACTATCCGTGTTAAATCACATTCAAAGTGATGGAGATTCTTGGTCTAGTAAGGGTCCAGTGGAGGAGGGAAGAGGGCGGAACAAAACACCTCGCCCCGCCCCTCGTGATCTAGCTCCGTGGCTATTTGAGTGCAGTAAATTCTTCTGAAATCCAGGTTAAGGAAAGCAAAATGCTTCTTACTGAAGTGTCCTCTGCAGAACACTAGTTATTTTCTGGGATCTTGGGGTTTGTAGATTGCTTGGAGCACAGTGAAGCTAGTCCTCATTCCAGCTGGGAGAGCCACACAGCCTGTGTGCACATCCAAGCTCAGCAGACAGCTGCCAGCAGAGCAGGGGACCAGAGCTCCTGCATCCCCCTCCTCCGCATGCTGCCCAGGGGAGGAGTCGGGCCGTAACTGCGCTCAGGCAAGATCCTGCTCTGTACATGCCATTGCCAGGCAGTAATGCCAGGGACCCAGACCAGCATAGATCTACCTGCCACTGGTCAATTACAGTACTAATGAACAGATCCAAATGGCAAGACCACTTCAGCTAAATATCCCTAAAAATACTGTGAATGAAAAAAATAAGGTCTAGAAAAGTAATTTAAGAAATAACATGAATAATTCTTTAGAGTACTCAATTCAGCCAGCACTGGGCCGGTTCCAGCCTTACGCTGGTTAGTCTCCGCGGCAGCCCGCTCAGACCTCACAGAGGCAAGCTCTTGAGGCTTTAGGAAAAGTGGCTTACTCACCACAAGAGGAAGTGGCAGTGCCCGAGGGAGCCTGGGTCTGCCAGACCCTGCCCTCTTCCCTTACCCACCCCACCGCCTGCTGCGCGCAGCCTTGCTCTAGTGGCAGCGCTGTGCGTGGGACTCCGATTGCAGCTTCTTTAGTGACATGTCCCCTGCCTGAGTGGTGGTGGCAGTCATTAGTTACTGGCATAGCACAGCAAAAAAAGACTCCCTGGGGCAGCAGTTTTCCACAGATTAATAAATCTCCACTTAATGAGTTTGCATAAACCATATGTTCACAGCGCCTGGACCCAGACGTAGATGGTGGCCAGCAGCTTTCTAGGGTCAGTTCTCTCACGGTGGCAGGAGACCTTAGCGAGGCTCTGTTGTTATCATAGTCAGGTTGGGGTGACTGTGGGACTGAGGTAGGTAGAGACCAGGAGAGTTCTCTTCACTGAGGCCCTGCCAGACTCACTGCCCCTGTCTCCACCAGCAGAGGGCATCCTGCCTCGCAGGCCTGAGCGCCATAACTGGGGAGGTGCGGGTTAGCATAGGAAGAGTGCTCTGAAGTCACTAGTCCACACTTTCAGTCTGTAATAGGGAAATTCAAGGCCCCAAGCAGCTTGAGCAGGAAATAAAGAAGAATGCAAATTTGCCAGCTAACCTTTTTTCTCCAAATGTTTATTTTTAGGTCAATCAGACATTTACAAGAAGCCTCAGCCACAGATGGAAAAGGCAAGTCCCCTCGTGCTCCTGCACATTGCCCACTTCCCTCTGAACCCCACACTGGGCACTCTTTGGGGTGGGTAGGGGGCCTGGGGACCAGGTTTGCAGGAGCATTCAGTGGATGCATGGTGGAGAAGCATGTGTTGAGTGTCACAGAGACCAGTTGTATACAGAGGCTTGGGGGAGGTTGCTGCATATTGGGATTTCGTTTCTACTTGTGATTGTGATTTTTACCCTCTCAAACTGAATCAGTGCTAGGCATGGTGGTGCAAGCCTGTAATCCCAGTGGCTCGGGAGGCTAAGGCAGGAGGATTGTGAGTTCAAAGCCAGCTTCAGCAACGGGGCAAGTGGGAGTTAAGCAACTCAGTGGGACCCTGAGTTCAATCCCTGGTACCACCCCCCCAAAACAAAAAAAATCAGTGGTGACAAACACCTGAAATCCTGGTGACTCAGGAGGCTGAGGCAAGAGGATCACAAATTGGAGGCAACTTAGTGAGACCCTGTCTTAAAAAAATAGAAAGGTCTAGGGATGTAGCTCAGTAATAGAGCACCTATGGACTAAGTATTCAGTACCAAGAAACACTCTCTCTCTCTCTCTCTGACTTAGAACCATTTGTGTCCTGGAAGGGCCAGCTAATGTTGCCTGTGAGAATAGGAGTGCTATGGAGTGGAATTGGCTGTGTTTAGAGTGGTCTTTTCTGCTGACCTAACATATTTTCAAAATGGTTGTGTTGGTATTAATTTTAAATAAAACTCTGAGTCCAAAAAGAACCTTTAAAACTAGCTGATATTTTAAATGGTTATCCCATTATAACCCATCTGCATCTCCTTGATTTTCCAATCATGCCTCTTGTATCAGAAAAGGAGCCATAAAGAAAATATGTGTTTCAGTGTTTCTGGGCTGGCTTAACTAGTGCCCAGGACTAGGATCCAGTGGCACAGTAGGCCCTCGGATCTCAAAGGTTGCAGTAGCCCTCAGGGGATGTGCAAAGTCTTACCAGTGCCGGTAGTAGTGTGCTTCAAGGCAGAATATTCATTATCAGTAGTAAAAAGAAACAAGTTTTTGTTTAAAAATAAAATATTGTTGCCAACCTTTTATTCTGATTACAAAAGTAATGTGGGGACTGCGGCTGTGGCTCAGTGGTAGAGTACCTACCTTGCATGAGTGAAGCACTGAGTTCGAACCTCAGCACCACATAAAAATAAATAAAAAAATAACACTAGAGATAAACAAAAAAAAGTAATGTGGATTCATTTGAGAAAACATAATGGCCACGAGTCTCATTTCACAGGCTTTAGAGTACAGTTATTATCACATTCTTTCTTTTAAATGGAGTTAAACCTGAACTAGTGTGGTGGCCACGCCTGTAATCCCAGTAACTCAGGAGGCTGAGGCAGGAGGATTGCAAGTTCCAGGCCAGCCTCAGCAATGTAGTGAGACCTTGTCTCACAATAAAAAATAAAAAGGCTGAGGATCTGATTCAGTGGTAAGGCACCCCTGGCTTCAACCCCAGTACGAAAAAAAAAAATTGCACGAAAGCCGATTTAGTGATTTCCCACCACTCTGGGTTCTCTGGGTTCTTATTTAGGGCATGGTATTAAGGAGGCTCTTCCGGTTTGTGACCAGAAGAGTGACTGTAGAGATTCCCTCTGCTCGGGCCTTGGTGCTTTTGTTTCTGGGCAGCCTCATACCCAGGATCATGCCAGGCTCGGACCCATGGTTGCTCCGAGGCCTGCTCCCGACCCCCACAACCTCAGCCAGCGTTTGTCTTCTTTCTAGTCCTCTCTTCTTCCAAAGCACTGGGTTCCCTTTTCCTGCACTGGAATGCTCTCTGTGACAGATACTTTTTTTTTAAGGTACTGGGGAAGCTGAGGCAATCCTCCTACCTTAGCCGCCCGATTGAACTCAGGGTTACTCAGCCTCTGAGCCACATCCCCAGTTCCATTTTGTATTTTATTTAGAGACAGGGTCTCACTGAGTTGCTTAGCACCTCGCTTTTGCTGAGGCTGGCTTTGAATTCACAATCCTCCTTCCTCAGCCTCCTGAGGCGCTGGTATTATAGGCATGTGCCACTGCTCCCTGCTGTGACAGGTTCTTTTCAACAGCTCGGAGCTGGGACATTGTGTGCAGTAGCCTTGCTGGTCGCCTTCCCTGGAGCTGCGTTAGAGAGCCCTCTCTCTGCGTTCATGCAGTGGAGTAAAGGAAGCGCAAAAAATAAAGTGGAGATTAGAATCTTAATAGAGTGCCTTGCCACAAGCATGAAAACCCACCTTTTGGCAATAGTAATTCTTTGGGGATATTTTGTCCTTTTTTTCTCCCATCTACGCATGCTGTATTAAAAAAAAAAAAAAAAACCTTTGTTTTGTCATGTAATCAATAGGGTCCTCCCCCTTACTGTAATATATTAACACAAAATATTTTAACGAGCAGACATCATACCACACATGGAAGACTGAGACAGGAGGTTCTCAAGTTGGAGGCCAGCCTCAGCAACTTAACAAGACCCTGTCTCAAAATAAAAAAATGGAAAGGGATGGGGATGTGGCTTAGGAGTGGAGCACCCCTGGGTTCAATTCCCTGTGCCCAAAAAAAAGAACCTTTCTTCTATCCTTGTATACTTTGGTGTTTCTGAATTAGTTTTCCCCACCACTGGGCCAGAAACACTTGGCCGTCCTAAGGGCAGTGTTTCTCTTTCTCAGTGGTAGGTTTTGGCTCTTTTCCTCCTGGGCTTCATCCTGTGCCCTTGGGACATTCCTCGGGTCCTTCCTCACCAATGCCCTTCTCCTTTCTCTGTTGTTCTGAGATCTGCTGCCTCAGTGCCTTCTTCACCTTGCTTTTGAGGGTCTAGGGGTGACTTGCTGCCTGGCAGTCTCTGCGACCCCTGACTTCACCTGAAGTTGGCCCTCAGCTGAGCACTTGGTGAAAGGCTCAGCCTGGGGTAGACTGCACAGCCACTGAGGCCCCGGGTGGGTCAGTGTTGTCCCCCAGCCTATGTGGTAAACCCTGCTTTTGTGCTGCTGGGAGCACACAAGGCAATTTCTCACTTTTCCACCAGGTGGCAGCATGGGCCTCTTCAGCAAAGAGCAGGGTAAAAGCAGGCGCTGGCACCCACCGGCCCATTCTGTCCAGAACACCCAGTCCTCCTCAGCAGGGACCACCACAAACTTTTGACGGAGGGACCGAGTAGAGTAGAGTGGGGTGTCTGTGGACTGTGAGTGTTGCTCAGTGGGTGAACATTTGCCTAGTGTGTGGGTCTGGCTTCCCTCCCTGGCACAAAAAAATGAGAAGGTTGGATTGTCAGCGGGTAGTTTTTTTTTTTTTTGTTTTTGTTTTCTTATGTGTCAGAGATTGAACCCTGGGGTGTTTCAACTTCTGAGCCACATCCCCAGCCCTTTTTATTTTTAGACAGGGTCTCACTAAGTTGCTTAGGGCCTCACTAGTCTCAAACTTGAGATCCTCCTGCCTCAGCCTCCAGAGTCACTGGGATTACAGGCGTGCACCACTGCACCTAGCCAGACTGTCTTCTTTATTTCCCCCAAATAAAGTGGGGGGAGGGTACCGGGGACTGGACTCAGAGGCACTCGGCCACTGAGCTACATCCTCAGTCCTGTTTTGTATTTTATTTAGAGATAGGGTCTCACTGAGTTGCTTAGCGCTTCCCTGTTGCTGAGGCTGGCTATGAACTTGTGATCCTCCTGCCTCAGCCTCTGGAGCTGCTGGAATTACAAGCGTGCGCCACCGCATCCGGCCCAGTTGTCTTCTTGGTGGATGCTTTTGAGCCAGTCCACTCCATCCTTTGAAAAATGGTCATCTAGTGAAACTCCCAGAGGCTAGGCAGCCACATTCCCTTAGTGAAGTCTCCCCTGTGGAGAGGACTGAGGAACAGCGCTCTGCTAGCTAGCCCCCCTCAGTGGTGACTGCAGTGTGGTCACGCCCTGAAGGGCCGCATGGGAAGGCAGGACAAGCACATGGCCAGCTGCTGTTCCTTATGTGATCCACCTTGTGTGCCCCTCACCTGTCCTGAGATCTGCCGGTCCTGGAGGACAGGCCTGTGGGGCCTCAGGCGGTGACATTGTCGGAGCTGGAAGCAGGGCAGCCACAGGGACCTGACCTTTTGGTGCCTCTTCCTTGGCTGTCATTCCACTGGTCATTTCATGGCCTTGCTGGGACTCGGACTTTAGGTTCTCCTTAGTAGCCAAAGTGCAGTCCAGGCCAGGCAGAGTGCGGCTTGTAGTTGTTTGGCATTTGGGCTGAACACAGCTTCCAGAGAGCCTTGGGTTTTGTTCACTTCTTTGTCTCTGGATTCCTTTTAACGGCATCTGAGGGAGTGTAAAGGAAGACATGAAGGAGGAAGCTGCCTCTGTCCTCAGCCCTTTGTCCCTTCTACCACATGCTGCTTCCTGGGTCCTCTGTCATTGAGATTCCCTGCGCTGCAGGGGCCTCTGAGCTTAGGGAGTCCTGCTCGGTCACGCCCACCTGGTCCCCTGTGCTCCTGCCAGGATCCATCCACTGTCTCTTCTTGAACTTGCAGGCTCCTCTCCCCGGGTGGCTTCCTCTTAGGGTCGGCCTGGGCTCGGACAACATAAATAAGATGGCAGCCTCTACTCTGGTCATCCTTCTTTTGGCCTTGCGTTTCTGTGGGCAAGCCAGACTTACCTTTTATGTGGCTTCAGAAGCCTTTACACGGCGGTGATTGGCCAGCTGTGGCATTCTGGAGGCAGGGTCTGGATCTGAGCTGCTGTGGGTTCTGCAAGGAGCCTTGGCCATAAGAGGAACCTGTGAGGACAGCAGCTCCCCGGGGATCCTCAGGACCCCACTGTTCCCACAAGGATCCCTCCTTAGCATTTTGACTGTTGGCGTTTGCACTGCTGGTACTAAAGCAATGCTGGGCTGTGGCACCAAGCTGCACTAGCAGCCTGTGTTCTTCACTGCCACCTATTCGCAGGGACAAAAAGCTCTCAAGCCACTTAAGAATGGCCTTGATGAGCCAGGCACAGTGGCACACAGTTACGGTTCCTCTGGTTCCTCTGGGGCAGAGGCTCGCAGAGGATCACAGGCTCAAAGTCAGCCCCAGCAGACCCTGTCTCAAAACAACAGGAGGGGCTGGGATGCAGCCTAGGGGTAAAGCCCCCTGGGTTCAATCCCAGTACTGGGGGGCGGGGGGGGATGCTGTGATGCTTCTGTACAGATTGTAAATGTCATATCTCAACCTTGATATCAATATTGATGTTCTGTGGGCAGAGCAGGATGTGCACAGAGGCTGTGCCATGTGGCCTGGGGCTGCTGTGGGTGCCCACCCATGGCCGCTTTTCTCTTGGCTGTTTGTATCTGAAGGAATGACTGGCTGCTCTGGCTACTCAGACTTATAGGCTCTCTGCAGACAGTTTCTTAACAAGGAATGAAGTGACCATGTCACTCCCAGGTTGAACAACTAGCACTATGTATCGCCAATGATATGATCTGTGCTTCCGACTAAAAAGTCGTATGTAGGAGAACTCTCACCTGCCGCTCGGCTTCACAGTCGCGGTTCTGTGGGCATGTTAACAGTGTGATCTTTGAAACTATTTTATATGGACCTTTCTGTATTCAAGAGTCCTGCTGACTCCTGAGAGTGTTTTCCACCCACCTGGCACATAAAGTTTTGTAGTCAGGGGCAGGTGAGCAGGCGCAGTTGGGGGACCATGGGGAGGTCCCCTGGGTTCAGTGCAGCTTCCCCACCCCATGAACTCTGCTGTGTGTTTTGGTTTTTGTTTTGAGACAGGGTCTTGCTAAGCTGGCCTTGAGTTTTCATGTAGAGTCAGGCAGTATGGATCTTCCGCTTACCTGCACGTGATTATAGTCCTGCTACCGGGAAGGCTGGGACAGGAGGATCAGAGGACCGCTTGAGCCCACAGCTGGACCAGCCCGGCAGCATCCTGAGACCTGTCTCCAACAAACATACAAAACCCGCTCACCTCCTCCCATGTACGCTGTGTTTCTTTCTTCCACTTCAACCACAGCAGGCTCGCACAGCAGGTTAAATGCAGAGCAACAATGGGCGTCCAGTTACATTTATTAAGCCAGATACTGCAGAGGTTTACAGATACGGAAAACAATTCTTTTCTTTAATTTTTTTTTCCTGGAAAAGATTTTGTTTTATTTAAACAAGAAAGTGTTAATTATGTTAACATGCAATATCAAGAAACAGGGGACTCTTGGGGGAATACAAGGGAGGTGCCCAGGCCTCACCGTGGTAGGCAAGTCCTCTGCCACTGAACTGCACCCCAGCCTGAAGTATTTTTGAAATGTTTGCTTTACTTTCCAATGTGGTAAATATCGATAGATATGACCCACATAAAAACTCTTTGGGGTCCTCATTCATGTTTAAAAGTAAGGGGTTCCCGAGACCAAACGCCGTAGAGAAGTGGCGTTAGAGATGAGGCTTCTCAAGTCCTTGTTGGTCACGGCCAGCAGAAGCCCGGCTGGGTCTTTTCCTCATTTACCTGTTGAGTTTATTTCCAACTCCCTCTGCTGAATGCTTTTGGTTATTTGAGTTGTCCTTCACCTCAGGGCACCTCATGCCAAAGAACTGTTGTTGTTGTTGTTTGTTTGTTTGTTTTTGTTTTTTTTGGCAGGGTTGTGGGGGTGTTGCTGGGGATTGAACTCAGGGGCACTTAACCACTGAACCACTTCCCCAGCCCTTTTTTGTATTTTATTTAGAGATGGGGTCTCACTGAGTTGCTTAGTGCCTCACTTTTTGCTGAGGCTGGCTCTGAACTTGTCATCTTCCTGCCTCTGGGATTACAGGCATGCACCACTGTGCCCAGCAGAACTGGGTTTTATTTGGTATATTCATGTAAACAAACCTAATGGACAATGTGCTGGAGCTGGTGGGGCAGGCCCACCTGTGGTCCCCAGGTTTGATGTCCCCGAGGCTGAGGCAGCTGGGCTGGAGGTGTAGCTCAGTGTTGAAGTGTTCCGGGGGAGGGGGAGGCCCCAAAACCACAGAGCCTGCTGGTGAGAGAAATGGTGATTGTGTATGGAGGCGACTCATGTTTATGGGTTTAATTCTTGCTTTCCTTAGACAGTATTCTTTTCCCTTTTTGAGTAATCTGTTTGCAGACTTGGGGCAAGACCTCCCTGTGTCCTCGAGCCCTCGACCCCAGGGTTAATTCATAACCCCTGTGGCATGAGTTGAAATCCCCTGATGTTAGCTCTTTCCAGTCTGGCTGGGAGCCCTGGTCCCCTCCTCTGCCTTCTCTACACTTCCCTGAAATCCACCTCAGAGCCTTGTGTTCTCGTGTGTGTGTGTGTGTTTTCTGTTCCTTTTTTTTTTATCCTGGTAAAATAAGTGTGACATACACTTGAACTATTTCAAGTGTCCAGTTCTGTGGCATTGAGTGCATTTACCTTATTGTGCAGCCACCACCATGACCCATCTCAGAAGTTCCCTTCCCCACTGAGCCCTGCAGGCAGAGCCCACTGCCTCCTCTGCAGCCGTGGTCACTGTTCTGCTTCACTGTCCATGGGTCTGGCTGTGTTAGGGTCTAGGGACCACAGATCAAGGACACCAGTGTCTACCTCTTGTGTGTGTATGGTGCTGGGTACTGAACCCGCAGGCGCTCTGTCCCTGGGCTGCATCCCCAGCCCTTTTTATTGAGACAGGGTCTTGCTGAGTTGCCCAGGTGTCCTTGAACTTGCGATCCTCCTGCCTCAGCCTTCTGAGTTCCTGGGATCACAGATATGTGCCACCACGCCCTGCAGGTTCTCTTTTTAAGGCTGGAAGATGCTCTGTCACGTTATACCGCGCATAGTCGTTTCCTCCATGTGTCAGTGTCACCTGGCAGCTTCTACCTTGTGGTCATTGTGAATGAGGCTGCTCTGAACTTGGGTGTACAGATGCCTGTGTAAGTCCCTGCTTTGCCTTCTCTTGGGTGTGCACCCCGCAGTAGAACTGCTGAGTTGTGTGATAATCCTGCATTCAGTGTTTTGAGGACTGCTACACTGTGTCCCACGGTGGCCAAATCATTGTGTTTTCCCAGCAGCATTGTTCACAGATTCTGATTTCTCTACGTCCTTACCTACACTTAATATTTTCTGGTTTGGTTTTTCCACATGTGCTGCAGATTGCACCCAAGGCCTCATGCATGTTCAGCACACCCTCCACCAGTGGGCCACACCCTGGCCCTAGTGGGTACCCCCATGTTCAGAGTTTTACATTTTTTAAATTAAGTTTGATTTTTTCATTTATTTTTGGTGCTAGGGACAGAACCCAAGGCCATGTGCATGCAAAGCACCACTGAGCTGTACCCCCAGACCCTCATGTTTTAAAATTTTTAGAACATGTTGTTATTTATTTATTTATTTATTTATTTATTTATTGGTACTGGGGATTGATTGAAGCCAGGGCCCCATGGACCTGAGGCAAGTGCTTTCCCACTGAGCTGCATTCCCAGCCCTTTTTATTTTTTGAGACAGGGTCTCATCAAATTGTCTAGGCTGGTCTGAAACTTGGGATCCTGGATTGTAGGGGTGGGTCTGGCCTGTTCTGTTGTTTGTAGCAGCTTCCTAACGAGTGTGAAGTCGTGTTTCCTAGTGACTCACTGTGTTCAGCATCCTCTCAAGTGCTTGTTGGCTATTCATTCATCTTCTTTGGAAGAATGTGAATTTGGGTCCTTTGTCCATTTTGATTGGATCATGCCATGGTTTGGATACGGTTTGTCCCCTGAAGGTTCATGGACCCGGAAGCCTGGTCCCAGTGTGGTGATGCTGAGGAGGGAGGACTTGAGGTGGGGCTCACAGGAGGCAGGTGGCTCTGTAGGAGGAGCATGCTCTCTCCCGGAATGAGTGTTCTCGCACAGAAGCCCAGCAGCACTGGTACCAGGCTCCGGGGTCTGTAGGATCGTGAGCCAGGTCAGCCTCTTTCCATCATGAGGAGCCCATGTCGGGGCAACCCAGAGGAATGGAGGCTGCTGGTTTGTCTTTGTTGTTGCTAAGGCTCTCGGTTCGCTCGGCTCGCTGCAGTATAGGCGTGGAGCGTGTGCCGGCTGCCTGTTCCCTCTGTGCATGTGTAACACAGTGTGAACGCATGGTAACTTGCCCTTTAGAAAACACCTAGCGCTAAAAGATCTGCCCTTGTCTGCTTGTGGCAGAGTAAGTTCAGTGGTGGATGTTGCCAGAACAAGCCACTGACTGCTTTTGGAAAATTATGACTTTGTCATCTAAGTTGGGTTTTTTTGTTTTGTTTTGTTTTGAGTATCTGAGATTGAACCCAAGGGTGCTTAACCACTGAGCCACATCCCCAGCTCTTTTTTGTATTTTATTTAGAGACAGGGTCTCATTAAGTTGCTTAGGGTCTCACTAAGTTGGTTAAGCTGGCATTAAACTCATGACCCTCCTGCCTCAGTGTCCTGAACCGCTGGGGTTACAGGCATGCATCACTGCTCCCGGCTCATCTAAGTTTTTGCTAAGTAAGAATATAATCTTTTTTTGAGAGAGGAAAAAGCAGAGATTCTGTCTTCTAACTTATCAGGATATAATGATATTCCAGACAAACTTTGGCCCAGGGGCCCATCTCATTCCACCTGTCCTGAAGTCTCAGTCCAGTGCTGTCATGCCAATTTGTGTATACATCACCACAGCTGCTTTTGTGCTACAGGGCAGAACTGAGTAGTTATGACAGAGGTCATCTGGCCCATAAGGCCAAACATTCGCTGTCTCAACTGTGATAGAAGGAGGTTGCCATCCCTTGCCATTGTGGACAGTAAGAGGCACCATGTTTAAAACCATACTTAAAGCCAGGCAGGTGCTGGTGGTGAACACCTGTGATTCCCGCTGCTCAGGAGGCTGAGGCAGGAGGATCACAAGTTCCAGGCCAGCCTCAGGAACTTAATGAGATCCTGTCTCAAAATTAGAAATAGAAAGAGCTAGGGATATAGCTCAGGCCCCCTGGGTTCAATCCCCAGTACCAAAAGTTGAAACTATATTTAATGAAGTGATCGTGACTGCTGCCTCTTTACCCTGTGCTTGGGCACTTTGAAATCTGTAAAGCACAAATGTGATAAGAACTGTGTTCTTCAGGACTTTGTCTGCTCTAGTATTTTACCAGCTTGCTTCTCTGAGGTGACTCTGCACTTTTCTTTAATTAGCAAGGTGGCTTTGGATATGGACCCCCTCAGCTGTGAGCAGGCTCTGGGCGTCCCTAGGGAGGTTGGTAAGCACACCCGTCCCTGCCTCCTTTGGCTCCTCCCTCACTATAGCGCCAGGCCTGGCCAGCCTTGTCTTTGGCTCTCCAGGCAGGACCTGAGGTAGCCCAGAGTGCCCGGGCCATTGGTGGTGAGTGAGGACTGTTGTCAGGGTACGGCCCGAGGCTCCAGCTCAGAAGCCTCCAGGAGGAGGTGGTTAGGAGACGGGCCTTGCTGGCGCCGTGTGCTGTGTGTGCACCCCTCCCGTGCAGAACGGTCCTAGCGCAGGGAGCCTGCCCAGAACCTTTGGGGCAGCATTTTGTGATGGAGAAGAGCAGAGGCAGAAGAAACGAGAGGAGGAAATCGTCCCCCGTCCTTTCTCTTGTCCCTGGGTAGCTGGAGAATGGAGCCGTCGGCTGGGCCATCCAGAAGCCTGAAGTTGTCCCCAGGCCACCCGCTGGGGACAGAGGCAGGGAGCACCTGGAATATTACTGTGTCTTTTGAGCAAGAGGTGAAGTGGCCTCAGAGGACACAGGGGTGTGGCTGGCCTGCCCCTAAGCGGGTGCTTCCCAGGAGCCTATGATGAAGGCATTTCACGGGGGCCCTGTGGGGCCGCAGGCTGCAGGTGTGACTTCACACACGTGTTTACCCAGGCCCCACTTCCATCTTGCTCTCTAAGGACTGTGTCCACCACTGGTAGCCTAGAGGGAGAGGGGACATTTTATTTTATGAGACAATTTAATAGGTGCTTTTTAATTTCTTCTAATCTCCACAAACCTCTTTTCACTACTTTGCCTCAACACATCACCTAACATTCCTGTAGTGTCACCAGCTCAACCCCAGCTTCTGGCCAACATTATCACATAACTAGTCGACCAGCGGTGCCACCTGCGCTAGGTAAGCCACAGCCAAAATGGCCTAGAGTCTCCTATAGCGCTGCCGAGAAGAATCCTTGTTAGGGACATCTGACCTGTCCTCAGCAGGGCTCTCCTGCCTCTGCCACCTGAGTGCCCATTGGAGCCCCGTGGTGGGTGCCTTCGGTGCCTTCTCCGGCCTGCCTGGCCTGGCTCATGCACCTGGGATCCTCACGTGCCTTGGGTTTCCGTGGGTCTTGAGGCCCCAGCAAGGTAGCTGTTATTAAGATGGCTACTGCAGCCCTGCGGGAGGCTCAGGCGCTCTGCCCTCCTGGGCTCCCCTGGCCTGTGTCAGCACCAGAAGCCTGACCTGCCCGCTCAGCTCGCTGCCCATTGTGCCTGTGCAGGGGGGAGCTGGGGCCTATGTGGAGGCCGCCCGAGGCTCAGCTCCCCTGCAGGCTGGGTGTGGTGTGGGACTGATGGATCCAGACACCAGACTGCATGCCCACGCTGGCCGAGGAGCTGGCCAGCAATCCGACCCGCCCTGCCTGCCGTCCCTCTGCTGCGCTGTGGACATTGGTAGAGGCAAAGGGCAGGTGAGCAAGGGCTGAAGCTGACGATGGGTGTCCTACCTGCCGTCAGATGGGCTGGAGCTCACTTCCTTTCCTTGAAGTGGGCCTTGCTATATTGCCCAAGCAGGGCTTTAATCCTGGGCTCAGTTGTCCTCACGAGCAGGTGGGTCTGCTGGTGTGCCTGGGAGCCCACTCTCCGCCAGTTTTGCTTCTTTGATGCTTTTTAATTTATTTACATATGTATTTGCCCTGGAGATTGAACCCAGGGGTGCTTATCCACCACATTCCCATGCCACACCCCCACCCCTGCTTTTTTTGAAACAGGGTCTCGCTAAATTGTTTAGGGGCCTCACTGAGTTGCTGGGGCTGGCTTTGAACTCGTGATCTTCCTGCCTCAGCCTCCTGTATCGCTAGGATTGCAGGCGTGGCCACCATGCCTGGCGTTGATGTCTAATTTTACTCAGAATGAGAGGTGCAGCCCTGTCAGCTTGATGGCTATTGGTGTATCTGGACCATTGCTTTAAGGTATGTTAGAAATGTGTTTTGAGGGCCAGGGTTGTGGCTCAGTGGTAGAGTGCTTGCCTTGCATCTCTGGTACCTCACAAAAATAAACAAATAAAGAAATGTGTGAGATCACTTCTCACCTGCCCCAGTAGTTTCAGGAGCAAAGGGTCTTGTGTTCTGTGGAGTGGTTCCTGTCTTGTTGCAGCCTTTCCCAGACTTGGTCCAGGTGCTGCCTTTGAGATGCAGTGGTGGGTCTTCTCTTCGTGGAGGAGTGCTTTCAGGCTGTGTGGTCTTGTGTCCATGTGGGGCTGTGTCTTCTGGTGACTGAGCGGCTGTGTCGCCAGCTTTCAGGCCAGGCGTGGCCTCACATGGCATAGCTTCTCCAGCCCCCAGCAGGGTTCTCTTCAGCCCGAGCTTAGGCAGATCTGAGCTGCTGCGACCAAAGAGTCCCAGTGGCTCCAGTGCCATCCTGACTTTGCCATTATCCATGTTTTTATGATTTTTGGTTTGACTCACAGTTCCCTCTGAAGCACAGCAGGAAAGAAGTGGGGAAAGGGAGGAGGGATAGGTGGGATTTCTTTCTTTCTTCCTAGGGATTGAACCTAGGGGTGCTCTACCACTGTGCCGCCCCCGCCCTTTGTGTTTTTATTTTGGGACAGGGCCTCTGCGTTGCTGAGGCTGCCCAGAGCTTGCAGCCCCCCTTCTCAGCTTCCTGAGTTGCTGGAATCTCCGACGTGTGCCCCTGGGCCTGGGGGGAGCGGTTAAGCCTTGGGGCTTTCTTTACATCCAGGCAAGGATTGTCTGGCAAGTTTTCCACCCATTCAGAGGCTGTTGTGGGCCTTGCCTTTTGTGTGGTCCATAAATCGCTGGGTGTTAAGGCCTCAGAGCAGACTGCTGGCAGCTCCTGGGCGTGGCAGGCATCTTGACTGGCTGCAGACCCCCGAAGCCAGCATGGTCTCTGACTGTGAAGTGCAGTGTTAAGAGCTTGGTCCTTGGAGGGGGTGCACTCAGGTTTGGATACTGGCTTCTCCAGGTGGACCGTGTGACTTCAATAATGTACTAACCTTTGCCAGGCTGGCTGCCCTCTCATAGAGGCTATTGTGAGATGATGCTCAGATACCCACTGGGCACGTGGCTTGTGGTGATTGCTAGTAAATGGCCACCACCAGTGCTGCTGTTTCTGCCATCATCACAGTTCCAGGGCCTCCCAGGGAAGCCAGCTGGGGGGAGGGGCAATCTGCCTAGTTACCCTGTGACGAAAGAGGAAAGGCGACAGTCTAGGTGGGGGCAGCACCTCCCGCGGGTGCTGTGTGGGCTCCTTTGCTGCTGGGTTGGGGAGGGTTGAGCCAGGGCGGTGGCCCTGCCTGCTGCAGCAGGCACTTGTTCTGCTCCCGTCGGCAGGAAGCTTGGGAATCATGGCCATTTTCCTGAGAGCTAGAGGAAGTGGGGTCTGCAGGCCTCAGGCCCTGGAGAGGCTCCCGGAGCTGCTCCCTGCTCTGCCTGCAGGGGTTTCCAGGTCTGCACAGCCCCCCCCTCCACCACTCTAAGAATGGGGGCAAGCAGAGCAGCTGTATCAAAAACCAGCCCCCGGAGCTGGAGACACAGCTCGGTTGGTAGAGCTGTTGCCTCACATGCACAAGGTCCTAGGTTCAATCCCCAGCACCACATGCACACGTACGAAACTGGCAAATCTTACTGTATGTTAATTGTACCTCAATAAAATTGACACAAAAATTGTTGTAAATGAATATACATTAAAAAAATAAAAAAGAGGGCTGGGGATGTGGCTCAAGCGGTAGCGCACTTGCCTGGCATGCGCGGGCGCTGGGTTCGATCCTCAGCACCACATACAAATAAAATAAAGATGTTGTGTCCACCGAAAATTTAAAAATAAATATTAAAAAAAAAAAAACCCAAGCCCCCCCAGGGGACTGCTCATGGTGAGCCATTGCCATGAAGAAGTGCTGACCCGCTGAGTACATCCTCCTCCAAACAAGGGCCTGGAGAAGGCGGTGCGGCCCGGGGGCAGGCATGCGGAGTTACACCCGGTGCCAGGGTGTAGGTCTCCTGGCTCCATCTGGGACGCGTTTCCTCTCCCCGTGCTCATTCTTTGACCATATTTGCTGCTCCTCAGTGGCAGGGTCAGAAATAGCCAGCCAGCCTCGGGAGCCTTCACCCAAGGGAGCCCAGCTCCCCTGAGGCCTGCACAGCAGCCAGCTGTCAACCTCCTTGGCTCCAGGAAGGTCTTTGGGAGAAAAGCAAAGGGAGGGTTGGGGTTCCAGCCTGAGGCCTGCTGCTTGGTTGCTCTTTGCACAGTGCTGGTGAGGCTTCGCCCTGAGCTGACCGCCCTGCTCAGCCTCCTGACTCACCAGGTGGCAGCCCAGGGACACAGTATTTGCCACTGTTGGTGCTGGGTTAATCCATATAATCCTAACAGGTTCTAATACTGTAAAGTCGGGTTCGGGTAGCTTACTGTGAGCCATTGGCTTTTCATGTACTGTCTTGGTATTTGTCCAAAACATTTAGGGGTAGGTGTTGGTATTCTGGCCTAAGAGATGAAGCAACAGAGGCTCAGAGAGGTTAGGTGACTTACCTGAGATCATAACAGCCAGCAAGCAATAGAGTTGGAGTCTGCACTCCAGGTGCTTAGATTCACAGAGCTTGTGCTTCGGACCACTCTTCTGTCCTGTTTCTTAGCACCTCGCAGAGGCAAGGATGGAGCTCAGCGGTAGAGTGCCTGCTGAGCATGCCCCAGGCCCTGGGCTCCGTCCCCAGCACAGGGGGAAAAGCTTCACTGCTTGGACCTTGACTAGGACACCAGTGGGGGCCTTGGAAGCCTGGTCCCTGCCAGCAGCAGTCCTAGCAAACGTCTTGCAGGTGACTGGAAATGACATCAACACGACTCGTGGGTTTTGGGAAACCTTGGGACTGTGTATGTGGCTGCGTGTCTTAGAGGTGATACTCCTTGGCTCCAGGGCCCGGCTGTCAGCCCTCGTGCATCCTGCGTGGCATGGTGTCTGCTGTGGTGACGCTCTTCTCTGGCACGTGGAGTTGAGGGTGCCGGCTCACTCCTGCAGCTGATTGGACCTGCCTACCTTCAGGGTCTGCTCAGCTTGGAGAGTGTGATGTGGTGGCACACGATGCCCGGGAGAGGCCAGCCAGCGTGGCGCCCTCTGCTCTCGTCCCCCCAGCCCCCACCTCCCACCCATGGAGACCTGCAGGGCCTGCTCCCCCATCAGCCCCTGCTTCCTTCCCTGTGGCCCCGCCTCTGGCATTCTTCTTCCTGGAGGGCCGAAGGGTTGTCCGCTGCGCTGCCTGCACCTTGACTGCTCCACACCCAAAGAGACCCCCGCCTGTCACAGGCGCTGCCACAGACTCCAGGTCTCACGGGGTCAGTCTCTTCCTCCTGGCTTCCTCCGTCCTTTCTCATGACAGTTCTGAACTGTGATGTAATGTGGCGCCGCATGGCTAAAAACTCTGGGCCCTCTGGACCCACAGGGAGGACGGCCCAGCTTGGTGTTGGGCTTTGCTCCTTGCCCTGAGTTTCCTGGCCTCCCCAAGGTCCAGCCACGCTGAGCTGCCCTCCCTTCCCGAGCTCCCTGCAGGCTGGGAGTCCTCCCTCCATCCTGCTCATCCCTGCCCCCACTTGACACTGGGACGCCTCTGACTGATGGTTCTCGGGGAAGCCAGCAGCAGTGTCCTGCCAGGACTCACTCAGCGGCAGCACTCAGAAGAGATGGAAAGCGCGTGTGTGACTTAAACGATCTAATGGTTGATGCTGGGTTTTTCAGTCAGCCCTAGGGAGAGGACTCAGTGTTCGTGTTCAAGAAGTACCAGCCTGTGCAGGGGCTCGGCTCCCTCCCTCCGGCAGGGGCTCGCTGGGCAGAGTGGTGTGGGCACAGTGGAGCCGTGAGCTCCTAGAGATGGTGAAGTCTGTGGCATCCTGTCCTCTGGGAAGCCTTTTACAACCCTGGCCTGTTCCCAACCCTGTGTCCAGCTCAGGCTTTAGTGTCCCTCTCCCAGGGGCACGCCTAGTGTCCCAGGGTCTAGCTCAATCAGGGCTCAAAAGAAAAGGCTGACAACTACAAGAAGTCAGACCCCATGTATATGTGACATGTCAGGATACATTCTACTGTCATGTATAACTAAGAGAACAAATAAATTTAGAAAAGAAAAGGATGAGAGGCAGAGAGATTTCATTTTTAAAAAATAACATGACAGTGGGGCTGGGCATGTGGCTCTGTGGTAGAACTCCTGCCTCCTGTGCACAGGGCCCTGGGTTCCATCCCATCACCACAAAAAATACATAAAGTAGCAAAACACCAGAGAGGTGGCAGGATAAGCAAGTGTTTGGTGATCTGCCAGCTGTGATCCCCTTCCTCAGAGGCCACCTGTGTGCAGAGGCCACTGCAGCTCTGTATGTGAGGGTCCTATCCTCTCAGCTGTGGGAGGAGTCCCCTGGGAAGACTTGCCCTGCCAGCCCTTTTTGGTTTCTGGGAGGAGGCTCCTGTGGATAATCACCTTGACGATAACTTGGCATTCCCAGAATTTCTTTTGGAATCCTAAACTTGATTGTCCCCCACTAATCATGAGCCAGAGGAGAGAGGAAGAGGAAATTTGAACCTTTGCCACCCACAGTCTCATTCTTAAACTGAATCAGTAATTGAATGTTATTAAGCAGAATTAATTTGCCTCCTGCGGGAGGTTTATGATGAATGAAAGGATTGCTAATCGGGGAGGGAGCCAGGCTACCCTCTGTGGTCATCAATATTTCATAGCCACCAGCAGTGTCAGGAAGTCCTGGCTCGCTGACCTTGAACGCTCTAGAAGGCAGGAGATAGCCAAGGAGGTTGTACTTAAAGGGCTTATTATTACAGGGCGCTTAACGGAAACTGAAGCAAAATTTGCCAAGTGCATCTGAGGGTTAATGGAATTTGCACCCTTGGCTGGTGGAAGGCTCCCCAGCAGTCACTCTGGGGTCAACCCAGTGGGTCCTAGTGGAGAGAGCATCTCCCTGGGTACAGTGGCAGAGCTGAGGGGGTTCGCGCTGGCCCTCAGGTGGGCGTCTGTGATTTCCTTGGTGCCCCTGTGCAGTACGCAGCTGCCCCTCAGAGCAGCTGCAGCTGGGTGGCCTGTGAGAGCAGCTTCACCAGGCCCTGGGGTGGACGGAGCCTCCCATCTGCCTCCTTGCCAGAAGTGAGGTGTGTCTCAACCCCTCTTGACTGAGGGGGTGCATGAACGGGACACGGGTCCCAAGAATGGTGTGCCCCTAGAGTCCCAGCTGCTCAGGGGCTGGCTCAGCTGGTAGGGTCTTGCCTCAGAATGAATGAACTATCAAGCGCGCAGACGGGGAAGAAGCGAAGCTAATGAGCTCTTCATGTTGTTCTTGTCCCTAGCTGCCATTAACTTAGCAAAGCTGAAGCTTTTCAGACATTACTACGTCTTGGTGAGTAAAAAAAAAAAAAAAAAAAAGACCCTGAGTCTCTCAGTTAGATGAGTTCAGGGGGCAGAGCCAATGCGGGAAGCGGGATGGACGCCCAGGAGGGGCAGCCCTGGATCTGCTCGGATTGCCTCACAACAGACTGTACCTCCCGAAACGGAAAGTAAATATCCGGGTTACTACTTCTTACATTTAACTTTCAGTAGTTAAATAATACATTGATATAAAATATAAATGCCAGGATTCTAGAAACCCAGCACAGCCCTGTGGAGCCTGCTGACCCTGTCCAGGGCTGCTGCCACGGTGAGGTGGTGGCTCTCCACAGCAATCCTGGTGTGTGCCCCGCAAGCCGCTCCCTGGGGTGTTGCTGTTCATTAAGAAAACGAGGGCTGCACCCTGTGCCCTTCTGCAGGCTTTATGTTTTCCCATAAGATTTAGAGAACCTCCCTCTCTCTCCCAAAGTTTTCTGCAGGAAACTAGTTTCATGTTATGCTAATGGTGATATTTCCCTTAAGAACAGAGATGGAGGCGGTTTTTGTAAAACTTAAGAATGGGGACAGTGACGGGTGTGCAGAGAGATCCCTGTAAGCTAAGCACAGCCACCAAGTCAGAACCACTGTGAGTTCTTAGGGTCGTGGTTTCTTGGTGTCCATAAGGTGCAGGTCTGCTGGAGTTCGCCCCGTGGCTCCTAAAAGAAAGTTGCCAAGTCTTTTGTCATGGTTTTGGCCTCCACTGTCACTGGAAGATTCTTGTATATGGGCGAACATTAGCGATTTCATTAGAGAAGCAGGGGCAGGTGACTTTTTGCAAGGGCCTTGTCCTCCACTAGAAGAGGCACAGGAGTCACCATAGAGCCTCTCCTGACACAGGAGGTGGCCATGAGCAGTGATTCTCAATGGCCAGGCAAGGGTACTGGGCCTGTGTGCCCGAAACCCTAGCATGCCTGGCCTGCCTGCAAGCCTGGCCACCATGAACCTGGTCCCATGAGCAGCCTGGGCAGCAACTGAGCCCTCGTTACTGCAGTGAAGTGGAGGCCTCCCCATGAGGACAGGATGTGGGTACGTCCTGACTGTGGCCCTGGACCTTTACAGCAGTGCAGGCAGAGAGGCCAGGAGTCAGCCTCTCCCTGTGGGCTGTAGTTGGCTGCTACTACTGATGATTATCTCTCCAAGCCTGGGAATAAAAAGGCTGCCCCTGGGAGATTGAAATGAGGTTTGGAGAGGTGAGGAGGGTCTAAGAGCAGATGTACCCAAGTGTGCTGTCCTCCCTTGGTGGCTGTGGTCATCGTCTTGGCCACCTAGAGACAGTGAGGAGTTCCTTCCCAGTGTAACCAGCAGAGTGGCCATTTCTCTCTGCTGCACTTATGAGTTAACACTCCAAGTCACGCAAGTCTTTGGGTAGTTCTGTTGAGTTTGTGAAAGCAGTTTATTAGAAGAAAGTGGTTATCAACTTCTCTGTTGATTTTGTGTTTTGTTTCCTTCCTCTTCATACAGATTGTGTGTTACATATACTTCACCAGGATCATTGCATTTCTCCTTAAACTTGCTGTTCCATTCCAGTGGAAGTGGCTCTACCAGGTATACTGCTCTCGGGACGGTGCAGAGTTCATGTCTGAGGATAAAGTCCAGGGATGTAACTTAAGGTTGTTTCTTATTCACATGGGAATGGCCCCTAAGACCTGCCATCTCTTCCAGCGACAGTTAAGATTACCTGTTTGGGACCTGTGACCCTAGCAGTTTGGGAGGCTGAGGCAGTAGAATTGCAAGTTCACAGTCTGCCTCAGCAACTTAGTGAGACTCTGTCTCAAAAAAAAAAAAAAAAAAAAGAAAACAATGGACTGGGGGACTTGGGTTGTGGCTCAGTGGCTGAGTGTCTGCCTTACACATGAGGCACTGGATTCAATCCTCAGGACCGCATAAAAATAAATAAACAAAATAAAGGTATTTGTTTATCTACAAATATATATATATAATTTTTTTTAAAAGGGCCTGAGGATGTGGCTCAGTGGTTAAGCGCCCTTGGGTTCAATCCCTAGAACCAAAAAAAAGAAGATGATGATTATCTATTTGGAGTTACCTTTATCAGGGTCCCCCCTTCCCCCCTGTAAGAGTTCTGTTTCTATTCTTCACACTTGAATAATCCTACTCTTTTTAAAAAAATTATTATCTATTTGCTCTGGAGAGCTGCTAGATTACATGAGAAATCTGGCATAATTGCATTATTGATTTTAGTTTTCAATTTTAAAACTCTTTAGAGAAAAGCTTCAGGCAGAGTCAGTATTGCCCTTTGTAATTAAAGCTTGGATGGGATGGGGTCTTTCCTAGTTATCAGGCCTAGAACAGTTTAGAATCCAGCCCTCCCTCCTTCTTTGCCCTAATATTATTATTATTTGAATCATCCAATATCTTTGTAAATCCTAGGACCGTTTTTGTTGTTGTTTTGTGGTGCTGGGGATTGAACCCAGGGCCTTGTGCATTTGAGGCTAGCACTCTACCAACTGAGCTATGACCGACCCCAGCCCTAGAACTGTTTAACTGCCAGACAAGTAGATGGTTTAGCTATCCTTTTTTCTTGAAGAATTCACTTGGTACATTAGGCACCAGTGTTGGAAAATTTGGGTATAAATTGAACTTTTAAGAGGTACTAGTGAGCCGGGCATGGGGATGCATATCTGTCATCCTAGTGGCTCTGGAGGCTGTGGCAGGAGGATCACAACTTAGTGAGGCCCTAAGCAACTTGGCAAGAGCCTGTCTCAACATAAAAAATAAAAAGATGTGGGGATGTGGTTAAGCAACCTGGTTTCAATCCATGGTACAAAAAAAAAAGGTACCAGTGAAGCCAGATGTGGTGTCACACGCCTGTAATCCCAGCAGCTTGGGAGGCTGAGTGAGGTAGGAAGATCACAAGTTCCAGGCCAGCCCCAGCAATTTAGACCCTGTTTCCAAAATCAGAAAGGATTCGGGGTGTACCTCAGTGGTAGAGTACCCCTGGGTTCAATTCCCAGTCCCCCCCATGCCCCCCCCCAAAAAAAAAAATACCAGTGAAGGAGTTGGGAACGGAGCTCAGTGGAGTAGAGGGCTGGTCTAGTGTGCCCAAGGCATGAGGCCCTGGTCCTAGGGGCAGACTGCTCCTGGCTTAGGCTTCAGATCTAGGGAGTGCTCGGGGGCCATGAACGTGGCCTTGAACGGTGGCCCTGAGTGAGCAGTTAGCAAGGAGTGAACTGTGCGGATATGTGGGTCGTGTTGAAGGATAGTGTTGCTGATCCCTTTATTTTGGGGTGGTTTTTAAATCTGCAGCTCCTGGATGAAATGGCCACATTGGTGTTCTTCGTTCTGACGGGGTATAAGTTCCGTCCGGCTTCAGATAACCCCTACCTACAGCTGTCTCAGGAGGAAGACGACTTGGAAATGGAATCTGTGTAAGCCACCCCCCTTCCTCGATCTCCTCGGCCCTGCCCCCTGTGCCTACCTGAAAGTGGCACCATGGAGGGCCTGCTGCTCTCGGCATCCTGCTGCTCCAGAGGTGCCCTCCACCTTCAGCAGAAGGCCGTGATCGTGCATGTCCAGGCGCTCTTACTGGTTTGAAGCGCAGTGTCTGCCAGCCATTGCTAGTCTGTCGGGGGGAGAGGAAGTTGGCAGCTGTCAAGCCCCACTGCGGCAGCTTCCTGTAACTCAATGGCCAGGGCAGAAACATCGACAGCAGCTTATTTTTGAAAGTGTCATTTGAGAGTCTGCTGCTGATCCTCCATGTCCTCTGTATCAGATGCCCAAGTGGCTGTTCACAGCTGGCACAGCGACTTTGATCTGGTCTGAGCACTGTTTGGGGCTTTTCTGAGTCACAGGGTAAGGGACTTAGGGGCTTTGTTTCTAGGAGAGGGCGATCATTTTCTAGAAGGGTGACAGTGATTAAGCCTATTTGCTTGTGAGCTCTGAGTGTGCTCAGCCAGCTCAGTGGTCGTGTTTCACTGTGAGCTTCAGGCTGAGGCGTTGTCCCAGCGCCACCCGCCTCTTGCCTTTTTATAATTCAAAGGTCGAGATTCAGCCCATGCTGGGCTCTGCTTGGCTGCCAGGCAGTGTGGGCCAGCTCTTTGTGCTGGCTGCTCTGCTGGGATAATAAATGAAGGCAGTGCCCAGATGGACCCCTTCCGGCATCTCCCTGTGCAGAGGAAGAAATAGATGCCTTTTTATAGGCAGGAGAAGGGAGCAGGAGGACCAGCAGCTGGGCCTTTCCAGAAGTAGCAGGTCTGAGCTGGGACTGTCGGCCCAGGTGCCACTTGTGCAGGTCAGCTGCAGGCAGCAGCCTCGTTGGCTCACTGGGAGCAGGGGCTGAGGATTTAGTCCCTCTGGAGGCCTTGATCTTGGCCACAGATGTTTGGCAGTGGTCCTCCAGGATTGACAACTAGAAGCTGAAGGGCTTCCTCTACAGAATTGAACTCCAAAACCACATGGCCAGAGTTCCTATTCCCCACATCCTTTCCCTTAGCCATTGTGTGTGGAAGTGAGGATGTATTTGTCTCGGGGCAAAAAGTTTTTAAAGTTTTGTTTTGAAGTTGATTTTTCCCTAATGTTTCGGAGTTGATTTCTCCATCCCTGTTGATGGTAGGGGTAGGCATCTTAGCAAGCCGGTGGGTATGCCTGTTAAAGTCGAGAGGGGGCCAGGCACAGGGCGCACTCCTGTAATCCAGCTACTCCTGAAGAGGCAGGAGGATGGCAAGTTTGAGGCCAGACCCTGACTCAGAATAAAATATAAAAAGGGCTGGGATGTGGCTCCGTGGTTAAGCTCCCCTGGGTCAATCTCTGTCCTCCCCCCTAAAAAACAAGGAAGGTTGGGAAGGGAAGGAGAAGATGCACTGACCCCCAGACTCTGGGGAGCTGGAATGTCTTTATCCTGGCAAGGTCTGGGGAAGGTTGGGATGCTGGGTCAGGGAGAACCCTGTGGTGGCCTAGTTTACACTCTTGTGTTTGGATCATGCTGAGTGTTTTTCGGGGCTTTGGGAGCCAGACCTTGAGAGTGAAGTGAGCTGCACGGCGGTGGCAGAGGGGCTGCATGTGGAGCAGCTGCAGGAAGTCAGGCCGGGAGGGTGTAACTTGGAGTGGGTGTTTCCGGGGAGCGCTGGCTCGGTTCAGCCAGCGGCGTGAAACGGAAGGAGTTCAGGAGCTAACCCTGGCAGAGCACCTTTCACTCGGCCAGGAGATTGGCTTGGAAAGTTCTAGGATTTCTGTTTAGCTAAGAATGCTGCTGTAGGGGGGTATAGTTCAGTGGCAGAGCACTTGCCTTGCACGTACGAGGCCCTGGGTTCCATCCCGAGCACTGCACAAAAGGGAGAGAAGGCTCCGTTGAGAAAGTTCTGTGGACATCTTAGATTGACAGAGCAGAAGTGGCCTGACACGGATGCCTCACCACCGGCCGCCATGCCCACCACAGGTGAGCGTGTGGGCTCATTATGGCTTCTCAGGGATGACATGGCACCAGGGCTATCATCTCTTCTGCTTGGAAGTGCTGTACCTGGATGGCATCTCTTAAATCTTCTAGAAATAGCACAAGCCAGAGGCAAGGAGAGCCCTGGCCTCGATACTCCAGAGCCATTGGCTGTCTGTAAAGCATCAGCCACACCGGTGGGTATTTGCTGTTGAACCTCTTTATGGGAAGAAGTATTCCGGTTTCCCACACACATGCCCCAGAAAAGGTGCACAGCTTCCTAGCAGGTCTCATTCCGTGGGGCGTGCAAGCCTCACCCAGCCACTCTCCGCCACTCTCCAGTGT
The DNA here is from genome assembly GCF_021218885.2 of Marmota monax. Lineage (NCBI taxonomy): Eukaryota > Metazoa > Chordata > Mammalia > Rodentia > Sciuridae > Marmota > Marmota monax. The sequence goes on from NW_026692912.1 coordinate 22,194,262, forward strand.
GTCTGCACCTGCTGTCCTGCCTTTGAGGCCGGGCTGTGGCTGTGGAGACAGCCCATGTGGGAAGTGGGTCTTGCCAGGTGGGTCCTAGGCCTGAGCCTGCTCCCCCGGGGCAGAGCTTCAGGGTCACTGTGTCTGCTTTCTGAGGCCCATGCTTGCCCACAGTCCTGCATCTTTGCAGCCCTTGACCCCATCAGGCCTCTACTTTTCTCAGAAGGAGGGTGAGGAGGAGAGTGCAGCCCTCCTGTGGCTCTTACATCTTTTTGGGCCTACCAATTTTAGTCGCAGAATTTATTGTCAAAAAAGTCCAGTGAATTAAATTGTATTAGATGAAATTTTAATGATCAGACTTGGCAGCCCTTTGCATGTACTAGGGTGGCGGGTGCTTCGTGATCGCCTGCAAGAGGGCCCTCATGGTTTCTGTTCTCTCCCTTTCTCAGAGTGACGACATCAGGGGTGATGGAAAACATGAAGAAAGTCAAGAAGGTGACCAACGGCGCTGCAGAGCCCCCGGGTGAGTGGGAAGGCACCGCGTGAGCGCCACCCGGGAGGACGGCGCTGTCAGAGAACACTGCAGCTTACCCGTCGTCCTCTTGGTGAGCAAGAGCAGCTCCGACAGCCCACCGCAGAGCCTGGGGCAGGGTGAAGTGCCATGGACACCTACTTTGTACTCTTTGAGGGAAACTGGATCTGCAGCTGGTGCCAGGCAGCTGGGACTGTCCTCAGGGGGGAGGGAGGTCGGAGTGAGGAGGAGGAGAGGAGCCTGCCTGTCACTGAAACATTCCTAATGGCCCACAGGCCCACACAGTGGTGGCCCTGAGCGCTACAGTGGCTGGCCTCTGCGGCTGTCTGCTGCCTTCACAGCACTCCATGCTGCTCTGGGGAATGGCCACAGGTCTCCAAAGATGTCCAAAAGGGACCGGGAGGGTGTCCTTACATCTTTGGGAGGTGAGAATGCATCGGAACCATCCTAGGAGGTGAGGCCAAGCCCCACTGGTGCCCAGCAGCTGCCCAGGTCCTAGCCCAAGTGGCGCCTTGACCTCTGCTCCAGACCCTGGCAGTGACCGGCACTGAGGGCACAGGAGGCCTGTTGCCTGTGTGCCATTCTGTCACTGTCAGGGTCCCAGCCCCAGGACACAACCCCGCTGGAGGGACATGGGCTTCCTGAGGGCAGGATGGAACTGTCTTTAAGCTCAGAAGTGTCCCCGGGTCTCCCTGGGGCCCCTCCTGCGCAGAGCAACAGCCCTCCTGTCTTCTTCCCCTCTTGAGGCTTTAACTTTTTTTTATTTTTAAAATATGATCAGAATTTAGAAGAAAACAGGGACAAATTTTCCTTAAGAACAGCTGGGGCAGAAATTGTGCATTTCAGCGAGTGCCTCGTGGCACGTCCTCCTTGTTACAGCCTCGCTGTGGGCCAGCAGGGCTTCCAGGTGGTTCAGCACAGTCACCCCGGGCTCCAGGAGCCTCGGTGGAGGCAGCGCATCAGCTGACCAGCCGCAGGTGGCAGGGTCCCTCCCTGCTCAGAGAGTCTCTCCAAGCTGCAGGGTGTAGGAGGAGCCCTGGTGGCTCTTGGGAGGAGTAGAGTGACTGGAGAGGAGTCCTTCAAATGGTGGGACACACTCAGGCGGTCCCTTGTGATGGAGGGCTTCGCAGTGACCAAATACGCCCCATCAGGAAAGCTTTGTGATGCTTGGTGGCCTAGCTGGGTAGGGTCACTTCCAGAAGCTCCAGCCAGACCCTGCCTCGACTTGTGGGAGAGCTGCCTGCAAGGGACAGGTCTTCCTGGCTCGGAAGGGCCAGTCAGGAACCATGGGGCCTGTGGCTCCCTCGCTGTTAGTTTTGGGAGCCTGAAAAGTGCTCAGAAAATGGTGATCCTCTCTGTCCCTGCCACTTGGGCTCCGGGGAAGCAGCAACCTTCCTGCGCACTTTCCTTAGCCGTCCACACCCTCCGGCCCGCTGGCTGTTGCCGAGGAGGCACGGGCCTCTGCTCAGCAGTGGCACTGCTCCCTCAGGCAGGTGTGTAGGGGAGTGTGAGTATCTTCCTGTCCTCAAGAGAAGGAAAAACAGGCCGTGAGGATTTACTTGGGGACCTTTCCTTTTTCCTCTTTCTCCCCAAGTTAATTGGGGCTGTGGGCCAGGAGCGGAGTTGGAGGGAGGAAGGGAGTAGTTCAACACTTGGTTTTCCTGTGCATAAACATGATACCAGCGCTGCAGGCATGTGTCTCCTTCTGTGACCGCTGAAACTCCCGTCTGTACCTCTCCCGGGGGACACATCTGCCGTTCCCCCAGCAGCAGATGTGAATGAGGCCCAGCCGCCTTCGCAGGAACAGAAGGTGTGCCGAGACCTCTCCGCTAGGAGGGTCTAGTGCTGCCGTCCTCTGGCTTTTTAAGGCCAGGAAGCAAGTGGGGTGGCAGAGGGAGGGCTTGTGGACCCGAGTCTCAGGGTTAGACTGAGCTGCTGCGGTCTGGCAGGCTGACCCTCCTGGAGCAAACCTGTGCACATGACACCAGGTGGGTCCCAGGTGCAGGTGGCCATGGGTGGTTTCCTGCCCGTGTTCTGCACAGCCACTGAAGGCTTGAAGTCAGTCTGGCGATGAAGAACCAACCCCTAGCCCAGGACTGGCAAAGCAGGCTCGGCCCAGACCGGAAACACCATCGACGCTCTCCATCTCGGTCTGTAATTCACTGTCTCTTTCTCCACCACTTAATAGCAGGCCCCAGGGTCCATCTCTGCCCTTGAACAAAGAGGACTGATCAGGATCCAAAGCTGGGGAGTTGCCCCCGCTGACAAGCCACCTCCTGCAGCCTGACCTTCCTGGCCCACCAGGCTCACCGTAGTGTTTGCACAGGAAGCCCTTGCAGTATTCAGGCACTGGGCAGAGAAGATGGGGTGCCCATGGCAGAGCCGTAGGTATTTATAGCTCTGCCTGACGCTCCCCCGCCCTGCTTCTGCCTACGCAAAATGTCCGTGATTCCTCTGAGATCTGCTGTGGGCTAGAAGTGCTGCTGGCTGCGAAATTTAATAAAGTGTGTATTTTGCTAGAAATTTATTTCTTGGACAACAACAGCAATCATTGATCTCTTAATCCTGGCCAAGGATCCGATCATCCTATTTCTTGATCCCTCGGTGCTTTAAAATTTGAGTGGCACTGCATTTGGTGATATTCAGCATGACTCTGGCAAACTGGCAGCTCACTCTCCTGTAATGAGCAGTTTGCTCCAGTCTGAAAGATGCTTTAGCAGACCCGTGGCCTGAGTCGGTGGCTTTTCTTTGTCCTTTTTTCTCCAAGAACCCACTTTAGAGTAAAACCACCTAGATTCTTTCTCTCTACCACATGTCCAGCCAGCCAAGGCAACGCTGCCTCTGTGCCCCGCCCCTCCCCCCACACACACACCCAGACTGCTGTGGCAAGATCACCACTCCCGCATGATGATCTCATCAGGATCTCTCTCTGCTCTGCAGCCTGCCTCCTCCTCGCCCCTCTGCTGTGCCTGCTGGCTCCCTGCGGGCGGGCGCGCTGGGAGGACTGTGAGGGCCTTGGTGCATTGCAGCATTTTCTCCAAGCTGCTCTGTGCAGAGTGTGTTTCCCAAGCTAAGGAGAATTTTATGGAGAAGGTTACACTGTACATCATAGCCTGGACCATGTGTGATGGTCTTCCCCACGAGCCCATCCCTGTAGGCAGTGTGGAAGATGACCGTTGAGCTGGGTGCAGTGGCCACGCCTGTAATCCCAGCAGCTCTGAAGGCTGATGCAGGAGGCAGCCTCAGCAATTTAGGCCTTCAGTAATTCAGTGAACCTGCCTCAAAATAAAAAAAAAAGAAGGGCTGGGAATGTGGCTCAGTAAGAAAGCGCCCCTGGGTTCAGTCCCCAGTCAAAAGATGACCGTTGCAAATGGCTGTCTGGCCATCTCCCCCACCCTGAAGCTCTTTGTTCAAGGGAGGCTTTTAGAGCCTTGGAGAACCTGGTAAGGTCCCAGGCCCAGCTCTGTTCACCCAGGAGAACCGCCAGTGAGTCACACGGCCAGGCTGCTGCCCAGCGGCTGCTCTAGCCCTGCTCCTGAGCCCCACGCCTCGCCCGGCTTGCCCCCGTCCCCGTCTCACAGCAGGTCAGCTGCTTTTCTTGTCCTTTTAGGATTCAGGACTTTGACTTATAGCTCTCAATTTACCAACAAGACATTTGTTTAGAACATATTAACTGTTCTGAAAGATTTGCTCTTTACTCTGGTTTTCCCTGGGGTGTTCTGGCAGGGAGTCCTGAAGACAGCCACCTGAGTCGATGCTGACACTTGTCACCACCTGGAACGTGGTTATTGGTTGGCAAACTGCCCTGGCTCCACTCCCCTGGGGCCACTTCTGTGGCCTGGTGATGCATGTGTGCCCCCCTCTAGGGGTGTGCTTGAGAAGTAGATCCTGCTTTTAGATGGCTCGCTGCCCAGGGAAGGACAGGCACACCCCCTGAGGTCCTGTGTGAAGAATACTCTGGGAGGGGACAAGCCAGGGAGCAAGGATGTGATTGCATTGCATGGGTGACCAGGTGGGGTCCTGACAGGACCGAGTCTGGATGATCCAGGAAAGGAGGGAGAGACGGGGAGGTACCTTGAGGCCTGGTTGAGGCTGCGTGGGGGAGGCAGGGCGGGCCTGCTGGGCAGCTAGGGCGCTGCTGCTCTCACAGATGGGAAATCCTGTCCACAGAGGGCCTCGGCCCCGTAAGGAGCTTCTGCAGGTCGTGCATGGCGTTCGCCTAGTCACATGACCTCAAAAGAAGCTGGGCACAGTGGCTAACGTGCTAACACAAACTGTTAATCCAGAACCAAATTTCATTTGATAAAGGGCTTGCAGGTCTGTAAACGCTATGTGCTTTCTGGATCAGTGGATAGAGGAGTTTTCTGGACTTTTCTAGCGCTAATGTCAATGAAGAGCCTCCATGTGCGCTTGTTGCAGGGGTGGGATGAGGTCAGGGGATTGTGGAGGACATCTCTCGCTGTGATGCAACCATGTCCAATAAAGATCCTATGCCGGAAGTGGGTGTTTGTACCTGAGGGAGCCTGGCTCCTGGATGCCCTCTCTCCACCTCCCTCGCATCACTTTTCTTTGTGATTTTGTTCATTAGAGTAGAGCTGCTTCCCACCTGCCCCGCCTGCTCAGAGAGCTCTCAGACCAGACTCGGCCTGGGTCCTGCCCACGTGGGGTCCTGGTGCCTTCTGAATTGGGACTGGGCACCGCTGCCACTTGCGGGGAGGTGGCAGTGGAGACTCGAGGCAATGCAGACTGAACTGTGCCTCCTCCTGGCACCAGTCACCAAAGAGCTCTGCCAGTTGTGCCCCATCAGGATCAGGAAGTCCGGGACTTTAGAGGGAGCATTTGTGAAAGCCATTCAGTGCCAACGCCTTATCTCCCCTGGAGTAGATGTTTTAAATTGAGGGATGGTTTTTCATGCAGTGAAATTCATTTTTAAAGAAACAGTTTGAGTTGACAACTGTGTGCAGCAGCCCAGCCTCTCTGGAACATTCACACCAGTCCGTGAGGTTCCCAGGCGCCCTCCAGCCAGAGCCGCCGCACCTGCTCTGATGCTTGCACCGCGGTGAGCGTGCCTGTCGCGAGCTTCCCGGCGAAGAGTCGCAAGCGCAGCCTCCTTGGTTCTGGCTTCTTTCACGAAGCATATTGATTTTGTGATTCATCCATCCAAAGCTCTGCCTAGAAAACTACAGAATCCAGAGCCGGAAGAAGGTTCTGCTGCCGCCCGCCACCCCCCAGCCAACAGGTGTCAGATCAAGCTGAGAACCTGGGCCTCATAGGACTGGAGAGTGTCCAGTGCCTGGCGGTCAGGCCTGGGACAGGGCTGTTGGCTGCTGCTGCTGTATTTGTGGCAGTGTTAGGACGTTCCTTAGTTCACACTACCTTAGAAATCCAGATGGAAAGGACCTTAGGCTGCGTGTCAGTTGGCCAGCACACTACCAAGAGTGGCCTCTCAGCCACAGCTCCTGCCCCTGACCCCCAGTGGCCTTGGATTCCCAAAGGTGTCTGAACAGAAGCCTGAGGAGCAGGCTGGGTGTCAGATCCCGGGGTTCTCCAACCTCAGCAAGCATGTGGACCCCAGGTTCTGGCTCTAGGCTCCTGGGAGGAGTGTGCATTGCTAACCTGCTCCTGGCGATGCTGACAAGGGCCACACTTGGACAGCATTGCTCACTGGGTCCCTTAAATCCAGCGCCCCTCTTCAGCTGGCCCAGGGATTAACGTGCACCCGAAAGCACTCGCCTCGCCTAGAGCTCCTACTGACCCCAGCAGCAGCTCCACCTGCCTGGGGGGGTTGCAGGTGGCTGAGTGGGAGGTGGCAGTGGGGAGCTTGGCAGGGCCTGGCCGTCCACTCCCCCAAGCCTAAGTGAGAGCCCTTGCTCTGCCCCCCGCCACCTGGAGTTCCCAGCTGGACATGCTGCCCTGCAGGCGGCCTGAAGGCCCACTCGGAGCCACAGGGCCCAGTGCCTCCCCTGGGCTCCGTGTTGGAGGACTCGCCCTGTGCGTCTGACCAGAGCTTCGTTCTTGCTCATGTCCTGGGCAGAGCCACCTGGCACAGAGAGCACTCATCTAATGAGCACCCTACGTGCCTGTCCCTCAGGCTGGACCTCCTCCAGCAGGACCCGTCTGAGGTGGGTGGCCCCTCAGAACATCCTCTCTGTCCCCTCGGGTCTGCTGAGCTGTCCGTCACACGGCCATCGACGGCGCAGACACACCAGCCAGGGACTGTGGAGGGAGGAGAGGAGACAGACTCCCTGATGTCGTCCTCTCCCCTGTGTCCTGTGTCCTGTGTCCTTCCCAGCAATGTGGGTTCCTGGGACCCTCACCCTGGGAGACTCCCGTCCCCTTCTCCAACACCAGTGGTGGTCTTAGCGCTGTTGTGAGTCCCCTGGGGCTTATTCAGCTGCCCCCTGGGCTGCTTTAAAGGCACATTAACGTTCAAACCCTCTCCAGTCCTGGTAAATAGGATCCGGGCCAAACACCAGGCCCTGTCCTTGATGGGCCCTTTCCCCACCCCCACCCCAGTCCTGCGGGTCCAGTCCACCCACTTCTCTCTCCCCACTGCTACTGACCAAGCCAGCAGGTGGCTTGATCCCAGTCTTGCCCTTCTAGCCTATTGGCCAGGGTGACTTCAAAAATGCCTGCCCACTGCATTAGGCAAAGATTTACAAATGAGCAGGAGGACGGTAGCCACTGCAGACATCGAGTGCATTTCCATACACTCGGCAATGGACAGTCGGAACGAAGCTAGAAGGGCTGGGGCTGCGGTCGAGGCCCAGTGGTGGAGCGCTTGCCTAGCGCCCGCGGTGAGGATCTTAGGTTTGACCTTCAGCACCACATAAAGGAAATAAGTGAAGGTACTGTCCACCTTCAACCAAAAGAATTAAGAAGGAAAACTAGAAAGGGCTGGATGGGGCTGGGGTAGAGTGCCCCCAGGGGCGGGGGTGGGTTCAACAGAAGAGAAGAACTTAAACCCTGAGAACTGTCAACACATTGGAAAAAAGAAGGCCTAAGTAAATGAAATGACGTTCCCTATATGTGGGTCGATACGGGGTCAAGTTGATCTACCAAGTCAGTGTAGTCTTCATTGAGCTCATGTCTGGCTTCTTTGCCCAGATTCACAAGCTGATCCTCAAATTGATCTGTAAGTCGGGGAATCCAGAGTGACCTACACACTGTTGAAAAGTAATAAAGGTGGCGCATGCCTATAATCCCAGCGGCTTGGGAGGCTGAGGCAGGAGGATTGCGAGTTCAAAGCCAGCCTCAGCAACAGTGGGGCGCTAAGCAATTCAATGATATTCTGTCTCACAACAGGGCTGGGGATGTGGCTCAGTGGTCAAGTGCCCCTGAGTTAATCCCCAGCACCACCCCCAAATAGTAACAAAGGTGACCAACTCCTCAATTTTAAAACTTACCACAAAGCTAACGAAATCAAGAAAAGCCAAGTGCTGTGTTGCACATCTTCACCCCAGCAACTCCGGAGGCAGAGGCAGGAGGATTGCCAGTTCAAGGCCAGCCTCAGCAACCTAGTGAGAACCTGTCTCAAAAAATAAGGGTTGGAGATGTGACTCAGTGGTAAAGCTCACTCCCCAGGAAGGAAGGGTATCGGCATAAGTTTAGACATAGGTCAATTTAAGTGGTCAAATGATCTCTTAGAAGAAAACTGGTAAGGGGCTGGGATGTGGCTCAGTGGCCGAGCCTTTACCTCACACATACCAGGCCCTGGGTTCGATCCTCAGCACCACATAAAAATAGATAAATAAAACAAAGGCCTTGTGTCAACTACAACTAAAAAAAGAATTTAAAAAGAAGAAGAAGAAGAAGAAGAAAACAGGTAAGTCTTCACATCTTTCTTAGACACCAAAGCACAAGCCACAAAAGGCAACAACAAAAAAGACTGGACTTGGTCAAAATGAAGACATGTGCTGTGGAGGACATCAGCAAGAGTGGGCAGATGGCCAGGTCAGTGGTGTCCTGTAGTCCCAGCCACCTTGGAGGCTGAGGCTGAGCCTGGGAGTTTGAGGCAACTTGGACAACAGAGACCCCAGTTCCTAACTTTTTTTTTAAAGTGAAAAGACAGCTCAAGTATTTGCAAATAGTTTATGGTATGGAATGAGGGTCTCATTTCCAGAATATGTAAAAACTCTTAGTATTCAATAATAAAAAGGAACCCAATTTATGTGCAGACGGTCTGGACAGGCCTGTGTTCGGCATGACCCCTCCAGGTGCGTCCTGGTGCAACACGTGTGGGATCCCTTCCTTCTGAAGGTTGGGTCCTACTCGGGTGCGTCATGGACCACATTTTATTCCCTAGTCATCTGGCGATGGTCATTTCACTGCTACTATGAGCACCTGTGTACAAATATCTGTTGGGTCCCCGCTGTCCCCTCTTGTGTGTGCCTACCTGGGGGCGGGACTGCTGGTGGGGTGATCGCCACGGCAGCACCCTCTCCATTCCCACCAACAAGGCATCTAAGTTCCAGCTCCACCTCCGGCCAACACTGGCTGGTTGTAGAATTCGTTTTAATTTGTTTTAGTGACAGCCTTCCAGATGAGTATAAAGTGGTATCGCTTTGTGACTTGTGGTCTTTTGGGGTTTTTTTTAGAACAAAATGTGTATATTTCTATTGGAACCCCTGACACAGAAGGTACTGGGTTGCGGATGGATCCTATGAATGGCAGATAATAAACAGGGATTTTATTTGACATAAACAAAAACGCTTACACAGCTTTCACTTGGAAACAAACTCTTGCTTGACTATATTACTGAGCAAAGACAGAGCTGAAGCAAACGCCTTTCTTGTTTGCCACATATTTATGTATTTGGAGACAGGAAGACACTACTTGGTTTTATTTTTTGTTTGTTTGTTTGTTTTGGTACCAGGGATTGAACCCAGGGGGTGTTTAACCAGTGAACCACATCCCCAGCCCCTTTTATTTTATTTTTTAAATTTTGAGACAGGGTCTCACTAAGTTGCTTAGAGTGTCACTAAGTTGCTGAGGCTGGCCTGGAACTTGTAATCCTCTTGCCTCAGCCTCCTGAGCCACTGGCATTACAGGCATATGCCACTGTGCCCAGCTTGAATTTTTGTAAATTTTAAATGGGTATATGAATTGTATCTTGCTGAAAGTGTCCAAATAAATAAGACACACCATGACCTGAGCTCAGAGGTGGCTATGGGAACACAGCCCAGCCCTGGGAGGGGAGCTCAAGGAGACCGTGAGGAAGCCCCGTCTATCCCAGGGTAGGGGATGCAGTGACTTGAGGGGATAGGTGGGGGGAGGTGTTCAGGCAGGGAACAGCGGGTGCTAAGGCCACTGGAGAGTGCCAGGGGACAGCCTTGGCCAGCACTCGGGCCTTAACCCCTTCTCTATTCCACACTGGACCTTGGATTGCTTAGGCTTGTTCTTTGGGTGGGACTGACCCGCTCCTTGCTCTGGGTTTTGACCTCCAGTGATTTAAGCTGATCACACATCCCTGTCTCCTCACCCTTCTAACTGACGGATGGAAGAATAGACCAGTGACCCCGTCCAGGCCAATCGGAGCCAGTGAGACCTAAGCCTGGATCCCACTTGGCAGGGTGGAGGACGGGGAGGAGATGAGTCACCTTCTGCAAGCTGTGACCCGAAGGTGGGGAGTCCTGCCGCAGGACCTTCCTGAGAGTGGCCTTGACAGAGAAGACAGCCAAAAAGGGACAGGACACTGTGACACCTCAGCCTTGCGGGCCCTGGATCAAGCCTTGCCTGAGGCAGATGCTGCTGGGCTCCAATTCCCTATGCTTGAGCCACTGGGGCCAGGTTTTCTGTTACTGTCAAGTGCTTTTGCTTTTCCTTCAAGTGCCGCAAACAGGACCGGACCGCTGTGACTGAGGAAGGCAGGAGGCCCCAGGGAGCCCAGGGGCCCCCCATCCCCCCCCTCCATGGTACAGCAGACATGTCCCGTCCACAGCCCACTCTGGGCTTCGGAAGCAGCAGATCTTCCAGCCCGGAGCCTGGGAAGGAGCGGATTTCGTTCCTGAGGGAAGCTGGCTTGCCCTAGTGGACTCGCCGGTCCTCTGCCGCCTGGCTGGGAGTTGCCGGTCTCTACCTTGACGCTGTTCCGGCCACATAAACCCATCAGCGGTGGCCGCATTGATTTTTAATCATGTTTTCCTCTCGTGATGAGTCTCTCTGGGCCTGAGGGACACTCTTAGCACCACACACCCAGAGCTGCCTGCGCAGGGGCCATGCAGGCAGGATTATTAACAAGCCTGTCCCCCCCTCCCGGGGCCTGCGAAGCCCTGTCCAGCAGCAGGTAGCGCAGCCTGGGGCCGAAGCCCCACGGGCCACCAGCGGACTGTCCGGGGCAGGTTGCTGTTAAGTTGCCCGCTGGCCACCGCCCGGACTGGGGTGAGGACCTCACACACCCGGCTCTCAGGGTGGTTAGTCCATTCTGTCCCCTGAAGGCGCCCAGAGGTGCTCTGTCCCCCAGGGGCTGCTGTGTGGCCTAGCCCCAGTGGAAGTGGACTTCACGGCGCTGGGGAAGGGGCCCGAGGCAGGTGCGGCAGGTTCTGTGCTGCTGAGGGCAGGGCCTCCTGCTCACCGTCTGGCTGGAGTACCCAGGGCAGAGCTGGGCTTCCCGGACACTCACCCCACCCCCAGGGCCCCTCCCCATGGCCAAAAGCCCCTCCTCGTACTGAACGCAGGATTCCAGCACGTGCATGGGGCTCGCACACACTCGGTCCACCGCAGCCAGCTCCCCCCAAGCCCAAGAGGCCTGAGGACCAAGAGCCAGAGCCACTAGGATGGGCAGGAGCTGGGGGAGAGGCCGACCTCTGTGGGCATGCCACAGCTGCCCTCACCCATTCCCCGCCCCTGGCTTGACAGCCAGTTCTGGGCAACAATGGTTGCGTATTGCCAGTGACCATGGGTGTTGCTGGTGACCACGGGTCCTGCTGGTGTTTCTGAGCGAGGAAGCACAGGGTGGGGTGGGGGCTGCCGCTCCACTCTCCCTCCTTCCCTCCCTCCCTCACTGTGTCTAAGGGGTGGGGGACCTGAGGAGGTCCCCCTGGGTGCCTTTCGGATGCCATTCACATGCAGAAGCTGCTGCAGGCTCCCCCTGCTTGAGTTTGTGAGGATTCCCGGGTCCCTGCAGCCCCAGCCGGCTCCTGAGAGAGCTTCTGCTTTGTCCTAACTTAACACTCCGCCTCTTTCTGGGCCCTGGCACCCATCGTCAGCGTGGGCTTCCTGGTCAGCACAGGTGGGGCCGTTAGCCCCAGCAGGACAACAGCACGCTGAGGAGGGTTGGAACTCATCATCGGGACGAGGTCCCTAAAGACGAGCTGCTGTTGACCAGGATGCACTTGTTGTCGGACCCCTGAAGGGAGCAGTCGGTTTCCACCAGTGAATCCTCAGAACCTTGGCCAGTGAGGTCCCCAGGCCTCCCAGAGCTGCTTGGAGGAGGAGGCTGGAGGGGGCGCTCACTCGCCCTGCAGCCGGCACAGCTGTCGTGTGGCAGCCCCAGGCTGGGGACCGCTGCCCACCTTGGTGCTGGAGTACCCTGAACTGGACAGAGCCTCATGAACGTGGGCCTCAGCAGAGCCCTCCTGTCTGTCCCTGGATTCTGGGAATGTTTCCTACCCTGTAGGGAGCCCACTGGGGTGGGCGAGGGGACAGAGAAGCCTGGCTTGAATCCCCTGTGGACAGTCAGCTGTGTGACCTGGGTCCAAGTGCCTCAACCTCTCTGGGCCTTGCCACCTAATTCACAGGGGCCTGCAAAGGTTCAGGAAGCAGATCCAGGGGAAGCCCTTGACACACAGCCTGCAGAAAGTGGGGTCTGCCGTTGTCACTGCTGGACTCACTGTTTACCAAGGTGACACAAGTTCCATTCTGAATGTAAGAGAAGCCGAAGGGCTTCAGAGAAAGCAGCGTCCTCCCTCTGTCCAGCTCCGGTGTCCTCTGCACCCCAACATGCCGTCGTTACAGGCGTCTGCTGGGAGGGACGTGGAGGCCCCCGCACAGACAGGGAAACCGAGGCCCACAGAGAAGCAGAGTCCAATCTGCACCAGGAGTTGGTGGCCGCTGACGGTGGCCTGGCGTTGTTGGACTCCATGTGTGGCTGCCCCAAGAAGAGACTGATGGCCTTAATGTCGTGGTCAGACATTAAAGTGTGTGTGTGGGGGGGGGCGGAGTCAATGTCCGGCATTCATCCTGGTCTGAGCTGCTCTGGGTGGGCCACTGAGCCGCCAGCAGGTCACACTGCACCCCCCCCACCCCGGGGCCCTGTTGGCTCAGGGGGAACTAGTGTGTGGGGGACTGAGACCCAGGAGAGCTGGGCCAGGCCAGTGCCCACCTGTGGCTCTCCTGGACATCTGTCTCCCTTGGATCTGCCCAGAGGAGTCCACTTCCAGTCCCTGGCTTGGGAGGAGGGACGGGCCCGTCCCAGGTGCAGCCGGATGGTGGATGGAGGTTGGGATGCCCGCCAGCCGCTTTCCCGAGCGACGAGGTCCCAGCCTGGTGGCCACTGCGGGGCAAACACCTGGCCCACGTGGGCCAGTCGGACCTCCCTCCAGGTTTGGCTTTGTGAGTCCCCAGCAGCGTGGAGGGCGGGGGAGGCCAAGCACATGAGGCCAGCAGGGCAGAGATCCAGAGCGGGGTCCGGGAGGCTTGCCCCCCGCCACCCATGCCCATCCCAACCAATGATCAGTCCCCATTCTTCAGGAAAGCACCCAATTTGCTTTAAGGGACACTCCCCCTTCCCAACTGGGAAGCCGTGGTGGCACCAGCTAGCCGACCCCTGCCCAACCCGTCTGTCCCGGGAATGAAGGGTGCAGAGGGCGCGGACTGCAGACTCTCCCTGGATCTTGGACTCCTGGCCCTGCCCCTCCTCCTCTGCCGTCCAGCTGCTGGCTCTTCACAGTCCCTTAGAACCTGCCACCAGCTGCCTTTGATCCCTATGGCTGAGACCCTGGAGCCCTCGTGACTGGAGAAGGGCACCCAGTGGCTGGCCTCACCGGCGGTGTCCCATGGGTTTTGTGGGCCTTGACACAGGCTTCTCCTGCCACCGGAGGAGTGGCCCTCCCAGAGGGTGGCTGAGCCAGGTGGACTTATGAATGAGACACAGGACGTGTTTGAGAAATAGGGGCCACGCCCATCTGGCCTGGGAACAAATGCCTCCTGCTCTGCCCTCCAGGACTTTTTTCCTTTATCAAGAATAATTATTGCCAGGGGCACCATGTGCCTATGATCTCAGCGACCCAGGAGGCTGAGGCAGGAGGATCAGGTCCACCTGGGCAACTTAGTGAAACACTGTCTCAAAATAAAAACTACAAAGGGCTGGGGGGAGGCTCCGGGGTAAAGCTGGTGCTTGGCATTTGTGAGTCCCTGGGCCCAATTCCCAGCACATGCCCATGCACTCGTAGAGTGAAAAAAAACCTTGACTTATTTGTCAGGAATAATAACAGCCAATCTTCACTGAACAGGGCTAAATATTCTAGATACATCACATGTGCGTGGTGTGCTGGGAATGGAACCCAGGGGGGCTCTAATACTGAGCTTCACCTCCAGCCCTTTTCATTTTAATGTTGAGGCAGGGTCTCCCTGAGTTGCTGAGGCTGGCCTCCAACTTGCCATACTCCTGCCTCAGCCTCCTGAGTGACTGGGTTACGCAGCTACATGTATCCTTTTATTCCCCAAACGCCCCAGGTCAGAGGCAGTGTGTTTTATTTATCATCCCCACTTTTCAGATGAGGAAGCTGAGGCTTACGGCTTTAGGTAACTTGTCCAAGTCCACACAAACAGGAAGCGGAGCCCAGTCCCAGGGCCTGTGCTCACCCCTGTTTTACCTTGCTTCTATCCACAGGAGGAAGCCACTGGCCACTTGCACAGGACTCTAAAACACCAGGACCAGCCAGAGGGCACGGCGAGCATATGACCATGATGGGCAGTGGGACGTGAGGGGCGGCCCTCTCCTGTCCTCCTTGAGCCCTTGAATGGGAAGTACTTTCCCCGGGGGGTGCGCACCTGCTACTCAGCTGCTACTGGGGGGGGACTGCAGTGTTCCTGGGGGACACGGAGGCCTGGAGTCCAGGCTGAGTCCCCCTCCCTGGTGACCAGGAGCTGCAGCGTCATGGTCCCCCGCACTCTCCAGCTGGGCCCGGGCCCCCTTGATGGCCGTCCAGCCCTGACGTTGGACGTGCAGGCGGCTGCCCTTGTGAGGCATTCCTGTAGACCTGGCCGCCCCTCAGGGTGGATTCCTGGAAGCAGAATTGCTGAGTCAGCCGTGGCCGCAGCTCACTCTTGGGCTCCTCCTTGGCAAGGTTGGTTGTGAAGATTTTTTTTCTGTTTTTGCCAGTTGGTCTGCTTCTCTCTCTCTCTCTCTCTCTCTCCCCCTCCCCCCCTCTCCCCCTCCCTCTCTCTCCCTGTGGATGGTATTTTTATTTACACACCACGTATCTAGGCACAGATCCCTAACTCTCACACAGTTAATGGGTCTGCTTCTCTCTGATGACTTGTGAGGACCCTCTCATCCAGGGCCTGGCCCCCTAAGGTCCTCCTTTGTATCACCAGTTAGACCCTCTCCCCAGATCTCTATCGAGGGGCTCATCTTTTTCTTCTTTGCTAAGAAAACTCTGATACTGTTTCCCCCTCAGCGCTGGGGACGGACCAGGGCCTCCCGCATCTGGGACTAGAACTCTGCCCTGCTGCACCCCAGCCCTCGAGGTACCAACTCCCCGTCATGTGCTCGAGCGAAGCATTTAAAAAGACGAATCGACACATACTAATTGTACATATTTATGAGGTGCAGTGGGATGATTTTATCCATGTATAAAATGTACAGTGATCAAATTTGGGCGTTACATTTCTAACTCCTTACATTTATCATTTCTTTGCAGGAGAGCCTAGGATTGTCTTGCTTCTAATTCTTTGTAAGTTATGTAACAAATTGTTATAAACCGTGGACCTCCTGCTGGGCTGAAGATGTAATTCTTCCCATCTAACATTTTTTTTTTCTTTTGATGGTACTGGAGATGGAAACCAGGGCCTTGTGCATGGTAGGCAAGTGCTCTACTGCTGAGCCATATCCCAGTCCTTTTAATTTTATTTTAAGACAAGGTCTTGATAAATTGCTGAGGCTGACTGGAACTTTCAATCCTCCTGCCTCAGCTTCCCAAGTGGCTGAGATTACAGGAGTGGGCCACGGTGGTACCCAGTGAGATCTCATTCTTTTCATGGCTGACTAATATTCCACTGTGTGGATGTACCACATTTCATCCCTTCATCCACGGATGAACACCTAGGGTTGATTCCATACCCTGGCTACTTGTGAACAGTGCAGCAATAAACACAGCATAAAGTATGGGTTTTTATAAACTCTTCCCTCATACTATCAGATTTATTATTCCCATATGATCTGGGAAGTAATTTGCCAAAAGCCACATAGTGATGAGGGACAGAAAGGACACGGACTAAGCCTGGGCCTGAGCATCATGCTCTATGCTGAGGGTTCATGGGAGCCCCCTCCGTCTCTACTGGGCCAAATCACAGCCACCCTCATCCCAGCTGCTAACGAGCCAGGTGCCCTCTGTTTCACCCTGTCCCCCTAATCTCAGAGCAGCAAGGACTTGTGCAGCACCCCTATGTCACATAAGTCATATGGGCTGGGGGCTGGAGGTCACCTGGGAGATCCAGCACAGCCCCGCAGAGGAGGAGCTCCCTGCTGGACGTTCACCAGGGGGGCTGGGGACCACCTTCTCCCTCTTTGCCAATCAGGTGTTCCCCTCCTCCTTCACACTGGGTGGAGGGGACTTTTACCCTAGTTGTTCCTCTGGGGACGGCTGCGGTGGCCAGCTAGTTGCTAGTTCTGACCTAACCGTCTGGAGGCCTGGGCAGTCTGGCCAGGGAGCCAAGCACTCAGGGGGTCGGGAAGGCACCCTCCTCCGCGGCCTGCAGATGAGCAAACGACCGACTGGACAGAAGGTCTCCCTTCCTCAAAAGCATGGAATTGGGGAGAAGAGTCTGTGCAGAGCGCGGGCGAGGGCCTGGGGGCAGGGTTGGTAGGTGCTCAGCAAACACGAAAACTGCTGAATCGTTCACTTGAAAATGATGAGTTTGATCATGAGAATTACATCTCAATAAAGAGCGAGAAAAATGCAGACGCAAGGATAAAATTAAAGCAATGTAATGTCACTCTTACTAATGAGAGCGAGGACATTTTGGGGCACAGCCTCCCGGCTGCTTCCTACAGGGCTGTATTTATTTGATTAATCTATGCACACTGGTTTATAACCTTTTTTTTTTTAATGTGAAACTCAACATCCTCACTTGGGTATCTTGGAGACATCTCAGATCTAATATCTGAGCTCACAACTCTCCTCCAGAAACCTCCAGGAGGCCCCCACTTCAGGTGTACAGCCGTGCCTTGGGGGTCCTGGCAGCCACCAGCCCTTGACCCCCAGCAGGGAGCTGCCCTTGACCTCTGCCACCCCAGATACAGCCCCAGCCGTTCCCCTGCCTCCTCACAATCTGGTCCATGGCTGTTCAAACTCCCAGACTCCTCCAGGGCCTCCTCGCCCACCAAACTCCAGGCAGAAGGGACTGGAGCCTGTGTTCCCAGGAGGGGCAGGTGTTGGGGACGGTGATCTGAGCCCTCCGTCCTGGATGGCTCCGGCTGAGGCATCTTCAGTGACTGGGCAGGAACCTTTGGGCAGAAAACCCGGCCAGGACAGGGGGCGTGTCTGCTGGGAAGGCCCAGCACCTTTGGCAGGCGGTCCCCACCCAGGGGGCCTGAGACACCCTTGCCTGGCCCGCCCCTCAGCTTCTCCCTCTTCCTAAGCCATGTCCTCCCGCCCTCCCATCACTCCTAGGATGCCCCACCGTCCTGCTGGTCCCCCCACTTGCCACAGACGCCCCTGCATCACCCGGCCCGACCTCCTTGGGCTGCGTGGCTCTCTGTGGTCTCATCCAGACTCTGCAGGAAGCCACCCCTGCCCCGCTCTCCGGAGTCCTGCGTCCCCAGCGCATCTCTGCTTGTATGTCCACTGCACATTTCACCCCTCACTGGTCCAGGAACGGACTCCTGCTCTCCTCCCCAAAGGCCCACTGCCCACTGTGGCAAACAGAAACCCCATGCTTCCGGTTGCTGGGGTCAAAACACTGACCGCCCTCCCTCTCCGGCCTCCGGCCTCCCTTGGCCTGTTGGCAGTGCCACTACCCAGAGGACACCCCAGCCTGGTGGGCCCTCTTCATGCCTCCCCTGCCTAACCTGCCCTGCCCCACCCCCGCTGGCTGCGGCTGCTGTCCCCTCTGGCAGGTCCCCTCTGGCAGGTCCCCTCTGGCAGGTCTGCAACAGGGAGGGCCCCAGCTAGATGCAGTCAGACCCAGTCTCCCTTGTCACCCAGCTTTGCCTTGCTGTGTGCTGTGGCCTGAGGGTCCCCCAAGGCCTCACGAGTTGCAATTCCTCCCCACTGTCAGGTGGAAGCTTCATCTGACTAAAGGTTTAGAGGGGAGCTTTGGGGAGGTGATTAAGATGAGGTGAGGTCACCAGGTGGAGTCCAGGTGACTCTGGTCAATCACACACACACACACACACACACACACACCCCTCTTTCCACCTGACACCCTGCAACTGCCTGGGGCTCTGGCAGCAAGGCCAGTGCCCGATACACCCCTGGACTATGCACCTCCAAAACCTGGAGCCAAAATAAACTTTTTTTTTTTTGCCCAGAAGCGGCAGGTGGCCCACCCAGGGTGGCAGGACCACTTCCCCCATGGCTTGCTCCTCCCCTTCTTCAGGTCACTGTTCAAATATCCCTTCTCAGTGAGGCCCCCTTTCCATTAAAAACCTCATGGCTCAGTGGGGCGTGGTGGCACCCGCCTATGATCACAGTGACACCGAGGCCAAGGCAAGAGGATCACAAGTCCCAGGCCAACCTGGGCAACTTGGTGAGGCCTTCTCAAAATAAGAAATAGAAAGGGCTGTGGGGGGCTGGGGATGTGGCTCAAGCAGTAGTGCGCTCGCCTGGCATGCGTGCAACCCGGGTTCGATCCTCAGCACCACATACAAACAAAGATGTTGTGTCCGCCGAGAATTAAAAAATAAACACTAAAATTATCTCTCTCTCTAAAAAAAAAAGAAAGGGCTGTGGGTCTGGCTCAAGGGTAGCGCAGCTCTGGGGTCAGCCCCAGTATTGAAGAACAAGAACTCTCATTCCCTTCTTCTCGTTGGGTCACTCTGGGAGGCCGTGTATTTCACTCGTGCCATCTTTCTTATTGCTCGTGGGGCACGTTATATTTCACCTTCACAGGTTGTTTGTTTATTGCTCACGTCCCCCTCCCCTCACCAGAGTGTGAGCTCCACATGGCGGGGTTTGTCTACATCCCCAGGGGCCTGGCACACAGGAGGTGCTCACTAAAGTACCCAATCTGCAAAGCCCCCCAAGCCCCCGACTCCTCCGGCAGCTGTTTCCATGTGTGTCCCCCAGAGCCGTCTCCATTCCTTGCAAGGTGTTTGGGGTTGCTGTGGACAGTCATGGAGGGGACCCAGTGCCCAGCACAGTGTCTGGCACATAGACAATGACCAACAACTACGCCTGGGATGAGACCTGGGTTTCTAGAGGATTTCAGTTGCTTCTCTGTGACTCATTCCAGCCACCTGCTGGTCCTCCCGCCTCCTTGCAGGCAAAAGCTCAGGCCTGGCTGTGAGCTGAGCCCTCACCATGGGTCTCTCTCTGGTGTCCACTCTGAATTGGTCCTCACAGTTGGGACATCCTGCTCTCAAGTCTACAGTGGGTCCTCCCAGCTGTGAGCCTAGATCCAGCTTTTGGGGGCCCATGCTCTCCCCACTTCCTCCACAGAATGGGCCCTCAAGCCAGCGAGTACTTCCTCCAGGCGTTAGCCTGAGCGAGGCCTTCCCGGGAGAGCTGAGCGTCTGGAAGTAGGAAAGGCAGCTGGACTGAAGGGCCCTGCTCAGGGTTCCTCTGGGTGGCCTGGACATCCGGAGGTCCCCACACTGGAAAGGTGGGGAGGAAAGAGCCTGCCTGTTTATGGTCATCCCTGCTGGCCCAGGTGGAGGGCGGCCCCATCTTCCCGCGCCCTCTGCCCCAGCCCAGGCTTCTGGCACCCCTCAGTCCTTCCCTCATTCACTGAGGTTGGAGGGAGGCCCTCTGGGGCCTGGAGATAGGGCTCCTGCAGGGACCTGTTCTCTAGTGGAGGGGCCGGCAACCCCTCAGCAGGAAACAGGTCAAGTGTGTGGCTGACGCCAACATAAAGCTGGGAAGGAGGATGGGAAAGGTCTGCACATGTGTTGACACTTAGGATGGGAAGGCCCTGCTGGACTCTCTCCTGGACCCCCACCCTGATCCACTGGCCCCTGTGCATCCAACTCTGGAGCTGGGGCCACTTACCTCAGCCTCACTTGCCCTGCCCAGGAGGGGTCCGTCCACACTGGCCAGAGAACCAGGGGAGGCAGGTCTCACCCTGTCAGCCCTGCTGAGATCCCTTCATGGGCGCTGGGGACAGAGGCCAGCTCCTTGGGTAGAGGGGCATTCCAGGCGCCCTTCACTGTGGCCTCAGGCCACTCCAGCACAGGGAAGCGGCCCCTCCTCTGGGGTTCGGCCTCCCACCCACCTAGGTTGACTGAACCCCGACTTCCCCAGCCCCTCTCTCCCGGGGGGTTGGAGGTCACCTTCCCCCGGGCGCAGGTAGCTGTCCCCCACTCCTCCCGTACTGCCTGCACTGCAGGGCCGGGCCTGCGAGGGATGGAACCGCGCCGGTCCTGTTGGCCACCGCGTCCCCAGCGCCCGACAAATCCGTGTCGAATGAATGAGTCTCGCCGGGCAGGGACCTGGCCTCACTAGCGTCAGACCTTCCGGGTCCTCCCCGCCGCTCGGCCACGGAGGGGGCCCCTTGGCAGAGCGGGTGGCGGGGCGCCCGTCCAGGACGCGGGGAGCAGAGGGGGCCGGCCGGGGCCGGGCGGCTGCGGGGGGGAGGTGGCGCCGGCGCTGAGTGGCGGCTCCGGGCCCACCCCTGGCGCGCCGGTGCGGGCGGGAGGCGGGAGGCGGGGAGCGCAGGGCGGCGGCGAGCGGCGGCGCAGCAGCGAGCATGTGCCGCGGAGCCCAGTAACCAGGGACGACCGCGGCTCCCGAGCGCCCGCCGCGGCGCCCAGCCCAGCGCAGCCCCGCGCCGCGGCGCCCGCACCGCCCGGACCTGCCCAGCGGCCGCCCCGCTCCCCGGGCCCCGCGCCGCGCCGCGCAGCGCGCCCCAGCCCCGCGCCCGGGCCGCGCGGGCACGGCGCAGACAAAGGCGCGGCCCCGGCCCGGCCCGGCCCGGCCCGCCGGCCCCCCGCGCGCCCCGCCCCGGCCCGCCCCGGCCCGCGCCGGCCCGGCCGCTCCTGCTGGGCGCCCCGACCGGTCCGGCCCGGGGGGCGGGGGCCGCGGCCGCCGAGGATGGGGAAATCCAACAGCAAGTTGAAGCCTGAAGTTGTGGAGGAGCTGACCAGGAAAACCTACTGTGAGTGCGCGCGCCAGGACCCCCGCGCGCCCCTCCCCCGCGCCCCCCGCGCCCCCCGCGCCCCCGGCCTCCCGCGGCCCACCCCGCTCGCGCCCAGACCTCACGGGTCGCTCTCCGCCCCGCCTCCGCCCCGGGCCCCTCGGAAGCCCGGGCCGCGCCCCTGCCCCACACCTGGCCCCATTGTTCTGGCCCCCGCCCCCAGCCCTGGCAGTGTGCGGCCTGTCAGCGTGCGCGGGCTGCCCGCAGGCCGGGAGGGAACCCCGGCCCACCCGCGGCCCCTTCCCCGCAGAGCTGTCCGAAGAGGCAGGGGCACTGCAAGGGCAGGGGGCGGTGGTCCCGGGAGGGGGCGCCCGGGTGCAGCGTGGCTCGGGCTGCGCGGAGCCGACTGGCAGGAGCGCGGCGGGTGGGTGATTCATGCATCACGATGCTGCTGCTGCTGCTGCTGCGAGGTTGGCCTGTCGCCCCCTCCCTGGCCCTGATCGTGTGTGGGGGGTGGCGAGACTTGGCAAGCGCTCATGGCAGTGACGGGGGAGAGGGGCGGGGGAAGGGTCCCTGGCACCCTGTTGGTTGCCGCATTTAGTCTGAATTCTCGGGTCCCATCTTACCTCCCTTCTTGTCTCCTTCACACCGGAAATGAGTTTATACAACTGTAGCTGATTCCGAGGGTTTGATCCTTTAACTGTTTGAGCAGCCCCAAAAGGAAGGTATGTCCCCTGTGGACGTCAGTGGATCAGTGCCTGTATCTCTTTCCACCTGCCCAACTTCACACTCTCCCCTGCTCTCCAGTTTCTCCATACCAGGTTTCCCCTTCCTGCAGCCTCTGGGAGGGAGCCCAGCTCGCCAGAGGTTAATTGCACTGCTTCCTGATCACCCTGTCTTTTCTGGGGATGAGAAGGGGGATCTTCCCTGGAAGGGCCTATGCCTGATTGTTGGTCTTAGAAGCGGGCAGTGGCCTGCGGATTGGGCTGTAACTCAGCAGATGTACCTGGGCAGCTCCATGGGCTGCACCACCCCTGGAGGCAGCAGATTGACTGCCAAGAGCGTGTGTAGACTTCAAGGCTTCAAGGTTGGGAGGAAGCTCTGGTGCATTGCACAGCCTCTCCCCCTCCCCCCACTCCATCAGTCTTCTGGGCACGTTTGCAGGTCTGGCCAAGCCCCTGCTTCAGCCCCATGCCCCTCGCCCCCATGTGCTTGGAACAAAGGGGACTTTCCCGAAAGTGCTGGTACTGGCTCTTCTCCAGGGGAATTGTGGGGTGGGCGGTCATATCCAGTACCCGCTCCTCAGAGGGCTGAAGCTCCTGGCCCAGGGGCCACTCTCTCTCTTTCCAAGGCAGACGTTGTTTTGTGAGGTTGCTGTACCCTCCTCGAAGCTCAGTCCTCGGCAGGCAGGCTGCAGGTAGGACCTCCTGCGCCCTGTCCCTGGGAGGCAGAGGGCACCATGGCTTCTCCAGGAATAGCGGTATCTTCTGCACCAGGCCGTCTCCAACAGGGTGGGGCAGGGAGCTGAGTGAAGCTGGGGGTCCTACTGATTGAGCACACTGTGCATGACATGTGGGTAGCACAGCGACTTGACAGTGGCCTATGTGTGGGTCCTATTGCTGTCACCACCTACAGATGAGGAAACCGAGGCTCAGAGAGGTGAAGGGGCATGCCCAAGGCGCCACAGCTATTTCCAGGCCCTTCTGGGACTTGCACTCAGTCTGCTGCTCCAGCGCTGTGCCCAGGGAGAGACCTTGGGGCCCACGCCAGGAGCTCCCCTGTGCTCCCTGTTAGGTTCCTGCCCTGAGCCCGTGAGCGTAGATGCAGGGAGGGAGGGTCCACCCTCTCTCTCTGGGGCTGATCTGTCATCTTTGGGAGAAGTTGGGTCAACAAAGCTTTGTTAGGAGCTGGCACACTGGTGCTGGGCTGGGCTATTTTTAAAGGTCTTTGGAGACCTGGACAGTTTTGGTGAGGGAGAGAGCCTGGGTACGTTTCCTCTGTGGGAGCCCTTATTAGGGGTGGGGAAGTGCTGGTGGGCTCACTGCCTTCTCCCTGACCCTTTGTTGATGCCAGGTCCCTCAGGGCAGGCCCCCAGCCATGTGGCTGACAGCTGTCTCCTCCTCTGTGTTGCCACTTAGTAGGTCCACAGATAATTGTTGAATGGAAAGTCTTTGGGCAGGACAAGCAGAGGAAGCCTGCAGCCTGTCAGGCCCCCCCATGGGCTTCCCCCTGATGCTGGTGGAGCTGTCTGCTCTTTGTTCTAGGGGATTCTGGGTGTGGGGTCAAGAGAAGACCTAAGGGGGAAGAACTTGCAAATGTCCCTGTCTCCAGGAGAGCTTGTGAA
The DNA here is from genome assembly GCF_021218885.2 of Marmota monax. Classification (NCBI taxonomy): domain Eukaryota; kingdom Metazoa; phylum Chordata; class Mammalia; order Rodentia; family Sciuridae; genus Marmota; species Marmota monax. The sequence goes on from NW_026692912.1 coordinate 22,217,583, forward strand.
GCCTCAAGGTGCCTGGGCCGCCCTTCTAGGTTTCTGAGTCCTTAGTTCTGGCAGAGCGTGTGTGGCCCTCAGAGGGCCATGGGAGGAAGTTTGGACTTTTCCCAAGATGGGTGGGGAGCTCTGGAAGGGAGGTGAAATGGGCCCAGGAATTTGCATCCTGATGAGTGCCATGCAGACCTTGGTGGGGGATCCCTGGCTGAAGAACCACCGTTCTGACGTGTGCTGGGGTTCTCGGCTCCTGTGCACAGATGGCTACAAGGCCAAGTGGGCCCGGGAGCTTCAGGTGTTCACATCTGTGCCAACGCTGGGTGCCCTCGCTGGTGGCCATTCTCCTTCCTGTGGCCTGTGGAAGAGCAAGCGGAGGCTGGAGGGCTCCCGCTGGGTGCCTCTCTAGATAGGTCTGGATCCAGCCTGGCAAATCCCTCTGTCTTTCAGGCTTAGCATCTTAGCAGGTTTTTTTTTCTTCCTTTGCAGATAAGATTATTTAAATCAGTGCCTGGCAAACCGCCCCCGACCTTCCTGGGATAGTTCCTGCCCAGGAGGGGCAGGTTAGAGGATGGGGAGGAGCCCCCTCAGCCCGTCTCACCCAGGACTTAGGGAGCAGTGGTCAGCATTGCCAGACTTCTTTGAGGTCTGGCCCAACCTCTTGCAGCCTGTTGTATCCCTGGGTACCCAGGCGGTGGACAGGCCAGCCCCCTTGCTTCAATGACCCTAATCTGCAAAATAGGTACCTGACTCCGAGGGGTGTGAGAAGTTGATGAGATGATAGACGGACAGCTTTGGCCTGCTGTAGGGCAGGTGGTAAGTGGTCAGCAACAGTGAGCGGTCATTATTGATTTTGTTGTTTTCATATACAGTTCAGCTTCATCTTGAACTGGTCTTTAATAAATGTCATTTCTGCACAGAAGAATCTTCCTATGGCTCAGGCCTTAGTGCCTGGCAGAGAAGGCATAGGAAGGTGGGATTGGGGTCAGGGGCCAGATGTCTGGCCCTTTCCTTGGGCATAGAGTCTCTCCTCTGGAAAAGGGCTTCTTGGGAGGCCTTGTAGCTGGGTGGTGTCTGGGTACTGGAAGGATTTTGCATGGCACCTGGTTCTGAGGGGACCCTTCCAGGCTCCTCTGGCAGCCACTGGTCCCCTGAGGCACGGGTCTCCAGCAGGAGGGGCACAGAGGGTCAGGAGCCATCCTTCCTGTGCAGAGACTGGTGAGGCTGGCCATGCGGGGGCTGGCAGGGCCACCGAGCCCGGCCTCCTTCTGTAGCCTGGTCCTGTTCTTTCTGCCACCATAGGCCTCTCCTGTCCCACCTGCCACCGGAGGGTCCTCCCCTCTGCTGTGTGAGGTGCCAGTTCTTTCCCTGGGCAAGGCTACCTTGGGTGGACCCAGCTTCCTCTGCTCCTGAGGCTGGGGTTGAACCCTCCTGGAGTGAGGTGTGGGCCATGGGGACACTGCTCGTGAGTGGCAGAGCGTGCGTGGCCCCCAGATGGCCATGGGAGGGAGTTTGGACTTTTCCCAAGATGGGTGGGGAGCTCTGGAAGGGAGGTGAAATGGGTTGGAAAAGATCAATCTTGGCCACAGTTCAAAGATTGGATGGGCAGATAGTAGCTGAGACCTGAGGGGGTCACAGCAATGGACTGGGTGCCACAGGGGATGATACAAAGGACAGATTCCAGGTGCACTTAGGAGGAAGGCTCAGGAGGACACGGTGCGCGTTTTCCGTTGCTATCTAAATATGTCATTATCTACTTGGTTTCCAAGTTTTAAAATCAGTTGGGAATGTTTGTCCACATCATTAACTGTTCTTGTAAAGCATGATTTTTAAAATGGTGCACCATGTGAATGCAACAGATTTTATTTAATCCCCTGTCACTGAACAGCTAGATTGCTTCCACCCCACCCCAAATATCAATAGTGTTGTGATGGACATTCTGTACTGAATCTCTACATATGTCTCTCCTTACAGATCAATAGCCAAGAATGGGATTGTAGAGTTAAAGACTAGGAATATTTTTAAAGGCTTTTGATAAAAAATTGCTAAGTTGCTCTCCAGAAAGGATGTTCTGATTGACATTTTCAGCAGAAGTGGATGGGAGAGTGCCACTTTCCAACATTCTTGCCAGCACTGGGTATTATTGTTTTTCCTAATTATTGACAATTTTATGGGGAAGACAAGAGGAAGTGCACTGTCCAGTTGATTTCCTGGACTGTGGACATAGAATCCTGGAGTCTTTGAGCTGGAAGAGACTTGGGGTCATTGTGGTCCAATGTCCTTGTTTTACAAATGGGCAAATAGAGGACCAAGAGGTGTATCATCTCCCCTGTGGTCACAAACAAGCAGTGGCAGGAATCTAGGACCCTTGACCGTCAGGGTACCTCCCACTGTGCCATGGCTGGGGTCCAGAAGGACCCATCTTGTCCTAAATATCTCTAGAGCTTGGTAAAGAAAACTCTGTGTCTGTTAAAAGGGGTACCTCCTTAGTGCCGCCAGCAGATGAAGCAGTCTGCACCTCCTGTGTGAGGTCTGTTTCCTGGGGCAGAGAACATTCTAAATGAGCATGCAGTTCGCAGGTCGCTTGGAATTGGGGTCAGATCGTGGCTGAGGGCAGGACTGAAGAGGACTGAGGGCTTCAAGGTCGACTCTGCCACTTTCTGGCTGTGTGATGTGGAAGTCTCTTACTGCTCTGAGCTCCAGGTGCCTCAGGTGTGAGACGGGTGGATGGCAGTGCCTTCCCACGGGAGCAGGGCCTGGCACATAGCAGGAGCTCACTAAACACTGTGCTGGCTCCCCCAGGGGACAGGAGTCCTTGGCCACCTGCTGGGCAGTCACAGGGCCAGCTGTCCCAGGCCCTCTGCTCAACCGGGGTGAGTGTTCATGAATGGCCTCTGCATCTGGACCATCTGTGTTGACAGCTTGATCCTTGTGCCGCGGCCCCTGGCTTGAGGAGCTGAGGTGGGGTGTGGTGGAGAGCAGGCTCCCCAGTGCTGGGCTTAGGACCCTTGAGCACACGGGCTGGGACGGGGCAGCCTGCCTGGGCTTCGGTCCCAGAGCCACTGTGGCCAGGACAGTGACTTTGGAGTCACTCATCCCTTCTGGGACTCGGTGTTTTTTTTCTGTACGACTTTCTGATTGCCAGATGGTGAGACTCCATGGGGAAGCTACCGCAGGGCCCTGGTGCCTGATGACCTGGGCCATCTCAGCCTGAGGCACGATTCGTGGCTTCAGAGGCCTCAGGGTTCTCACCTGTAAGTGGGGGCCCAGAGTGTCCTTCCAGCATAAGGTGGTGAGAGTAGACGTTGGACTTGGTGGCCCCCTTGGGCTGGCCCCTGGCTCATCACAGTGATGGAGACTCCGTAAGTGACACGTGATCAGAGGCCGTGCTGCCGTGGGGTTGGTGCTCAGCGTGGCCTGTGTGACCGGGCCCCGTGTCCTGTTCATGGGCTTTTGTCCTTGACTGTCCCCCGAAGCCCAGTGTGGTCCCTGATTTATAGATGAGCACAGGGAGGCTCAGGGGGGACAGGAATGGCCCGTGGCCACTCTGGTGAGTGGCGTGGCCAGGTTTGAGCCCTGCCTGGACCCCTGGGCCCTGGAGCAGGACCGTGTTCCACTGGGAGGTGCCAAGAAGCCTCGAGGAGGTGTGCGGGTGCGTGTGAGCCCGGGTGGGTGCCCATGTGGGTGTCGCAGGCAAGGTGGGCGCTGTGGGTCACGTGTGCAAGCTCTGACTCACGTGTGCACGCGCCGAGTGTGAGTGATGGGGTCGTGGCCTGTGTCAGGAGTGGGTGAGCAGCACGTCCATGCACGCGTGTGCCAGTGTGTGGAGCCGCACCACTTGGGTTGTAAGTGCAGGTTGCCGGGGGCGAGGCGACACGGCTGCTCCTGCCCTGGCCACTGTGGCGCTGGGAGCCCAGCTGCCCGCGGGCGTGGCCATCGTGGGAGGACCTACGGTAGTTTACCCAGGTGTACTTGTGCTGAGAGTGCCGAGGCGGGTGTCTCCCCGGGGCTGGGCGTGGGGACTCCTGTGCCACTGTCTGGGGGCCAGGAGGAAACCCGGGATGGCTCAGGCTGTGGCAAGGCCTTCCCGCGTCAGTAGCCATCTGGGGCTCAGGCTTAGACCTTGGCAGTGCCCACCTCCTGTGGCCTCTGTGGGCTTCCTGCTGAAGGCAGTGAGTGTCCCGTCGCTGGAGGCATCCAAGGGTCAGATGCTGGTGAGGGGCCTTGTGTTCCCAGGATGGGTGTGAGGTTGGACAGTGGACACCTTTTCTGTGGTGCTGGGGATGGAACCCAGGGTGCTCTACTGCCGAGCCACATCCCAGCCTTTTTGATGTTTTGAGACGGAGACTCACTCAGTTGCTCAGGCTGGCCTGGAGCTTGGGGTCCCCCTGCTCTTCCTCCTGTATAGCTGGGGCCGCAGGTGTGCGCCACTGGACCTGTCCGTGTGGGTAGTGAGCCCAGGGCCCTGCTGGTGCGAGATGTCCTGTCTCCGTGGGGACGCTGGGGGTGGCTTCTTGGGCCCCTCTGGGAGGGAGCAGAGCTGAGGCTGGTGGAAGCCATCTAGGGGGCTTGGGGAGCTCCAGGCAGCACTGTCGAGAGCAGGCTGGGGACACTTGTTCTCTGTCCCCTGCTCTCCCTGCCCCCCTCCTCCGCCCTCTCAGCTCAGGACTCACAGGGCCTCCCCGTCTGAGCTCAGGAGCAGTGACCCCCTCCCCATGGTGTAGGTTCCGTCCTGCTCCTCGCAGGACACCTGCAGGCCTGGGCTGGGGTGGGATGTGGCCTGAGAGGGCTGCCACTGGCCCTGCCCAACTTGGCGCAGCCTCGGTGCTTCAAGAAGTGTCTGTCGGACACAGGAAGAGACCGAGTCTTCACAGGCACCGTGTGGACTCAGACGACCAGGCCCCTGGAGGGCTGGGCCCTGTTGCGGCTTTTGGGGGGCTGTGCAGGCCCAGCCTAGAGCTGTCCATGGGGCAGGTCTGTGCACATCGGCTCCATGTGAAGAGCTTCCCTGTGGGTCACCTGGGTTTGCCACCTTCTCCCTGCCTGTGGGGGACTCCCCAGTGCTGACCAGTCCCCCCAGGGGGGTAGTCAGGGAGCTGTGCCTTCAGCTGCCCCACTCAGGACCTTGGGCTCTCCAGCTGTCCCTCTGTGGGAGGGAGGGCACACTTCTCAGCGCCCCCGGGTGCTCCCTGTCGGGGACCCAGTGGGCTGTCCAGGGCAGGCGCAGGGTAGCTGCTGGGTCAGGCCCTTCTGAGCACCAGGAGGCTGGTGGGGCGTCCAGGCCCTGCGTTCTGGGCTTGCCGGAGGGGGAGGGGACCGCGGGAGGAATGTGGCTTTGAGGAATGTTTAACCCAAAGCAGAAATAGCTCACTGCTTTTTTTTTCCCGGGCGCCACCGCTCAGGGTGCCATTCTCTCCCTGTAGCCTAGGGGCCGTGTCCACCCTGCTCCTCCACAGCTCTGGCCTTCTGGGGACAAAAAGTGGCTTAAACAAAACAAAACAAAACTGAGAAACACCCTTGGGAACCAGAAAGAGCTCTGCGTTTGGGGCAGCCAGGCTCAAGGCCCTCCATCTTGCTTCCCAGGCCCGTGACCACTTCCCGTCTGAACTCTGCTCTTTCTCTGTGCATCTGGGTGGAGGGACGTCGCCCCGACATGCTTGGCTGGCTGGCTGGCGTCAGAGCTCGGGGACCTGCGGGGCTGGGTTCAAATCCAGCCCTTCTGCTGGTGAACGCGGCCCCCTCACCAGGGCCCTCCCCGGGAAGCCTGGGCTCCGTCTGTAAAATGGGCTCGTGGGGCTGCTCCTTGCAGGACCGGGTGGACGAGCGTGAGGATGTTGGTGAAGAGACGGAGCCCCGGCCTTCGAGTCCCTCCGTCGGCCTCTCGTGGCTTCTCAGATCCAGTGGGAGACAGTGCCTCTGGCGAGCGGGTGTCCCTGCTGGCGGGTGAGCCCGGGCTGTGCTTTGGGGCAGCCGGGGGGCAGCTGAACGTCTGGGCCATCTGTGAGCCTCCTCCGGCTGGCCCTGGGACCCCCCACCCCCACACAGCTGGCACCAAAGCCCACGGGATATTTCTGTGGAATTGTCCGTGGGTCCAGCTGTCCTCCTGGGACCTGGTGGTGACAACCTGTTTAAGGCTTCCACTTAGCCAAAGCACGTGAGGATGGAGCCCGGGTCTGCGTGGTCCACTCTCTCTCCTAGGAGAGCCCCGAGTTTATTTGTCAGAATGAATCAAACCACAGACGCGTAACTGAGCAAGCTGTGGACGGACGCAGCTTCTCCCCCACCTCAGGTCCCACTTTCTGCCCTGTCCAGCCCCTCCCCCTCCCGGGCTGGCCGGGATCTTCCCCATGTCTGGGGGGTCCAGGGCTTCAGGAGGCCAGGCCGCGGGTGGCCCCCAGGCCCCCTCCACCTCCTGGGGTCCCAGCCACCAGCCAGGCCCCTCCTTCCAGCCTATCTTGCACCTGCCTCTTTGTAGGAACCAAAGATCCCTGTTCAAAGGCAGGAGAGGGGCTATTTTTGGCACCGTGGGGGGAACAGCAAACGCTTTCCTTCTGTTCAAAAATATATGGTGTGTGCTGGCGAGCGAGGCGCTCGGAGCAGAGCGCTCAAAGCCCTGCTCGCCCGGCTCCTGTCCCTCGGACGAGGCCCAGCCTCCCCTGTGGCTCTGCAGCCCACGGCCACCCGGCACCTATTGTCTCCACACTGCCTGGGATGTGGCCAGTGCCAGCCGAGTGGACATGATCTTAATCAAGGCCAGCAGCAGCCATCAGGATGGGCGAGGAGCCTGCTCAGGTGGTGCCCTGGCCCCTGTTTCCTGGTCTGGCTCAGCCGAGCCGGGGCGGATGCATGTCGGGGAAGGGCTGGGGGTCCTGGGTCCTGAGGGAGGTGAGTCTGGCCATGGGGTCCACGGGCTGCCTCGGCACCCCTCTCTCCCTGACAGAAACTGGCCGTGAGCCGCTGCCTCTGGCCCTGCCTGTGATGCTGGGGCACAGGGCAGGCGGACGGCTGGATTTCTGGACCTCCTGGCACCCACAGTGGCTGGGGACGCAGATGTGAGGCAGAATGAAAAGGCTTCACAGGATGTCATGAGCATCCGCCTGGTCTGAGGTGCATCTGGAGGACTTCCTGGAGGCAGTGGCAGTGTCTCGGCTGAGCACGAGGTGGGGGTGCCGGAACTACTGAGCTCATTCCTGTTTGCCTGGAATTTAACGGGGCGCCCTGGATCTGTGTGGGTTCGCCTTGGCAGCCCTTCCTGAGGGTGAGGAGGCCTCCGGGAGGCACTCACAGGTTGGGGGTGGTTCGTGTGGGGACAGCAGGTACCGCGTCCCCATGTCCTGAGGCATCAAGTATGGCACTCTGAGGACTGGATGGGTGGATATGGTGTGATGGCGGGGAGGCAGGGGCTGGCCCAGTCGGAGGAGAGCTGCTGACCAGAAGCAGAGTGGCTGCGCCTGGCCCCATGGGCCCTGGGCCTGGGGCCTTGTGTGGGCGGCAGTTTCCTGGTGTGCACTGCAGGGGGGCGTGGCTCCTGCTGGGAGGGGCCTGCTGAGCAGGGCAGGGGTCCGCGGAGCTGAGGGGCAGGTGCACTTGGTACTGGAAGGACCAGCAGGTGTCAAGGTCAACATGGTCAAGGTCACAGTCCTGCTTTGGTGACTCCAGCCAGGTGATGGCTGTATCCCGTCCTCTTGGGCCCCACCCTCCTGTGGAGCCAGCTCCGGGTCCTCCTGCTCCGTGACAAGCACTGAGATGAGTCACTCCTGTTGTGCCTCCTCCATGAGGGCAGGTCACAGGCACCTCCGCCCTGGGCTCGCCTGGCAGAGGCCTGAAGCTGCGCCCAGCACCCCCTGCTGGTTGGGGCTGCCTGGATCCCAGCCTCTTGGCCAGACGCCCTGGAATTCCTGCCCTAGAACCTTCCGGGTCGCTCCTGGAGCTGATTGTCTAGTGCAGCTCAGGGACAGAATCCCGGTGCCTGCAGTATCCGGAGCATCCTGGGCAGAGGGGACAGAGGGGGACGTTCCCCTCCAGACCCCTCCCCCGCTGTAGGCGTCCCTGTCTGTCCGGCTGGCTCTCTCCCTGTGTGCCCCTGTCCTGGCTCTCTCCCTGTCTGTCCGGCTGGCTCTCTCCCTGGGTGGGGGCTCTGCGCCCTTCCCCGGGGCTCTCTGCTCAGTCTGGGGACTCTCCCTGCCCTCTCCCTACTCCTGCTTGGAGGTTTCCTCACTCTCTTGTAGTGACATCAGGGACTGGGACTGCTCTGGCTTCTGCCCCAGCTGTGACGGAGACCAGCCTAGCATCTCTGGCCTGCTCCCAGGGCTGGACTGAAGGGGGAGGGTGGAGGCTGGAGGCTGGAGGGTGGAGGATGGGCAGTGGAGGCTGGGCGATGGGGGAGGCAGTGCCACAGGTGGGGTGGGCAGGAGGGCAGCAGCCTGGTCATGGCTTCCTATGGTGCCCACCCATCCTGGGTGCCCACATTATTGGCCTGGGTCCTCCTGCCTTTCCGTTGGTGGCCATGACACCTTTATTAATGATAGCAGCAGTTGTTAACGTTTGGGGACACTTGCTGTGTTCTGCCTGGATGGCACCATGTCTCTGGATCAGCAAGATGTGGTGTCCCACGGTGCCTTGAGCCTCACTGTGTTCTGTGTGGTCTGAGTTGGGGACCCTGCGGTCCCTCTTAAAGATCTCTCCCTTCCTCTCTGGGGCGGCTCTCACACCCCTTCCCAGGGAGCCCACCCTGACCCTCTGGCTAGGCTCCAGGAATCTAGAGGAAAGGCCCCCCCACTGCCGTCCCCAGGTCTCCAGGGCCTTAAGGAGGCAGATGGGTCCCCCACTTCAGGACCACGCCCAGGACTCTCTTGGAAGATTCTGAGTGGTGATCCGGAGGCTCTACCCAGGCAGACCTGGGGCTCCGTCTTGTTTGAGGAGAGGAAGGAAGAGGGCCGCAGGTGGGGCGGTGGGCAGGTCATTGACTAGCAGGGGTCACTTTGGGTTTTGGAAAATAAAAGTAGCCACGTCTGCTTTTCAACTTACCCAGCCAACTCGGCCTGAGCGTTCTACAGGAGCACACGCTGAGCACCTACTGCATGCCAGTCGCTGCTCTGAAGAGCTGCCCCTCTGGGTGCCCAAATCCCGCCCCTGGGAGCTGCGCTACGACAGAGACACATAAAGGAACTTTGTGTTTAGACTTGGGTCCCCTCCCCGGGACATCTTATCATTCATATGCAAATATTCTAACATTAAAAAAAATCAGAAGCCCAAACCCTTCTGATCTGAGGTGAGGCTCGGCCTGCGCAGGACTCAGGCGGGAGGGGGAGGACTCAACTCCCAGGACGTGTTTGGGGGTGTCTTATACCCCCACGTCTCTAGCCACACGGACCTGGCTCTGGTCCCAGGGCCAATGCAGATGCAGTTTGGCCCATGGACAGGTGGCTTTCCATCTGGGACCCTCAGTTTCCTTATCTGGCCAGTGGAGGTAATCAGGGTCCTGGCCGCACATCAGGTGGACATTGAGTGAGATCTGGGTCCAGGCTGGGCATGCAGTGAGCACCGCAGGGCAACCTCTTGTCATTATTCCTGGAGACCACAAGGCAAAGCACCTCTTCCTGCAATTTTACATGAAAAAAATTGGGGGGGGGGATTTTTTAAACTTACATAGAATTTAAAATCAATATGTATCATAACTTCATTCTTAGAGTAAAACACCCACAAATGATGGGGCAGATGCAAAATCTGCAGAAATAATTGAGCCAGAACACAAGATTTGAACTAAACCTTGCTTCCCATGGTTGCTTGAACTGGGGGTGCCACCAGCCATCTCCCCTTGAGGGCTCTGTGAGGGACATCTTTAGGACTCCCTGCACCACAAGGTCCTCTGCAGGGACAAAGCACATTCACCGACTTGTGAGCTCTTTGGAATGGAGACTTTGATCTTCATCCCTTTGTCAGATGAGAACATTGGGGTTCAGTCCCCAGGATTCAAACAAGCATTCTCTCCCCCTCCCCCCCTCCTCGGTGCTGAGGTTTGAAGCCAGGGCCTCACACATCGGGCGGGTGCTCTACATTGAGCCACGTCCCCTTAAGCCTTGTTTTCGAGGCATCTAAGCAGGGAGCAGGCCGAGGTGCGGCCTGGCTGTCCGGGAAGGGGTGCTTGGATGGGCAGGTGCTGGGTGCTTCCTGCCGGACTGTGCACTCAGGGTGCTCAGCCAGTGCTTGCCAGGGTCTGGGGGGCTTGGCGTGTCCCTCCTTGGGCACAGTCAGCTCTGGGTCCGATGGAGCTGGCCCCATTTCTCTCCACCACTGCTGTTCATGTCGTCTGGGTTGAGCCAAAAGTCCCCTTGGGATCCAGGTGTCTCCGAGTAGCCTCTCACACCTGAGCTCTCTGAAGGACCCGCCTCCTTTCTCTGGGGTTAGCAGGAAGTGACCTATGGTGGCATGTGCTAGCCCTCGGTGGCGTCTCCCACGTGGAAGGCAGTGAGCCCCTGGCATCTTACGCTAATGCCCTGCCCAGCCCCGTGCGGCTGCAGCCACCTCTCCGTGCCCGGCACTGGCCGTGTGCTGGTCGCTCTTGCTACCTGCGTCCTGTGGCCCTTACTGCAGGAGAGGAGAGCATGGCTCAGAGGGCCAGAGCACCGTCCTGCAGCCACCAGGTGGACAAGGCCCTTGGTGAGGGAGGGTGCATCCTCTGGGGACCTCAGGCATCCCTCAGCTCAGGGATGGAGAACAGGTCCCAAGAGCCAGGGAGAAAAGCTGGCCCAGCCGTGGCCAGGGACCACCCCGACTCACCAGGTCTTATGGTCCAGAGGACCTCTGTCCCCCAGACACTCTAATGAGTGTCCCCAGGAGGGCTCAGCCATGTCCTGCAGATCCCGGCTGCAGCTCCCAGCATGGAGGCCGGGTGCTAGGAGGGAGGGGAGGAGGCAGTGCTGGGGGTGGGCAGGAGCAGGGCCAGGGCTGATCGGAGCCGGCCACCTGGTTACCACAGGGGCGCAGCAGCCCCCCCCAGACTCCTGAACTTGCGAGGCGCCGACGGGATCCTGCAGCGGAGGCCAGTGCAGTGGCTCCTGGGTGTGGGCAGCAGGTGGCGTCCCTGGGTTCCCAGCAGGCGGGCAAGCAGCACCAAGGCTGGGTGTGAGGCGCCGTAGGCCGCCTGTCCTTCCTGTTGACTGCTGTGTGCCCAGTGCTGGGCGCCCAGCTGGCGCAGCGACCGCGGGTGGAAACAGCTCACGCCAAGGAGGCTGGGCCGCTGCCACCCTGCAGGGAGCGGGGAGGCCGGAGTGAGGCTGAGGGGAGCGCTCCTCCTGCGTCAGGGCCCGGGCCTGTGGCTTGCCCAGGGCACCCGGGGCTCTCCACTGGGTATCTGTGGGGAGCAGGGGGAGGCTGGGTGGGGTGTCGTCCTGGCAGAGCATCCAGCAACACCCGACCTCAGGACTGTGCTGCCTGCTGCCTGCCCGGCACCCCCGCCCGTGTCCCCGCGTGTGTCACCTGGGAGAGCACTCCCGAGGGCTCCACGTGGAGCTGAGGCTGCCCGTGCCTGGGCCTCCTGGTGGCCCACCTTCCTCTCTTCCTGCCACCCTCTGCTGTTCCCAGGACACGGGGCTGTCAGGGCTTTGTCCCCACTGGTGGGAAGGAGCCTGGCCCGTTTCCGTCCTGCACAGGTCACCTTGTGGAGGGGACCAGATCTCTGCTGCGCCTTCCTGGGGCGGGAAGGGTCAGATGGAGGGGACGGGGGATGGAGGTGGGGGGCTGGGCAGGGGCAGGGGCAGGCTGGGTGGGAGGGCTGGGAGGGGAGCAGGCCAGCCGGCCAGGCCTTCTGGAGCCGGGGCGGAGGGCGTTTTTGTGGCTGTGCAGGACTGCTGGGTGGGGCAGGAGAGGGCCTTCTTGGGATGGGGCCCTGGAGGAGGAGGTGGGGGAGACCGCAGGCCAGTGGAGCCAGAGGCCCCTGGGCTGGATGAGAGGCCTGGCCAGAGAGGAGCCTGGAGTGACAGGGCAGGGTGCTGCTCTGTCCCCAGAGAGTGTGAGGAGGGGACCCAGTGGAACCCTGGGGAAGCCCAGGCGTCCCCGAGGGAGCAGTCAGTAGGCAAAGGTGTCAGGGTGGAAGGCACCTCTGGGGTCAGTAAGAGGGTCGCTGGTGGCAGCCCAAGTGTCCCTGCCGTCCCCTCTTGGGTCACTCAGCCCGAGGATCCCTTGCTGAGGGGTTTTCCTTCGGCTCCTGGGGGGATGGGATGGGGCGGCAGGAGACGTTCAGGGCAGCTCTGTGTCTGGAGATTGCCACTGGGCGGGGCTGGCCGCCGGAGGGGTGGCCGGAGCGGCTGGAACGGCCGGAGGTCTGCCATCTGCCCTCCGTCCCTCCTGCCGCAGCCGCGCCCCTGCGGGGTCCCCAGCCCCTGCTCTCTGTTCCCACCGGCTGTCTGTGGGAGCTGAGCTTCATCCGGGATCGGGGGATTTTGCTTCAGGGAAATGAGACTCAGACTCGATGTCTGTCCTGGCTCCTGGGACGGGCAGACAGGAGCTGCGTGGAAGGGAGCAGGAGCCCAGGAGCTTCGGGAGCTGCCCGGGGGAGGAGGCCCTGGGCACTGCAGCCTCGCCGCAGCCTGGCATCAGATAGCCTGCCGGCCAGGCTGGTGGACAGCAGAGGCTGGGCCTCCCCTTCCCCTCCGCAGCCCTGTTCTCAGCGGGGCCAGTGGAAGCGGGTGGAGTGGACACCTCGCCCCCCTCCCGGCTGGGGCTGCAGCACCCTCCCACCTCTCGAGAGCCCCTCCCCGTGGCTGTGCCTTGGGAGTTCATGCCCCGTCCTCGAGGGGAGGACTCCGGCTCCCGAGGACTGCCTGCACCCAGCCTCCGTCCTGGCTTTGCAGGAGCCCGGGCTGCAGGCAGGCCTGGGGGCAGGAGCGTGCTGAGAAACACAGCCCCTGAGGCCAAAGCCAGATGCTGGTGCAGGTCCACAGGGGGTGAGAGGCCAGCTCTGGCCCGGCGCAGGGCTGAGGGCAGCAGGCGTCAGCAGGGCTCACGTGTGTCCCTGTGCAGCGTGCTGGGCCGGGCTGGGCAGAGCCAGGAGAAGCACCTGGACCTCTGGGGCTGAGCGTCCAGCTGGGGAGAGACAAGGTGCTTCTACAGGGTCCCCGCCAGGGCTGTACCCCAAGTACACGCTCCTCCTGTCAGAGACAGCAGGTCGAGGCTGCGTGTCCCCTTTTGCAGTGAGCAGACCAGGCTCAGAGGCCAAGGCCACAAGGACCAGGAGGGCAGGATCCCTGGCCAGGGCCATTCCATTCACTGTGGCCCTTTATCCTCTTGGCCTGGTCCTGCCTTGGTCAGACCTCTGCCCCCTGTTGTGACACTTATGTGGCACATAAGATCCCCTGTGGAGGGGGCCCCCGGGGCCTGGCCAGTCAAGAGGCTTGCTAGGAAAGGATGTCTCTGCTGGGCTGGGGACGATGGAGAGGGGTTCCCTGGCATCAGAGGGGAGGAGGGAACAGGAGCTGGGGCAGGGGCCACTGGGTTGGGTGTGGGCAGGGGACCCAGGGGGCTGGCATTCCTGTCCAACCAACCCTGAGCCCTGAGCCTTGGGCTTGGACCCAAGGAGGGAAGGGGGTGTGAGGTCGAGGCTCTGGGGAGAGGGGAGGGGCCCAGGCTTGGGGCTGCTGCCCGGAAGGTCACTGTGGTGCCTGGACAGAGGGGGGAGGTCACTGTGGTGCCTGGGCAGAGGGGGGAGGTCACTGTGGTGCCTGGGCAGAGGGGGGAGGTTACTGTGGTGCCTGGGCAGAGGCCAAGGCCCAGGGAAGCTGGACCCCATGAGGCTTCCCTCCCCCTGTGCCCGTGGGGTCATAGCTGCGAGGGCAGGACCAGCCCTTGTGGGTTGTGTGGGGGTGCATGGGTTGACAAACATTTTCCCCCAACTTTTTCTTTTGAAATATTATGCAGCAAATCCCTGTGCGCCGGATCCCAGGCTTCGTGGCTTTCACCTCCTTGGTAAATTAGCAGAAGCTGCGGACACCCCGTCCTAAACACCGAGGGGCCCAGCAAGAGAAAGGACACTCTCCCACGTAGCCTCCCTGCCCTGTCCCCCCCAAAATGGTCAACAGGGCCCCGGCTGAGCCTCCTGCAGCCCGCCCGGCCTCCCCACCTCCACCAGCCTCCATTCCTTCCGGGTCCCAGGCCCCACCGGGCATCGGCAGGGCCCCCTGGTTGCCTCCTTGGCTTGGTCTTTTCTGGAACATTCCTCTGGCCCACGTGGCCTTTCATGGCAGTGGCTGATTGAAGGGTCCTGGCCAGTTGCCCTGTTGAATGTCCCACATTCTGGCTTTGTCATCTGTCCTCAGGATTAGACTCAGGTAAACCGTTTTGGCAGAAGAACTCAGTGGAGGACACGTCCTTCCAGCACACGGAGGACGGACGGCCCAGGGTGGCCGGCCACTCTGCTCTTTTCAGCAGTGACATCTTCACTGTGTATTAGAGAATAAATGGCCCAAGTCGCTGGTGATTTTAGAGATATGATTGCTTAGGCAGAAGCGAGATCAAGCAATTGAGTAAAAACTAAGAGGGATGATTTCCAGAAAAATCTGGAGAGGATCCACACTGGGGGACAGGGAGGGATCTTTTGTTTTTGGTGCCAGGGATTGAACTCAGGGGTACTCAACCACATCCCCAGCCCCCTTTGTTTAGAGAAAGGGTCTCACGAGTTGCTTAGGGCCTTGCTAAGTTGCTGAGGCTGGCTTTGAACCCTCAATCCTCCTGCCTCAGCCTCCGTGGGATTACATGTGAGCACCCAGCCATTTAAGAGGAATCTCAAAGGGGGTGTCGGAATGGCGGGGACTGCGGACCACCTTGTGGCAGGGCCTTGGCCATGTTTCTTACGTCCCCTTGGGGTGGGGTGGTGGCTGGTGGGCAGAGGCCTGGGTTGGATGCAGGCCTGCTTGGCCTCTGCAGGGCTGGGGTGGGTGGCTACGCCCCAGAGAGGTCCCTATCTGTTGCCCTCCAAGGTCCTCCAAGGCCCCAGACGTGAAGCTGCTGGGATTGCTGGCCGTGGCATGGGGCCAGGGGACACTGGAAGCCTCAACTGTCTCCTGAAGGCTAATTAGTTGCTCAAAGTGTGCATAGGGCGCATCTCCCCGGCCAGCTCATGTCCCCGGGGCTTGGCCACCTGCTGATCACCCAGTGTTCTGTGTGGGGGACAGTCCAAGGGGGTGCAGCCAGCCGCTGGGTGGCTTGATGGGTGAGGAAGAGCAGGGGAGGCTGGAGGGACAGTGGCCCTGGGGGAAAGGCTGCCAGAGACTTCTGAGGTTGGTGGGACTTCTGAGCTGGGGGATCCCGGGGAGTAGCTCTCTGGCCCTATGAGGCCCACCTGGGGTCCGCAGTGGACCTGCCATTCAGGCCCTTGCTTAGGTCACACGGGGTCCGGCAGCTCCTTGGCTGACTCGGGGTGGGGTTGGGGACCATACTGGCCATTCATTCTGGGCCTGGAAGCATCATCCTGGCCTGCCTGTCCTGGCAGGTGACTCAGGTGCCCTCTGACAGGCAGGCTGACCCCCAGAACTCTGTCTCCTCCCGGGGGAGATGGGTCCCACCTCGCTGTGGGATTCTGGTGCTTTCTAATCCAACCTTCCCAACGTGCCCACGTGCAGATGAGAAAACCGAGCTTCAGACGGGAGGCAG
Source organism: Marmota monax (assembly GCF_021218885.2). NCBI lineage: Eukaryota > Metazoa > Chordata > Mammalia > Rodentia > Sciuridae > Marmota > Marmota monax. The sequence continues at coordinate 22,233,213 of NW_026692912.1, forward strand.
TTTCCCCAGGGTCGCACAGCTGGTGAGTTCTGGGCTTGGTTTGGACGTGGGTTCACTGGCCGGGCTCCAGAGCTGGTGGCCCTGAGCTCTTGGCTGTGTAGTAGTGGGCCACCTGTGTCCCCAGATTCCTGCAGGGGGTAGGTCTAGGGCAGCCTGTCCTGGGTAAGACCAGGGACACCTTCCCTCTCTACCCCCAGGCCTAACCCCTCACCCTGTACCTCTGCCAGAATTTTCTCAGGGAAGTTGCATTCTTCATGCCAGGTCTGGGCTTCCAGGAGAGCGGCATCTCCATCATGGCCTGGCGCGCACTCGCTCTCTCGCGCTCTCTCTCTTTGGTACCAGGGATTGAACACAGGGGCACTCCGCCGCTGAGCCACATCCCCAGCCCTATTTTGCATTTTATTTGGAGACAGGGTCTCACTGAGGTGCTTAGTGTCTCGCCATTGCTGAGGCTGGCTTTGAACTTGTGATCTTCCTGCCTCAGCCTCCCGAGCCACTGAGATTACAGGCCTGCGCCACCGCGGTGGCCCCGGGGCGGTTCTCATCCCAGGGTCTGATCTGGGCTCAGGAGCGGATGGGAGGCTCTCAGTGCACACTGGGGTCTGATGCGGGTTCTGAGTCCCACACCTGAGTTTGGACCCTCTTCCTGGCCTTGTGGGCCTCCGTGTCCCCACTTGGAGCTGGGGAAGGCCAGTGCTATCTTCCCTTAGGCTGGGGCAGGGCCGCCCTGGGCGCAGGCCTGGTCACAGTAGGCGCTTGGTGTTTGGTGGCTGTCTGAGCAGTTTTCGTGAAGTGACCTCCCCCGGCCTGTGTGGGCAGGGACAGCTCCGGGCCCGCCTGGCTCCACCTGTGCGCCTTCTGTGCACCTGCTCACTCCTTCTCTGCCTGCCGCCCGTGAGCTCATTGGAGCTCTCCGCCCCACACCTGGGGACCCAGGCACTTCTGCACCTGATAGGATGGGGTCCTGGGCCAGCGCCGTGTGGCAGGTACCGCTGCCATCGTGCCTGCAAATGAGGAAACCGAGGCACAGGGTGCTCGGGAGCTCTCCCATGTCACATGGGCAAGGAGAGGGGCTTGAGGTGCTTGTTCAGTGACTTGAGAGAGAACCTGGGTTTGGTTCCAGCTTGACAGGTTCAGTACTTTTCAGAAAACCCCTTGTTTGGCTGTTTCATGGTCAGTACAGTGACCATTCGGGCTGGCTCCAGGGTCAGCGGTTTCTGTGGCTCCTTCCAGCTTTGGATTCATGCAGTGACCACATCTTGCCAGTGGAAGAACCCGGACTGTCCACCAAGGGCCTGGGGGGTGGCAGGGAGGGAGCTGGCCCTCCTGCTGAGAGTGGCCCCCCACCTGGCCAGGTCCCCACAGGCAGGCAGGGCAGCCAGGTTGGACAGCCACCCTCCCTGATTGTCCCTGGGGACGGAGAGATGGGAAAGAATGTGCTTGAACATTGGCTTCCTGGAGAAGTGACCGCGGCGTCCCCGGGTATTTCTGGGGCTCACAGCAGCAGCACAGTGAGCATTGGGAGGAGGGGCCAGCGCTGTCCCCTGCCCAGTACTCGTCACCTCTTCTTGTTCAGAGCAGGTCGATGCCCTGAGCGGACAGGGAGGCTGCGGGTGGGGTGGACAGAAGGGTGGCCCCAGTGAGCACCTGCGTGTGCGGGGTCACCTGAGCTAACGGCCACTTTTCTGTTTTCTCTTGCAGTCACCGAGAAGGAAGTGCAGCAGTGGTGAGTAGCCGTTTACCCAAACTCAGGGGTGGGGACGGGGGCTTTGTGCTGATGGGGACAGAGTCCCGGTGCCCAGGACAGCATGCAGGGGCCTCGGAGCATGCCCATCCACACACCAGCCCTGTCCCTGGCTCTGTGCGGTCTCAGCTAACTGGTTTGGGTGGGGTGCTGGCAGTTAGGGCCTGGGGCACCCCCAGGCCCACTAGACCCTAGGGAGGGGTTAGGATGACAAGGCCGGGCCCAGCTTTGTCATTAAATGCTGTGTGGCCTTGACAGGTCTCTTCCCTCCTAGGGGCTCAGGTGAGTCTGCTCACAATGGCTGGGTGTCGGTCGGGCATGGCGGGTAGATTTCCTTTGGGCGCCAGCTCTGGTCAGCCCGCGGTGGCTTGCCTAGAGTGTGTGTTAAGACGGATTCTGAGGTCGGATTCTGAGGTCGCTTGTCCTGGAGCAAATGGAAGGTTTTGCAGGGAGGGGTCAGTGAGGTCTGTAATGGTGTAGGGTGCCTGGCCTGGGTGATGCTGTCGGTCACTGTGCGATAGGGGGAGGACGGGGCTCCCACTATAAGATGAGCCCTGATGGGGGAACAGCTTGGAGGGAGGCCTCCCGGGCTCCTCCCGGGCCACCTCTGACACCCCCATGCCCAAGTTCACACTGTAGAAGGTGCAGAGCCATGTCCTGCGGGCTCTGCTGACCTCCGCAGGGGACCCTGGCCAGGTGGGCAGTGATGGGAGGCTGAGCTGGCCGAGCCAGCAGCGGGAGGAGAGTGAGCAGCCACCCAGCTCTATCCCAGGACTGACCTCGTTTCCCACTTCCCGACTTCCCCAGGTGGGCGTTCCAGAACATTCCTGCTTCTAGGTCTCTATCCCTGGGTGCTCCCTTCCTGGGCTCCTCCTCCAAGGTGCAGCCTAGGACCCTCCTCCAGGAAGCCCCCCTGGACTCCCCTCTGGACACGCTCTTGCCTTCCCGCCGGCGGTCAGAGGGGCCGGGGCAGCCAGACCCTAGGAGGCCAGACACTGAGTGTGGTTATGTGCCGAGTGGCCCCGTGGGGTCCAGCCTGCTGGCTGCCCAGGCGCGTGCCACCCTGCCCTCTGCCAGCCTGACCTGGTGACGTTCCTTGCGTCCCCTCGCTCTGTCCCTGCCGCTCCCCCGCGTGGGCCCCCTCCTGGCTCCAGCTCCCCCTTAGCCTCCTTCCCGCACCCTCCCTGGCCTCTAGCTGGGTTGGGGTCTCTCTGACCCCCACTGACCCATGCTTCTCTGTGATGGCCTGTGACAGTGGTTAAATGTTTCTGCCCCTGTCTGCGTCCCCCAGCTCAAGGCTGGTCACCTTCGCCTGTCCTTCACTGTGTCCCCAGGGCCTGGCCACAGTGGATGCTCAGCCTCCGAAGGCACCCCCCTCGATGCTTTGGGAGCACATTCCCGAGTGTGACGTGGCCTGTCACCTCCACGTGGCAGACAAGGAAAGGGAGGCTCACAGGGAGTCCCTCGCCCGCGCCTGGGGGGTGGCAGGGCTGCCATGACAGTAGGCAGCAGGACCCCAGGACCTGGCTCTGGCCCCGCTGAGGGAGGGAGGCTGCACAGGTCTCCTGAACCACGGGCGGCCCCCATCCTCTGGGGGCCGGGCGGGGGGCCGGGTTAGGGTCCTGGGTGGCCATTAGGAGACAGCCGTGATGTGGCCCTCCGGTGGGAGAAGGGTTCCTAGACCTTCCTTCCAGGGCAAGAAGAGGGCAAGGCCTGTCCTTGAGAGACGGGCACTTCCTCAGCACCCGTGGGTGACAGGGGGCACTCAAGGCAGCCCCACTTGTTTCCCCTCGAAGTCCCCTGGAGGAGAAGGTCCCATCTGCATCTTGGGGATGAGGACACTGAGGGCCCCCTGAGCTCCCAGGTGCTCCCCTGGCCGCCCAGGAGAGGCACGTGGCCAGGGTGGGGGCTCGGAGCCGGGCAGCTGGCCGCACTCTGACTTGCCCACACCTGGGCTAAGCTTCCTGGGGCCTCAGTGTCCCCGTCGGAAGGCGGGAGTGGGAGTCGGGCTTGGCGGACGGCGTCAAGAGCAGATGCTCTACTTCGTGGGGGACGTTGGGAGGGCGCCTGGCGAGCGCGTCCCCGTGGTGTGCTGAGCAGCGCCTCCACTGCTGCCCCCATCTTAGCAGCGCTGGGGGGACCCCTCCTCACCGTGTTGATGGGGAGCCGAGGCCCAGGTGGGCCAGGGGAGGTCGCTCCCATTCACTCGCCAAGCGTTGGTGGAGCAGAGCTGCCCAGGGCCTGTCCCAGACGCAGGGTGACACAGACCAAGCCCCAACCCTGGGCAGACACATCAGCACAAAGCAGCAGCATCTCAGCCTGAGCAGGGTGACAGGCCGGGGTCGGGGCCTGAGGGCAGGGTCCAGGCAGGCGCTGCCGGCTGCCGGCTGCCAGCATTCGGGCCACTACCTGGGGGAGCACATGGCCGTGAGGCAGGGTCAGGGGACCAGCAGGGAGGCCAAGGAGGCTGGCTTGTGCCTGCACACCTGCTCCTCACTGTGTGACACCTTCCCTAGCAAGCTCTAAAGAAAGAAAGTTCCAGAAAGTTCCGTGGACGTCAAATAAGTAGGCTTCGCTTCACTTTGGTGGAGCCTCCAGGGTAGAGATAGCTGAACCAGCCCTTTCCTGCCCTCCTAGGCCAGCCCTCCCCCTCCTGTTTCTAGAAAGGCCACCTCTAGAAATAGAAAAAGGGGAGACCAGGATGGTTAAACAGGGGCACTCAGGCCTCACCCTCCCCTCCTGTGCCCGTGGCTGGCATTGATAATGGATCCCAGATCCCAGTGTTCTGGATCAGTCTCCTCGGTGCTCTGTGCAGCTGATGGAATTGTCGTTGCTACACAGAAGGGACCGGTTCATCTCCCTGGACTGGCCTAAGGCCTGCTTGTTCACCTGACTTGTAACCAGGCCTGCTGGGTAAAGGCTGGCTCCTGGGCCCACACGCCCTGTTCTTTGCACAGAAGGCACATGGAAATGTCCCTGCATCCCCAGCGCCCAGGCGTGTCAGAGGACCCTTTCACAGCCGGGGAATCCTCCCGTAGGAGAAACTGGTGTTCCTGAGCCCAGCTGGCCGGGCCACCAGGAGTGTAGGCCAGGGCACGGGTGGAGCGCGCCGGGGGAGAGCAGAGCTGCAGGCAGGTGGTGGCCTGCTTCCCTCTCCCCTGCCTTGCTGGCCTCCCCTCCTGCCCCTTCCGACCCCGTGACCCTGTGACCTGCGGCTCCTCCTGAACTGAATCCCCACCCGTCTGCCTCCTCAAGAACAGGTCTGGTCTGCCCCGCTCCTTCTGTCCCGCCCTGGTCCCGGCCACTGGTCTGCAGTGGGGCTGCCGTTGCCCCTTCATGGGCTCCTGTGGCCCCTTCTCCACGCACACAGGGAGAGCTTTGGGTGGGTGGCTGGCTGGCTCTCTTGCTCGAAGCCCCTTTGGGACCTCCCACTGCACCTGGCACCGGCCTGGGCTCCCGCCAGGCCTCAGGGCTCACGTGCTCTCTGGCCTCGCCCTCTCCCGGCTCACCAGCATGGCCGCCCTTGCTGTCCCTCACCCTGGTCAAGTCCCCCAGCCTCAGGACCTCCTTCCTTGCTCTTCCGGCCGCTGTTCCTTTCCTCTGCATGGCTCATTCGTCACCTCTGCAGAGTTGGCCTGTCTTGTTCCCTGCTGACTTTAGGGCTGCTATTCAGGGCTGTGGTGTGATCTCGTCACCTGACCCTGTGTGCAGCCAGTGCAGACGCAGCCTAGATTTGAACTCAGGCCCTGGGGCTAGTCAGGCCCCAGGTCCCAGAAGAGCGATGCCAGGCCAGGCCAGGTGGGCATCCTCCCCTGGCTCCAGCCCCTGGGGACCCCCGTGGCCTCGGCCCTGCCGGCCCTGGGCACCAGCATGGGGACATGGCCCCTGGGTGCCCGGACCCCTGGCTTCCCGCCCTCTGGTCCCCACTCCCGAGAGCCCTGCTCTGCACCCTGAGAGATCAGGAGCCACAGTGGGCTGTGGAGTAAGAGGCAGCAGCAGGCCCCAGGCCCCGGAAGGTGACATGGACATCATTGTCACCTGGGAAGCCACAAGAATGCCCTCATGACAGCAGGGCACACCCAGTTCCATGGAGGACAACTGCAGGAGGCAAAGGGAGCCGGGAGCGAGGAAGGCGGGGGCTGGGCCGGCGTTGGTGGCCGCGTTGGTGGCTGGATCACGGATGCTTTTTTCCTTCTTCTGTTTTCCAAGTTATCTTGTTTTATTATTTTTACAAAAAACAAATATCCCATCATGTTGTAACAAAAACAGAGGGTGAAGCAGGAGGGATCCTGCAGCCGCCCGCAGAGCCAGCTGGACCGTCCCACGCACCCCGGGGGAGGGGGCAGCTCCCCCAACGTCCCCGCGCTCCCCCGTGGCAGCACTGTGCTGGGTTTAGTGCCTCGTGGCGAGTCCCAGGAGTGGTGTGTTACAGAGGCTGGGGCTCGGAGGGCAGAGACCCGGCCCAGTCACAGCTCTGTGTGTCCTTCCTCCTCATGGCCTGGGCTGAGGGCTCGGGGCTGCAGGCTTTGGCTCTAGGAAGCCCACAGACCTGAAGTCCTGGAGGGAGGGCCGGGAGGAGGGTCCTCCTTACCCGAGCGCTTGGGACCCCTCCTGGAGCTCCGTCCGAGGGGAGGCTTTTGAAAAGGTGACGGGGAAGGATCTGGGAGGCCACAGCCCTGGTTGTGATGGTTATTTATCTCTCTGGCCCCCAGAGAGTCCAGCCCCGTCCTTGCACAAGGTGGGGTGAGAAGAGGCCTCTGGGCACCTGCTGCAGGCGATCATGGGGTGGCCAGGGGCCGGTGCCCAGCATCCGGGGCACTGACCTGAACCAGGAGGTTGGGTATTAGGAAGGGCCTCTGGGGTGTGCAGGCTCCTGCTGCCCTGGCCCCTCTGGTGCTGTGGAGAGGTCGGGCCCCCCTTTGTGGGGGCAGTTGGGCTCCCCACTGTCCAGGCTCCCGCAGGCCCTCAAGGCAGGTACTGGCTTGGTCCCCACCTCACAGACCGGGTCACTGAGGCTCAGAGAGAAAGTTGCCTGCCCAGGGTCGCACAAGGTCAAGGGCGAGCCAGGACGGAGCGGTTTGCTTCAGAGGTCAGAGCTGTTCTTCAGTTAAAAAAATATAAAGAAACTCCTCTCTGACGCCTCAGAGTCCTTCAGGCTGATGCAGCCTGTGAAACGGGCAGCACAGGAATGAGCTGCTGTGACAGTGACAGTGACGATGAGGAAGAGGCCCCTCGGCACTCCCGGCCCTGGCGCGGTGGAACCCAGGGTCTTCCACCCTCGGGTGCCCGAGACTCGGGGGCTGAGCCTGGAGATCCCAGCTGACATCCTGACCCGTGCCATGTCCGTCATCCCTGCCCCTCTGCTGGGCTGACCTGCGCCAGTGATGTGAGGACTCCCGTCCCTCCCCCTGGGGTCCAGAGTCCAGCCCGAGGTGTGAGGAAGGCAGACCCCTGGGGCCTTGTCCCCACGGGGGACTCTGGCTGCAGAGGAGCCCACAGGCCGTGGCAGACCTGGCCTCTCTCTCCCATCCCCGCTCCATCTGGAGGCTGGCCCCCTGCAGCCACCCCACTGGCCAGCCGGGGACTGGACTCCACACCAACCCGGAACCTGCCGCAGGCCAGCTCCCCAGAGGGTCGGGGGTGAACCGAAATGGCGCCTGCCTCGGGGTGCAGGCGGAGCTCCGGCCTTCAGGGCACAGTTACACCACAGGCGGAGCGGAGGAAGGGGTGGGCCGGGCAGAAGTCCCGGGACCCTGAGCCCGGAGGACACCCAGTCTGTAAGGCGGCCATCACTGACCCCTTCCCCTGGGGCTTGTTGGGATCATGTGTCAAAATCCTGCCTGAACCGGAGCCTGGCAGGAGCTGCGACTCCTAGTGCGGACTGTGTGACCCGCGGGCACTTCTGCGGCAGATCCCTGCCAGCTGGGGGTCCCCCAGTCCAGTGGCTGTAAACCCAGTGACGCTGCCCCAGGGTGTGTTTGGCAAGGTCTGGGGACAGGGTGGCAGTCACTGGAGGACAGCGTCAGGCGCCTACGGTGGGAACCCTGCCCAGGGCTGACCAGTCACTTCCCCACAGGGCCGCCGGGTTGTGGGGAAGGGGTTTGTGCAGGGTCCCTCCCACAACACGGCAGGTGAGGGCCGGGCCCGGGCACCCGGCAGACGGCTGGCGGCTCCACCGGAGAGGGAGGAGGCTGGGACCTGCCGGGACCTGACCTGGGGCGCGTGGGGCTGGTTCAGTCACGTCCCAGCCATCCTGGGACAGGTTCCTGGGCTTGGTCCCCAGTCCCGGGGTGCCCACTGTGGGGAGGGGCTGTACCCCAGGTTAGACCTGCAGGAAGTCTGGCTTCAGAGCCTGGCCATCTGAGGCGAATCCCAGGCCCTGGGGCAACCAGGGTGGCCGGGAAGCTCAGTCTCCCCGGCTCTGCTGCAGCCGAGGCAGATACCTCCTCCACCTTCGGAGGACGAACAATGGGTTACATAATATTTGGGTAGCAGCTGCTTTCCCCTTGCATTTCCCCGGGGGCCGTACAGCCTGGCTTGCAAGTGGGGGGGGGTGCCATGAGGTGGGGAGGCTGGGAGGCAGGAGCCCTGAGTCTGAGCCCTGGTTCTGCTGCTAACTTGCTGTGTGACCTTGGGCCAGTCTCTCCCCCTCTCTGGGCCCCCAGAGCCGCATCAACACCCAGAAGTAGTCTTCTAACCATCCTCACAGGGCTCTTAGATTCTGGCTAGGGTTTCTTGAGGATCCGTTCCACTGGGCTCAGGACAGAGCAGCAGGACACCTAACTCTGGCCCTCTCTTCCCCTGTATTCATCTGTTCAGCTTACCAGGCAGACACTTGCTGGGCCCGTGTCACGCACCAGGCTATGAGTGGAGCATTGGGGTGCCCCCGTGTCAGGGACGGGGCATTGAACTGGAGGCCATCGCCTGGAGGCAGATGTGATGGAGTGTGGTCCAGCGGGCTGGTGCTGGACCAGGGGAGCAGGGGACCCTGCGGCCTCAGTGGGCCCACTTCCTGCAGGACGCATCTCCTGGCACCTGGGGAGTGGCGGGGGTCCAGGGAGTTATCATGAGGCTTTGTGCCCAGGGACCTCCTGGCAGGACCTGGGCAGTGTGGAGCCTGTCCCAGCAGGAGAGAGACGGGGCATCAGAGCCCCCGAGAGGTTCACGGATGAGGGGTGACCAGGAGGTGGGGGGCCGCCTCGTCCCCCGCCAAGCAGGGGGACAGCAAGGAGCTTGGTCAGCCGTCCGCTGGCCTGGCAGGAATCTCGCCCAGGGCAGGGCCTGCTGAAGAGGGCGCAGGTCAAGGCTGCGTGGGGGAGGGGCTCGGAGAGGCCGGCGGTCAGGGTGGCCAGGGCAAGCTGGAGCCGTGGGCTGGCCACCCTCTGTGGGCACTGCCTCTTGGGGATGGGCTTTGGGGACCCCTGCTCATGGGGTGGGCCCTGTGGAGCCTCTGTAGGTGTGACAGACAGGCTTTGGAGGCTCCCACCGGGATCGTGCCCACAACTGGCCCCTGCAGCTGCCCCCGGCCCTGCCCAGCCCGCTGAGCCGTGGCAGGGGGCCGCCTCTGGGCTCCTTCCATTGCATCTTGCTGTTTTGAATGACCTTTGGGGATCGAGTTAGAAGGGCAGGAAGAACAGAGGGATGCCAGACGGAGAGGCCGTCTCTGATGGGTCATTAGGTCCTGCACCAAGCACGTCCCTCCCCTGCCCAGGGACCCCTCCTGGCTTGGGGACCTGGGGTGGTGGCCTCTTGCTTGTAAACTGTCTGCCTCCTATCCCCGGAAGGAAGCTGGGAGAGAGCACCAAGGGAGGGAGCTGGGGGCCAGTCTGTCCCTCCTGTGACCGGAAGGGCTCAAAGCCACGCTTTGGTATCAGTGTCACGGACTCTGCCCTGCTGTGCTTCCTGGGGGGTTGGCTGTGAGCACCAGGCTCAGAGCAGCCCCGGGGCTGGCAGGGACGAGACGCGGGGCTTCCAGGTGGGCCTGGACATCACATTGAATTGAGGCTGCGTCAGAGGCTGACGGGCAGCGGGGGACAGGAGAAGCAGCGCCAGGCTGACAGCTGGACTTGGGCTGTGAGGCCGGGGCTGACTTATCTGAGCTCAGTGCCTTCATCTGTCCAGTGGGATCACTGGACCTACAGCCGTGAGCCGCGGGGTTTGCATGAGGAACAGTCTTCAGGGCTCAGCACGGAGCCTCGCACTGGGCTGCTGTCATGGGCGGTGACAGAGGCCCATGGTGACCGTGCCTAGACTTGCCATCCTGAGGGCCTGAGGGGGAGGGCAGGGAGAGGCCCAGAGGCTCAGCCCACGGGGAGCCTCATGGTGTGCGGCCACTGCTGGGACAGCCCCGTGCCTGCTCCAGTCCAGCTCCCAGAAGGAGGTGCCCCACGCCCTCCACCTGCCCTGGCCCCAGCAGGCATGCCTGGAACAAGGGTCCCGCCCCCCTGGACACCTGACCGCCATTCTCAGGCCTCAGAACCCCAGGCTCCCACCGCCAGGTGCCCGGCTGTCCTCCCAGGCCCTGGGTGTCCAGCGTCGATCCTGGCCCCTTAGAGGCTGGTCAGCAGGGAGGGGACCCTGGCTTTTCCTTAGGCCTCCTCCATCCCGGGCGCCCCACACAGCGTCACAGGAGGCTCACACTGCTCCCAGGATCCTCTGCTTCGCGGGTGGCGGGCAAGTGGAGCCTCACACAGGTCTCGGTGGGACCGCGGGTCAGCCATCTGGTTCCTCTGAGCACTGGCCCTTGTCAGAAGTCACCGTCCATCCCCCTCAGCTCCAGTCTAGGCCGTGGGGACTCACAGATGGCAGACCGGGTGGAGGTCAGAGCTGGTGCCGACCGCGTCCCTCTGACTTCCTGCGGTGGGAGGACTTGTCCTCAGACGGCACGTGTCCCACCTGGGGGTGCTGAACGACCCGGGAGCCAATTCATAAATCAGTTTAACACAAGACACATTTAAGTTCTTAGACTGCAGGTCACACTGGTGGCTTTTCTCCCTGCGGTGCTGGGGATCAGGCAGGGATGTTTTTATTTTTTATTTTATTTTTTTAAATAGTTTTTAGTGTTGGCAGACCTTTATTTTATTCATTTATTTATATGCGGTGCTGAGAATTGAACCCAGTGCTTCACACATGTGAGACAAGCACTCTACCACTAAGCCACAACCCCAGCCCCAAGCAGGGATGTTTTTAAAGGTGGGCCCTGGGGGTCCAAGTACCTCTTCACCTGATTCCAACAAGATGGGCGTGAGCCTCAGAGAGGTCAGACATCTGTCCCTGGTTGCACAGCAGAGACCTACACTGGGGCTTGGACTGCCACACCACATCCTAGTGGCCTGGTTGTCTGAGGGGGGGGTCCCATGCTGGGCACTGGGACAAGCCAGGGTCCCCTGGGGCTGCCCCAGGGCCTACTCACTCAACTTCCTGGGAGAAGAGGCTGGGGAGGGCTGTGCATGGGGAGCTGGCTGCCCACCCCATATGGTGGCCCTGTGGTATAGGAGGGGAAGGGGGACGAGGGGATGGCAGGAGGCCCTTTATGCAGAAGTGCCATTCCTGGGGGCTTATGGGCGACTCTCCTCATAGCCCTGTGTGGGGGGCCGTGGCCAGGGCTCTGCGTGCAGTTCTCTGTTGTTCTTGTGCTGACTCTTTTCTGCCTTGTGTGGATAAGGCTCAGAGAGGTGAGGTCGCCTGTCCAAGGCTACACAGCTTGTGGGAGGCAGAGGTGGGAGTGAGCTGAGGAGTCAGGTCTGTGCTCCTCTGACCCTGGGGCACCGTCTCAGGCACCGGCCTTCCTGTGTCCTGGGCAGGAGCTGGTGTGGGTGGGTGAAGCTGGTGTCCCTTTTGCCCTCTCCCGCCGCGCTGCTGTCCAGGTATAAGGGCTTCATCAAGGACTGCCCCAGCGGGCAGCTGGACGCGGCAGGCTTCCAGAAGATCTACAAGCAGTTCTTCCCGTTCGGAGACCCCACCAAGTTCGCCACGTTTGTGTTCAACGTCTTTGATGAGAACAAGGTGAGCTGGGTATCGCTGGCGGCCAGGTGCCCCCTCCCTGGGCAGCCGGCTCTGCTCCTCCCACACCAGACCCCCCCCACTGTCCCTGCAAAGGGTCCCTTTCCAAGAAGGGACACACGCTCACTCATGCATGGACTTGCAAACATAGGCGAATATGAATATGTGCACACGCATGTGCACACCCTCATGCCCACACGCATGCACGGATGTGTATGCACACGTGTGTACACACGTAGATGCACATGAATGCAGGGTCTGTGCTCACAGCAGGGTGTCTGGGGCATCTGGTCCCCCGGATGCTCCCTGGTGATGCTGCTGCCACGGCACCACCCTCCAAGGTCCGGGTGCTGACTGAGGCCACCCCTTCTCCCCTCAGGATGGGCGGATTGAGTTCTCCGAGTTTATCCAGGCGCTGTCGGTGACCTCCAGGGGGACACTGGACGAGAAGCTACGGTGTAAGTCCCATGCGTCCTGCCCCCAGGATAGAGGGAGGCAGCCCCTGGCCCTCGCCACATGGGGGCGCCAGACACCACGGTAGTGACCCAGATGGTGGCCGGGCCGGAGCTGCCAGGGCAGCGGGCCCTGGGCAGGTGGGCCTCATATGGCCACTGAGCTGGGCCAGGCCGTCTGCGCTGGGCTGAGGGAGCGGCACTGACACCTGCCCTTCTGGGCCAGAGGAGGGTTCCTGGAGGTGACCAGGCAGGAGGAATGGACGAGGGCCCGTGGGACGGGGCTGGCAAGAGCACAGGTGACATCCAGGAAAGCATGGGCCTGGGACAGCCGGCAGTGTGGGGCGGGGTCCAGGGACTCCCTTGGCCGTGGTTCTGCCTGCGGATTTCACTCATTCACTTATTCATCCATCACTCAACGAGTGCAGACCCAAGGCCACACGTCAGAATCCACCAGGCCGGACAGACAGGTCCCTGCTCTCAGGGCCGTCAGTCTAGAGTCCAGGAACCCCTCCTACTGAGGCCCGGAGAGGGGGACAGGCCGCACGCCCTTAGATGGGCCACCGTGCAGTGCAGCAAAGGGACTCAGGACTCGCGCACTGGGTCCCGCGGTCCCCATCAGCGCCGGGAGCACCCCTTTTTAGACATAGAAAAGAATTTCATTCACGCAAAAGCCCCCTTCCCTGCCTGCCTATTTGCTAACGCTGACCACTGGGGGGGCAGACACCCAGAGGAGGGGGGGATGGGACGGGGGGCACCATGAGACACCCCGGGCCAGGTACAGGACTGCGCTCCTCACACACCGCTCCAGCCCCAGCCGCAGCCCGCGCTGGCCGTCCACCTGTTTTAACTCATTTCACCCCGAGCTGCAGGGGTGCGTCCTGGTGTCGGCAGTGGGCCCATGAGTGCCGGCCGTCCCCCCGGGCTCCGTGTCGAGGAGGGGCGTGGAGCAGCGGCCTGGCCGGGGTCACAGTGGGCGGTTGGTTGCAGGGGCCTTCAAGCTCTACGACCTGGACAACGATGGCTACATCACCAGGAACGAGATGCTGGACATCGTGGACGCCATCTACCAGATGGTGGTGAGGGGCCGCTGGGGAGGGCGGCCGGAGGGCACTGAGGCTGGGCCTGGCCCCGGGGCAGCCCGCTGGCTGGGCTGCTGGGGCCATCTTTGCGGGGGTGGGGGAGGCGGCCAGATGGCAGAAGGCGGGATGAGGATGGGAGGCCGAGACAGGGGCAGACCTCAGCTGGACGCAGCCCAGAGCCCAGGCCCACCCCGCCGTGTCCTGTGGCAGGGGAACACGGTGGAGCTGCCCGAGGAGGAGAACACCCCTGAGAAGAGGGTGGACCGCATCTTTGCCATGATGGACAAGGTGAGGCTGGTCCTCCGCAGGGAGAGCGGGGCGGGCCTGTGGGCGGCAGTGGGGACACTGAGCCCCTGGGGGCTGGTCAGACAGGTGGTCGGCCTGGCGCCCTGCCCTCTGTGAGCAGCCACTATGTCCTGACTTTCAGGCAAGTGAGCTCAACGAGTCTGCTTCATAGCCAGGTCCTTGACCGCTACTTATTTTTTGCCCCGGGGCCCCTGGCATTCTGGAGAAATCCATGGACCCCTCAGAACAACAGCTTCAAGTGCATAAAGTCCACAGGACAGAAAGGGAGGGAGCTGGTAGTGTGGGAACACAGTGTCCCAGGAGGGCCTGTGACTGTGTTGAGGGAGCTCGCTATCAACACATCAAATGGTAAAGGGTGGCGGCAGCCCTGGGCTGGGGTGCAGCTCGGGGCTGGGTGCAGCTCGGGCTGGGGTGCCTGCCTAGCCGTGCAGGGCCCAGGGGTCCATCCTCAGCCCCTCAAAGGAAGAAATGTGGCATCTGACGACCCCCGTGGTCTCCGAGCTGTGACAGTGGCAGCCATGACGTGTGGGGGGGCAGGCTGCAGGCAGAGTCCCAGGCCCTGCTGGTTCTGGTGGGGGTGCTCCAGCTTTGTCACTCAGGGGCAGCCGCCTTTCCTCCAGAGGTCCGAGAAGGAGGACTGACCTTCCCACCTGCCCACGGCCTGCCCAGTCCCCCCGGCCCAGGGGAGGCGCCGTCCGTTCTGTCTGCCTGGGGACCCGAGCAGGCTGGTGTGTGCCATGCATGCTTTCTACCTCCGAGCTGCTCCTCAGCCCTCCACACTGGTTTTTATTAACTAAAATAACTTTGATTTAAATGGAAATTTGAAATCATGGTCGTGAGGAAGCCCAGTCGGGGCCTCCAGTAGAGGAACCCCAGGCACCGGACCCCGGGGCTCCCTGATGTCTCTTGCCAAGGCTCTCCTCCCCTGTCTCACCTCCCCTGTTTGGGGAAACTGTGCAGCCCCTGGAGGCAGCCTGCTGGGGTGTCTACCTGACGTCCCCAGCACCAGCTGTGGGACCCTGGGTAGGCGACCCTGGGTCAGTGTTCTCATGGTCAAAGGTTAGCATGGCACCGTCCCCTTAGGTAGGCCAGACACAGCGTGAGCAGGTGTGCAGCGGTGTCCTGGGCTCCTTGAGCCATGCTCCAGGGGAAGGGGCTCCAGCCCAAGGAGAATCCAGGTTCCTTTGTGTCTCACTGAGCTCCTGGGCCCTCTCGCCTCCTGTGAGCCAGTGTCAATGTGTGATTAAGCGCATTTCCAAAAGTAGCCCCAGAGCAACACGTGGGCCCTGCCCTCGCGACTGGCACATTTGTGTATAAATGACACAAAGCACAGGGCCGGAAGGGGCCTCCAGTTCACCAGGCACAGGGGCTGTCCCCACGTCTCCCGCCCCCTCCCCAGAGGAGGAAACAGGCCCCGGGGGTGGGTCACAGCCCCAGGTCACGAGCCAGTGAGGGTCGGGGTCTGTTGGAGGGTGACTCCCACCCTGGCCACCTGTGTCCCTCTCCACTTCCGAGGGTCTCCTTGGCTAGTTCCCCGGGCCGGTGGGCGGGTCCGGGGCCGGTGGGCAGGTCCGGGGCTGGGCGGGCTGTGCCCACCCTGGCCACCTGTGTCCCTCACAGAACGCGGACGGGAAGCTGACGCTGCAGGAGTTCCAGGAAGGGTCCAAGGCCGACCCGTCCATCGTGCAGGCGCTGTCCCTCTACGACGGGCTGGTATAGTGCTGCGGGGCCCGCGCTGGGGTGAGTGGGGCCTCGGGTCGGGCGGGCAGGGGGACAACCCGCCTGGCGTGGCCGGGGCTCAGTGTTCCGGCTCCCAGGTGCTTGGTGTCGGGCAGTGTGGGAAGTTCTGGCGGAGGGAGCTGGGAGGGCAGGGCCCCGAGAACCCCGGCCCCTCTGTTTTTGTTTTATTTTGTTTATTTTTGCACCCTGGATTGAACGGAGGGGTGCTGTACCCCCGAGCCCCAGCCCTTTTTATTTTTTATTTTGAGAAGGGTCTCCCCAAGTTTCCCAGGCTGGCCTTGAACTTGCGATCCTCCTGCCTCAGCCTCCCGAGTCATTTTTATATTGCCACACTTAGTGGTTTGCCTGAAAATATGTGTTCCTGCTCGCAGACACCTTGGAAGTCCAGGCCCGCCCAGGAGGTCTCACGCCCCCCCTGAGCGGGACAGATCAGCTCCTGGGCAGGCCTCAGCTCCTGGCTGTCCTGCCCAGTGGCTCAGATGCGTTCACCTTTAATTAATTAATTAATTAATTTTTATGTGGTGCTGAGGATCCAACCCAGTGCCTCACACGGGCCAGGCAAGCGCTCTGCCACTGAGCACCAGCCCCAGCCCTGCTTTGGGTCTTTTTTAGATAGACTTTAGTGGCAGATGCATGTGGGAAGTCTCCTTCAGCCCTCGTTTGTATTTTATTAGAGACAGGGTCTCGCTAAGTTGCTGAGGCTGGCTTTGAACTCCTGCCTCCGCCTCCTGAGCCGCTGCGATTACAGGCAGGCACCCCGCGCCCGGCCCTTCTTTATGATTTTTGCAAGGAGGTGTTTACTGGAAATAATCATCAATGCTAATGAATTTTATAATTTTTTTCCTACATCTCCTGTTAATGTGAAGAAATCACACAGATGAGCCTCTGGATGGGAGGCCACTTTGCCCTCTTAGAACAGACTCCGCCGAGCTGGGGCTGCCCTTTTGTGCATTAACAGATCTGATCTGTTGGTGTTTGGGTCAGGAGGCCTCCTCCATTCTGAAGCTTCTGTTATTATTGCTGTACACAAAAAATCCTTTTTTAATTAAAGAGACACTGGAAAATGTGCTTAAAGAAAACCTCAATTAAAAATTTATTCTAGGGGCTGGGGATGTGGCTCAAGCGGTAGCGCGCTCGCCTGGCATGTGTGCGGCCCGGGTTCGATCCTCAGCACCACATACAAACAAAGATGTTGTGTCTGCCAAAAAAATAAATAAATAAATATTAAAAAAAAAAAAAAAAAAAAAATTTATTCTAAAGAGCCCTCCTGTGTGACGGAGATGTGATCATGGGGAACATTTTAGTGTCCAGAGTCATTTAAACAGAATCAGCTACAAAACGGAATACTCCTAACTCACATAGGAAGATATAATTAAAATCAATTTGTACTGTGATTTCTTTTTTAGAAACGCTGAGCAAGGTGGCTCAGGCTGATAACCCAGCTACTTGGGAGGCTGAGGCAGGAGGATAGCAAGTTTGAGGCCAGCCTCACCAATTTTTTTTTTTTTAAATTAATAATATGCCTGACTTGATGACAGTTACATTTCTTTTTTTTTTTTTTAATTTTTTATTGTGGGTTGTCAGCCTCACCAATTTAGTGAGACCCTGTCTCAAAATAAAAAATTAAAAAAGGGTTTGGGATGCGGCTCAGTGGTGAGACACCCTGGGCTCAGGTCTTAGTGCCGTGAGAAAAACAAACTGTGCCGTGGGCCCTACAGCGAGCTCTGGCCCTGGTCTAGCTTTCCACAGCTGCTTCTGCAAATCGCCAGGTCATGCTGTTTTCATGACAAAGCCTTCAGAGTGACAAGGTCCCACATGACACCACCCACCTGTTTCCAGCTCTGCCCAGTGTCACCCCCTCCCGAGGCTCTGCTGGCCGCCTGCTCTACACTTACATGCAGTCCGCATTCTGTGGTGTCCGTGACTTCTCTCTGTGCCCGGCTCCTGGTCTGTCACTGTTCCTAGGCAAATCAGCTTCGTGGAAGTCACTGGCTTATTCAGGAACAGAAACACGCTTATTTTCTGCATCATTCAATACTGTTGAGATCATCTTATTTTATTTTTTG
The DNA here is from genome assembly GCF_021218885.2 of Marmota monax. NCBI lineage: Eukaryota > Metazoa > Chordata > Mammalia > Rodentia > Sciuridae > Marmota > Marmota monax. Next base: position 22,250,605 of record NW_026692912.1, read on the forward strand.
TGCTTCTGGGGACAGAACCCAGGGCCTCACACCTGCGGGACACATGCTGTACCCTGGGCTGCGTCTCCAGCCTGAGAACGTCGGCTTTTAAACATGTTTTTTATTTTAACTGACAATATGGCACGTGCCTGTGGGTACGCCGTGACCTTTCCGTCTGTGTCCCAGCCTGCCGTGATCAGGTCAGGGCAAAATCGGCCCATTGTCCCCTGGAGCCTCCGTCATTTCTTTGTGTTGGGGACAGTCACAGTCCCCCTGACCAGCTGCTTTTAGATATATAATGAGTTCACTGAGTTCTCCTGCTGTGCTCTGGAACCTTAGAAATGGTTCCTCCCACCCAGCTGCACCCACCCCAGCCATCTCCTCTTCATCCCCCTCCTGACACCTTCCCAGCCTCTATGCTCCCTCTCTGCTTCTGTGAGATCGACTTTTAAAATCCTCTGTGGGGCTGGGGATGTGACCCCAGGGCCTTGCACAGGCCAGGCAAGTGCTCACCACTGAACCACACCCCCAGCTTAGGAGATCAACCCTTCAGCTTCCACACAGGGGCAAGACCAGGTGGGGTTTGTTTCCTGTTCCTGACTTCCCTCCCTTACATAACATCCTGCCCTGCATCCACGATGCTGCAAATGACAGAGCCTCTTGGTTTGTGGCTGAACACGATTCCACTGTGTCCATGCACCTCACCTTGGTGGACTCCAGGTCCTGGCCACCATGCATAGTGTGCCCTAGTAAATTCAGGAGCACAGGGGTCTCTTCCGGATGCCAATTTTCTTTCCTTTGGATGCACACCCAGTGGTGGGATTGCAGGATCATGTGGCAATTCTGGTTCTGGTTTTTTTCTTTTTTTTAGTTGTAATATCTTTAATTAATTAATTATTTTTATGTGGTGCTGAGGATTGAATCCCAGGCCTCACATGTGCTAGGGAGGTGCTTTACCATTGAGCCGTAACCCCAGCCCTCTGATTTTTTTGTTGTTGTTGATTTGTTTTTGTTTTTTTAAGGAGAGCCCACCATTGTCGCAGCTGCTTAGTATTCCATTTGATGACTGGGCCAGACTTTGATTAGTTGTGTGGCACAGGACACTTGGGTTGTTGGAAATTCTGGGGAGGGGTTATTTTTTTATTGTTATTATGGGAATAGTCTTACAAACTGGTAGAGAGAATAATATGATTCTATGTTCCCATCACCCAAATTGGAATCACCAGTTCACAGTCGATCTTGTACGGTATCTCCCTGCTCTCGCCGTCCACCTGCCCAACACTGGATTATTTTGGAGCAAATTCAAGACTTCATATGTAAATATTCTAAGTGTTCTAAAGTGTATTTGTAAAAGTCAAAGATTCTTTAAAAAATCCATATTCTTTTTCTTTTTTGGTACCAGGGATTGAACCCAGGGATCCTTAACCCCTGAGTCACAGCCCCAGCCCTTGTATTTCTTATTTTTAAAACGGGGTCTCTGTAAGTTGCTTAGGGCCTCGTTAAGTTGCCGAGGCTGACTTTCAGACTCGTGATCCTCCTGCCTCAGCCTCACGAGCGGCTGGGATGACAGGTGCACCCTGGAGGCCCACGTGTGGCCCATGTCCTTTTACATCTTCTAATCTCCAGTTGCTATTCTAGCTTCCTGTTATCTCATGGATGTTTTCCTCTTACTTTGCTTACTGAAATCAGAGTCTGGAGCGTGTGCACATGGCAGTTGGTGGAGCGGACTCTTGAGTTGACCCCACTGGGTTCTCTGTTCCCTGTTCCTTCTTGCTGCTGTAGGTAGACGCCTGGTGTAGCCTTTCCCACCATCCGGAGCGTGCTGCCGCCCCTCATGGTGCTGTTGGTGGTGCCACTGCTCCTGCCCTTCCTCTGAGTGGGCAGGCTGGCTTGGGAGCCAGTGTGGCCCATTGCTGGTGCGAGCCGTGCGGGGCGGTGGTGTGCACGTCCCCAGGAGGCGGGCCAGGGATGCCACGGTGCCTTGTTCTATGCTCAGTGGTGCAGAGGGCAGGCTCCCTGCTGGCTTCCTCCTTCACTGCCAGCTGGATTAATCCTACCCAGGGCGACTTCCCCTCACTCCACCCGCTTGCCCGGGACTGGATTTTGATAGGAGAGATGGGGGTGCCTGCTTCTTTCTCTTTATTGATCACTTTTCAGAATGAGCTTCGTTCTCTGACATCCTCTGGGGGTGGCCAGTGAGGTCCTATGAGAACACACGGCCGTGAGCTTGTGGATTTGGTGCGTTGGATGAGCTTCGTGCTGTGGTTTATTCCACCAGCTGACACAGTGAACCCACTGTTGGGCACTCTGGGACGTGAGCCACCTCCCAGTCGAAGCCTCTTGAGCTGCTCTGAGCTGTGGCGGGAAGAGTAGGCAGGTCGCAAAGCTGCAGGCCACGGAGGCAGAGACATGCCCTTCAGAGGCCGAACCTCCAGGGCTTGCAGGCAGCCAGAGGCCAGTGAGTGGACACAGACTCTCCCCTGGACTCCTGCTCTGTCCCTTCCCCCTCCCATGAGCTTCGGTGTCCCCCCTTCCTTTATACCTGGCCACAGTGGCTTCCCTGCACGAGTCAGGAAGTGGGTTCCCCGTGGGCCAGCCGCCCACAGCTGTCCATCAGGTGGAGCAGGGACGTGGGGTTCGGCACGTCTGCAGATCCGGCCCCAGAGAAGGTGGTGGATGACACAGACCGTCACAGACTTACCATACGCCATGCGACATGTACCATGAGAATCACCACGGACTGAACTCAGGGTGCTCAACCACTGAGCCACATCCCCAGGCCTTTTTTGTATTTTATTAGAGACAGGGTCTCACTGAGTTGCTTAGGGCCTCGCTAAGTCTCTGAGGCTGGCTCTGGACTCTCGATCCTCCTGCCTCAGCCTCCCGAGCCCCGGGATGAAGGTGAGATCTGGGGGCGTTTAGCACATTCGCCACATTCTGCAGTTGCCTCCTCTAGCTGGGCCTGAGATTCCCATCACTGCATTCCCCATAGGCACCTTGTCCCCACCCCCCTCCCCTGCCCCCAAGTCCCCGGGACACACAGGCTGCTCTCTGTCCCTTTGGATTTACCTGTTCTGTATGTTTCATGTAAAAGGAGTCATGTGACACGTGGGTGTGGCCTGATTTCTTTTGCTCAGCGTGTTTTCAGGGTTTGTCCACATGGCAGCGGGGCCCGTGCTTCCGTCCTCCTCGTGGCCGCACGGGGTCCCTTGTGTGGCTCCGCCCCGTGTCACTCATCCCACATCTGTTGGTGGACACAGCGCTGGCTCTCTGGGAAGCCCTGGCTCTCCGGGTGTCTGCTGGGTCGGCTGCTGGCCCTCACACACTCTTCCCATGGTGGCCAGGCCTCTGCCTCCCCCAGCACTCCCCCTCGCTCCCTGCTCCTGGTGGGTGTGGGTTTTGACTTGCATCTTCCTAGTGACGGTGCTGCCGAGTGGCGGTCCCTGCCTTGGCCACCAGGCTGCTCTGCCCATGGGTGCCTCCTGATCGGCCACTGAGCTGAGCCCTAGGCTGCCCCTTCTCCCTTTTCTCTTTGCTCTGACAGACGTCGGTGGTGAGCTTCTCGAGCTTCTTACTTATTTACAGGGACCCACCTGAAGAGCCCAGTGGGTGTGTCAGAGGGCACCAGAGTGCCACCTGCCCTCCGCTGAGCCTCTGCCACCGGTAACCCGCCTCTCCTCCTGTGTCTTCCAGATGCCTGGGGACCAGTCTCCTCCTTCAGGGCCGCGAGGCCACCAGCCCGACTCCTCCCCGTGCCCCCCACCTTCCTCTGCGCCCGAGCAGCCACCCTTGAACTTGAGGCCCCGGCTCTCCTTGCCCCCTACCTGCGCCCACCTGCCGAAGCCACCGGCTCCAATCGCCAACAACCTCTGCTTGTCCAAAAAAACAAAAAATGACAAAACGGATCGGAAGCCTCTAGCCCTCTGCAAGACCAAGGACTCGCTGCGGGCGGCAGCCTCGGGCTCCCCCTGTCTCCTGCGCCTGAGCTGCTTTTTTTTATTTCAAAGGGACATTTTAAAAGGAAAAAAAAACCCACTACCTTCTGTTCTAGAAGATACTGACCGCTGGGGAGAAGGCCTGGGCTCAGGGAACTCGGCCTCCGCCTGGTCCCTCCGCGGCAGGTGGCCGGGGCTGGCGGCTGCCTGCTTCACGTCCTCGTCCTGTCCTTTAGCAGCAAGAGCCCGTGTGGCCGGGATGGCTCCTCGGATGACGACTATTTTCTGTGATGACAGTATTGTGCTTTTCGTGGGGAAAGTGAGATTTTTTCTTAATATTCATATATAACTGATATCCTTTATTTATTGGTCGTAACTGTTGCTGCTGCCTCGGGTCCCAAGTCCCAGGGACGCGGGGCCTCCGTTCACACATGCCGCCCTCACCCGCCTGCCCGCTCGCCGGGAGCCTGGTGGCCTGCAGCGGCCCAGAAGCCAAAAAACCGTTTTCTTTTTTTAGATCCTGTGCTTGGTGTTGGGAGCAGGGGACGGTGGAAATTCATCAGCAGCTCCTGAACGGTTGTTCCTTCAGCCCTGAGGTTCCTGCTGGTCCCCGAGCCCTGCGCCTCTCCACCCCTCCTCCGCCCTCTGGGTCCTTAGCGATTTTTTGAGGACAAACAGGGGACATTTTTTGGCTTTCCAACCCTATCTGTGTGTGTGTGTATGTGTGTTGGCAGCAGCAGGAAAATGGAGAGCCTCGTCCCAAGAGTGGGATCCCACCAGGAGAGGGGCCGGGCACAGAGGCCGAGAGCGGACCAGCAGGGTCTCCCCCATTCTGCTGTCCCACCTCCTTCTCCAGGAGACCACGTGGCATTCTTCCCTGACCTGCTCTTTTCTCAGATGCTGGGTACGGGGGCCCAGGCTACCCTCGAGACAGCCCCGCTCCCCGGCACGTGTCCTCACCAAGGGGGGGGCTCTGGAAAGAGCAGCCTCCAGGCTGGGGAGAGCCCGGCCCAGGTGTGGGGGGTGAGGTTCCTGCTTCTGCTCTGCCTCCTGGAGAGGGGCAGGGCTGGCCCTGGTTCTGCTCTGAATTGCCCTTGGTTTCCACCTGGCTCCCAGGAGGCTGGAGTCTCCCCGCGATGAACCTCAGAAGGCAGCCTCCAGCCAGAGGACGATGCCCACTCCTGCTAGGCCCACGTGTCTTTTCCTGCTGGCTCCATGCTCATCCACCTTCAGAGATCCCCCTCTTGCATGGGAAGACCCTTGGGCTGCACTCTGGCCCACCCTCAGACCCCCACAGGACAGGGCAGTGGTCAGCCTTCAGAGGCCACTTTGAAGGCTGGCCTCCTGGAGGCCTGTGGGTCAACTTCCTGTTTGGCCACTGGGCCTAACCACCAATCTCGGCAGTGCCTGGCTCTGGCTGGGGACCCTTGGACAGGGGTGGGTTTGGGGACTTGGGAGGAGAGGGTGGGCCTGAGGCCTTTCCTGGGTAGTTTCTTCTCCTGCCTCTGCCGGAGACTCGACTGGCCTTTGATGGGGGACTGATGGAATTGTGTGTCCTCTCCTGGAGACACAGGGGCCAAGTGACTTGTGGCCGAGGATTGTCCGGGGCCAGCCCAGGGCCCCTCCCATAGGCGTCCACTGAGCCTCTGGGTACCTGGTCTTGCTCCCATTATCTTGATCTTCTGGTTGGGAGCCACGGGTGTGGCTTTTGGTCCTGGTGGGCAGTTCTTAGGGTCACAGCCCCGTGTTCCCGTGGGCCCAGGCCTTGGCCACACCTTTGTCTCATGCCCTGAGAGCCCTCAGCTGACAGAAGAGCCACCCTCCTTCCTGGCAGGGTATGGGACGCTGGCCATTTTTGCTCTAGGTTGCCAACAGGAACTGACTTTTGTCCCTTCCGGTCACCAGGTCTCTAGCTGTGGAGGTACCCTCTGAATCCTAGGCCCAGTCCCCAGGGCCTCTCCCAGTGACAGTTCCCACCTGAGGCCCCTCCCCACCCGCTGCTGCTCTCTTTGGGTACAGCCCAGAGGCCACGCCCTGGTCCCTCCGTGAGCCTCCCTGCAGGGGCCAGAGGCAAGCACCAGCCTTTTTCTCCATGTCTGCTCCCCACTTTGTGTTGACGGGGACTTAGAGAAAGTCACGATTTCCCAATATTTAACCAGGTGACGTTTAAAATAACATCAAGGCAAACGTGTGTGTCATCTGTGTGTTGACATTTCTTCCCTGAAAGGCTCTGCAGTTGGACAGCTGATTTCTTAGACAGGAGCACCTGGGCTTCAGGGGCACTGTCTCTTTTCTGGGGGAGAGGGTGCAGGATGCTTAGGGACCCCTGGTGTCTCTATTAGAGAAAGTCCTCCCAACCCCCTGCTGCAAAGTCCAAAGCCACCACCTTCCTCCAGTGTCAGCATTTACGGGCTCCAGGACGAGTGGGAGCGCCCCCTCGTGGTGGTGGGCAGCAAAGGCGTCTGGGGGCTCCGACCTGCCCAACAGGTGGGGAGCCAAGGCTGGAGGCAGGGAGGCTAGGAGGGGGCTGTGACTGCAGAGGCCCTGGGTCCCCAGGCCCATGTTTTTGGCAGCATGCCCCCCAGATGCCCCTCTGCTAGGTCATCTCTGGGGCTAGCAAGTTAAGACACTGATGGGAAGCTTTGCCCTCCTTTATTTATTTATTTTTTTTAATATCTGCAGAATAAACCCAATGGTTGATTTCTGAATGAATAAAAGGCTTTTGTTGAATAAACAGCTGGTCCCATCTTCTGCCTTGGCATCTTGGCCTTAGGCCCAGGCTCTGTCTGCCCCCAGCCCTGGGACAGACCAGGGCCCCCCTCCCAGCCAGAAGTCCCCATTTTCCCTTGGTCTTCGAAGTGGCCCTGGGAAGGGTCATCTTACTCCCAGCCTCGGTCACCAGCTTCCTCCGGGACTCTGGGCCAGTCACCTCCGCTCTCTGGGTCTCAGTTCCTCCGCCGCTCATGTGGGAGCTCAGCTGCCTCACAGGGACACTGCGAGGAGTGACCATGGGCGAGCCCCCTGCAGGAGCCCAGGCCAGTGTCCCAGGGCTGTGGGTTGTGCCCCCACCTGAAGCCTGCGCCTCTGAAAGTGATGTGGGTGACTTGCAAAGACCAGAACAAGACGGGCGACGCTTCCTGGCCGTGGCTGTCTGTGCCCCCGCTTGCCTGCCCAGCTCTGCGGGGTCTCGTGGGGGTGCTGTCTGTCTGTCTCTGGGAGAGGGAAGGGAGGCCCCTGTCTGGTGTGCGGCCTGGGTGAGGCCAGGCAGCCTCCCGTGCTCCCCGCTGTGTGTCGTCTGTGTCCTGCCAATTAAACACGCTTCCTGACCTGTCCTGGCCTCCTGTGGGCGCCTGGTGCTTTGTCTGTCTGTTTTCCGTTCCGCTTCCCCTTCCGTCCTCCTCCGGGGACACCCTTGCTCTTGCTTTGGGGACACCTTCCTTTCCTCAAGAGAAACCCCGTGCAAAGCGAGGGCCTTGGGCAGGTGATTAAACGGGCAGCTTCCGAGCTGCTGGAGGCCAGCGGGCAGTGGACCGAGCCGGCCACCTACCACAGGCAGCGTCTCCTTCCTGCCCTTGAGAGGACCCTGCTGTTAAGTGTTTGCACACCGTTGGCCTAGAGCAGGGGTCCTCAGGGTCATCGTGTCCGAACCCCCCAGGCTGGTGCAAGGCCGGGGTGCTGGCCCTCCCTCCCCCGGAGTCTCTGCAGAGCCCTGTCTGGGCGGGGACCTGGGGGCTGCACTCCTAATACATTCCCAGGCTGGGCTGGCACTTGGTGTGGGGACTTGGCCAACGATGGCACTGTAGGACATCCCGCTGGCCCTCAGAGGAGTCGGCCTCCACTGGACTCAGCTACTCCTTCAGTCACTTGGGTGAGACTTGGGAACCTGAGCTAGGCCAGGTGCTGAGAGCCTGGGGGTGGACTGCTGACCGCACAGGGCCGCAGTGGTAGATGGAAGCCCCGCGGGACCCTAAGACATGCGGTCCTCAGCTGGACCCTGGGATCTTGGAGGGGGCCTCCTTTTGGCCTCTGGTCAGATAACCTAGTGTTTACTCAGGGCATGGGCCTGCCAGGTTGGGAGAGAGGGCTCTGCGGATGCAACAGGCCTGACTTTGAAATAGGACCTTGGGGAAGAATAAAAGGCAACATGGAGTTGAGAGAGTCCTGTCGGGTAGAAGGCTACTGCTCTTGGCCAGAGGCTCTTAGAGACCCGGAGACCAGAGCAAGAGGAGAGGCCTGCATTGAGATGAGCCACTGCCTGGGACCAGGCCACCTTCCAGCAGAGCCACAGAGGTGGGGGGACACACGGAGGTGGGGTCTCCTGCGGCCTGGGCCCCAGCACTGTGCCTCGCTGTGCTGAAGAGCCAGACTTCTCCAAGTAGACCCCATGCCAGCCGGGTTCCTCTCCTTGGCATCCGTTGGGCGTGTGTTCTCAGGGACAGGCTTTCTGTCCCCCACGCCCTGCCACTTGGTTGGATGTTGCAAGGAAAGTCGGTTTAGATCACATTTTGCCAAATGTCCAAGTGTTCACCCACACACCTGTGCCTGCCCGCCAAGGAGGGGCCTTGTCCCACACAGTGTTCAGCGTTCAGGGACTGTCCCCAGGGGGAAGCTGGAGGTCATCTGCAAGTCCACACAACACCACTGGTATTTTCTCTGGAAACACCAGGATGTGGCTCAAAGGGCCATTCTGAGGGTAGCTGGGTGAAGTTTCCAGTGTATGGTGAACTCACAGTGGGGGCTGCCCATTACTGGAGGTAGCTCGGGACCTACCTGTGCAGGCAGCCTTGGAAGGATCCAGGGTGACCACAGTTCAGATCTCCTGGATCTGAGGGCTCGTGGCAGGTCATGGCCCCTCGCTGTGCTCTGGGTCAGGCTTTAGCTAACTTGCTCCTGGCCCAGCCCACCCTGGGCAGCTTGCTGTGGGTCGAGGTCCAGCAGGGGCACAAACCCAGGCTCCTCGCCCTGCTGGCCCCTGCCTTCCAAGGATGGCTCAGGTGGCTGCCATGCCCTGGATGCAGTAGCATCAGGGAGTCCTCCAGGATGGTCCCCTGTCTCTTTACCAGGGGTTGTCCATCTTGCCCCCAGGTGCAAACTCACATCTGCCTGTTAGAAAGTATCTCCCTGGATCCATCCAGTCCCCTCCACTTCCTGCCCAGGAAATGCCCTCCAGCTTCCTGGTCTGGAGCACCTGGTCAGGAAAGCAGCATGGGGAGGGCTTTGAAGGCTGTCTGACTGTGAGCAAAGTGAGCCCATGTAGGTATGGCAGAGCCCCTACTTTTTCCCTGCCTCTCTTTTTAGGAGGACACAAATCTTGTGGAACAGAGGACTACATTTCCCAGCCTCCCTTTGGGGCTGGGCGTGGCCATGTGACACAGTTCTGACCAATGGGGTGAGAGCAATGAGTGTAGCCCCCCCTCCCTCATCCCCTTCCTACTGACTGACCTGGGGACTCCAAAACAAATCTTCCTAGACTGGGTCCCCAACTCCACAGAGCCACCACACCAGCCCTGGACCATTTACACTGGGACTATGACAAGGAAGAGAAGCTGGCGTCTATCTTGATCATGCGCCCCAGGTCTCTTTGTCAACAGCCCAATTTATATTCTGCCTGATAGACCGCGTGATCCTCTGGGTCACTTTCAGTGACCTTATGCCACCTGCAAATGTTTGCCCCTGAGGTCTCAGTGTTTGCTAAAGTGAGTTAATAAAAACTGTGGTGCAATGTGCTCTGGCACTGCTCCCCACTCCCCCTTCCTCTGCCCTCCAAGCCTCCAGGGACAGAGGGTCCAGCCAGAGGATTCCTGGGGGCGACATTCCAGTTGGCGACATGCCACCTGGAGACCCACGGTAAGACCAGCGGTCTTTTGCTGAAGGACTTGGGATCCAGAGGCTGTGGGTTGGCTGGGAGCCCAGGAGGCCTGGGCCAGCTGGGTGAAGCCGCAGGGAGGGCGCTGGGCAGGCTGTCTTCACATTGGGCTCAGGAAGGACTTTGCCAGGGCCCTCGAGACCTGGGGACCAGACCTCATGTTCTGTTTAATTTCTTGCCTCAGAAACTGTGCTGTTTACCCAGAGACCCCAAATTAGCCACCCATGCAAGCAGATCTTAGAGGTTAAGACAACATGGAGGGGGTAAAACAGCTTTTTTTTTTTTCCCTTAGAGAATCAGGAAGAAAGTGGGGTACAGTTACTTTGGTACCATGGTCGGATGTCAGGAGCAGGTCCTAGCTTAACCCTGGGCGGCTGGTTGCCCAGAGGCCAGGGGAAGTCTTTGATATTGTCAAGGACCCACCTTAATCTCCAGGATTCTGAAGCCCTGGATGATGTGTTGGGCGTCAGGGGGCCTGTTGGCCTAGGCAGAGTGGGTGTGTGCATCATGGAGGGCCAGAGCTGGGACCTGGGTGAAGGCACCGTGGGCCAGCCTGGGAGGAGGGAGAGACGGAGGGAGGCCCTGTGCACTGGAAGGGAATCATCGTCAGGGAAAATCTCAGGCCTACCCTCGGATTCCAATCCACCTCAAAGCCCCTGCACTCATCAATTAACACAAGACAGAGTCATCGAGAGATTTCCAGGCACAAGCCAAAGCTAACTAGAGTCCTGCTCTGGCTTCCCCAGGCGTGAATGAGAGCCTGGGAGGCAGGCGTGGGGCAGGTGCGATGCCAGGCCCTGGTCACAGCCTTTTGTGCAGGGCAGCCTGGTTCACACAGAGAAAGGTCATGAGCACCAGCCACACAAGGGCGATGCCAACTGGAGACCCACCGTAAGACCAGGGGCTGTTCATGCCACCTCAGCATGAGGGCTTCCAGAGGGCTTCCTGCAGGAGGAGAAGCATTATCTGCTCTTGAGGGATTTCAGGATCCAGATGGGCAAAGAGGAGAAGGAAGGGCATCTCAGGCAGCCAACGGCAGGGGCAGAGGGGCAGAGGCAGGAAAAATGCAGGTGGGGGAAGAGAGATGGAGATGGAGCCAAGGGCAGACACCCATGGCACTGAGACGTCAGGTTTCCCTAGAGGGTGAATCCACACAGAAAGACACGAGGTAGCATCTGGGGATGGCCCTGGCCCTGGCACGCTGAGTACATGCCCTAAGTGCTTCTGTTCTGGGCTTCCTGGAAAGCCCAGCAGTGTGGCTCTTCTCTGTGACTCTGCCCATTTTAACAGCAAAGAACAATGGCAATGTGCCTGACAATGACAATAGCTGACACCAGACACTCGCTGCAGGTAAGATTCCCTTGCATTATCACAATTAAGGCTTTCAGCAGCGCCCCCTTGAGACAAGTGTCAGTATTACGCCTCACACTTTGCAGATGAGGCTGCCTAGGCAGAGAGGGAGGGAGGGGCTTGTAGAGTCTCTCTGCAGTCTGCTCAGAGGCAGGGGTTCCAAGGAGGCTGCTTCTGCTAAGTCCAAGTCTGGGCAGCAGCAGGCTGTATTGGTCTCTCCCGATGTCTGTGTGGGGGGAGGCTAGGTCTTTGGGGGAGGTCCCTCCAGGGGGGGCCCTGTGTCTGGAGGGAGCACAGAGATAGAGGTGGGGTGAGGTGGGGTGCTAGGGCAGGGGCAGGAAAAATGCAGGTGGGGGAAGAGAGGAATGCAGATGGACACTGGGACTGGACACTGGGGGCACTGAATCCCAAAGATGCCTGAGACTTGGAGTCCCATTCCCAGCTGGGCAGCCACTCAGGTGTGGACAGTGGGTAAGGAGCCTGGGCAGGAATGGGGTGGCAACCCTGCACAGGTAAGGTCCCAGGGCCCCTCCTGGGCTCACCTAGAGCAGCAAATGGGATTGGTCCGAGGACTCGCCTTCCACTGGGAGCCACAGCCCTTGTTCAGAGTGCAGAGGCAGCTGTTGGGGTTGCTCCCGGCACTTACAGCTGGCTCTCAGCCCCTCCTCACCCATAGCCCTGGCACCACTGCACCTGAGTGCTGTCCTCTTATGCCCAGTGAGGGAGCTGCTGTGACTACCCTAATTTTCAGATGAGAAAACAGTCCCAGAGAGGTTCAGTGACTTGTCTGGGGTCACACAGCTAACAAATGTCAGAGGCAGGATTTGAGGCCAAGTCTGCTGGACACAAAGCCATGATGTCCTCTGTGACTCATCACCTTTGGCCTGATGTCCTCCTTCTTGGGTCGCCCTAAAACTGGCACTTCCCAGACTCTGGAATTTTCCACAAGGCCATGGACTGCACCCTCGTGGGAGGAAATGCAGGATTGATACAGAGGCCCTCAGCTGGGCCCACGGCTCCCTCAAACCTGTCACCCCTTGTGGCACCAGGGCATCGGTGTCCTTTGCTGACTTCCAGTCTCTCCCACCCCTGGCTTGTTCAAGAAGCACAGGAAGGAGAAGAACCAGCCCCTCTCTTGTGAGACTCACGATACCCATGAGGACTCGGCCCATCCTCACCCTCCTGGCCAGCCCAGAGACAGGGCAGGGCAGGCAGGGCGGGGTTTCTCCCGCGAGGAGGAATCTGCTGGACTTCCAGGAGCCTGGGAGGCTGCAGTGGCAAGGCAGGCTGAGGCCTGGGAAAGCCCTGGGCGCTCCTGACCAGCTTCTAGGCATCTCTGAGCTGCCTCGGCTGGACCATTTGACTGCCAACTAAATTTGGGGGACTCTACGGGGCCATTTGTCCTTTCTCCCAAAGGTTCTCATCTTCCAGCTTAACTGGTGGTTAAGGTTCCTTCTCTGGCTCCAGTCCTGGCTCCGTCCCGGTCAGCTGTGGGCTCTGGGGCAGTACTGCATATGAACCAGTCTGAGCCTGTCTCATCGGTGCAGTGGGGGTAATAGAGGGACATTTCTCATGGGGCTGTTGGTGAGCCTCAGTGAAATAATGTCTGAGGCCTTTCAAACGCAAAGTAGTGCAAAGCATCCTTGCCCAATACTCTCCATCCCAGAGTCGCTGTCCCTTCATTTGGTCCTACTCTGGTCCATCACATGGCTCTTGGCTCTTTCCTGCCATTTGGCCGCTGGTGAGAAGGGCCACAGTCTGTGCTGAATGTCCTGGTCCAAGTCCACAACCGTAGAGGAGAAAATCCCCTGGACCGGGAGCTCATCCTGAGCCAGCAGGGAGCAGAGGGAGGATCCCTGTGTCGCAGCTGCCCCTGCACCTGCCGGGGGCCTTCTCTGGAGCACCCTCAATACTTGAAGTCCTCAGGGTGCAAAAACGATACTTTGTGCAAATACCAGGGTGAAAGCTCTTGCCTCAGGCGGGCGCAGTCCAGGGAGTTAGGGGGCTTGGTCCTCACAAGGAAGCTACTGGGTGCCTCTTGCGGGGGGGTGTTTAGAACTGATCTTGCCTCTCCCTCCCTCCAGCCTCCTTTCCTGCAGCCAAGAGGACACAGACAGCAAGCAGAGAAGCGACCCCCAGGGCCCTGCTGTGTGCTGTCTTGTTACCAAGGAGCCTGGAAATTCCCCGACCAGAACGGCACAGCGTGGGCGGAGCTTTGTTCAGGGCCAGCAGAAATGGAAAAGTTAGGAGAGGAGTTAGGAGACGTAGGGTGGAAAGATGATGTTCCGCGTGCAGGGAAATGGAATGACTTGTAACTCATTTCTTTACAAGTAAGAGCCGCTTACTTGGGAGGACACTCAGCTCCTTCCACAGCCCCTGTCCCTGATGTCCATCAGGCCAGCATGACACCAGCACCTCGTGCTGGTCTCAGCATTAACAAGACTAGGCTCCATCCCAGATGATCCTCAAGCAGGTGACTCTGAGCAGTGGAGTCTGGCCTTTAATCTTGTGTGTGCATGTTGACAATTGAAAGAAAGAGAAGGTATTTTACACAGTACTGCAACGAGTGTCATCAGATAGCAAAGACCAAACCACCATGTCATTTCCGATGGCATGGGCTCTAACCATTTAGTTCAGGAGGAAAGATGGAGTATTCCCAGGAAGCTTGAGTGCACGTCCCGGCACTACAATCAGGTGCTGTGCAAATTCTGGTAAACTAAGCTGGCCCTGCGCAACAAGCTTCCTCCTATTGCGAATCTCTCATTCTCTCTCTCTCTCTCTCTCTCTCTCTCACAGGTAAAAGTCACATAACATAAAGATAGCCATTGACCTAAAGCACACAAACAGGGACATTTAGTACATCTACGTGATGCCGAGCCACTGTCCTAAAGAGACACCTGTTTGCATTGGAGCACTCAGCTCCCACCCTCTGTTCTCTGGCAACACTAGGAAACTTGCTGAGTCTGGATTGACCTGCTCTGGTCATTTCCAAGCACGGAATCTGCAGCAGGTGGCCATTTGTGCCTGATGTGTTGGCGATTCCTCCATGTTGCACTGGCCAGGGCTTCCTCCTCCTTATATGTTTAAAATGGGGGTGACCCATGTAGATCTGTGGGAGGGAAGGACACTCCTCTCCATGGGAGTGTGGCTAAGGACAGATGCTTCGAGTGGGTCCTGTCTGACCCTAGCAGCCTGGGGTGGGGTGGGGGCAGAGGGGAGGGAGGCCACCCTCCCTGCCTGTGTGCTGAGGAAGAACCCCCAGAAGACTCGCCTCTGCAGGGACAGCGCACTCTGCGAGGCAGGGCACACGATAGGACCTGCCTCCTGGGGTCAGCCTGGAGCTAACCAGGAGGATGCATGGGAAGCCCTTGGCCCATGGAAACACTCAACGAAAGACACCACACCCTTTCTGCCCTTCCTGCTTGAGGTCGGCTTCAGGAAGCCCACTTAGTCCAGGGGGTCTCTTGGCAGACTCTTAGGGACCGTTGCCTGCAGGGCCCAGGGATACTCTTGGACTACAGGTTGACATTTCCTGTCCTGGGATTACGCTGGGTGGTCACTGCCCAGGTTTGCTCCCAGTCCTGTCTTAATTTCAGATCCCCCCAGAAGCAGGACTTGGGTCAAAGAGTCAAGGACAAGGGCTGATTTTGGAGGTTATCTTGGGGGACTGACAGCAACAACCTAGGAGACGGGTAGTGTCAATCGGCTTTCTGTTGCTGTGACAGAATTCCCAAGATGACCAAGAGCCATTGAATATTAACATAACGCACATGCTGCTATTTAAAGGAGAAAGATAAATACAGATTTGGAAGGGAGAGAAGAACTGAGTGAGGCAGAGGGGAGGAGGTAGGGCACAGCCTGTGACAGCAGAGGCCTTGGGGAGCCTCGTTGAAAAGAGACTTCTGGGAAGCCGAGTGGCGTGGCGTGAGGTGCAATTCCTCCTTTGCTAATATTTCCAGAGTCTTCAGTAAAGACCGACCCGTCTCTCTGATCCTGTAGGTCAGACTTTGTTTCTTTTGGTGAGTATCCTCACTGAGCAAGGCCCACAGGTCAGGCAGGGGCCAGGCTGTCATGTCCAAATGCATTCATGTGAGGGATGGCCCACAGGAGCCTGGGTGTGGTGGAGGACTTTTCTCATTCCGGGCCAGGAAGGTGCTCCTCACGCCAGGAGGGGCTTGGCCAGAATATTACAAGTTGAAATTCAAGAAACTCCAATGATTAAATGTACTATATTTAAAGTGGACCACTTCCTCTAAGTGCAGGTCACCAACTCCCTCAGCAAGCAGAGTTTTCTGGCTACATAAAAAAATAATATTTTTTTTCCCCTTGATCAAGTTCAGAGAGCTGAGAGGAGCCACTTGGGGTGGAGCCTTACTCACAGCTCTTTGGAAAGAAAGGGGAAAATAACCCATCCCAAATCCTCAACTGCCCCTCTCCTTTGGCTGAGCTGTAAAAGGGAAGGAGCTCTTAGTAGGAGTGACCGTAGCTTTCTCACTCTGCAATTGTTGAGGGCTTGCTGGATGCCAGACCATTTCACTGACTGATGCCATCTGCCTCCTGGCTGAGGTGCTTCGGTGCTCAGCTCAGGGATTTTGTTCTGTTTCACCGTCAATCAGCTGCCATCTGAAGAGAAGGCAGGATCACGTGTCCATCCCTGAATAAAGCACATTTCCCCACTTCATGATATAGGACTTGTGTTACAAACTGCATGTTGCGAGGAGGCAAAATTGCGACATATGCAGCTAAAGGGAGAAATAAGGAATGTTCACGCGCTTTTGTCCCTTTCAATGCTTTATTCACTCAAATCACTCAATACAGTTTCACTCCATAGGTTCTTAATCAAGAAAATGACGATCCTTAATGCTGGGCACTGCAATAGACATAATCAATTCACAGCAAACAAGTCTAGATTAATTAATTCACAGCATACAATTCTAGATTAATTCTAAGCACTGCAAACACACTTAATCATGATAGGCTAATGACAGACATTCCCTCTGTATGCTAAGTTCAAAAGTCTCAAGCCATAGGCTTTATGTCCAGCAGATGCACACTCACTTAAACCATGGTGCCCAGGTTCGGAACCAAGGCAGGCTTTTCCTGGCGTGGAGTGGATGACTGAGTGAGGAGAGGGTCGTAGGGAGAAGTTGTGGCCCTCACTAAAGTTCAGACGGGGGGGGGGGGGATGTGGCTCAAGCGGTAGTGCACTCGCCTGGCATGCGTGCGGCCCAGGTTCGATCCTCAGCACCACATACAAACAAAGATGTTGTGTCCACCGAAAACTAGAAAATAAATATTAAAAATAAAAAAAAAATAAAGTTCAGACAGGCGGTAGAGTGTGAGAGAGTGAGGATCACGCAGAGGCTCAGGAAAGGATGACCGTGATGGGATGTCAGGTCCTCATCAGGCTCTCCAGCTCGAGTGCATCTTTGTTTTGGCTGGCGGAATCCCTCTTCATCAGCTCTATTACTTATACAATTTGGGGGCTTTTTGACCCTTCTTACCATCCTTATCAGCTACCACGGGATTTCTCCATGACATCATTTACCCTGGGGGCCAAACATCTGGTCTGGTGGTCTCCACCCTGATCTTCTCCCTTTCCCTCTTATCAGGCGAGGACAGCCTGCCAGGGGCTTCACTCTGTTTATCAGGGCGAGGGGAAGTAACTTGTTTGAGGCCACACTGGAGGGCTCTGTGGGTGTGCCTGGGGAGACTGCAGGTTTCAAACTGGAGTCTTTAAAATGGAGTTGCTTAGGCTCAGGCCTAAGGCCATCCTCACACTGCAGAAATCCAACCAGGACAAGCCACACAAGGAAAGGCGACTCAACAATTCACAGGGTCACCGCACAAAGTATGAGGGCACAGCGACTCCAAGGATATCACATTCTCTCTTCCTCTTTCTGCTTCTCATCTCTTCAGGTTTCCCTCTCCCAGAATGCACATCAGCTCCTTCCTGGGGTGGGGACCATGGCCGCTAACAGGGACCCTTCATAGCCTTTGAGTCCTATGCTCCCAGCGGTAAGAGAGACTCTGCCCCTGAGAAATATCCCAGGGAAAGATGTTGATTGGCTGCGTGTGTATCTCGTGACCAGCTCTAGACCAATCGCGCTGCAGCTAGTGAGATGGCGCGACCTGATGGTTCTCCTGGGTCACGTGCAGAGCGGGTTCCAGAATACCTGTGGGAATCCATCCTTTGAAGTTTTGCTGATTTAAGCAGCACTAGCGGGCGCCTGCCCGGGAGCTGCAGAATCATACTCAGGTGGTGCTACCCAGACCGAAGCAAGCCCAGAGGCCATCGCAGCCCTCCTCTGATGGCTAGAGGCGTTGGCTCATTCTGTTGTCCCTGCCCTGCCAGGAACTGGACTTTCTGTCTAGCTTTTCTGTGTCTCTGGCCCCAGAACCAGAGGCGAGAATGAATGTAATTGATGGGTGCACTCGAGTGTCAGTTGCAAAAGAGGATGGGGAGGCGGGCAACGGCATCGGAGCTCCAGAGGCAGGTTCTGCTTTCCACTGAGCCTCACAAGGAGCGGTCCCACTGATTTTCAGTTGAGCCACACTCACAGCCAATGTACCCCACAAGGTCTATGATGTCCCTTGTGCAACAGCAAGGAACCGCTTGTTCTTGAGGATTTCATCCCTGCGGCGGAGGCTGGTTTCTACTAAATGTCAGTTGAGAGGTAATCAGATTTCCTTTGGTAACTGAGTCCATCCCATAAATCTTGGCCCTTGGCAAGCAGCTCCTCTTTAGGCATGGAAGGTCATGGCCTGATGTCTGGGCCGGGAAGTGCCATTTTTCTTCTTCAGATTTTCCAAATGCGGATTCTTGGGAAGCAGTCCCAGCATCATCAATCCAAACATCTTTAATCTGGTTCCTTTTGCAATTCTCTGCTTTAATCAAAGGGCAGCGGTCACCGCTCAGTGGTTAGGAGGGATCTGTTTCTTTGATTGACATCATCTTGGTGACACTGAATTCTCCGGTGGAGACTTCCTGAGGATGAATTGAATTGTCAGGTAATTAAAGCGACTAGCAGTGAGGGGTCTGGAGCAGTCAGAGTTCTGGCTGGGGTACAGAATCCAGCGCCCCACTGCAGGGGCTGGACTCCACATCAGTTGAAGGCAGAGGGAGTCCCAGCTGGCCTCTCCAAGTCTCTTGGTGGGTTGAAATCCCCCTCACTCTGGTTTTCCATCTGCCTTCCCCAAGCAGCCACAACCTACCCTTTAAAAAAACATTGTGGTGAAATACACAAAACTCACAAAGTTCACTTTTTAAATTATTTTAAAGTGTACAATTTACAGTATTTAGTACATTTACGAGATTGTGCAACTGTCATCACCGAAACCATTAATCTATTTTCTGCCCCTCTGGATTTACCTATTTGGAGATGTTCAGATTCTATTTATACGATTCTGCGAACAGAATCAGACAACATGTGGCCTCTGTCTGTCCTGCTTTCCCTCAGCATAATTTTTTGTTTCCTTCAGTACTGGGGATTGAACCTAGGGGCGCTCTATCCACAGCCCTTTTTATTTTTTATTTTGACACAGGCTGTTGCTAAGTTGCTGAGGCTGGCCGTGAACTTTCCATCCTCCTGCCTCAGCCTCCTGAGTATCTGGTATCACAGGCATGTGTCGCGTTCCACCACTAAAACACTCAGGGTCACTCCAGGTGAGCTGGACTGCATGAAATAATCACACAAGAGACAGAGATACCTTTTTCTTTGGCTCCTGTGATGGCTCCTCTGATCTTAGGGGTCTGGGGAAAGAGAGAAAGCACGTGCTGAATCCTTTTACTGGGAAAAAGCCACCCAAATGAGGCAAGGGGTCAGGTTTCGGGGGGCTGAGTCTAGCTTCATGATGTCCACTGTCAGCAGGTGACTGACATCTAGGGAGGCCCACCCAAAGGCAGAGCAAGAGAAGGGGACACACAAAGCGCGTTTCATCCATTCCAAATAGGGCAAAGGGGTAGGATTACAAAAGAACAGGTGAGTGTAGCTCAACCTCAGGGTGTGCCTACTCAGAAGACTGGCCTTGCTATCTGAACAGTGGGTGGGTGGGTGGGGGGGACTGAGTCCCAAGTATTGGCACTACCGCACCAGACTGCAGTGATCTTTCAGATCCCCGTGGTGCGTCAGGACAGGAAGGCATGGCGACTCAATGTGGCTCCCCACAGGCATGCATCACTGCATCTGGCCGCATGATGTTATCAAGATTCATCCTCATTGTAGCACGGATCAGTGCTTTGTTTCTGTTATCGCTGATTAATAATCAGTTGTATGGATAATACCATCTTTTGTTTCTCCATTTGTTCCTTGATGGACATTTGGGGTGTTTCCACTTTTTGGCTATTGTGCGCAGTTCTGCTGTGAACATTGCAAACAAGTTTTTGTTTCAACACCTGTTTTTAATTCTTGGGGTGTCTATCTAGGAGTGGAATCTCTGGGTATTCAGTAATTCCATGTTTAACTTTCTGAATTTTCCCTGTGGCTGCCCCACAGCCCCACCCTTCTCGACCTGGGTCTTGGAGTGATTTTTCTTGGCTCTGTGCTTCCCTTCCATCCCTTGGAGACAGGCTCTCGGAATCTTCTGCTTGACTAGAGCTCATCTGCTGAATGGTCCAAGCTAATGTGCTAGGGCTGTTTGGGCTGAGCCAAGTGCAGTGCCACAGGGGCTTCTCGAGTGGACCCCCACTTTGCTGTTAACACAGAGGAAGTGGTGCTCATGGTGAGCATTTAGGTCAGGTGTGGACCCTGGCGGTGATGGGAGGAATTCTGATTTGGTGGCAGGCCAGGCCTTTTAGATTTGCTGGCTTTAATGGCCTTGTCTCCAACACGGGGATGGTCCAGTTCTGATCACATTCTTCATACACCTGGGAAACTTATTCAAATATTGGGAGAATATAAATTAAGGGAAATTATTAAAGGAATTAGGATACTGCTTATTTATTTGGCTCGTGAGTGTATAAAATAATGAATGAAAATGAAAGGGTTTGGGCTTTTCTGGTTGTATTCACCCATCTGTATGACACTTATTTATTAAGCCACTTATTCTACTATGTGCCAGATGCTGGGCTTGGGGGTTTGAGTGAAATGAGTCAGATGTGGCCTCTCCTTCAGGGACACGCTTGTGAGTCACTTTCTTGCAGTAGACAATCCCAGGATGACTTAGAACCTGCCCCAGGGAGTTAAAGTACTAAAAAGTCTAGGTTTTGGAAATCTACTAAATTTCAGAAGAAGGTCAGTGTTGAGGGTTTGTTCTTATTTCCTGAATAGAAATTGTTAAGTAAAACTGGACCCCATAGGAGGGAAAGTGAAGAACAGGCGTATCTCAGTGAGAATGCTTTTGGCTGCAAGTAGCAGAGAACACGATGCAATGAGCTTAACTCTGAAGGAAAATCTATTAGCCACATAACAAGAAGCCATGTGGAGGGCAGCTCTGAGGCTTCTTCCTCTTTACGGTGTCTCTGGGCCCTCAGCGTCTTCAGGGTTTCAAGATGGCAGCCCAATTCCTTGGGACCTTTGCAGACATCACGTCATCGTGTGGAAGATCATGGGCTCCAATTTCTTTTTTCCTTGTGTCTTTTTCCTAGAAGCTTCCTAATTCAGCTTTATGTTTGAGCCTGTGAATCATCTGGTTTTAATATTTGTGCATGGCGTGAGGCAGGGATTCAGGTTCACTGTTTTCCTCTATAGTTGCAGTTGTTGAAAAAGACCCCCCTTCCCTGCTGACCATTGACCACACATGTGTGGACTCATTGCTACACTCTTGATTGCATCTTACTGACTCCTTGCCTGTACCACACCCTCTTAACCACTGTCGATTTAGGTGAAGACTTCAAATCAGGCAGAGGAAGCCTTCCAACTTTGTTCTGGAGATAAGCCGGCACTTACTCTTTCAGTTCCTGTTGGCCAAAAAAAAAAAAAAGTCCATTCCCTGCCCTATGATGGGCAAGAGGGCCAGAACCACAGGGTGACCTTGGAGACAGGAAAGAGTTTTCAAGTCGCATGAAGAAGCGTAGACACCTGAGAAGGCTGAGGGGGTTGGGATGAAGCCAAGCCTTCCACGAAGAAGCAGGAAAAGGGCAGGAGGCCACCAGTGTCCACAAAAATAGACAAGAGAGTTCAGTGGGACGTTCAACTATGAGCAGAGGGAAAGGAAGCAGACAGAAGAAAAGGGCAGCAGTGAGCTCAGCATACTGTGCATCTCTGTGCCAGCCACAGTGACACAGGTGACATCATGGCCACAGTCAGGCTGTCACCACGTAGCCTGAACAGTGAGCCAGGATCCCTGCCAACGAGGTGGGCTCCTTCTCCCCTGATGACAGCCATGGGCTCAGCGGCACGCAAGCTCCATCCAGGGGACACAGGCCAGGCTGGCGGCCGGGAGCGAGTCGAGGGTTGGCTGTGGTTTAGCTTTTCGTGTTTGTTCTTGAAAACATGGGGATGGGCCATGGTTCCTGTGTCTCTTGAGCTGCTCAAGTATTTCTTGGGATGGCCTCAAACTGTTCCTTATGGGACATGTGACTTGGAGGCTGGTCCCATCGGGGAACTGCATTCCGCAGTAAATCCTTCAAGTGCCTGGCTGCTGGGAGCCCTCTGCGGCCCTGAGGATCCCCACCCCCGATGCCCAGCCTGTCCTCAGTGGCTGGGTTGTTTGTCAGTTGCTCCCACCTCCTGCTGGTCCTGTCTCCACTTAGTTCCTCAGTTCCTCCTGGGGGGCGGGGGCAAGGCTTCCATTCGGCTTAGCTTCTCAGTAAAGGGAGGGGTCGGAGGCCTCCCTGCTTCGTTCTCACGCCTGTTTCTGACTCTTCTTTTTGTCCAGGCATTTTGGTGACATGGCATGGTGTCTCCACAGCATTTTAAAGGTGCAGAATGTTTGAAACTTGAGTCGGGCCAGCAGAGCTGCTGGAGAGGACAGTGCTGTCTGAGGAAGGCACCGCGTTCCATGTCAGTCTGCACTCTGCTTGGGGGGGTCCTGTATAAATCATGGCCCCACGTTTCTGTGGCTGTGTGGAATGGGGGGTGGCTCACAGGCTTTTCAGGAAGGCAGGGGTGGGTCCAGGTCCAGCCCAGATGCAGAATCCACTTCTCTGAGCCTCAGTTTCCCCGTCCATTACAAGAAGAAAAAATGTTGGCGTACGGATCTAGTGCTGGCGGGGAGGGCCTTGGCACATGCTGTCCACTGAGGGGTTTTTACTCATTTAGCAGAAATAGAGCAGACACCTCAGGAGGAAGGCTGGCTGGGACGAGGGTGGTGCAGACGTCAGACTCACTGGGCATCTGACATGGCGTAGACCAAGATGGCTCAGGGATTAGGATATGGCAGGCATAAAGAAAGGCCCCTGGTAGGGAGCAGTGATTCCTCAACTGGCCCTGACCGTCCCGGGGTCTGATCCCGCCGCTTGCCTGGCCTTGGCTTCCCATGCAGATGCAGGGGACAGGGCCAGGTCCCCCAGGCAGGGAACACCAGTGGACAAGCAGCATGTCAGGGAACAGACAACTCCACTGGGACTGCTCCTTCTGGAAACAGAGGAAACGTGGATTGTCTTGAGTTCAAAAATGCAGGCTCCCAGGGGCCTGGAGAGGTCAAGGTGAGGGCTGGAATTTGGTGAGGGTGGGTGTTTTCCCTGGCTGCTGGGCCCCTGTTGTGTACAGCTCTGGTCCCATGACCATAGATACATTCTTGGGAAGCCCTGAGCACCCAAACCCCCCTGCTTGGGGCAGCACCCCAGCCACCCTGGGCAGGCAGCGGACCAGGACAGATAGCACTTTCTGATGCAGCCACAGCAGGGGGATGGCGGGTGCCTGCCTAAGGCCATGGGAAGATGGGCTCAGACCTTCTCTGGCATCCTTCCTGGGGCTCCAAGGGACCCTGGAGGTGGGGCCACGGTGGCAGGGCAATGAGAACCCTTGAAGGCTCTATGGGGTGTACCCCCTGAACATATGCTGCTGTGACCTGTCTCAATGTAACTGAGATGAGGACACTGACATCCTTCAAGCGCTCTTCTGAGCCTTTAGGGAAACCCTGAGAGGGTCTGCAAGGCATTGAAGGTCCTATGTGACCTGCCTCTGACCTCTCCCCTGCTGTTCCCCTCCAATTCCCCTGGGCTACCTGCTGGCAGGTCCCTCATGTCTCCCGCCCTGGCATATGCTGTTCCCACTCCTCCAGTGCCCTCCCCTCTTGCTCTTGAAGACTGCTCAGGCTCACTCTGTGGCCTCCTCTGACCCCTAGGCTCAGGCCCTCCTTCCTGTGGGCTCCCAGGGCTCTGGGAGTCCCTCTACTAGCACTTACCTCATTGACTTAGAATTATTTGTTTATAGTTCTTCTCCCCAGGGTGGGAAGCCTGTCTCCTCCACATCTTTACAGTGCTCCCTGTCCCATCCCCGTCCCAACAGTGCCTTGCGGAGTGAGGGACACACACTTCAGGTGCAGCAAACGTTTGTGGCGTGAATAACCAAAGGACCACTTTGTCCCCAAAGGTCCCCTGCACTGGGTCTGAATGTTACCACTTGGTTCCTGGCTCCTGTCTTTTTTTTTTTCCTTCCCACAGCTGGGGCCTCTCTTCTCTCTCCAACAGCTGGCCCAGCCCTGCCCAGACTCTGGGGGCAATTGCAGCCTTAGCCCAGGGAGATTTAAAGAGCCAGTGTTCACAAGTGCAGGTGGCCCACTTCCCACTGAGCTGGGTTGTGAGTTTCACTCCCTTGCTGGATCTGGGGACCTGGCTTCTGCCATATCCCATCAGATACATAGCTCCACAGGAGACCCACCTGAGTCCCTGAGGATGTGTGGTGCCTGACCCCCCACCCCCCACCCCAGCCCCAAAGCCTTGGCCAAGTCCCAGCTGCCCGGTTTCTGACACCCCCTCTCCCATGCAGGTGGCAAACCTTCATGGGCGTGGGGTCTTCCCTGCCACAGAGCTCACTGGGGGTGGAAGGGGCAGACCTCCAGACAGGGCCCTGCCTGCCCAGCCTGGTGGCAGCTAGGAGGAGGGCTCAGAGAGCAGGCTGTGGGTTGCAGTCCACCTCAGAGGTGGGGCAAGCCCTGCTGAGGGGAAAAGGGGAGGAGGCGGCTTTCCTCCTGGCTGAGTGCTGCACCTGCAGGGACCTGGAAAAAACCCTTAGGGTGCAGTGAGCTTGGAGGAAACGACCTGAAAATGCACAGCAGGTCGGGTTCCGGGCTTAGGGCTGTTGGCTACAATAGTTATAACGGTAGTAAGTGGGGACTCTGTGCGCCCGCGGAGGAGGGAGAGGTGGGGGAAGAGAGAAATAGAGCGTGTTTTATGGGGGTTGGGGAGGTTGCTGGGTGGAGAAAGTCGCAAAGGCGAGGACCAGCTTTGGCCACGTCTGGGGGATGACAGAGATCGCTTGCCCCCTCCCCTTTCCTCCCCCGCAGCGGGGCCCGCGTGGGCGTGCAGACGGCGGGAGGCGCAGGTGTCCGCAGCTTCCCGCGCACCCCAGTCCCTGGCTGCCTTGGCCTGGGCCCCACTTCCCTTCTGCTAAGCCCCGCGTCCTCCTCTAACCTCGGGTCTGGACTGGCGAGCAGCGGGGCTGGGAAAGTTTGAGTCACGGTGGGGGGAGCGGAGGAGGCGGGGCCGTGACCCTGAACGGGGTGGGCTCTGGGGCCCGCCTCCGGCTCCCAGCAGGGGGACCCCGCCGCTCGCCCCTGTCCCGCGAGCACCCAGAGCGAGGCGCTGCGCGGCAGCCGCGCTTTGGGCGGCCTCTGGCTCACCAGGGTGACCGCGCTCGCTGCGACCTGTCACCGCAGTGGCGAACCAGTCGGTCGCGCCCAGCATGATGCCCCGGGCACCACTCCTGCAGCTGTTGGTGGCAGTCTCCGCCGCCGCAGCGGTGACTGGAGCGCCCGGGACGGTGCTGCCCCCCACCACGGGGGACGCCACTCTGGCCTTCGTCTTCGATGTCACTGGCTCCATGTGGGACGACCTGATGCAGGTGATCGATGGCGCCTCCCGCATTTTGGAGCGGACCCTGAGCAGCCGCAGCCAGGCCATCGCCAACTACGTGCTGGTGCCCTTCCAC
Source organism: Marmota monax (assembly GCF_021218885.2). NCBI lineage: Eukaryota > Metazoa > Chordata > Mammalia > Rodentia > Sciuridae > Marmota > Marmota monax. The sequence goes on from NW_026692912.1 coordinate 22,275,768, forward strand.
GACCCAGGTAGCGCCCCGCGTCCCCCGACTGCGCCCAGAGGCGCGCGCTCGCCTGCTTCCCCTCCAGCCTCTGCGCCCTGGGCGCAAGTGACGTGCGCAGCGGCGGAGCGGGGGCGCCGTCTGGGCACGTTCGCGCTTCGGGGACCCTGGGCACCAGGGGCAGGCCTCGAAGCGTCCCTTCCCTCCACCGGGAACCTTCTCTACCCACTTCTCCCGCCCTCCTGGGTTAGGGCTGTCATGGTGGCGGTAGAGAGCCGGGCCCAGCGCACAACACCTCGCAAGCGACTTCACTTTCCTGAGCCTCACTTTCCCCAGTTACGAAAGAATCAGCGAAGACTTGCTGAGATGCTGGACTGAGTGCCACTTCTGTTATTTCTTAGAATTCGCTTCAGCTTGGGCTTTGGGGATCACAACAGTTGTCAGAGGCAGGCCTAGGGGCGAAATGGGGTGCAGAGGAGCTCACGGTGCTGAGACACTGCCTTTCCTGCGCTTCCCTTAGGAATATTCCCGAGGAGTACCCAGCTCTGCTGGTCCTCACTGCGGGGTTCCCGCACCATAGCTCCCCCAGCCCCGCAGGCCACCCCTGATGCCCACAGCCCCCTTCCTTTCAGCTCAGCGTTAGGGGCACCCCTTGAAAGGGCTCCTGAGAGGTCCCAAAGTTCCTTGAGCAGCTGGGTACTGCGGGCTCCCAGCCTTGCAAAGCCAGACACTTTTCCTCCCAACATTTTTGTTTTTTTAGTGGGGGGAAAATTTTTTTAAAAAATCCCTTCTGACAGAGTAGGGAGAAAACAGTACATTGACCCTGTCTGCCCACCATCTAGGTCCTACTGTTTATGTCTGCTCTGTTTGCTCTATAGCTTAGCTTTCCATCCATCCACCTCTTACCCAGGGAACAGCTTTAGAGAAAGAGGGAAAGGGGTGGGGAGTGCAGATTCCTGGCAGAATTCCCCTGAGGAGTGTGGTCGTGGTGAGGACTACACAATGACCAGGGCTGTAAACCGCTTTAGAAGAGTTTGCATTTATGAATCACAGCGCCTCACAGGAACTCGAAAACTTTTCCCTGCAGTCTTCAGGCTGAGTCTGCTGTCCAGGGGCTTGGAGGGCCACTGCCCTCAGAGCTCTGGGCCTCATGGGGCTCTAGAAAGAAATTCTGGGAACCTGGAAAGGAGGCTTCCACCTGGGACCAGGGGCATGGAGGGGGCTTGTGAGGAGGACGGGTGTGGATGTGTCCTGGCTCCAGCTGGAGCTCGGGTCACCCTGTCTGTCCAGCTCTCTCACCTGCTTGGAAGACGGTGCTTGGGTTTCCAGAGACCTCACTCTACAGGACCTTGGAGATCATCTGACCCACCCTTTACCTCACAGTTCGAGAGCTTGAGGCTTGGACACCAATGAGACTTCCCCAAGGCCACCTGCCAGGGTGACGCCCTCCTGATTCATAGCCCCTGTTTGTTATGCAGGGCAGGACCACAGCCGCTGGGAGCTGTAGGAGCCTTGGGCCTGGGCTCCTGAGGGCTGTCCTCGCTGCTCCTCTCTGGCCATCAGCTTCAGGGGCCCCTTCCACCCTGTCCCCGGGCTCTCCTCTGTGCTGAGCGGGTATACAGCTCTCCAGCCTCCTCCAGGCTCAGCCTGTCACTCTGTCCTCAGTGAAGCAAAACACAGGTCCTCCTTCCAGTCCCCTGATTAGGGTGTCCCGAGAGACACACACAGGTCCCCCTGTGGAGGGGGACCTCGCCATCATCTGACCCTGGAGTGTGGGTGGAGCCCTGTGAGGCTCCCCGTGGAAGTGGGCAGCCTGTGGGGACCGGCTAGGTAGAGTGGAAGGTGTCAGGTTCTGGTTCAGGCACCAGCTCCTGGCCCAGGTGGGTCCGCAGGGACCAAGGAGAGGCTTCCTGAAGGAAGCCACACTGCAGGGTGGCTTGAGGAACAGGAAAGAAGGTTAATGGTTTTTGACTGTAGATGCTGGGTGCTGGGGACACAGTTAGGGCAGAGGACGTCCTGGGGTGTGTGGAGCTGCTGGGTAGGGGCAGGAAGTCTGAGTGGAGAGGCAGGTGTGCGTGGGAGGAGGAGGAGCCCAGGACTGGATCAGCCTTGCCTGGCTGAGGGTTTGGAGACCTTGCATTTCCTTCTATGGGCTTGGAGCTTCGGCAGGGGCTGGCGCTGGGGATCAGGGCTGGCTGTGTCTTTGATTCAGCAGACAGAACTCCTTTCGGTGGGAGAAAGCTTGAGAAGTAGGGCTTTTAGCCAACTGGCTCCCAGATCTGCATGCTGGCAGCCCTGGAGGGGTGTCAGGGAGAATAGCAGTGGTCTTAGACTGCACGGGCTTGTGGAAGAGGACTCGTGCTTTGGAAATGGTCTAAATAAGTTTTTAAATGCAAAAAAATGGCATGCTCCCAGAGTAGAAAAGGTGGAAACTTGTTAATTGTTCCTTTTGATTGGAAATTTGTATTGTTTTCAGGTTTTCTCTAGTTAAATGTGATAAAAAGCACTCCTGGGTCAAGATCTTGGCGTCTTTGGTCTTTCTGTAGGATTAAGTGGGATTCCCAGGCCATTTTAACACAATGAGAGATGGGCGGCTGGTCCAGCTGTTTTCCAGAATGTTCACCAGAAGTGACTGAGGAGGCCTCTCCCAGTTCAGCTGGCGACACTGGGAGTTAGAATAAGACCTTTGTTTTCCGAGGTGGGCGCCATGGTGCAGGCCTGTGGTCCCAGTGCCTCCGGACCTTGAGGCAGGAGGATTGCAAGTTTGAGGCTCAGCAATTTAGCAAGACCCTGTCTCAAAATAAAAAGGGCTGGAGATGTGGCTCAGTGGTAAAGCACCCTGGGTTCAATCCCCAGAGAAAAACAGAACAAAAAACACGGTTTTCCTAATCCCAAAGATGGAGAATGTTCCAGTTTTAATTACTCACAAGGCTCAACAATTCATGAGGGTTTTTGTGTGTGACTTTCTTCTCTTGTAAATCGCTGGTTTCTTTGCTGGTATCTCCACGGGGAACCTGGGTGGTTTTCTCGGTGACAGGAGGACCTGACGTTGATGACGTTAAGTGTTTGGTTGTATGTTGGTGTTTTCCCTGGCCTTTGTCTTCCAGTATTATTGATGTTCTGAGGCTTTAAATGTTATGAAATCTATTGATTTTTTTCTTTTGTGATTAGTTTACATGGATGCTTTAGCAAGGTTGGTTTTTACTTTTTGATTACAAAATCAGATGTTCTAGATTTTTGTGTTATTTTTCTTGGCATTTAATCCTTTCACAGTGAATTAAAAAATAATAATTGGTGCAAGTTGCGACTAGGAAACGAATGTAGTTCTACGGCAGGATAATTGATTATTTGGAGGCATCTGATCAGATAACTTTTGCTCTATCATTTAAACCTTACCCAAGTTGCTTTATCTATTAGGAATCAATCTGGGCTATCTGGTCTGTTCTGTTTTATGATCATTCTTGTGCCAGGAGCCCATTGTATTAATTATTAGTCTTTATAATATGTACAAATAGAGTGAATTCTGCCTCATGTTATCTTTTCTTTAAAAAAATTTAATAAGCTTTTTATTTTAGAAAAGTTTTAGATTTGTGGCATTATTGTGAGGATAACACAGGAATCACCCAAAACCCAGTTTCCCTGTTATGAACATCTTACATCACTGTGGTCCATCTACACAGCGAGTCAGCCACTATGGTTGTTTTCTTTTTTTAAATTTTTTTTTCTTTTCATTTTTTGGTTCTTTTTGGTTATACATGGCAGTAGAGTGTATTTGACATATCAACATACATGGAGCCTAACTTGCCCTCTTGTGGTTGTCCATGATGTGGAGTTACGATGGTCATGTGTTCCTGTACAAACATGGGAAAGTGATGTCCTGTGCATTCCACTGTCTCTCCTATTCCCATTCCTCCTCCCTACCCTTCATTCCCTTTGGTCTAATCCAGTGACCTTCTGTTCTTCCCCTTGCCCCCCTTGTTGTGGGTTGGCATCCACATGTCAGAGAGAAGATTCAGCCTTTAGTTTTTTTGGAACTGGCTTATTTCACTTAGCATGAAAATCTCCAATTCCATCCATTTACCAGCAAATGCCATGATTTCATTCTTCTTTATGGCTGAGTAATATTCCACTGTGTATATGTACCACATTTTCTTTATCCATTCATCTGTTGAAGGACACCTGGCTTGGTTCCAAAGCTTACCTGTTGTGAATTGAGCTGCTATAAACACTGATGTGGCCATTGATATGCTTTTTTCTAACTAAAGTTCATACTTCACTCAGGGTTCTTGAGTTTCTCTTCGGTGCCCCTTTTCTGCCCCAGGACTTCACACTGCGGTTAGTTGTCCTTTCTCCTTGGGCTTCTCTGGGAGGTTGGTTTCCACTGATCTTGACTGTTTTGAGGAGGGTTGGTCAGGTATCTTGTCCCTCGGTTGGGATTTGTCTTATGATTTTTTCAAGTTGGATGTGTGTTTTGGGGTATAAGGCCCAAGAGACACAGTGCCACTGTCACGATCTCTATCCAGAGCACCCTCTGCTTGCACGTGGTCACCTGCTGCAGGGGGCACTGTTAGGTTTCTCCGCCGTGATGTCTTCCTTCTCTCTCTGAAGTAGAGACACTGCAGCCCACATGGGGTGGGGGGGGAGGTCTGCCCCGCGTCCTGGAGGCTACAGTGGCTGCATCAGTTATTTGGAATTCTTCTGCCAGTGAGAGCCCTCTGTTCTGTGGGCACAGTGGTGCATGCCTGTAATCCCAGTAACTCGGGAGGCTGAGGCAGGAGGATTGCAAGTTCTAGGCCAGCCTCAGCAACTTAGTGAGACCTTGTCTCAAAATAAAAAATAAGAAGGGCTGGGATGTGGCTCAGTGGTAAAGCACCAATGGGTTCAATCCCCTCTACCACCTCCCCTGCAAAGACAGTTCTCTTTTCTTCCTTATTTACTTATTTAATCACGTATTTACTTCAACATGGAATCAGAGACACTTCTTATTTTACACTTCAGTTCATAATCCAGGACTGCTTTATTTTCTGGCTCAAATTCTCCAAGTTTTGGAGCACATTCAGTGGCCTTCATATCCCTTGGACGAGTTCCCGTTGGTGTCGCTGTGGCATTTAAAAGGACGTAGATATTTACATTTGAGTTCTGAGCACCTCCTGTGATTGCAGGGTGCTGGGCTCATCTCCCCAGGGAGGCTGCCTCCTGCTGTGCATTAGCAGCCACACTCCAGGGCAGAGTGTGTTGCTGCCACTGGGGTGTCACTGCCTCTCCCTCAGCGAGCAGGGCGAGGTCTGTGTTGTGCCCAGAGCCTGTGCATTCAGCTGTATCTCATCCGTGTTTGCAGGCGCAGCCACGTGAACTATGTGATGCTGACCCTGCATTCCACCCTGTGGCCCACTCTAGCTCATCACCTCGTGGGCCGGCCCAGCCCCTTCCCACACATATATTGAGGTCCTCCTGCCTCAGCCACCCCAGTAGCTATGATTACCAGAGAGGGCGTGGGGTACACGGAGGTACAAGTGAAGCAAGAGTAGCAGGGATATATATATATATATACCTTTATCTTATTTATTTATTTTTTACGTGGTACTGAGGATTGAACCCAGCACCTTGCGCGTGCTAGGTGAGCCACAAAATAGGACTTTTTTTTTTTTTTAAGATGTTGATAGACCTTTATTTTATTTATTTATAAGTGGTGAGCCAAGCGTGTGTGGCTTCTCTGTGGCCTCCTATTCCAGTGGCCACAGCCGGCTTCCACCCCCTCCCTGTGTCCACCCCTTGACCGCTCAGTGCTGGCCTGCCCAGATCTGGCTGCAGGATGGTCACTCCATGGCCCACGGGGAACAGCCTTCCTACGAGAGCCCAGTTCTTTTGTCCTTGGCCTCCAGACACCACTCATTTTCAAAGTCACGCGGACTTCCTGGTCTTTAGCCCGTTCCTTTTCTTGTGGCGCTGGGTGGACGCTGGCCCGGCCCTGCCTCGCTGCTCCACACCGTGCTCTCTGCCCTCTTTTTGTTCACCTTCTTCATTCTCAGAATCTTCTCGAGCATCTGTTCTTTCAGATGAAACACAGAAAACCTCTGTCAATTTCCAAAAAAAAAAAAAAAAAAAAATCCAGTTGTGATTTTGCTTGGGATCGTGTTCAATCTCGACTTTGGGGAGAAAAGTTCTGTCTTTTTTTAAAAACTCACCTGTTCCTCCGAAGGCTGCGTCTCCTCTGTTCCCATAGTTATTTCTTTTTTTTTTTTTTTTTTTTTTTTAAAAGAGAGAGTGAGAATTTTTAAATATTTATTTTTTTTTGGCGGGCACAACATCTTTTGTTTGTATGTGGTGCTGAGGATCGAACCCGGGTCGCACGCATGCCAGGAGAGCACGCTACCGCTTGAGCCACATCCCCAGCCCCTAGTTATTTCCTCTAGAAAAGATTCGTAGTTTTTTTTTCCTTCTAAGTTCCACCCATTTCTTTTTCTTTTAAAGATCAGTTCTAAACATTTTGGCTTTTGTTACTATATTAAGGATATTTTTCCATTACTTTTTTTTTTTTTTTTTGCAAATGAGCATTGGTATCATGTTGGAGAGCAATTCCTTTTTGTATATTTTTTTCAATTTTTTACTAATCTTTTGGGTCATGAGTCGGATCAAGGCTAACAGCCGCAGCCTGTCCAAATTATAATGTTGTCTCCTCCAATCAAATGTCCCCTTTATCTTAAATATCTGTATCACTCCCCAGAGAGAACTTCCAGAACAATGCTAATACTGTGGCAGCTGCAGGCAATCTTGTCTTGTTCCGGTTTCACACTGTGGTCTGATGTTGGCTTTTGGTGTGAGGCTTTGGCCATTGGTGAAGGATGATGCTTTCATTCTGTCACCAAAACACAAAATGCCACCAAAGTCAAAAAAAAAAAAAAAAGAAAAAAGAAAAGAAAAAGAAAAAAGAAAGAAAAGCCAAACACCCACCTGGACAAGGGCTGAGTTTCAGTGAGTGACTTTCTGGCTTTTGCTGAGAAGTTCCTAGGTCCTTTCTCCTGTTGACCTGTTACTGTGATTTCTTAATGTGAAGCTGTTCTGTATTCCTCGCCCAGCCCTGCCTGGTCACTCTGGACTTCTCTTTAATACGCAGCTGGCCTCCAGTGCCAGCTCTTTGCGTCGGACTTCTGTGTCTGACTTCAGTTATCAGATAGGACTGGTCCGTGGTGCTCTTTGTGTTCTTTGTCAAGTATTGGCCTCAGGCTTACCTCTTGTAGTCAATAATCTCTTTTTTGATTCTCCAGAGTCGGGGCTAGGGCTGCAGCACACTGAGAGAGCACGTGCTTAGCATGCTTGAGGCCCTGGGTTCCGTCCCTAGCACCCCAAAACAAAAAAAAATTACAAAATTATACTTGTTTAAAAAATATCTGATAAAACAACTCAGAAGAGATACTAACACATTTTTTTAAAAAAATATTTTGGTGTCCTTCTAGGCTGTGTGTGTGTGTGTTCACTTGTATACATTCATATACTTAATTTTCAAAATTATCGTGCATAGAGCTGGGCATCCTGGTGAATGCCTGTAATATCAGCAGCTTGGGAGGCTGAGGCAGGAGGATCACAAGTTCAAAGCCAGCCTCAGCAATTTAGTAAGGCCCTAAGCAACTTAGGGATACCCTGTCTCAAAATAAAAAAAAAAAAATGAAAAGGGCTGGGGATGTGGCTCAGTGGTTAAGCGCCCCTGGGTTCAATCCCTGGTACTAAAAATAAAAAAAATGATACTGCAGCATCGCCCCTCCCACGTGCTGTGTTATATCAGGAAATGTGCTGGCTCCCCGTCCTCAATAATGATGACATAACTGCTTCAGGAGGAATTATCTTAATTTATCCCACCGGCCTTCTCCAGCGTAAAATAGGCTGCTTTAGTTTCTTTACAGTAAGCACACACATTTGCAAGCGGATCCACAGGATGGATCCCCTAAATGAGACAGCTCAGTGTGAGCACGTGAGCAATTTCAGTTTTGATCATGACTGCCAGATTGGCCTCCAAAACCCCTGTGTGGGTTTGCCCTCCTGTGGATGAGCCACGAGGCCGAGGTGCACCTGAGTTTCTGCCAGCATGAGGAGGTCACTCTCTTTCCAGAGTGCTAACAAGACTTCATGCTAATTTGATAGGTGAGAAATGGTGTTCTGTTTTAATTTGCATGTGTCTGTTGGCCAGTGTAGAACCCTCTAGAGCTTCTCCCTGCATACCTTTGGGTTTCCAGGTGCCGCCATCTTTCTAAAGGGAAGAGGTGGCTTTGGTTGGCCAGGAATGAGGACACAGGTGTTCAGCCCCCAGACCTGCCTGTGCCTGCACCCTGCGCTCCGTTACTGCTATTTTAAAAGGCAACATTGCAGATAGAAACAAAGTAAGTAGAAGAGTGTAGGGAATTGCCAGGCACTTGTCATGAAGCATCTTCAAAAATGTAACATACAAGTACATATTAAAAAGTCCTGTTTTACTGGGCTGGGGCGGGGGCTCAGTGGCATCACACTTGCCTGGCATGTGTGAGGCACTGGGTTCGATTCCCAGCACCACATATAAATAAATAAAATAAAGGTCTATCAACAACTTAAAAAAAAAAAGTCCTATTTTGTGGCCCACCAAACTAGCACATGCAAGGTGCTGGGTTCAATCCTCAGTACCACATAAAAAAATAAATAAAATGAAGTATATATACATTCCTGCTATTCTTGCTTCACCTGCACCTCCCTATACCCCACGCCCTCACTGGTAATCATTCCTAGATTTTGAGACGGGGTCTCACAAAGGTGCTGAGGCTGGCCTCAGTATTGAGGTCCTCCTGCCTCAGCCACCCCAGTAGCTAGGATCACAGGTGTGCAGCACCGTACCTGGCTTATCATTTCTGTGTTTTATTTGTGAAATGCACAAATCTTCTCTGTATACTTGTGACAAATGACACCCATGGAAACCACACCCCCACCACTACGTGGAGCATTTCCGTCCCCTCAGCTGGTTCCTGTGCCCCTTGGCGCTCTCCAGCCTGCAGGCTGCCTCTGTCTTTGCTTTCCTCTTACTGCCCCAGAGCTTCCTAGAACTGGCTCTGTGTCACAGCAGGTGCTGTCTGTCTTCTCTCACGCACACAGGATGGGGATCCATCCCACTGGGACCTGTGTTGGTCATTTCTTCTGTCGCACTGTTGAGTGGAACCTGATCATAGTGGTCCCTCTTATCTGCAGCTCACTTTCCATAGTTTTAGATACCAATAGCTGGCCAAGATCCAAAAATATTAAATGGAAAATTCCAGAAATAAACAATGCATAGGTTTTTGAATTTTTTTCTACAGTGGTGCTAGGAATCAAACCCAGGGCCTCACACATACTAGGCAAGTACCCTACCATTGAGCTATGCCCCAGCCCATAATTCATGCATTTTTAAAAATATATTTTTAGTTGTTGATAGAACTTTATTTTATTTATTCATATGTGGTGCTGAGAATCGATCCCAGTGCCTCACACATGCCAGGCAAGGGCGCTACCGCTGAGCCCCAGCCCCAGCCCAATTCATGCATTTTAAACTGCACACTATCCCAAGTTGTGTGATGAGATCTTATACTGTCCCAACCTGACCAAAGTGACTCATCTCTTTGTCCAATGTATCCAAGCAGTATATGCTACCTCCCTGTCAGTCCCCCAGTAGCTGTCTCTGTTATTGATCCACCTGGTTTTTGCCCAAGGCCAACTGTTATGCTATCATAGAGCTTATGTTTAAATGACTCTTATTTTACTGGATAATGGCAGCAAAGCACAAGAGTAGCGATGCTGGCAATTTTATCATATTGTTACAGTTGTTCTATTTTATTATTAGTTATTATTAATCTCTAATTATTGCACTTAATTTATATATTAAATTTTATCATAGGTATGTACATACAGGAAAAAGTCATATGAAGGGGTTGCTACTGCCTGGTTTCAGGGATCTACTGGGGTCCTGGAATGTATTTCTCATGGGTAAAGGGGAACACTGTACATGAATGCACCAGTTTGTCTATTCCCTGGTTGATGGACATTTGGCTTGCTTCTAGCTTGGCTCTGTTACAAACACAACCACCGTGAACATTCGAGTACCATCCTTCCTGTGGATATGTGTTTTCATTTCTCTTGGGTAATACCTGGGGCTGGAATGGCCAGATCATGTGGTGGATGTGTGGATGACTTTTTAGAAGCTTCCGTTGTCTTCCACAGGGGCTGGACCGTCTTGTGCTCCCAAGCATTGGATGGGTGTTCCTGTTGCCCCCATCCTGCCAAATCCTCCTGTAGCCAACCTGTGTACTTTTCCTCACTGCTGCCCTTGAGCAAGTGTTGGGAGCTGCCACTTGGAACCGAGCGCCCTCAGCCCTGAGCCACGAGTGTGGGGGTGTGGCAAGCCAGCCCCAGCTGTGTGTGAACCAGGGGCGCTGAGCGCACAGGGTGGGCTGGACCCACGCTGCCTCTCTGTTTGGGCCGGTGACATAAGTGCCTTTTCGCTGGCTCTGCCCGTGATCCCACACAGCACATGAGATGGGTGTGGCCTCCCTAGATGTCCGTCAATCTGCTGACAGGGGACATCCTGAAGCTAGACTCAACCAGCTGAAGCCTGACCCCTGGCCTCATTGAATGGCTTCTCCCCCACAAGAGGGCTCAGGGCGGCTCCTCGCTCTTTCTTGCCTGCCTGGCCCCCTGTGGGAGCTGCGGCTGAGGAGCCGTCACTCCCACCAAAGAAAAGGTACTTTCTGTGTCTGTGTCTTGGATGACCCTGACGGGTTCAGTCGTGTGATGTGAACAAGCCACACAGAGTTGGGGTTTCTGGAAGGCTCCATTCTCATTGATGGGCCCATGTTGGGTGCTTGCTTTGGGTTCCGGAAAGGGAAAGGGTCATTGTTTGCTTCTCCCTCTCTGTCTTCCCAGAATCCCTTTTCCACTGGGAGTGGGAGTGGGCTGGATGGCAGAGTGGGCATTCTTAGGGAAGTCTTGGTCACAAAGGCTGGGGACTGCTGTTGGGAGCAGGGACTGGGCTTGCCCTCTACCCTCCTCTGCGCCTCCCTGAGCTCTGGGTCCCCCTTTCTTCCCCACAGATATTGGCCCGGTGACCCTCACAGCAGACCCAGTGGTGTTTCAGAAGGAGCTGAGAGAACTCTACGTGCAGGTGGGCTGCCCCTCCCCCCGTCCCTGTCCCCTGCCCAGCCTGCTGACCTTTGTCACCTCAGTGCCCAGAGGCCCAGGTCTTAGCCCCTCCAAGCAGCCAAGAGAGCAGCTCTCCCCCTGCCCCACTGCCATGACCCCCTCAGCTCTGCCGGAGGCTCCCAGCCCACCTTGGAGGCCCTGGGGAGCTGACTTTTGGGTTCTTCCCTCATTCAGTGAACCAAGTACCTCCCAGAGCCCCTGTGCCCAGCACATAGTAGGTGCTTATTCTTTAATGAGTGAGTCTGCAGGATAGAAAGAGGCGGCTCATGGGGGTCCCCAGTTAAGGGCATGTGTGGTGGCTGAGGGCCATTGTGAGGCAGGTCCGTTCCAACCCCCAACCCGGCTGCAGCCTGCGTCATATGCCCCACGGCCACCTGGGCTCCTCTGCCACCCCAGACCGGTGGTTCAGCATCTGTTCTTGGTCCCACCCACTGAGACCAGCTGCCTGAGGGCAGGGGCCCCATTTTCCTCCCCTGCCAGGCCTCCTGCAGGGCCTCCCAGGGTGCAGAACAGGCCGCTCACACTGGGACTCAGTAACTCACCATGGGGTGAAAGACCCAATTGGAAAGAAGCATTTGCTGAGAAGTCACCAGGCAAAGTCCTGCAGCTGTGGGGGCTGTGGACTGGTGAGGGGGCGGCCGCACGGAAGAGAGCCGTGGGCGCTGGGCGGGAGGCAGGAGGGTGCACCTCGGTGGGCTGAACCCGGGGACCGAACCCAGGGACCGAACCCGGCAGGTTGTAGGCCGATGGACGGGGGAGGTGGTCCTCTTCCGCCCCTCCTGCCCTGGTCTGAGCAGCTGTCTATGGTTCCCCTGGGCTGTCTGCTAGATGTCCCATCCCTGTCCCCACTTGTAGCACTCATCACGTGGTAATGAGACACACGTGTGGGCTTGGTGGCCCACTGTCTGCCGCCCACACGTCCCCTGGGTGGCCGTCACCGTCGCAGGGTGGATGAGCCAAGCTGCTTCCCTAAGCTTGCCATGGGCTGGTGCCATGTGGTGTCTCTGGCACCAGGGCACCTCCCCGTGGCTCTGGAGAGGTCTCGGGTGGGTCCTTCTGGAGGAGGTGGGCAGTAGCCGCTGACAAGCCCCCGCCTGCAGGGAGGTGGCGACTGCCCAGAGATGAGCGTGGGGGCCATCAAGGCCGCCGTGGAGGTCGCCAACCCCGGCTCCTTCATCTACGTCTTCTCGGATGCCCGCGCCAAGGACCACCACAAGAAGGAGGAGCTGCTGCAGCTCCTGCAGCTGAAGCAGTCACAGGTGACCCTCCTGCCTGGGACACCGCAGGGTCCCCCTGGCTGCAGCCTCCAGGGGCACTCCAGCAAGGTCACCTCCGAGCCTCCTTTGACATGGGCTTCATCCCATGTATGAGGCGTCCACTGTGCTCCTGGCCCCGTGTGAGCACTGGCCCTGCACCAGCTCCTGACCCCGTGAGAACCCGGGGACTGAGCCTGGCAGGTTTCGGGCCAGTGGCCCCGGGAGGTGGTCCCTCCTCCTCGTCGTGCTGAGATGGGCACGCTCACGATCCCCCTCAGAGCCGGGGAGGGCCCTGCCACTTACCCTGCAGCAGGTGGCCGGGGGTCCTGAGCCAGGCATGTGCCTGTGGTCTTCCAGGTGGTCTTCGTGCTAACGGGGGACTGTGGTGACCGCACGCATCCTGGCTACCTGGCCTACGAGGAGATCGCCTCCACCAGCTCTGGGCAGGTGTTCCACCTGGACAAGCAGCAAGTGGCAGAGGTGAGGCCTGCTGTCAGGGTCAGGAGGACACTGCCCATCCCTGTGCCCTGCGTGGCTCTGCCTGCTGGGGGACTAGCAGTTGTAGCCCAGCAGAGCCATCACCCGAGAGGGGCCTGGAGGCTCTGCATTCAGGGCAGGTGACGTCATTTCAATGACACCCCCCCCCCCCCCGCCCAAGGCAGGTCCTTTGGGTTCACAGGCAAAATCTTTGCAGGTAGAGAGGCTGAGGCTTTCAGAAGCACAGGGGTGGGTGCAACCGCGGGGCCACCAGCAGGTGGACCCGTGAAACTTGGCAGAAGTGCTGTTTGGGGCTCCTCCTGAGCTCCCCAGAGCCTGGGAAGCCGAGGTGGGTGGGGAGAACGGGAGCCACCAGGTCTAGGCTGTGTGGTTGGGAACATGCCCAGTCCTGTGGCCTGAGTGCCACCCTCTGGATTCCCTCGGAGCCCGGCACTCGCCAGGTCCTGCCCCTCCTCTCTGGCACCATCGCAGGCTGTTCAGAGGCTGCTGTCCCTCCAGCCCACTCCCATTGTCCAATAGCAGGGCTGAGCTGGTGAGCACTGGCTAACAGCCTTCTCTCTGCCAAGAACAGGCTGCCCATTTCCACGGTGTAAATCCTCCAGCTTTGGCTGCGTTGGAGCTGCTCTTACAAAGTCACCAAAACAGAGTTGGGGTTCGCTGAGCCTGATACTTGGCTTTCTTGGGCTTGTGTGAGCTGGCTCCTGTAAGCCCCTGGACCCCTCTAAAGCAGTTCTGCCTATAGGTCCCTGCCTGTTGTCTGCTGGCATGTCCACCTTAGGGGACCCTCTGCCTTTCTCACCTCACTGCCTGTATTCTCCCCTTGCCCCCACTCAGCACCTTGGTGGCCTTGACTGGCTCTTCACTGTCCCTGGTCTTCCTACCCCAGGGCTTTTGCTCATGCTGCATGTTCTTCCAGCTCCTCCCCAGTTATACCCTCTCAGGGGGCCCTTCTGGATTTCCTGTCGAGATTCAGTCTCCTTTCTACAGTGTCCCAGCTCCCTGTGCTTCTGTATGTGATTGTCATTTTATGCTCGTGTGATAATTTAATGTCACTAGGCTGTGAGCTCCTGAGGGCTGGCCACGTGTGTCCTGTTTGCTACAGAATCTCCAGTACTTTGCATGGCCACCAGCGCGGAGCAGGTGCTGGCGAAGTGGCTGTGGAATGGGCTCATGGGGTCCCTGCGGCCCTGGGAAGGAGAAGGTGTGAGAGGCAGAGCCCCAGGCTGGGGGTGGACGGGCCAGCCCTGCCGTCCCTCAGGGAGAGGCTTCGGGAGTTGTGTATTTAGGAACTGCGGAGAGTGTCTCCAGGGCCGTGTTTAGGTTAGCGTGCCTGAGCTCCCTGCTGACAGATGGCGTTTATGGTTCTCGGTGACACGTCAGCCTTCCCTGGCATGGAGCCCCAGGCACAGGCAGAGGCGGAATGGAGGGACCGCTCCATCCCTGCTTCTAAGGGGACCTTTCAGGGCCACCCCCTGGGACTGGGTTCCTGCTGGTGCAAACGGGATACAGGGAGCCTGGCAGGCCGCTGGAGGGCGGCTGGCCCAGGTGTCCTCTTGGGCAGGCAGGGGCCCAGGGAGTCACTGCTTCTGGGCTGTGGTACCTGGCCTTCTGCCCTGGGAGTCTGGCGGGCAGCAGGTGTCCGACTCGGTGGGACTGCTGATGGCCAGGGCTGGGCTCCCGGATAGGGAGCTCTGTTCCTTAGCCTCATGCCTGGCACGTGGCTTCTTCCAGGTGCTCCCAGACACTGGGCAAGCTGGGAAAGCAGCTGGGCAGCCAGGGCTGTGGTCACCCCCAGGAGGGGCCAACGGTGCTTTCCCTGGGGACAGCGGGGCTCCAGATGGGAGGAGCCTCCCCAGAGGTTGCAGAAGCCCGAACCCTGTGTGTGTCATTGGCCCTTCGACCTTTCCAAAGTGCGTCCCGTGTGGTGGGAGTGTCGTGTTCTGCACACTCTCGCTCTCCTCTCGCCTGCTGCATGCCGGTGCAGCTTCAGCAGATGCACGGGGGTGGGGGGGAGGCACTTGGCCTCCCAGTCGTGGAGTCGGCCAGGAGCCCCTGGGCAATTCTAGGGTGTCTAAAGGTAGCTGGAGGTCTCCCCTCACCAGGGGTTTGGCCCTGTGACCACCCTTGTGTGGACAGGGCACTGTGTTGGAGGCGGACAGCATGGTCCCTGGGCCTGTCTTGAAGGTGTGTATTTTCCATCAAGAACTCTCCTGCCCCAGTGAGTCCTCCCGGGCTCTCTAGAGCACACAGCTCAGGGTACTGTCTGTCACTGGCCTGTGTGACATGGAGGGGCCAGGGGGAGGAGAAGGGGCAGAAGAGCTGCTTGTTCCCCACCCACCTGCAGCCTGCCCTGGCCTGGGAATCCCTCCTGTCTTCTCCCAGGAGGACACTGGGCCTCTCGTCTCACAGCACTCCCCAAGGCCCCGCCCCAGATCTCAGGGTGGGCCCTGGGGCTAGGCCCTTCCCTTGCCCAGTGGTAGCACATGCAAATCACAAATTGCCCAGGTTCTGGGGATCAGCTAGGGAGGAGGTGACCTGCCTTCTAAGACAGGAAGGGTGAGTGTGGGTGGGGAGATTCTGACCAGGTGGTTCTGATTATTGGATCTGGAGGGACCCAGAGAGCTGACCTCATCCTGGGGGGTGGGGCGGGGAATGCTTGAGGGCCTGGCCTGGCCAGGATGCCTGGCTTGGGGCTCTGCCACCTACCTACAGGAAGCTTGAGCAGGCTCCATGGCTGTGGCCTCCCTGGGTGCTCAATGGGGCTGACAGCGTGGTGGAAGGGCAGAAGGGAACTGCCTGGGACCCCCCCATCAGGAGGCCAGGCACCAGGAGGCCCGTGGGAAGCTTTAGCAATGGCCAAACAACCCCATGCCTCTAAGACGCCCCCAGTTTATCACGTTCTCTCTAGAAAAGGTTCCCAGGAAGACAGCACCCGTCTGGCAAAGGGCACAGCCCGTCAACCAGGGCTCTCTGCCCTTCTCCAGGCCCAGTCTCCTCACGCGGGCCCACGACCTCAGTCTTCTGCCTGCGGCTCCCAGGCCCGCTCGGCCTCCCGGTTCCCTGTGCATTTCCTCCGCCGCCCTGGCTGTCAAGGTCCTGGGAGGGCCTCTGGGGATGATTTATCTGCCACGAAGTGCCGAGCGGCAGCCATCTGGCCGGAGCAGCAGAGCCAGATCTTTGTGTTCCTTCCCATTAGCAACTAGGAGACGAGCCGCAGGCAGCGCAGGCCCTCGGCCCCCAGCCCCGCTAACATCTGGAAGCCATTGCTCTGCCAAGTAAACACTGTGTTGCTTAATGAAAGCTGCACTCCCCGACTCCTGCTCTGGATCCCCAGGGGCGTGATGGGGTCCAGGAGGTCTCGCTCCCAGGCCGGGCCCTGCAGGGGATCTGGCCTTGCTGTGGGCAAGGGGGTCTGGGTCTGACTCCCCAACTCCCAAGTGGCCACTTGTGTGCAGGTGGGCTGCCCATGATGGGGTCACTGGGTGGCAACCCTATGTCCCAGCCTTCTCTGTGGCTCAGTAGCCCAAACTGCATCTTCCTTCCACCAGCGCATCCTAGAAGGAGCTTGTAAGAGCCTTGCAACACGGTAGCCCTGGGCTGTCTGGGTAATTGCCGCCACCTTGTCCAGTAGCTCTGCTCAGTCAGGGTTCCCTCCTGAGGATGGACAGTGGTCACAGGAGTGCCTCCATGCTGTTGGGGAGTGACTCTGCCCCCCTTCAGCTGGGAACCCTGCTGCTCCTCCTAACAGTCACTGCCCCATGGACGAAGAGCCTCATCCCCCTCCTCGGCCAAGACAGGTGGGACTTTTTCAAGAGACACATTACTTAGAAAGCTGGGCAGACATAGAAGAATGAAGTAGCTCTAAGTATAAAAACAGATGAGTTTTCAGAACACTGAATTCTTATGCTGTCATAACTGAAATCTTGCCACATATGTTTTAGCTCAGTCTGAACAGAACATACTCATTTTCTAAATCTCCGGCAATTCTTTCAATTCCTTTCTTTTCCCCTTCCCCTCCACGAAAGATCACGTGGTAGGTGGGGCTGAAGCACTGATTCAGAGCCAGCCTGGCTGATAGGTCGCACGCTTGAGACCACTGTCTGATCCCGTACCTGGGGCAGACATTGCTAATCTACAACAGAACTTTTCATGACTGAGACTGAATGTGGCTCCCCAACATTTTTTTGAACAGCATCCAGAAGCCACTCGAGTTGACTGGAATTGGTAGGTGACAGTGTACCTCTGTGCCTGCTCAGGTATTGGTTCAAGTCATGTGAACTATTAACTTAAAAAGAATTTTTATTTTGAAAATTACTATGAAAAATTCATACCTATCACGAGATCCAACCTTCGTTAACATTCTTTCTCAACATGCTTTATCTCTATACTTTTTGTGCTCACAAATAATTTATCTCATATTGTTTTTCAGTTTTGGGGATCAAACTTAGGGCCTTGCACATGATCTGCAAATGCTCCACCACTGGGTCACCTCCCTACTCCTAGCATAGATTTTTTTTTTGTACTGGGGATTGAACTCAGGAGCACTCCACCACTGAGCCACATCCCCAGGCCCCTAGCATAGATTTCTAAAGAAAAAGAATCATCCACCATAGCCTATTATCAAATAAAATTAATACTACTTTCTGAGCATCATCAGGTTCCTGGACTGCGCTTGAATTGATCTAATTTCCTCAGGATTTTTTTTTTTTAATAGCAGTTTTGGTTGGGACAGGATTTAATCAAGTGCTGTCCATTTTATTCCATCGTTATGTCTGTGAAGCCCCCTTAAATCTGGAGCCATCTAATGAACCAAGTTGCTGAGGGGCGTTGGTTCTGGACTCATCTGACTGTGTCCTATGGTGTCACTGACCTTTCCTTTGTCCCTCCCTTATTTCCTGCCTCAGCTGGGCCGGTCTGAGGCCCTCGTTGGATGAAGGCTGACATTCTTGGCAGGAACGCTTTGTGGTTGGTGCTGTGTGTACTTTGGTGACATCACATCAAGAGACAAATCGTGTCTGTCTTGCTCTTGCTGATGAGAAGCTTGATTATGGGTTAAGGTGTCGAAAGCTGGGTGCTGGGTGTCGCAAGGCCCCGTTTTCCCCCATGACTCCTGCGGCCTGGGGGAGGCCTGGCTCCCAGCAGCCCTCGCCTGTGGATCCCTGCCCGGATGCTCTTACACAGGTTTCCAGAGCCACAGTTTTCCTAATTCCTTCGTCCCTTCCCCATTATTAAGTGGACGTCCTCCCAAGAGGAACCTGCATTCCTCAGAAGGGGTGATCTGGCTACTCTGAAGCACACATCCCCATTGAAAAGGCAGGAATCACTTGCAGTGATTTTAGGAAGTCACTTGCTGTGGTGGCAAGGACAGTTTTACTGTTTCCATTTTGCTTTCTCTTTTCCCAGTACCTTTGGGGCACACGGATTATATAATTCAGTATGTTTCAGTTATTCTTTTTTGGGCTCAAGTTGTCCCAAATTTAGCCAGTGGGCTGCCTGCAAGCTGGTTCGCGTGTCCTTTTCTGTGCTATTCTGTGTCCCCATTTGTTTTTGAGAACTTCTTTGCTTTATGGAGTGACCAATTCTTGCAGGCTTACCTTGCCAGTTACCTGCCCCAGACCTGGAATTAGCCATTCTCCAAGGAACCCCAGTGGGCAGCGGCACCTAGAAGCCCCAAACTGGCCCTACTTGTGATCATTGAAATTGGGATCTGGGGACCACGCTGCCTGTCTGTCGTCTGAGTTTATACTGTTTCTAATTCAAGTTTCACACTGCAGAGTTTGTTAGCTTCTTTGATTATATGCTTGTAGCTGTCTTATATTTGGCTATAAAATAAATTCCCGATTGGAACATTTTAGCACCTTCACTTTGTTTGCTTTATCCTACGAGATACAGAGTTTCAAAATCACGATGCTGATAATTCTGCCAACTTGAAACCACCAGATACACCTTTGCAGATCTTTTGTCCTCAGCCGTCTTTGCTGAGGAAGCTGGCTGACGGGCTGGGGGTCGGGGTGGGGGCTTCTGAAGACACCTGGGCTCTTCTCTCTGTGGTGCTGGTGCCCGGCAGGGAGCTCTCCAGTGCATTTGGTGGCTTTTCCTTCAGCTTCAGGGTGCCCACAGGAAACTTCTGGAGGTAATCGGCCTGGAAAGAGGTGATTGGCTCACTCTTGAGAGGTCTTTCTTCTTTCCTGATTTCCTTGCTGGACTCCGGGAAACCTGACTATCGCAAAGGAGGAGGTGTGAGCTGGGGAGGGAAGAGGACTGGGATGTCTGGAAGGTGACCCTGAGTTGAACCTGATGGCCCATTCAGGAGGCAGGAGTCCTACCAGACTCAGACACAGGCCACAGGTGCTTCCTGAGCACCCTCTGTGTCACCTAGTGGGCTAGAAGCTCGGATCCCCCCGTTACAGCAGAAGGCCTCTGCCCCTGTGGATCTCCCGGATCAAGAGTGAAGAGAGCATTGGCTAAGAGTTTCCTGCTGCTGTAGCAAAGCACCTGTGACCAGCCGGTTTATGAAGACTAGAAGTTGATCTGGCTCCTGGTCCTGGAGGCTGGCATGTCTGAGAGCCTGGTGCCACAGCATCTGCTCGGCATCTGGCGAGGGCTTCCTGCTGCTTCGTGACATGGTGGACGGCATCGCGTGGAGGGCCACACAGCCTGCCAGCTGGAGTCTGCCTTCCTCTTCCTCTAAAGCCACTAAAGCTGTCATGGGGCTCCACCTTTGTGACCTCATCTAATCCAAATTACCCACAAAGCCCCCTCCCAAACACCATGAGCACACCGATTCAGGGACCAAGTTTCCAACTCATGAGCTTCTGGGGGACACATGGAACCGCAGCCAGCATGGGGCCAACAACTGTGAGTGACTGGGGTGCAGATGGATTCGAGGAGACGGAATCCGTTTGGAATTGGAGAGGCTGCCTCAAGCCAAGAGAGGAAGAATCCTGGGCGTGGGTCAGCAGGGAGGGCGGCAGCTAGGGGACTGGCACGAGTGGGTGGCGCTGCCTGTGGGTCCAGCACAGCAGGCCTGGGGAGAGCCGGGTTCAGCCACCTTGCATCAGGTGGCCGGGCTGCAGGGCATGGGCCTTGGGGGCCATGTCAGGATTTAGAGAGACTAAATGGTTTTGTGTTGGGTGAAGTTCATCTTAGGCTATTTGAAGTGCTATTAACGTGGGTCTGCGCACACACAGGGGGATGTTCCCCAAGAGTACCCATGTGGCTTGGGATCGTAGGCAGAGGCTTATCTGATTTTCAATGCAACTGGCCCAGAAAACATGCAAGATTCTAGAATGAATAAGCAATCACTGCACCCAGGTGTCTGTGTGGCGTCGCCCGCTCACTCCTGTTTCCGTGGGTGTGGGAGAGACTGAGGCTTTCCAGCAGAGCCTCTGGGTCTTACCTGAGGACCCGGATTACTGGGGGAGCACGGCCTGAGTTCCATCATGGACGACCTGGATCAGGCAGATTCCAGGTCTCCAGTGTTCATCCGGGTGCAGGAGAACTTTCCTGGGAGAACTTTCTGGAGGAGGTGTTGGGTGCCGAAGAAGCTACTGTCTTCCCTGCTGAGGGTCAGCTCCTGCCCCCCACCCCCGCTGAGCCCTCTGGTCCCACTCAGGTGTCACCATTCAGAGCCCACGGAAGCCAGGAGGGCAACAGGGCAGGAACCCGGCCTTCTAGAGGACAATGGGGAATGGGCGGCTCTACGGTTTGGCTCTACGGTTTGGATGGAAAGTGTCCCCCAAAAGCTCATGTGTGAGACAATGCAAGAAGGCCTGGGGGAGAAATGATTGGGCCACAGCCTTAACCGAATCAGGAATTAATCCTAACTGGATGAACTGAGTGGTGACTGAAGGCAAGTGGGGTGTGGCTGGAGGACGGGGTTCATAGGGGGCATGTCTTTGGGGTATGTATTTTGTATCTGGAGAGTGGAGACTCCCTCTCGGCTTCCTGGCCACCATGGGAGCTGCTTCCCTCTGCCACACTCTTCCGCCATGATGTTCAGCCTCACCTTGAGCCCCGAGCAATGGAGCTGGCCTTCTATGGACTGAGACCTCTGAAACCCTGAGCCCTCAAATAAACGTTTCCTCCTCTGCAGCTGTCCTGGCCAGGTCCCTAGGCACAGCAGTGAGATTGCTGCCTAGCAGTGGACTTGAGCCCCTGGGCGGCTTGTATGGTGGGGGGGGGGGCGGGGGGGGTCAGATTCTGCCCACAGCTGCAGCCAGTTAGGGAACTGCCTCAGGTGGGCCGGATTCAAGGGTGCCTGTGGCATCCGTTTCCACCTGTCCCTCCCAGGTGCTGAAGTGGGTGGAGTCGGCCATCCAGACCTCCAAGGTGCACCTGCTGTCCACAGACCACGAGGAGGAGGGCGAGCACACGTGGAGGATCCCATTTGACCCCAGCCTGAAGGAGGTCACCGTCTCACTGAGCGGGCCTGGGCCTGAGATCGAAGTCCGGGACCCGCTGGGTATGCTCTGCCCTTTGGACCTCAGTCCTAGCTGAGCTGGAAACCTAGGCTGTGACAGAGTGGGGTCCAGAAGTGGGGATGGGTGCCGAGTGGATCAGAGAGGGTGCCCCTGGTGCCAGGGAAGGAAGAGGCTGATGGCACCTGAAGGTGGACATTGGGGTTAGTTCCTGGGAAGGCGGAGGCTGGTTCTGGTGGACTGTGGGTTCCTGGAGACAGGGTGGAGTGCGGACTGAGCACTGGGGGCTTCCACAGGGAGGATCCTGCAGAAGGACGAGGGCCTGCACGTCCTCCTC
This sequence comes from Marmota monax, assembly GCF_021218885.2. Lineage (NCBI taxonomy): Eukaryota > Metazoa > Chordata > Mammalia > Rodentia > Sciuridae > Marmota > Marmota monax. Next base: position 22,297,445 of record NW_026692912.1, read on the forward strand.
AGCATTCCTGACTCGGCCAAGGTCGTGGCCTTCAAGCCTGAGCACCCTGGGCTCTGGTCCATCAAGGTAGGGCTGAGGCTGCAGGGGGGTGGCGACCAACTTCCCTGAGCCCAACCACCTCCCTCCTGCCTCCCGGGGAGCCTGGGGCGTGGGCAGGGACTTGGTCTATCAGGAGGAGGGGCACCCTGCTTTGCACTGATGACAGGAAGTGGAACGGTTTGGCAGGAATTTGGGAACGCTCAGAAGGGCTTGGGGAAACAACTTCAGAGTTGGGGGGATGGGTGAGCTGGCTCTGGGCTCAGAACTTTGTCCTCTGAAGAATGTGTGAAAGAGGCAGGGGGAGTTTGGGGGGAGGCTGGGGGACAGGGCTGCAGGGCACCTACTGTTATCTGCCAGGTGTTGTAAGCCAGGGTCTAGGGTGAGCTCCACAGAGCAGCCTGGGATGGAGCAGCTGCTGCCTTGGAAGGGTGTGAGCTCCTGCTGATTGAACAGGCATTTATTGAGCACCTACTTGGTGCCAGGCATTATGGTAGGTGCTGGGTGAAGGGTGGCTCTGTCCGCCTGCCTTTCCACTCCGAGCACCTTTGAGCCCAGAGCTCTAACGCTGATGGGGAAGGGGGCAGACAGGGCTGGCCCATGTTGGAGAGAGCTGAAGGGCGGAGCCGCTTCTGGAAAGAGGTTGGGTGTGAGCTGGGGCTTCTTCCCCTTCCCCTGGGAGTGGAGAGTTGCCACGTGTGTGCAAAGGCAGGAGAGCCACAGCTGGCACAGGGCCCGGCCAGGTGAAGTTGGTGGCCTCCTGGCTGGTGCTGGGGTGCTGGGTCAGACACCTGGTGACATGGGCCGGGACCTGTGCTAGGTCTATAGCAGTGGCCGCCATTCTGTGAGAATCACGGGCATCAGCAACATCAACTTCCGAGCCGGCTTCTCCACCCAGCCCTCCCTGGATCTCAACCACACCATCGAGTGGCCCTTGCAAGGTACGGTGTCCCCCCTGTCGGCAGGCGCTCACTCGGGAAGTGGTGGAGGCTGGCGGCAGGCTGCCCACGCGTGACCATAGGATGGGCCCTGCAGTGGGGGAAGCTGGGACCACAGGGATAGACACTGGGCTCCGCGCCAGCTCCTCTCCACCAGCCCCAGCCCAGGTGACATAGTGACATTTTCCTTAAGAACATCCTCCCAGCCCCCAGAGGCTCCAGGAGACTCATTTTTCCGTTTACTACTGAGTGTCCCTTTTACTCTTCTTTCTTTCTGCCAAAACTGGTCTGTCGAGAGTCCCACGGCCTCAGCATCGGAGAACTGCTTCCGAGATGAAGGAATGAAGGTCCTGGGGACCTGTGGATGCCTCTGAGGCTGGTGGAGGCTGCACTAGCTGGGAGTGGGGGACATTGAAGTTGGGGGCTTGTTTTCCTGAATGGAAGCCACCCGCCAGGGTCTGAGGATGTGTGAGGCCTCCACAGGCATGCCCGGAGGGGCCTGGGCAGGCGGGGCTTCTGCCCAGGCGGTCCTGAGCTCTGTGCCAGAAAGTACCATCTGGAGGCGGGTCGGGGTCCCAACTTACAGTCTGGGAAGCATCAACCCTTGCCGTGGGTCATTCAGAGGGTGCTGCTGGGATTAGCTCAGAAGGGGAGGGCCCTGGACCACGTCAGAGCACTCTGGACCAGTAAGGAGGGACCCAAGTGGCACGTGCCAGTCCTGCCAGCAGTCCCACCTTCAGAGAGAAAGGGAGCTGGGAGCTCCCTGTCTGCTCTGCCGGAACCAGAGCAGGGAGCACAGGCTCAGTGCGGCCCTCCTCAAAAGCCAGAAGAGGAGAGAAATTCCAAGGGTAGGGCGTTAGTGGGGACTGACAGTGACCTGTTCCTAGGGCCAGTTCCTAGTGGGAGGTGAAGGAAGCTGCCCGGGGCCCTCTTGGATGCCAGACATGTTTGGGAAGATGAGAAACAGCAGGGCAGGCGCAAGCCGAACAGTCATCAGCACTTGGGCCCAGAGCAGGGGACACTGGGGCGTGGGGTAGGGTGACACCTGGATCTCGGGGAGCAGGCGCTGCACTCCGGTGGCCGGTGGTTGGGAGGGCAGTGAGGTCAGCACCGGCGTGCTTCACTTTCCAAAGCAGTCAGGGCTTCTGGGTTCAAAAATGCCCTTTCAAAAAAGGTGGGCGTTCCAGGGACCACACCTCCAGGGCTGCCCTTGAGGATCTCTGAAGAGAAAATGTTGGTATCTGTGGGAAAGGGAGGCATCTGACGGAAGCTCCCAGATCAGCTAAGGAAATCATGAAACTCACATCCAGCTCCGTGTCCTGGGCTGACAGAGGGGAAAGCACCTCATTTCCGTCCAGATAGAAAAGCCAAGCGGAGCTGAGGCTACTTCCTGACGCTTGACGGTCAGCACCAGAGGTCACGGGCTGGGCGAGAGGCACGTCCCTCCCCAGTCCTGCCCCAGCCCCACCAGGTCTGCGTCTGCAGGGGGCAGGGGGACAAGGGTTGGAGGGACAGCCGTGTTTCAGGACCACGGACAGCACCAAGGTCCCCTTTCTCCCTGACCCACCCCCAGCAGGAGCTGGCCAGGGGTAGGTGGTGAAGTGAGGGAGCAGGCGCAGGGGGCCGAGCAGGCTGGGCGGACCCCAACCCAGGAGGACTGTGGAGACCAACCCAGACGCGGGCATCGTGTTCCTCCCCCTCCCCCTGCAGGGGTGCCCATCTCCCTGGTGATCAACTCTACGGGCCTGCAGCCGCCTGGCCGCCTGGACTCCGTGGAGCTCGCGCACCACTCAGGGCGGCCCCTCCTGACTCTGCCGGCGCGGCCCCTCTCCAACGGCTCCGCCCAGCAGCTGTGGGGCGGGCCGCCCTTCCACGCGCCCCAGGAGCGCTTCTATCTCAAAGTGAAGGGCAAGGACCACGAAGGAAATGCCCTGCTCCGAGTCTCTGGCGCTTCCTACAGTGGGGTGGCCCCAGGTGAGTGGTGGGCTCTCTGGACCCCCAGCTCCCCGGCTACTCAGAGCCCCATTTCTTCCTGGATGCCACCCTACCTGGGCCACAGTAGGAAACCTTTGCTCAGTACACTACTGTGGACAGCTGTCCCCTGCAAGGCATTAGCTTAAATACTGAGATGCTCCTACGCAGCCCTCGGCTCAAAGGTTTAAAACAAAGACATCTGTCCACCTGTCCACTCGTCCATCCATGCATATCCATCCACCCTTCCTTCAACCCACCTACTCATCCATCCATCCACCCACCCCTCCACAATCATCCACCCACCCCTCCACACATCCATCCACCCACCCCTCCATACACCCATCTACCCACCCACCCACCCATCCATTCACCTACCTACCTGTCCACCAATCTACCCACCCACCCACCTACCTGTCCACCAATCTGCCCACCCAGCCACCCACCCAGCTATCCACCTTCATTTGCAGAGTCCACTGTGCATCAGCCATGGTACTGGGCGCCGTGGGCACCGCCTGGCAGGGCAGATGTGGGTGCGGGCTCTTCTATAATCACAGTCACTGTCTGATCAGCAGCACGGGGACATTACTTCTCGTCACCATTTCCAGGACTTGCCACGGGCTTGTCCTGGGCCACACACCTGCCCTGTGCTGGCTCACTGCTCACAGAGGTTCTGAGACGTGCCCGAGACCCCCACAGAGGAGTGCTGGGATGTGGATGGACCACCTCTGTGAGCTCTGGGTGTCCCCGTCTGCAGATGAGTAGGCGGCCCAGGCTCCACAGGCTCGCCAGGGCAGCACTCAGGTGCTCAGGGGCCACCCTCGGGGCGTGGGCCTGTGCACGGCTCTCCTCCTGTGGCAGCTGCTGTTCCCCTCCTGTCACTGCAGGAGTGGGGCGTCTGTCATCTGGGCTTTGGCCTGCTGGGTTGACCCCACAGAGGCTGTGGGCTGGCTCCCTGTGTCTCTGAGGTGTATCACCCAGGTGGGGGGCTCCCCAAGGGCAGCAAGGGCTTCAACTTCCTGAGCTGCCCCTGTCCTGGGGCGGGATGGGGATCACTGGCCACTGGGCCCTCTCTGGCCTCGTTGTCTTCCTCGTGCCACTGTCCTACCCTGGAGGTGCCTGGGGGAGCTCGCAGGGCGGGCGGCAATGACATCCACACACGTCTTTGTGGGGATCCCCTCAAGGAACAGTTCCTCTGTCCTCTCCAAAAGGGGTGCGGGCAGGGAGGACGTCCTCCTGAGCTGCCCACGGTGCCCCTGGTGGAGAGATCTTGAGGACCTGGGTGGGCACCTGGGGGCCTCCTCTTGTAGCCTCCACTGCTTGCTGTGCTTCCCGGGCCTCTTCCCTTGGTCTTTGGAGGCTTTAGGAGAATCTTCTGGAAGGACTTTCGGCAGGACTTTGCCCTGCTCCTTTAGCTGGACCAGGGTCTGGACTTGGCTCTGGGCGTTGGTCTCCATCTCAGCCTGGGTGGGAGGGGTGGGGTGGGCTGGTGTTTCCTTCCTCCTGCTCCAGGTCTGGGGGGTCGGAAGTGCCCTTCGCCTGGGCAGCTCTGGGTTGGTGATGCGGGGTGGACCTGGAGCCCCTGGGCCCTGTGGGCGCCTGGAAGAGGGAGCGGGGCTGGCTGCAGAGCTCCGCAGGCGGGGAGCACGGCTGCTGCACACCCTGAGGCTGCGGCTGCCGGCTGCCGGCCCAACAGCCCTGTCCCCTGGGACGCGGCAGGAAGCCTGGAGCATGATGTCACCACCACCCCTCACCCGCTCACGCTCCGAGGAGGTCTGGTGCATTGCCTCACCCTCGGAGCATCCTGTGGCTCCTCTCCCTTCTGGTGGGGCCGGGAGGGGCCGGGAGGCTGGAGCACCCTGGGCTGCGGGAGGGGAGCGCGCAGACTCGCTGCTGAAGGAATTCCAAGAGCTGAGGCAAGCGCATGTGTCACCACAAGACCAGGGTCAGGGAGGGGGGCAGTGGTGTCTGGTGGGGGCCCCAAGGGGCTCATTGCAAGCTGTGAGACTTATTGAAGTCTTGTTTTATCTAAAAAATGCGTGTGAATTTTGAATTCGCAGCCATGGTCCAACTGTACTTATTTTAAAATGAAAAAAAAAACAAAGTTTCTCCAACAAATACGGGCAGGCTGACCCTCCAGGCAGAGGCACCGGGGCAGGACCCTCCCACGCCCCCGGGGAGCCCCATGCAGCCTGGCGGCCTCGTGCCAGAGGGCAAACTGGTCCTGTGCCCTGTCCTGTGCCCTGCGGCCTTGAGTTGGGGAGCCTTCTCAGATACCAGATGCCCCTCCGGCGGTCATCGAGGTGCTTGGGGGCCCCGTGTGGAAGCAGCACCCTGTGGTCAGTGCCACGGTGACCCACCTTTGCAGAGGTGGAAACACACTGCAGGGGACACGCTGCCCCTGGGGAGCACTGATTCTTGGAGCCCAGGGCTGAGCCCCCACTGGCCTTCCCCTTCTGGGGCCTCCCTGTGGGTCTCCGTGGCTGGGGTGCAGAGGACAGGCTTTCAGGGCTGCCAGAGATCTCTGAGCCCTGGTCCTCACCCTCAGGTGCCCCCCTGGTCAGCATGCCACCCCGGATCCATGGCTACCTGCACCAGCCCCTGCTGGTCTCCTGCTCTGTGTACAGCTCCCTGCCCTTCCGGCTTCAGCTGCAGCGTGATGGAGCCAGGCTGGGCGAGGAGAGGCACTTCCAGTGAGTGACACCTGGCTGACTGTCCCCTGCCACAGGACTCCTGTGCAGCTCTAGAGAGATCTCAGGGGGGTGGGTGGCAGGAGAGGGACCTTGTTCTTGGTCATATTATCTTCCTGGGTACCCCCCTGAGAACTTCCGGCACCCCCTGAGGTAGGGGAGGGGTACGCCTGAGGCTCCCCTACTTCTAAGCTGCCACCCCAACATTGGTAGCTTTCCTTAGCTCCTGGAAAACTTGACCCACAGGGGGGCCCAGCTATGGGAGTCAGGTGTCCCCGACCCCCTCCTTGTGAATGGGAGCCTAGAATTCAGAGAGGGGAGTGCCTTTCTCAGAGTCACACAGCATATTGAGAAATTCGCATGCTCTTGGTTGCCTGCCTCTTATTCTTTCTGAGGATTTGGGGTCTGTCCTCTAAGCAGGGTCAGGGGCCTCAGGCTGGGCAAGGTTGGGGGCCTGGCTGAGGTCAGCGTGATGGTGAGGTCTGTTCTCGGCAGGGAGTCGGGAAACAGCAGCTGGGAGATCCCCCGGGCCTCCAAGGCGGAGGAAGGCAGCTACGAGTGCACAGCGGTCAGCAGGGCTGGCACCGGGCGGGCCAAGGCCCAGGTCATTGTCACAGGTCTGTCCTCGCCCTACCCCACGCCCTCCCCTCTCTCCCGACCTTCCCTCTGAGATTCCTCCCGGCAGGTCTCCATTCATGGGTGGCTCACTGACCGCCAGCAGACAGGGTCTGTCCCTCCCCCGTGGTGTGGTGACTGTCGGCCACCTGCCTGCCGCCTGCCCTCAGGCCTCTCCCCGGGCCCTGGCGTGGGGTCTCCGTGGGAGGAAGGTCAGACACTCCAGCTCGGGTCACCGTCCTGCCCACCTCCGTCCCACCCTGACCTCTTGGTTTGTCATTTGGGCTTGGCCAGCCCCAGGCCCTCTCGGGGGCCACTGTCCGTCTTGCAGTCCCCATCCTTGAGTGCCCCAGGCCCTGCCAGAACAGCACCATCGAGCTGCGGATGATCAGAAATGCCACAAACCCTCTCAGAATAAAATTGACTTTATTTTTAAAAATTGCAGTCTCGGCTCTGCAGGGAAGAAACCAGACTGCGGGGCTCTGCATCCAGGTCTTAAGGAGAGCTGGGTGTGCCCCGCTGGGGCTGGGGCAGGGCTGGGGTGGAGCACCTGGAATCCCCAAGGCGCAGCATCCTCACCTGTTTACTTTCCAACCTTGTTCTGTGTTTGCATCTTAACGTAGATGCCTTCCAACCCAGGTCTTCTTCTACTTTTGGTGGTGGAGATGAGACCCAGGGGTGCTCTACCCTGAGCTCCTTCCTCAGCCCTTATTTGGGGCAGGGTCTTGCAAAGTTGCTTAGGGCCTCATTAGATTGCTGAGGCTGGCCTTGAACTTGGGATCCTCCTGCCTCAGCCTCCTGATTTGGTGGGATGACAGGCGTGGCCACCGTGCCCAGCAACGATCCCACTTACCACTTCACGGTACAGCAGGGGTGTTTCAGTACAGGAAAGTACAACAGTGCAGCTGCTGTGCCGGTCACTCAGACTCGACCCTCGCTAACTCCGATTCGGCTGCGTTTGCTTTTTTTGTTGAGATATTTTAAACCAAATGATAAGCACCCGGACACTTCCATCCCCTAACAACAGTGGATGGTCCTGTGTGACAAAGTTTCCAGGTCACACCTGGCAGTAATGCCATTCAGCTGTTGTCCACAGTCAACTGTCCTCACTTGTTCCCAGAGTGCCATCGCCCATTGGTTTCTAGGACGTCATTTCTCATGGCCACAGAGCATGCGTGTGCTTGGCGTGTGCTTGGCGTGTGGCTGTTGGGGTGCAGCCCTTGGCTGGTCGTCAGGCCCCGGTGCCTGTGCTGCGAAGTCTCTGGTCTTGTCCCAGTGCCCTTTGCTCCGGGTGGTCCACGTTTGTGGCAGGGGTCTCATTCCTGGGAGCAGCCCTGCTGTGGGGCGGGTGGTCCCAGCGGCTCTCCAGGCCTTGTTCCCTGGGTGGAGTCCCCGCCTCAGCCTGCGTCCTTCCTGTGCTCCTGTTGCTGCAGATCCCCCACCGCAGCTGGTCCCTGGCCCCAACGTGACTGTGTCCCCCGGAGAGACCGCCGTCCTATCATGCCAAGTCCTGGACAAAGCCCCCTACAATCTGACGTGGGTCCGGGACTGGCGGGTCCTGCCAGCCTCAAGGGACCGAGTGACCCAGCTGGCCGACCTGTCCCTGGAGGTCAGCAGCATCATCCCCAGTGACGCTGGACGGTACCAGTGTGTAGCCAGCAACGCCAATGGGGTCACCAGGGCATCCACCTGGCTCCTGGTGCGAGGTGAGGCTCCTCCTGCTGCTGTTCTCCCAAGGTCGGCCCTCCGTGCCGCCTGGCGTCCACCCTAACAGCCCGTCTTTCCACCCCTCTGCCCACACAGCGTCTCTGGTGGGCAGCAGCAGCTTTCCAATGTGTTCTGAACCTTTAGGGAAAGAAGATTCTGTAGCCGCCTAGCCAAAGCCTAGTGCTTCTTGCTGTTGGGAAGTTCCTTCTAACATCTAACCTAAACGTCTGCTGCTATAGACCCAGCCAGTTTCTCTGTGTCTTTTCCTTTTCCCACGGCCTCCTTCTGCCCCAATGTCCTGGAGCCTGTGGAAGCGCAGAGACCAGCTCTGAACGGCACAGAGGGGGCAGCGGAAGGAGCACCATTTGGGTTTTTGCGGCCTGGGTGTGGCCTGTGTATCCCCAGGACTTAGCAGACCCTCTTCCCGGGTGCTGTTTCTCCAGGCATAAGAATGGACTATTTGACAAGCATTTCCTGTGCCCCTGACCCTGCATGGAGCCTGGAGCGTGTTGAGCAGGGTTCAGAGGCCCTGTCTCAGCCCTGCGGGGACAGCTCTGTCACGCCTGCCGCGGGCGCGGGGGGCTGTGTTGGCCTTTCCAGGGGAGCCTCTGGGGGCGCCTGCGCCTCACAGTCTGTCTGCTGAGACTCCTGAGCGCCAGAAGGAACCTGGGGCCATCCTAGGGCAGGCCTCGGGGTCCAGCTGGAGGTCACTGGAGCGAGACCGTCCCCAGCCCTGGCCGCTGCCTGACCTCTCCCGAAGCCTCCCGGGGCACACGGATCAGGCACCCTCCGCAGGCAGGGGGTTTCCAGCTGGGCATCAGGGCCTGTGGCTGGACGGCCACCTGGCCTCCCCCATCCCCCGGCAGCCACCAGGGATCCGGGCCCTTGGCCTTTGCTTCCTCCGTCTCACTTCCATCTGCGGCTGGGGAGGGTGGGGCTGGGCACCAGGGACAGCCCTGTCGGCTTGCGCCATCTGTCGCTCCGGGCCACAGAGGCCCCACAGGTCAGCATCGACACCAGGTCCCAGCACTTCTCCCAGAGCGAGGAGGTGAAGATCAGCTGCTCGGCCTCGGGGTACCCCACACCCCACATCTCCTGGAGCCGAGAGGGCCTTGCCCTGCAAGGGGACGGCAGGTGAGGGGCCCGGGACACAGAGCCTGGCAGCAGGGGCACAAGGACCCCCTGGGCCTTGATCTGAAGGTGGGGAGTGGCGTTGCCCTTCCTTCCTCCTGGGACCAGCTAAGACGTGGGGACACCACCACTTTGTTGACGTATCAGTGCCACAGTGTGGTTAGGAGTTCAGGCTCCAGAGGCCAGCTCTGCCCTTCAGGCTGTGTGACCTTGACCAATTTGCTGTCCCTCTCTGAGCCTCATGAATTAAAAAAGAGAATGTATGTAAAGTGCTTGGCCCTCAGCTTGGCCCGGAGAAGGTCGCCAGTGCAGAATGGCAGTCACCAGCAGGGCTGATTTGTTATTAACGATGTGGAGTTGCTCCTTATGTGACCAGCATGTTTTCATGGCTTGACTCCAGAATCCAAGTGGACACCCAGGGGACCCTGATCATTCGGGGGTTAGCCCCTGAGGATGCTGGGAATTACAGCTGCCAGGCTACCAACGAGGTTGGCAGAGACGAGGAGACGGTCACCCTCTACTACACAGGTACTTGGGCCACTGCTGTCTGCAGGAGGGACCCTGCCTCCCTCCTGTCCCCACCTTTATTGAGCCTCTGTGATGTGGCAGGCCCTGGGGTCCAGCTGTGTGCCAAGCCGCTTGTCTAGAGGAACCTACGTTCTGGCGGGAGGCTCAGGGGAAGTGCCACTGGGCAAATAGGGCGCTTCCGAGGACAGAGGTGCCTGAGCAGGCGGGGTGTGGGGTGGGGCGGGAGGGAGCCCCGGGTGGGGGAGGTCTTGCCCTGGGCCCTGTGCGGTTGGTCCCACCCTGTCGTCTGCCCATGCAGAGCCACCATCCATCTCCGCCGTCAACGCCGTGGTGCTCGCAGCCGTGGGGGACGAAGCTGTGCTGGAGTGCAAGGCGTCTGGGGTCCCCCCACCCCGAGTCATCTGGTATCGAGGTGTGTGGGGTGGGGAGTGGCCCTGGGGGGTGGGGTGTCCCAGCGGGGGTCCGGGAGAGCCAGCTGTCTCCAGCAGTCCCCACCGCTGTGTCCACGGTGCTGGCCCAGGACTGGGGAGCCCCTGGGTCGGACCCAGATTTGGATTCTGGCTCCCTGGATGACCTTGGGCAAGTGGCTGGGCCTCTCTGAGGCTCGGCTTCCTTATCTGGGAAGCGGGGAGCCGCTGTGGTCAGCTGTGAGTCTCAGATGGGCCCCTAGGTTGCAAGGTCAGGCAGCGGGCTGTGCTCGTGCCCCGAGCAGTGGTGACGGTCGCGTGATGGTCTAAGGAACAGGACAGATAGTTGCTCTGGGCTCCAGGGGAGCCGGGGGTGGGGGCTTCATGGCACCCCATGCCCAGCAGGGACTTGCTAGACAGGGTACTGCACTGAGCTCCTTCTCAATGTCAGCCAGAGTCCCCATCAGGCCTGGCTGGGCAGGGAGGGGAGCTGGTGTCAACGGGGCCGAGCTGCAGTTGGGGAAGAGGGACAGTTTCTGAAGTTGGGCAGAGTGAGGGCCACACAGCAGCATGGACGTGCACCATGCCACCGACCCGGACACCCAACAGGGCTAAGACGGCCCAGTTCAGGCCACGGGTGTCCTACACACTGGGACCCAGAGTTGAACAGAAGAGGGTGTCAGTCTCAGGGAGATCATTGGGCCACAGGCCCTGGGGGACACGGGTGGCTCAGGAGGCCTTCCTGGGGGGACCTCAGAGAAGCAGGCATGGAAGGACATGGTCACCTAAGGGCTCCCTGGGACCCTCCAAGAGCAGGTCTCAACCTTAGTGGGGACCCAGGCCCAGGGAAGGGAGGCCCCCGCGTGGAGCCCTTGGGTGACAGGCCTGCCTTGTTGGGGACTGGCTGAGCCCAGGCCTGGTCAACAGAGGGGCGCAGGGAAGGTCCGAGACCCCGCAGGCCTGGGCCCCGGGATCTGAAGCCCCCTCCCGGCCTGTGGAGATGCCAGGGTCAGGGAGCGGCCCAGCCCCAGACCCCGGGCCCTGCTGACGCCCTCCATCTTGGTCCAGGGGGTCTGGAGATGATTCTGGCCCCGGAGGCCTCCAGCTCCGGGAGGCTGCGGATCCCCGCGGCTCGGGAGAGGGACGCTGGCGTCTACACCTGCCGGGCCGTGAACGAGCTGGGCGGCGCCTCTGCGGAGATCCAGCTGGAGGTTGGACGTGAGTGCGCCTGCCCTCTGCCCCGCCCTGTCCCCCTCCAGATGGCCTTCTCCAGAGGCACCCTGTGACATGGCTCCTGGAGGGCAAGTGAGTCTGGGAGAAGAGGGACACGGAGGGTCAGAGAAAGCCCAAGAGGAAGCCACAGTCCTGTGGCCTGCCAGCCTTGAGCGTGCAAGCATCATGTCCACCGTGTCCTGTGGTCACTCAGGCCGACCCTGGGCAAGAGACCCACGAGGGCGTGAGCAGCAGGAGGCTGGGGTCTCTGGGCCGTCCTGGGGGCTGCCCAGACCCAGGGCCTTGGACTTCCTGTCTGCACCCTGGGCTGGCGGGCGGCCTCCAGCTGCATTGGGCGGCCCCCGAACAGCACAGGGTGGGTGAGTGGGGGCCGCGAGCCCCCTGTGGACGGAGAGTCTGCATTCCTCCGTGGATGGTGGGTGGCCTTGGCTGTGGTCCCCGTGGTGGCTGAGTTCCCGGCCTGGTTCTGGGCGCTGGGACTCGACAGGCAGCCGTGGGCACAGCTCCTGGGCACACTGAGTTGAGACAGGTGGCCGCGAGGACCAGCCGCAGCCATGGCAGAAGAGACGGGTGGGAGTTCTCGGGGCGCAGAGAGGGGCTGTGCTTATCTGGGCCGGGCGGGTGGGCACCAAGGGTCCCAGGAGGGCCAGGCCCTGGCTGGAGGAGCCCAGTCTGGAGGTCTGCCCAGGAGGCAGGGCTGGGCATGTCCGTGGCCTCCTTCCTTTGTCATTCATTCCAACCCGAGGTCGGCAGGTGCCTGTGTGCTGGGCCCTGTCGTGTGGGGACACAGTGGCAGGTGAGACACAGCCCTGCCTTGATGTTGGTCAGGGGCCCAGGCAGGCAGCCAGGCTGGACGATGTAGGGGGCCATGGAAACCCCGAGACTGGAGCTGACCCCGCAGGGGGGCTGGGAGGGCTTCCCGGAGGAGGGGATGTCGGAGCTGAAACTGGAAGCCACCAGATAGGTGAGGAGAGGAGAAGCGTCCCAGGAAAAGGGGACAACGGGGGACAAACCACCTGCACAGGGAGCAGGCAGGGAGCGGTCCTCCAGGGAGCTGCCTCGGAGTCTGGGCATCGTCCTGGAGGGGAAGCTCAGGGTGGAGAGTGATGTGCCGGGCCTCCCCTGTGGTGTGTCTGGGCCCAGGGGCTGCCGTGGAGCCCTGGGAGCCACCACTGCCCGGTGTCTGCCAGCTCTGCGCCATTTCTGGTGCCCGCTTGGCTCATCCTCACCGCCCTTGGTGTTGGGCTCCTGTCTCCCCTTCACAGAGAGGGTGAGTGGGTTGGCCAGGTCACAGGCTGGTAATGGCAGAGCTGAGATGCCGGGCCCTTGACCTTGGTCCCATGCTGTCCTGCAGGTGAGCTTGGACAGCCCTCTGCTCTCTGGCCCCTCATTGGCAGATGCCCCTGAGGTGTGCAAGTGAGAGATGAGGGGGGCCTGCGACATGGGGGGCTCTGAGCAAGCCACCGTCCCTGTATGGACTGGAAGGTGCAGGTGACGGTGCCCGGGAGGCTGGGCGTGGCACTGCTGTGGGCAGCTGGCCCTGGCTCCACATCTGTTCTTCTCAGCAGAACCTTGTTTCTTTGGGCGCCAGGTCCGCGCCTGCCTGGTCCTGCCCTTTGCTGTCTTCTGTTGGCCCTGGAGCCGCTCCCTGGGTTGGAGGAAGGAGGCGCTGGCGCCCAGGGAGGGCTTCTGGGAGAAGAGGTGGCCCTGCAGCTGTGCCCCGGGCTGGGCCAGCCTGGCAGCAGTGGTGGGAAGTCAGATCCCCTCCTCTCCCGGGGCAGCTGGGGTCTGGCTTTCCTGCCAGGCAGGGAGCAGGGGGCCCTGGGCCCACTTCCTGCTGTCCAGCTGGGAACGGGCGTCCTGATGGCGTTTGGGGTGCAGGAGGGAGGCAGCCCCCTGTCCCTGACAGCAGGTGCCTGCTGTGGGGCAGCCTGCAAGGACTCCTGGGGATTGAACTCGGCACTCCACCACTGCGCCCCATCCCCAGCCCTATTTTGTATTTTTAATTTAGAGACAGGGTGCATAGCGCCTCGCTGTGAGGTTGGCCTTGAACTTTCGATCCTCCTGCCTCAAGCTCCCCAGCCACTGGGATTACAGGCGTGGGCCACCACGTCCAGCTGCAAAGAACTTTTTGTTTTTGCAACGCTGGGGACAGAACTGGGGTCTCGTGCATGCTGGGCCAGCACCCCACCACTGAGCCATCATCTTCTGGGCCTGGCATCTGCCAGTGGTACCACGCCTGTCCCAGCTGTCATGGACTGAACCACAGTTAGCCTTGCCTCTAGTGCCAGGCCAGGGGGGTGGAGGGCCTCCCCATGGCACGGTGACCCCATCCTCAAGTCAGGTCCTGGACAAGTTACCTTTCCCCTCAAGTCCCCTGTCTTCTTGTTTTGGTCTCTGCTTCTTGCCCTGACCTGGAGCCTTCCTGTGGGCGATCAGGGCCAGGGGCACTTCCCCCAGCCCCAGGCCAGCCTGAGGGCAGGGAGAAGAGAGCTGGGCCCTGTGGCGCTGTGGTCCCCGGGCACCTCTCTAGCAGGCAGCAGGTGCAGAGTCCCGAGTGCCCTTAAGTTTAAAGGCCCCCGACGACGTTCCAATTGTAACTTTTTAAAAAATCAGAATTTAAAATGAGGAATGGTGAATAAAGATGAGCCGGGAGTGGGTGTGGTTCTGTGCCAGCGTAGTTAGAAAACGGTCCCCAATCCTCCTTTTGAAGGAAGACACCCTGAAAGTCACCCCAGGCAGCCTCCAGGCCCCCTTGCAGGGCCTCCGGGGGATGAGTCCTCGGGAGGGCGGGGCGCGAGTCTCTGTGGGGCACCCTCCCCTCCTCAGTGCCAGGTGCCCATGACCGTGCCCTCCGAGTGCCGGCCTGAGGCTGGGCCTCCCCAGGTCCACGTGTCCAGCTGCAAGGTCCTGGGGCCTGACGTGCCTCCCTCATCCTGGCCAATCCACGTCAGGCTGGGCTCTCTGGAGCTGGCTCTGTCCCCACGGTCCTGCCCCAGGCTCCGAGCCAGGCCTGCAGGGGTGCTTGTCAGTGACCGAGCCCTGGGACCTCAGGCACGGGAACCAGGGTGAAAATAGTCACCTCTTTCCAGAGGGGAAACAGCCCAGAGTGGCCAAGGGCTCTGTCCAGGGTGCCCGGGGCAGAGGCAGATGGGGGCTCTGACCAGGCCTTGGCCTTCAGGCCAGTGTCACTTGCTCCCGAAGGAGGGGATGAGGTGGCAGAGGGTTTCCATCTCTGTCACCTCAGTATGGTCCTTAGCATCCTGGGGACTTTTCTCTCTGGAAAATCCCAGGGAAGGGAGCCGAGGGGGACTGCTGGCCTGGTGTGTGCACTGCCTGGCTCTGCAGAGGCCTCCCTTCCCTCCGAGCCTCTACCGCAGCCAGGCACTCCTGGGGCAGCCTCCCCGCCTCCTCCTCCCACCTTCCCTCCCTTCCCTTGGGCTCTGCCAGGCCCGAAGGAATGGTGCTGCCTGTTGCTGGTCAGGCCTCTGGGTCCCCAGGGCTGGCTGGTAGGAGTCGGGTGGGAGCCCGCCGCAGTGACCCGCAGCCCCCAGAACCTGTCACGGGCCTGGACTTGCCCTGCCTCCCTAAGGCCCTGCTACTGCAGCAGAGCCCCACAGACGGGAGCGTAACCAGGGACACTGTGTCTCCTGGCTCTGGAGGCTTCGAGTGGCTTCGGGCTGGTTCTGCGGGGCCTGTCCTGGGGCAGCTGGCCGCCTGTTCACCGTGTCCTCACGTGGTCTTTCCTTGGTGCAGAGAGAGGAAACGAGGTCTCTGGGGTGTCTTCTTTTAAGGGTGCCGACCTCCTATGGGGTTCCCACCCTCATGGCCTCACCTAACCCTGATTCCTCCCAGAGGCCCCACCTCCAGGGCCATCACTCTGGGGGAGGAGCTTCAAAAGGTGAGCTTCGGGCCAGGTGTGGTGGCTCCCACCTGTGATCCCAGGAACTCAGGAGGCTGAGGCAGGAGGATGGCAACTCTGAGGCCAGTCTCAGCCATTTACCAAGACCCTGTCTCCAAATAAAAAACAAAAAAGATTCAGGGGTGCAGGTTCTGGGCTCGATCCCCAGTGCCCAAAACAACTTGGGGTTCAGCCCAGAGCAGATGAGGGTTGACTCACTCAGCCCAAGTTCTCAGTTCTGTGAATATTGCAGAGAATTTTATGCAGGTGCATTAGCATGGTGGGGAATCATAATCCAGAGCTCAGGTATCCTTTGTGTAAGTTTCCGTGTATGTGGAAACAGAAGACATGACTCTTCTTCCTGGGTATCCACAGGGCACCGCTGTTGCTCAGGTGACGTTCATGTAGCCCAGCCTCATCTGCATGACAGGGCTCAGTGGGCTAGCGGGTGGGCTCCCACTTGAGGCCCGGGAAGTCCCTCCTGCTGCCGCGGTGGGAATGGGTGCGAGGGGGAGGGGGAGCAGCCAGGGGCTAAAGTGGAAGTGAACAGGACCAGGACGAGGCAGAAGGCATCACTGCTAACAGGTAGACAGGGAGCAGGACTGGGACAGGCCGAGGACTGTCCAGGGGCAGCTCGACTTGGCCTCAGGGGCTCAGCGAGAGGTCTGGCTTGGTGGCGTGGCAAAGCCACACCCAGGGCCAGGGCCCTGTAGAAACGGTGACCCAGGAGACGGGGCTGGCCTGCGCCAGGCCCCAGGGTGCGGGTGGGTCTGGCTGCGCCTCTTCCTCCTTCGGGAATTTCCCTGGTGTTTGGAGGTCCTGGGCACCTGCCTCGTCCCCGAGGGCAGAGGGGGATTCGATGGACGGGGAAGTGGAGACTTCCCTGGCGCTGGACTCGACTGCTAATGAAGGCAGGGACCTCCTGGTGGGTGGGTCTAGGACCTCAGCAGGCAACGCCCCGGCCGCTGGGGAGGGCTGGACCTTGGGCTTGGACCAGCTCCCCACCTGTGAAGGACAGAAGGGACTGCGTCTCTTTTCTCCCTTCCTGGTTGATGGAAGGTGACGCTGCGGTGTTTGGTCCTGTGACTATCCATCGGGCCGTTTGCTCGTTGGCCTGGGCAGTGCTGCTGAGGCCTGTTGTCTGGTGCCCAGGGCCCCTCTCACCTCCAGTGTCCCACTTTGGACCCAGAGACGATGCCATGTTTTCTATAATAAATAGGTTTTGATTTTGTAGCATTTTACAAGTTCAGCAAATGGGGAGACACTTAGGGGAGGGTATAAGAGACCTCTGGTCCCCCGGAAGGCAGCTAGTTGGGGTGCCATAGAGCAGATAGGGCCATGGAAATGCCAGAGATGGACATGATTGCTGGCCTTGTCCTCCCCTGCACAGGACAGCCAGCTATGCACACCGGGGGTGCATGCAGGAGCCCCCCGAGGAGCCTCGTGGGCCCAGGCGGAGGCCGGGTAGAGAGGGGAGTCTGGGAGGCAGGAGGGCTCACACCAGCCCCTGCCTTGGCCACATCTCAGTCAGACTCGGCCACACACGTGTCCCTGTGGCTGGAGTGGGGCTTGGTGGTGTCCTTCTGGGGAGGAGCCCCAGTCAGGAGCAGGTATGTTGCTGTGGTAAAGCACGCCCGGTGGCCACCGTCCACAGGAGTCTGCCTCTGCCTTGTCCTGATAGCTCACTAGAGGTGGGCCCCACCAGGCTCAGGCTGGCCACGGAGCCTGGACAGGAACCAGATTCCAGGTTCACAGGCGGCTAGAAGAGGGCGCACCAGCAAAGAGAGATGGTGGGTGACAATCCCTGGGGTCCTGGCCCACGGGACCCCCTGCAGATGCCCCACCTCCCTACAGATGCGCCTCGGGTGACAGAGCTACCTCAGGAAGTTACCGTGGAGCTGGGCAGGAGCGCCTTCCTGACGTGCCGGGCCACGGGCCGCCCACCCCCAACGGTCACCTGGCGTCGTGGAGATGGCCAGCCCCTGGGGCCCAGGAGGGGCAGCAAGAATGGCCAGTGGGATTCAGGAGTGCTGTTCTTTGAAAGTAAGAGATTAGGCTGGGTCAGGGTGGGCTGGGTGGCTGGGGACAGTACCTGACCCCATCACTGAGCCCAGAGAGCAGATGGAGTGACCCCAGCTACGTCATTCCACTGCCCTGAACCTGGGCATGACATGGTAATGACAAAACCCACCTGCAGACCAGGCCTGCCTACGGGGTTGCCGTGTGGGTAACCGTATACGGGGATGGGCTCAGGCCCGGTGCGTGCTGAGCGCCGTGCAGGCCTGAGCTGTCCCCTTTGCCCCTCACGCTGCGGCTGTGGCTGAGCACCCGCACAGCCCCACTGGCCCTCGGTTTGCAGCGTCTCCCTGGCTGCTCCCCGCCACACCAGGCACAGGTGCCGAGTCACCCCATTCTACAGGCGAGCAGGCCAAGGCCCTCCCAAGGTCTAGCAAGGCCTTGTCCCTCTCCTCTCCGGCATGCTAGCCCTCCCCTGAACCTCTGCAGGGCCAGCTTGGTCAGGGGCTCTCTGGGTCCAGGGCTGGAGCCCTCGGGGGCCCTGGCAGTCAGGCCTCTTTCCTGACCTCAGGCGCGGCCCCTGAAGACCAGGCCCCATATGTGTGCGAAGCTTGGAATGTCTTTGGGAAGGTCCAGGCCGAGACGCGGCTCTCCGTCACTGGGCATGGTTCGCTGGTGGATCTGAGGGCTGTGGGAGGTGGGGGGCAGGCACTCCCTGGGGTCCCAGCCAGTCCCGGCCACCATGCCCTCCAGGACAGCTGTGCTCACAGCCAGGCTTCCAAGAGGAGCGGCTGTGTCCCTGCTTCCTGGGCAGTGTCCTGGGGGACCTTTGACCTTCCAGGAGCCCCATCCTGATGCTCTTACCAGTTCCCTGGGGAAGGGGCTGGGTCAGGGCCTCTGTCCCCGGTGACTGCCGACACCGTCTCCTCTCCCCACAGCCCCCCCACAGATCGCCAGCAGTGCCTCCACCGTCCGGGTCCTGGAGGGGCAGCCTGTGTCCTTGCCCTGCATCACCCTGGCCGGGAGGCCCCTCCCCGAGAGGCGCTGGCTCAAGGCGGGCCTGCCTGTGAGTGCTGGGCCCTTCGGGGGCCCCGGGGCAGTGGCACCCAGAGACAGAGGGGACTGTCACATCCGTGCTTCTGTCTCTGTCTTGAAAAGTCCTCTTCCCTTCTCCCTCTTTCCTGCCCCACTCCAGAGCCTCCCCGCCAGGTCCCCAGACTGGGATGTCCTTAGAAGCCCCTTGGGGAGTTTGCAAAGGTCCTGGTATTAGACCTCACTCTCAGCGATCACATCAGGTCTCTGGGATGGGAACCCAACCGTTGTGAACCACAGTTGGTTTAGGAAAATAACTCCCCGGGTGTTTCCGGTGCACAGTGGGAGAGCAGCGTGTGCAGGGATGGTCCTCTATTAACTGTGAGCTTCTTGAGGCCAAGAATACGGCTAATTTGTCTCTCTGCCCCAGTGGCCATGGCCCCGTGGGCACCGGGTGGCATCCACCCATCCATCCATAGACACCTCTGAGTCCCCAGCAGGTGTGGCTTCTGTGCCGTGCAGTGGTGGTTGTCTTGGGTGGCCAGGGCGTGGCGTGGGGACCAGCCATGCATGGCTGAGGCCACGAGTAGAACCAGCAGGCACCCAGGAAGGCAGAGGACTTGGGTCTCCCCAGGGCCAGGTCGGGGAAGGAGCCAGGGGCAGAGCCTCCGTTTGCTCCGTGGGACACAGACTGGAATCGCCTGCTCAGCTGCCAGGCAAGGGGCAGAAGGCCTTGAGTCACCCAGCCTGGAAGGGCCTGGCACCTGGGTGGCCTTGGGCGTCCTTTGGAACACAAGTGTAAAGTGGGCATCTGGGCTCGGGACAGGGGCAGCCAGAGTGGGTGCAGGTCTGCTGGAAAGGTCTACCGGGCTGTGACTGGATGCCTTTCAGAGGTGGCCCAGGCTGACACTAGACCAGCACCTCCACCTGCCCTGGTCTGATGGGTCAGCTGGGGGAACCGGGGCTGCCCCCTCTGCATGTCTGCGTGGCTCTGTCCTCTGCCCACCGTCGGCCATCCCCTTTTCTGTGGCCGTGGAAAGGCTACCCCTGCATGGCAGGTGGCACCCTGGCCTTATCACTGAGGCTCTGCCCCACCCGCATTCCCCGCAGTGACCTCCCCGGTCCCAGCTTGGTCCAGGTGCCCAGCTGGCCAAGTGGGGGGTGGGCTCAGGCCCCCTAGGTCGCAGAGTGTGGGAGGTGCAGACTCCCTGGAGAGGTGGGGGCTGGGCATCATGGTGCCCCCTGCCGGCCTTCAACCTTCTCTGGACCCTGGCCTCTCGGTCCAGCCTGCGCCCTTCAGGCCTGAGGGTCTGCGCAGAGGGGGCCCTGGCCAAGCTGGTGCCCCCTCACCCCCCAGCTCCCCCCGGGCAGCCGGCACTCTGTCCGAGCGGACGGCAGCCTCCACCTTGACCGGGCACTGAGAAAGGACGCGGGCAGGTACAGCTGTGTGCTCACCAACCTGGCCGGCTCACAGCACCGCGACGTGGAGCTGCTCGTCCAGGGTGAGTCTGATATATCTGTCTTATGTGTACCTCCCCCCATCTTGTCAAGTACAGTATTTCAAACCCAAACCGCCATCACAGTCCTTCAGCATCCTGCCACCCACATGTTTCCTTAGCGGTGTGGTGTCAATGTTTTTGTGTCAATAAATATTCAGAGGTGACGATTCAAAGACCATGTGTCCCCAGTTGGACCCCCCCCACCCGTGTGTCCAGGTCTCACCTGTGTGAACACCTGAGACGTGACCAGTTCTTCCCTGAGGATTGACTCACTGATGTGGGTCAGGCCTCGGGCTGCGGCGATGGCACCTTTTAGAGCTTTAGTGTTTCCATGGCGCCTGCTACTGCCTGTCACCCAATCAGGCGCCACTGCTTTTGTTTGTTTGGTACCAGGGATTGAACTCGGGGGCACTCGGCCACTGAGCCACATCCCAGCCCTATTTTGTATTTTATTTAGGGACAGGGTCTCGCTGAGTTGCTTAGTGTCTTTTTTTTTTCTTTTTAATTTTCACCTTTTAGTTACACGTGGACACATGTTTGTTTTGTTTATTTGTATGTGGAGCTGAGGGTGGAACCCAGGGCCTCACTCGTGCTAGGCAAACGCTCTGCCCCTGAGCCACAGCCCAACCCCTGCCTCCCTTCTTCTTGACGTAAGAGGGGGCTGCGTTGGCTACACTTTGTCATTTACCAAGTGTGTCAACTCTTCATTTCATTTATTTCACTGAGCCCTGGAGGGATGAGAGGGAGGAGGTGCTGTCCCCAGGGCAGAGGGGAGAGCCACAGTTCGGAAGGGGCTGGTCCTGGGTGTCCGTCCAGTTCACATCTCCCCCAGAGCTGGCCACGTGGCACGAGCCACGCGTGTTTCCACCCGCACGGCCCAGCACGCCCGTGGGCTGGCGGGAAGGGGTTCCGTCTCTCCATGAGACCTGCTTCCATTCCACAAGGCCTTATGGACTGGCGGGCTCTGGCGCCTGGGGAATCTGGAAGGCCACGTCCCCTCAGAGGAGCTTCGAGCAAGCTTCAGACCTGGCTCCAGCTTTCCCTCCACACCTTCCACGCGGCCACCTCCCCTGCCCTCCCTAGAGACCATTAGGACCGTTGTCTCTCGAGCTTGTAGACTTTCTGATGTCCAGAATGGATCTTGCTCCTGGGTTTAAATTCACTTTGTTCTGGGGACACCGCTTTCCGCCACTTCCCATCTGTCCATCCCCAAAGGAATGGACCGGGCGTTGGGGTTAATTTCGTGTTTTGCTGACCAGGGACGATGGGCCTGAAGATCAGTGGTTTATCCAAAGTCCCAGAGCAGGGGAGTGTCACAGCTGCCTGGGGGTGAATTTGACGATGGCCAGGCCACCGTGGCTGCAGACGTCAGACTTTTTATTCTCCTGTTGAACTTTTAAAAAATTGTAAAATACGCATTGCACAAAACCTTCCGTTTTAGCTGATTTTAGGTGTTCAATTCGGTGACATTAAGCACAGTGACATGTTCTGCAGCCTGCCGCACCCTCCCCTTAGGACCTTCTCATCTTCCTGAACTGACCGCCCCCTGCACCCTGGCCGCCCCCAGCCCTTCTTCTCCGCAAGTCTGCGCAGCCTGGGCTCCAGCCGCATCGCAGGCGCGGACCCTGGCACCCGGCTCTCTGCCAGCACAATGTCCCAGCGCTGTTCTGTGGATGGGAAGTCCCGCGGGTTTAGAGCAGTTTTATAGAAAGATGGAGCACAGGATGGAGCCTCCCCACTCCCCTGCCCCTCACGCACGGCCGCCCGTCCTGACGTCCCCAGGGTGGCCCTTGTTACTACTGAAGAAGCCACACACATACCCCCCTCCCCGCCAGGGAGCACAAGGACATGTTGCTCCTGTGGGGTCCCACAGAGAAGTGTCAAGTCCCATCCCCGGCCACCTTTGTCCCCCGCTCCTGGCCACCACCCCTCTTTCTGTCGTCTGTCGAGCCCTGCCTGTTCCAGAACCCCAGGGCGGAGGTGGTCTCTGGCCCTGGTTGAGGCTGGAGGAGGTGCCCTTACGCGGCGATGCGCCGTGTCTTGCTTAACTGCTCATCACTGATGACGTCCGGGCTGCTGCCACCTCTTGGCTCTTGGGCAGATGCTGCTGTGAGCGTGGGTTGGTGAAATTGGTTTGTTTGTTTAAGTGCCACCTAGGATCCGTCCCTCTGCCACCCACCACGTCACCAACGAAGGGGTCCCGGCTTCCCTCCCCTGCCTCGCCTCTGGAGTCCCCACCCCCACCGTCTCCTGGACCAAGGTAGGGGCCTCTCCCTGTGAGGGCGCTGGGGGCCGGCCACACCTGCTGGAGAGCGGGGTGTGGGCTCTGCTGACGTCCCTGTCGCTCCGCACTAGGAAGCCCGTGCCCTGAGCTCCGGGGGTCCCCGCTACAACGTGAGCAAGGACGGCACCCTGGTCATCACCCAGCCGTCCCCCCAGGATGCAGGGGCCTACGTGTGCACTGCCACCAATGCCGTGGGCTTCTCCAGCCAGGAGATGCGCCTCTCTGTCAACAGTGAGGATGGCGGCCCCGGTGGGAGGGCTCAGTGGGCGTGGGCGTCATGGGGGACAGTGGTCCACTCAGCCTGTGGTGACCGAGTGGGGAGCTGTCACCGTCAGAGGCTCAGGAAAGACACAGGTCTCTGCCCCGACCTTGTGCTGGCAGCCCCCTGGCCCGCCTCTCTCCTCTCCTCTCTGCCTCAGACCCTCCCATCCCTCTCCATTCTGCCGCGGTCCACCCTGCCCCTGGGCCTTTGCACAGGCAGCTCCTTCTGGCTGAATGCCCTTTCCCATCTTTGCTATTGCATCCTTTTGGAGACAATATTTTATCCTGGGAAAAAAAAAAAAAACAACTCCTAAATGGAGTGGGCAGTTTGCTCTGTAACAATGCAGGGGCTGACAGGAGGAGGCCAGGGGGTCTACACGCCCACCTGTCTGCTTCTTGCAGCACATCTGCCTACTTCAGTGTGAGCGCTGGACTAGGAATGGGCACAGGGATGGAGGGGCACTGTGTAGTCTGATGCCAAGGGACCGTCAGCAGAACCCCAGAGAGGCCACGTGTGCGGTCTCAGAGGTCCCCGACGGGGCTGCAGAACCCAGAGGGAGAGTCTGCGTCCTCTGGTCATTGATCCCCGGAATCATCGCATGACCAGTGGGGAGGTGGAGAGACGAGGGGAGGGACCCTGCAGGAATGTCCCGGGGAAGGGGTGGCAGGACGGAGAGGAGCCAGAGGAGGCCTGGACCTTGGGCAGGAGGGACCAGGCCAGGTTGCCAACGAGGAGGAGCTTCCAGAGGGCGGAGGAGGGGAGGGCTGAGCCAGGCCCTCGGCCCGAGACCCCAGACCTGACTCTAACAAGCCTCGTCCACTTCTGTACCTCTGCCTCCCGGGGAGCCATCCCTCTCCTAGGGACAGCACTCTCCTGGGGACACCTCTCCTCGGGGATATACCTCTCCTGGGGACACCACTCTCCTGGGGGACATCTATCTCCTGGGGACACCCCTCCCTGGGGGCCATCCTGCTGTCCTGCTCAAGGCTCTGCTGGTGTCCCCCAACAGCCAAGCCCAAGATCAAGGTGAATGGGTCCCGTGATGCAGATGTGCCTCTGAGAGTCACAGCAAAGGCCGGCGAAGAGGTGACCCTGGACTGTGAGGCCCAGGGCTCCCCACCCCCACTGGTCACCTGGACAAAGGACTCCCGCCCTCTGCTGTCCGTCACCGACAGGTACCCAATCCTCCTGGTCTTGGGTCAGGAGGGGTGGAACCTGGGGTTGGAGGGAAACTGGCGCCAGGGTGGCCGGTGGCCCAGCAGGTGTGAGAGCCCTGGACACTGCAGGTGTGCTCTGCAGAAGCACTTAGACTGCGCCCATGGTCCCCGAGCCTCTGAGGGGCCAGGCAACCATGGTGAGCCACCCTGAAAGAACATGCCTCGACGTGGTCACTGGCCATGTGGACGGCACTTCCCACCCTGCCCGGCAGCCCCCGCGGCCCCAGCAGCTGAACTGTTCTAGACACTGAGGGCCACCAGGGTGGGGGAGCTGCTCAGGGTCGCCCAGCTGAGCAAGAGCAAAGCTGGCTCGCACAGCGTGTCCTGACCACGGCTCATGCCATCTCCCAGGTGTCCGGGGGGTTGGCTGTGACTCCGGTGCTGCTTGGGGGTCCTGGGAGGCGCAGTGAGGGAAGGGCTGGGCTTGGGGTCCAGCGCGGCCCAGCTGTGTGGAGTGTGGAGGCTGTTGGCTCCCGCTAGTAAGTGGCCCCCAGAGTCCTGGAGCCTTGGAGCTGGCAGTGGGAGAGGGGCTGTGGCGCAGGCAGGTGACGTCGGCCCTGGCAAGGTCTTTGAGCTGTCCCAGACCGAGGGCCCTGCGGTGGCCTCACGTCTTCCCTCCCACGTTTGTCTGCATCTCGGGACACGTGTTGGGTGAGCGCTGCCAAACCTGCAGCGTGTCCCCCTCGGCACAGCCGGGGCCAGGGAAGGGACCTGGGCTGTGGCTGAGGTGGGCCACTGCGGCTCCCCGGCCTGGGCTGGGGGCCTCCCGGGAGCCTGCGCGTCCCCAAGAGTGTCTGGCCCCTGCTCCTGGCTGGGCGCTGGCCAGTGGCCTGCAGTGCGGCCCCGTCGGCCCCTCACCTCCTCTGTGGCTCGTGGCACGGTTGCTCTGAGGTCTCTGGCCAGCCGGGAGCTTGTCTAAAGGGCAGGACACGCCCGGGGCGCAGGAGGGAGAGGCGCAGGCGCTGGCCTTGGGGACGGCTGTGGCCCCTCGGGCTGCCTGGGACTGCAGGGACTGCAGAGGGTCCTGCACTTCCTCCTCCTGCCCTGGGAGGTGACGACGGTGGTGCCCAGCGTGTGGCAGCTGGGCACTGTGCCTCCTGTTCCTGCCCCTGCTGCTGCTGGCCGTGAACCAAGGCCGTTCGTTGGTAGCTTTCAGGGAACCGTCACCTTACTGTCCCCTTTAATTCTCACCCACTGTGGGACAGGGCGGCGTCATCAGGAAATCAACCACACGGTACATCTACCCACGGGTTCCTCTCCCCACTGTGTGGTCGCCACCACCCGGAGGGCATTTCCACCACCCTCCAGAGCGGTCATGCCCACAGCCAGCCCCGCCCCCTGGCCACTGCCCATCTTGCTGATCTTCTTTCTGTCTTTGGATTGACATTCTGGACATTTCTCATCACTGGTTTCTTTTCCATCTTCCCGTCCTCTGGGTTCTTCCTGGTCTGACTCTGGAATTAGATGTGGTCTTCTCCTTTGCCCAGCACAATGCCCTCGAAGTTCATGGGCATAGCATGGGTCAGATCACTGCCCACTTTTCATGGCTGAATAGCATTCCACTGACCATCTTTTGTTCACTCACCATGTGATGGACATGGGGGTTGATTATGAGCTGATTATGAGCGGCCTCTGCCACCTCCTGGGCAGGCTGGGGTCCTCGGGGTTCTTTGGTCCCCCCACCCCGTCACCACCCGGCTCCCCTTAGCACCAGGGAGCTCCAGCCGTGGAGGGGACTGTGGGACCTCGTGGACTCGCCATGCAGTGCAGGGGAGGGGCCTTGCGGTCTGTGCGGCCCTCGTCCTCTCTTCTCTGCATGCACTCCCAACCTCCTTCTCCTCCTGGGAGCCCCAAGGCTGGGCCTCCAGGCCTCTATTCTGAAGGCTGAGGACTCATTTCCGGGAGCCCTAGGGTCCATCTGCTGAAGGACCCACCCTCCTCCCTCGAGAGGTGCCCTCTCCAGGCTCCCTGGGGACCCCGCCTGCCCCTCCGCTGGGCCTTGGGCTCCTTCCGCCTGGTGAGCTGCCTCAGGGCCACAGCTGCCCCGTCCTGGGGCTCTGCTGGCCCGAGGCCCCGGCCCTGGTGCAGTGAGGAGCCCGACCATGCGGGCAGGGACGAGAGCCAACGTGCTGGGCCCCCGAGGCCACCTCCTTCCCCGTGGCCGGGGCCGTCCCCTCTGCCAGCTGGCGTGGGTGGGTGGTGGCGGCCGGCCCGGCCCCGGCTGGCTGGTTCGAGGCCGCTCTGTCGGGCCGGTTGTCACGGCCAGTGCTCAGGGTCACAAACGGCTGCTGGAGCACCTTCACCCAGAGGCTCCCCTCGTCCCCGGGCCGTCCCTTGGACCATCCTGACAGCACACGGCTGAGTCCAGGGGGGATGGCCCCTGGGCGCTTCTCGTCCCGCGGGTCTAGGTCCACGGTGTCCCCTGAGCAACGCCGCGTGCCCAGGACTGTGCTGAGACCGACAGAGCCCGGGGCCGGGGCCCCTCCGGGCATCCCGCAGCTTGCTCGAGGGCTGGGCCCGCCCTGGCCCCTCCCTGGGCCTCGGTCTTCCCATCGGAGACCCGAGAGCTCGTGGGTGGGCAGTGGTGGCCAGAGAACACCCTGGGCCAGCTCCGGGTGCCGGGTGGGGCGTGTCGCTAGGCGACTGTGTTTGTTTGTGGTTCTGATGTGGAGCCGGGACAGCTGTGAGCTCTCGGGGCAGCGGGCCAGGGTCCCACACTGGGCCAGGCCCGAGTCCGGGAAGGGGAGGGCGTGGGGTGGGCTGCCCGGGCTCCTTGTTGCTGCGGGCTTCCCACGGCCGTACCCACCGTCGTGGCTCACTCCCGAGGGGATCCAGGAAGCACGCCCACCTGTCCTTCTCCTGGATGGCCACTGCCCGCTCACCACGGACATGAAGTGAGGATGCAGCTGGGGTCCTGGTGGTCCAGGAGAAAACCTGCTTGCTCCCCATAAGCCAACAGCCAGGCGTGGACCGCCCAGGGGCCTGTGTGGGTCTGCCATGCTGGCGGCTGGCTGGCGGCTCTGAAGTCTTATTAACCTACTGTGGCCCGCGGCTGTCTTTCTGGGGACATTTAAGTTATCGTAACACCAGGGCCAACCTTTGTGTTTTGGGGGGGGTGGGCACTGGAGGTTGAACCCAGGGACACTTGACCACTGAGCCCCATCCCCAACCCTATTCTGTATTTTATTTGGGGACAGGGTCTCACTGAGTTGCTTAGGGCCTCAGTTTGCTGAGGCTGGCTATGAACTCGCCATCCTCCTGCCTCAGCCTCCTGAGCCGCTGGACTGCAGGTGTGGCCACTGTGCCTGGCAGGGCCAACCATTTGATTGCTATGGTGGGTAGGCACACAGTGGCAGGGCCGGGGGGGGGGGCCGTGTCCGACCAGCCAAGTGTTGTGGATGCAGAGTGGCGTCCCCAGGCCTCATCCCCAGGCCTCAGCCTTCTCTTCAGAGGGGCCGAGGGTGTGGACTCCCCGCCTCGCAGGTCTGGCTGTTGGGCGTTCCAAGTGAGGAAGTGCTCAGGAGGCGCTTGGCCGCGCAGGGGTGACACCCACGTCCCCGCAGCCCCTGCCCCGAGGCCCCTCCTCCTTCCAACTCCCCACCCAACTTCCCTGCAGGGCGAGCTGGGGGGACCAGGGCGAGCTGGGGGGACCAGGGAGAGCTGGGGTGCCCCAGGCCCCCAGCATCCCGTCTACCCAGCCCTGGACAGAGGCAACGCTTCGCTTTCTCTGAGTCTCAGAGCTTGGGCAGGGGTCCGGGCAGGGGTGAAAAGGCAGCAGGTGGTGTCCCCCTGGAGCCCCCAGCAGCCAGGTCCCATGTTGTCGCAGATCGGTGCTGAGGGCTGTGACGTCTGGGAGCTCAGGCAGCCTGGGGGCCGTGGGACAGCCCTGGCCGCCTGGGGCATCACAGCGGCCTTCCTGGAGGAGGTGGTGTCTAGGTGTGGAAAGATGGGCAGGGTCCAGGGGGGCCCCAGGCTGAAAGAACAGGGGCCAGGAGAGCAGGGGGCCTGCTGCAGGGAGGACAGCTGAGGCCCAGCGAGGGACGGGGTGCCGGGGAGGTGGGATGCAGCTGTCCCGGGGCTGTCCGGAGCCGCAGAAGGGTTTAACGCAGGACAGTGACGTGGGCACTGGGCCCTTCTCCTCTCAGGCCAGCCCACCATCTGTGAGTGGAGTGGACCCCGTCTCCGTTTCTCGTGGTGATAGAGCAGGCAGCATTTCTAGACGCTGCCCCGGGCGGTGCTCATGAACGGGGGAGGTGACACTTTCACTGCCGAGACTCTTCTCTTTCAGAAGTTTCTCTGATGCTTTTGCCCAGAATGTCCTTCTTCCTGTCCTTCAGGGAGGGAGGGAGCCGGGAGTTCTGTGGCCCCTATTGCTGGCCGCCCTTGGAGGCAGCCTCTGAGATCCTGGAGTCGTCTTCTCCAGTGTGAACAGACTGGGTTCAGAGACGCTGACCTGTCCTGCCTGAGGCTGCACAGCACTTTGTCTACAGCACCATGGGACACCATGGGACCTTGGGTCCACTTGCAGCCCAGACCTCTTTCCCTGTCCCACGCTGTCCCTGTTGCCAGCCGCAGTGTTGTAGGGAGTCTGGGAACCTGAACCCTGCCCCAGTGTCATTGAGTATGTGTGTTTCAGCCTGGAGCTGACCATCCCTTGCTTGGGGGGTGCTGATACGTCCACATTGTCCACCTTAAGGAGCCTGGAGATGAGGAAGGCCAAGCTGGGGGCGGATCCGAAAAGGAAGTGCCCCCAGGCCTTGCTGGGGACAAGTGCCTTGTGCCTGGCCCCTCCTCCTCCCTGCTCAGCGCTGCCCAGCTGAGAGCAAGCTGGGACGCCCGGGTCAGGCTGGCAGCAGGGCCGTCTGTGGGCACGTAACTGTCCCCGACACCATGGGCTGTGTGCACCATGTCACTCTGCGCCTGCCACCACCTGTGATCCAGGTGAAGGGTGGAGTCCTTGGCCCAGGGTCCCCTGTGAGGCCAGCACAGGTGGTTCCCAAGGTGCCCACTGGCTGCTTGAGCCCCGCCCCTTCTGCTTGGCCACACTCTGAGGGGCGGGGCAGGGCGGGGGCACTTCTTCACTGTCCTCAGATGCGCTCCCAGGGGCAGCCAGGGCATTGCTGAAACTCCAGCCCCACTGGACTCAGGCTTCCGAATCTGCCCAGGAGGGTCTGGTGAGGACCCCCGTCCTGCAAGGCATGAGTGACCAACTCCCCAGCTGGCTCCTGTGAGAGCTGAGGGGCAGGAGCCTGTGGCCAGGAGTCCTACTCCCATACAGATGACACACACAGTATGCAGGCAGCCCTGTTAGTGAAGGGAAGGGCCAAGAAAATGAGGGAGGGAGGGAGGAGCTGGCTATCTAAAGGTCTACGCCAACCACAGCAAATTAATACATTCTGGTATGAACAAGCAAGGGAATATTATACAGCAGTGGAAAGGGATGGGTTTGATCTACACGCTGTAGACAGTGCCACTTATATAAGTTGTAAACATGCAGAACAGCAGTGTGCGTTATTTGCGGGTGAGCGGTCATCACCAGGACAGCAGCTGGCCTTTGCTGTTCCAGGTGCTGTGCTGTGAATTAGGCCATTCGGTTCTTTCCGCAGTCCTAGGATTACATGACTGTGGGCTCTGTTATCCAAAGTGGGGCAACTAAAGCCCAGGAAGGGAAAGTGACAGGCCCTGCCCTGCCATGCATGGCCAGCCCAGCTCCTGGGCCAGGAAGACCATTGCCCAGAGTCACCTGCAGTGTCCACGGTGCCCACTGGCTGCAGGGAGGGTGGACGCCCTGCTTCACAGCAGAGAGACAGGAGCAGAGCGGCAGCCCGGGCTGAGCAGGTGCCTGTGGACATGGTAACCCGAGCCCTGGGATGCGCTCACAGTGTCCCTTATGATCCTGGGCTGCCTGGGCGGGAGATGGGACTCCAGGGACCCCAGGGGTCTATGGGAACCTGGAAGGCCCATTTTGCAGAAGAGGAAACTTAAAGCTCAGCAGAAAGGGCTGGAGCCCAGGCCTTCCGCCTCCAGAGCCCAGCTGGAAACCTCTCGTGCGCTCACAGATGAAGGCTGGCCCTGGGAGTCCCCACCCCCATGTTGGCCACTAGCTTTGGGGGCTGGCCGGGGCCCCTGACTGCAGCTGCCCCCTCTGTTTTACGGGGCAGGGTCTACCCAGAGCCAGCACATGTGGGCTGGTGACATCATGTCTGTAGGGGCCCCCTGGGGTCCAGCCCAGCTGCAGGAGCCTGGCTGGGGGTCCTGGATCCTGTGGGATGGAGGTGACTTAGCAAGATGACGGGTGGACTGCACAGCGTCTCCCTGGGGCCCAGCACAGCTCTGATCATGAGACGGCCAAAGGCACAGGATTCAAGGCCCAGCAGACCCTGGTGCCAGGACACAGGGGGTCTGAGAGCCGAGGGGGTGGCTGGCCCTGCTCGCCGGGAGGTGACCTAGGGCAGGTTAGCTCAGTAGAGAGGGGGCATTGCCGTGGCCAGCAGGCGTGGGGGTGGACAGCGCAGGCCCTGCTGTGCCCCAGCCCCACCCTTAGGCTCCGTTCCACAGACGCAGGCGTGGGGGCCACAGAGGTGGAGTGGCCCTCCTGAGGACCCAGCCAGGAAGGGTGCAGACTGGACTTCAGTCCAGTGCCAGCAGGGCCTGGCCTGGGCTCGGCAGCAGAGAGGGGAAGGTGGAGGGCAGGGCTGCCCCTCAGTCCTGGAGGGCCTCCTGGGGGAGGCAGCCCGTGGTCTGAGCTGGGTCTTGAAGCCTTCCCTGTGGGGCCTTCCGGGGCTCACCAGCCCCCTCTCTGATGCAGGCACAGCCTCCTCCCATCCGGCTCCCTGCGCCTGGCCCAGGCCCAGGAGGGTGACAGTGGCCTCTACGAGTGCTCGGCCAGTAACCCCGCGGGGTCCGCCTCCCATCGCTACGTCCTTGGGGTACAAGGTAGGGCCTGGGTCTCTCCCTCCCACCTGCCTTCTGACCCCAGGCCCCGCCCTCCCACCGTGCCCCCACCCAGCCCCTCGGTGCCCCTCCCAAGCCCTGAGGGGCCCTGTCACCTCTTCCTGTCTTCTCACCCCTCTCTCCTCCTCCCTGCGGCCTGGAGGGGCTCTGCCCAGGCTCCCAAGGGCAGGGCAGGACCAGCGGGGGGGCTGGAGTGGGGGCCAGGGCCATGAAGGTGGACTGAGGGCATCTCTGGCCCCGGTGCAGCCCAGACGCCCTTCCTGCTGGGAGTGTCTAAGCCCCTGAGGCCCCTCCTTCTGCAGGATTCCTCCCACGTCTGTGACAAGCCACCTCGAGGTGCCCCTGAGGGGGACCCCGTCCTCCTCCCCCTCTGACTGGGGCTCCTCTGGCTTCCAGCCCAGCTGGGGGGGGGCTAGGAGTGGCTGTGGGGGTCCCAGCAGTGGTCATCTGAAAGAGGCCAGTTGGTGCTGTCACAGAGCAGAGAGGCGGGAGCTTGTCCTCTCCAAGAGCCCGAGGAGCCACCTAGGACGGGACCACCTGGGGCCATGGGCAGGATGGCTCTACATTTTCAAATGATTAGGAAAAGACAAACAAGCAAAGAAAGAGATGATATCCCACGACATTTGACAAGTGTGTGGCCTTCACACCTCAGCGTCCTGGAAGCCCACACTGTCGGAACAGGCCGACCTTCACCCGAGTAGTGGCCACTGGAGTGGTGGGGGCCGACCCTGTGGCCTGATCCCCCCGTAGACGCCAGCCTGCCCCTCTAACCGAACCCCGCTTCACAGGCGGGAGTGCGAGGTGGGGGTGGGCGTGGGCCTCTGCTCTTCAGCACTAGGCCCTCCTGGGCAGCGAGGCCCATGGGTGGCCCACCTCTGACCCCTTCTCAGAAACTGGACAGGGATAGGTGCTCCCTTGCTCCCCTGGGGGCCCAAGACGTTCATCCAGGACCTGGCGCAGGGGCCTGGGCTCTGAGAGTTCTCCTGGGCCTGCTGTGTCTGAGGGCCCGAGAAGCCACCTGGACTCCTGGTCACTCAGACCCAGGGGGAGGGGCGCCACCTCCGTCTCTTCAGCTGACCCTGACCAGGTTTCCACATTTGCAAAATGGGCATGGCCCTGCCCGCCCGGCAAGACAAGCCGGGGGCGCCACAGCACTCAGCCACTGCTGGCTCCCCCACCCCACCCCACCCCCACCCCCACCGCTGCTGTCCCACCACCTCCGCTGCAGCCTGGGTGGGTGGCAGGACACGGGACCCCTCACCTGGGTACCTCCACCTGGACACCCCCTGTGGCCCTGCAGTCCCCCCTCAGGTGCAGCCGGGCCCTCGGGTCCTGAAGGTGCTGGCGGGAGAAGCCCTGGATCTGAACTGCGTGGCCGAGGGCGACCCGGAGCCCCGGCTGAGCTGGTCCAAGGACGGGGTGGCCCTGCAGGGTGGGGGGCCTGCGGGCTCCGTGCACTTCTCGGCCATTGAGCCCTCGGACGCCGGGATGTACCACTGCGAGGCCTCCAGCAGTGCTGGGGAGGACGTCTGGGAGCTGGAGCTTAGGGTGCTGGGTGAGCGTCCCCCCAACCCCAAAACGTCCCTCTTCCCATCTCCCCAGCGCAGCTAGACCCCAGTGCTCACCTCTGCTCTGGGTTTGGGACCTGCCTGTCCCCTCCTTCCTAGGACCTCTGGGTCCCACAACTGGGGGCAGTCCACCTATGTTGGGGAGCCTTGGGCACTGACCAGTAGGTCCTCGGAGTCACCCTGAGGCTCCCTGCACCCCCTGCGCCCTGCGATCCTGCACACCTGGGTGTGGAGGTGCTGTGGGGCAGCGGTCAGGGCTCTTGCCAACTGGACAGCATAGGCCAGACCTCTCACCTCAGAGTGGGCCCAGTGGTATACAGGGCCAGTGAGAGAAGGTGACAAAGCTCCCGGCACGTGGAAAGTTCTAGACCTGTGGTGCTGGCAGCTTCACTGGAGGAATCTGCTCTACGCCTGGAGGGCCATTTCCAGGAGGGACCTGGAAGGGCAGACCCTGTCAGACCCCTAGTGTTGGAGGGCGCAAGCCCAGCCTCGCGAGCCCGTGGGGTAGTGACCTGGTGCCTGCCCACAGGGTCACTCTGTGCGAGGCCCCAGCTGGTCTCGCTGGGAGGTTGAGGGCCAGGCTGGAAGGGTGCCTTCCCCTCTGGCCCTGGGTCTCTGAGGGTGGTGCCAAGCTTTGGACGCCAGGTATGAGTGCAGCCATGTCACCTCCCACCAGAGCCTCCACACTGGGTTGCCGATGAGACCAGTGGCCTGCTGGAGCGAGTGGCTGGAGAGAACGCCAGCCTGCCGTGCCCAGCCAGAGGTAAGGCCAGTCCTGGGTGGGGCGGGGAGGCTGGGGTGGGCTGGCTGGGTGCCTGTGCCCGGGGCACACCACAGGTAGCACCTGTCAACTCTGTAGGATGATGTTAGCATCTGCCCCTTGGCATTAGTTCATTGTCCTGGTCCAGAGAGGGTGAGCAAGTGTGGTCCTGAGGTCACACAGCCAGGACACGACTCACGGTGTGGCCGCTGGACCCTGGCTCTGCCTGCTCCCTAAGCCCTGTCCCCTCTGTACCCAGGGAATGACAGTTGGGGCTGAGGGGAGCCCACAGGTCCTGTGGATTCGTCTTGGTGACTTGGGAACTCACGTCCCAGCTTTCTCACGAGGATGAATTCCCACGGCCTGGGGCCAGCAGCGTATCGAGGCCCAGACAGCAGCCCCTGTGGCCAGCTGCCCATGCCAAGCCTGCTCCGCCTGCTGGGCCTCCCAGGGCAGCTCTGTCTCCTTTCAGAGCCTCAGTCCCTCATCTGCACAGTGGGGTGTTTCGGTCCTTCTCATGGGGCCCTGGGAGGTCTCAGGGGGCACCTGAGCTCTAGGTGTCTGCACTGGACCTGGCATTTAGAAGGGGAATGTGCGGGGTGCTTGGTGTCCCCGCCAGGTGGCCGCTCTGCTCCCTGGGCCCTGCCTGCCCACGTTGCTCCTTTGTCTTTGAGAGAGTGTCCCTGGCCCTCCCCAGGGCCAGCTGTCCACTGTGGGGCCCCTGCTCTCTGGCTGTCGGCAGCCCGGGGCAGCTCAGAGCAGCCCGCAGGAGCCTGGGGAGCAGCCTGTTCTCAGCTGCTGCCTGGAGCAGGACGCGGCAGAGGCGGGCAGGAGGGCTTGGCTACCTGGGTGTGGCAGACACCTTGGCGAGGCAGACACCTGGGGGCTCCTGGGCACAGCCCTCCTGAGGGGCCCTGCCAGCCTTGACCATGGCGCCACCTTGTGCTGGGCCTGGCAACAGCGAGCAGCCGGTCAGGAAAGGGGAGGGCGTTGGCACCCCTGGGCGCCCCACGTGGTAGGCTGCTGTCCTCCCCCACGTTTGTCTCTGGGTTGTGGGGTCCGTCTGCTGGGCCAGGCTTCACCTGGTCTTCCCCTCTCCAGCTGCCTCCGACTGCCGCCTCCAGTGGGCACCTGTGGTGGACAGTGCCCGGCTCTGGCTCAGCCACCCTGGGCCTTGAGGGCCAAGGGGGAGAGCACTGTGCCCAGCGCCCAGCACGTGCCAGCACTGCCTCCCCCCAGGGGGGCGGGAGGGCCGCGACCCCGGCCCCCTTGTTGGCAACTGGGTTCTCCTCTGCGGTGGGGAGCTGGTGTCCAGCGCTGGACTCTTCATTGGGCACAGGGCCGTCCTGCTCTGGTGCCCGTGAGCTCTGTGCGTTAAAAAGTCCAGGGCTGCAGGCCTGGGGCCCCCGCAGGCCGAGCTCTGAGGGTCAGGTCCTCAGGGGCGGGACAGGGAGTCTCTGGGAGAAGCCGCAGGCACTGAGAGGGACGTGTGTGCACCAGCGGTACGTGGTGTCTGTGGTCTGTGGCGTTACCTGCCTGGGTCCCCACACTGGCCATGGGACGGACACCCCAGCCTGCACCCTGGGTGGAGGGCTCCAGGAGAAAACTGGCACAGAGATCAGGTGGCTGGTCCAGGGACACATGGAGGGATGCGCCTGGACACAGGTCCTGGGCCCTTGTCCTGCACGTCCAGCAGGAAATCCCCAGCATGTGTGGGCAGTGGGCAGTCAGTGTGGGCTGGAGTGGGGCAGGGGACCTCCTGAAAGAAGGCGCTTAGGATACCTTCCGTGGCCCACGTCCCCTGACCCCATGCTCCCCCCTCCCTCCATGGCCCCTTTGTCCCTGGGGAAGGACGAGGGAGCATCTACCCAGGGCGCCCAGCTGCCAGGGGAGTGACTGACACAGGATGGGGTGTCCTTAGTGGCCATGGGTATTGGCAGTTCTCATCTCCAGGACCAGCAGTGGTGGCAGAGCGCGTGGCCGTCGGGCTGTGGGTGCTGGCCTGCTGGGGAGGGCCCTCCACCCACCTGGGCACTGAGGGGGCCCAGGGTGTGCGCTGCTGGGCCCGCTGGGCAGCGCCATCTTGGAGGTGTGCCCTGCTCATCAGCGCCCACTTGAGGACCTGCTCCGCGGCAGGCCCTGCCCCGTGCTAAGTGACAGTGACACTCACTGTGGCAAAGACAGTCATTAGCCCACATGCAAGTCTGAGATGGTGATGGTGGTGCTGGGCACGTGGCCAGCAAGTGGCCAGCCCCAGGCTCAGCCTCGGAGGGGAGAGCAGGAGGGACAGAGCTGTCCCCTCCCACTGCCCTGTTTCTCATGCCCTGACTAGTTGGTATGAGGCCTGCCAGCAGGCTGTGCATTGATTTGGCACTTACTGTGTGCCAGGCACTGTGCTAACGGCTGGGGGTGCAGCACAGAGACACTGCCCTGTGTGGGGCAGGTCACAGGACGAGGACCTCAACAGCATGTGCCTCTGTAGCAAGTTAGCCCATGATGGGCTAAAGGGCTGGGCAGGGTGGTCAGAGGGTGTGGGTGACGTCCTCCATGAGGTGGCCGGGCACGGCCTCCCTGGGAAGGAAGCAGAGAACAGGCCCGTGTCCCACACCCGTGGGCCCTGGGAGCCTGGAGGCCGGCGGGTAGCCCTGGGCGGGTAGGGCTGTGGGCACCTGCGGCTCTGACCTGCCCCTCTCACCTGGGACCACCTGCCAGAGGGCCAGCGACGTGAGCACCGGGGGCGGCGGGGGTGGGTACGTCCATGCTGACCTCGGCACGCCCTGCCAGGGACGCCCCAGCCGCAGGTCACGTGGCGGAAGGGCCCATCCGCAGAGCCCCTGCCGGGCCGGCCAGGTGTGGCAGTGCTGGAGGAAGGGTCCCTGTTCCTGTCCTCGGTCTCGCCCTCGGACAGTGGGGAGTACGAGTGCCAAGCCACAAACGAGGCGGGCTCCGCGTCCAGGAGATCCAGGCTGGTGGTCTACGGTAAGAGGGACGCCAGGGCAGGGGCCAGGTGACATAGCAGTAGGGTCCCAGCAACAGGCTTGTACCCACCTGGCAGAGGCCACAGGTCCCTGGCACTGAGGGGCAGGACTAGAGGGCAGGGCACCCGCTTTCCCAGAGACACCCGAGACAGCGGAGGAGGGCACCCAGGCTTCTCTGGGTGGCCCCACGGGCACATCCATGTTGAAGTGAGTGTGACGGCCCACAGCCCATCCTGCAGCACAGCTGTTAGAACTGCCCCCAGGCCCCTGTCCCTGTCACCAGCAGGGAGAGCCCCCACTCCTGTGCCCAGGGTGCTGGGTAGCAGGGCACCGTGAGGCTGGGCTGGGGCTCCCCCGGCTAACCAGCCGAACATGAGCCTCAGGTCAGTCTCACTCACCTGTGGCCACCTGTGCGTCCCCATGACCAGCCCTGCTCTCACCATGTGATGACTTGCTTAGGAAATGTGCTACAAAGACACCCCAGGCCTCTCCTCTGAGATTCCGACTCGGGGAGGGAGGAGTGGGGACCAGGTCGGGGTGGATCAGATGCATGGGGCTCCCACACCTTGTAGCAGGCTGAGCGTCCCGGGGCCCAAACAGGACTATGCAGTCCCCAGGCAAGGCTGCAGCAGGCTTCTGCTGGGGCAGATGGTGACAGGCAGACCTCTGGGACCCCAGTGACGGCCTGAATGATAGGCCCCGGGGATCTTGGGGAGGGGAGGGAGTCCGGGCTTCCTGTCCAGGCCACAAGGATGGGCTGGGACATCCCGTGGCTCAAGGAGCTGGGGACAGCCCTCTCCTTCTTGCTTCCCAAGTGCCCCCCAGCATCCGAGAGGATGGGCACAAGGCTAACGTGTCGGGCATGGCCGGGCAGGCTCTGACGCTGAAGTGTGACGCGAATGGCTTTCCAGTCCCTGAGATCACGTGGCTCAAGGATGGGCAGCTGGTGGGTGTCCCCTGGGATGGGTGAGTGGCAGAGGGATTGGTGTGGGGGAGAGGTGACAGGGGTCTTTGGGGATGCAGCAGGGTTTGGGGCAGTGGGGCCCTGCGGTCCTGTGAAGAAGCCTAGAGGAGCACCTAGTGGGAGTGCCCGGCGCTGCCCAGGCCTCAGTCTCAATGCTGCTGTCCACCTGCTGCCTCTGGTCTCTCCCCCAGGTCTCTGAGACAGACAGCCACCACCTCCTGGACAGGGCCCGGTCCCTCCACTTCTCCAGGGTCCAGGAGGGTGATTCTGGGCTCTACACCTGCAGGGCGGAGAACCAGGCGGGGACCGCCCAGAGGGACTTCCATCTCCTTGTGCTCGGTGAGTGAGGCCCGGGCCTGCGACCCCGGAGCCTGTGCCTGCGGCACGCAGGAGCACGAAGGGCCCACCGTGGACCCAGCCCTGTCCTCCTGGAGCCAGCAGCAAGGGACCCACTGGACGGTCACTTGGGAAACCGAGTGAAGAGTTACAAAGAGCAGCGCCCAGGCCCACGGCAGGGCTCCCTCCTGGGAGAGGCCCCGGGTCTGCAGGGCTGCTGGGGTTTGAGCTGTCCCCCACCTCTCGCCCCCAGTCCCTCCTTCTGTGCTGGGAGCCGGAGCTGCCCAGGAGGTGCTGGGCCTGGCCGGTGCAGACGTGGAGCTGGAGTGTCGGACCTCAGGGGTCCCCAGGCCCCAGATGGAGTGGACCAAGGACGGGCAGTGAGTGGCCCTTGACAGATACATGGGGGTGTCCAGGCTGGGGTTGGTGGAGGGGGGATCGGGGTAGGCTGGACTCTCAGGGGGAGCCTGACAGGACAGCTGTGCCCCCAGGCAGAGGGCAGCACAGGGACCACCTGCCTGGGGGAGGTGCCCAGCAGACCCTGCACTGGCCTCAGTGAGGGATTCTCACTCCATCAACACTCTTACATTTTTTTTAAACTCACTTTATTCATTTTAAGGTAAAATCCACATAGTGTACAGTTCAGTGGCATTTGGTGTGTCCACAGCATTGAGCAACATGGCCACCACCTACCCCAAGGCATTTCACCACCCCAGAGGGAAACCCGGTGCCCACAGGTGGCCACCTCCCCGTCCCTTCCCTCTGCTCGGCAGCCACAGTCTGCCTGGTCTTTGCAGATCAGCCTGTTTCCACCGTTCCCACGAGTGGACGGGACTCGTGGCCTCTTTCAGCTTCTTCCTGTCTGCACGTCTGTGTCTTCAGATGTTGGTGGGCTTCATTTTATTCATTTACTTATATGCTGTGCTGAGATTCGAACCCGGGGCCTCGCACATGCCAGGCAGCGCTCTGCCACGGAGCCACGCCCCAGCCCACCAGCGTGTTTTTGAGGTCCACCCTCGTTGCCGCGAGTGTCAGAATTCCCTTTCTTTGGGCGGCCTGTATCCCCTGTGCCCATGGAGCCGTGCTCTGTGTCCCGTGACGGGCGTTCTGCCGGCTTCTGCCCTCTGGTGGCCTCCAGGCAGCCTGCCCCTGACGGACGGCTTTCCCCGACACCTTTCCAGCCCTGTCCTTCCTGGAGACCCTCACACCCAGCTCCAGGAGGACGGTCAGGTCCTCAGGATCGCCAGCAGTCACCTGGGGGACGAGGGCCGGTACCAGTGCGTGGCCTTCAGCCCAGCAGGCCAGCAGGCCAAGGACTTCCAGCTCAGAGTCCACTGTGAGCCCCAGCCCCTTCCGGGACCGAGAGGGAGGATGGGGCCGGAGTGGGGCCTGGAGGGCGAGTTCCCGGTGCGAGAAGCGCTTCCCCAAATCCTCCGCTTCACTTCTGCCACCTGGGACGGTTCCAGGACCCTGGGAATGGTCCCGTGACTTTTGTTAAAATCGGTCATTTGACACCGAGACACACTTACCCAAAGGGTACTTACCAGCTGTTAATGGAAGGAGGCAGAGACGAGTCCAGCCGAGGGGCAGAGCCCCCAGCCTGCTCTGCTCCCTCTGCTGAAAACAGGAGTAGAGTAGAAAGTGCTAGAAGGTTGGGGTCATGGGCCAGACAGAGCCTTTTCTTGCAGCTTGGTCTGGAATCTGGGTTGTCTCAGGCCACACCCTCTGTTCCCCCAACCATCCTGGGTGCCAGGGTGGGGGACCTGCCCAGCAGAAGCCCTGATCTAGTCCAGCCCTCGTTTCCCCTCAGATGGGAAGACTGAGGCCCAGAGAGGGGACGGGACCTACCCCGGGGTCATGCAGTGAGTTAGAGGCCAAGTGGGGTCCCAAGCCCAAACCTGAGGCCCCCTTCTCTACCTGCATCTCCTGGGTTGACTGGGCTTGTGTCCCACACGGGCATGACCCTGAGCTGTCCCCACACCCCACTCCCTGTCCCCCACGGTAGGAGCCCGTGACAGGTGCTTGTGGCCCACGGCAGTGCTCATGCTGCTCTGTGGCGGACACCAGCCCCTGGGGCAGGGGACACAGCTTGTGACCATCCCTCTTCCCGTGCCTGTCCTTCCCAGCACCCCCCACCATCTGGGGCTCTAACGAGACAGGCGAGGTGGCCGTCATGGAGGGCCACCCAGTGCGGTTCCTGTGTGAGGCCCGAGGAGTGCCCACGCCTGATATCACCTGGTTCAAGGATGGGGCCCTGCTGGCCCCCAGCACTGAGGTGGTCTACAGTAGGGGCGGCCGGCAGCTGCAGCTGGCGAGGGCCCAGGACTCGGACGCTGGCGTCTATACCTGCAAGGCCAGGAACCCCGTGGGGGCTGCAGAGAAGGCCACCAGGCTGGAGGTCTATGGTGAGGGACGAGCGGGGCCCGCTGGGGCGAGGGGGGAGGACTCTGACTGAGCAGGCCTGCTGCCTCCAGAGGCCAGTGAGGGCACTGCTTGAGTGGCCAGAGGCAAACAGGGTAATGGGACCAGAAAGTCACCCGGAGCGGGTTCAGCTCTGTGCCCCCTTGTGCAGGGCAGGGCCTGTCTGGAATCCGGGCCTCCCTCGAGGCTTAGCGCTTTTCTCTAAATTCCCCCATGGCCATGAACCACTGCGAGGCGAGTGCTGTGCCCACGGCGTGCTGTGGGTGCACGCAGGGCTCTCGAAGGCCTCGGGCACTGGCATCACCATGTGGGGGCGAGCCCAGCGAGGTCTTGCCCTGGGTCCCTCCTCGGGAGGGTCTGACTGCAGTTGTCACGCTGGTGACCTCAGCATGGGCCAACCCTGAGGGCTGGGCTCTGGGGACACGCAGAGCTGGGAGGACTGGTGCGGAAGGGCCTCCGTGAGGTGTGCAGGGCAACGTGCCGTTACTGGGGTCCTCCTGGCCTCTCACAGGAGGCAGCCCAGGACTCTGGCCTGGTGGGTGCCAGCCCCAGGGGCCCTGAGGGGAGGAGGGCTGAGTGGGTCCATGGCAGCTCTGAGCACGGGCCCAGCCCTCAGCCCAGGGCTTGCTCTGAAGCGGGGTGAACATGTCGTGTGGGTGCTCACCACAGCACCTTGGGAACCACACAGGCCGAGACCTTGACTCCCAGTGCACCACGGCCCAGGCCCTGGCGTGGCCCGGTCAGCTCAGTAACTTGGAGCACACCCCAGAGGGCGAGGGCCAGTGGGGGCCTCCGTCTTGGCCACTCAGGTTCTCAGCACGGCTCAAATCCCAGCCCCCAGGCCACTGCTGGCCGAGTCAAGAGCCGCTGCTCTCAGGTTTACCCACTCTGCCGCTCCTGCCAGGGAGGAGGGACTTCAGGAGCAGTGGCCCTGGGACCCGTCACTGTCGCCGACCTGCCACGTGTGGCCCTTGGAGACCTGTAGGCCAGCCTGTGTCCACTCAGGACGAGCTCACAGGGTGGCTGGCAGTGGGGACGGAGGGAAGACGGGAGCAGTGCCCTGGAGGAGCCCGCAGGGCCGAGGGGGCGACCTCCCCACAAGGGTCTTGAGAGGTTCCAGGAGGAGGGGAGTCTACTCAAGGCTCCAGGTAGCGTGGCCGGGGAGGCCGGGAGCCGTCTCCGCAGCCCTGAGCAGCCCTTCTTCCCTAGTCCCACCCTCCATCGAGGGCGCTGGCGGAGGGCCCTATGCGGTGCAGACCGTGGCAGGGAGGCTGGTGGCGCTGGAGTGTGTGGCCAGAGGCCGGCCACCGCCCACACTGTCCTGGTACCACGAGGGGCTGCCTGTGGTGGAGAGCAACGGGACGAGGCTGCAGGCAGGTGGCAGTGCTCTGAGGCTGGAGAGCCTGGGGGAGGCGTCCGGAGGCCTGTACAGCTGCGTGGCCAGCAGCCCGGCCGGGGAGGCGGTGCTGCAGTACGCCGTGGAGGTGCAGGGTGAGCCCCGGCCATGGACCCCTCCCACCACCGTGAGCTTGACCCAGCAGCCCCCGGGGTGGGGGGTCAGAGACGTCTCCAGTGCCTTGCACGACAGATGAGGACACTGAGACCGGGCTGGGGTCAGCAGGGACAGCAGGGTTGAGCCCTGAGATCCACAGTCTCTGCCCTTGCCCAGAACCCCGGGGCCAGGTGACCCAGGGCCGATAGCACCATAAATTAAAAACAGACAGAAATCTTCCTAAGACGGAAGCTGGGCGTGGGCTCTGGTTCCGGTCAGCAGCTCTCGCCTCCCAGGCGGACCTTCCCTGCTCTGCCCCTGTGCCCGCCTGTGCGGTGCCAGAGAGAAGGGAGGAGGCACGCAGGACTCCTAGTGGGGAGGGGACACAGCCTTGGGGCCATTTACGGGGACATCAGGGTGAGGTGTGGCTGGGGCCTTGGGAGGGACTGCACCAGGGTCCACTCAGCTCTGACCACCCGATGGCCTGTCCTGCTCACAGTTCCCCCACAGCTCCTGGTGGCCGAAGGCCTGGGCCAGGTGACCGCCCTGGTGGGACAGCCCTTGGACCTTCTCTGCCAGGCCTCAGGCTCCCCGATGCCTACCATCCAGTGCGTATGGCCATAAGGCCGGGCTGGGAGGGCAGAGAGCACGTTCCAGGCTTGGGGGGGAAGGAGCTGCGTCCTGTTCCCAGGAGAATGTCCCCTCCCTGCCCACCTAGGTGGCTGCAGAACGGCCGCCCAGCTGAGGAGCTGGCTGGGGTTCAGGTGGCCCTGCAGGGGTCCACACTGCATGTCAGTCATGTGGAGCTGGGCCACGCGGGTCTCTTCGCCTGCCAGGCCACCAACGAGGCGGGCACCGCGGGTGCGGAGGTGGAGGTGTCTGTGCATGGTGAGCTGGTGCCCGGGCTCTGGGGCAGTGGGAGCTGGGAAGGACATGGGGCTGGTTTCCTCTGGAGGGCATTTCTGGACTGGACTTCCCATTCCCCAAAGAAGTGGGCATGAGAGGCTGGCCTCCATCACTCATCACTCTTGTCACCTCTCCAGTGCAGTCACTGCTTCCCTCCCAGCTCCTGTTTCTGTCCCTCCCTCCACCCATCCGTGGTCCCTAGCCTGCCCACATTCAGTCCTCTACGTAACGTGGCACCCTCTCACTCTGCCTGGCTCCTCCCTGTCCGTCAGAGCTGTCCTGAAACCCCCTCCTCTAGGAAGGATCTGGCACTGCCCAGCCTCTTCGGGCCACAGCCCACCACCCAATGGGATAGGGTGGCTTGTATGGGGCTGAGGCCACCTTTCTCTGCTGCATCTGGAGGACTAGGACAGTTCTGGGCACAGAGTGGCTGCTCAATGTGCATATGGACATATGGACACTTGGATGGATGATGGATGGATGGATGGGTAGATGAATGGGTGGGTAGAATGGATGGTTGAGGGGATGGATGGATGGATGGGTAGATGAATGGGTGGGTAGAATGGATGGTTGATGGATGGATGGATGGATGGATGGATGGATGGATGGATGGATGGCCAGGCAGGTAGGTGGGTAGGAAGATGGATGGATGGATGGGAGGGTCAGTGGGTGGATGGTCGATTGGATGGATGGAGTAGGGAGATGAGTGGTTGGATGGATGGATGGATGGAAGGTGGTTGGGTGATGGGGATGAGTTGGTTGGGGTATGGATGATGGGTAGATGGACAAGAGAACTTTTAAAGGGAAAGGAACTCCTTCTCCTAGCCAGGTGCTGTAGGTGGGAAGCTAGAAACCAGTCCTTGGCCCAGTCTGGCAAGGCTCCCTCACCCCCAGGCATCAAGGGGATTTCTGGGTGCCCACTGCACCCTTCCTGAGCCTGACCCTGGCCCTCCTGTCTGCTTCTACCCAGAACTGCCATCGGTCAGCATCCTGGGGGGTGAGAACGTCACGGCTCTTTTCCTGAAGCCCGTGGCCCTCCAGTGTGTAGGGGCTGGAGTGCCTCCCCCAAGCCTCCGCTGGTGGAAGGATGGGGTGGCCCTGGCCACCTCAGGGGGGAGCCTGCAGGTATGTGGACAGCTAGGCACAGGTGGACAGGCCACTCTCAGAGGCCTCAGAGACCCTAAGCAGGGTCTTGGCACCTGAGGGTGGGATGGGCACTGAACTCTCTCAGCCTGGGGACACTCCGTGGACACTGGGGTGCTGGGGCTGGGTGCTGACCTACCCGGGAGCTTCAGTTGTCAGAGGGCCGGGGAAGGACACGGTGCTCAGAGACCAAGGAACCCCTGCAATCTGAGCTCTTGGCCCGTAACTCCCTCCCAGCGCTTTCCTGCCCCGCGGGTCACCAGCAGCCTGGCCTCTCACCATGTCCGGCCCTTGCTCTGACAGTCCCCCATCCTGGACTCCGCCTTCCCCCACACACAACCTCACTGCTCTCTCTTGCCCCTCCTCCTGCAGATCGAGAAGGTGGACCTGAGGGATGAAGGCGTGTACAGCTGTACGGCCACCAACCTGGCTGGGGAGAGCCAGGGGGACGTGGCCCTAAAGGTTTTGGGTGAGGAAGTGGCCTGGGATGGCAGGTGATCCCTTGAGGGCCCCTGGGGCCAGCGTATGGCTGGGAAGGGAGGAGTGACAGCATCAGCCACGGCTCCGCGGCCCTGCGGGGGTTCTGGGGGGTTTTCAGAGGCGGGCCCTGCCCCTGCACAGTCCACTTTGCTTGTTGAATCATTTTGGGGTTCACTTGTGGTCTTGCAAGTGTGGGCAAACCCCTGCCCTGGCCACATGGATGCCTTCTCCTGATGTGCTGGCCCCAGTCCTGCCTGGCAGGTGCTGGGGCGTTCTGTGTAACGGCAGCAAAGACCGTAGGCCACGGCTTTGTTCTTGGGCTTGGTTCCAGGAGTGGGGTCCCCTGTGCAGGGCACGAGCTCTGTAGAGCCCTTGACCAGGACTCTTGGGGAAGACGGGAGTGGGATGGGGTTCCTGGGCCAGAGCTGCCCACTGCCCACACCACCAGGCTGGCTCTCCCATCCCCCAGTGCCCCCCAGCATCGAGCCAGGCCCAGTCAACAAGGCTGTGCTGGAAAATGCCTCAGTGACCTTGGAGTGCCTGGCTTCGGGAGTGCCCCCTCCCGGTAAGACCCCTCTCCCCTTGGCCGGAAGTCCCCTCCAGCAGGGCCCAGTTCCCACCTAATGAGGCCAGCAAACGCCCCGGCACTGCTGAGCTGTGGACGCTGTGGGGGAACAGCAGGTCCCTGCCCGCTCCCCTTGCCCTCCCCAACAGCTGCTCACCCATCGTGCCAGGGCGTCCCCGGGGCCTGGAGGGCTGAGCTGGGTCTGCAGCAACCTGCGAGCTTCTGCTCAGAGTTGGCGACCTCACGGGGCTGGCCCGGGGCGGGGCGAGGACCAGGGACTCCAGTTCCTTTCTGTCTGGGTCTCTGGACCAGTGGTTGTGGAAGGGGCTGGGTGCTGGGGTGAGCTGTGGGTGTTGGGCACTCAGACTGGGATAGGTGGTCAGGAGCCCAGGAGGGAGACCACCCTCCTGTC
Organism: Marmota monax; assembly: GCF_021218885.2. Taxonomy (NCBI): domain Eukaryota; kingdom Metazoa; phylum Chordata; class Mammalia; order Rodentia; family Sciuridae; genus Marmota; species Marmota monax. Next base: position 22,341,891 of record NW_026692912.1, read on the forward strand.
TCCATCTGACCTGGGTGCCCTTGCTTTTCCTGGGTCAGGTGACCCTGGGAGGATTTGCCCCCTCCCATGGGTGAGTTCTGGGTGGACCCTGGCAGGAGGTACGGAAGCTGAAGAAGCATGTGGGTTACCCCGACTGCTAAGGTCACTGGGGCTGCCCATATTTTCTCCAAAGTTCTCCCTGGTGAGGGCTCGCATCTCTCATCTCTGTCCCAGATGTCTCCTGGTTCAAGGGCCGCCAGCCTCTCTCTTCTCGGACGGGGGTGACAGTGTCAGCTGATGGGAGGGCCCTCCTCATCGAGCGGGCTCGACTTTCTGATGCTGGGAGCTACCGCTGTGTGGCATCCAATGTGGCAGGCAGCACGGAGCTACAGCTTGGCCTGCGGGTCAATGGTGAGCCGCCTGGGGGCTGACTACAGGGGCCCTTCCCCCAAATAACCTGTTCCTTCCAGAGTAACAATGCTGCCCATTCCTCCACTTGTTTTTCTTCTCGCTGACCCATCTACCCATCCATCTGCTCATCTACCTGTCAATGCATCCATCAACCCATCCATCCACTATCCATCCACCGTCGACCATCTATCCATCCACCACCCGTTCATCCATTCATCTACCATCCACCCATCCATCAATCCACCATACCCACCCACTCATCCATCCATCTACTAATTTATCCATCTATCCATTCATTCATTCATCTGCTTATCCAATCATCCATCATCCATCCATCCACCATTCCTTCATCCACCCTCCCATTCCTCCATCCACCCACCATGCATCCATCCATCCACTATCCATCCATCTATCTACCATCTATCCATCTATCCACCATCCATCCACCATCCGTCTACCCATCTGTCCATCCACCAATCCACCCATCTATTCATCCTCCCATCCATCCATCCATGTGTCTACCATCCATCTACCCATCCACCATCCGTACACCTTTCCACAATCTACCCACACATCCATCCGTCTCTCCATCTATTCACCCATCCACTCGTCCACCCACCCCCTGCCCATCAATCCAATCATTCATTCTTCTGTCTGTTCATCTTGTATCTAGCCACAGTCTTGAGAATGCTCTGAGAAAAACCTGGCCCTGGCCCTGTAGCCCTGAATAAGGAGCCAGCAGCGTTCACCTACCATAGCAAGCAGTGATTAGGTTGTTGCCCAGAGCGTGACTCTGTGAGAACTGCTACAAGAGCTGATAGATGTGAAGTGCTACTGAGGGCTTCCCTGGGGCACCGGGAAGCGTCATTGACAGCTAGGGGCCTTCCCTGGTAGCTCTCCAAAGCTCAAGGCTGCAGACTGGGGATCCAAGAGACTGAAAGGGGGGTGGGCGCCTGTAGCTTACAGAACCAGAGAGGGCCGGGGGCCATCTGGAGGCTGGTGCTCCCGGGCTTCACAGGCTGTGGGAGAGGCTGGGCTTCATCCTGGAGCTGGGCAGGGCCCTGGGGCCCTGGACATCATGACTCATGCCTCAGGATAGAATGGAATCGCCTGGCCACCTTTTGTCCCCCACCCATCCCCGTGGTCAGTGACTTCCTGCTGACCTGAGGCCCAGGTTCACACACGGCTCCCTTGCTGGTCCACCTTGGGCAAGCGGCGCCCCCTCTGAGCCTCTTTGTCATGGCGGAAGCATCTGGTGTTGCCAGTTTGAGTGACCTGTGCTTTTGTTTGTGGCTGTGCACTCCTGGAGGGGCAGCCCAGGCTCTGCCACCTGCAGTGAGGCTCAGCCTGTGTCCCCTGCCACCCCTGTCCTGCAGTGCCTCCCCAAGTCACACTGCCGCCCAGTCTGCCGGGCCCAGTGCTGCTCGGTGCCCCCGTCCGCCTGACCTGTAATGCCACTGGTGCCCCCAGCCCCACGCTGATGTGGCTGAAGGATGGAAACCCTGTGTCCACTGCGGGGACCCCTGGCCTCCAGGTCAGTAGGGCCAGGTGGCCCCAGATCACTGTCCTGGTCCCTGGGAACTTAGGGCGAGGGAGAACCATGGGACTGGCCCCATATCAAGGGCTTTTGCTAGCCACGTGAGGCCACTGTAGTGGACAGCCTGGCCCTAAAGGGTTCTTCAGGACTGACAGAACTGTCCACCAGCCAGCACGGGCTCGAGGTTGGGGTGCAGCTCCCGGCTTCCCTCCGTCGTGGGGGCCTTGGGGGTCGGATGGGGCTGTCGGGGTAGGTAAGAGCAGCACAGGTGCTGATGTGGCCTTCCCTCGGGGGACACAGGTCTTTCCCGGGGGCCGGGTCCTCACCGTGGCCAGTGCCCGGACCTCTGACTCTGGCAGCTACTCCTGTGTGGCTGTGAGCGCCGTGGGAGAAGACCGCAGGGACGTCGTCCTGCAAGTCCACAGTGAGTCTCAGGCGAGGAGGGTCGCGTGGTCCAGGCCACGGTGGAGCGGGGGCGTCCAAAGCGGGGCATGGTGGCTGGAAGGGGGACACCGCCTAACACTGTGGCCGCCTTCAGGTGGCAGTCGGACCCAGGACCTGTCCTGAAGTGTAAGTGGGACAGGCCGGTGGGCAGGCCAGTGGCTCTGCATAACCTGTTCATGTTCAGGAAAGTTGTGGGAGGAGCCTGAAACAGAGGAGGGGCAGCACCGAGCTAGGGTCCTGGCCTTCCCACTGTCCGTGGTCCAGTGGAGGTGCTGCCCCTTCCGGAAGGGCAGTGCAGGGTGCTGGTTAGCACCTGGGGTTCAAGTCTACCTCTGTGACCTCGGGCTGGTCACTCTGCTTCTGGGAGCCTCCATCTCTTCATCTTCATCAGGGGAAGAAGAGCCCCGCCCTGAGCTCCTTGTGAGACCCACTGAGCCCACAGTGACAGTGGCTGCTGCTCCTCGGTTTCCTCAGATGGGGTCTTAGGGGGACGGGGACATGCAGGGCCTGGGGCGGGGGAGCCCTTCCACCCTAGCACAGTCTCCGTACTGGAGTCAAGATCACGGGTGCCTGGGCTCGTGCCCATGCCCCTCACCTGTGTCACTGTGTCTAACCTCCCTGTGGCCTGGTGAGATGGGGACTTCTTTATCCCCGTCTTCCACTGAGTTGTGTGCAGGGCCTCCCGCGGCGGGCAAGTCGGAGACGCAGCCATCTGGCTCGGGCTTCAGGCCCCAGCCCCGCGTCTCCCGGCTGAGCTCCACTGCTTACTTTGATCTGGGGAGGAAAGGGTGGTTCTGGGATTTGCTTTATAAGTTTCCTGAAATATAACTATTGAGTTTTGATGAACGTAGAGATCAGTCTAGATTCACGAAGAGTCATAAGAAAGGAAGCCGAGGCCTGAGCTCCCATCCCCCATCCCCCATGGCGGTGACCTCCCAATGCTCCAGGCCGGCGTGCGGCCTCCTCTTGAAGCAGGGCTGGGAGGCAGTGGAGCTGGGACAGCCCCATCCTGACGGCTGTGGCTCCCTGCTGGACCCTCACAGGCCTGAGAAAGCCCCTGTCCCCTCCTCCCGCAGTGCCCCCGAGCATCCTGGGGGAAGAGCTGAACGTGTCCGTTGTGGCCCACGAGTCGGTGGCCCTGGAGTGCCAGAGCCACGCCGTGCCCCCTCCTGTGCTGAGCTGGCGGAAGGACGGGAGGCCCCTGCACCTGCGGCCCGGGGTCCGCCTCTCCGCAGACAAGGCCTTGCTGCAGGTGTGCCGCTGCCCAGTGGACGGCCGGGCCTCTCCCTAGTGCGCAGCTGCTCCGGGCAGGGCTTGTGGTGCCCAGCCGGCCACGAGCATCCCTGCTGCTCACTGTGACCAGACGACCCCCACGGGGCCCTCCTGGCACTCAGGGCCCCTGGCCCAGCTCAGCAGCACTGCGCCCACCCCTGGACACCTTGGGACGTGGGTCACTCCCAGCCCTGAGCTCTGCCTCCCTTTATTCTTCAAGGCCACGACCCCTTCGCCCTGCGGGGACCCCTGAGGGCAGCCCCCCTTCACCCTCCACCCTCTCTGAGTTGGATTCTCCAGAGCCTGAGCCCACCATGGGCCCTGTCAGCCCACCCCACAGGCTCTGCCTTCCAGAAGCTTCCTCCTGTCGTGGGTGGGGAGGCGCCTGGTGGGAGTCGGGGCTCAGGGAGGTCATGTGCCGTGTGTCTGAGGTCACATGGGCTGTGTGGTGGCGACCCCGTCCCTGAGCTCCCCCTCTGACCCCCGTGTCCATGCTGGTCCAGGTGGACAGAGCCGAGCCGTGGGACGCGGGCCACTACACCTGTGAGGCTCTGAACCGGGCCGGCCGCTCGGAGAAGCACTTCAACCTGAACGTCTGGGGTGAGGGTCTGCAGGTGCCCCCCGCCCGCCAGGGCTGGCACGGGGCCCAGGGAGGAGGGTCACCTGCTCTTTCCTCTGCACCTTCCTGGCCGCCTCCGGTGCCACCCAGCTCACCCCTCTGTGCTCTGCCTAGTGGCTCCAGAGTTCCCCTCCAGCAAGCCCCGCACCCTGACCGTCAACGAGGGCCACCCCGCCAGGCTGTCCTGCGAGTGCCAGGGCATCCCCCACCCCAAGATCTCCTGGAGAAAGGACGGTAGGATGGCCGCCCTGCCCCCCCCCAGCCTGGCGGGGGGGGGGGGTCACAGCCCTGGGAGGGGTCCTGGCCGTGGAGGTGCCGTTTCCCCAGCCGTCAGCTCCATCCCCCAGAGTGACAGCTGCCTTCTGCTGGGAACCCTCCCTGCCACCCTCCTGGGGCAGGGCCTCCCTGAGGGGTCACTCCTGTCACCTGCCTTAGTCCTGTTCTGGTCCTCCGTGAGCCTGTGGGCTCTGTGGGGCTCTGTCTTGGCCGTTGCTGAATCCCACCTCGGTGCCTGGTGCAGTAAATCTTGGAGTTATTATATGTGCGGGCCCCTGTTGGAGGCCTGGGGGTGCGGCCGCCTCACAGTGAGGCAGTCAGAGGACACACCTAAAGTGAGTAAGTGACCCCCTGGCCTAGCTGGGGAGTAGAGACAGGTACGGCCAGGGAGGGGAAGGTGTACAGGTGGGATTTGCAGCTTTAGGTCAGATGGCCAGAGACGTCTGACCAAGCAGACTTGAAGGCGAGGGAGGAACTGAGGATATGGCAGGGAGAGGTATTCCAGACAGAGGTAATGGTCAGTGCAAAGGTCCTGGGGCAGGAGTGAGCCCGCATGCTTGCAGAGCAACGTAGGGGCCAGTGGGGCTGGAGCAGAGTCGGCAAGGGGGATAGTAGCAGGACCTGGTCACTAAAGTGACAGGGACCGAGCTTGAGGGTTTCTTAGGATCCTGGGTTTTGCTTTTGAGACGGGCCACCGCACAGCTCCGAGCAGTCCCCGTTCTGACTGCAGCTCTGGCAGGGCCACCCTACCAGCCACGCTGGAAACAGGCCCTGGAGCCAGGCGGGCACTGCCAGTGGGGAGGCTGTGCCAGGCTCCAGGCTTGAGGTTCCGCCACCTGCACTCGGGGACCTGGGAGGGAGCTAGAGGAGACAGTCTGGGGTAGAGGTGGTGCTGTGGACTTCCTGCCCTGCTGGACGGGCAGTGCAGAGGGGAGGACTCGGGGATGACGCTCAGGTTTGGGCCTCGCGGGGGACAGTGGAGCTGCCTTCGCCATGGAGGCTCCCAGGCAGTTGGTGGGGAGCCCCTGGGGCTGGGGGAGTGGATCCTGAGGCAGCTGCCGGGTGCCAGCGAGATGTCCAGTGTCTGGCGCTCGAGGGCAGGTTCTGGTGGGGGTCAGCCTGGGAGCCGCTGAGGTCACAGCAGGGACGGAGCAGGTGGGAACGGTTCCCAGCCGGGACTGCGCCTCTGCTTGCTGCCGGGGGACCTGGCCCCTCCCTCCTCGGGCAGGTCCCTCATTCACAGTTTACCTGGACCCGCTGAGGGCAGGCCCCGGGGCCCCTCAGTGACCCCAGGGGGGCGTGAGGCAGGGCCACCGTTCTGAGGGCCAGGCCAGGTGGGAGTCCCGTGGGATGCCGCAGGCTCCGGGGAGGGGGAGGGGTGTCACCAGGTGGATGCTTGAGGGTGAGCCGGAGCCGGGACAGTGGTGGGAGGGCACGCTCTGGGGACGGGGTCCCACAAGTGCCCTGGACCAGGCTCCTCTCCCTGCCTGCAGGTCGCCCCCTGCCCGGGGAGGGGCCTGGCCTGGGGCAGGCGTTGGCAGTGGGGAGGCTGCTGTACCTGGGGCCGGCCCTGCAGGCCCAGGCGGGGACCTACACCTGTGAGTGCCGCAACCCCGCGGGGAGCAGCAGCCAGGACCAGCAGCTGGAGGTGCTCGGTGAGCTGCGCCGGCGGCGGGCAGGGGCGGGGGGGGGGCCGGGGTGGACACCGGGCGGGCGGCCCAGCGGCCAGCACCTGCTCACCGCACAGCGTGCAGTGAGGGGCCCCAGGCCTGGAAAGTCACCCAAGGCTGCTCCGCAGCTGGGGAGAAACCCGGCCCTGGAGTGGTCCCAGGCCTGGCCAGTCCACGGCTGTCCAAGCCCTAGGAAGCCCCGGGCATCTGAGGAAGGAAGCCCCGGGCATCTGAGGAAGGAAGCCCACAGACCCTAAAGGGCTGTGCTGTGCCCTTGTTCCCGGGGTAAACCTGCCAGGGTCCCCAGGGCGGGAGAGCTGGCAGCAGATATTTCCTCACCTTGTAGTCGAGATGGAAAGGGCCCAGAGAGGTGAGCTTAGCGGGCCAAGGCCACACAGCCGGGAGTACAGGAGAGAACTCAGGCCCTCGTGTCCCAGGTCAGGGCAGGAGCTGGGCACCCCGACCCGGCCGCTCTCCTCCATGTGCCTCCTCCCCCCCAGTGCCCCCGCACATCACCGGCCCCCGGGAGCCCCACACGCTGGTCCCCGTGGTCCAAGGCGGGGAGGCCAGCCTGGAGTGCAATGCCACGGGGAACCCCCCGCCCACGGTGACCTGGGAGAGGGACGGCCAGCCCCTGGGAGCTGAGCCTGGCCTACAGCTGCAGAACCAGGGCCACCGCCTGCACGTGGAGCGGGCCCGGGCGGCCCAGGCGGGACACTACAGCTGCGTGGCTGAGAACGTGGCGGGGAGGGCCGAGAGGAGGCTCACGCTCTCGGTGCTGGGTGAGGACCGGCAGCCGCGGAGGAGGGTGGGCGGGCGGACAGCGGGGACAGTCCTCCTCCCCGCAGCCCGTGGCCCTGGGCTGGGGCGTCCCCAGCTGGTCCCCGTGGCCAGGCGGGGGGCTGCTGCAGCAGCTCATTCACCCTGTCATTTTCCGAGCTCCTGCTGTATACACTCAGGGTGGAGCCGGGAGGGGTGGGCAGGGGTGGCTTAGGGAGGACTCCCTCTGGCCATGCCCCCTGGCAGCCCCGGGATGCCAGGTATCCCCAGTTCCCCGGTTCCCCGGGTTCCCCTGGCCAGGAGAGGGGGCTTCCTTTGCCAACAGACCCCTCCAGGCCGCAGTCTGCCGCCTCAGCCCAAGGGGTGGGTTCGGGAAGCCGGCTCAGCTGTGCGAGGCCCCAGACCAGCAGCTCTGCGCCTTCCGGGCGCTGGACGGGGTTCTGTGCCGGCTCCTTGGGCCCTTGGACGCCCTCTGCAGGGCTGGGGAAGCTGCCCAGAGCCCAGCCAGGCCACCACCAGCTCGCTTGGGTGGCAGTGGCTCAGACCCTGTCCCCTGCCCCTCCTCGCACCCTCAAGGGGGGCTGAGGGCTGCAGAGGCTCAGAGAGGGTGGGGGGGCGCGCCCGGCCCCGCCTGTGTCCTGAACCCGGCCCCCCTCTGGCCCAGTGCCCCCAGAGCTTGTGGGAGACTCGGACCTGCTGACCAACGTCACCACTGCCTTGCATGGCCCCTTGACGCTGCTCTGTGAAGCCACCGGGGTCCCGCCCCCAGCCGTCCGCTGGTTCCAAGAGGAGGAGCCCATCGACCCTGGGGAGGACACCTACCTTTTGGCAGGTGAGGCACCAGCCAGAATTGTGACCTTGTCACCCTTGTCTCGGCCTCCACTCACTGCAGGCCCATGACCTCCAGCCCTGAGGTCAGGTGTGGTGCTCCAGGGAAAAGCGCCAATAGGTTTGGAAAAGGCTTCCTGGGGGCTGGGCTGTGGCTCAGGGTACAGCGCTCGCCTGGCACACGTGAGGCCCTGGGTTCGATCCTCAGCCACATAAAATACAATAAAGATGTCGTGTCCGCCTAAAACTAAATACTAAAAAACAAAAGGCCTCCTGTTCTGCTCCCCTCCCCTCCCAGAGACTCCAGGGTCACATTTGCCTAGTAAAGGCTCTGATATGTCCTGCAGCGAGGAAGCATGTCATGTCTCACGATGACACAGAACGTCCTGCAGGCAGTGAGAACGCTGTGGCAACGCTGATACTCGGCCTCCTCACAGATAGGCTCGTGAGGGCTCTAACTGGTGTACAAATGGAGGTTCTGAGGCCCACGAGGAGGCAGGGTCCCACCTAGGTCTCTCAGGGACTTCAGGACCTGTCCATGTGGGATCGCAGTGCCTCCCCTGGGCGTGGCTGCTGGCATTTGGTGGCGGATGCCAGATACACTGTGCAGATAGGAACTGCACCTGGGCCCAGCGGGAAGGAGCGTGGCCATCCGTTAGTGATGTCTGCCCAGGTGCAGGAGCAGGGCGGGTGCCCAGGACACCAGGACACATGCCATCACTGTGGTTCCCTAGGAGAAGGTCTCTGTGCTGACAGAATAAAATGGGGTCTGAAGTTTCCGTGCCTTCGGCCCCAGCCCAGAGCCAGTGTTGACCAGGCGAGGGAGCCCTCTTGCAGGACAGGGTGCTTGAGCCTGCTCTGGAGCATGTCTGATATCCAGGCGGCTCCATGCCGGCTTCCCTCCCTGGCTGGGGCACGGACTCCGAGCCCGAGCGAGCGAGGCCGAGGCGTGGGCTCTCATCACAGTGCCTGCGTGGCCCCTGGGGCGGGCAGGAGGCAGCGCAGAGCCCTGCCAAGCCTCAGCCTCCCTCCCCAGGTGGCTGGATGCTGAAGAGGACGCAGGCACAGGAACGGGACCGAGGCCTCTACTCCTGCCTGGCGAACAATGAGGCTGGGGAGGCGCGGAGGAACTTCAGCGTGGAGGTGCTGGGTACGCGGCAGCCCTACCCTGCTTCCTGGGGCTCCCGGGGCAGGCAGGGGGAGGGAGAGGCCGCGCCTTGCTTTCCTGGTCTCTGTTCGGAGCTGGGGTGCAGCGCTTAGCAGAGCACCTGCCTTGCAGGCTGGAGGCCCTGGGCTCCCCCCCAACCTGCAAAACAGATCAAAGCCTCCTTCTGAGGCTGCCACAGCACATCCCAGCAACGAACCCCAAGTGGAAGGGGGCGTGTGTTCTCCACCCTGCCCTCGCTGCCTTCTCTGGTCAGGGCCTGTGACAGAGGCTCTGGGACGTGCTTCAGGCAGCAGCAATGTGTATCAGACTCCCTTCCCAGATGTGAGGGGATAGGGAAACTAGAGGAGAGCCCTGGGCTCTGCATAGTAAAGATTCTGATAAGTCCTGCAGCAAGGAGCCTTCTCTTGGCAGTAACCGGTTTGGCAATGCTGGCGCCAGCGCTTTCTCTGAATACTCGGCCTCCTCACAGACTGATCTGTGATGGTTCTCACTGGTGAACAAATGGAGATTCTGAGGCCCAAGAGGCCAGTCAGGACCCACTGGGCCCAGACTCAGTGACCTGTCCATCATTCCATGCAGCCCGGGTGGGACTGCAAATTCCCAGCCATGGCCCTGGGGTCTCGGCCTCCACTTCTGAGCTTCTGCAGCCGGAGTGGGCCAGCCCTGTCTGTAGCTCGCTGTCTCCCTGCTCCTGCCAGTTCCTCCCAGCATTGAGAATGAGGACCTGGAGGAGGTGGTCAGGGTCACCGAGGGACAGACAGCCCAGCTGACGTGCAATGCCACGGGTAAGGCTGTGCCATGTGCTAGGCCAGGATGCGGGGTGGGCCTTGGAAGGGAGGGTCCTGGATGGAACCGCCACCCCGCCCTGCTGCCCTCACTTGGCCTCTCTGCACCTTGGCCCCTGTGCCTCGCCCCTGCCCCTCTGCACTCACTGACTCTGCCCTATGTGCCCCCACCCCGTACCTGACTACTGGTCTCAGCCTCCAGGACCCTCCATGGGAGTCTACGGCTGGCCCTGTGCACCCAGAAGAATGCCTCCTTAGGCCCCCACAGAGCCAGGGCCTCTCTGCCTCAGCAGCCACCACAGGAGACCATAGTGGCCTTGTGACATTTGAGCTCCTTAGGGACCCCACTCCTTGTCACCGTGGTTTCCCCAGTGCCTGGAAGAGTAGGCTCCCATTAGTGCCTATGGACTCAGGGACGGATGGGTGGGTGGGTAGGCAGGTAGGTGGGTGGGTGGGTGGGCAGGGAGCAGGTCAGTGGATGGAGGGGTGGATGAAGGGAGGAATGCAGGAATAACTTGCCCTTCCAACTGGCCCAACTGTACCAGGCCATCCCTCCCACTCCTGGGTAGGAAAAGGGAGCCAGTCCCGGAGGAAGGGCTCCCGCCAGGCCTGGTGTCCGCTGGTTTCCTGCTGCTTCTTGGCCTGTAGACCTGGACGAGAATTGTGTCCCTTGCCCTATCCGGAAGCATCCTCTGACCCCTGAGGCCACCCTGGTCAGATCTTGCTGAATGGTCCCGATCTCTGCCCTGCACGCAGGCCACCCCCCACCCAAGGTCACGTGGTTCAAAGACGGGCGGCCGCTGGCTGGTGGAGACGATGCAGCCCTCCTGCAGATCCCGCAGGCCAGCTTGTCCAGTGCCGGTCACTACTCTTGCGTGGCAGCCAACAGCATTGGGGAGAAGACCAAGCACGTCCAGCTTAGTGTCCTGGGTGAGCTCGGAGGCCCCTGGCCAGGGGGTGGTGGAGGGAGCTACACAGTGACAGTGGGGTGAATAGACACTGGCCATGAGCCATGCGCTCGGCTCAGTCCTTACAACCACGCTGGAGGGGAGAGGTGTCGTCCCACGTCCCAGATGAAGCTCTGGGCTCAGGCCAGGGTCCGGCCGGTGAGCTCACAGCCAGGCATCTGTCCCCCGAGGGCAGTGAGCACCTGTTGTCTTGTTAGGCTGGAGGGGAGAATCAACCAAGAGTCAGGCCTTGGCTCCCTTGAAAAATCTGCTTCCGGGTGGAAGGAAGAGCCCCTGGGGCTCAAGGAGGGAATTTCTCAGCCCTGCAGGGGCGCTCCCTCGCCCTCTCCCTGGCTCTGGGAGGGGCACAGACTGAGAAGGTGGGGTTCACTTAGTAGGCACTCTAGGGGCGCGGTCAGTGCACGGTGAGGGATGTGGTTACCGACCTGTCCTGCTTCCCGCCCTGAATGATCCCGCCACCAAGACTCCTGCCCTGCCCGCCCCTGCCCGCCAAGGGCCCGCCAAAGTCACTCCTCCCGTGGCCTGGCTCTGCCAAGGCTGCGTAGCAAGCCCAGAACCTCGGGGGGATGAGCAGCAGCCATTTTACCCCCCAAATGAGCCACCTCAGGTGTTGGCAGATTGGCTCGGCTATCACTTGTGCACTGTGTGCTTACATGAGGGGCGCTCCGGGGGACCCAGGCAGAAATGATCCCCTTCCCTGGTGGCTGCTCACTGCTGGAGAGTCTGGTGCTGGACGCCAGGCCTGAACTGGACACCAGGCACTCCAGTGTGGCTCCTCTGAGTCTCATTGTCCTGTTGGTATAGCGCAAATGACAGTGTCACCAAAGCCGAGAACCAGGATTCGAGGCCGTCCCGGTCCTCGGGGCCATGGCTGGGGATCTGTGCTCATGGGTCCCTTCCCACCCCCAGTGGCTCCCAGCATCCTGGGAGTGACGGAGGACAGTGCAGATGAAGAGGTGACCGTGATTATCAACAACCCCATTTCCCTGATCTGCGAGGCGCTGGCCTTCCCTTCCCCTAACATCACCTGGATGAAGGACGGGGTCCCTTTTGAGGCCTCCAAGAACATCCAGCTGCTTCCAGGTACCACCCCCTGGGAGCAGGGAGTGAGGGGACAGGTGACGGCTCACGAGGCTGGGTCAGAGGAAGGAGCCGTTGTGAGGTGTGGCTGCCGGGTGACCCTGGCCGCTGTCCCCTGAGCAGGTACCCAAGGGCTGCAGATCTTGGATGCCCAGAAGGAGGACGCCGGTCAGTACACCTGTGTGGTTACCAACGAACTCGGGGAGGCCATGAAGAACTACCACGTGGAGGTCCTCAGTGAGTCTGGGACGCGGGGACACTGGCTAGGCAGCCAGAAGGCTGCCCACGAACCCAGGGCCCTGCCTGACACCCAGGGCACCTTCCTCTGATGGGCACCAGGCTGCTGTGGGGACCCGTGCTTCCCCACTGTGGCACTGAGGACCCAGGAGGAGTGGGTAGGACCTGGGCCATGGGCACTCCTGGCCTCCCCCGGCCACTTCTGCTGTGAGTGTAACCAGAGGCCCTGCAGTTCAGACCTTCCAGAAGGACATCCGAAGCTGCCCCAGGAGTCCCCTGCCTTAGACCTCCCTGTCCCGTAGCCATGGCAGGTGGCCCATGAGTGGGTCGACCTCAGGGTCCCTCTCCCTGCCCCCCAAAGAGCAGCACCCAAGGCCTGCTTCAGGGGCTGCCCCGGGACCAGGCTGAGCGGGGTGTCCCCCCCAGGGCCACTCACTCCCTGCACCCTGGCTTTTCAGTTCCCCCTTCCATCTCCAAAGACGACCCCCTGGGGGCGGTCAGCGTGAAGGAGGTGAAGGCCAAGGTGAACAGCACGCTCACCCTGGAGTGCCAGTGCTGGGCCGCGCCCCCACCCTCCATCAGCTGGTACAAGGACGGGCAGGTGAGTGGCCGGGCCGGGCGGGCCCTCACCGGGGGTCCCACTGGCTCTGCTTGGAATCTTCCAGAAAAGAGCCCAGAAAACAGAGGGCCCCCGAGCTGGCCCGGGCACATGGACCCTGTCTATTTTGGTATAGACGCAGTTCCCGGTGGGTGGGGATGTCTCAGGAGCAGCGACCCTACTCCTCTTGCCCATTTCTTTCTTTTCCAATTTTTATTAATGTGGATCTGGTTTCACCAAGTTGCAGGGTGTCCCCATCCGTCTGTGAGGTGTTTTATTAAGATGTAAGCACCCTTGTCTGGGTGCTGTCTGCCCCCATCTCCCATCTCTGTAACCCCTTTGTCCCCGCAGCCCGTGGCCCCCGGGCAGCGCCTCCGTGTCCTAGGGGAGGGGCGGCTGCTCCAGATCCAGCCCACTCAGGTCTCCGACTCCGGCCGATACCTGTGCGTGGCCACCAACGTGGCTGGGGAGGATGACCAGGACTTCAACGTGCTCATCCAGGGTGAGCGTGGCCCGCGGGGCAGGGGTAGGTGGTGGCCAGCAGGGTGAGGGACCTGTTGTTCCCCAGTGCGACCCCTGGGGCAGCTGTCAGCATGGAGCACCAGCCCTTGGCAAGGGAGCCCACCAGGCACCGCCCCCATCCCAACAACCCCAGGCAGCAGCGCGCCACCCCGGCCCGCCACCGCTGGGCACGAGGCCCTGAGCCCAGGGCTCCGGCCCGGCACAGAACTAAGGAGAGCTGGATTGGATCTGGTGAACCCAAGCCTGGCCCAACCCCTGCAGATGCCCCTCACTTTATTAGGAAGCCCGGGGATCTGGTTCCAACGTCCAGGTTGAGAGTGAGCCTAGGGCCGCGAGTCGGCAACGCGGGAGCTGCTCACGGGCACTCACGGCCCTCGTGTTCTTTCCGCTTTTGTGAATGATGTTTTCCTTTGGGAAAAAAGTAAAGAGGAAGGGATGTAGGGAAGGAGAGAAGCGGGCAGGGAGACAGGGAGGTGGGGAGGCTGGGAGGCAGGGAGGCCGGGAGGCAGGGAGACTCAGGCAGGAAACTAGGGAGGCTGGTGGGCCCGTGGGGCTGCTGATGGGCCAGGTTTTGCTGGATGCTCGGGCAGTGGCCTGGCAGGAGGAACAACCCTGTTTCATTGCTGGCCCCCGGGCCCCACACCCTGGCTCCGTTGTCAACAGGCTGCATGACCTGGGCTGGCTGTGCCCTCCAAGCCTTAGTCTCATCCTTTGCCAAATGAAGGTGACAAAACAGCTGACATTGGGCCCATTCTGGTCCTGAAATCTGATGGTCTGGGCCTCTGTGGCGGTTAAATGCTGGCTGAAGTTTAGCATCGGCTTCCTGCCCTAGACGGTACTTCTGCGTCCCCAGGGGTCTTCAAGCCCCTCAGACACGAGCTCCTTAGGCCCCAGCACTACCCAGCGCCCAGCACAGAGTAGCTGCTCAATAGCACCAGCCAAGGAGGGAGTGCATTTAACAAAGACCTTGACCCAAGGCGATTCTGTGTCTCTGCGGCTGGCGGGACTCTCCGGGCAGAGGTGCAGTCCCCCTGCCGTGTTTCCCAACGGCTTTGTCTCCCCACCCAGTGCCCCCCATGTTCCAGAAGGTAGGAGAGGCTGATGCACCCTTCGAGATCCTGTCCCGCGAGGAGGAGGCCCTGGGTGGGGTGACGGAATACCGGGAGGTTGTGGAGAGCAACCCAGCCTACCTGTACTGCGACACCAATGCCATCCCGCCCCCCGAGCTCACCTGGTACAGGGAGGACCAGCCCCTCTCGGCCACGGATGGCGTCGCTGTGCTACAAGGTAGGCAGGCCTCTGAGAGAAGCTTGGGGCTCTCCTGTGAGCCACCTGCTGTGTGACCTGGAATGAGGTGTGTGGCCACTCGGGACGCTGGCTGCAGCTTGTAGCAGGCTGGCAGGGTCAGCCCTGGTCACTGTCTGCCGCAGGTTTTAGCGCAGAGCTTGCCACTCTGGGCCGTGCCCGCCTCTGGCCTCAGGATCCCGAATGACCTGGAGTGATCAGCAGAAGTGGCACCTCCCTCTTCTGTGGTCCTTTACCTAAGGTCTCAGCTGGGCTCAGCCCACAACCTCGAGGAGGCTCTTGCTGGGTCACGACTCATGAGGATTACTTTTTCTTTTTACCACCTCAAATATACGTTTATTTAAGGTTATTTAATTTTCAAATGAACTTTTTTATTTTGTGATCACTTTTCTGGATGACTTTGAATTAAAAGTCCCAGGGGATGGAACTGAGACCTATGGCTCCCTTGGACAGTCATCCGGCTCCCCTGGGTGGGCCAGGAGCCAGCTGGTACCCGAGGGGCAGGGCCCTGTGGTCCATGGCAGGGGAGACTGGACGATTTCCCAGCTTAGCATGTGTGCTGTGTCCTGCTGGGTCTGGGCAGCAGTGGGCTGCTGGGCGCATGGTCAGTCGCATGGCTGACCATGAGCAAGCCACACGAGGTTTGTACTTTGGCCCTTCAAAAGGAAGGAGGACTCCCTAGGCTCTGGGAGAGGCCATGCTTAGTCAAAGTCCCTGGTTCCTATTTGAAATCCCTGTAACAATCCCCTAACCTGCTACTGGCCTCTGACCTGGACACCAGCTCCAAATCCTAGTGCTCAGTGGGCTCAGTCACATTCTCGTCCCTAATGCAGATCCTGGCCACAGGTCAATCCCAACTGACAACTGAACCCAGGCCCAGCCACTGACCCTGCCTCTGGCCATTGACCTCCAACCCCAGCACTGACCTCTGACCCTGGCCACTGACCCTAATCCTCAGCATGTCATGGTGGTGGTCATAAGACAATGACCTGAATTCTGATCCTGACCTCAAACTCAACTGACTTCAACCCGGGAGCTGCCTGTCATTCCGGGCTCTGTCCCCTGGCACTCAATGGAGAGTGCTGGCTCTTGGTCACTCCAACTTGCTGCAGACCCAGCGTCTGCCCGCCTTGCCTCCCGGGCATCTCCTGGGCCATTAACCTGCTGCCCGTCCCCTGCCGTCCTCGGGAGGGGTCAGCTCCACACAGCCACAGACCTGAGCCTGGAGCGGCTGCTTTCTTGCTGGCCGCCGCTGGGAGCCTGTCTTCCTGTCTAAGGTGGACGGCGCAGCCCCACAGCGCCAGCGCCCTGGGTCCCGGCTCCCAGCAAGCCGTGAGCTGCCCTCGGACCTGATTCTCTCCATTGCACAGATGAGGCGGGAGTGGGAACTGTCCTCGGCCCCCTCCAGAGGAGAGAGCAGCTTCCTCGCTCTCGGGTGGGGCTCGCGGCCAGCCCAGGCCTCTGCCCTGTGTCCCTGCAGGAGGCCGGATCCTGCAGATCCCCCTGGTGCGGGCTGAGGATGCCGGGAGGTACTCGTGCAAGGCCTCCAACGAGGTGGGCGAGGACTGGCTGCACTACGAGCTGCTGGTGCTGAGTGAGTGCAGGGGTGGGGGGCTGCAGGCTGGGGCTCCCTCTGCAGGGCCAGGTCGCCCGAGTTCCCAGTGGGGCCTGAGCCAGCAGAACCGCTCACCCTCGGAGCTGTGGCCTCCTGGGAGGGCTTGGTGAGCAGGCACAGGAGCCCCAGGCACTGCCCTCAGCCCCAGGCCCACCCCAGCCCAGGAGCCTAGCCGCTCCTCACCCTCTCTCCCCCACCCAGCCCCACCTGTGATCTTGGGTGACACGGAGGAGCTGGTGGAGGAGGTGACCGTCAACGCCAGCAGCAGCGTCAGCCTCCAGTGCCCGGCCCTGGGCAACCCCCCGCCCACCCTCTCGTGGCTCCAGAACGGGCTGCCTTTTTCCCCAAGTCCACGGCTGCAGGTCCTAGAGGATGGACACGTGTTGCAGGTGGATACAGGACCCCCCCCCCCCGGGTTAAAGGTGTCACCTAGGATCCTAGGCTCCAGGGGGCACTCTCAGCCTCCAGTGTCCAGACAGGTGCAGCCCCCCCATAGCCGCCCACATCCAGTTTGCTACAGAGAAGGGCCCAACACCAACCTTGTGCCACAGAAAGAGTGTCACACAAAGCCCCAGATGGAGGGGCGTCACAGGGGTCCTCCTGGTCTCCATGGGCCACCTGCTGCTGCTATGGGGCAGCAAGGACAGGGCCTCACAGCAGCTTGAGGGCGGGGCGGGGAGGTCAAGGGGCCTGCCTCCAGCTCCCACCAGAGCCACCTGCCTGTGGCACCTGCAGGTGTCTACGGCAGAGGTGGCCGACGCTGCCAGCTACATGTGTGTGGCCCAGAACCAGGCAGGCTCTGCAGAGAAGCTCTTCACCCTCAGGGTCCAAGGTGAGCGGCTGCACCGGTGGCCCTGCCAGTGCTTTGTCCCTCCCGCGGGGCCTCTGGGACCTGCTCTCAGAGTTCAGGGATCCCAGCCTGACACCAGCTATGTCCTGAGCAGGGAGCGTTTGGGGCCATCCCTAGATGGTCCTGAGCAGCTGTCAGGCAGCTGGGGGACGGCTCTTCCCCGGGCTGACAGCACCAGTTCTTTAGGTTTATCTTTAGTTACAGGTGGACACAAGATC
This sequence comes from Marmota monax, assembly GCF_021218885.2. Classification (NCBI taxonomy): domain Eukaryota; kingdom Metazoa; phylum Chordata; class Mammalia; order Rodentia; family Sciuridae; genus Marmota; species Marmota monax. The sequence continues at coordinate 22,359,053 of NW_026692912.1, forward strand.
TTTATTGTAGGATCCAACCCAGTGCCTCACACAGGGTAGGCGAGGTTCTACCTCTGAGCCACAACCCCAGCCCCCTTACAGCACTATTTTTGAGCACCTACTGTATACCTGGCCTAGAGCTGAGTGTTCTCCTGGGTCCAGGCCTTCAGCTGAGTGGGGCTGAGCCTGGCTTTCACCCGTGGAAACACCTGGAGAGGCAGGCGGTGAGGGCGTGGGGCTTCCTGATGAGTCTGCATTCTTCAGTCTACATTCTCCCAGCTCAGATGCAGGGACAGCTGTGGCCTCAGGAGCGAAGCGGGCAGTGCTGAGCACTCAAGGTCACGGACCCAAGGCTGAACAGGAATTTTGTCTCTGCCACTGACAGCTGTGTGGGCTTGGAAGAGTGTCTGTCCCTCTCTGATCTCCAAGCCTCAGTGTGCTCATGTGGACAGTAGCTAGGACCCACAGAGGTTCTGCACAGAGCTGCAGGAAACCCCAGGAGCTTGATAGAGCTCGGTGTGTCACCTGCTGGCCCTCTGCCCCCGTCCCTGTGCATTCTGATGTCTGTCTTTTATCCCGGTGGCCATGGGGACAGTCCCACCACGAATCACAAGCCAGAACTCGGAGCAGGTCACCACCATCCTCAACAGCAGCGTCTCTCTCCCCTGTGAAGTCCACGCACACCCGAGCCCCGAGGTCACGTGGTACAAGGACGGCCAGGCCCTCTCCCTGGGGGAGGATGCTTTCCTCCTGCCTGGTGGGTAAACTGAGGCTTGGGCCCAGCTCTGGGCTGTGGCGGCTGCTGTTCCAACCCAGGGCAGGGCTGTGCAGCCGGGAGGGGTCGGGGTTGGGGGACAGTCCCTGGGGGCTGGCGCCAGGACTGACTCCTCTGCAGGCACCCACACGCTGCGGCTGGCGCGGGTCCAGCAGTCGGACTCTGGGACGTACCTGTGTGAAGCCCTCAACGCCGCTGGTCGCGACCAGAGAGCAGTGCAGCTGAGCGTGCTGGGTAGGCACTGCCCCGCGCAGCCTCTCCTGTGCTCCATCAACCCCGGCAGCAGTGCAGCAGAGGGCAGCTGGCACTATCTGCAGCTGGGCCCCCCGTCCTGAAGGGCGAGGACCCAGGTGGCACGGTCTAGCATGGAGGTTAAGACCAAAGCCTTGGGAGTTGGATGCACTGGGGTTTGAATCTCAGCTGCGTGTTCAGTTGCTCTGTGACCTTGGGCAAATTGCTCCCTCTCTCTGAGCCCCAGAGTTCTCATCTGTAAAGTGACCGTTTTATGATGCACACAGCACTTAACCCAGCACGGGGCTCGTGGTGGGCTTCCGTGATGGTCAAGGTGGGAGGCCCTTCTCTGGTCTCAAGAGATTCTTGGCCTGGGGCTTGTTAGGCTCCTTATCTTTAGAATCCTCCTGGGGAAAGTTGGCCCAAGGTGTCACAAGCCAGGACTCACTGGAAGGTTCTCTGTAGCTCTGTAGCTCCTTCATTTGCCTGTGCCCACCTGCTATGTGCAGGCAGGGGGCTTCTGCATTCCTCAGCCAGAGAGACGGGGGGGGGGGGGCTGGCTGGGACCCCTTGGAGGTCTCTGCCCCAACTGGGGGCTGCTCTTACAGGAAAGAGCCCAGGAGGGCTGTTCCTGTCTCCTCCCACCCCATCCCGGAGGCTGAGGCCCAGAGAGGGCAAGAGGCTCTCTCTGGCCATCCAGCAGGTCCGAGGGTGCTGCTCTGGGTTCTCTTCCTAGCTCCCCTGGGTCTGCACCAGCCACCAGGGTGGAGTCACTGTATGTCCCTCATGGGCCTCCAGAGGCCACTCACCCATGGTTGGGCCAGGGAGGACTTGGGGAAGACCACAGAGCCTCACTGGGCTGTCTTCTATCTTCAGTTCCCCCAACCTTTAGGCGGGCTCCCAACAGCCCCCAGGAGACAGTCCTGGTGCAGGTTGGGGACAAGGCTGTCCTAAGCTGTGAGACAGACTCGCTTCCAGAACCGGCTGTGACCTGGTACAAGGACCGGCAGCCCCTGGCCCTGGCACAGCGGACCCAGGTTCTGCAGAGTGGACAGAGGCTGGAGATCCTGGCCTCGCAGGTGAGAGCCATGAGCATACACCTCCAGCTCGGGAGGCCTGGGGGAGGGCGGTCGTGGCAGGGTGTGGGGCTCCCGCCTCCTAGACCTGCGCAGCCCAGACTGAGTGACAGTCTCCAGGGGAGACCTGGGAGGGGCCCCGGGCTCCGAGGTCAGACCCCAGCCCTGGCTCTGCCCGGCTCCGGGATGCCCTTGAGCAGGTCCGTTCCCTGCCACCTGGCTTGGTTTCCCAGGACCAAGAGTTTTTCCAAGTCCTCCTGGCTGGCCGTCTGAGGCTGCAGGAGTCTGTCCCAGGGCCCTTCCCTTCTGGTGTGGTCAGACACCCTCGAGGGTCTGCCGTGGACTGTCGGCCCTTCCTCTGGAAACGCACCCTGGGCTCCTCCTGCCAGCTCCAGCTGCACAGGGAGGTGGGCCTGGGCCCTGCGCCTCCCTGGGCCTCCTGAAGCTCTTGGGAAAGGCCAGAGGCCCCCATGTCCTCTGGCTGCCCAAGCAGGACTGGCTGTTTGGGGGGTCCCTGCTCTGGAGGTCTCTGAATCCTGGATGTTGTGGGGGCGCCCAGGCACCTCCCCCGCTGCAGGGCATCAGGTGCCTTTCCCGCCTCAGGTGTCGGACAAGGGCGTGTACAGCTGCCAAGTCAGGAATGCGGCGGGGGAGGCCACGCGCACCTTCATCCTCACCGTCCAGGGTAAGCTGCCAGCCTGGCCAGCAGGGCCAGGAGCCCCCGGAGCCCCAGGCCGCCAAGGATGAGGTTGACGATGGCTGGAAGGAGGTGGCATGGCCAGGTGCCACAGACTAGGCCTCGCAGGATCCAAAGAGGACCCCAGGGACCTGCTCTGTGGGGCTTAATGGAGGGACCGTGTCCCTCAGGTTTACCTTTGGTGAAGGGTCTAAGGGCCAGCGCCTGCTGCTGGGAGGTGGACGCACCTGACCTGCTATGAGGAGCTGGCCACCTGGCACCGGGGTGGGAGGCCTGGGCATGGCACCTCATGTCCCCCCAGCCCTGGGGCAGAACATAGAGGGCATTTGACAGGATGTGTTCTCAAGCTGAGGTGAAGGGACCTGTCCAAGCTGTCCGGGGAGCGGGGCCAGGTTCCTCGGGGTCAGCTGTGTCAGGGTGTAGACAGACCTAGCTGTGGGACGGAAGAACCCCACATTACGGGGACTAAAGGAGAACGAAGTCTGCCTCCCGTACAAACCCTGGGGGGTGTCTGTGCGGGGGCCACCTGGGGGACAGTGTCTGTGCGGGGACCACTCGGCTCCTCTGTCCTTTGGGCCTCCAGGTTCCTTCCCCCTTGTTAGTCCAGCCTCTCTTAGGGTACTGTCCCTGTTCACGTGGCTGATGTGGGGACACTGCATCCCGTCCTGCCTGCAGGAGGCAGGGAAGAGGGCCGGGGTGTGTGCTGGGCATCTGTCCCCCACAGGCACAGGAGGCTGGGAGGGCAGCTGTCCTCACTCACCAGCGCTCAGCTAGAGCTCTGCTGCAGCCCAGGAGGCGCAGGCTGTGGGATGGGGACACAGCTATCTGCCTCAGATGGCAAACAGCAGCCTCAGCCAGGCCAGCAGCCAGTGCATCCCATCCTGAGCCACACCGAATGTGACAATGGCTTACACCCGGGTGCTGCTCCAGGCCCACAGCCCCTCCTGACCTGCCTCAGTGGGCAGGGACGGCACGGGCTCCGTGTGGGAGGGCAAGGTGACTGTGTTCCACTGGTAACGCCTTCTTGGGTGCACAGCTTCATCCTGGCTGAGCAGGAGCTTGCTGGGATTGATTAGTGATGCCTGTCCTGGCACAGGTTCAGAGCTGTGGTGCGGGAGCCGTGCATTCACCACCCTGGGGCTGAGTGCACGCTGCCTGCGCGCTGCTTTTTCCATGGTTTGAAATAACCAGCAGCTGCTTCTTGATCCATGTGTGACTAAAACCACCCCTCCCCACGCCGTGCAGAGTGAGCCTGTTTGGGGGGTCCCTGCTCTGGAGGTTTCTGAGCTCCTAACCGTAGGGGAGGGGGCTCCAGGCCTCCGATCTGTCCGGAGGACGGACACGAGGAAGAGCCTCAGGGCTCTGGTATTCTGGCTTCGTTCCTGCAGTGCCCCCAACGTTTGAGAACCCCGAGACAGAGACAGTGAGCCAGACGGCGGGGAGCCCGCTGGTCCTAGCCTGTGATGTGTCAGGGGTCCCCGCGCCCACTGTTACGTGGCTGAAAGACAGAATGCCCGTGGGTGAGTGGACTGCCCCTCCTGAATTCCGCTGCAAAGCAGGGACGACGAAGCCACCGGGAAGTTGGTGGTCACGGATGTTCTTACTTGTCCAAGTCAAGGCTGGCAGTGTGCGGAGGCCCCTCCCCTGGTGTCTTTCCTATCAATGGTCCCGGCCCCAAACGCCCAGAACTCACCTGTTGGGGGCTTGGAGGGTCGCCGGCATGGGGGCCTCAGTCAGCCCCCGCCAGACAGGGACGTGCTCTGCCTAGTGCAGGCTGAGGCCCGGGGGAGGCTGCCAGGGGCTCCCAGGCTCCAGGTCAGGCACAGGACGTTGGCGGGGCATTCTGTGCTAAAACCAGCTGGACAGTCGAGAACAAGGTCCGGTGGACCACAGGGCGGGCAGCCAGAGAGGCTTCAGGGCAGGGGTGTGGAAGGGCGTCTGGGGAGGAGGAAGGAGAATGCGCTCCCAGCTAGTGAGCAGAGCCCCGGGGGGCGAGGTACCCACGTGGGGTCAGTGAGTGGCTGCTTCACCTGCTCAGAAGCCTGGACAGGTGTGGGAGTGGGGTGAGAGCTGGGCCTGCAGCAGTTCCTGGACACTGGGTCCCGTGGAGAGAGATGTCCCTGTGCAAGGACGTGGGGGTTGACAGGAACCGCGGTCAGGAGCTGAGGCAGGTTGAGACGTGTGAAGAGCAGCCCTGCCCCGGGGCCTTCCCCCCCACGGGCTCACGAGCTCGCGGGGCACTCACGGCCCTCTCTGCCCTGCAGAAAGCAACATGGAGCGCGGTGTGGTCTCTCGGGGAGGCCGCCTCCAGCTGAGCGGCCTGCAGCCGGCCCAGGCTGGCACCTACACCTGTGTGGCGGAGAACGCCCTGGCCGAGGCTCGCAAGGACTTCGTGGTGGCCGTGCTGGGTAGGCTGCGCCCACCACCCCTCTCCAACACCCCCACGGTAGCCCTGCCGCGGCCCCGGGCCTCACGCTGCCCCTGTCACAGTGGCCCCCCGGATAAGGAGCTCGGGCACCGCGCAGGAGCACAGCGTGTTGGAGGAGCAGGAGGTGCGGCTGGACTGCGAGGCCGAGGGGCAGCCGCCTCCCGACGTGGCCTGGCTGAAGGACGGCAGCCCGCTGGGCCAGGGCGCAGGCTCCCACCTCCGGTAAGGCCCATGTGCCCTCCCCAGGAGGCAGGGCCTCCGGCCCACGGGCGCCTGTCCTCGGCAATCCCTCCCCGCCTCCCTGCGGCAGGTTCTACCTGGACGGCGGCTCCTTGGTGCTGAAGGGCCTCAGGGCCTCGGACTCGGGCGCCTACACCTGCGTGGCCCACAACCCGGCTGGGGAGGACGCCAGGCTGCACACCGTGAACGTGCTGGGTAGGAGCAAGGCAGGAGCAGGCCCCGGGGTCCCAGGCCACAGCAGCCCGGCCAACATGGGGCCCCCATGGGGGCAGCTGGAGGGCGACAGGAGGGCCCGGTAGGGAGACCTGGGTTCAAGACTGGGTGACATCCACTCTGACCTTCCTGGGCCTCCTGGCCTCACCCTCCAGCCCAGGGTGCAGCCAAGTCTGGGGATAAAGGGAGACGAGAGAGGGCTGGGGCCAGGCCATGCCCCACAGTGGCTCACCCTTCGTGGGGGTGCAGAAGGCTCTGGGAACCCCCAACACAGTGGTTGCTGATGGCAGAAGGTCTGGGCAGGCCCCTGGGTGCCCTGGGAGCCCCTTTCCCCAGGCCCCCATCACCGTCTTTCCTCTGCCTCCCCCAGTTCCTCCCACCATTGATCAGGGAGCAGGCAGCGCAGGGACCCTGGTGAGCAGGCCGGGGGAGACAGTGACCATGGCGTGCCCTGTCCGGGGCTCTCCGCCCATCCACGTGAGCTGGCTCAAGGACGGCCTGCCCCTCCCGCTCTCCCAGCGCACCCTCCTCCACAGCTCTGGCCGCACCCTCAGGTAGGGGACAGGCTTCAGCCACTGGCCAGCCAGCTGCAGGCCCCAGACGCGCAAGTAGCTTGGTTTAAAATGCTTCTGCTCGGGTCCTAGAATAAAAATAGTAGCAACAGACAGATTTGATAGTGAGGAGAGAGAGGGGACCCGCCCCCAGATGGAGCTCTGGAAAGGAAGGGTCCTCTGCCCTCAGCGCTCGGACAGCTTGCTGGGGGTGGCACAGAGTGGGCAGAAGCACCGCGTCTTGCCTGACTCAGCCTGGCCAGGTGGAGAAAATCAGGGAGGGCTTTCTGGAAGAAGGTGCCTGGGCCAATTCATGCATCCAGTGACCCTGTGAAGTGCTTACTGTTCCATGCAGAGTTCCAGGCCCTGACAGAGCAGTGAGCACGACACAGCCCATGTCCCTGCATGTCACGGGCCAGGCAGGTACAGAACATCAGCATACAGAAGGACGTGTCACCAGCGGTGTGTGCTCTGGGGAGGCATAGACAGGGCAAGCTCTGGGGGTGGGGGCAGGGGCAGGGGCCGAGGAGGGTGCTATTTTAGGGTGGTCAGGGACAGGTGCTCAGGATGGGTGACGAGGTGCAGGCAGAGGGACAGCAGGTCCAAGAGCACCTGGGTGCTCAGGAGCACGGGGCGCAAATACCTGTTCACATCAACCCTTTGTCGCTTGGGTCTTTCGGGTCCTTCTCGCTGCAGCATGGACAGCAGGCCGGGGCCCCAGGGCAGATCTGGGAAGGCAGACGGTCACTGCAGCCCCCCAGGGTCAGAGCCGTGGTGTGGGGAGGGCAGCGGCCACGGGCAGGTCGCAGGCGTGTTTGGAGAGTGGCTGGTGGAGTTCCGCGTTCCGGAAGAGAACGCGTGGCTGTACTCCTCGCCGGGCTGGGTCTGACCTGGGGTGTTCAGTCCCCTGGGAGGCTGAGTCCTGTTTTCTGAGCGGGCGCTGTGGGGAGCAGGCTGCAGTGCCTGGGGATGTCAGCCTAAGTGACAGCAGAGGAGATGCTCAGGAGGTGACGAGGCCTGTCTGTGAACACCTGTTGCGTGGCAGCGTCCTGGAAGAGGCTAAAGCGGGGGACTTTCAAGGAGAATGAGGGCTGCCTGCGAGGCTTCCAAACAGGATCCGCGGCCACAAGGGCACTCGGCTGCCCCAGTGCCCGCCGGCCTGTTGGACAGCTGGTCTTGCCCAAGTGTGTTCTGGGCGCAGTGGTGCTCCTGGTGAAGCATCTTGTGACAGTCACTGTCGGGCGGTGGCGAGTGAGAGCCCTCCTTCATGACCCACCTTCCTTGGCTTGTTTCTGTGGGTGGCCTTGACCAAAGTGACTCCACTTTGATCCTGATGACCAGGCAGCTGAGGGCTCCTCAGAGGTCCAGGGTGATGCCGGCAGTGCTGCTCTCCCATCTGGAGTTCAGGGAGATAGACGTTTGGGGACTGTCAGAGCAGGGTGACACTGGACGCTGGGGCTGGCTCAACCGGCCCAGAGCGAGTGGGCTGCACCCACTGCTTGGGTTAGGACGCCCCCAAGGACCCAGGGAAGGGGTGCAGCCGGGGAGAAGATCCAGGGGCGCAGGCAGGAAGACGGGTTCAGGAGGGACACCCACTGCACGACAGGAGCCAGGCCCGAGCTGGTGGTCGGCTTGGTCACCAGGGCCATCTCTGCGCTGTGACAAGAGCGGCTTGGGAGGGGAGGTCGGGCAAAAGGGGCTCGTGGGAGAGGAGGGGCAGAAGGTGGAGCAGTGGGCGGGGACAGCCCAGGCAGGTCCCCAGCACTGCCAGGGTTGGGCACACGGCTCCCTGGCCACAGGCAGGGTGGGCCAGAGGGGACGGGGCAGAGCAAGGGCAGGGCGCAGGTTTATCCGGGGACCAGGAAAGGGGTCTTCACAGAAGCTGGGCACTGAGAGACAGGCTGGCACGGGGAGGGGCGTCTGGATTGAGCGCCCTCCCCGCCTCTCTCCCACCTGCCCGCCGCCCCACCTGGGGAGCCTGGGGTCAGGATTTCTCAGGTGCACCTGGAAGATTCCGGCACCTTCACTTGCGTGGCCGTGAGCCCGGCAGGAGTGGCCGACAGGAACTTCACCCTGCAGGTGCTCGGTACGCACCAGGGTGGGCACACGGGTCCCTTGACCTTGGTGAGTGAGGATCAAGGCCCTCGAGCCCTGCCCAGGGTTGGCCTCAGGGCTTCGAGGCTGAGCAAGACTTGTCCACAGCCTTGGATTCTGCTCACTCGTCTGTCTCACAAGCAGTGGTCAGACATCCAGCTGTTCCAGGGCCCTGCCAGGCACTAGTGTCCGGCGGGGTGCAAAGGGGCCAGCCCAGCTCCACCAGGGGATGGGGAGGCTGCTGGGGGACCGCAGGGGAGGGCAGCTTGCCCTGCCTCTGGGACTCAGGGGTGCTCCCTGGTGGGTGAAGCCGGGTATTGGAGGTGAGAGCAATGCCCAGGAGGCGGGCATGGGGTCATTAGGGAGGGTTTGTGTAAAGGTCCGGGGCGAGGGCTGCCTATTGTGGAATAAAATGGTTCCTGCCCTTTCCCCCTCCACAGAGCCCCCCTTCCTGGAGCCGGTGGAGTTCCAGAATGATGTCGTGGTGGCCCGCGGCTCCTCCGTGGTCCTCCCGTGTGAGGCCCGGGGCAGCCCCCCGCCCCTCGTGTCGTGGGTGAAGGATGGGCAGCCTTTCCTGCCGCAGAGCCTGGAGCAGGGGCCTGGCCTGCAGCTGTGGACGGTGGGGGATGGCGACTCAGGGACCTACTCCTGCGTGGCCGTGAGCGAGGCCGGCGAGGCGCGGAGACATTTCCAGCTGACCGTGATGGGTGGGTCATCGGTCCTCCAGGGCTCTCTGGCCGGAGGGAGAAGGGACTCTGGGGATGCCGGCACAGGCGGTGGGAGCAGGCTCAGAGGGCTTGGTTCTGCGTGGGCATCTTGCTGGCCCCACTGGCAGGGGCTCGGTGGCCGGGATATCTGGTTCTCCGGGCTGTGTCCCACTGTCTTGTCCACCAAACTTTGGCAACAGAAGCGAGAACAGAAGCCACCAAAATCTGGGGGCTGAGCCCTCCCTAAATTTTGATGTTGGGCTATATTGGAAAAATGTGTGGCAATTGTGTCCCCTGCACTGTGTCCTCGTTGGTTCTAAAGTACAACTAGCTGCCCAGGAAGGTGGCCCCATGGCTCCTGATGTTTCCAGGCCCCCCAGCCCCCCACTCACGTGCCTCTGGCCCCCTCTGCTCTCAGCACTGGATGGTGCAGGGGCAGAGGACCCCCAGCCTGCAGCACGGCTGACCCAGCCTGGGGTGTTGTAGATCCCCCCTACATTGAAGACTCCGGCCAGCCTGCAGAGCTGTCGCTAGCCCCGGGAGCCCCCCTGGAACTCCTGTGTGACGCCCAAGGCATGCCCCCACCCAACGTCACCTGGCACAAGGACGAACGGGCCCTGGAGAACCACAGCTCAGCCGGGCAGGCGCTCCGGGTGGAGGCCGTGCAGGTGCCGGTCCCTGCCCGCTGTGGGATGAGGCTGGGAGCTGGGAGGAGGGGGTCTGCAGCTTCCCCAGTTCAGTGGTCAGATGCCAAGGGAAGGCTGCATTGTCCTTTGCGTGGGGTTTGAGGGGGTGGAGACGACCCACTGGGCCCTCGGTGCTCCCAGCCCTGCAGAACTCAGACTGAAGGAGATACCAGATAACTCCTCATCCAGGCCAGAGGGGGGCTGGTGCAGTCGGGGGGCTTCCTGGGAGAAGCAGCCTGTTCCATCCTCAGAGTGGGAGTGAGGTGGAGAAGAAATCCGGAGGGGAGCGGGAGGCTGGGAGGCGGGACAGCAGCCTCTGCAGACTGGAGCCCAGATCTGGCCCTTTGCTGAGTAGAAACAGGCCAGCTTGGCAGCGGGCAGTGGGGGCCAGCGGCAGCTGCTCATCCTGCTGTGTCCACAGGTCAGTGATGCTGGGCTGTACACCTGCCTGGCTGAGAACCCTGCAGGAAAAGTGGAGAAGAGTTTCCGGGTCAGGGTTCAAGGTAGGGGGCTTAGGGGTGGAGGCAGGATGGGGTCTGCCGCGGAGGGCCCACCTCTCACTTCCTCTTGCACCCCCAGCCCCTCCAAATGTCATTGGGCCCCGCGGGCCCCGCTCTGTGATTGGCCTGGCCCCTGGCCAGCTGGTCCTGGAGTGCTCTGTGGAGGCAGAGCCCATGCCCAAGATCGAGTGGCACCGAGATGGCGTCCTGCTGCAGGTGAGTGCCAAGCCGGAAACCCAGCCCCCAAACCAATGAATTCCGTTCCCACCACGGAGGCCCGCTCCGCGCACATCTCCACTGTGGTTCTTGTTGTCATCCCCCTTTCGTGGACGGGGCTTCTGAGGCACACACCTTGCTCTTCCATGGTCCCTCCAGGTGTACTTAGTGGCTGTGTGACCTAAGGCCAGTAACTGAGGCTCTCTGTGCTCACCCTCACATGGGGCCTGTTTGCAGTTGTGGACTAAGGTGGCATGTCATCTAGTGGGAGCTCCGGGGACAGTGTACTCCCCAAAGGTGCCCAGTGCCTCAGAGGACCTCAGCTGGGCAGTGAGTCAGGGCCTGCAGCCAGGATGGGGCAGGGGCCACTGTCCAGCCTCGTGGGTCCTCCCTGGCTGGTGCCAAGAGCTGGCCTGGCCCCGCCCGTGCTGACGAGGCCTCCCCACCTTGGTGGGGCTCTGCAGGCAGACGCCCACACGCAGTTCCCCGAGGAGGGCAGGTTCCTCCAGCTCCAGGCCCTGAGCACAGCAGACGGCGGGGACTACAGCTGCACTGCTCACAACGACGCAGGCAGCACCAGTGTGGCCTTCCTTGTGGAGATCCACAGTGAGTGTGCCCCGCCCCCCGCCCACCCCGTAGAGCCACCGCGGGTTCCCAGCCACTCCCTCTGTGCCCTCCCCAGCTGTGCCCACCATCCAGCCCGGACCATCTGTGGTGAACACCTCTGTGAACCAGACCGCCCTGCTGCCCTGCCAGGCCCATGGCACGCCCCCGCCCGCCGTGAGCTGGCGGAAGGATGGGGCGCCACTGGATCCTGGGAACTCCAGGTGGGACATGGAAGGCCAGTCATGGCCCCAGTTGTCCAGCTTTCAGGGCAGAGAAAGCCATTGGCCCAGCCTGAGGGAGGTGTCTATCCCTGGTCCAATCACCTGTGGCGGGGGGAGGGATTATGCAGAACAGCCTTGGCCCTTAGGGAGGGTCACCCCACAGTCCTGGTGCCCTGCCCAGAAAGAGTAGCAGCCTCTGAGTCCTGAGTCCGATGGGTCTGCTGGGAAAGCTGGGGCAGGCAGGGTCTTGTTGGAGATAATCAGGGATGTAGCCCCTCTCAATGCCACACTTGTTTGAGGGTCTCCATCGCAAACCCTCCCTGGGCTCCAGGTTGGAAGTTCTGCCCGAGGGTTCTCTGAGGATCCAGCCAGTCCTCACCCAGGATGCTGGCCACTACCTCTGCCTAGCCTCCAACTCCGCGGGCTCTGACCGGCAAGGCCGTGACCTCCAGGTCTTGGGTAGGTGCACTAGGGAGGGCCTGCTCCCTGCCTTCCACATCCGGTCCTTGTGGGGTTTCTGATCCTGCGTTCCCCCGGCTGTCCTGCAGCCCCAGGCCCTTCCCCCTGTGTCCATCGGCAGGCTCCTGCCCTCCAACGCCTTGCTTCTCGCCGCCTCCCGGCCCCCAAGTCTCCCAACATAGTCTCCCATGTTCTCAACCTTTAGTAAAAAGTTGTGAGCGTGCACCTGTGAGGGCTGCGTGTTTATATTGACACACATGTCACACACTGCTCTGGTGAGCCATGAAGCATGCCCCAGAGGTCGAATCACTGAACTAGGTGTTGCAATTAAAGTTCTCTTCCTAACCCAACACATCACCTTGGCGACTACTCTAGATGGCCCTGGCCTGGGGCTGGGGCTGATGGGGAGTCGCTCAAGGAGAGGGGCCAGGCATGAGGAGAAGCCCATCCCCAGCTGGTGGAGTCTGGAGGGGGTCCCCCTGCCATCTCTCCTGCTGCCCCTGGGAGGCGGGATGAAGGTGGTAATGAGCACCCCAAACCCGGGCTTGGCCTCTGGAACAGCCTCAGGCAGCCCCAGACCTGCATCCCACGCCTGCCTCTCCCCAGAGCCTCCAGTCATTGCCCCTGGCCCCTCCAATGTGACCCTGACTGCCCACAGCCCGGCCTCACTACCCTGTGAGGCCAGCGGCTCCCCCAAGCCTCTGGTGGTCTGGTGGAAGGATGGACAGAAGCTGGACTTCCGCCTGCAGCAGGGCGCCTACCGGTAAGGATGCAGGTGGACCTGGGCCTTCCCGAGCCACAGGCAGTGGGGAGGGTGTGCCCATCTCACACAGCAGGGCCATTCAGCAGCCAGGCAATGTGTGCTCGGGTCTTCCTGAGCCAGGACCAGACCCCAGGGGCCCAGGAGGGTCCTTATACTCAGGCAGACAGAGTTGCCTGACATGGGGCAAGGGGTTTGGGCCCTACAGCCAAGTGTGTATCAAAACCAAACATGAGGCAGCTGGGAGTATGGCCCAGCATGCCTGAGGCCCCGGGTCAATCCCAGCACGGCCCAAGCAAGCACACCAAGAATAAGACCTGCGGCTGGAGTGGGAGCTGGTCACTCAGTGACCATCGGAGTGTCACAGGAGTCACTTTGCCAATTGATTCACCAACTCTGTGTCCTGTTAGACACGGGGACACTGTGGAGTTCATGCCTGAAATGAGCTCAACACACCTTCAGCCTCCCGATGGGGACTTGGGTGTGTCATCACAGAAGTCATTTAGATGTTCCCGTAGCACATGCAGGGCTGCAGAGAAACACAGGGTGGGGTGAAGATCTCCCCCAAGCCTGCAGCTAAAACCTCCTCTTCTAGAAGGCGCTTCTGAGTCACACTGGGGGCAGGTGCAGGAGGGGGAACGGTCGTGAGGCTCCCACTTGCAGACTGCCAGGCAGGTCAGCCAGGCTGGCCCCACTACAGCCCCGGGCCCTTCCCCGTGTGTCCCCGGCAGGCTCCTGCCCTCCAACGCCCTGCTCCTCGCCGCCCCCGGCCCCCAAGACTCAGCCCAGTTTGAGTGTGTGGTGAGCAACGAGCTGGGCGAGGCCCGAAGGCCCTACCGGGTGACTGTGCAGGGTGAGTCGGGTGCAGGTGGGCGGGGACGCCTCGGGCGCTGTCCCTGCACACGGAGACTCCCAGCCCTTCTGGGTGCAGAGGGCCCTCTCCAGGAAGCTCTCCTGGGCCCTGCTCTCCACCCTGGCCCAACCCCGGCTTCGCACAGCTCCTGGCCAGAGGAGCTTGCAGGGCGGCCCCTGCCCTACCCGATGTGGCACCCCAGTGTGTCCTTGTCATCACCCTGGTTGGAGTCCCTCTTTCCACGGCTGCCCACTGCCCTCACCTGGGCCCACGTGTCCTGTGGTCCGGCCCAGCCGAGCCTCCAGGTTCAGCTCACCCACCACCCGCCCCCCTCTGCAGTCCACTTGCGCTGCTCGGTTCTTTGTCCCTTTTCTTGGGACCTTTGCACACGCGATACCCTCTACCCAGCCAGCACCTGCTCTTCCTTCAGATCTCAGGTTTAACGCCGTGTCCTGGAGGCCATCTCTGGCCTCTTGCAGTCTGGCCCAGTGAACCCTGCCAAGCCCCCTCTCCTACAGCCCCCGAGTTCCCGGCCAGCTCTCTGCAGAAGGCTCTTCAAGACCCTCCCATGCCCCGGGGTATTTCCCCAGGGAGCAGATGTGCCTCTGCCCACATCCAGTGCCTGGCCTTCATCAGCAATGTCACGTCTACAGTTATCATCCCCTGCCCTGGCGGCTGTGTGTCCCCACGTGCTCGGCAGGGCCTCAAACCTCTCCTTGGGTTCCAGTGCCACCCACCATCGCAGATGACCGGACGGACTTCACGGCAGCCAGGATGGCACCTGTGATCCTCACGTGCCACAGCGCAGGCATGCCGGCCCCAGTCGTGTCCTGGAGCAAGGCAGGGTCCCAGCTGGGGGCGAGGGGGAGCGGCTACCGCGTCCTGCCTTCAGGTGAGTGAGGGCCAGCAGGAGAAGGAGCCCAGGTGGTGCAACAGGGTGGAGAGCGCGTCCAGCTCCCCGTCCCCAGCCTCACCCCGCCAGCCTCAGTCCCTGCCCTGCGCTAGGGAGAGCCCCTCTGTGGTGCCCCGAGGCTCCTGGGCAGGTCGGTGCTGTCCATGACAGTGGCCCAGAGCTCCTTACGGCCAGTTGTAGCCCATGAGGGGCGTTGCCTTTCTTAGGAAGTTGTGCTCTTGATCTTGAGGTATTAAAAGTTCCTTTTGATGAAATCAAGCTGGTGGTAGGACAGTAGGTGGTGACGTCTTAGATGTCTTTGTCAACATAACAAGTGAGCCACTTTATGGGGACTCCCCCATAACTTGATTTATTGGTAGGTTAGTGAAATCCTACGGTCTGGGGCCTCTGGCTAGAAGGGTGCTCTTCAAGCTGTTGGAAACAACAGAACCCTCCCCTCCCACTAGTGGGTGCTCCAAGCCAGCAGTGAAAATCAAGCAGCTGGGGCGAGCCCACGGGGTAGTCCAGAGGCCAGCGGGCCTTGCTCCCCTTGCCTGCCCAGCAGGCCCTCAGGGGCCCCCAGTGGACACTTTAGAGGCCTCTTTGCTCACCAGCTGGGGTGCAGCCTGCATTCTGAGAAGGTTAAAACAGTGCTTGCTGGGGACCCCGGGCTAAGGGGGGATGTGGGGAGGACAGGGGAGGCAGCAATCCTGGGAGGCCTCCTGGAGGAGGTGGGGTCTTAGCAGAGCAAGGTGAGAATAGCAGTGGAACCCTGGGCCAGAGACTCCGGGAGGGCCGTGAGTTTCCAGAGACCATCTGGTTGATTTTTCACTGTGCACGTGGGGAAACAGGCCCAGAGGGTGGAGGGACTTGCTCGCAGTGGCGCCCCAGGCAGGGACAGAGGCAGGCCTAGAACCCAGGTCCCATGCCTCTCATCCCCGTGCTGTTAACAAGGGGGCAGGGGTTGCAGTTGGGCCGGGCACCTCTGTCCCCAATCCCTTCATCCTCCGGGCACCGTTTCCACCCGCAGGTGCCCTGGAGATCGGGCAGGCCCTCCCCATCCATGCCGGCCGCTACACCTGTACTGCCCGCAACTCTGCCGGCATGGCGCGCAAACACGTGGTCCTTGCTGTGCACGGTAAGGGTCCCGGGACAGGGGGTGGGTGGACAGCTGGCGGCAGTGGGCGGGGGTGAAGGGGGGCCCTCGGTCCCGGACGCCTGGTCCTGCCCCTGATCTGAGTCCCTCGCCGGAGTCTTCAGGAAAGTGGAGCCGGCGCCCGGCGCCTATGCGCTCTTGCTGCAAAGATTTTGTGAAACCCACTCCCTTTATCAGCCTCTCTCCCTGGTCCTGAGAGGCTCCCTGCTGGTGGGGCTGGTGTTAGCAGTGTCCCCAGGAACCTCTGTCCCCTGTGCCTCTTCAGCGTCCCCTGTGGTGAAGCCGCTGCCCAGCGAGGTTCGGGTCGTGGCAGGGGAGGAGGCGTTGCTGCCCTGTGAGGCCTCAGGGGTCCCCCGGCCGAGTGTCACCTGGCAGAAGGAGGGGCTCAGCCTCCCCACAGGTGAGTCCCACAGCAGCAAGGGGAGGAAGACGTCCTCTCCAGGCCCCAGGACACCCCTGCCCTGACCAGCCCTGCCAAGAGGTCCCACAAAGCCCCCCCGGCCCAGAGGCACGTCCCGACCCCCTGCTCTGGTGTCGCTCCTGCCCTCCTTTCTCCTGGCACCGCAGCCTGAGAGCCACCTGGGAGCTCAGTGCTGAGCCGGGGGTCAGGAAAGGCCGGCTCAGCTGGCTCCGTGCCAGGCCTCCTTGCCCATCTGCCACCTTGGGCCCCCCATTGATACCTGTCAGCGACACTCAAGCTGCCTCCTCAGGGCCCCCCTATTCCAGCCACTGGCCCTCATTTCCTCCCGTCACATCCAGGTGTGAGGACCCAGGTCCTACCCGGGGGACAGCTGCAGATTATCCACGCCCGTCCCGAGGATGCTGGGAACTACTTCTGCCTCGCCCAGAACGGGGTGGGCAGCGCCATGGGGAAGACGCGGCTGGTGGTGCAAGGTGGGCCTGGGGTGTCCCCGGCAGCCAAAGGCCTGGGGGCTGCTGCGAGCTCCTGCCCCTGCCCGGCTCTGGGCCCAGACAGGGCACACCCACCCCAGCACGGCCTGTGGCTCTAGGGGGGCTCAGGGACACATCTCTGTTGTACCGCATGGCTTCAGACGTAAACTCCTGCCCTGGCAGAGACTGGCGCTGGGCCAAGGAGGCTAAGTGTGGGCGTCACGCTCTAGTCCCAGGCCTGCTCTCGGGGCGTCCTGGTGGCCGTCCCTTGGGCAGCCTAGCGCGTTGGGACCCAACTTTTCGGTGAGCGCAGAAGATGCTCTGGCTCCAGGCCTCCTCCCAGCCCCTTTGTCTGGCCTGCTTCTCTCCCTGGTGACCTGCCGCGTGGCTGTTGGTCACCACATGAGCCTAAGGCCACGTGCCCCAGCCCCAGCCTGGCTCCCCCTGCCCAGGCCTCACGTGGGCCTCACGATGACTGTTCTGCTTTTGATCCTGGAGCTGCCCTCCTCAGGGTCTGTGCCCAAGGGAAGCTGCTTCGCCTCTGGGCCGGAGCTCCGGGTCACCGCATGTGTGCAGCAGGCCCCCGGCATGGCTTCCCACACTCAGGGCCCCACTCGTCCAGGCCACGGGCCATGACCTCTAAATGACCTCAAAATGGGAAGTTGGTGGGGCAGCTGATAGGGAGTGCTGAGGGCCCTGCCAAAGGCCAAGGCTCCGACCCATTCCCAAGTGGACCTCCCTCTCCCCACAGTCCCCCCCGTGATCGAGAACAGCCTCCCGGACCTGTCTGCCCCTGAGGGCTCCCATGCCCTCCTGCCCTGCGTGGCCAGGGGCAGCCCTGAGCCCGACATCACCTGGGAGAAGGATGGCCAGCCCGTGTCTGCAGCCGGGGGCAGGGTCAGCGTCCAGCCTTCTGGGGAGCTGCTGGTGAAGAACTCGGAGGTGAGGGCCCCGGCCAAGGAGCAGGAGGGGAATGATGTCACCATCCAGGAGCCGCAGGCTCCTGCTGAGCCCCCGTGTGCCACGCTCTCACAGAGCCCCGCGCAGCTCTTACCCCAGGAAATGGAGGAGACCTGTGCTACCACCCACTGATGACAAAACTTAATCGTCCCAAGATACATCGTGGCTAAGAGGCACAATCAGTACTGACCCTACCTTCGTCACCAGCTCCGGGGGCAGGGGGATTGGCAGGGCCTTGGTGTAGACCATTCGCGTGGTCAGTGGGGGGCTGAGCCAGGCTGTGGGTGGGACCCCCACGGCCTCCTCATCAGCACTCAGCACATTCTGTAATTGCAAATGGGCTGGGGGGCTGCATGGGGTGCCGGCTACCAGGCCAAGGGAGCTAGGCATGCAGTGGAGGTGCCCCACCCTGTTCAGCGCTCCCCAGAACGCCTCCCCTCAGAGCCTCTGGGCCCTCTCCGCAAAGGCACCAAAAGTAGGGCCTGCCCCGGGGTCTTTCAAGTATGGATGAGGTGCAGCAGGTCTGGCTCTGAACATAGAGGCCAGCAGTTAGTAGGTGCTCAGTAAACGGGAGCGGTTGGTTCCTGTCGTTTGTGTCTTGTGGCAGGATTGGATGGCAAAGCAGCACAGCCCTATGAAAGCTGTAGTGGGTTCAGGGCGCAGTGGTGGGGACCTCCGGTAGCTAGCTGTGTGATCGTTGGCAGGTCACTCCACTTCTCTGGGCTGGATGTTCCTTGGGAACATGCAGGGGATGGGTCCACAGGGGCACGGTGCCAGGGGACAGATTTCAGGCTGGCACCTCTCTTGCCCACAGGGCCAGGACGCCGGCACTTACACTTGTACAGCAGAGAACGCCGTGGGCCGGGCCCGCCGCCGAGTGCACCTCACCATCCTGGCGCTGCCTGTCTTCACCACCCTGCCTGGGGACCGCAGCCTGCGCCTCGGGGACAGGCTGTGGCTTCGCTGTGCGGCCCGTGGCAGCCCAACCCCCCGCCTTGGCTGGACCATCAATGACCGGCCCGTCACAGGTCTGTGTGGGGGTGGTAGGACAGTGGCAGGGTGTGGGGATGGGCTGGAGACCTGCCTACTGGACAGGAAGTTGTCTGAGAGCCCGTGGCTTCCGGATCTGGTTTCCAGGGACACAGGGCAGACCTGCGTGTCTGCATGGGACAGGCCATGTATCCGAGCTGGCAGGAAGCCCCGGGGAGACTCAAACCAGAGGGCTCGGGCCAGCAAGGGCCTGCTTCCAGCCAGGGCTGCTGCTCCCATGGCGGGACCCTCAGGGTGTTGGGGGATCTGTCCTCCCACCTGGGATCCAGGTGACCTTCAGTGAGGTGAATTGCTGAGTTGCTGAGCCCCCTCCAGCGCGATGCCCCCCCCAGGTCAGGTCTGTGACACACCTTGGCACAGTGGTGGTTTGCCAGGCCCTGCCCTTTCTGGGGGCAGAACTTGGTGGGCCGCCCTCCCAGCTGCTTCATCTGGGAAAGGGGAGGACCAGGAGCCCGGGGCCAGGCTGACAGGATGCAGGAGCCGCGCTTGGCGCCGGGCCTTGTCCAGAGCGAATGCCTCAGGGGTGGTGACGCCTGTCCTGTCCCTGGTGTGCAGCCAGTGTGGGGCCACAGACAGGAAGACAGCACCCGCTGGGACCCCTCTGTAGGGAAATGGCGGTGCTCTGTGGCCACATGGTGATGGCCCCCCGAGGCCTGGCCCTAGCTGCTCGGGTGCAGCTCTCTCTGGGGTGCGCAGGCTCTTTCACCACAGCCTCCGGGCCCTGCGACTCCCACGTCCAGGGTGGAGGGACACTCCTTTCCATTGCTGTGTCCTTATTAAGCGCCTGCTGGGTACCCAGGCCTGGGTGGAATCTCAGGGAGAAAGGCTCCCACACTGGGCCACCTCTTTCTCTACCACAGATGGGGTGTCTGAGCAGGACGGGGGCAGCACCCTGCAGCGGGCGGCCGTCACCAAAGAGGACAGCGGGACCTACGTCTGCTGGGCTGAGAACAGAGTGGGCCGCGTGCAGGCGGTCAGCTTCGTCCACGTGAAGGGTAGGGCCAGCCCGCGGCTGTCTCGAGGCCTCTGTGCACCCCAGCCTGTGGCTTTCCCAAGAGGCCAGGCCCTGTCCTCCCAGTGGCTGTGTTTTCACACTCAGCGATGGGCCTACCTGCATGTGGACAGCACCAGGGACGGAGGAGGGCACAGGGGCCAGGGCAGCCTGGTGGAGAAGTGCCCGAGGCGCGTAGCCTGCCACCTGTCCTCTTTAGCCTTGCTCCACTAGGGGCAGCCCAGGGACCTTGTCACCTCTTTGCTCAACTTCAGGAGGCACCAGGGCACCCCTGCAGGTTTTAGAGTAGGTTCCGTGTCAGGGACCAGGATGGAAGGCCGCAGAGTGCCCAGCACTTGCTGTGCTCCCTCCCCTCCGCCCCTCGTGGTGCTGGGGATGGAACCTGGGGCCTGGTGCTGGGAGGCACGCCCTCCGCCCACTGCCCACACCCGCTCTCTTGGCTTTGCTGTGCGCCTTCCTGTTTTCCTGTAGCTCTGGTTCGCCAAAGTGCCTGGCGGGTCCTCCACGGCTGGCACACTCGGCCTGTGCTGTGTCCCTGCCTGTGCCTGTCTCAGGCATCACTAGTCCACCACAATCCCCACTGAGCTTCAAATTCTTCTCAGCACAGTTCCTGGTGGCCCTGGCATGGCTATGTGATGTGACCCAGGACAGGGAAGCTGTTTGCCCTCCCAACCCGTTGACTATACAGAGCCGGGGCCATCAGGAGCCCTGGAGCCCCTGGAGGCAGGGCTGGCAGGCCTGTGGGGTGGGTTTATGGGAGGTTGACCCTCAGGGAGCCTCCCTCCTGACCACTCACGAGATGTCACCCCCTGCAGAGGCTCCGGTCCTACAAGGAGAGGCCTTCTCCTACCTGGTGGAGCCTGTAGGGGGCAGCATCCGGCTGGATTGTGTGGTCCATGGAGACCCAGCACCAGACATCCGCTGGACCAAAGATGGCCTTCCGCTGCCCCGCAGCCGTGCCCGCCACTGGCTGCAGAACGGCTCGCTGACCATCCGAAGGACCGAGGCAAGGCGGGGCCGGCACTTGGCAAGGCCAGCAGGGACACCCCTGTGCTTGTACCGAGAGGGTGCTGCAGGCTGGTGGCCCTCTGCAGGCTTGTTCCCCAGGGGTCCTCCCTCTGCCCAGGGGGCTTCTCCCCAGTGGAAGTTCTGTGCTCCAGTCCCCCACCCTCTCCCGAGCCTGACCCCCCGGGTTAGTGGTGAGAACTCAGGCTGACACCTGCCAGGTATGTGGGACGGGCTGTGGCTGAGGCCCCAGATACTCGTATTAACAACACGATGGGCAGAGCAGGCAGGTAATAGTGTCCCCATTTACAGATAAAGACACGAAGCTCAGAGAGGCCCACAGCCAGGAAGTGATTGAGGCGGGACTCTGCCCCAGGTCCCCTGAGTCCTTGCCCACTGTCTCCAAAGGCTTGAACACAGGGGCAGCCCCCGCTCGCCTTCTACCCTGTGCTCCAAGTCCAGGGATTTGCTAAAACCCACAAATCTCAAGTTCTTGTTCGGGTTTTGGACCTGCCCACTGGGAGCTGTCTCTGTGTCCCCATTGTGATGGGCCAGGGACCCCAGCAGCAGTAGCAGTGGCCCCTGTGCCCGGGGAACCCACCAGGACCCTTCCTTTCACCTCAGGGCCTGTAACAGCCCAAGTGGTCTCTCCCCCAGTTTAGAGATGGGGAAACTGAGGCGCCAGGGACAGGGAATGTCCCGGGGATCGGGTGCCACAGGTGAGCCGCAAGGCTGGGGTTTGGTCACAGATCCGACTGGCCTTCAAACCTACACTCTTTGCTTTGTGCCACCCTGTCCCTGGGCGTCCTGGGTGTCGTCCTCTGGTGTGGACAGGGCCACAGGCTGCCCTCCTCTGGTGGCAAGGCCACTCTTCCTGCATCACAGGTGTGTGGTCAGGGTATCCTGAGAGTCAGATCTCCCCGGCCACCTAGGTGGGGGGCAGCTGCCAGCCCTCCGCCCTCTGGAAGACACACAGTACACACTGGCCAGGAATGCAGGGGGAATCCTGGGTCACAAACATCCAGCTCGGTGTTTCCCAGTCACCTTCCCCCGGGAACCCTCTTCTTCAAAGGTTCCGACACCGCACAGTGGAGCATAGTGCTGCGGTGTAGACGGCTTGGAGAGGCAGGTCTAGGTGTGCTTTCTCCTGCAGATGGGGCCCCTGCCCTTGGTCACCGCCCGCCATGGTGGACCCTCTGAACAACCCTCAACAAGTGCCTCAGGGCCTTTTTCATGCCCTGGTGGCCCTGTCCGATTTCTCTAAGCACCTTTCTGGTCAGAGGGGTCACGGCCCAGTTGTCCCTCTGTGCCCAGCTGCTCCTCGTCCCTCCTGAGCATGGCTGTCCCTCCTTGCCACCTGCAGCCAGACGACGCGGGACAGTACCAGTGCCTGGCTGAAAACGAGATGGGCACCGTGAAGAAAGTGGTGACCCTTGTGCTTCAGGGTGAGTCTCCAGGTCCCTGTCCCTGCCCCTGGCCCTTCTCCCAGCAGATGGGGACATGGGACGTGGGTGCTCAGGGGTAGCTGGGGCTGGGGAACACAGGTGAAGTCCTGGGAGTGTCTCCCCAGCGCAGGGGGAGACGCCCTGTCCACTAGTGAGTCCCCAGGGACCCAACGCCAGGCCTGGGGCAGCCCGTGTCCACACTGAGCTGGAAGCACAGTTCCCACGTTTGCCAAGTGCCTAGAGCTACAAGGTGCACGTGAGCCTGAAAAGGACCCGTGAAGGGGTGCCTCTGGGGGTTTGTGGGAAATGTCTTACTGAAGACAGACATATTTGTGGAGCCGAGTGCACCCTGGGACCCCAGTGTCCCTTCAGTGAGTCTCGTTGGTGAGCCCCCTGCCGTGTCAGCTTCCGGGCACTACCCTCGAGTCACCGCCTCCACCTGCTCACCACCGTCCTGAGCTTCACCTGTTTTATTTTAAGAACCTCCGGCTTTACCAAGGTACAATTGACATACAGAAAGTCCACCCATTCCTCCCCGGGGAATAAAAAGCCTTAAAAAGGGAAATTGGACCCACCTACCTATGAGGGTGAACCTCGGAGACACTATGTTGTGACATAAGCCGGTCACAAAAAGAAAACACTACAGGATTCTACTCCCATGAGTCCCTAGAGCAGCCGGGTTCAGACAGAAGGTAGAAGGGTGCTGGTGTTTGATGGGTACAGGATTTCCCTCTAAAGATGAAAAATTCTCAGGACAGTTTTGCAACAATGTAACGCATTCAACCTACTTTCGAAGGTTAAGATGGTAACTTTTATGTTTTTTTGTTGATTTTTTAAATTTTGTGTTTGTTTGGGTTTGGTACCAGGGATTGAACCCATGGGTGCTCTACCACTGAGCCACATCCCCAGCCCTTTTTATTTTTTATTTTGAGATAGGGTCTTGCCAAGTTGCTAAGGCTGGCCTTAAACTCACCATCCTCCTGTCCCAACCTCCAGAGTGGCTGGGATTACAGGCGTGGCCACCTCCCTGGCTTGTCTTTGTCTTAATGGTACTTTTGAAAAACATAAGTGTTAAAATTTGATGAAGTTCAGATTAATGGATTTCATATTTTGGGGATCATATATTTTGCCTAACCTAAGGTTCTATTTTCTTCTATAATTTTCATAGTCTCTTCTCACACCTTAGCTCTGTGATCCATTTCATGTGTTTTTATGTCAGCTCAGGGTCTAAACTCCTTTCTTTTTTTCCTACATATGGAATCCAACTGATGCAGGTCTTTAATTCCTCTGAGTGATACTTTATAGTTTTTGGTGTATTTCTTTTGTTAAATAGATTACTAAGTATTTTATTATTTTAGATTTTGGGGGGCAGGTACTGAGAACCCAGGGGGCTGCTCTACCACTGAATTACATCCCCAGCCCTTTTTTTTTTTTTTTTTTAAACTTTGAGACAGGGTCTCACTAAGTTGCTGAGGTCGGCCTTGGATTTGTAATTCTCCTGCCTCAGGAGATGTAGGATGGATGGAGTTATTTCTTAGTTTGATTTTTTGATTTTCCACTGCTGATATCTGGGAACACGGTTGATTTTCTGTCTTGCTTTGGCACCTGCCACCTGGCTTGGTCCTTGGTTCTAGTCAAGTTTTGGTCTGCTCCTGGGACTTCCTGCCTGTGTCTCCTGCGTGTCCTTCATGGCTAGCGACACGGCCTTTGATTCTCTGCGGTGTCTCATCTCGTTGCTCGGCCCCTTGGTACAGTGTGAGCGAGGGGCAGAATGGACGTCCTCCCGCTCTCGTTCGGGGTGGAGTGTGTGCAGCTGGGCGAGCCCCTTTTCCGTCCAGCATGGGGAGTGTCCCAGTGCAGGGTTCCTGGTTCCAGACGGGATGGACAGCCCGTGTCCCCCTGCTCAGGATGGCCCGGAGCCTTCACACAGAAGACAGCGCCAGGAGTGAGTCAAGGAAAGGAAGCAGGACCCCTGATCTGGGGCCTGAGGAGCTAGGTGGTGGCAGGTTCCTCGTGTCCCCTGGGCTGAGCTGAGAACACCACAGGCTCCGACTGGAAGTAAACCAGTAAATAAGGCCCCTCAGAAGCCCGTCCTCTCCTGCCAGAGGACTAGGGAAAGAAGCTTCCAGACAACACCGTACAGAAGTGCGTCCCCCCACGCACGCCAAGCAGGCCCTCCATGTCCGTGCTCGGCTGGAGGGAGGCCCCGCTGCCCACACTGGGCCCCGGGTGTCAGCCTGCGGGAGACAGAGCCCTCTTCACTCACCACGGGGAAGCCCCCGGTCAGGGGAGGCAGGGGGAGTGCTGAGAGGTGCCGTCCCCTCCCCAGGAGGCCTGGTGCTGTGCCCCAGCTGCCCAGCAAGCCGGGCACCCTCCCCGTTCCCTGGAGGGTAGGCAGTGAGGGCGGAGGGGCCCTGGCAGGATGGAGACAGCAGGCCAGACCCCACCAGCTCCAAGCTGGCCCCATGGAAATCCCTGGTTAAACCAGCACCAGGAAAATCTCAGCTGAATGAGAAAGACAGCCGGACTCCGAGGAGCGGCCCGGGCAGGACTTCAAAGTCGGGGTCGTAAGAACCCAGAGCAACTGTGGAAACGCTGGAAACACCTGGAGAAGGGGTCCCGGGGTCCTGGGTCTCCCAGCTCACATGGCTCCAGCTCCTCCTGCCGTCTCAGGCAGCTTCTCTGGCCCCGCACCAGGGCCGCCTGCCTGCTCCTCTCCTGCCACAGTAGCTGCTTCCACCCTGGCCGCGCTCCTCACCCCTGGAGAGGCAAAAGCTCCTGCTTGTGCAGTGACGACCACTGGTGGGACACAGTCCCAGGCAGGAAGGCCGCGGAGCTTCGGCTGCTCTTAGCAAAGTCCTGGAAGCTCTGGATAGGAAAATGAGTCCCGATTGGGGTGACTGCTGAGTTCTAGAGCCCTGTGGTCCCTGGGGCAGTTTCGTCAAGGTTTACGTGGCTTGGGGGGGAGCAGGCTTGCCAATGATCATTCAGCCCTGGCTGGAGGCCCGGCTCTTGCTTGTGCTTGACATTTTACTTGAATGAAATTGGAGGCTGGGGAGTAGCTCAGTGGGAGGAGCTTCCTAGGATATACCAGGTCCAGGCAGATGCCAGCACCCCGGAGCGGACCAGAAGGGGGGTGGGAATGAGCAGGAGCCGCATCTCAAGCGCTGAGTGACAGCCTTCTCCTGAGCGGAGCACCTGGCGCTCTTCCTGTGGTTCCCGTGGAGTGGCTTGACTGTTCTCATCGCCGTGTGCTTCCCGCTGTGGGGCAGGCCACAGTTAGACGTTCCCTTTCAGATGAGAGAACTGAGGGTCGGGCAGTGACCTGGGGAGAGAGACAGAGCCCAGGTTCTGCCTCCCATGGAGAGTGTCATTTAACACTGGAACAATCTAAGTGTCCTGTGTGAGGGTCAGTTTAGCAAGTCACAGTACGTCAAGACAGTGGACCACGTAGAGTGAAATGAACATTCAGTGGCACAGGGAGGTATGGGGTCCATCGTGGAGTAAAACGTAGAAGCAGGCACGTTGTAATCATGTAGTTGTGCGTCACGTGGACACGTCCTGAGAAGTGGGTGGTCAGGAGTCTTGCTGTCATGGGAACGTTGCTGGCATACTTCCCCAGACAGAGGCAGCTCCGACACCCCAGGCAGTGTCATCTTATGGGACCAAATGACACACGCAGCCCATCCTTGAGCAAAATGTCACTAGTGTCACTAGGCAGCATGTGACCGTATTTTCCATAAGGGAGCCATGTCTAGAAGGAAACACGCAGGCGTGGTACCTGAGTCACAGATGGCGGGTGACGGTTATTCTTTTCCTTCCTGCCTTTCCTGTGTCCTAATGTGTCTAAGTGAATGTGTTTAAGAAACAATTAAAGTTCCTAAAAGCCACCTGGGCCTCCCACAGGTGCCCCAGTGTTCCAGGTGGAGCCCCAGGACGTGACAGTGAGATCCGGGGAGGACGTGGTGCTGCGGTGCCAGGCCACCGGGGAGCCCATGCCCACCATCAAGTGGCTGCAGGCAGGTCGACCTTTGCGGACCGGCCGGCGGCTGCGGACCCTGCCGGATGGGAGCCTGTGGCTGGAGCGCGCGGAGGCTGCGGACGCCGGAGCCTATGAGTGTGTCGCCCACAACCTCCTGGGCTCTGCCACAGCCCGGGCGTTCCTGGCAGTGAGAGGTACGGGGTGTCCCTGCCCAGACCTCTGTGGACAGAGACGTGGTCCCTGCACAGCGGGGTTTGTGCCAGGGTGCCCACTCCTCCCTGCCTAGTCACAGCCTCCGACTGAACCAGTGGGGAGCACCTGGGGGTCTCCTGCCTTGTGGGTTCCCCTGCCCATTTCCATCCAGGGAAACCGAGTCACTCAGAGGAGCCGAGTGTTTGCCACTGGTTTTAGTCAGCTTGTCCACTGCTGTGACTCAAAGACCAACCAGAACAATGGTAGAGGGGGAAAGTTTATTTGGGGTTCATGGAGTCAGAGGTCTCAGTCCATAGATAGCCAGCTCCGTTCCTAAGGGCTGGAGTAGGGCAGAACGTCACGGCAGAAGAGAGTGGCGGAGGGGAGCAGCTCACATGACCAGGAATCAGAGACCAAGCTCAGCTCCCCAAATATATATACCCCAAAGCACGCCCCCAAGGACCAGCCCGTCCAGCCACACGTGCCCACCTCAGTCACCACCCGTTAATCCCATCGGGGGCCCGTTCACTGATTGGGTTAAGACTGTCACAACCTGATCATTTCTCCTCTGAACCTTCTGGCATCGTCTCACGGGAGTCTTGGGGGACACCTGACCTCCAACCATGACACCACTCATCTTGGACAGGGCACCTGGGCTGTTCCTCGTCATTTGGTGTGGACATGGGTCATCTGGGCAGTCCACAACCCCCTGAAGTAGGCAGAGTGAATCAACAGTGTCCATGTTGCCCTTGGGGGTGGCTGTGGGTGACTATTAGTGCTGGTCCCCAGCTCCTGACACTGCCTGTCGTACTAGGAGGTCAGAAAGGACGGAGCTTAGCCGTGTCACTAAGTCCTGCCACCTTGGAGTCCCCAGCTCCCCTCTTCCTAGGGCCACACCGAGCCTTAAAACTGAGAAAAGAGCTGTCCTGAGAGACTGCACAACAATGGTCAGACCTGTACCAGGTCACGGTTGTTCTGAATGGTCTGTGCCTGGACACTACAGAGGAGTGTTTCTGACTTTGTGTCTCCTCCTCCTCCCGCGGCAGACGCTACCGATCTATCGCCCACGCAGTATCCGAATCTCCCCACAGACCCCTTCTCCAGGCAGCACCTTTCCACTAATTGATATTTTGCCACTTGGAAGCCACTGCCAACCTAGTTAGGACCCCTCTGGCCTCTGATGCCCTCACCACCTCTGAGCAGGGGCAGGGGGCCAAAAGATGCAGCTCTGAATGGTCAAGGCTCTCTGATGCCCAGTCAGGGATGCTGTCTTGGGGGTGGCTTTGGGTCTGCAGGAGCCTCCCTCTACCTCAGAGCTTGGTCCCAGCTCTCCCCCCCACCCACCTGGGCACCTGGCCCCCTGCTGGCTCCAAGTACAAACTGGGAGTTACAGCCACAAGCACTTCCTGCCTGGCAGATCTGGGGGCTGGAAGTCCAAGGTCAGGTGTAGGCAGGGCCTATTCCTTCCAAGGGCTGGGAGCGAGAATCTGCCCTGGGCCGTGCCCCAGGGTTTAGGGGTCTGCTAGCCACTCTGCCTAGTAAAAGCCTCACCTGTGTCTGTTTTCATTGTCACCTGGCAAGTCCCTGTGCGTCTGGCTCTAATCTCCCCTTTTTATAAGGACACCATCTATGGGATTAGGGCACACCCCATGACCTCTGTAAAGACCCAGGCTCTAGAGAAGGTCACATTCTGAGGTCCTGAGGGTCAGGGCTTCTACGTGAGGATGGGGGTGGCGATCCAACCCATGACGGGCTCCTTATGTTTTCAATAGAAATCACTACTTTTCCTTTATGTATGCTAATTGCAGAAAGGCCAGGTAATACAGAAACCTAAGAAGGGGTAAAAGTAATTATCTCATGATTCAATTTCCAAAAATAGCCTAGGGGATGCCCTGGGGTGTATTCATCCACGTTTTTTTTTTTTCTCTGAATGTGAAGACACTCTTTCTTTTGATGGAGGAGGTTGGGTTCACGGGTGGTCTCTACAACCTGCCCTTTTCTTACTCTGTCTTAGGTGACAAGGCCACATCTGGCCAGGCCCCCAGCACTGCCTGGGGGTGTTTTCATGTTAACTTCAGGTGGTTTTGTAGATATGCACAGTTCCTTTCTCCAGTGTCCCCTCCTGGAACCGTGCCTTGGTGCGCTCAGTTTCTGCAGGACACGTTCCTTTGGGGGCTCTGCCTTCTGGGGAGTCTCAAGTTTTCAGGGCCCCTGACTGTCAGCCTGTCGCTGTCCCTGCTTGCTTCATTGCCCTTCCCTGTCAGCCAGAGGGTCCCAGCCCTGGCCTCGTGGGGGACGAGAGGCCACTGAGACCCCAGGTCTGAGAAAGTCAATGGTGGCTTGCCACTCCTGGGCTCTGAGCTCCTGTCCCTTTCAAGGCCCCCGGGTCACACTCCAGCCTTCTCACAGCAGCTCCTGGCTCCTTCAAAGTCCCCTCATTAAAAGGCCAGGGTAGGTTTGTGGCCTCCTGCTGTTCTGCCTCCACCGCAGACAGCAGGTATTATGTTGGTGAGAAACCCCCCCAGACGGCGGGCACTGAGCCTCCCCCAGCCCCACAGAGGCTGCAGGAAGCGGCCCCCTTTCCTGGAATCCAGCTCAGCCAGCCCTGAGTCACCCACTTAGGGTCCTGGCCGGAGAGTGCTTTATGTTATTTTTTGACAGATCATGGGCAATGTGTTGTTCGAGTCCCCCTGGGAGCTGGTGAGTGCGGAGGCAGGCTGACTCCTGCCTCTCACCCGCCGGAAGGCCACATGCCCAAGGAGACAGCTGGCCCCTAGTCGGAGGACACTCCCGGCACTGGCAGCTCTCATCTGATTAGTGCTGAGGGCTCTGCTCATTAGGAAACCAGCCACCGCAGGCAGGCCAGCTGCAGGACCAGGGTCACAGATGGGAAGGGGGGGGTCTTCAGGTGACGGCACTGAGCCCTGGCCTGCTGCCCTGCCCCCAGCTCCCGCTATCACGGGTCCTGGTGGTTTAGAGACCAGGGTCTCTTGCATGTCTCTAGGCCAACATCCTCATGTTCAGATAACTTGGTGTGGCTTGGGGGCCTCACTGGCCCGGTTTCAGCCCAGCTAGAGACCCTCCTCACACTTCACTTCTCCTTTAGAGCCACGATCCCCTGTGTTGAGTCCATTACCCCCTTAGCTCTGTGTCCTTGGGCAAGTTACTTCACCTCTCCGAGCCTCAATTTACTCCCTCATGAACTGGGTCTGAAGCAGTCCCTGTGTGTACAGGGGCATGGGAGGGGAGGGTCTCACTCCTGCTCTTTTTCTTCACAGAGGACCCCCAGGGGAGCCGGGGCAGCATGGTTGGGGTGATCAATGGCCAGGAATTCGGTGTGGCTGCTCTCAACACCAGTGTACAGCAGGAGGCGCGTTCCGGGGTCACCACCATCCAGAGCAGCATCAGCCACGTCCCGGCAAATGTGGGTAAGTAGAAGCCGGAGTGGCGCTGCCTCTAGGCCCACCGTTCCAGCCTGCCAGGGACCCTGTGGCTCATGCAGGACAAGGAGGAAGGCAGGCCCCAGGCTCGATCAGGCCCCGATTCCCAGAGGAGAGCTGGCTGCCCACTAGCAGAGCCAAGCCCCAGGGTAGGAGCGTCCTCTCTGGCCCTCAGCCCCCACTGCCCAGAACACCCGCCCTGACCCCAGAGACCTGAGGCCAGGGATGTGGCTGCAGAGCTCAGGGAGAGGCCCGAGCTGCCTGCTCTGCGGGGCCTCCACTGTCAAGTCCGAGGCTGACAGAAAGTGAAGGGTGACAGAAATGACTGAGGGAGCAGGCTGGCAGGGACGGGACGAAGGCAGGGAATGTGAGAGTCACATCAGCTAGAAAACCCAGAGGACCAAGGGGTGTCCCCCGGCACCCAGATCCCTAAAACAGTGTGTCCCAAGCAGAGGAACAGACCTGGTCCCAAGGGACCTCGCCATCTTGTCCCCCCACCCTGCCATCTTGTCCCCCCACCCCGCCCTGCCTCCGAGCCTCCTCTGGGGTCAAGGCAAGGAAAGGGCGGTGCTGATGGCACCTGTGCTAGCCGTGGGAGCAGCGTGGGCAGGGGGCTTTGGCCAGGGTCACTCAGAGCTGGCTGTTGGAGTGAACAAAGCAAGATGTGTCCAGCTGTGGCTGCTTATTCCAGCTGCAGGAGCCCCGAGGAAACCTTGGTCCCAGGCCAAGTGGGCCAGGCTCTGCCGAGGAGACAGGCACAGAGAGGTTGAAAGGTTCAGCTCATGCACAGGAACCCAACTTCCTCCTGTTGACCTCCCAGAGCGCCACTGTCCCTGACCCCGAGCAAACTGGGTGCAGGTGGTGTCCCTGGCCCAGCGTGCAGCTTCACCCTGCCCCAAGAGGGCCAGGCATCATGTGAAGGTCCGAGACTCCAGGTCCAGGGCGATTTTTGCCTCTTTTTTCAAAGTCAGTGGTCTGGAACGATCCTTCCTCTCCTGGGCTCCTCTGGAAAGCGTCTGCAAGTTTGGAAACTTGGTTGATGTTTAACTCAGCCCAGCAAACATGTCATGGCAGCCTGTCGAGCTCGGGTTCAGGTGACCCTCATCTGTGAATGCTGGACTGAGTTGAACGTTGATCTACATACGTTTCTTTCTATAAACTATTTCATTAGTTTTTAAAACTACTTCATGAAACATGTTTTCTCTTGCTGTTTCCCAGGTTCTGGTTAAATACCTGGAGAGGGACAGGGAGAGAAAGGACTGAGCTCTCCTGGGGACAGTGGGGGGCCAGGGGACGGGGTGTAGAGCAGGAGATGGCCACCCTGAGGGCCCAGCCCTAACCTGGCTCTGCACCCTGCCCTGTCCAGGGCCTCTGATGCGGGTGCTGGTGGTCACCATTGCCCCCATCTACTGGGCCTTGGCTGGAGAGAGCGGCGAGGCCCTGAACGGCCACTCCCTGACCGGTGGCAGCTTCCGGCAAGAATCTCACGTGGAGTTTGCTACAGGTGAGCAGGGCCTCCTCAGGGGGCAGGCGGGGGCTGAAGCCAACCCAGGACTCCTGAGGTGACTCTGGGTGGGGTGGGGTGCACTGCAGGGGAGCTGCTCACAATGACCCAGGTGGCTCGGGGCCTGGATCCGAACGGACTCCTGCTCCTCGATGTGGTGGTCGATGGCATTGTGCCCGACAGCTTGGCTGACGCAGATCTTCAGATGCAGGTGGGGCCGGGTCCTGGGATGGGGTGAGAGAATGGCGTGTGGCGCTCCCCATCATGGCCAGGCACAGGCCCCTTCCCCCGACACCTCAGCAGCCAGGGCTGGATGGGGGCCTGCCTTGGGCTTGGGTAGGACAGCAGGTCATAGTGAGCGTCTGCTGTGTTTCTCGGGGACAGAGTATTCTCCCCATTCCATAAACAAGGCCACCCAAGGGCCCCGGCTGCCTGGCTGTGGAGGGAGACCAGAGGCTGGCCAGGCTCTTGCCCCACCCCAGCCCCTGAGTTTCAGCTCCAGGCTGCTGGGCGTGGGGACCCAGGCCTCCTCTCCCCCTCCAGGACTTCCAGGAGCACTATGTGCAGACAGGGCCCGGCCAGCTCTTCGTGGGCTCCACACAGCGCTTCCTCCAGGACAGCCTCCCCGCGCTCCTGCGCTGCAACCACACCATCCACTACGACGCAGCGCGGGGGCCCCAGCCCCAGCTGGTGCAGCACCTGCAGGCCTCCGCTATCAGCTCAGCCTTTGACCCCGAGGCGGAGGCCCTGCACTTCCAGCTGACCACAGCCCTGCAAACGGGTGAGGCCCCCCACCCCCACCCCCCAGCTAAGACCCGCCAGAGGCACCTGGTCACTGTACTCTGACCACTGCCAGAGATAAGGCTCCACCTGACCCGTCCCTCCCCCACCAACAGGGACAGGGCTCTTCAGGCCAAACCCCCAGAGTGGAGGCCCAGCCCCCCAGGCTGACATTCAAGCGTCAAGCCACATTCTCCTCCCTCTTCTCCCAAGGGTGCCCGTCCCACAGGCCCGCTAGTGAGCGGGGCTAGGAGCCACTGTTGGAACCCCGAGACCCGCAGGAGACCCCCTATAGTCTCAACCAAGGGATGCCAGAGATTCCTGTGCTATCACTAGAGGCCCCAAAAGGGACTGTGGGAAGAGGGCATTGCTGAGGCTAGGCAGACCCGGCCCAGATCCGCTCTGCACCCCTGCCTGGCTCTGGGTCTCCCCAGCCTTGTTCCCATCTGCGCCGTGGGCAGTGGGCCTGGCTTGGCCCGCCTCCCAGCTGCAGCTCGAGGGGCTGGCTGCACCCCCTCCCCAGCCCCTTCTCACAGGCAGCCAGATCTCCACCCATCTCCAGGCCCAGCACCCCACCCTGCCTTCGTCCTGCCTCCCTGGGGAGCCCCGCAGACCCCCGCACGCCCCTGCACAGAGCTGCTGAACGGCTTCGCCCTGAGCTCCTGCTTCCTACTTTTCTTTGATGGTTTCTCCTGGGTCTCCTGACTCACTGCCCGGCCCCACAGGCAGCCCCTGGGCACACGTACAGGATAGGGCACGTCCCACAGCCACAGCCTGGGACAGGCCTGGACGCGAGGCAAGGAAGGAGCTGTCTGGCTTAGGACAGGGCTGGTCGCCAGCTAGGGGGCCCTGGCTCCCAGCCCCAGGAGGGACCTGGGAGCCAGGGCCATGGCCCAGGCAGCTGGGAATGGGCACCCTCATATCCTTAGGGTTCATCCCTTTGTCTTACAGAGGAGGATGAAGTTGGCTGCCCCGAGGGCTTTGAGCTGGACACCCAGGGAGAGTTTTGTGTGGGTGAGCAACATCCCCCGCCCCCCGGCATGGCCAGAGCAGGCCTTTTCTCCTGGGATGCACCATCTCTCTGGGCCAGCTGGCCGGAGGGCCCGTGAGCACAGACCAGCAGCTCTCTCCCCACCAGACAGGGACGAGTGCCTGGGCGGCCCCTGCTCCCACTCCTGCCTCAACGCACCTGGCCGCTTCTCCTGCGCCTGCCCGTCAGGCTTCACCCTGGCCTGGGATGACAGGACCTGCAGAGGTGAGTGGGCCCTGGGGAGGGTGCTTCTCAGACCTGGCCCCGGTGTGCAGGAGGGCCCTAACCAGGGGCACCTACCCCAGGGATGGCCTGCTCCTGAGTGCCTGATGCCAGCCTGAGGTCTCCAGCGTCCTGCCCCACCAGGTCCCTCTGAGGACAGCATGTGGTCTTGGGTGTCAGGGTGATGGGGACCCCCAGAGGCACACAGGCAGCCACCACGTGCTCATGGCCCAGACACAGGCTCGGCCGCTGTCCCCACATCAGTTCTGATCCATTGGCGTGGCCAAGGGGGCTGACACCAGTGGCCCGTTTACCCATCACCTGACAAAGCTGCAGAGCGACAGTCTGACCCTGAATGTCCCGATGCTGACCACAGTCTGTACCCTCCACTTCCACCAGTGGGGCCCGGTGCTGCCAGGTCTCAGCCAGGCTCCAACCAGGTGCCCCAGAGGGCCCTGTGCGCAGCCCTGTGTCAGCTGCTGCCGGCCAGGGCCACTAGAACTCTGTATCTGTGGGGATGACGGAAAGAGGTGGCAGGAGGGCTGGGGGCCGTCATGCCAGGGGCTCTTGGGCCTGGGAGGAAGCCCATGTGGGTGGGCTGGGCCAGGGCCCTGGCGGCAGGGAGGGCGGGGAGGGTGGGCATGTGCTCCTGCAGCTGTCTGCCTGGCCTGCCCGCAGACGTGGACGAGTGTGCGTGGGATGCCTACCTCTGCCCAGAGGGTCAGCGCTGCGTGAACCTGCTCGGGTCCTACCACTGCCTCCCCGACTGTGGGCCGGGCTTCCGGGTGGCTGCTGATGGAGCCAGCTGTGAAGGTGAGGGGGCACTGGGTGGAGCCTGGTAATGTCCCCAAGAACCCAGAGACTGCCAGGGTGCACTGATGAGGGGCTGCATGTCTCTGGGATGCTGGGCTTCAGGGCGCCAGGAAGGAGTGCATGAGGCCGGGAGAAAGCGTGAGAGGTCCCGGGACTGAGTCCTGGCCCAGCCCTGCTCCTGGCAGCTCAGTGTCCTTTGTCAAGTGTCTCATCCGTTCTGGGCCTTGGGTCCCTCACCTGTTGAATGAGGGGGTCCAGCAGGGAGGGCAAACACACTACCTCTGCTGCCCCTCCCTATCCCCCCGTGGACCATGTCCTGCTAGGGACAGCCCCTGCATCCCCAACACGGCTTCCCCAGCAGCCACTATGGATAAGTGGCAACTGACCTTAGGGTTCAAACCTAGGTGCTACCCCTGAGGGGTGACCTCTAGGATCCTTCCTGCTCTAGCATTCTATGGTTTCATGACTGGGGTCCCCCTGGCTCGTTGGAGACCAGCCAGCCAGTGGAGGCAAACATGGCGGCTCTGCCCTGTGGCCTAGAGAGCTGGGCTGTTTGGGGCTCTTCTGCCTGCTGCTGCCTCCCGCCCTCCTCTCCAGTCCTTTAGTTCTTCCACACAGCAGGCTCCTAAGCTCCTCATGTGCTTGTCCAGCCATCTTTACAGATGAGGAAACTGAGGCTCATCGGGACTGGACAGGGCAGAGCTCACAGCGCCAGGGCTCCGCCTCCAAAGCCCACCTTTTAAGGCCCTTCCTTCCTCCAGACCCGGAGCCCTGCTGACCTCCAACGTGGGACCCGTGGGGGGTGGGGCAGGTGCTGGCATTCAGCCTGTTGACACGGCTTTGGAGAAGCGAACTGGGGAGACCCAGGTGTGGGGGGATGTGATCCTAGGGGAGGGGCTCTGGGCTAAGCCCCTCCCGACCACACCCCGCCCCAGATGTGGACGAATGCCTGGAGCAGCTGGACGGATGTCACCACAGCCAGCTCTGTGAGAACAGCCCAGGCGGGCACCGCTGCAGCTGCCCCCGGGGGTACCGGACGCAGGGCCCCGGCCTTCCCTGCCTAGGTATGAGGAAGCCCACCCACTCTGGGCCTTGCTGGGCACGGTGGGTGTTGGTGGTGTGGTGCTCGGAGTTCTGGACCGTGCTTGGCCCCACCCAACCCTGCAGGCCAGCGTCCCTGGCAGAGGGGGGACCTGAGAGGCTTAGCGGGTAGAATGGACCCGAGAGACACCAAGAGCTGTGGGCTGGGCAAGCTGGACCTGGGGTGGTGCTCAGAGCTGGGGAGGGGGAGGCTCCGGGCTGCGGACCCTGGAGTCAGGGTGATGCATGAGCAGCTTGGAGGCGGGAGCCCTGAGCTGCCCTCTTGGCCTTGAACTCGGAGCATGCAGCCTCTGCCTGACCTCCATCTGCAGATGTCAACGAGTGTCTGCGGCTGCCCAGGCCCTGCCCCTACCAGTGCCACAACCTCCAGGGCAGCTTTCGCTGCCTGTGCCCTCCGGGCCACACCCTCCTCCGCAATGGCAAGGGCTGCACCCTACTGGAGCAGAGTGCACACAATGTGACCACCATCAGCCACCCGGGCCCCTCTGCGCCCTGGCTGCGGCCCCAGGTGTCCGTCCCTGGCCGCCCCTTCCATACCTGGGCCTCCCTCCACCCGGGGCCGGGAGCCCTGAGCAGCGTGGACCGGGCCTGGTGCCCGCCTGGCTTCATCAGGCAGAACGGCGTCTGCACGGGTGAGGCTGGGCCCCAAGTGCCCCACAAGGACACGCCCCTGTTGCCCTGGGCTCCTGGGCTGGTCGTGGGGCACCACCCTGTGTGGAAACCCAGGACTCACTGTGAGCAGGCGGGCAGGCAGGCAGCGGACAGAGGGCTGCTTCTGGGGCCAGGCACAGGTGTCTCAGGCAGGGCTGCTGGGCGAGGGGCCTCCTAGGCTGTGTCCTCGGGAGGCCAGCTAGAGAAGCCTGCTGGTACCAGGGCAGAGCAGCCAGGGACGAGGTCCCAGGAGTGAAGGGGGAATGCTCCAGGCAGACATGAAGGCCCCAAGGGGTCTGGGAGTTCTGGACCGTGGGCACAGAGGTGGGCAAGGGTCACCCCTGGACCTTGGGGCTGGCACTGGACAGCAGAGAGGGGCAAGGCAGAGGCAGCCTCCTGGGGCACCCAGCCTGGACACAGGGTTGGTAGTGGGGGTGACACCCCTGCCTTGGTGGGGACAGGGCGAGGTCCCCACTACCAACAATCAGAGATTTCTCCAGTCCCTAAAGCCGGCTGGGGCAGAGTGGGGAGTGGGCGCCTCGGGCAGGAACTCTCCTGACTTGCCCAGAGCCGGCAGGCAGGTGTGGTGACCTGGCCTCTGACTCAGCTCCCCCTGTCCCCCTCCCCGCCCGCCCCATCCCACCACCTGCCTGACCAGACCTGGACGAGTGTCGGGTGAGGACCCTGTGTCAGCACGCCTGCCGCAACACCCAGGGCAGTTACCGCTGCCTCTGCCCCGTGGGCTACCGCCTCCTCCCCAGCGGCAAGAACTGTCAGGGTGAGCAGGGTGGCTGTAACCCCCATCCTCTCCAGCCCTGTGAGATGGGGCGGGGAGGCGAGCTCCAGGGGAACACGCCAGGCCCCCACAGCCAGGTGCAACCGCCACTTCACCCAAGAGCCTCAAGAGACCACGCGGGCAGGATCTGAAGCCTATAGGGCCAATCTCAGCTCTGCTGTGTGTCCCTGGGCAACTCTCTTTACCTCTCTGAGCCTCTACCCCCTGGTGAACTGGGGCTCACACAACACCCCTTAGATAGCTGGGGTGAAACCTGAAGAGCTGAGACACAGCGCCAATGGGCGGCCGTCCTCTACTCCCAAGTCACCCTGATGCACCCAAGCAGGAGTGGGTCCTGCTGTTTCCCCTACCCCAGAGGGTGGGAAACCTACCTGCCCTGTCCCCCTCCACACAAGGACAGTGAATGTCCTCTGGAAGGGTGGGGCATCCACTGAGGGAGACAAGGGTTGGGGTGGTCTCCGGTGCCCTGGGTGGAGGGTGACGCCAGCACAGCCCCTCTCCCCCAGACTCTCCATGGCCCCATCATGCACTGGGAAGTCCGGTCCCTGGGGACATGGGAGGTGCTGGGCTCTGGGCTGGGCTGTCTATGGACAGGCAAGGGGTGCCCTCCCGGCTGGTCCCGCTTCCCGCCTTCTCTGTTCTGGCCTTCCACCCTTCTCTCACTCCATCTTTCCATCCCCCACTTCACCTCCCCACCCAGACATCAACGAGTGTGAGGAAGGCGGCATCGAGTGTGGGCCTGGCCAGATGTGCTTCAACACCCGAGGCAGCTACCAGTGTGTGGACACGCCCTGTCCCGCCACCTACCGGCAGGGCCCCAGCCCCGGGTAAGGGCTGGGTTGTCTGGGGTGGAAGGGACAGGGCACGTCATCTGCCAGGATCTGAGCAGCTTCCACATGGGCTCCTGTGTGGCTGGACCACGCCACCCAGGAAAGTCGCCCAGGGCCAGTGGAAGCTACCCTGTCAGAACCCTGGGCAGACGGTGCGCCCACGGGCACAGCCAGCCAGGGCACAGCTCGCCTTGATGCTGCATTCCCTGCCCTCCTCACGTGGCAGGCCCACTTGCAGGGAGCTCAGGGCAGAGAGGCCGGAGGTGGGAAGAGGAACTCGCCAAACACAAGCTCCAGGCCCCCAAATGCACAATGAGCCAGAGACACACCCCAGACCCCGGGTGGCAGACACTGAACACACCACACTTCCCTCACCACTCCGGGGCCACAGACACTCATGAAGTGGCACAGAGACATGAGGACCTTGGGGTCAGGAGCTGCTGCAACCAGAAAGGTTTCCTGGGGTGGGTGACTTGCCCTGGGCCTTACAAATGTGGAAGTGGAGGCTGGTCGGGAAGTGGATGTCCGGCAAGGTGGGACCCGGTGTATCTGAGCTGCAAACCCAGGTGTGACTCAGCTCAGGGCACTTCCGCTCCCACAGAGCACAGCAGTTTTGTCGCTGCCTCCTTCGGGCAGCGCTGCCTGGGGCTTGGTCCCCGAAGGACTCCTCCTCCTTGGTCCCCGAAGGGCATGGCTCTGGCCCCTTTGGGCCTCCGTTTGATGGTCTCTAAAATGGGCTAATAGGGACACTTCTAGGGAAGGTATTTGAGGCGCGGGGAGACGGGCAGCTTGGGCAGAGCAACGGGGGCTGGGGGTGAAGTTCGGCCGCTCGGAGGGCAGCCTGGAGTCAGTCTGTCTGTCTGCGGCCCGCAGGACTTGCTTCCGCCGCTGCTCGCTGGACTGCAGCGCCGGCGGCCCCTCCACGTTGCAGTACCGGCTGCTGCCGCTGCCCCTGGGCGTGCGCGCCCACCACGACGTGGCGCGCCTGGCCGCCTTCTCCGAGGCCGGCGTCCCCGCCAACCGCACGGAGCTCAGCGTGCTGGAGCCCGACCCGCGCAGCCCGTTTGCGCTGCGCGCGTTGCGCTCGGGACACGGCGCCGTCTACACCCGCCGCGCGCTCACCCGCGCGGGCCTCTACCGGCTCACCGTGCGCGCCGCGGCGCCGCGCCACCAGAGCGTGTTCGTCCTGCTCATCGCTGTGTCGCCCTATCCCTACTGAAGGGGAGAAGGTCATCGGCTCCAGCTCGGTGGCTGGTGTGACCCCCAGTGGGGAGGAGCCGGGCCACCCCACCACCCGGGCCAAGCTGCGGGAGGGACAGGGTGGCCCCGGTCCGTGACACCTGCTGTGGCAAGTGGAACGTCCTCTTCTCCCGCCCCGTGCGTCAGCGGAACTTTCGGTAAACACGGCCCTGCGAACAGCCTTGACCCCTGGACAGCGAGCTGCCCTTAGGTAGCACAGCCACAGGCTGGGGCGGGGGAGGGGGCGTGAAGCCTCCCGGAACACCGGGAGGGGCCTGTCCCCATCCACGCCCCACACTGTCATCCTGAACCCAGTGTGTGTAATATGAAAGCAAGTGTTTCTAACCCACCTGGTTTCTTTGTCCAGTTATTTTACTTTGGTGGAGGGGCTCTGGTCCTTTCCGTTTTGGTGGAGCACTGGAGTAGGAGTCCCGGGGACCCAGCGCCTTGCAGAAGCGTGGCCTCTGCCTCCTCTCTGGCCTCATTTCTTAGGAGATATGAATATTGCAGTAAGACTCCCCTTTCCCTAGGGCTGGGAGAAGAATTAATGACAACACATAGTAGCAAAAGAAAATTATTTTAAAAATTATTTAAATAGCAAAATTGCATTTACAACGTGATTTTTAAAAATATAATTTGTCTCCCAATATCTTCAGGGGGTTTGTTCCAAGACCCTGGTGGATTCCGAAATCCACCGCAAAATATTCACATATAATTATGCACATCTTCCTATATGCTTTGGATCCTCTCCGGATCACCTAAGACAAGCCAATGATTTGCAAATAGCTGCTACACTGTATTGTTTAGGGAATAATGGCAGGGGGGAAAGAAGAAGATAACCTGTACATCTTCAGTACAGACACAATCCCAGCTGGATTGTCTCGCAGCCGTGTAAGATTTTAGCGGCCCCAGGCAGTTCAGGAGAACAAGGATGGTGGACCTGAGACAGATTGAAATAGTCAAGCAAATTAACATATTTATCTTACATGCTCTTTTTCCTTGGGTGGCTAGAGCACCTCACATCTACTCTATTAACAGAAACTCTTAATACTGTTCCTAACTCCAGCCTTCACCTGGTAGCTTTCTGGCCTCATCCACAACACTGGCAGCCTGTGTAAGCCTTTGACTTACATCTCCCTGATTCCTCCCCACCCCCGCCCCTGAGCCATTTGTTCTCCATTTCTATTTAATTTGTCAAAAAAAAAAAAAAAAAGCTTGCCAGGTGCAGTGGCACATGCCTGTAATCCTGGCTCCGGAGGCTGAGGCAGGAGGATTGAAAGTTCAAAGCCAGCCTCAGCAAAAGCAAGGCCCTAAGCAACTTAGTGAGACCCTGTCTCTAAATAAAATACAAAAAATAGGTCTGGGGATGGGGCTCAGTGGTTGAACCAAAAAAACAAACAAACAAATTCCACAGATAAATGAGATCATTATTTAATTATTAAAATTATTGTAATGAACGGATTAAATTCATTCAGTCATTCACAAGATTCATTGGCTCCTGGCAGTGGCATCAGATCCTAGCACCCTGACTTCATGTTCTGGTGGCAAAGGAAGACATGAAGAGTGAGTGTACCTCTGACCTGGGGAGGGGGGTCCCAGGGAGGAAAGCAAAGTTGGGAGGGTGGGTAGATGTTAGGGGGCAGTTTTCGATGGGCTGGTGGTGTCATGGGGAGCCTCCTCAGAAAACACTCCAAGCCCAAATTCAAACAAAAGCAAGCTTTATTTACCTGGCCAGGGACTGTCCCCCACCCGTAGAGACTCTCTGTGGGAGAACAGCAGTTTCCTGGCCTGTGTCTTGGGAATTTAGGATGAAAGCCATAACTCAGGGGCTTTCTCAGTGTCAGGCAAGCAAGCGAGTGACAGAGGCTAATAAAGCAGTTAGCTTACAACTTAGTAAACCAGGTCCCAGCAAGTGTTAGACACCCGTATCCCGAGTTTCAGCTGAGCGGGCGATCATCTATTTCAAAGGCATGTAGACCCATAAATGTACTCAAACCCAGGGCATGGCGCACTCTGGGGGTACAGAGTGCAGGAAAACAATTTTTATAAGAAGACAGCTTTCGTTTCTGTTTCTCAGAAACAGCTCCTGTGACAGTTTTTACAGAAGGCAGCAAAATGGAGTCCCCGGCCTGCCTGTGACAGTTCGTGCTTTATCATCGTCTTATTTCACTTATCAAAACTTTACATCTCTATTTTTTTTACTGATCTATAACCTACAACTTACACTCTGACTGCTTTTATTGATTAGTTTACACCACGACAGGTGGCATTTGCGGAGAGACCTGATGACGGTGAAGGAGGGAACCCTGCGCACAGGACGTTCTGGACAGAGGGAACAGCGGGTGCAGGGCCCTGCGTGAGAGGGGCAGCTGCGGAGCAAGGGGGGCAGGGGCAGGGAGAGATGGGTCAGAAAGGCGGCTGGCAAGGCGGGAGCAAAGGATCCCCCGGGTCTCCCACGCGCTGGGGCAGGGTCTGAGTCAGGGAAGACCCAGGGCTGCTGCTCCCCCCGCCCCCTGTCCTTGCTCTTCCTCCTGGGCTGGGCGCAGCCCCTGCCTAGGTGACTTCCCGCTGTCTCTTGCCGAGGTTTGGGAGAGGTGTGTCTCCCCCTACCTCAGCATGACACAGCCACCTCTGATCACCTCTCTGGCGACAGGAAAGCCGGCTATTTCTACTTTACAGCTGGAGGAGGGGAGGCTCCGGGAGGGGACGAACCCCAGGTCACTTGAGGAAAGGTGACTGGTTAATGGTCAGACTGGGACCCCAGACTCCTGCCTTGGAGCCCCTGCAGGGTCCTCCCCAGGGCGCTTCTACTTTCAAAGCTGGTTTCCCTTAAGCCAGGTGCCTGCATCTTCCTCGAGGCCAGGTGGTCAACCGGTTGGGCCTTTTGGGATATCCATCTCTGGCCACGGCTGGCCTGTACTTTGGGGCACAAAAGCAGCCACACACACAGTGGGTGACGTCCGCCCATCCGTAGAACTTTCTTGGAATGAATGCTCACGATTCAAGTATTTTCACGTGTCGTGAAGTTTTCTTTTTTCTTTTATTTTTTATTCGTATTCATTATTATTATTACTACTATTATTTTAATCTGATTTTGATTTTTTGCACTTACAACATGAAAGTTGTTCTTTTTTTTTTTTTTAATATTTTTTAGTTGTTGATGGACCTTTATTGATTTGTATGTGGTGCTGAGGATTGAACCCAGTGCCTCACACATACTAGGCAAGTGCTCTTACCACTGAGTCACAACCCCAGCACCGAAAGTTGTTCTTAGTTTGCCCCAAGCTGTACCGCTGTCTCTGACCCTGCTGGGATTCCGGGCTGGGTGGAGCAGAGGCGGGGAGGGGGAGGGGGAGGGGTTCCCAGGCCCCCAACCCTCTTTGTCTGGAGCCGGCTGTGAGGACCTCCCTTGGGCCCCTCTTTGTGCAGCCCTGGGGGCTGCTGGGCCTCCCCCAGCCCTGCTGCCTGCTGGGCTGTTATTTCATGGAGCCAGGAAGTTTGAGCCCAAGAGAAGCCAGGGCCCACAGCTCTCATGCTGGCTGATCCCCAGGGTCACCCAGGCCCTTCCTGATTGTAAACTAATGTTTGTTAAGTCCCTGCTCTGTGTCTTATAAGCTTGAGTTCATCTTACCCTTCCAAGACCCCAAAAGCAAGACACAGGGTCCCCATTTCACAGATGAGGGAATGGGGACTCAGAGGAGGTGGCCACCTGTCTGAGCTCACACAGCCTCAGCCAGGCCATCTGAGTGCAGGCTCTGACCTTTTGACTTCCCTGCCTCAAGTCTCCAGGGAAGGAGGGGAAGGAGGAGCGGGAGAACCTGGGCAGGAGGAGAGGAAGCTCCTGCGGAGTGGAAAGGCCAGTGCCGTCAGCCAGGCCCTCCTTCACCCCGTGTCCCCCCTTCCGTCTGAGGCTGTGCAACAGGCTGGTGAAAGGGGGGACTCGCCCAGTACCATGCAGCAAGCCTGTGGCAGACCAGGTGGAACCCAGGCCCAGACCCAGGCCGCCTCCACCTCCCGGCCCCCCACCCACCCACGGGGATGGTCACCTGGTGGGAGCGCCGCCCGCCTGGGGAGCAGCAGCCAGAGCCAGACGGGTGTTTTCCACATCTGTTTTTCCAGTGTGAACTGTCATTGGCCAAGGCCCTGTCCAGGCACCCTGCCCCCTGGTGCCGCCTGATAGCAGAGGCACCATCAGGGATTTGGAAAACAACCACGGGTCACTCATTAAACTCCCGCTGTGGCTCTTCCAAGAATCCCACGACTGGACTCTGTGTTCCTCCTGGTGGGGACTGGAACCTGAGGTCCAGCCTGGAGGTCATTCTCTGTTTCTGGGGCCATTGCCCAGGTGTGGGCATTCATGAAGTGACTTCTGGTCCAACCTAGAGATGACTGCAGGGTGACATCTTCAAGTCTCTACACAGTCAGGCCCCTCCGTGCAGAGCCCTGGGGTGGCGGGGGACAGAGGCAGAAGACAGGAAAGAGGCCTCTCTGTGGTCACGTGCACAGGCTGCAAGCAGGTGTGCAGCTTGCTGGGGACTCAGTTCTATGCCATCCATTCAGCTTGCCCTTGGCAGCTCAAACAAGTGGTCATAGGAGTCAGAGCCTGTTGCCAAAAGCTTGGTCCTTGTCCCCAATTCCAATCCAATAATAAGAACAGAACACAATTTTTGAGAAAAGGGAAAAGGAAGGTTTATTGCTTCCCTAGCAAAGGAGAAGCACAGGCTGTCCCAGAGGCTGTGATTCTGCACTCAGCAGGAACAGGGAGCTTTTCAAGAGATGACATTCTCTGTTGGAGTTGTAATTCATTGTTGATTTGGGAGATGGTCACTTCTGAGACCTTCTGCCACCCCAAAGTCTGCATGACTTCATTCCTCTGGTGGGTGTGTGCTCAAGGACAGATAACTCTGCCTAGGATGGGAGGAAGAAAGGTCATCCTGTTTCCCCTGAGATTAGGAGAGATGGGGAGAGATTAGGGGGAGAAGGGGGAGAGGAAGAGACAGAAACATGTCCATTTAAAAAGTAAGTGGCAGTGGCAGAGCAGCAAGGGCTGTATTCAAGGCATAAAGTGGACCACGGTTACAAGTCCAGCCTGGGAAAAGCCACCCTGGGTGCAGTGTACAGCAGGCCTTGGAGGGTGAGCCAGGCACAGGCAGAAGTCAGGTGAGGGGTGTCCGCAGGGCACAGGTGGAGTGATAGTGGTCTGGGCCAAGACAGCAGAAGTGGGGGTGGGAGACAGGCCGGAGCCTCGGTTCCCTCCTGTTGCTGGAGATGTCAGGCCTCTGCCATGTGCCAACAGGACAACAAATGACAAGGACTGGCCTGGCAAGGAGGGGGAAGGGATCAGAGAGGCATCTCTAAGGAACAGCACATGCCAAGACCATTCAGAAGGAAAGAGCCTGACATGGCAGCAACCACAAGCAAGCCACCACGGCTGGTGAGGACCCAGGAGCGGAGGTCAGCCTCTGGTTTTGATCCTAAGAGTGATGGGGACCATCAAAGTCTTTTTTTTTTTTTTTTCAAATAATCATTTCATTTGTTAATATTTCAGTGCATGTCTCTAAAGCTTTACGATTGAAAAAAAACTACAATATCATTAGTATTACATCTAAAACAATCAATAGTTGCAGGGTCTATGAGGTGCAGTCCTTCAAGAGATGAATGGATAAAGAACATGTGGTATATATATTCAATGGACTATTACTCAGCTTTCAAGAAGAATGAAATTATGGCATGTGCCGGTAAATGGATGGAGTTGGAGAATATCATGTTAAGTGAAATGAGTCAATCCGAACAACCAAGGCTGAACGTTTTCTTTAATATGTGGGTGCCAATTCACAATAAGGGGTGGGGGCACTAGGGAAGAATAGAGTTACCTTAGATTAGGTAGAGGGGAGTGAAGGGGGTGGGGAGGGGATAGAGTAG
This sequence comes from Marmota monax, assembly GCF_021218885.2. NCBI lineage: Eukaryota > Metazoa > Chordata > Mammalia > Rodentia > Sciuridae > Marmota > Marmota monax. The sequence goes on from NW_026692912.1 coordinate 22,403,258, forward strand.
AATGAGACAGACCGTATTACCTTATATACATATATGACTGCATGACCAATGTGTTTCTAACATGTACAATCAGAAAAATGAGAATTATACCCTATCTAGGTATGATATATCAAAGTGTATAAATATTATCTACTGTCATGTATAACTAATTAAAACAAATTTAAAATTTTTAAATATTTTATTAGTTGCTGATGGACCTTTGTTGTATTTCTTTATATGTGGTGCTGAAAATCGAACCCAGGGCCTCACACATGTGAGGCAAGCTCTCTGTCATTGAGCCAAAACCCCAGTCCCAAAAATAAAAAAAATAAATAAATAAAAATTTAAAAAAATTAAATCCATAGTAATTCCTTGATGTCATCAAATATCCCATCAGTATTCAAACTTACAATTACTCAGAAAGATATTTCTTTTGCTCTTAAAAAATATAGGATCCAAATGAAATCTATCCATGGTGATTGTTTATATCTCTTTTAGCTGAAACCCCCCCCTCCTTTTTTCCTTAAAATTTTAAAAATCCAGCTGGGCATGGTGGCATACACCCATAATTTTAGCCCCAAGGGAGGCTGAGGCAGGAAAATCACAAGTTTGATGCCAATCTTGGAAAATTAGCAAGACTCTGATTCAAAATAAAAAATAAAAAGGGGCTGTGGCTGTGGCTCAGTGGTAGAGCGCTTACCTAGCATGTGTGAGGCACCAGATTCAAGTCTCAGAACCACATATAAATAAATTAATAAATAAAATAAAGGTTCATTGACAATTTAAAAAGTATTTTTTTAAAAAGGGCTAGAGAAGTACCTCAGTGGTAAGGCACCCCTGAGTTCAATCCCTAGTAGCACAAAAATTAAAATAAAATCAACTTTATTGAGATATAATTATTCTAGGTATGCAAGATTGGTTCAATACCTGAAAACCAATGTAATTCATCACATTTACAAAATAAAAGAGAAAATTGCAAAACCATTTCAATAAATATAGAAAAAGTGACAAAATTCAGCACTACTCATGATAAAACTTCCCAAAAAATTGGAATAAAAAAAAATCTATGAAAGAACTACAACTAGCAATGTACTCAACCATGAAAGACTGAATGAATGTTTTTCTCTAGATCATGAACAAGGATAGCTACTCTCATTCTATTCAACAATAAGGCAAGAAAAAAAGGCACAAAGCTAATAAAGGAAAAGTAAAACCACATTATTATCTACATAGAAAATTCTAAGTTATTTATAAAAAACTACAATTGATAAGTGAATTTAGCAAGGTTGCAAAATTCAAGGCCAATATACAAAAAATAATTGTATATTCTAACAACAAACAATTAGAAAATTAAAATATTATTTGCAATATCATCAAAAAGTTAAAATACTCAGAAGTAAATTTGATGAAAGGTAAGTAAGACCTATAACTGAAAACCATAAAACATTGTTCAGACAACTGAGCTAACATGGGTCTTTTAGAATCTCCATTTAAACTGAGGTCTTTTATACCACCCATCAAAGATGCCCCAACATGCCAGGCCCTTTTCTTCTTTGAATGGAAGACTTGGACCTTTTCCTGAGAACAGGCCTCCACCTGGCAAGTTGTCCAACAAAATATTCATTCCAGAGTTGGGTGCTGGGTCAACCATACCTGCAAACCACAAAAACCCTCTCTCCTCTAACATGAGAGGCGGGATTGTTCATGCCACTATCAGAGACCCCAGGCCTTTCCCAGGAGAGTTACATGTTGTTTCCCACGTGGAGGATGTCCACTCCACCCTGATCTATTTGGAACCTCATCAACTGAAGCAACCTGAGGAGTTCTGCTGATTTACATGTTCAAAAGAGTCTTACCTGGGATTCCACATCAAAGGACCAGGTTTCTACCACTCAAGTGTATGAACTTCATCACTGTATTAGAGAATTACCTCTAAAACTAAAACTAAACTCACTAAAAACTAAGTTAAACTAAACTGAACTCTCCACAAATAAAGGCTGTCTCAAGATGTAGCCCTATAGGTTGGACTGATTTTCATGAGCAACACAATTGTGCATGCATATAAAAATGCTTATTTTTAATAAACAGTTTTGGATTTCTTAATGCTGAAGAAATGTAATAAGTTATAAATAAATACAGATATACCATGTTCATGGATCGAAAACTCAATGTTGTTAATTTGCCTACTTTCTCCCAAGATGATCTATAGATGTAATGAAATTTTCAAAGTCCTCACAGGCATTTATTTATTTATTTATTTATTTATTTATTGTAGATGGACACAATACCTTTGTTTATTTATTTTTATGTGGTGCTGAGACTTGAACCCAGTGCCTCACACATGCTAGGCAAGCGCTCTGCCACTGAGCTACAGCCCCAGCCCCCCACAGGCTTTTTATATAAGCTGACAAGCTGTTTCTACTATTAATATAGAAGTGCAAAGGACACAGAATGGTCAAAACAGGTAAACAACAGGTCAAAATTGGAGGAGATGTCCTTCAAGACTTACTATAATCATACATTAAGCAAGATGACATGGTATTGACATAAAGGTAGGTAAGTAAATCAATGGTACAGAATCAAGGAGTACAGAAGCAGACCCAATTAATTTTCAACACAAGTAGCCACTTAATTCAATGGGGAAAATCCTCAGTCAACTCCAGAACAACCCGAAATTGATATGGGGAAAAAGATGAATCATCAAAGAGTTTTAAGGATACATATAACCTGTTCTGATTTGAGTTTTTAAGAACTCTCTAGCTATTTGGTGGAGTAAAGGTTGGAGGGCCTTGGGGTAAGCAGGGAAACCAGCCAGGAGATTTGAGTAAGACCCTCTAATGGTCTGAGTAATAGAAGATGGCAGAGCACTGTGGAAGAGATGGAGGTGAAGAGAAAGGGGGCAGCCTGGATATACTTAGTAGATTTGGATATTCAGGTCCCAGTACCTCAGTTTCTCTACCCATCCATGCCTAGGTCCTGCTGTTTTTAGAGATATTACCCAAGATCACTTGGCTAGAAGGTATAACCTTGAGGAGCTCTGACCTAGGTGTGGGAAGGGGGTAAGATGAAAGTCAAAGGTTATGGTGGGGAGCTGGGCACGGTGGCACACACCTGTAATCCCAGTGGCTGGGGAGGCTGAGACAGGAGGATCACGGCTCAAAGCCAGCCTCAGCAATGGCAAAGCACTAAGCAACTCAGTGAGACCCTATCTCTAAATAAAATACAAAATAGGGCTGGGATGTGGCTCAGTGACCAAGTGCCCCTGAGCTCAATCCCTGGTACCACAAAAAAAAAAAAAAGCTATGGTGGCTCAGGTCCAGTGGGGGATCCCCTTTGACCATACCCCACCCCAAACCCAGGAACTTCTCTGCAGGATGAGATCTGGGGCAGGGTTAAATGTCCACCTAGCAGATGGCGGGGTGCTCATCCAGGAGCTGGCCAGTCTACCTGAACTAGACCTCTGCCTCTGGGAAACTGTCTACTCTGTGTATAAGGCCTCTGGTGGCAGTTTGGGCTCCTGTGTTCTCAGAAGAGAATAATCCTACTGCCCCTCATGTCACCAGTGCCTGTGTATCAGGAAGGGACCATCCACTGGACGGGAGCCATTTCTGTACCAGAGAGTAAAAGGTCCTTGTGGCCATGGGACTGGGACCTCAACCCCTTCATCAGTTCAGCTCAAACCTGAGCTAAAGAGGAGGGTTTGGGCCAGGGCTTCAGGGACTGGCTTCTAGTTCTGCTATGCCACTGACTTGCTGTGTGGCCTCAGGAAACACACATCCTCGCTGTGTTTCGGGTTCCTGTCTGTATCATGGGGTAATAGATTTGGGGGTATCCTTGAAGATGGGACCTCACCCTCCCCTGGCAGGCTGTGAGGGGGAAACAGGCTGCAGTTGGAAATGGCTGTCGTGAGGCCACGGGGCTGCGGCCACTGCTGCTGCGTTCTTTCCTCGCGTGCTTTCTGCTGGTGTGGAAGGCCCAGGGTTTGGTGAGGTCCAGGGGCAGCTGTCACACAACTTTCCTGACAGGAGGGTTCTCAAGCCACCCCAGGGAGCCCAGTCTCATATGGCTCACTAGGCCCCCTAGTCATCAAGGGCCTCGACCTGGGTTTGGATACCCCAAGGCTAGGGCATTCACAAGGGTCCTGAAGCTGTGGTTTTGTTTGAGTTGGTTGGAGACCCTTCCCTCCTAGAAGGACTCTCAGTTACTGCTCCTGACAGGGCTGGAGTGAGGCAGCAGTGGGCAGAGGGGACAGGCACTGACTGGCAGGACCAACAGCCCCACCAAGAGCCTGGTGGCGACTCAGGGTGGTAGGCGGTGAGGTGCAGGGCTCCCACTTGCCCAGGAGTCAGAGCTACTTGATTTCAGGTACTTCTCCACTTGGGGCCAGTCCCAGCTGCGAGCAATGGCCTTGGCCAGGCCCCTGGGACCTGGTGTTTTCCTGGGGTGTGGCCCAGTGCTTGCCGCCAGGAGCTGCAGACCATGCCCATCACAACTCCAGGTCATTTACAAGGCCAAGGATTCACCTCTGTGACCCCAACCTTCCCTGCTGTCCAGTGGGTCAGTGGTCGGCAGGTCTTTTATTCACCATTTACTGGGTGCCCGGGGGAATTTGGCCAGGCGCCAGGCTCTGGGGAGACATCCAGAAGCAGTCATCCTGGGCTGAGGGATGCAACCCAAGCCATCCAGGGCCAGTTCCACCCCGTTCTCTCCTCTGCACCTGGACTCGGGCTCAGGGGCCAGTGTGGGGGGAAGGGAGGTGCTTTCAGGGCCGCAGAAGGCGCCTGAGGCCCGGCGGCACCGGCGGCACCGGGTCAAGACAGCTCCAAGTTCTGTGCTTAAGCAACCTTTATTCCCGCTCTCGCCTCCAGGCACTCTGAACGCTCCCCAAGTGCCAGGCGGCGAGTCTCCAGCAAGAAGGCCGCGATCACCCTGCCGGTTACGCAGGTTCCAGCCACCGCCGCCTTCGTAGGCGCCACCAGCTCGCAAACCGGGCCGGAGACCCGCGCCGCGCGCGCCCACGCCCGTGCGCCCCCGGGAGGCTGCGCTGGCGCGGGGCCCGGGGCGGAGGGCGGGCGGCGGGGAGGAAAGGGGCGGGGCAAGCAGGAGGAAGAGGCCGGGACCCGCCCACCCGCCAGTGGCCTCAAATTCTTAGAGGCTCCCGGCGGGGGCCCGGCCTGGGGGCGGGGCCTCTCGCGCGCGTGCCCCCACGTGTCCCAGGTCCCCAGCCCTGCCCCCGGCCCCGTGCTTATAACCCGGGATGCGCGCCTCTCCCGGCCCTGCTCCGCCGCCTGCCACCGCCGCCTGGATCCCGGTGAGTACCCCCTGGCCCCTCCGCTTCCCGCTCTCTGCTCTAGGTCACCCCCTCCCCGATCCCAGTCCGAGCGCGCAGACTCCCGAAACGCCTCGCACCCGGGGCTTCGGCCGGGCACGAGGGAAGGAGGCCCACACCGGGGTTTCTGTTGCTCACACGCTGGCGCCCAAATTTTGGTTCCTGGGGTCTGGGGCGCCAGTTGGGGACACAAGTCTCGGATCTGGGAAGTAGGACAGATGATGTGTCCCCTGTGCTAGCCGAGGTTCTTTCTGGATTTTTCCCTCTTGGATCTGGCTTCCTCTGTACCGTGAAGCCCCCAAATGGAGACTTTGGGAGTCCCGAGGGTATGGGGCTCCCAATCCCGCTCCGACTCACCATCTGTCCCCACCTGTTTTTCTTGGCATAAAACTAGAGTTCCAGCCCCAGCGCTGCAGCCCTGCCCTCTGGGTCTTGGGCGTCTCACTTTTCCCTGAGCCTCAGTTTACCCTGGGCAGATGGACACAGGACCCTGACTACCTGCTCAGGGACGTGGGTGTGACTGGGTTCCTTTACCTGCAGAGGGCACAGTCGCTGCTGTCCTTGGGGGATCCTCCCAACCCCATTTCCTGCTGGCCCTGGGCTGGGCTCTATGGGAGGGGCCCCTCCACAGGAAATGTCCGCCCTCTGGGTTGTTGCCTTTGGCCCCTGGGCGGCTGGCTGCACCCTCCAGGGAAGCAGGGTTCATTGTGAAATGAAGGAAAATCCTCTTCCATCCTGCCAGGGCTCATTCTGAGGGGGCCAGTGAAATGGAGCTGTCTGCTCCTGAGCAGCTAGACCTTGCTGCAGGTGTCAGGGCAGGAACAGACCTGTCCTTTCCCCAAGGACAGACCAAGAGGTCCTGGGCTTTGATCCCAGGCCAGTGACCCCAGGCACATCACCAGGCCAATGACCGGAGAGGGGAGACAGGCCTTGGGTCATTCCCCAGCTCCAGTGCTTGTTTGTCTGTGTGTTGGAGCTGCTCGCGCCAGGCTGGGACTCATTCACAGACAGCAGGAGGCTGGTAAGGGCTCTGGAGACTGCGGAGGACAGTTCCTGGGTCCTTGCATCGCTCACTGTGTCTGGGAGTGCAGATGCAAAACTGGGAAGGAGACCCGTCCCTATGCCCCTGGTATGGGTGTGACAAGGGAAGAAGACAGTAGAGTCTGAAATGATCACAGAGGGACAAGGGACAGGAACTTTGGCACTGGGTAGTAAATGGCATCCTCTTCATTCCAACCCCCCTTCAGTCTCCCTCCACATTCCATCCAGGGCAGGGAGCCTGGGGTGGGATGTGGCTTGTCCCTGAAGGAGCCACCTGCACACTACATGAGAAGTAATTCTTCTGCTCTGTGCAAGCAGACCCAGTGAGCGGGTGGTGAATCCTGTCCCCTGAGCTCCTGTACAGGGCCAGGCACAGGGTAAGGGCAGAAGAGACTCCCACCCTCTGCAGTCTCAGCCCTACTAAGTAAGTACTCACATGCACCCCCACCATCTGCATGTCTGTCCTGGGCTTGTGAAATCAGGTGCCCCAGGAGACTTGGGGTGGAGCCAGGTCCAGACCCACCTGCTGAGCCAGCACTTTCCCATGACCCATCTCGTCTTCACCCCGGGTCCTGGGAGACTGGCCAGGACAGCCAGATGCCTTCGTTGAGCACCAAATACAAGGGCCCTGAAATGAGTGGCTTGCCTGTGGTCACCCATGTGGAAAGAGGCACCTCACTGGAATTCAGGGTCTGTGGCTTTGATTTCTGCTTGAGTAAAGTTGATCTTCCAGGCCCTGGCTCCCTCCCTCCTGCAGGGTAGGCCCTTCCCTAGACATGGAATAGGCCAGGCACCCACAGGCACTTGGCTATTCCTAAATAAATGAACGAATGAATGAATCAGTGTGCTCTTTCCTCCAAGTGTTCCCAGGAGAGGGTTCAAACATCTCTTACCCGGCTCCAATGTACCTACTTAGTCTCCTAGCTGCTCCTTTGGGGGATTTTCACCCAAAACTTTCCTGAAATAACCCAAGCCTGTCAAGTGAAAGTTTAGGTTGGACCTGTAGGAGGGCAGTGCGCCTCCTTCCTGTCAGTGTGCAGAGTTGCAGCCCAGTTCTGTCTGACACGGATGATAACACCCTGCAGGAGCGGAAATCCTTGAACAAAGAAGCCCCAAAGTAGGAGATAATCTGCTGGCCCAGGTGGAATCCAGGTTGTTGTTGTTTTTTTTAAACAATTCTAACAAACCAAATTCAGCTGAACTGGGATGTTAGCTGCAGTGGTAGTCCTGAGCTATAGGGTGCAGGGCATACAGAAAAATAACAGGTAGAACAGGGGTGAGTCCTCGGAGCCTTTGCTGTGTGGAGTGGGGGAGGGACCTAAGGTCTCCTAGGGGACAGGGAGCAGCATCAGGCAGAGTGCAGTAGGAAGCCAGCAGTCTGCAGTCAGCCTGGGCTTGACGTCACTAGCCTATGACCGGGGCCTGTTGTTCCTTAGGCCTGGAAATGACGTGCATGTGACTGAACACAGCCTCTTGTCACTCCAGCTCTGACATTTTAGAGCCCTGTGAGTTTTCCTCTGTGCTGAGAAAGTGCCTAGGCTGGCCTGGCACGTGTTCCCTGGGCACTAACTAGCCAGGTGGCTCTGGCTGGGGCCACAGAGAATGCCCTCTGCCTTGCCAATGAGACCAGGCTGGCAGGCAGCTTGACACGAGCTCACTCCTCCACCCCAGGCTTCTGCTGGCAGAGGCTGTCTGCGCTGGCCTTGGAGCGGATGGCCTCGGGCAGGGCCTGGGATCTGGAAAAACCTGCCCTGGGCCCTTCAAGAGCTGGGGGAGCCTGACTTCAGAGAGGATCTACAAGGTGCCTCCCCAGGAAGGAAGCAGTGTCCTGGGGTGTCTGAACCCAAGGGGCTTTAGGTTGCTGTGCAGATGGGGAAACTGAGGCCTAGAGAGTGGGGGACTCCCCTGAGGTCAGCTGTGGCAGTGGTATGGAGTGCTCAGTGGACGCGTGGTGCCCAGCCCCAGGCTTCTCTCCAGCATCTCTAAATCCTTACCGCTGCCCTGTTTTGCAGATGAGCAGCCTTGCTGACAGGGCTTCAGTGGCTGGAACCAGTTGTGGAGGCCGTAGCCTCAGCTCTGCCTGCAGAGCCCATGTGCTCTGTGGGCTCCATCTACCGTTCCTTTCTAACCTGTCTTCCCTGCCCCCAGACCCAGGCCTCAGCTTCTGCCTCAGGCTGCAGCCTCCTCACAGCCTGGGACCTTGGTGGCTGAGCGGGGAGGGTGTGTTACCAGGTGTCTTACTGCATGGCTTTCCCAGTCTGCCTGCCCAGCCAGTCTCTGAGCGCATGCCGGCCTGAACATGGCATGCACAGACGTGCACATGTGCACACAAGTAAACACATCCTTGCACAAACCCAAACACGTGCACACACACATGCACTCCCAGGTACCCACCTCCAGGTGCACAGGTATGCCCGCACACATGTCCCTTCTTAGGTATGTAATTCTGGGTGCTCACAGGTACCCACACATGTGCATGGTCAGGAACATGCTTCCAGGCACACGCAGTCCCTCACGTGGCTCTACCCAGGCTGAGGCTTGTGCCCACATGGCCAGGCAGGCCTAAGGAACCCTTGTCTCTGAGAGGACCCCAGCCCTCCTTTTTTGCAGGGAGGCTGAACTGCAGAGAGCACAACCAGCAGGGCTTCTGACTCTTGCCACAAGCACCTGAGGGGTGGCCCGGCCCTCACAGAATTCATGGTTGGGGGGCAATGGAACTCAGTACGTCACATGCTCTGATGGCAGGAGAAGCACACCGGACCCACGAGGCAGAGCAGGGACAGTGCCGGGGGTGGTCTGTCTCTGCGGGCTGCCCTCTCCTGCTCCCAGGTCCTGGCTTGGCTCCAGGTACCTTTGGGAAGGGGCAGAGTACAGATGTCTCCGAAAGCTGGGTGAATCTGGAGCCAGCCTCCGTTCTCCCTGGCTCTAGCCCACCCTGGCCTCCCAGATGTCAGCCCCCGGGCTCCCAACCACACCTGGCCTGACGTTTCCCTCCCAGAGGGGGCAGCCTTGCCCGGAGCCCAGCTGACGTGTTTCCGTCCTGGCTCCGCCCTTACCAGCCAGGCGAGCCCTGGGCAAGTTCCTGAACCCAAGTTCAGTTTCCTTGTCTCTAAAATGGGGATAGCTCCAAAAGGGAGGGCTCTGTGTGAGATGGCCGTTTATCACCTGGACTATGGTGACAGTTTCACCAGAGTGTGCGCCTGCTGGGACCTGATGAGCCGGAGGCTTTAAATGTGCAGTTGATTGTGTGCTCATCATAGAGCGCTTTTAAAATAGGTGTGGGACATTAACACCCATAATCCCCCCGCCACCCACACCCCGGCCCCAGAACAAGAGCTAGAGGGCGGGAGGGGGAAATGTCCCTGAAAGCCTCCTGGGGCAGGAGGCTGGAGCTGGACAGTGGCTCTGAGGCTCTGGGCCTCCCCCAAGTCTCCCTCTTGAGCCTCTCCCAGGGGCCCAGCCACTGTTGCAGGTCCGGGACTTCGCGTCACCCGGGCTGCCCTGCCAGGAAGCTGAGCAGCTTTTGCTTCCGCAGGGCGGTTCAGTCTGCGAAGACAGATTCCGGACACCAGGAACCCACACCTCCAGTCCCAGGTACCCCCACCTCGGTCCTTCCCGCCTCCCTCTCCCTCCTTCCCTCCATCTTGCACGGCCGGTTGCCTGGCTGTGGTTGCCATGGGCACCGGCTGCTGGCTCCAGGGTCAGGGCCTGCTGAGCTGCTCAGGTCTGGGGCATCTGGCCCAGCTGGCGGGGGGACAGGGCCTAGCAGGTAGTCGAATGCCTAGTGGAGGTAAGAGTGGGGGCCAAGATCAGAGCCACCACCCTGTCCCCACCACCCTGTTCCATGGAGAATCTCCCCTTCTAAGCCCAGGGGCAGTGGGCCTGCGAGACCTGGGCTGACTGGTGGTGGCCTGTGGGAGGTGTTGGGGACTGCATGGTCGCATACTCAGGCTCTGTGCCCACCCTGCAGCTCAAGGCTGGGTGACCTGGGAGAGCTACTTCACCTCTGCACTTCCAGGCACCAGAGCCACTGGCACGGAAAGCAGCAGCATTCGGGGAGCCTCCCGGGCCCTGTGTGGCTGCAGGGGACGTCCGTGACCTTTTCCAGTAGTGTCTACTAAGGACCCCAGCTGGCTCTGCCCTTGGTTAAACTCCAGTGCAAACGCTCAGACCCAGGCAAATGCCCCGTAATGCAGGAGGCTGGGGCCTGGGTCTAATCTGGCCCTGCGGCCTGCCAGCCTAGCCACCTGGGGCAGTTGAGCTGCCTCTCTGACCCTCAGTTTTCTTTTCAACTCCCTTCAGGGTCACATGACAAGTGCCAGGGCAGTCAGGGGTCGGGAGAGCCATAATGAAGCCTGGGGGCTCAGGGAGGGCCTGTGGCCAAGGACACAGGTGACCACGGTGCCTCTGTGCAGCTGGGGAGTGTGCTAGCTGCAGATGGGCAGCTCTGTCAACTGTGGCTCCCGGGGACCACGCCTGGGTCACAGAGGAGTCCTGCCTCTGCCGCTCTCCTTCCCTCTCCCACCTGCGCCCTGGGTGTGGGTCTCTGAGCCCGCGCTACTGAGCATGTGCAGAGTTGAGCTCATGACAGTGCCTCAGGGTCTCTCAGGGGTACTCCCCCCTCAGAGGAACTTGCATTTGAAACAACAAAACCACAAAATGCCTAAAATCCCGAGGAATGAAGGGAAAGGCCCCCGCAGCACCTCCCTGACAGCCCAGGTTCTGCAGCCAGACATTGCTCTGTGACCTTGAACTGTTAGTTCTGTGATCTTGACCCTGACCTCTCCAAGGCCTACTGTCTGTCTCCCCAGTAGGGACGATGACACCTACTTCACAGGTCACTGTGGGGGTCCAGGGCAATCCACAGGAGACCCCCAGGGCCCTCTTTGCTTTGGCAAGGGGCAGCTGTGCTTAGGCACCTGCCAGGCCCTGCTCCCACAACCAACTGACCCGGCATCCAGAGGGCTCAGCCTCGAGGCCTGCCAGCAGCTGGGGTTGGCGGGAGAGACGCCTCCCCAGTGTGGCTGTGCAGATGTGCCAGGGTCAGGGTCCCTGGGGCGGGGGTGGAGGCAGGAGGGTGAACATTCTGTTCCCACCGCGGTGGCAGCATGTCCAGGGGATAAGGCTGCCCAAGGCCGAGGTCAGGCTGGGCCTGCAGCTCACCAGGGCCAGGAGGGAGCTGTGGCGGGTGGCGGGCTCCCGAGTGCTCATGCTGCTCCTCCACTCCCCCAGACATGTCCGGGAAAGGCTCCGTGGTCCTGGCCTACAGTGGCGGCCTGGACACCTCTTGCATCCTTGTGTGGCTGAAGGAGCAAGGCTATGACGTCATCGCCTACCTGGTGAGGAGCACCCTGTCTGTCTTCCTGCGCCTGCGTCCCTGTCCCAGCCAAGCTGCCCCCTACCTCTCTGCTCAGGGAGGCTCCCTGTCTGCCGCCCTCCTGGTCCAAGCCTGCCTCCCCCTGGCCAAGCCGGTGTCAGAACTGGGGAAACAGCCTCTCCACAGGCAGAGGGGCCGTGGGTTTGGATGTGGGACATGGTCCTCCCCTCCCCAGAGTCACCACCAGCCTCCAATAATCACATTGTAGAATCCAGAGTGGGAGGGGCCTGGGGGTTCCTTGTGGAGAATTCTACCAGTCCGACTTAGTACAGCCTAAGAAACACCAAAGCAGAGCTTGTTCACAGATCTGAGAAGTCCAGGGGATGGTGACTTCAGGTAAGGCTGGATCCAGGTGACTATCCAGATGTGTCTCCAACTTCACCTGTCTTCATTTCTGGCCTCTTCATGGGGAAAGTCAGACTTCCAACAGGAACCATCATAGCCTGGCTTTCCCAGAGAGTGACGGGCCCCAAGGGGCTTCTCATGGGTCCAGAGGTTGCCACCACACATTAGTCACTATGGCTGTGTCTGGGGGACTAGGCCAGGGCCACAGGGAGTACAAAATGGGATTGACTCCCCTCCATCCCTGTGGAAAGGGTCCCCCCAGGAAAGAAGGTTCTGTTCCCAGAGAGTGGGGCTGGGCTGTGTGTGGCCAGGAGTGGCCTGTGCCCAGCTGTGAGCCCGATCTGTCCTTCCTGACTCAGGTGGGAGGAGGGAGGAGGGCAGCGCTGTGCTTGCAGCCAACTGGTGAGTGACAGCCAGTGCTGAGTGGAGCCGGGAGCCCGGGGCGTGTTCCTCTGGCAGAGGCAGCAGGGGGATTTGAAAGCTCAGTGGCCCCAGGCCAGCACCTGCAGCTGGGCTCTGGGAAGATTCCAGAATGCAGAGAGCGGGGTTCAGGCAGGATCTGGGCAGCAGGCCCAAGGCCAGCCAGGGTCTAGCAGCGGGAAGCAGGGGTCAGGCTGGAATGAGCTCAGGAGTCACAGCCTGGTGTGGGGGGAACTGGGCCCGCGGCTCCGGCCAGGCAGCTAGCACTGCCCGGGGAGCGACGGCTGAGGGCCCGGGTGGGCTCAGGGGGAGCCCTAGACTCCCTGTGCCCAGGGCAGCTCAGCCAGCCTGGGACCTAGGCAGTGACTGCTTGGCACACCCACGGCCCAGCTCCAAGCACCCAGCCGCCTGCCCCTCCTCCTGTGTGCCCTTGGCTGTCAGCGGAACCCCCCCCCCAGGGCCACTGGGTGTGGATAGTGCCTGTCCAGCTCAGCAGGGCCTGCCCCCCGCCCCCCGGCTCACCTCTCTGCCTCTGCTCCCAGGCCAACATCGGCCAGAAGGAAGACTTTGAGGAGGCCAGGAAGAAGGCGCTGAAGCTCGGGGCCAAGAAGGTATGGGGAGGCGGGGCCGAGGCCGGCGGGGCATGACGGGAGGGCCAGCGTGGGTCGCCTGCCCAGGACTCCTGGCCCCTGCGTCCCTCCCTGTGTGCCCTCTGGTCTCCAGGAGTGTGAGGCCCAGCTCTGCTCAGGTCCCCAGCCACTCACCCTCCTACCAACTTCCTGTCCAGCCATCTCTTCCCGTCCGTCCGTCTGCCCATGTCTGCTTGGTTTCTCTGTCCACCCACCCACCTGCCCACGTGTCCTCTCTCCGCCTCTTGTCCTTGGTGCCCGCTCCATTCTTACCAATTTGCAATGTTTTCTTCTCTTTTCTTGCATGGAGCACTGGGGTTCACCCACCTTGTTCTCGCATCATCCCTGTGAACATCCCCACAGTGAAAAGGCAAATGGCAGATTACTATCATCATAGGAAGCATGTCCACTCGGTCTCCCTGAAGGGGTCTTGGGGCCCCAGGTGTGCCTTCTCAGCCCGGCACTGTTCCCAGGGATCTGGCCATGCTGTGCCTTGTGGGATTTTTTAGTGACATTTCTGGTCTTTACATTCAGAAAACTCCCCTAACCTGGCAACTGTGATGACCAGAAATATCTCCAGATGTGGCCAAGTGTCCCTGGGGAACAGCCACCCCTTTGTTTATAGATCTTAAGTGGCACTAAGTTCCACCTCAGGGAGGATTTAGGAGCGACGTCCAGTTTTAGCTAGGGGGTGTGGGATCGGCTAGCAGTGTCTGCCTTGGGTGCAGGAGGAGAGTTTGTTGGATCCGTTGGTGATGTCTGCTGTGCTGTGGGGCTGGGGGAAGGGTCGGGGACAGCGTGTCACAGATATCAGCCGCTGGCGTGGCCCATCTGTGCTCCGGTTGGGCCGGACCTGGCCGAGGCCCCTCTCATGGCCCCTGTCCCTCAGGTGTTCATTGAGGACGTCAGCAGGGAGTTCGTGGAGGAGTTCATCTGGCCTGCCGTCCAGTCCAGCGCGCTGTACGAGGACCGCTACCTCCTGGGCACGTCGCTGGCCAGGCCCTGCATAGCCCGCAAGCAGGTGGAGATCGCCCAGTGGGAGGGAGCCAAGTACGTGTCCCACGGTGCCACAGGCAAGGTGAGGCCAGGACCCGGGAGGGCGGGGCGAGGGAAGAGGGACCGAGGCCTGCCACAGCGACGCGGGCAGCCAGGGTGACGGTTGTCCAGTCTGTGCCCGGGTCAGCATGGTGCGCAGTGCAGTCCGGCTTTGTTAGGCCCCGTGAGGGCGGTTCTCTTGTGCAGAGGGAGGAGCCACATCATCCCCGCCCCACCCCACCCCGGTGTGGCAGACTTGACGCAGGCCTGGCTGAAGTTGCAGTGTCCTCACCATGGGGCATGGTGAAGGGACAGGGACCCCGAGTGGGCAGAAACAAGAGTTCCCCCAGCCGGTGGCCGAGACACGGAAACTGCTGCCTGGCAGCTCTGGAGGCTGAGGTCCAAGGTCCGGGGTCAGCAGGGCCTGCGCCTCTGCAGGTGCTGGGGAAGGGTCTGTCTGCCCGCCCAGCTCCTGGCCTCGCTCCTTGGCTGGAGAAGTGTCATTGCCCCCCTCACTGTCACAGTCATCACGGGGCCTCCCCTCAGCACATGCCTCATTCCTCCTTTAATAAGGACACCGACCTCATTGCATTAGGGCCACCCCAATGACCTCCTCACAGATTGGTCACGTTCTGAGGTCCTGGGGTCAGGACTACCCTGGTCTCTAGGGAGGCCTGACTCCCGCCCTCACATGCGCACCTCCTCTGCCCTCGAGGCCCCAGGCAGCCTGCGGAGGACTCTGCGTCTAAGGCTGTCCCCAGAGCCACGATCCCCAGCAGTGTGGGCAAGGGTCAGGGGACAGACTCTTGAGACGCAAGCTCTCCCAGGCAGTGGGCACTGAGGCCTGGCACTGGCTGCTTCACAGTCCACAGGCGCTGATTCTCCCAGTGACGGGGAAGCAGGCCACAGCTCTCTGAGCTGCAGGGACACAGGCAGCTAAGGTCACAGGTCACGGTGGGGGAGACAGGACCTGAGCGCGGCCTTGCAAAGAGCCGCCCACCAGGATGGCACTGGCCGTCTTTGAAAGCTCAGGTGCACCTTCTTTCTCTGTTGTGCCGGGCGTCTGTAAAGGGCTGGGTGCCTGTGAGCACGGGCGCAGGGAACCCCGTGGGCCCATGTCCTAGCAAGGGAGAGGAGAGTGGACACGTGGTGAGGCGGCTGGGGGGACCGTGCTACAAAGCTTGGCCCTGAAGGTGAGTGCAAACCAGGGTATGGGAACAGTGTGCCAAGCGGAGGGACAAGAGGCTCTGACCCGCGGTCTGTCTGGAATCAAGCAGCAGGGTCAGGGTTGAGCAGAGGCCATGCTAGGGGGTGGCTGTGTCCTGAGTGGACTGGGTCGTGTGGAATGTCACACAGGCTTCATGGGGGTGGCCGGCAGTTCCCCAGAGGGATGCTGGGACGTGCTGGGCTGAATGGTGGGCAGCAGAGACTGAGAAGCGTTCCTGGCACACGCACCCGCAGCCCTGGTGTTGGGGTGATAAGATGCTGGAAAACCAGCTGAGGACGGGTGGGCAGCCCTGGGCTGTCTGGGCACGGACGTGTGCCTCTGCTGTGAGGCTGTGTGGCAGAGGGTGCAGGGGAGACCCGAGGTTGGACTGGGGCTCAGGGCCTGCACAGCCAGGTTCAATCAAGTCCAGGCCCCACGGCTCCCACAGTGTCCGACAGACCCCCACGAGTCTCTGCTTCCTCGTCTGTCAAATGAAGACGAAAATAGAGCCCAGCCTGTGGGGTGCTGAGGAGCAGCGGTAGGTGATTCCCAGGAGCCTGCAGTGTGGGTCTGGGCGCCCAGAATGCAGTGCAGGAGATGTCCTGATCCCAGGTAGCAGCCTGAGCTAGGCAAAGGAAGCCACTGAACCAATGTCATTGCAGCATCTCACCTGCCCAGGTGAACCCATCAGGCAGCGGGTGCCCCATCCAGGGAGGATTCCAGCTGAGACCAGGGGATTGGGATTTTGGAAGGGGTCCTGCCCAGAGGAGGTCTCTCTGGTGGCACTGCCAGAATTCAGTTGAGCGACATCCATGTTAGTAGAGCAAGTGGGTGGGTGCACGGGTTGGGGGTGGGTCAGACTCTGACTTGAGCAGCTCCAGGGTGGAAGCCCAGATCCCCCCACTCCAGACGCTCCCACTAGCAGCTGGGAGCAGCTGCCCACATCTCTGTGTGCGGTGCCCCCATGTGACCACCAGAGGGCGCCAGAGCCCGGGGTTTGGGGAAGTTGCTGGCGGCTGCAGAGGCCAGAGCCACCCAGTGTTCTGTTCCCCACTGAGGTCCAGCGGGGCTTGGTTCTGAAGAACGCCCTCTGCCCATGTTCTGTGGCTGCTTGGGAAGTGGGGGTGACCCTGCAGTTCACACTCAGGGACCACAGGAGGGATGGTCAAACCTGAAACGTCCCTGGGGGTTTCCAAGACTAGCTGTGGACAGGCCATCAGGACCACCCTCTCTTGTCTGGGGGGTGACAGCAAGGTATCCTCCCATGCCTCAGTGTCCCCTTCTGTGTGGTACCTGGGAAGCCCCCGACAGCCCCTGAAGACGGTTTCTGGGAACCGGGGTGCCGTGGGGATCACTGGGAAGCTGAGGATGGGGCCTCATGCACGGGCACAACTCCTGCTTGGATGGTGGGCACCAGTGACCCCGCGTCAGGAGGCAGGTGTCCCAAAAGGGTGGTCACGTGAAGCCAACCAGAGGCCATGTGCAGGGCCTTGCGTGGTAGCCTGCAGGGCAACCCCAAGGCCTGTCCCGGGCCCGCGGCCAGCTCCACTCCTGGAGCAACCGCAGCTGCCCATGCTGTGCTCCTCACCTGGGGGGTGCAGGGAACCAGGACCCTGGGGCAGGCCTCGAGGCGCTTATTCACCCCGCAGGGGGATCCACCTCTGCTCCACACACTAGGGATGTGGAGTCAGAGGCCCTGGGGGACTTAGGGACAGGCATGCTAGTCCTGGTGCCGGGCAGCAGGACTTGGGTGAAGTGACAGGAAAGGGCATTCCTGCTGCGGGGCTGCCCGCGGAGCCTGCAGGCCAGAGGCAGCTCCCTCCCAGGGCCAGGCCACACCCAGTGGAGAGTGGCGCCCTTTTCCTGCCCTTCTGTGCCCTGCATTGAGCCAGCCGGATCCCCCTCCCAGAGAGCAGCGCAGAAGCCCTGTGGACCCTGACTCCCTGCAGTTTGGGAAGAAGGGCCTGGAAACATGAGCCTAAGACTCTGGTGGGGGGGCAACTTCATATATGGCACCATCTGTGGGGCTGTCCCAGGGGCAGATGGGGACCCCGCACCCTCGGTCCCAGTGGGCACTGTGCTGTGGTACACGAGACCTGTACCCCCTTCTCCTGCTGCCAGGAGCTGCCCTGGGGCTGGGGGTCCTGGGGCTGGGGAGGGCCCTGAGTGGGGCCCCGGGCTCTTGCTGGGACAGGCTTTGAACAAGGAAGCCTGTTTGGATTCTTAGAGGTTCTCTGGCTCCCCAACAGATGGGTGTCCCCTGGTGGCATCTGGGTCGGCAGACACCACTCAGCCGGGCCGGCTGGGGAGGTACAAGCCGTCTTTGTGTTGGGGAAACATGAAGCCGTGGAGAGAAAATAGCTGGTACAAGCAGCATCCGCTGTGTGCTTTACAAATTGAAAACGAATCTGCTTTGTACTGGAGCAGGGCTGGCCGTAGGCCCTGGGCAAGTGTTCCCACTCCCCAGTGTCCCTGCCCAGAACCGACCTCAAGGGCAGCTGGAAGGATTCAGTGGACTCACGCTCACATCTGTTGCTGAGTGTGAATTATGAGGGTGGGTGTTTGCTGTGTGGCTCTGGGTAGTCAGACTTACCTCTCTGAACTCCCCGCTCCTCGTCCATAAAATGGGGTTTAAATTCCCACTGGCCCCAAGTGGCTGCCTGTGTGGCAGGGCATAGTAGGTGCTCACTAGAGACGGGTGGAGGGTAGGGGGCCTGCTGGAGGCTCCAGCTTAAGTCCTGGGGGCAGCAGAGGGGAGCAACACAGCTCCACAGCCGAGAGGGGCTGGAACCTGGATTTCCGCGTCCCCTGATGAGGCTCTGGAAAATGACCTGTTATTCCCGCTGCTGCCTGGCTGCGCCGTGCGGTTTTCACAGTAGGCACAAGGTCCCTCTGTCATTTCCACGGTGCTCGAGTCTCCTCGCCACTGAGCCCGCGCTGGAGCAGGCGGGCGGGTGGCAGCTTCCCTGGGCTCCCTGCAGCGCGCCCGCACCCAGCCCTGCCCCCTCCTCCTCGTCCTGGTCAGGAGCCTGGTGGCCCGGGAGCGAGCAGAGTGACTCTGCACTGGACAGCAGAAGGGCAGGCCGGCCACCTACAAGCTGTGCTCCCTGGGCTCCTGTCCGTGCAGAGAGGCGCTAAGCAGGGAAGGCCCTCCCTGTCGCCTGGCCCCTCCTCACTGACCAGCCACTGTACAGTTGGAAACAGGCCCGGGGAGGTGACAGGATTCCCCCCTTTATGGGTGAGGAGGAATTAGCACCAGGACAGGGTCAGGCAGCTGCCTGGAGAGGACCCCGGCCCTCAGGGCTTCTCACACCTGGAGTCTGGTCCAGGCCTCTGTCCCCAAGGGTCCAGATATCCCTGTCCACTGCTGCATGCACACCCCTCCCCCCTCCGTGCCCCCAGAATCCCACACCCTGCACATACCCTCGTCTTGTGACCCCATACCCGTGGCTACGTGTGCACATGTTCTACGCGCCAGACTGCAGCATGCAGCTCTGCACCCCGACAAGTGCACACCTGCGCCCCTCGCACGCTCACCCTGCACACAGGCCACGTCGCTCAGCCTGGCCCCGCGTTGCCTCCTGCTCCTCCGCGCTCCCTCCACGCCCAGCTCCCACCCAGAAGCTGCTGGTGGAGTCCTGGTCCCACCCTGGGCAGGGGCTGCTTTGCAGCTGGTGTCTTTAAAGTGGGCCAGGGCGACCACCCTTGGGAGGCTGCAGGTGGGGAGGTGGGCGTGAGCTCAGGAACAGAGTTCTTTGCCAGCACGGTCCCTGGCCCCACCCCTCCCCTGGCCCCAGACCTTGTCCTGTGTGTCCTGACCAGCCTGTGTTCTGAACTGCAGGGCAATGACCAGGTCCGTTTTGAGCTCACCTGCTACTCACTGGCGCCCCAGATTAAGGTAAGCCCTTGCCGTCCTCCTGGGGCAAGTGCCGGGGCTCAGGGACCATCGGGAACATCCACTGGGAGGACAGTCCTCAGAGGCCACGCTCTCCCTTGTCTCATTCCTCCTGGAGGCGGTGCCCAGGTGGGCCCTGCAGCCAGTGTCCTTGGGTCCCCAGAGGCAGGCCAGAATGACTGGGACGTGGCCCTCCCAGCCCTGAGAAGGGCCACCTGGCTACACCCTGTTCCTCCCTGGCTGCCGGGGCTGACCCTGGCATCTTGGACCTGTTCCTGGGATACAGAACCCCAGGATCTTGGGGAATGAACCCCCTCTGTCTGTGGACTGTCCCCTCCCCCTCCAGCCTGGGCCTCTGTCTGTCCTTCCATCCATCCATCCAGTCCTTCACTCACGCACGTTCATTCCTTCAGTGTTTACTGAGCGCCTGCTGGGTACCAGCTCAGCCGGGCTCCAGGTGAGCCGTGCAGGGGCAGCGCTCCCGGGCCTGCAGCCAGAGCGGTGGCAGTGCTTGGATGTGGCCCTGCGGATCATTTCCAGATCCCCTAGTGGCCACATTAAAACACGGGAACATCATCTTATTTATCAAACCCCACGGACCCAGCCAGGCGTCGATGCCCACAGAGCCATAGGAGACGTCTGTGCTTCCTTCATGGGGCTGGGCTGTCAGTGGGGACGGCCATCTACCAGCATTCACCAGAGCCCTGTCCTGGACAGGGAGCCTCCACCTGAGCTCCTTTCCTGTCCCTTTGGCTGGAGCCTCAGCAGCTTGCCCCTCCCTGCCCCCAGGGGTATAGGAGCTTCCCCTTCCTCCTGGGGCAGCTGTCTGGGCCCTGCGTGGCCTGGAGGTGAGCCATGGTGAGCCCTAGTGAGTAATTCTGACACCACATGCCAGGCCACAGTCGCCCTTGGTCAGTGGCTACCTGTTGGCCTTCTGCAGCGAGGAGGCTGCCGAGGCCCGGGCCTCTGCTTCTCTGCTTCGCGCAGCAGCTTGGGGTCAGGGGCCAGGACGCCCAGTTTCTGGGTCTTTGTCCGCAGAGGCCAAGCCCAGGGTCTGCGGTGGGGCTGGGGGACCCTGAGGGCCTGGGTGCATTCTCAGCAGGGAGCCTGGTCCAGGTCCTGCTGCCACCCCACCCAGCGGCCACACCAGCCCTGCTCAGAAGCCACGCCCAGCTCCCCCTCTACCTGATGGCCCCACTACACCTGAGTTCAGAGAGAGGCTAGGGCCTGGTCAGTGGGCGCGGCCTCTCCTGGGGACCTGTCCCTGCCTCCCTCAGGCCAGAGCTCCCCAGGTGGAATGAGAGTGGCCCCTCCCTCAGGCCTGGGCTCCTTCCCCACTCAGAGCAGTGGGTGGCAGCAACGTATTTCACCTCTGGGACCCCCAGTCACCCAGGATCATTGAACCTTGAAGCCCATCTGGTTTCGATCCTCAGGTCTCAGCTAGGGGGACTGAGCCCATGGGGGCCGAGAGCAGGCACCCCAGTGTGGCAGCCTCTGCCCTCCCCTGCCCATCCCCACGGAGACCCCCGGTGGCCATCAGAGCCACGGGCCCTTCCCAGAAGTGCCAGCTCTTCTGCCAAGGACTAGGAGGAGTCAGCCTTGCCCTGCCCAGGCCTGACATCTTGCCCCTGTCCCTTGTCCAGGTCATCGCTCCCTGGAGGATGCCCGAGTTCTACAATCGCTTCAAGGGCCGCAATGACCTGATGGACTACGCCAAGGTAAGAGCTGGGCCTCCACCGTCGCCCTGGCCACCGCCCACTGCCCTCTCCATGCATCCTGCAGGGCTCCTGTGGGCCAGTGGCACAAAGCCAACACTGATCCCACATGGCGGGAGATTGAACCCCTGATCCTGTTGCACCCCCAGTGGCACTTGCCCCCTGGGTCAGACCCACAGAGGTGTGGTCATCTGCAGTGCCCACTCCCTGGGCTGGGCATCTCTCAGGGGTGTGCCACCCGGCCAGAGGGTGCTGGCTGTCTCCTTCCCATTCCCAGGAGACCCGAATCCTGCTTGCCACCTCTGCAGGTGTGTGTCTCTGTGGGGGTCCTTCTGGGGACAACTGGGAGGGGGTCTGAGCCAGAGGCTGCTCTGTGCACCTCAATTACCTGACGGCTAATTGTCCCCAGTGCTTCCCAGGAACAGGTAGGCGCTCGAGGAGAGTGCTAGACAAAGACCTGTGTGGCGCCGGCCCTTTTTGAAGTACAAGTTGCAATAAAACATATTAGAAGTTTTGCATCAAGATCCTTAGCCGCTCCCCGGGGTGGCTTTCTTTTTAGCGACTCAATGGCAGCACTTGACAAACAGCCTCAATCAATCAGACGGGGAAAGCAACTCGGTGCACACACCAGAAAATTGCTCAGGTTTTTAAATAGCAGTCGCCAGGGCTGGCTGTGCGCTCTCGCTGCCGCCGAGGTGCCTCGTGGCAGGGGATGCGGCGGGAACGCAGCCCTGCCCCTGCCGCCAGCATCCCATTAAGACCTGGAGCGCTGGGAGGAAAGACCTCCTCCACCATCTGTTGTTTTATTATTAAGAGGGGAGTTTACAAGACCAAACCCATATGTTGCCAAACAAATCGTCAAATAGCAGCGCTATTAAGAGAGCGGAGGTTGGCGAGGCGTCCCCTCCCCCCCTCGTCTCCTTGATGATATAGAATATGAAGCGTGTCTCGTCTTTAAGAATAATGAATTGCAGCCCCCACCCGTCATGGTGGCCATGCTCAGACCTGCAGTCTCAGTGGAAGGGAGGGGCAGAGCTGACCCACACAGTGCCCTCTGTTCCCGCAAGTCCCCGCACAAAACTGGCTCCTGGGTTTTCCAGCAAAAATGGACTTCAGGAGCATCGCGGTCCCTCCTGCCCAGATTTTGGGAAGAAGGCCCTTGGTTTAGCTTCCCTCCCAAAAAACCTCGCGAACAGGAGAAGTGGGCCCCGGAAAGACGAGCGTGCCCCCTCAGCTGCCCACCCTCTTTCTGGGAGCTGGGTTTCAGAAGAGAGCTGTGGGCAGTCTGAGCACACTCTACAAGGGCCGCAGAGCCACCCAGGAAATGACCAGAATAGCTGAGCAGCCACCGGGCTTTGTCCAAAATCCCGAGCCAGGCAGAATCCGAGACAGATGAGACAAAAATCAATGGGGCTTTGGAAATCTTTGCTTTCGAGACCTGTAAGTAGCCAAGGCCAAAGGGCTCTCTGAGTCTCGGAAAAACACGGATTTCTTTCACGTCCCGTCTTCCCCAGGCCCATCACCCAAGGGGGAGATGCTCAGAGCCTCGCATCCTCGTCACTGTTACTAGACTTCATAGGAACAGTCCTAGCCAGACTCCAGGGAAAACCACCCCATACTGAAGACGGTTTGTTTTCCATTCTCTATTGCCACCAGAGATTTGGGGAGCCAGGGCCTCAGGACAGACAGGGGCTGGGAAACACGTCTCCCAGGTCTTGGGATGTCACCCTGTGGGCCTGCCTGCTCTCCCTCCTCCTTTCCTCCCCTCTTGCTCTCCTCTCCTCACCCTTGATGGAGGCTCAGTAGGGAAGAGAGGGCATGGGTTCCCACAGCCTCCCCCAGACGAAGACCCCAGGAACCTGGGTGACCGATTTTCTTAGCCCCAGCCACCAGCCATAAGTCTGGAAAACAAGGCCCACCAGGCCACCAGCATGTCCCTGTGGTGTAGTCACAGGGTCCTGGACCCTGCGCCTGGCAGCTGCACGGGGAAAAGTCCCAGGCGAGTGTCCACCTCCGACTCTGGACACTAGGAGACATGTGCCCCCCAACACGGAGCAGCCTGGAAACGCGGTGTTCTTGTGGCCCATGTAGCTTAAATCAAGAGGCACAAGCCCTAGGGGAGGCATGAGCTGTTTGTTCTTGTTTTTTAAGTGATTCTCTTGCTAAAGCTACAAAACTAAACCCTGTTGGTGTGTTCGATTTGGGTGCCATGTTTGAAGTAGAGATGAAGGAACGCAGCAGCCACCTGGGGGAGGGTTCCAGAATCTGTTGTGGGCAGAGCCCCATCAGCAGAGAGGTGGCCCTGGCTGCTGCTGGTGGGGGCCAAGACTACTGGGGCAAGGTGCTCGGGGGCTGGGAGGCGGAGCGTCGGGTCTCACTGGCTTCAAGGGGCCCCTGGCCTGCCCTCTGCCTGGTAGGCCTCGGGAGGGGAGAACGCGCCGAGAGTCCTGTACTGGGGGGACCTGAGTGCCCATGCAGGTTCCGGTCAGGTGTCAGCCGGGGGGCACGGTCAGTAAGGCACCAGCCCTGTCCTTTCCCCAAATGTTAAGTAAGGCCCAGGGAAAGGGCTTCCTTTAACCATGGAGGACCACTGGGAAGCAAACCCTGACCAGAGCCAAGTCTCATGGAAAAGCAAGGCCTCCAGCCGGGGCTGTCCCCTTGCAGGCTCCACGATGACATACGTGGCAATTGCCCTGGGCTTGGGGCGGGTGTGGTTCCCAGCAGGTCTTGTACTTCAGGGCCACGAGCTGACGCTGTCCTGGGTCCCTCCTGTGGAAGGGTCCATACTGAGCAGTGTGGACTCTGGGACAGATGCCTGGGTTCACACCCTGGCTCTGCAGGGGCTCTGTGGGGGTCAGTGAGCCAGTGCTGGGACCCTCAGCACAGTGCCTGGCACCAGGTTCTCCAGGGGCCCTTGGAGGATGGACTCAGAGTCTTCTGGAAGGAAGCTCCAAGATCAGCATCCCAAGCCCTTGGTCTTTGGCAGGTCTAGCAGCGGGCCTCGCTCCTCCTGCAGGGCGGCCCCAAGTGGTCCAGAGCCTGACCCTCAGGTCCCCTTCCAGCCACCTCACGTCTGCCCCATGTTGTCTCTAACCTGCAGCAACATGGAATTCCCATTCCGGTTACCCCCAAGAACCCCTGGAGCATGGACGAGAACCTCATGCACATCAGGTAAGACGGGCCTAGCCCACACCTGGGGTCCTGCCTCCCGGAGCGGACACCCAGTCACCCACTCCCGCTGCTGCTTCTACTGTGGTTCTGCTCTGTGTCAGTGGGGACCTGGCCTTGGGGACCTGGCCTGGCCTGGGGCAGTAGGGAGGACTTCTTTGAGGAAGTGGCAGTTAAAACCTTGAGGATGAACGGGGCTCAGCTGGCACCGGGAACAGTATTGAAGGCAGAGGGATGGCATGGGAAGGTCCCCAGCCAGAGGCCCCGTGTGTGGAGCCTGGGCCTGCACCCCAGAATCCGAGGGCACTGTCCCGGCTCTTCCTTGCGGCTCTTGGCTCTCACAGCCAACGGGGGTGGGCGGGGTGTTCCAGGCAGGGTGGGCAGCCAGTGTTTTGGCAGACAGGAAACGGCAGACCAGACTGGTGGGCACACAACGGGCGGTGGTGTGTGCCTGTCGTGGCCGTGTCCCTTCCCGACTCACCCCGTCTCCCCTCTCTCCCCACAGCTACGAGGCTGGAATCCTGGAGAACCCCAAGGTAATCTCCGTTCCTTTGCGCCGGCCACCTTTGGTGGTGGCTCTGATGTATTTGTAGCCTAATTTGAAATTTCACGGGGGGGGGGGGGGGGGGGGGGGGCAGGCCTGGAGCAGAGCCTGTGTCCCTGACCCTCCCACCGACCCCCCTCCCCATGCTCTTTCTATGAATAGGGAAGGAAGTATTTCAGAGCCGCCCGGGGAGAGGGGACTGTGAGACAATAAAGGCGTCATTAGGCAGATGAGACGCTTGTGGGAGGACCCAGCCTGTGCCCACGCCTCGCCCATGGCGTGTGGGACGGAGTGGCAGGACCCATTTGTCTGCGTCTGTCCCACGCTCGCCCTGGCCTCCCTGATCCTGTCCCCGACCTCCAGGCTGGCCAGGCTGGGCCCTCAGCCGGGTTTGAAGTTTAGGGTTTCTCTCCTCCGGGGTTTCTTTGTGTCTCCCCTGCCCACCATGGGAGGTGGGGGAGGCAGGGCAAAGTCTATCATGAGAAGAGAAAAATCTCTTTGTCCCCAAGGGAATGTGTCCCTGGCCCAGCCCCACCCTGGGCGGCAGCTCTGGGGGTGGGTGGGCCCCCGGCTGACATCAGGGAGGACGTGTGTTGGGGGCGGGGGTAGTGCTGGGGCAGCTGGGCCTCGGGGATCCAAAAAAGCCATCTGGAGGGGAGAGGCCGGGGTGGCTTGGCTGAGAACCCCGAGGGCTGGAGCTCTGCCCGGGGTG
Source organism: Marmota monax (assembly GCF_021218885.2). NCBI lineage: Eukaryota > Metazoa > Chordata > Mammalia > Rodentia > Sciuridae > Marmota > Marmota monax. The sequence goes on from NW_026692912.1 coordinate 22,428,654, forward strand.
CAGGGCCGGCTCCCCAGGCCTGGCGTCTCTGACTGCCCCAACATGTGCCAACCTGACATCCCCCAGCCGTCAAGGGCTCCGTCACTGTGGCCACCAGGTGACGTGTGCCCCTGCCCGCTGGCACCTGGCCCGCTTGGGCATTCATTTTCTCACCTTGATTTCCTTGGCTGAGGGCTGGGAGCACCTCACCTCACAGGAGGGACACTGGGGGGCAGGGCAGTGATGGCACCTTGGGAGCCAGTCGCTCGAAAAAAGGGCAGGGCTGGTGCCTTGGTCTTAGGTCCCCCTCCCCACCCGCTCTCCCCGCTTGGTCCACGCTGTCACTCAGGAGAGCCGGTACCCTGTCCCCTGGGGACTGATGGGCACTGCAGGGCTGCTGCCTGCTGGCCACAGGTTCTTCCAGTTCACGCTCTGTTGACCCCCCGACACTCGGGCAGCCACCTCTAATTAGCCAGTCAGTCGGCACCAGGGGGGTCCGGGGGGGCTGGGCCCTGCAGAGCTGCTTCCAGGCAGGGTGTCCTGCCAGCCACGGGCATGCTGGGAAGTCACTCCCACCCTCTCCAAGCAGCCTGTGGCCATCTCCCCAAGACTAGACCAACACAGGATTGGGGTGCAGGGCTGAGGCAGGAGGGAATCACCCCTCAGGCATTTGGGGGCCTGAGACTTGGTACAGATCGCCTTGTGACTATGGGCAGGCTCTGTCCCCTCTCAGGCCTTTTAACAATGGCCTTGGATGGATAAGTAAGTGTTCCCAAGTCTTGATCAAGGATGCTGCCACCCAGTCAATTCTTGGGTTCCCAGAGTTAGTAAAACTGAGCACAAACCCAGCTCTGCTTCTTAATTGCTGTGCAGTCTCAAGCAAGCTACCTGACTTCTCTGAGCCTGCCGATTCTTGTGCACAAAACGGGAAATCATAGCACCTCCACTGGCACAGGCCAGGCCTCAATCTTGGGGGTTGGAGGGTCCTACCCTCCCCCTTAGGCCACCAAGCTGCTCTCAGAAACTCTTCTCATCAAGCAGGAAAAGCTGGGCTGGGCTGGGCTGGGCTGGGTGAGAGTCTACAGAGAGGGCATGCAGTCGTCATGGGCCCTGCAGAGGTGCCCAAGGCCCACCCACCCTAGCAGGGGGTCAGCGCCATGCTGAGTTGACCTGGCCACAGGGGACCCCAGAGTTCCATGCAGGTGCCTAACCTCCAGGACCCAGCCTTGCTCTGCAGCCCCCCATCCCCCCCCCAGTCCCCCGGGGAGGAGCTCTGGGAGAGAAGCTTAGGGGAACCAGTGCCCCTCCCCCTCTCCAAAAAAAGCCCGGAGACCTGCAGAAGGGAGGGTTTGAAGGCAGATGGCTGAGCCATTTTCTGCCTCCATGAGGGCTGATTGAAGGGCAATGAGGCAGCTAATGCGAAGAAAGATAGAAATTTACTTGCTTTAACTTCATACGGCCCACAGTGAAAGAGTTCATTCAGCCGCCGGCCCGCCATATCTGATGGATGAATAAACCATTTGCAGCATCGATCATGCCTCTACATCATGGCTTAGTTCATGGGCCATTTGCTTCCAATTTCTCCTTCCCGGGCTCTGCTTCATGCTTTCTTTCGCCCTCTCCCCCGCCCCCAGCGACTCTCTCTCCCTCTCTTCTTCTTCACTCTCTTCCCTCCCCCTGCACCCCCCCAAGATGACATTGGAAGTGAGCCCTCCCGCTGGGATGGATAAATAGATGGCATTGATACTCCGCAACAAACTATTTGTCATTTGAACTGGGCTTTTAGGAGGGGGAGTAAAAAAGAAGGCAGGCGCCCGAGCCACCTCGGAATGCAAAGCAAATGTCATTTTATTTCTATTTAGTTATTTTATTTAATCAGAGCTGTCAGGTGCCCGCCCAGCAGCTGCCTGCAACTTCCGCTGTAGAGGGACCATCCTCCTCCTCCTTATCCGGGCCTCGAGGTCTTCCTGTCTTCCTGTGGCTCCTTCCAAATACAAACACTGTTGTCCTCCACTTCTAAGGAGTGGCTGGAGAAAGTGACAAGGGCCCAGCTGAAAACTGTGGTCACAGTCAGGCACCTGGGTGGGGGCCCTGGGGCTTGGGAGTCCCTGGCAGGTGGGGAAGGGGCTGTGGGCCTGGGAGCCTGGCCAGTCTCTGACACCAGGCTCAGGTGCTGGCTCTCTCCCTATGGTCCTCACACTGCTTCCCAGGCCACCTCGGCAGCTGGGACAGAGCACGGGATGCTGGGAAGAGCCCTGGGCTGGCTTGAGAGGTGTGATTTGGATCAGCCACTTCTCTGGGCCTTAGTTTTCCTTCTGGTCTAGGGAGGTAAGGAGGGGGGTCCTTACCCCCCCCCCCGCCTCCCTGAGTCTGTCTTTAAGGTGGGTTCTGGGTTCTTGTTTTCTAATGCACAGATGAAGGGGCACAGGCCCAAGGTCAGGCAGTGGTGAGTGGGGCGGGGTTCCTTGTGTCTGAGCTCAGGAACAGCTGGAAGGACCACATCTGCCCGGCACTAGAGGCTTCCTGGACAGACACTGTATGTCCACTGCTGAAACAGGAAGCCAGGGAAACTGGGACTGGTGGACCCAGCGTAGAGCCAGTGGGAAGGGGGCCGGGGCACCCCGTGGGCTGGGGCCTGTCCTAGAAGGACTCTTACAGGCAGGAGGCTCAGTGCCTGTCACCCTCTGTCCCTTCCCTTGCAGACCCGTTACCATCTGCACTGGGCCTTGCATATTGTTCTCTGGTATGTTTTCGAGTCCAGTAAGAATCGGTCTATGCACTTAAATTATGGGGGGTGTCATCCCCCCATTTTACAGATGAGGGAACTGAGGCAGAAGGAAGTAAGGCAGCTTGCTCAAGGCCCTGCAGCCTGAGGTCTTGCCTCTAGCTTGGAGTATTTTCCACCACTCTAAACGCCAACAATCAGGTGTTCCCAGCCTCCAGCTGGACACGGTCCATCCATTCCTCCAGAACTCACTGCTGCAACTCGGCGCTGGCCCACAGGCTCTGTGGCTTGGCCTGTAGATGAGGCGGTGGGGTCTGGCTTTCTTACCAGACAGGGCTGCTGAGAAGCAAAGGCGACGGTGAATGGGCACCAGGTTTTGAAAGGCACAGATGTAAGGGACCCTGTTGGCGGGACATCAGCAGGTGTGCAGAGCAGCTGGGCACAGGAGGAACTTGAGCAGGCAGGTCCCATGGGTCCCTGTCCCGACCACGGCAAGTGCCCAAACCGCAGCCGGGTGGAGCTGGGGCCCCCAGAGGCTGCCGGGAATCAGAGTCCCGGGCAGCAAGAATCCCTCCTCCTCTGCGGCAAGACGAGGCCCACTTTCCAACGCGCCCGAGAACAAATATACATAAAGGTTGATGTGTTTTCAAATGGTTTTTGCTTTGCTCTTCTCTTTTCTCCCTGTGAGTATTAACCTCGGGGACCCCGGGGACGGCGCGGCCCGCCAGAGCACCTGCTGGGGTCACGCGCAGTCATTAGCTTTGCGGTCATCGCGGAATAAACCCCAATTCCCGGCGCCTGCGAGAGCGTGCGTGCGGCTCCTGGGAAGCCCGCGGAACGCGGCCGCTCCTGCAAAGTCGCACTTTTTCCTGCCTGACTTGTTTCTCTCCTGCTATTCTACCTCCAGCTGTGGGGGCGTCGAAGAAAAAGATGAGATCAAGTTGAGGGGAAAAATTGTCTGATTTCTTGAGCCCTTTGTTTCCCAGGCCCCTGGCAGCGGGGCCAGCTCTGGGCTGGGGGCTGGGAAGCCTGCTGGACCCGCCGGGATGGCGGGGAAGTGCCTGCCAGAGGTCTCCTGTCCTGGAGAGGGGCGTGGGTGCAGGAGGTAGGGTGCAGCTTTCCTGCCTGGGGGCTCTGCACTCTCCACCCTCCAACCTCTTTCTGTTTTGTCAGAACCAAGCGCCTCCAGGACTCTACACAAAGACCCAGGACCCAGCAAAAACCCCCAATACCCCTGACGTCCTTGAGATAGAATTCAAGAAAGGTATGTCGCCCACCGCACTGCACCCCTGGGACCTGAAGGGGGCTGATGCTCAGGGCTCTGGCTCCCTCTGCTCCCTGCTTGGGTCCTAAGTCTTCTCACCTCTTCTGAGTTCCTGGAAGCCAGAATTCAGGCAGGGGCTTCAAGGTCCCAACAGTTTCCATCCCCAGACAGTGTGATCCATGCACACCTCGCGGCTTGGGAGGGGAAATCCAAATTTCCAGCCTCTGAGCAGCCACCTGCCAGATACTCTGGGACTTTGGGAAAGTCACTTGACTTTCCTGGGTCTCAGTTTCCCCACCTGTGACCTGGGGATACAAGGTGCCTGCTGTTTTCCTGGTGTGGCAGGAGGTCCGTATGGGAAATGACCCGCAGCAGAGCTGGCTGGCAAGGGCAGGTGCTCGATGAATGGCAGATCCGATACAGCTGGACTCAAGGGCTCCTCTGCTCCACTTCTTAAGCCTTGGCCAGTCCTAAATTAGCTGCCCAGCTCTGGCCACCCCCCAGCCCCAGGCACAGATGGAGCTGGGGTGGGGGGATCCTGGTCTCCCGTCACCCCGCTGCTGTCAGATAAATAGTTGCCGGCCTGGTTTGCATGCCCAGCCTTGAGCTGACACAGTGTTCATCGCTTGCTGTAAAGGAGGGAGGAGGAGGCAAGGCATGTCTGGTGACAGGAGGAGCAGGACCCAGTTCAGAGCGAGGGTGCCAGGGTCTGAGGAGAGGACCTTTCCAGTAGGCTGCAGAGATCAGGAAAGCTTCCTGGAGGAGGTGGTGCTGAACAGGAGCAAGAGGAACCAAGAGGAGTTTGAGGCCATCCCAAGCCCAAGGGGACTAGCCCATCCATCCACACACATCTGCCAGGAGGGGACAGAGACCAGAGAGAGGGGCTCCAAACCTCAGCCTTTCCCCAGGGCACCTCAGAGATAGGACAGGGTGAGAGAAGCAGTCACATAGCAGTCACACGGGCACCCCCGGGCCTCAGGTGTAATCCCCTGTAGCACGAGCCATAGAGGAGATGCTCACAGGTGCTGAGCGGACGCTGTAAGGTCTCCATACTGTTAGTACTCAGTGAGTCTCTTCCGGGCCTTTCCCAAGAGCCCAGCCAAGTCAGTGGGCAACTCCATCACTGTTCAAACCCTTGAATTCCATGCCCCAAAGACGGGGCTGCTGAGACCCAGGTGGACCCCTGGGCAGCTGGAGTCCTGGGTCCTTTTGTGCCTGCTCCCCAGCCCAGGCCTGGCCCGCAGGCACAGGGTCATCCCTGAGAAGATGGGTGGGGCACCAGGCAGCACATCCTGCCCTCCTGTGTGGGAACCCCAAGAGCCCAGGAGAGGTAAACAGAAGGTGGCTGATGGTCCCTGGCACCAGGCTCTGGCAGCCCTACCTGGAGGAACAGGGCAACCCTATGGGCTAAGCTGGGGAAGAAACATGATCCATTATGAGGATTTGGGGACAGTCTGGGAGGAAAAAAAAAAAGAGAGGGAGGAACCCTCCCCTGCCTGGTCCCCAGTCACTCTCTAGTTAATTTATTTGAAGTTTTAATCTAATTATTAACTATTTTAAACGCTAAGAGGCTTTCTGCAGCAGCCGCACCAACAATGTCCCCTCTTCTCCCGGGCAGGCCCCATCCACGGCCCCAGTGAAGGCCATAATAGGACCCGGGAGGGAGAGAAAGGCAGCGGGGAGAGGCGGGGGGTGGCGAGAGGGGCTTAAGGTTCATTATTGGGCAGACTTACATTTAATAGCAATTTACAACCAAGTTATAAAACCCCTGGAAATGGGGGTTAAGAATGGCGAGGCTGACAGCGGCTTGAGCGAAGCCCCTCCAAGCCGCGGCTGGCTAATAAAGACTCCAAAGCCGCTATTGAGCCCTGATTGGCACCCGATGGCTCGCTACATGGTAATGAGCCGGGCAGATGGGTGGGGGATTAGCGCCAACTTTGAACAGCTTTCCTTTGTCACTGTTACAGCTCTCTTGTTAGCCCTCTAATACATTTATTGCTCATTTCACACCGCTCGGGAAGGTGCCCCTTGCTATTCAAAGTCAACCCCGAACCCACCCACCGCCCCCACCTCGCCGCCCCCCTTGACGCGGCCCTTCCTGGCCGAGCCACAACCGCCTCCCTCCTGCCACACTGGACCCCACTTCTCAGAATTCATGGGCGTCCCCGACACCCCGCCTGCCAGAACGGGCACCGGCTCGCCCCCATCAATCAGACGGCTGTGTGTGGGTCTGGGGTGTCGGGCTGGGGCGCAGGGGTCCGCCTGACAGACGTGGCAGGGGCCGAGTGTGTGCGCGTGCGCGCGCCCAGCCGCACCTCCGCCAGGCGGCCCCGGGCAACTGGTGGGACAGAAGGTGCTCCCTGTGTAAGACAATGGTGGAGCGTGAAATTCAATTAGTTCAGGGCCTGGTTCCAATTTCACAGTCCCTAAATGCAAAAGGGGCACAGAGAATGGGAGGGGGGCTGCGAGCGTTTTTATTGCATTTTCCCTTTCATTCTGGGGGGCTCTCTCGCCCCTTCTCTCCCCCCAGCGGGCCTCAACCTGCACAGGGCTTTGAAGGAGTCATTTGGACTCTATATCTGTCACATGCATTTAAGGCGTTGCAAGGACAGGGAGAGGGCGGGGTGGCGGGCGCAGGCTCCTCTACAGAGCTCCAGTCCCAGAGGCCCACTGCCCTCTCCTCCTGCCCCCAGGGGTCCCTGTGAAGGTGACCAATGTCAAGGATGGCACCACTCACCAGACCTCCTTGGAGCTCTTCATGTACCTGAATGAAGTCGCGTGAGTGCCCACAGCCTGCCCAGCCACCCGGGAACCATCCTCTTGGGCAGGCACTAACGGTCCCAGCTGGGGTTCAGGGGCTGAGGAGGACAGGCATAGTCTCCTGGACACGGTGATGGGTTTGCCAGGAGAGCCCTTGCAGTCCCCGTTTAAACCCTTTAGCCTACAAAGATGGCAACCCAGGGGTCTGTGGCCTCCTGGGGTTGGTCGGGCGTGGGCTTCCAGCCCTCCGCTGGATCAGGGAAGATGAGCGTGGGGAGGCGTGGGGCCAGGAAAGACAGCCGAAGAACAGATTGAACCCAGTCACCCAGGCAGTCTCTTCTCCCCGGGCCTCAGTTTACTCAACCAGTGGGCACTTGGACCAGGTCCCTGGCTCGGATGTCCTCTTGAGTCCTGGAGCCTGAGATGGAGGCTAATGTACCACACAGGCTCTGGGGTGGGTGCAGCCAACCTTGTGCCCTCTGTGTCAGCCCCAGCCCAGCCCTGTGGGTGGCATCTGACCCAAGCCTTGCATCAGTGTCTGAATCCAAATGACCTCTCCTCCCCACAGGGGCAAGCACGGCGTGGGCCGCATCGACATTGTGGAGAACCGCTTCATTGGAATGAAGTCCCGAGGTGAGTGGGCCCAGCTCTCCTGCAGTGTGCCACTGCAGCCAGCCCCCAGAGACCCCAGGACGCCCAGAAAATTTCTCTCCAGCAAAGTAGGATGATGGCCTCTGCCACTGGCTTCTCAGAGTGTTATGAGAGGACCTGCCCAAGATTGGGGAGGGCCCTGAGGGCCTGGGAGAGGCTCAGAGGGGCCGGGGCCAGGCCCTGAGGTCACCCTCTCTTGTGTCAGGGGCGGGTCGGCCAGGTTTGGAGGCAGACCGTGCAGGGCCGATTTTGTGGTCATTAAAGCTGTGTCGTGTGGCTCTCCAGGCAGGCAGGGTGGGAATCCTGCCAGGGGTGGGCGCTGTGAGCCAGCCCAAGCCTGAGGGCCTGTCCCCGCCTCACCCCTGGTGTGGGGAGAACCCAGGGATGACAGGCATCTACTCGGACTGGAATGGCTGCCACTTTGGTTGCACCTGGCAGGGCCCCGGGGGGAGGGCCAGTGCCCAGCAGGTGCCACTGTCTTGTCTGAGGAACCACGGTCTGATTCCTTTTGTCACTTGCCATTTCACTGACCTCACCCTCCTCTCCAGGACTCAGTCTCCCCTCCTGCCCAACCAGGGGGTCCCAGGCAGAGCCCCAGGGGCAGCCGGGTGTGGAGCAGCTTTCCTTCTGAGGGGCCGTTGGGGGAGAGGACGGGGTCTCAGCAAGCGAGAACCCCGGAACTGGGCGCCGGGACCTGTAGCAGCCGGTGGTGTTGGGCGGGTGTTCACGTCACCTTGCGCAGCGTCGACTTGCAAAGCTCCTGCAGCTGATCAAGTCCAGGCCAAGGGAGCCAGGGCCCTTTCTCCTGCAGGACGTTTTCACCAACTTCCTAAAATCCCAAGGGCCCAGGCCAGATTTTAGCCGTTAGCCTGGGTGCTGGTCTGGGAGGCCAGGTGTCCCGGGCTCTGGACCCAGGTTTGCCCAGCCTGACTCAGTGACCTTGGACTTCTCTCTGGGCCTCAGTTTCCCCAGGTGTAATGTAGTCATCCCGAGGCTGGGACCAGAGTCGTCCTGGCTCCAGCCTGTTTCAATTGGAGCCTCGGTGCCTCTCCCTCCTCCTCCTCCTCCCTCAGCCGTTGTCCATGAGAAACCACTCAATGGAAGCGCTCGGGAAGGCCTTGTGGAGAACAATGTCACTAATTAGCTGCTCCCTTTTATCCTGCTCACCTTTGTCTCTTCACCTATTTAACATCTGATTAAATGTCCCTTTGTCTCCACCTGCCCTTGGGAGCAGGCACAATGGGCGTCCTCCAGAGGCAGCTGGCAGGACCTTGGGGACCAGAGGCCAACACCTCACTTTCCAGATGGGGAAACCCAGGGCAGCAGGGGAGAGGGCTTGCTCCCAGCCCAGGGCAGCAGGACCAGGCAGGCATGGGGAGGAAGGCCAGGAGAAACAGGATAGGGGAACAGGCTCAAGGGAGGTGCTCCGCAGGTGAGGCCAGTCCTCGGGGGATGCCGGGTGGGCACAAAGGCAGCCTAGGCCCTCTGGGTGTGGTCAGTGGGCTCTGGCGTGTCCACTACTCTGCCCATTGCCTTGCCCATGGTAGGCATCACTAATCGATCGTGGCACGCTTCTGCTGACTCCAGATGTGGCTTAGTGGTGTTGGCAGGCACTATGAATTGATCAGGATTGTTACAATTGAGAAATGGCATCCTGCTGGGTGTGGGGGGGGGCAGAACTGTACTGAAGGCCTGGGTAGTACTATCCTAGGAGGACCTCCCGGAGGGGGTGGTAGTAGAACAGACTTCAGTGGGTCGAATGAGAGGGTGGAGCAGGAGTACTCCAGGTGGTGGGTGGGGGCTAGTGGGGGCTGAACCCCTGCAGAGCTGGGGAGGCACATGGAAGATCCAGTATTGAGAGTCAAGGTTTGTTTTTTGTTTCTTCTTCTTGTTTTGGTACCTGGTATTGAACCCAGGGGGGCTTAACGCTGAGCCACATCCCCAGCTCTTTTTTTTTATTTTGAGACTGGGTCTTGTTAAATTACCTAGATCCTTGCTAAATTGCTGAGGCTGGTCTCAAATTAGAGATCCTCCTGCCTCAGCCTCCCCAGCAGCTGAGATTATAGGCATGCGTCACTGCACACATCAAGTCAAGCTGTGCCCCAGATTTGAGTCCTGATCTTGGCCCCATTACCATTGGGAAGCAACGGAGCGCCCGGAGCCTTGACTCCTCCACCTGTGAAGTGGATTGGGGTTGGGTCTGGGTGTAGACTGGAGCCTCATCCCCCAGAAAGGCAGAGTTGTGACATCAACAGCTTGTACCAGCCTCCTTAGTTCTTCACCACTTGAGGAGGAAAACGTCTCGAGCTATCCTCACTCGGCACAGGTACTGTGTGCACCTATGGGGGACTGTCCCTAAAAGAACTGAATTTAGTCTGACAAGCACACCATCCTGGGGAAGGAAATCAGGATTCCAATTCCAAGACGCTGCTGGATGACCTTAGGCAAGTTGCTGTCTCTCTCTGAGACTTCCACCTAGAGGAGGATCTGTCATTTCCCTCACAAGTTCTAACTTGATGGTTTTCCTCTCACTTGATGATTTCGGGGAGAGGCCTGTTTTTATTTCTCCACTCCAGATATTTCTCTGTGAGAAAGCAGGGACAGGGACAATGAGTGAGGGGTCGTGGATCCCCGTGATGAGGTATTTATTAAGTGGACAGAAACGGGAGATGCTGATAATCACCAATTATATTGAGGGCATGGCCGGACGATGCCATTGTCCGTATCTCAGTGTACAAGGGGGAACGTCATTTGTATTGATTTTACAAAGCTCGTAATTGAAATTCGTTAAGGGCTTGTTTTTTCAGGGAGGAGGGGGAGCTGGGGAGTTGGTCAGTGCCAGGACCCGGGCCTGGGGTGGTGTGGTCAGGAGGTGCTAGGGGCCATGGGGTCAGGGCCAGAGGGCTGGGAATCTGCAGACGGAGTGGCTCCCCTGTATTGTGGCTGTTCACATCGCCATTATCACATTATCTTTTTAACTCTGGAGGGGGGCTAATTAAGTGAAGTAAATGAAATCAGTGGGGAGGAGAGGGGGAGGCGGGCAGGGGGGAAGCCGGGAAGGAGCCGGCGTGTCCTTCGGCTCACCTTCCCCCTCCTCTCTGGCCCAGACCCCTCCAGCCAGCTCTGGGCTGCCCACCCGCCTCCCTCCCTCCCTCTCCTCTCCCCGCTCTGTGGGCCCCACTTCTCTTGGTCTCCCCTCTTCCGGTGGTCCCTCTAGTCTGCTTCCTGTGCTCATCTCCCGGGACATTTCCCTCTTCCTCCCCCCATCTCACTTCCTCCTCGCCCCTCCACTTTCTGGTCAGGAAGGAAGCAGGGCTGCCCCCCTGTCCAGCCCTCCCAGAGGCTCTGCTCAGCTGGAACATTCCAGACGCAGAGTGTAGGTGACCTGTGAAACAGAGGGGTTCTCGTCCCAGATGCCTGCGGTGGCCATCCTCAGAGATCCACCCTGTTTCCAGGACAGGCGCCAGGAGCACAGAGGGTGGCTGGGCACCACCCCGACTGGCCTCCCGTCACCATGGCAACCGCCTCCAGCCTCGGCCCTGGTACCAAGAGGGGAGCCCTTGGGCTCCGGCCAACCTCCTTCCCCTGGCCTTTCCAAATCCCTTCCTCTGGAGCCTCTGGCCCAGGTGCCTAACACCCACCCACCCCCCGCTGGCTTGGCAGGTCCACTCAATTCTTCCCAGTCCTCAGCGAGGGCTAACCTGGCAACCTGGGGCTGATGAGAAGGATTTAAGCCGCAGCAGCTGTGTGGTCCCACCTTCCTCCTTGTCCACTCTCCCCGCCTGCCACCCCCGGCTCCTCATCCTCCTTCCTCGCCTCCCCCACCTTCTTGGCAGTAATTACGGTGTGATTGAAGCTGCTCCGCAGAGCGGTGCTGACACCTCTGTCTTCCCTGTAAACACGGGGAGATGAAAATAGACACTTGGAGCCGCTGTGCGTGTCACTCCGAAGATGTCTGTTGTCTGCTCTGCGGCGACGCGAGGCTCAGCTGTCACGTCCTCCTTCCTTTTGCACAGTGGTTTGTATGCCGACTGTCAAAAGCCAGAATCCATAGTCTTTTAGCATCAGGTTTCTGTCACCAATTTTTTTTAAGTCATTTTTTTTTCCCAGTAGAAACACACAGAAATCATCTGTGCCCCCCACCCCTGCCGAGAGGGGAGAGAGCTTTAAAATGCACACACGCGCGCGCACACGTGCACACACCACCAGCAGCCTAAAAACCAGTTTTTTGATCAGCCACGATTAACTTTAACACCGCATAAGGAAAGGAACAGGAACCTCATCAGGCCGGCAGGTCATGGCTGTGGCCCTTCCTGGAGCTGCCTCAGAGGCCCCCAGCCACGGCTGTTCTGGGGGAGCAGGAGGAGGTGGCTCTGCGGGCCCCTCTGCCCCCTGGGCACTGTTTGTTCCTGGGGCTGCTGGCCTTGTTTTCCTGGGGACACCTGTTGTGGGCCAGTGGCTAGGGGACCTTAGGCAAGTCAAAGTTCTCGCTGTGTCCGCCCCTCTCTGGCCTGTGGGGAAGTAATGCCTTGGGGTTGGCCCTTCGAATTCCTCTGGAAAAACCCCATGGGTGTGCCTGGCCTGCAGGGACCGCTGTCTCCGCTTACCTTCAGGCAGGTCTCAGAGGAAATGCCGCAGAAACTTGGCGACCTGTGTTCTCCAGGCAGGTTGCCCACCTGGGGCTCAGAGGACTCGTAAGGGGCCAAGTTCCCCAGCAAAGCCAAGCAGGCCCTCTGTAAAGGAGGGGGTTGTAAGATGCGGTTCCAGCCCCAGCTCTGCAAATACGGCTCGGCCTTACAGTTGTCACAGTCAGGAGAGAGGCCCAGGGCGGCTGCCTGGTCCCTGGGAGCTGCAACTGCAGAAGCTCCTGCTACTGGCCTGCCCAGGACAGTGCTGCCACCACTACCTGTGACTGGTGCAAGGGCGGGTTTGGCAAGTTTCTAGTTTTTTTCAAAATGTACCAAAAAAAAAAAAAAGAAAAGAAAAGAAAAAGGAAATCATTAGGAGACCTGACTCCGACCCAGGAAGTACTGAGTTGCTGCTCTGCCAGGATGAGAGGTGCCAGCTTCGTCGCATCTTGGTGGCTCCTGGGAAATGACTCTGTTCTTGGTGGTGAAGGTTTAGGGTAATTGAAAAGTTGGCCTTGAGCCTCGTCAGCATTTCTGCTGTTTGGGGACAGGTGTTCCCAGCCTCCTGCGCTCAGCTCCTGTAAACACACTGCTGGACTATTAGGTGGTGGATTTGGTGGCTTATGTGGAACCATCCTGTCCTCCAAAGAGTGACCCCGGCTTCTGTGCTGAGTTCCGGTGTCTCCTGTTCTCAGGCCGCTGCAGTGGCCCTTCTGTACCACTCCTTCTGTCTCTCCCTCCATCAGGCTTCCTGCCCCTCTCTAATTTGCAGAAGCTGACACTGAAACCTGTTTGAACGTATTTACAAGAGTGACGATGTGTCCCGAGGGAGTTGAGGGCTTGAGCCTCCTGCATAAAGGGGGATGTTAGCAGGGCCATTTTCCATCCACAGGTCACAAGAAGAAGGACAGTGGAGATTGCACAAGAGCTGCAGTCTCTACAGTGAGTGGGGGGCGGGCACATGATGACCAGATCCACGCCCCGTCTCTGTGTGGGGTTTGACCCACGGCTCACCCGAGACCTCGGACCTGGGTGTTTCCTTCATGCTCGGGACTAGATCACCTGCTGAGGGCCATGAGAGGCAACCTGGAACCAAGACGGGAGGCTAAGATGCCACCCCTGTCCCCCTCTGGTTGGCTTGGACGAGTTACTGCCCTCCTGGGGCAATTCTCAGAGGAGGAAGCTTCTAGTTTGTGACATGAGAAGCTCATTGATAGCCTTCCCCATGCCCCGTTTGGATTTCAAAGTCAAGAACATTCTCCCTGCTGGTTTAGTTTGGTTTTGTAAAAAGGGGAGGGGCTTAACTATAATCGAATATGATAACAAAACATACCATTTAACTATTCCTGAGCATAGGGTACAATTCAGTGGCATTCAGTACATTCAGATGGTCAAGCAGCCGCCACCACCGTCCACTGGCAGGACCTGTCACCTTGCAAAGCTGAAACTCTGTCCCCATTAGACACTAAGTCCCCTGCTTGTCCTGCAGCTCAGCAGCTGCTTTCTGTCTCTCTATGTGTGGCTGCTCTGGGGTCCTTTGGAGTCCAGTGGGGTCTGTCCTTGGCGTGTAACTGGCTGACTGCACTCAGCGCCAGTCCTGGGTCATCCCTGAAAGTCCTTCCTTGGGAAGGTGGAGCCGAGTTCCATGGTGTGGCTGGACTACAGTGTTGTCCTCTGGCCAAGGGCGTTGGGCGGCCTCCTGTCTGGGGCCCTGTGCATGTGCCCCTGTGGGTGTGCGAATCCTAGTGTGCAGAGGTGACAGGTACATTTTCAGGGTGACTGACATCCTGCCTCTAGTGTTGTTATGTGGTCAGAGGAAGGAAACTTTCAGGGTGGAATGTATGGGGAGGGGGCTACTGTCCCTCCCATCAGAACAGTGGACACAGGACAGAGGCCACACTGCCTGTCCAAGAAAGGGCCTGGGCCAGCCAAGCTTGGACGACCATCCTGCCTCTCACAGTCTCTGTCCTCAAGCGTAGCAGGATGGACCTAGTCCAGCTCAGGGGCAGGCACTTCTGCGTCACTTTGGAGACCATCTGGCCCAAGCAGGTTGACAGGGGGAAGACTTGAGCAAGGGTCATGCCCTTGACCCTCTGGGTTTGGGCCTCCAGGGTCATTTGGCCCACAGGGCAGCAGATAGCACTGGGCCAGGGACTCGGGGACTCCTAGCTCTACCTTGGGCAAATCCCTTCTCCTCGAGGGCTCAGTTTCCGCATCTGTACAGTGGGGCCAGCCCAGATGCTCACTTGGGCCCCAGGCCACTGATGGAGGACGCATGCATGTACACACGGGTGCATGTATGTGCGTGCGCGCACCGCCGTCCCCCTCCCTGGTGGAAGGAAGGAAGGGATATTTGGGGCCCTGGGCTCCACCGTAGTTGGTTTAATTACAGGTTTTCAGCGCAGGCCGGTGGGCATGCATTGGGAAGGGGGGGAACTGCTCCGAAACCCTGTCATTTTCCAACGTCTGCGGGCCTCTTCAAAGGGGGGCATCTAGACATTTTCTCCACAAGCCGCAGAGTGGACTGTCGTGGCCCCAGCATGAGCATAATGACAGGCGCATTTTGCAGCAAGCTGGGAGTGAATGGGTCCGACCGGCTTGTCTCCTGTCAGATGAGTCATTATTATTATTTTTTTTTTTGTCATTTGCTGACAGTTTGGGTTTCATGTGTTTCTCTCTTTTTTCTCCTTTTCCCCCTGCCTGGAAAAATGGCTAGGTATCTACGAGACCCCAGCAGGGACCATCCTTTACCACGCTCATTTAGATATCGAGGCCTTCACCATGGATCGCGAGGTGCGCAAAATCAAACAGGGCCTGGGCCTGAAATTCGCGGAGCTGGTATATACTGGTGCGTGACTCTCCCTCCGTCCCCCAGCCCCACCCCCACCCCAGGCGCTGGGGGGGAGAAAGGGGCAGGCTGAGGCGGTCTGGAGGCCAGGGAGGAGGCAGGGAGAAGGGAGGGCAATGCCTCCCCCTGGGATCGGTAAGAGCAAGGTCAGGGAAGTGTCCCGTCTCATTCCCAAGGAGCCAGCCTGCAGCAAGATGTGCCAGGTGCTGGGTGCCGTGGGGGACACAGGCCATCCCGTGGGTCCTCATGTTGCCCAGGAGACCTATAGCTCATTTTATTATAGATAAGAAGACAGAAGCCCAGAGAAGGAGTTTGTTCCAAATGACCTAGCCAGAAGTGGCCCAGCAGGGTCTGACCCTGAGTCAGACTGTCCCCAGGCAGAACCTGGAGCCATTCTGGTTACTGCCTGAGGGAGCCGCTGGACCAGGAATCCAGTCTGGACTCAGCATGGAACCCAGGGTCTCCCCATGCTGAGCGGGCACTCCACCCTGAGCCACATCGCGGCCCTTTCTGTTTTATTTTGAGATAGGGCCTCCCTAAGTCGCCAGGTGGGCCTTGAGTCTGTGGTCCTTCTGCCTCAGTTCCCAAGTTTCTGGGATTTATAGGTGTGCGCTACTGCCCCCAGCAGGAGCCAGATCTTGACCGTGAAACCACTGCGGTGGCCACAGGCCCAGGCATAGTCCCTGAGTGGAGGAGTCAGCGGGTGACATTGGCACCCACCTTCCAGGCCAGCAGACCCAGCCCCACGCCTTGCCCATGAGCTGGAATCAGGCCTGCTGACGCCCATGTTGTACATCAGGGATCCCCCCGAATCCAGCCATCACCTGTTCTTGTTCAGCCCGTGAGCTAAGAATAGTTTTTATGTTTTTGTTTTTTTTTTAATATTTATTTTTAGGTGTAGATGAACACAACACAATGCCTTTATTTTTTTATGTGGTGCTGAGGATCGAACCTGGGTCCCGCCCATGCTAGGCAAGCGCTCTACCGCTGAGCCACCATCCCGCCCCTGGTTTTTATGTTTTTATTTTATTTATTTATTTATTTTTGGTCCTAGGGATAGGGATTGAACCCATGGGTGCTTTACCAGTGACCTACATCCCCAAACCCTTTTTAAGTGCATTTTTATTTTGAGATAGGGTCACACTCAGTTGTCTAGGGCCTCTGTAAGTTGCTGAGTCTGGCCTCAAACTTGTGACCCTCCTGCTTCAGGCCCCTGAGCTGCTGCGATTAGAGGTGTGTGCCCCCAAACCTGGCTTACATTTTTAAATAGTTGGGAAGCTATTTTATGACTTGTGAAAATTCGACAAACTTCATATTTCAGTGTCCATAAATAATTCTAATGGGACAGCCATACTCTGGGTGTCCATGTGGCCTGTACCTGCTGTCTAGTGTTTTGATGCTTAACCACTGAGCCACATCCCCAGCCCTATTTTGCATTTTATTTAGAGACAGGGTCTCACTGAGCTATTGCTGAGGCTGGCTTTGAACTTGCCATCCTCCCACCTCGGCCTCCCAAGCTGCTGGGGTTATAGGCAAGCATCACCATGCCCAGCTGTCCAGTAGTTTTGAGAAACCAAAGGACCCACAGAGCCTAAAGCATTGGCCTTCTGGCCACACACAGAAGATGTTTTCTGACCCCCAGTTTGGAATAGTCACATGTCTCTGATTTGGGGAATCGTTTCTAACAGCCCTGTGAGCTGTTGGGGGACAGGCTGCTGCCTGAGGGCGACCTTGACATCTTGATGATGCCCGTCACTCCCTGAGCTAAGCACTGCTCCCCTCTCCTCCTGCCCTTCCAAGATCCACCATAGCTCCTCCCAGAGTCTCAGGGGGCGGGACCATCGGCTGGAGTCACTTCTCACTGCATTGTTGCAGACAGCTTTGAAGCTGAGACCCCCTTGCCAGGTACAGGTGTTTAAATGCCATTGTTTCCTGCGGGCTCGGGAGCACCACAGGATTTCAGTGCTGCAAGGTAGATTTTGGTTACAAAGTGGGAGCATCATTAAGACGTGGCGGGGTGCAGCAGAGGAGCGGGCACCTGGCCCTGCTGCTCAGGGGGTGTCCGTAGAAGCCAAGCGGCCCCTTGCCCAGTGCAGCTCTGGCGTTGCTTCCCCTGCTCCCCCGCTGCCAGGCCCTGGACTGGGAACCAAGGGCCACTGTCTGACCATAACTGAGGCTCAGGCAAAGACAGTCATCGAAGGTCATGACTGCTCTGTGTGGTGGCCTTGAACTCAGCACAGGCTGGCCTCAGATACCGAGTTCTTGGTCACTCCAGTGGATCCCAGGGGAACTCTTATCAAGGAGTGGTCTGGGTGCCACAGCAAGGACAGGGGAGCCCTGGGTGTCTGGGGCACAGGTTGGCCCCGGGCTGCGGGCACCATGCCTCTGCGCCACACTGCCTGGGTTAGGAGCCCTCTAAATCCCAAAATGAGCTACAGCCATTAGGAGATTCAAAAGCAAACAAAACCACGGAGTGGAGGAGAGGGGTTCTGGCTGGCATGGACTTTGCCCAGGTCCTGCGATGTCCCGGCCCCACGGGCCTCCCAGCCAGCCTCCAGCAGCCACCATCCCCTCACAGCCCCAAGGGGGCCGTTTATGTGATTTCTCCCAAGGGGCGCATAGAGCTGTAGACCCGGGCTTGGCCCCAGCACCCCACTTTCCCTCCCTGTGCCTTGGCTTCTCATCACCCCGTCTCTCTCGCTCCTGGGGAGGGCTGAGCACATGGACCCTGTCCAGCCTCTGATCAGGGCAGGAGTGGAGAAGCCAAATGAACGCCTGGCCTGGATTCTGAGTGTGGAGGCCGGAGACAGGGTCAGGCCTCTGGCTGGTTTATGGCCTTCCTCCCTGAGCCTCCGTTTCTCCTCCTGCCAACTGCAGGGTGCCAGGCGGGGGGCAGCCGGCTCTCTTCCCAGTCCTGTATGGTTCCTCTGCGGAGCCACCACTCTGCCACAGCACCTAGCTTCCCTGGTGCCCGGTGGCCTCAGGGCACGGGGCGGGGGGGAGACTGAGGCACAGGAGCAGGGGGAGGCCCTTCACGTGCCCAGCCCCTCCCCTCCATGCCCCGACTTCTGTGACCACCACCTCCCTGCCTCTGCCTGGCCATGTCTGGGCAGCTCCCTCTCCCCCTCCCCTGTCCCAGATGTCCTGGTCTCCCTGCAGGACCTCAGTTGCAGTTCCCTGGAAGAGACCAAGGGAGGAGCAGGTCACTTGGGGGGCGTAGCTCACCTCCTCTCCCCTCTCCTCAGTTTCTTCAGCAGTGAAATGGGTACAATGCACAACTCCACGGAGTCCTGCCTGTGTAGAGGGCTGGGCTGGGCCTCAAGGGCACCAGGAGGGGAGCCTCTGCAGCTGGGCCCCAGGCCCCACCCACAGCACAGGCGGGTCTCCCCCATGAAGCTTGGGCCAGTGTCACATCCTCATCCCAGGCCAGGTCCACTGGGAAAAGAAACCTGAGCCAAAGACCCCCCCCACCCCCCAGGTGGAGGCAGGAGATAAAGCTCAGGCCAGTTGCTCCCACCGATCTCTACCGCACTATCTCTAGCTCCATCTCCACCTGCCTTCCGGCCTGGGAACTTCATGGGCTAATTATCCCAAATAAAATAGACAGAGGGAAAAGGACACTGTCCCCTCCCATGGGGGTCCAGTGGTATGCTGGGAAAGCCCTGGGCTAGACTTAAGAATGCTCCGTCAGACCTGGGTTCCTTCGTGGTCTTGCTGTGTGGCTTTGGACAGGCCCTTTGCATCTCTGGTCCTCTGCCTCACTGTGCACAGGAAGTGCTGGCAGAGGTCATGGTGCTCAAACCGCAGATCAAAGCTCCCAGTGCCCTGGGCGCTCTCACTGAGTCTGCACCGCCTGGAGAGCAGTCAGTCCCTCAGTATGTCAAGGAGGAAAACAAGTCACGGGGGCCTTGAGTCACCTGTCAAGGCTGGGATGGGACCTCAACTGCCAGGACACTGCAGAGTGAGGACCCCACCTCTTCCCCCACACCTCTGCAAGTCACAGGACCCCACCCAGAGGCCTGCCCCTTTCCCACGGAGAGCTGAGCCGCTGCAGGTGCCCCCAGGCCCTGCTCCAACAATAGCGAGGTCCCTGGGCTGACCCAGCCCCTTATCAGGGCAGGGATCTGGCCATCTGGCCTGCAGCTGCCCCCAGGTGGGCTCACCTTCCCAGCTCTGTTTCCCAGAAACCCTACTCCCGGGGCTGTCCCTCCCCCAGCCCTGGCCCTGGCCACCTGCACCCTCCTTGGTCCTAGCCTTCCTCAGCAGAGTCGGGAGGTGGCTTGTGGCTGCCATAGGTCTGAGCTGGCCACCAAGGCCAGGACAAATGAGACTGAGCACCTGGAGCTCACGGGGGCATGGCTCAGGCCTCTGACTGTCCAGCCGTGGAGGGGAAAGCTGCTGGCTCAGGGCAGAGGCAGAGCCCAGCCCCCACTGGCACCATGCATGCCTGTGGCCCCTCCTGAACCCCGCTTGCTCGGCCGCAGTGCAGGCTGCTCATGTGGAGGCCCAGAGCTGGTCCAGGTGAAGGACTCGGCGTGGGCCTCTGTTTTCCTAGTGAAAATGCTAGATGCTGACACCAGCGGCTATAGAGGGTGGTTCAGTGACTCCAGGGGCCCGCCCAGCCAGGCCCAGCTCTTCCCAGAAGCAGCCCTGGCCCCCCACTCACAGGTGGGGAAGTGGGGCAAGGAGGCGAAGGCCATGCACATCCTTGGTCGGTCTGACCTGAACACCACCCAGCTGCCTGTCCTGGGCACCTGTGCTGCTTAGCCCCAGGGGCATGGGCCCGAGACAAGTGTCCCTTGCCTGGCCATGACACTGCCTAAGTGTCTGTGGCCACTGTCCTCTTGACCCTGAGGAAGGGACTACATCTCAGGGATAAGAAATTCCCCTCCTCACCCATACGCCCTTTGCAAGGTCACAGACGGGTGGGGAGCATGTTCCTCTCCGGCCATTTACAAATCACGTCCTTCCTGTAGCCCCGTCCTCCCGGGCCCTGGCTGAGGCAGGCAGCAGGGACCGTCCCTAGTGTCCTCGTGTTTTCCTCCCTGCAGGTTTCTGGCACAGCCCTGAGTGTGAATTTGTGCGCCACTGCATCGCCAAGTCCCAGGAGCGGGTGGAAGGGAAAGTGCAGGTGTCCGTCTTCAAGGGCCAGGTGTACATCCTCGGCCGGGAGTCCCCACTGTCTCTCTACAACGAGGAGCTGGTGAGGTAGGTGCCCCCTCTCCGCCTCCTGTCCAGTGTCACATCTAATGGCTTCCTCAGTAAATGTGTGCCGGAGCACATGTCAGATGCGTGCCCAGAGCAGGTGAGGTGTCGTGGAGGACCACTACCTGGGTACCAACCTAACCATCCCCGGAATGTGGAATGAGAAAGATGGCAATGGATTGGGAGGCAGGACAGGGTGCCATGGCTGGTCTAAAACTAGGGTTGTGGAGATGCTGCCTCGATTGGAACCGCAGGAGTGAACCTGAGGGGGCAGACCAGGGAGAGAGCTATGCAGACCTCCTGAGCCTGGCTGGGCACCATGGCGCTCGCCTGCCATCCCAGCGACTCTGGAGGCTGAGGTAGGAGGATCACAAGTTCAAAGCCAGCCTCAGCCACTTAGCGAGGCCCTAAGCAACTCAATGAGACCCTATCTCTAATATAAAAAGGGCTTGAATGTGGTTAAGTGCCCCTGGGGTCAATCCCTGATGCACAAAAAAAAAACTCAGACAGATTTGACAAGGTTAGGAGGTGGCTCTGAAAGTCCTTGGATGTGGAGGGAGGTGGGAGGCCCAGGCGTCCTGATTTGGGGGGCCATGAGCAGCATGGGGGTAGCGATCGCAGAGTCCAGGGGATGTCCCTGAAGGCTCATGCATGTTGGCTTAGATGCCTTGAGCGCAGGTCTTCTGAGGCAGCCCGCAGAACCAGCTGGTCGGCCGAGGACACGTGGGTCTCACAAGGGGGGAAGCTGGGCTGAAGCCTGGGAGCGAGGCAGGCATGCTGGGCCCGGCCGCCCAGAGGAGGGAGCCAACCACAGAGCCTCGAGGAGCTTCCCCGCCAAGACCAGGCGGTGCAGGGAGCTGGGGGGCCAGGGAGAGCGAGTCTTATCCACTCCTGGGTTTGCAACAGCCTGGGGGCTCTGCCTTCCCTGGGGAGCCAGGTCTCCTTCGGAGGTCACCTGGACAAACCAGGGTGGGGAGCAACCCCTGAGGGACAGGCAGCCCCACCTGGCATGGGCCCCAACCCCGGCCCAGCTCAGGCCCAGGCCAGCTCTTCCCTCCCGGGGGCCGGTTGGGAATTAAGGTACGAGTTTTGTTTAGCAGTCAATATTATTTTTTTCTTTCCCTTCTCTTTGCCATGTTGAGTTGCCCCCCCCCCTTCAATCTTTCTAAACACTTTATAAGCCATAAATATAACCGAATCAGTTTAGATCAGTCGGGGTAAATGTCAAATTATCTTCTCTCTTTCTCTCTCTGGCTCTTTCTTCCCTCCCCCTCCCAATCAGCAGCCTCTAATAATCTGTCCAACCCTTCATTAAGCCTTACAGTCTCACTGAGGGAGATTAAATGAATAAAGTAAAAAGGGAAAGGGGGAAAAAAAGAGAAAAAAGCAGAAGCATTTATTCTCACTGTGTCTCCGACCATTTCCCTTTTCTTTTTGATTTCTACATCGCTGCCTTGAAAGCCCCTGAGTGACAGCCTCACGGGGACCAGCGAGGAAGCCGCAAGAGGTAGCAGAACTGGAAATGCCGCGGCACAGTGGGTAGAAAGTAACGTAATTATAGAGCAGGTCAGAGCCACTCGAATGAGCAAAAATAAAAGCACAGAGGTTTTCTGCAGACCGTCAGGGGAGGCGAAAAAAATCATTGTAAACTCTTTTTCTACCTCCCCCCACAACAAACCCCAAACCACAATTTTAAAAAGAGGTTTTTCTTTCCCCAGAAACACCTCTTGAAACTCTTGGTGGCCTCGTGGGACAAGTCTGTTCCCAGTGGGCTCCTCTTTGCAGGGATTGTTGGAGCCATCTAGAAGGGCCCCACCTTGAATGGGGTTGGGAGAATTTGGAGATTTTGTGATTGTTTGGTGCCAGGGATCCAACCCAGGGGTGCTTTGCCACTGAGCCACATCCCCAGACCTTTTGATTTTTTTGTTTTGAGACAGAGTCCTGCTAAGTTGCTGAGGTTGGCCTCAAACTTGCCATCCTCCTGCCTCAGCCTCCCAAGCTGGTGGGATTACAGGTGTGCACCACTGCACCTGGCAAGAATTTGTTTGGACTTGGGAGGGGCGGTAGTCAAGGACAGTGCACCTTGTGGACAGGGAGGGGAAGGACTCTGCAACCCATCTTTCCCAGGCTGAGTCCTGGGTCCTTGCAAAGTGGGGGATATGAGGACAGGGGTGAGGCTGGCTATCCAAAGCCTGTTCTGTGGTTTGGTGGAGGGGGGTGTTTAGACATTCCTGTCCCCTCACACCACCCCAAGCAAGGTCTGCTAAAGCAATTTGAGGAGCCTGGTGGTCTGGTTTGGCCCAGCCTTTCCTTAGTGAGGGGTGTATGGAAGCCCAGCAGCTGCTCCCCTGCAGGAATGGGGCCCTGGAGATGGGGGGTGGGGTTAAGGGAGGAGCAGCATGGGGTGGCTTCTGGAGCATTCCCTGTCCTGGCTGCAGGGCCTGGGGAGGCAGGGCCCAAGCCCTGCACAACATGCAGGGTCTGGCAGGGCAGAGCAGAGTTTGCTCCAGTGGAAAGTCCACAGTCCACCAAGAGCCACAGCTTCAGAACTGCAGAAAGTGGCAGATTCCCTCCCTCTCCCCAAAGAGGGCTCCTGAGGGGACAGGCCACCTCCTTGTCAACAAGAACCTTGAGACTGAGGTCATCCTGAGGTTGGAGTTCTGCAAACATGAAAACAAGTTACTGATTCCGAGTGGGACATGTTGGGGACCCCTTGCTCTCAGAAGCTCAGGGTGGCCTGGTAGAGTCGGCCTGAGACCGTGCCCGAGTGCAGTTACTAACCAGGCGCTGGGCAATGGGTCGCCTGGGCCCGTGTCCGTGGTGGACGCCCAGCCTGGGCGAGGCAGTGTGCTCGACAAGTCCCAGCCATGGTGCCCTGTAGAGCCGGCTGTGTCACTGAGAACGGCCACCATCAGCCGCATTCGCAGCACAGACTGCAGCCCCAGGAGCCTGTGTGAGGCTTCCCCACGGTGGCAGCAGAGCCAGCCTTCGAACCCAGCCTGGCAGACTTGAAGGACTGCGTGGGGGTGGGGTCGGGGGAGAAGGCTGGAAGAGGAAGGCTGTCTGGTCTGGAGGGTGGCGCCTGCAGAGGGGGTCCTGCAGCCTGTGACCGGCACTGTTCAGGTGGTGGGCGCCCAGGTTCCAGGGTGGGTTAGGGGGACTGGCTTGGGGACAAGCAAGGGAAACGGTGACTTTACTGAGATGCTGGTGCTGTAGCTGTTGGCATCCTTGCAGCTTGAGAGGGACCATCGGGCTGCTCCAGTCTGTGCCCCTTCGGGCCACTGAATGTCCTCAACTTTTCCTGGACCCTCTCTGAGCCGCCCACCGCCCTGGGGGCAGAGCTGGCTCGGAGGCCTCCTTGGTTTGCAGATGGCGCGCTCTGGCTTAGAGGAGGATTCCATGGGGTCGGTTCTGACTGGTCCCCTCCCGAGACCTGGCAGCCCCCTGCCTGTCACTGTGTACCGGGAAGAGGCTGCTGGGAGCCCTGTGGGACCTTGTGGCCCGTGCCAGCCCAGAATAGGGCTCCTGGAATCCCGTGAAAAGCCACAGTGCGGGAGCCGGGGGGGACCCACAGAGGTCTGGGTGTTGACAGGGTGGAGCTCCCCAGCCCCAGCCGTCCTCTGATTGGGGACAAGGCCCCGTGGGCTGACAGGCGTCCACCTTCCTTGCAGCATGAACGTGCAGGGTGATTATGAGCCCCTGGATGCCACCGGCTTCATCAACATCAACTCCCTCAGGTGAGAAGCTGTGGGCCCTGCTGGGTCCTCAGAGTCCCCAGATGTGGAGGGAGGTGGGGAACAGGCTCTGATGGGACCTTGACTCCCCTGATGGCTGCCCTGCCCTGGACAAACCTACCTTCTTGTCCATGTGCCCACAGTAGCCCCCACGCCTGCTCTGCACCCAGCTACTCCCATCCTCAGTGGGGCCGAAGGCATGTGTGACAGCCAACAGCTGCAGCAGAGCCTGGCGTCCCGGTTCCTGGCTCCTGTCCTGTCCTGTGCCTCTGACACTCACTCTAGCCCCTCCAACCCCAGGACTCCTCTGTGAGCTCTCCTGGGCAGGGTGGACAAGGAAATGGCTTAGCAGTACAAAGTAGCCATTATGTCACCACCCTGGGCTGAAGGTCTAGTGGGAGACCCCCCTAGTCACATGGCTCTCCACCACTCGGGAGATTTATGTTGTCTGAAGTCCCTCAGACCCAGGTTCAAGTCCTGGCTTTGCAGTAGGGTCTCAGACCCCTTCCCAACCTCTTCGAGTCACAGTGAGGGTGTTAAACGCACCTGCTCACAGGTGCAGGGAAGGCTCCATATGAGCTCAGGGGAATCAAGCACATGGCAACCCTGGCACACAGGAAGAGCCCAGTGCCCAGCAGCAGGTGCCCCCAGCCCAAGGCCAGTGTCCTCAAGGGCATACAGGGTCATTCATTACCAGCAGCTACTGCAGACTAAGCCCCCACCCCCAGGCTCAGTCCTAGGTGCCTCACTTAATCCTTACCCAAATTTGCAATTCCCTGGAAACAGTCTCAGAGTGGTTAAGTAACTTGTCCTGGGTCACCCAGCTAGGAAGTAGAAGGCCTGCCCATCCAGCTTTGGGGTCAGGAAGAAGGTTAGAGCAATGTACCCTGGGACAGAGCCACCCTTCTCCCCCAGAGTCAGTCTCTCTTCCCTGGAGCCACCTCAGACACTGACTCCAGCAGGACCTCCCTGCAGTCAGTCACCTCCCCCTCCCCCACCCTCTAGGCCCTCCTGTGTATTGGATGACTCTGTGAACCCTTTTAAATGGCCCAGCACACACCGGGATTTCATAATGGCCTCTTCCTTTCTCCCATTGCCAGTTAAACGCTTTGTCTTCAACAATGACAAACATGTTTTCCCCCTAAGATAAATTAATTACCTTACCCTGATTGGAGGGCAGGAGGGGCCAGGATGGGAGAGTGGAGAGAAGAAAAAGACAACTTCTCAAACATCTTAACACACAGCTGCCCCCACGGGGTCCTGCCTGGACTAATTGAGCTGAGTGCCCTGTTGTTACTGTTGATTTACATTTTTCTTTGTTTTGAATCTGGTTTACAGGCTGAAGGAATATAACCGGCTCCAGAGCAAGGTCACCGCCAAATAGAGCCAAATAGGCCTGCTGACAGCGAGGAGCAGGGCCTCCTCACTCTGCCCTTGCCCAAGTACAGGCGCTAATTGTTGTGATCATTTGTAATTGTGACTTGTTCTCCCGGCCTGGCAGCCTCGAAGGGTTGCCCTGGGCCCGGGCTTTGTTCCCTGGTCCCTTGTAGCCTGCAAAAGTGGCCATTGAAGAGAAGGGTGGGGGTGGCTGCAGGGGGGAGCTGTGAAATGACAATTAAAAAAAAGATATATTAGTCTTTTGTTTCTTTATTTCTACCGAGGGGTGTGTGTGTGTGTGTGTGTGTGTGTAAAATCGTGCTTTCCTTACCCAACCTGTGTGTTTTCTGATTCAAGTGCTGCGTGGGGCCTCCGTGTGCCAGAGAGCGTGTTTACCTGGCAGAACGGACCCCTCTCTCCTCCAGCAAAAACTCCAGAAGTCCCAGTGCAAGGCAGACCCCAACCCAACAGCCTGGGAACTTGTCTCCAACAGTGACCCTGTGGCATGTGCCAGGGAAGCCATGGAGAGGTTCAAAGACCTGCTTGGGAGCATGATGGGCACATAGCCATTTCCTAGGGTGCGCCTTTGCCCGAGACCCACAGGGAACCCCTGATATGGCATCCCCGACTGACCGTATCCCACTTTCACCCCTCAGCAAAGTGGCTTATGATTGGCCTAGAGCAGCCTAAAATATGCAGTGAGAAGCTGGGCAGAGAGAAGGAAGGAACTGGCACAGAACATAGTGGGCGCGCTGCGGGACGGTCCGCACGGTTCCCTGTGCAGCCAGTCCTGGGGCCTGTGCCATGACCCCGCCCCCTTGGCCACATCTGATTCGGCTGTGGCTGGACACCTGACCTGGGCTGGGCCAATCAGAACCTCACTTCAGGATCCGGCCTCAGTGTTAATGGGTCCGGGTCGGGCGAGCTGGACAGCTGGAGACTCCGGGGAGCTCTGACTGCCAGAGAAGCACCTAGAAGAAGGGGGCTTGGTATGTCAACCTCCCCAGCCATGGTCTCCTCCCCTTAAGTAAAAAAGATCAGGTCATGCCCTACCAGGTGCCCTGGACCCTCCCGAAACTATGCAAGACTCCGTCCCAACCCGGCACCCTGACATCCAAATCATCACAAAAAGCTCGGTGGGGACTGTCCAAAGGGTAATGAACCAGTTAAGGGGAAATTGTGACAAAAACAGGGGAGACCATAGCAAACCCACACAGGGGCTAGGAGAGTGACACAAACACAGGGGACTTGATTTCCTTGAAGTCAACTCTGAGCACCACGCCTCCCTCTCCTGGAGCTCCGTGCAGCTCCTATGCTGCAGTCAAGACAGGCTTGAGAGGGACTCCCAATAAAACTGGAGGGCAGGAGGGGCCTGCCGTCCCCCTCCTCCCTGGGAGGACCACTGTCTCCCTTGAGACTGTCCCCTCTTCCCCTTTCCTATCCCTTCTGATGAACTCACGCCTGTTACTCTGGTCTGACCACAAGAATCAAAGTTTGAAGGGGGCTTTGTCACTGCTTTGGTCTCACAGAAGGCCTCTGCTTTGCCACAGCCCACGGCCAGCAACCTAGTCCCGCGGATAGGTTCCTAGAAAAGCAGAGGGAGAAGGAGGGGAGAGGGAAGGCAGGGGAGAGGGAAGGCAGGGGAGAGGGGCAGGGGTTCGTTCGGGTGTCAAAGGAAAGCCAGGAACCAGGAGAGGGAGCGAGGAGTGAAGGAGGAGCTGGACAGAGACCACACAGAGTTCATTTGTCAGAGCCCACAAATAAAGGCCATCTCTCCATCGATGCGGGTTCGGGACTTTTATGGGGCAGGCTCAGGAGTCAGAGCCAGGCGGGTCCTAATGCAGGCTGTTAAGGGTGGGGTTGGTGTGAGGGAGTGGTGAGGCCTTCTCAGAAATGCGGCTGCCACTTAAGATGGCCGTCCAGATGCTAAGCAAGGAGCTTACAAGGTCCATCCTGGAACTTCATGGAACCTGGTGACTGATGGACCCAGCCTAATTCCCTCTGAAGAGTGGAGCCATCTCCTCACAAAGTCATGAAAAGTTGATTTCTGTTTTACTATAAATTACCGCGATTTCTAAACTTGCTTGGAATGCCTGGCTTTCCCTGACCAGGTAGCAACCCTCTCTGAAACCTCAGCGGCGCCTCATAAATTCTGGTGTGGGATCTAAATTACCCTACCTTGAAGTGTTGAACCATTTACATCATTACCTACTCTCTACCTTTGTATTATGTTTGTCAAATCCTGTTATCTGTAAGGTCTCAAGACACCCCCCGCCGCTACTTTTCAGCTTTTTGTGCGATAAAACTGTGCTCCTAGAGAGCTGGGGGACTGTCCTCTAACCCAAGGATTTCAGGAGAGACAGTCCTGGCCGAATTACAGGCTTGCTTTAATTTGATTTAAAATTGGAGTTGGTGATCTTTTCTTTGCGTCATGGTTTAACGGTGACATTTCTTTTTTTTTTTTTTTAACATTTTTTTTTAATTTTAGTTTTCGGCGGACACAACATCTTTTTTTTTTTTTTGGTATGTGGTGCTGAGGATCGAACCCGGGCCGCATGCATGCCAGGCGAGCGCGCTACCGCTTGAGCCACATCCCCAGCCCACGGTGACATTTCTTGACCTAGGTTCTCTGAGGCTTAGTGGAAGAGTTTTTGCCTCTTGCAACCAAACACTAAGGGGACACTCTCAAGGGAGAAGGTGGGTCCTGTCAGAAAGGAGAGGGATGGCATGCCCTTTCTGCCCTCCAGTTCTATTGGGGGTCCCAGGGAAGTTTCTGCCCAAATCCACCTTTTGACCTTTGCCTGACATTCTTACTGGGGAGATTTGAGCACTGCCTGCTCTGTGCCTGGCCTGGTCCTGGACTTGGAACCTGACCCCTGGGACCTCCACGTCATTCATCCTAAGAAGTTTTGCCGGGTTTTTGTTGTTGTTTGTTTGTTTTGTTTTGCCCCCTTCTGTTCTTTGTGGTACTGAGGCATGGAACCCAGGGGTGCTCTACCACTGAGCCACATCCACAGCTCTCTTCACTTGACTTTGTGACAGGGTCTCACTGAGCTTCCACCATGGTGGGAGCAGATTTCGGCCTCAGCTTCTTGTCTGGGATGAGGAGGAGTGCAGCAGAGTAGGGTGTATTCAGGTGAGAAGAGATAGACCTCCCACAGGGTGATCGAGGACCAGACAGGCGTTACCACTCAAGCCTACATGGCTAGGGGCTTATATAGCCACTGGGAAGGGGCAGTGGTCAACATCTGTGCTAATCAGGTCTTGAAAAGTACCAACACCGCTGTTCAAAATCTACACTAATGGGTATTGGGAAAGTGTTGAAGCTCTCAGTCAGTCCTTGAGTCTGTGGCCTTCAGCAAGGTCTGTCACCCCTCCTCATTCCCATCCCCTGGGACACAGGACTTGGCTGGAATGTTTGGAATGTCCCCCCAGAAACCTCTTGGAGTGGCCTTTATATTTAAAAAGCCTTGATTGGAGTCCATTACTTAACCTATCTTATTTACTGGCCCTAAATTTGGTAATCCTCCTGCCTCGGCCTTCTGACTCCCTGAGATTACAGGTGTGCACCACTTAGTCCAGCCAAGGTTTGCTTTTTAAAACTTGTTTTCTATGATTGTAAATGCCCATGGTAATAATGAATGGCTCCAGGAATATTAAAAAAAATTCATGCTGATACTTTGCTATACACTTTATTCCCATATTGTCAATGAATTTCAAAACAACATATGGGATTGACACCTTTGTCTTGGTTTTGCAGAGAAAGCACTTCTATGCAGAGAAATTGATTTGCCCAAGGCCACTCAGCTAACAGGTGACAGAACCAAGTACCAAACTCAGACCTTCAACCATGATGAAAAGCTGAATCTTAAAAAAAAAAAAAAAAATAGAAGAAAGAAAGGAAGAAAAAAGAAAGAAACCTCATAGAAAAATGTACCTGCTGCAGTCTGGCTGGGCACAATTCAGGAGCCACTTGTCAAAAGAAACGAACTTTATTTTTAGAACACACACACACACCGCACCACACAGCTCCTCAGGAAAAACCCTCAGAGCCCAACTGCCACCACCAGCTTCCCACAAGCCTCTCAACCTCCCCCACTCCTCCTGCTCTTGAGGCCCATTGGCTGGGTCGTGTGGGCGGAGCCAAAAAAAAGTCCCCCAATGAGCAGCTCTGTGGTCTGAAAGGGGAAGGAAACAACCCAATGAGCATCACTGCAGAGGAGCCAATCAGTTGGCAGCTAGAAGTTTGCTGGGGCCCCTTTGGCTGTGGCTCTCAACATGTACCCATTGTCTCACTACCTGGTTAGAGACACCAAACTCTGGGATGGGGTTGTGGCTCAGCGTTGGAGCGCTTGCCTAGCATGTGCAAGGCCCTGGGTTCCATCCTCAGCACCACATAAAAATAAATAAATAAAATCAAGGTATTGCATCCAACTACAACTAAAAAAAAAAAGAAAAAAGAAACACCAAACGGTGCTTATACTTGGTATATTTCTTTTCTGTCACATTTTTATATGCTCATAATATTTTTGCAGCATTATTTAGATAAAGTGTAAATAAATAAATAAACACACACACACACACGTGTGTGTGTGTGTGTGTGTGTGTGTGTGCCGGAGACTGAGCCCAGCATCTCATGCATGGCAAACACACAGTCTACCACTGAGTTCCACCCTCAGTGCAGGAGGTGGTCCATGCAGTTCCAATATTTTACATTTTATACTATATAAATGTATACTTTATATTTACACTTTAAATTGTGTGTACTTCATATATTTATACTTTAATATATACACTTTGCATCCTGCTTTTAAATTTTTGACATTTATCATAAACACTTTTCTACACCATTATGAGACTGACATGCTACCTACTGTGCTGAGACACCTTTTTCTACACCATGAATAACTCTCCGTAGGGCTGGGGTTGTAGCTCAGTGGTACAGCGCTTACCTAGCATGTGAGAAACAATGGGTTTGATTCTTAGCACCATATACAAATAGATAAAATAAAGGTCCATCAACATCAACAACTACAAAAAAATTTAAAAACTGTCCATAAACATTTTCAACAACTATATAATATTCCATCACATGGACATTATCTGACTACTTAACTTTTCTGCAATTATAGATTAGGTTTCTCCATATTCTAAATTACTTTTTCTGTGTTTTGTTGGATTTAATTGAAAATTTTTAGAACTTGGCTTTTTAGGTATACTTCTTATTGCTTTCTTAGTGGCTTCTCTTGAATTTACCATATAAAACCTTAATATACCTCAGGCTACCTTCAATTAATATTATGCCACTGAAACTGTAATCTAAGACCCTGCAACAGTGCAACCTCAGAACTTTTCACTTTGTGCTTTTGGCTGTCATACATATTACTTCTGCAAAACTCTGTGGGCTGGGTGTAGCTCACTGCATGTTTAGTATGTACTCGGCATCAAAACAAACAAACCTATAATACATTGCTATTATTTTTTGCTTTAGGCAGTCAAATCTTTTTAAAAAGTTGAAACAAGAACAGAATGCTTTATATCTATTCATGTCTTTCCATTTCTGGTGCTCTGCATTCCATTGTGTAAATCAGTTTCCGACTATATAATTTTCTTTCCACTGAAGCACTTTTAAAAATACTTCTTCTAATGCATGTCTTTTGTAGAATTAAATCCTTGATACATTTAGAGTTCATTTTGTGTTGGGGTGTTTAAGGGTCAAGCTTTATTTTTAATATATTGATGTTTAGCTCTTCCAGTACAATTTGCTTAAAAGTCTATCTTTTCCCTATCAAATTACCTCTGCATCTTTGTCAGTTGGTCAGTCATGGTAGCACACACCTGAAATTCCAGTGACTCAGGAGGCTGAGGCAGGAGGATCATAAGTTTTAGGCCAGCCTCAGCAACAAAGGCCTTGAGCAACTTAGTGAGATCCTGCCTCAAATAAAAAGAATGAGGGATGTAGCTCAATGACAAAGCATCCCTAGATTCAATCCCCAGTCCCCCCTGAAAAAAAAATTGATCATTTGAGTTAGGGATGTTTCATTGATCTATTTATTCATGTCTATCTTTACACCCCAAACAGTAACTTGATTACTGTAGCTTTATTGTAAGTTTTGAAATTAGGTAGCATAAGTCTTCCAAACTTATTCCTCTTTTTCAAGATTTTTTAAAATTATTATTCTGGGTCCTTTGCCTTTCTATATAATTATATTAAGAATGGATTATTGATTACTTTTAAACCTTGCTAGAATTCTTATTAGAATTGCATTAAAAATCACAGATCAATTCCAGGAGAATTGCTATTTAAATATCAAAGTTTCCAATCCATGAACATGGTATAGCTCATCATTTATTTAGGTTTTATTTAATTTCCCTTTGCAATATTTTATAATTTTCAAAGTGTAAGTCAGATGTTTTTTGTTAAATTTTTTGACTAATTATTTTACTTTTATGCTAGCTGGCTAAATGGAGTTAAAATGTTTTTCTAGTTGTTTATTGGTGGTGCATAGAAATTCAATTGATTTTTGTATAAATGACCTCCTTGTATGCTGCAATAGTGCTGAATTTGCTCAACATTTCTAGTATCTACTTTGTAGATTCCTTTGGGTTTTCTAAATATTTGACCATGTAATCTGCAAATAAGAGCAATTTTGCTTCTTTTTGGATCTTTAGTTCTTCTATTTCTTTTTCTTGCCTTATGTACTATCTTGGACTACCAGTAATATGTTCTAAAGAGGTAATGAGAATGAGTATTTTAGTGTATTTCTGATCTTAGGTAGAAAATATTGAGCCTTTCACCATTGAGTTTGATGCTAGCTACATCAGGCTGGTCAAAGAAATTCCCGTCTATCTCTGGTTTGTTGAGAGTTTGTTGTTAATGATATTGTTGCAGCCACTCTTACCATAATCAGAAACCAAATACATCACGAGAGAATGGAAGATTCATATCCCACAGGGACATAGACACAAAATTCTTGAACAAAATTTTAGTTTGTGGTACTGAGAGCCAAATCCAAGGTCTCATACATGTACTCTACCACTGAGCTACACCCCTAGGTCTTTATTATTGTTGTTGTTACTATAACTATTACCATTATGATTTTGAGATAGTGCCTCACTACTTTGCCAAGGTTGTCCTTAAGTTTGTAATCCTCCTGACTCAGCCTCCCAGGTACCTGGGATAATAGGCATATACCATCACACCTGGCTTGATGCTATTGGGTTTTTTTGTTTGTTTGTTTTTTGGGTGGTTTTTTTTTTTTTGTAATATTTATTCTTAAGTTTAGGTGGACACACATATCTTTATTTTACATTTGTGTGGTGCTGAGGATCAAACCCAGTGCTTCATGCATGCTAGGTGAGCACTCTACCACTGAGCCACAACCCCAGCCCAATGCTATTGTTTTAATATCACAATTCAGTGTTGAATTTTGTCAGATGCTTTTTCAACATTCTTTGAAACAATCACATGGGTTTTCTCCTGTATTCTGTTAATGTGATAAATTACATTTATTGCATCTTGAATATGAAACCAAATTTGCATTTCCAGGATAAACACCATTCAGTTATGATATATTATCTTTTTGCAGATATTGTTGGACTTAATTTGCTAAAATTTTGTTAAATAATTTTCCATCTATGTTCGTGTGGGATATGGATCTTCATGGATCTTTGTGATTTGTCTAGTTTTTGTGTTATGGTAAAAGTGGCCTCAAATAAATGCATCTAGAAGCATCTTCCCATCTCCTTTGTTTTCTGAAAGAGCTTGGGTAGGGTTGGAATTATCTTTCATAAATACTTGATATAGTTCATTAGTGAAGTTTTCTTTGTGGGATGCTTTTAGAACATAAAATCAGGCTGGGGTTGTAGCTTAGTGGCAGAGCACTTGCCTGCCATGTGTGAGGCACTAGGTTCGATCCTCAGCACCACATATAAATAAATTAATAAATTAAATAAAGGTCCATCGACAATTTTGAAAATATTTTTAAAGAATATAAAATCAGTTTCTTTCATTTACATAACGTATTTCAAATTGTCTACTTCCTCTTGTCAACTTTGAGTAATTTATTTCTTTTGAGGAATTCATCCATTTCATCTAAGTTGTAAATTTTATTGGAGTTCTTCATAATTTCCCTTATTATCCTTTTTATGTCTGCAGGATTGATTGTGATATCTCTCTTCATTACTCACTGTGGTAATTTGTGTCCTCTCTTTCATACTTGATCAGTGTAGTTAAAACTTACCTTTCACCAGGCACAATGGTGCATGCTTGTAATCCCAGCAGCTCAGGAGGCTGAGGCAGGAGGATCACAAGTCCAAAGCCAGCCTCAGCAAAAGTGAGATGCTAAGCAACTCAGTGAGACCCTGTCTCTGAATAAAATACAGAATAGGGCTGGGGATGGGGCTCAGTGGTCAAGACCCTCTGAGTTCAATCCCCAGTACCCAGAATTAAAAAAAAGAAAGAAAGAAAAAAGAAAAAGAAAAAAAAAACTTTCCTTTCCATTTTTTCTTTATATGTAATGACTTTTCTCTCTCTCTCTCTCTCTCTCTCTCTCTCTCTCTCTCTCTCTCTCTCTCGTGCTAGGAATTGAAGCTAAGGCACCCTACTGCTAAGCCCTTTTTAAATTTTTATTTGAGACAGGGTCTCATGAAGTAGCCCAGGTTGGCCTTAAACTTGCAATCCTCCTCCTCAGCCTTCCAAGTGTCTGGGATTACAGGCATGTGCCACTGGCCACCTGGCATAGTTGACATATGTTTATTCTACTTGTGGTTCATTGACCTTTGACCCATGGACTTAAAAAAAATCCAATTGAAACATTTTTTGCAGTGTTTTTCTTCAGACTCCTTTGCCTCCCCCTTTCTGGAGACCTAATTATAAGCACCCTAGACCACTTGAATTGCCTTGTAGGTCCCTGAAGCGGAATTCTTCAGGCTTCCTGGTCCTCCTCTTCCTCCATCTGCATTTAGTCTACTTCTCTCTGAGCTTCATTCTGTACGATATCTGCTGATATGTCTTCAAGTCTACTGATCTTTTCTTTGACTGTTTTTTCTCCTGGCAATGCGTCACATTTTCTACTCTATATATTTTGTGATTTTTCTTTCTTTCTTTCTTTCTTTTTTGGTACTGGGGATTAAACCCAGGGGCACTCAACCACTGAGCCACATCCCCAGACTTTTTTTGTATTTTTAGAGACAGGGTCTCACTGAGTTGATTAGGAACTCCTAACTTGCTGAGGCTGGCTTTGAACTTGCAATCCTCCTGCCTCAGTCTCCGAAGCCACTGGGATTATGGGCATGCGCTACCACACCCAGTTATTTTGTGATTTTTTTTAAACTGGATGCTTGGCATTGTAAATTTTGCATTACTGAGTACTAAATTTTCTCATATCCCCTTAATAAGTATTAGACTTCTTTTGGAAACCTGTTCAACTATTTGGAGATTAGTTTGATCTTTTCAAGATTTCCTCTGAACCTGTTCAGGGCAGGTCTGGTCTTTATTCTAAATCAACTTCTCAGGTGTGTTCTTTCTGGGGTTCCCACCAATGACTCTGGCATTCAGTGAGGTCTCTCCACTCTAGCTTGAGGGAATTCAAATGTTCTTAGTCCTGTTTGAGATTTCCAGTAATTTTTTTTCCCTTTGTGTCTTGGTGTATTTTCTGTTGCTATAACAGAATACCCAGACTGGGCGATTTATAAAGGAAAGGCATTTATTTGGGCTCCAGGTTCTGGAAGTCCAAGAACATGGCACTACGTCTGGAGAGGGTTGCATGCTGCTTTAACTCACGGCAAAACAACTGTGGAGAGGGACAGCTGTACTTTGTAACAACCTCCTCTTGCAGAAACGAACCCAGCCTGGAGAGAGCACGCTCTCACTCCCTCAGGAAAGGTGTATTAAGGACCTGATCACCTCTTGAAGTCCCACCATGACAACACCACTATGGCAATCACATTTCCACATGGGTTTTAGAAGGGACAAATATATTCAAACCCTAGCTCCTTGACGGTTGTCCTTGATGGACTCATGGCCAGTAGCCTTCTCACCAGAGACCAACTGCAGATACCTGGGCTCCTGGGTCCCCCGAGCCCCGCCCCCTCAGCCCCGCCCCGAGCCCCGCCCACAGCTGCCCCTCTGCAGGATCACTGCCCTCTGCCGCCCTTCCCCTTCTTAGTTTGGAAATGTCCTCTGGGCAGAACGCAGGTGATGGCAGGCCTCCCTTTGTCCTTTCCCTTCTCTCAGGACTCACAATCCTGTACTTGCCATTGTTGAGTGTCTAAAAATAGCCATTCCCTGGGTTTCCGCCAATTTTCTCTTGTTTTCAGTGGGAGTGTATTTTTGGGCCATCTCACTCCCTCGTGGGCAGAAGTAGAAGGTGATACTTTTCACTATAACAGTAATCGAATCCGACACCTTTGGCCATCCTGGCTGAGGTCACTCAGTCTCTCATTAACATAGTCGCATACTTCCTCGCCCTGGCTGAGCAGACCCCGACCACAATTAGCTCCCGTCTCAGCGTAAAGCCCAAAGTTCTTACTGCAGCCAGACCAAACACCAGACTGCACGTGTGACCACCTGGGACCTCCAGACCCAGTCCAGCCGTGGTGGCAGCAGCTGTACAAACGTCCCTATACGGGGCCAGCAGAAGGACCTCCCAGACTGCTCTCCTACAAACTCAAGAGAAAGAATGAATGCACCAAGCTCTGGGACGTTCCCTGTGCCACAACAGGCAGCTGAACTCTTACTCGGCCTACAAGCCCCACATGATCTGGCTCCGGGCTTCCCCCTTCTCCCCTCCCTTCACTTCCCTCTCGCTCGGCTGCAGCCTTGTCCCACAATCAGCCAAGTCCTGCCTGGAATATCTTCCCCAGATGCCACAAGACTCATTCTGACTAATGACCCTGCTCTTCTCTCCTCCACAGCACCTATCACCATTGATTTGCTCTGTGTACCTAGTAATTTTTAGCAGGTGCTAGGCACTGTCGAATGTCTCTTCCATCAGACAGGACGCTCCATGTGAGCAGAGACTACGTCTGTCTTGTTCGCGCTGTGTCCCAGGAGCTGAGATCCTAACAGGTGCTCGGGAAATATCTGTTGAAGGAGTGGATCTCTCTGCAGCCTTCACTGGCTCAGAGGGTATTTCCCAATCCTAATTGTAACTCCTGTCAGGTTCTCGCCTTGGGGAGAACCAAGACAAGACCA
This sequence comes from Marmota monax, assembly GCF_021218885.2. NCBI lineage: Eukaryota > Metazoa > Chordata > Mammalia > Rodentia > Sciuridae > Marmota > Marmota monax. Next base: position 22,465,022 of record NW_026692912.1, read on the forward strand.
TCCTTTACCCAAGAGCCAGGCTGATCAAGAGGCCGTTAAAGGAGGATTCCAAAGATAAGACTGCTTCCTGCGGTGCTCTGCGCTTGAAGAGAATAGCGATGCGGGTGTCATCGAAGCCCGAAGGGCAGGCAGCGCCGGGAGCAGTGGAGTTCACGGAGGCCAGGAAGAGACTGCATACCCTGAGAGCAGACCCGAGAGAGAGTGTCCCGGACGGAAGGGCAACGGCTTCCCTGAGGAATGGAGACAAAGACCAACAGGGCTCTGTCCAGAGGGGCAGAGGGCGCTGAGCGTCTGGGCCTCCAGCCAGGCTGGGGGCTTTATTCTAGGAGTTTTAGGAAAGTTGCAAGAAAGGAAGAGACAACATTTGGTTTGTGTTTTGAAAAGACCCCTGTGACACTGTGCGGTGGGGCTGGGCGGACAGCGAGAGGACATGGAAGGTCAGGGGCTGTGGGAGGACAGTGGCCGGAACCCGAGTGGCAGCAGAAGGTCACCTTAGGGCACATGGGGGAACCGGGACACCCAGGCCACTGTTGGACCAGGACAGGTCAGCATACGCTGAGTCTCAAGGGGAGAAACTTGAGCAGGGCAGCTGCTCCCTGGGGAGCCAGGGCCACCTCAGCCACCCATGACACTTGCATCTGCCCCATCTGTGTCCTCCTGGCCCTGCTCTGGAAGCCTCCAAGGGCACTTGACCATCCGTATTTAGCAGCTACCCAAAGTGTCAAACCCAGCCTCTTCCCCAGGGGGAGAGTGAGAAGGTACCGACCCTTCAGGCTGAAAAGGCTGGCGCTGTCCCCATTCTGGGAAGAGACACATTTGCGATACATTTTTACTTTTGTGTTTCATGATCCTTCATCCAGGTTTGTAACACATGTTGGAATCATTACGCACTAATCGTCATTATTAGGAAGAATTTTGTTTCACTGAAAATGAGACAATATTCAGTGGAATTAGGAGCACATGGGTTTGCAAGGATGTGACCTGGTAGTTGGTGACGTTCAACCAGATATGGTAGGTTCAGGTGACAATATGAGTGAAGGGACATCAAAGCTTCAATTGTCAACTGTAAAGAAAGTGACTTGGGGGCTGGGAGTGTAGCTCATTGTAGTGCTTGCCTTAAATTCTCAGGGCCCTGGGCTCCATCCCCAGCACTGCCAAAAATAAAAATAGTAATGATTGCTTGGGCTGACTCCTGAGGGTTGAGGGTTGAGGGTTGATCTGGTCTTGGCTGGAAGGATGCTGAACTGCTTCAGGGGATGGGCACCCTTGCTGAAGAACAGCCCCCATGTGCTCACCAGGGCTCCCAGAACAGAGGAATGCAGAAGTCATGAGGCTCCCCCACCCCTGTGAAGGGAGCTGGAGCCACGGAGCTCTTGTGACGGGCAGGACTTTTCCTCCTGTCTCAGTCCATTCCGTGTGGCTATAACAGAAAACCTGAGACTGACTTATAAAGCAAAGAGGTATCATTAGCACACTATTATGGTGACTGGAAATCAATAGGATGGCACCAGCTTCAATGAGGGCCTCCTGGCTATGTCACAACATGGGGGATAGCATTATCTGGTGGCAGAGAGAGGGGTCACCTGGTGAGCGAGAAAGCAAGAGAATGTGTTTTTTGTTTGTTTGTTTGGGTGGGTGGGTGGTGAGGATTGAACCCAGGGCCTTATCACAAGGCAAGCACTCTACCAACTGAGCTATGTCCCCAGCCCAAGAAAGCAAGAGAATGGGGAGGAGCCGACTGGCTTTCTTGTGCCCATCCCGTCTCCTTCACAAGGGTGCTCACCACCACCATCACCCGCCTCCCATGAGGCCCCACCTCTTCAAGGACCTACCCCTGTCAATGGGTCACACTGGGACCAAGCTCGTAGCACGTGGGCTTTGGGCCACACATTCCACCATAAGCAAACATAGCGCCTCCTCTGATGTCTCATTTGAGCCTCCAGGACAGGGCAGGGTGGGCAGGGTGGGCAGGGTTGTAGTTCTGGGCTTGGGAGCCAGACCTGGGCCTGCAGGCTGACTGGCTGGGCAGGGGAGCCTGGGCTCAGCCACTGACCACCTGTTTCCTCAGAAATCGGGCCGTCCATACAGGCTGAGCTGTATTGGAAGGCAGTGCTATAAACACCAGGCACCCGGGGCACGGTCAGCAGGCAGCCTGGTCAGCAGGCAGCCCGGGCTGCTTCTTAAAGCAAGAGGCAGAGATCCCTGAACTCCATGAGGATGCAGCCAGCCAAGTCCAGATTGTGGGAACTCTCCAGAACAAACACCTGGTGCCTTAACAAATGAAGAGTGGCTGGGGCTGGGGCTCAGGGGCAGAGCGCTCGCCTGGCATGCGGGAGGCACTGGGTTTGATCCTCAGCACCACCTAAAAATAAAATAAAGACATTGTGTCCACCTAAAGCTAAAAAAAAGATGAAGAGCATGGAAGAGGAGCAGGTGGGAGCCTGTCCACTAAAGGGAACCACAGAGACAGGTCAGCCAAGCAGCGTGCGGGCTTCCTGGGACCCTGACCCAGATAAACGGCAAAAACAAAGAACCAAAGTGGCTTTTGCAAGATTCTAGAGACGTGAGCGCAGCCTGTGAAGGGATTCAAGGGGTGTCCCCACTTGTGTCTTTAAGGAAAGTTCCTACCCTTCCGAGCTTCGTACTGAGAGATGCCATCAGAGGTCGTGCCTGGGGACCACCTTGGAGGGGAAGCAGTGGCACTTGTGGAGTGAGTGTTCGCTGGGATCGCCTGTTTGGGGTATTTTCAAAATTCTCTTTTCAATGAAAGGGCTTGGTGTCGTTTGTTCTGGTTTTTGGATGGATGTCCCATTATGTGGTCCAGCTCCCAGGCTCAAGTGACCTTCCTACCTAAGCCGCCCCACAGGGGGCCCCCCTGCACCCAGCTCAAGAAAAGAGTTTTTTGGTTTTGTTTTTTAAGAACAGTGAGGTGCAGAGAAGTAAAGCAACAGCTGGAGTCACACGGGAAGGCGGGCTGCGCCTTCCCCCGGGACCCAGGGCACAAAGACGTATCCCTGTCACCGGCCAGACCCCTCCTTCCAGCCCTCCTGCCTCCTTGAAAAGCCAAGACCTTCCTGGGCACAGATGGGACAGGGCAATTGGTGACACGGCACAACCTATGTAGATTCCCACACATGCGCTCGTACAGTAGAGAGCAGAACTCTGGGCGGACTGCCCGTCGGGGCTGTACCTATCATTCACCGGGTAACCTCCACCCTGTGCCCCTGGTGCCCTGGGACACTGTGCTTGAGACTCCTGAGCAAGAGAGGCCCAGGGCTTATCTGATGAGCGCTCTGGGCACAGGCTCCTCCCCACCCTGTGAGGCTCTGGGTGGTGAGAGGGCGGGTGGACTGGCAGGGGCCAGATGCCACCCTCCCTGTGAACCAGCCAGCTGCCAGGGCCCAGGACAGCCCCTTTGCAGGTTCAGAGCTCCACTGAAGTTAGGAGCTGCCAGCCGCCCAGGGTGCCTGGGGAAGCGGCCCAAGACCCCAGGGGACGTGGGCGCTGTTGAGATGGTGTCACCTCTGGGCCACGCAGCTTCCACTGACTGCCCAGTGCTGGTGTAACGCTGCTTTAATCTGTGGAGGCCACCCCACAGTGGCCCACCTGGTGGGGCCGCTGGGCACTCCTCCTGGCTCCTGAAGCTCTCGCGAGTGGCTGTGATAAGGCCAGAGGGCCTTGGCCGCTGGAACCGTGAGCCGCAGGCCGCCAGCTGGGCCCAGAGCTGATCTGCACGCCTCTCAGGCTGGGGAAAGGGCTCTCCTGGGGTCAGCGCAATCAATATCTCATCTGCAGCTCTCCTAGCGGAAGTGATGGCTATTGGAACATGGTAATGGGTGTTGTCTAGTGGAAGAGACTAATCTTCCCAGCTGTGGAGGGCTCCGCAGGTGGCCACAGTCAGCAGGCTCGGCTCAGTGGCTCACTGCTGTCACTGCTGCCACCAGGGCGTTCCAGGCACTTTTAAAGCCACAGTGGCCTCTCCGCATGCTGGGGTCCAACCCCGCTCTCCTGGTACTAAGCCTCAGGTGATCCTGACCCAGTCCCTCCAAGCACGGATGGGGAGACGGAGGCCAGTGATTTGCCCAAGGCCTCACGGTCAGCTAGGTGAGGCCCAGGAAGCTCTGCACACTCCCCGGCCAGGGACACAGACTGTGACCTGCAAACCCACAGCTTTGGGCCAAACTCGCCCCTCAGGTATGTCGGGGTTGGTACGAGCTGGGTCCATGCTGTTGAGAAGAGTACAGTTGGGAGCCATCAGGGTTGGCCACAGGCACCACACTTTTCGACGTTGCACACCGGCCAGCTTCACTCCGTCCACCCCCGTCAACCCCGATGACACCAGGCCCCCAAATCAAGGGCTTTATGAGCTCCTCTTCCTCAGAGCCCTGCAGAAACCCAGCGGTGAGGACCGACCCCATGGTGGTGGGATCCCAAGACACCTGATACCCAAGCAGCCTGGCCCCTGGGAAGTTGCTGAACTGGCTTCTACAAACTGGCCGTGGGACTGTGGCAGGTCCCTTGCCCTTTCTAGGCCTTGGTTTGGCTAAATGTAAAGCAAAGGGCTTGAGTGCAAAGACCCCTTAAGTAGACAGGCGTCCTCTCTGAAGCCCCCTCCTGATTTCTCCTCCAGGGGGTCCCAGAGGCTCCTGCTGATGAGGCCCAGAGGGCTCTGCAGGGACAGGCCCCAGGATTCCAGACACGGTTTCAGGACACTAGCTGGGGTTCTGGGCCAGCTCGGACCGGCCAAGAGGAAAGGACTCGGGCTGATGTCCTCTGTGGCTTGTGAAACGGCAGGCGGCCTTGGCGTGGCAGATTCCTGAGTCTGGGGACCGGAAACCCACCTGTCTACCCAGCTGCCCGGGTGACTCTGATGTCTGTGGTGGTTCAGAACCGCAGGCCCAGAGAAGGGGAGGCTGACGTCATTGGCAGGAGCCTGAGAGCGGGGCTTCGAGGTGCTCCTAGGATGGGGGGGTGCCTGTAACGGGAACCCACCATGCAGACGGGGCCAAAGCACCCCCTCTCACCTGGAAGCCCCCTGGGGCGGATGGCCAGAGCTGCCGCACCCTTGAGGGCTCCTGCAGTGTGGGGACAATCAGCGATGAGCTCCTCCTTAGAACTCAGGCAGAGCTCCTTGGTCCTCTCACGGGACTCAGTCTCCCCGTCTTTAAACCAGGCCCGAGTATAGTGCTTATCTTAGAGGGTTGTCGTGAGGAATGGATGATGTCCACGAAGAGCTTAAATCAGGATGGACACCCGGCAACTGTCCCACCAGCCTCTCCCCACCCTGACCCTGGGGTGGGGAAGGCACCAATTGTGACTGATCATGACCTTAGTGCCCCCACCCAGGGACCTAGCCGGCCACTCAGTCAAGATGCCATGAAGCTGCTGTGAATTGGGGCTTCTCCATCTGGACCAGGCTGACCAGACTGCTGAGGCTGGAGAAGCTGCCACACGGACTCTCCCAGTGTGGCTGTGTGTCCCTGGTGCCTCATTTGCTTAAGTCCATGTCACCTACTGGCAGGCCCTGCTCGGCCAGCACTAGTGTTCACGCTCCTCCCTGGGCCTCGCCACCCTGCCCAGCCCTTCATGAAGACAGAGGCCCGTCCTCAGCGGCCCAGGGCAGCCCCAGGGGGACTGTGGTGTGTGTGTGCCAAGGCAGAAGGAAGGGCTGGGGTGTCCTTACTCAGGGTTCAAGTGGCCCAAGGGCGACACACTCCAGCCAGAGGCTGGAGTTGATGAGTCCCTGGGGAGGTTTGGGACTAACGCTCAGCGCCCAGGGCTCCTTCCACTGGCTGTGTGATTCAGGAAGGGACTCAGTGCCACCAACTGGGGTAGAGAGTCATGGGCATTCAAGACTCACCTGTGCCCGCCTCCTATGTACTCTGCCCTGTCCGTGGAGCTGGGGGGACGGGGGTGGAGGAGCAAGTTTAGGTGTTGGGATGATGGGGGCTCCTGGCATTTGGAGAGATTTGGGAGGCGCCAAGGGGGGGTGCAGGGACAGCCTGTGGAAAGTTGAGGGACAGGTGTTCCAGGCAGCAGGAACGGCACCCTCAGACGCTGGAGGCTTAGGAGACAGTGAGGCCCAGGAGACAAGCAGGACACAGCCAGTGGGTTACTCTAAGGGTGTCAGGAGGCCGTGGTGCTGCGCATGGTTCAGAAAAGCCAGGGCAGGCAGTGGCCAGTCTCTCCCACCCTCAAATCCCAGGAGTCCCGCTCGGTGCGATCCCAGGCCCCCAGCCCCACCCTCCTGCCCTCCTGTGCCCGGGCCTCGCTGAGGCTCAGGCCTCACTCCTGGAGCAGCTGGCCCCATGCACCCTGGTGAGCCCCTGAGGGGAAGGTTCTCCCCAAGGAGTGGTGTCCCTGCTCCCACGGAGCCCTCCCAACAAGACGGCTTTGTCTGGTATCCGCGAGGACCCCAGCGCTCCCCCTAGGCTCCTGGCAGCCTGTGTGCGGCTCTGAAAGGAGGCTTTATCTGCGTCCCAGGCCAGATTGCTGGGAAGCCGATGGCCAATGGTCGGCTCCTGGGGCCAGGCAGAGCCCAGCCCTGGCTTCTGGGCTGCAGACACAGACAGGCCAGGACAAAGGGGCGCCCTCGGGGAGCAGCCAGACCAGGACCCACGGAGGAGGAAGACAACAGGACCACACAGCCCCCCACCCCCTCCCCACCCCCTCCCCACCCCCACAGTCTTGTCACTCAATCGCAGGGGTCAGTGACAGAGCCCTTTGTGCAGCCCTGCCCCGTGGGAGAGAGGAGGCAGGTAAGGCCCGGCTGCGGGTAAGAGGATCTCCTGCGCCGCTCCTGGTCTCTGGCCCTGGGAAGCACTGTGCAGGGACGGTCTGTCAGGAGGGAGCCTTCCCAATGAAAGGGAGCCTTGGGGAAGAGTTCTGCCCTGGCCTGTGTTGGGGACACTAGAGAGAAAGAGAAGCAGAGGAGGAAATGGCCCAGGGGCTGATATTGGGCAGCTCCTCTTTCCTGGGTGCATGGGAAGGGGCACCTCCCGGCCAGCCCTGCTTGGCCCTGGCTAAGGTGGATAGTGGCAAGAGAGACATCCTCAAAGCACCCTGTGGTCATCTCTGAAGTCCAGGCCAACCTTCTGCAGCAGAGTGGCAGTCCCCTTTCCCAGGCCCAGAGGTAAAACCACCTGCCCAAAGCCACCCAGCTGGTGAAAGTCAGAGCCTGGGGTCAAGCCGAGGACACCTGAGGCCACAGCTCGGGCCCTGAGTGCCGGGCCTCCTGCTCAGAACCACTGTCCAAAAGCCTCTTGCCAGCTTTATCCTGGCTTTGGACATCCAGGATGTAAGAATTCAGAGGGAACAGTAGTTATTATCTGTCACCCGCAAGGGACCTGCTCACCACCGGTACCAACTTACTATTTTTCCTTTAAGGGACTCTGTTTTCTTTGTTGAAAAATGAATTGGTCACCATTGCTGAACTGTGCAGTTTAAAATAGCCGAAAGGGTAGATTTCATGTTTATTTCACCACAATTTAAGAATAGTCCTCCGTTCACACTTTAAAGAAGAAAGTGAATCTATTAGCATTAAAGACACGCTGAACAAATTGACCCCGGCCCAAGTCCCTGACTCAATGAGAAGAGGCAGGAGAGAGTGAAAAAGCTAGCTTTATCATAACAGGGTCCCAGGTAAATCCCACCACACTGGGCTCCAAGGTTAATCCTGTCATCTTTCAGGCTCCCAACTGTGCCTGTTGAGTTTAGGAAACACCAATCACTGTGCAAATGGAGAGACTGAGGCCCAGAGAGTGGAGAGGGCACAGCCCTTGCCCAGGGAGTCATGGCAAAGCCCCACTGGAACCTGGGCCACCAGCTTCAGGATGTCTCTCCCCTGAGGGCCTATGCCGGTTCCAGCGGGAGAGTGAACAGAGGGACTCCCTCACGACCTGCCATAACCCAGGAAGGGGGCAAAAGCCAAGGAGAACGCGACCAGAGCCTCCCACACGCCCACTGGCTGGGTGGGCACCTGTGCCCTGGCAGGAGAAGCCTGGGACCAGGACAGCCCAGGCATTGGGAAGGAGGAGGGTTCTGCAGCCTGGTCAGAAGGACACGGGGTGAAGGATGCCTGGGCTCACGCCTCGCCAAGGTGCCTCTCCGCCAGACCTCAAGTGCTCGAGGGGCGCCCAGGGAGGCGGGAGTGAGGGAAGATGCGGGGCCACGTCCACACAGCAAGTTGGAGGCAGTCGGCCTGGAACCCAGGTCTGTCAACTCCAGGGCCTGCGGATAATGGCCTGGGAGCCATGTTGGGATGCAAGCTCAAGTCCTGTCCAAGTCCTGTCACTGCTGACCACCCCCCACCCCACCCCCCGGCCCCAGTCCAAAGGCGACAAGAGCTTTCCTGAACCCAAACATTCAAACTATGCCACCCCTCCTCCCGCTGACCGGAGCTGACCTCCAGTGGCTCCTTAAAGTGTGACACTGGTTTCTGGCCACTTCTGGGGCCTCGTCCCCACCTGTCTCGACCCCCATTAGATTTTGCCACCCAGCTAGACTAACCCATTTAAAGTCTCTCCAAGCTCCGCCACCTGCAAGCTGGGACACCTAGGCCAAGTCTGCGCCCAGGCTCCTGAGTCCGCCTCAGCAAGGACAGGCATGTGGGGAGGGGCTGGTGCAAACCGTAAAGTGCAGTGCCGCGTCACGGACCCACCCACTGGAGGATGCCGGGCACCCAGCCGCCTGGCCCCGATCTCTTGCTTCCCTGGCATTGCCTTCGTTGCCTCTCCAGCCCCTATCCTTACTGTCCCCACCATCCCCAGGGAAGGAAGACCCACCCCCAGATTTACTAGGGCATGTTAAGGACGGTTGAAGCCATCTCCGAGGTCAGAAGGTCACGGCAGTTTCCCATCGATCTATTTGTCCCTCCCTGGGCTGGAGCCCTTTGCCCCCACCAGCCCCCAGAGCCGTATCAAACTTCAGCCGCTCCTCCCCAGCCCCGAGGAGCCAAAACACAGGGCAGGGCTTTAAAGCCCAGCCACCGGCGGGTTGCCAGCTGGGCTGTGGACCCCTGACCTCCAGAGGGGAGGTAATGCATCTCCCTAGTTTAGCTGGGTCCATGATGCGGTGGAAAACAGTCCCCTGTGGGCCAGTCAGGGCAGCAGAACAGACACCCCTCCACCAAAGTCCCCCCCGACAGCCACTGAGCTGGGGTCTGAGCACACGGGGCCTCGGGACGTCTCCAGGCTCATCCACTATTTCACCAAAATGTCTTGAAAGGGGGAAAACTGAGGCTGGTGGGTTCCTCCAGGTCACAGAGCCAGTTCACGGAGTCTGGCTTCACCACAGGGCGCCCCCTGCCTCCCACCCCCGGCTCAGTACTTCTGCCCTCTGTGGGCCAAGTTGGCAGCATTGTGGTGGCAGGGTATGGCTGGCACCTTGGGAAGCCAGCCCGTCCCTCCAAGGCCTGTCACCATGGGCCAACGTGCCACCAGCAGAGCTTTTGAGTCTGAATGAAGCAGAAAACAGTTCTTCAAGGCTGCCTCCTGGCTCAGTAACGTCACTCGGCTGGGCAGGGACAGGGGCACCATGTTGCCCCACTTCCCCAGAAGGAGCAGCGTCCACCTGGGATGACGGTTGGCTGGAGCAAACGGCCATGAGTCTACATCTTCTTTGGCCCTCTTGTGACTGCCTCCCCCAGCCTGGGCCGGCAGTAGCAGCAGGTGGCTGGACAGCCTCCTGGCCCCAAGCAGGTCCACAGACCATTAGCCACCAGGAAACTTCCTAGAGAGAAGTATCTGGGTTCCTTTGCCAGACCCACTGATCACAGACTGCTCTTTTTTTTGGTTTAGGTTTTGTTTTTTGTTTTTTTCCAATACTAGGGGATTGAACCCAGGGGTGTTCTTTCTGTTTTGAGACAAGTTCTGCCTAAATTGCCCAGACTGGCCTTGAACTTGTAACGCTCCTGCCTGAGCCTCAGGAGTAGCTGGGATGACATGCACACACCACTGCACCCAGCACAGTCTGGTTTTTAAAAGAACAAAACACATTAAGGTTTGAGAAGTGCTGGTGTACCCGAACTCCCAGACTTAGAAGAGGAGGGCCAGGCATGTGTGCGTGTCTCCCCCCAAAGAAAGAGTCAACAATGAACAAAGAAGGAAGGGGAGGGTGACGATACCCTGCCTGTGTCCAAATAACCTCAGAATAGGACATGGCAGCCCACTTAAAGAAAACCAATAGCTGGGCACAGCGGCCACGCCTGTCATCCCAGCAACTCAGGAGGCAGAGGCAGGAGGATCACAAGTTCAAAGCCAGCCTCAGCAAATTAGCAAGACTCTAAGTAAGTTAGTGAGGCCCTGTCTCAATATAAAAAATAGAAAGGGCTGGGGATGTGACGCAGTGCTTAAGTGCCCCTGGGCTCAATCCTCAGTGCCAAAAAAGAAAAGAAAAGAAAATCGATCCCACATGAAAGAAGCAGAATAAGAAGGTCCAGGCTCCGGAGGGAGGCTGTCCCCTGCAGAGGTCAGGGTACCTGCTCATAGGGTACCTGCTGGGGCTGCATACCCACAGCTCACCTGGACCACCAGGAAGGGCCTGGGGCTCTGAGCTCTGCCTCCTCTGTGGGGGGTCGGGGAGGAGGTGGCTGCCATCCCCCCAGCTCACTGAGGGCTCAAACTCTGGTCTGTGTCTGTCTTGGAACTAACTTCAGGCAAATCCCTTAATTCTGCAGAACCTCAGTTTCCTCACTGTGGACCAGGAGCACATTCGTCCCCCCCCCATGGAGTGGCCGAGGCCTGGAAAGGGCTTGAGAAGCGCCTTCTGTTTCTGTGAGTCAGGGAGAGCCCGGCTCCCCAGCCTCAGGGCCCTGCTCTGGACTCTGTGACCCTGCAGGGTACACATCCCTTCTGTGACTTCCACCCGAAACCACCTGGTGGCTTTAGGCTCTGATGTGGGCACGAGAACCCACAAGGCTTGGGAAGCAGCCGTGCCACCCAGGGAACTTAGGCTGGGTGACATCGTCACGGGCCTACGGGTTTGCTGGCACCACGCCAGGCAGCCTGGTTGACCGAACCCCTCCCTTTCTCTCCCCTCGGCTGGCTCCACCCCTGCTGCCTGCGTAGGCAGCCTGGACAACTTCTTGGTGGTTTGGCTCCTGCCACCCCGAGCCTCCGAGTTGCACCCCTCTCCCAAGGGCTCCGGGATGGCTGCTCTCAGGTCACTTCCCCCACCCTCATTCTTGCCCACCAGAGCCCAGCACACGATACCCCTGCTCCCCACTGCCCACGCTGCACTGAGCAGAGACGTGCCAGGCTGCGAGCCCAGGGCGAGGGGTGAGCAGAACAGACAGCTCTTGGGCCCTGGGATGCGTGGCCTGCAGACCTGCTGCCCCCCAGCCCCATGGGGACCTTGAGCACCTGACTCATGGCCAATCCCAGTGGAGATGGGCTGTAAGTGCTTAACAGTCACTGGACTCAAAGACTTGGGCCTCTAGACTCAGATCATGTGTTACAACAATATGGGGCAGATGTGCTGCATCAAACAAGACTTAGAAATGCCATCCGTTCGCCTATTTTATTTTTTTAATGTGAGTACTAGAAATTTTGTGATGGGCTGGGGATGTGGCTCAAGCGGTAGCGCAATCGCCTGCCATGCGTGCGGCCCGGGTTCGATCCTCAGCACCACATACAAATGAAGATGTTGTGTCTGCTGAAATTTAAAAAATAAATATTAAAAAAAAATTTTAAAAAAAGGATCTTTAAAAAAAAAAAGAAAGAAATTTTGTGATTACAAACTTGGCCCATCTTATGTTTCTATTGCACAACCTGCTCTAGAGGATGAGACGGAAAACAAACTAAGGCACAAAATCAACAGCCAAGAGCAAATAAAATGACCAGGAGATGACACCTCATGAGAAGCCCTGAGCAGCAGGGGGGGCAGTACTGGCAGGGAGGGGAGAGGGCTCCTCACACCGTGTAGACATAGGGGTTGAGCTTCAACCTAGGAGACACCAGCTAGAAAGTGGTGAGGAATGAGCTTCCAGACAGGGGAATGGCCAGTGCAAAGGCCCTGCGGTGGAACCTGTCTTGGCCAGTTGGGGGAGCTACAAGGCTGGTCAGGACAGGAGAAATAACAAGGCAAAGCTAAGAGCAGACAAGGGGAAGGAGCAAGAATAAGAGACTAATCTTGTGTGGCAGGCAGTAATCTGTTTATTTTGCAACTTTTCTGTGGATCAAGTTATCCAACGTTTAAAAATCTATTTAAAACAAAAATAAAGCTGCTAGCAAGTATCTGCTGCTGTCTGTGGCCCACAACCAATCCTCCTGCTCAGGCTCCATGAAACTGAACAAAATCGTGAGGCAGGGGTTTGGTGGCAGCAGACGGTGAATGCACCGAGAGAGGAAACTTGGGCCCTCAAGCCCCAAGATTACTAGCTTGCTGCTTGGGGACCCTTCCCAGCTACAGATCAGGGCCAGTGGTCCAAGCCGCACGCAACCCTCCCAGGGAGTTGGGAGGCAGCAGAGGCCGAGTAGGGCTGGAGGAGGGGAGGCTGCACAGGGCTGGGATCCCAAGCCAGCGGGTCTCTGAACGCGACTGGGCTGCGTGCCCAGGACAAGACTCCGAGGGGCCCGAGAGCAGCCCTGCGGGCGGACGTGGAGAGGGGCAGGGAGAGGAGGGACAGGAGGAGGAGGAGGGGCGGACCCCGCAGGGCCTGCGAGGGGCACTGGAGGGGGCAGGTGTGTCCTGTCCCCAGGTGATAAAGGACCCCGCTGCTGCCGCCGGATAGAGGAGCCCAGCAGCCCAGGACGGGCGCCCGAGACACCAGGAGGTCGCGACGGGCCTGGCCTGGCGGAGTGCGCAGGACCCAGGGGCCGGGTCGCGGTGGGCGCGCTGGGTGGCAGGAGGCGGGCAGGACGGAGCGCGCCCCGGGGCTCAGGGCCTGCGGCTCTGCCAAGGCGACTTTTCCTTCCAGCGAACACTCCGTGTCCGGCCCAAGCGCAGAGGGACAGGCTCTTGCGCCCAGCGGGCGGGCGGGCGCTGTCCACCGCGAACCCTGCGCGGGAAGCGGGAAGCGCGGCTCCCTGGCCCCGCCCGGCCAGCCCCGCCCCGCCCCGCGGCCCTTGCTGGACAGGTCCGCACGTTCCGCCAGGAGCCAGCCCAGCCTCACGTGGCCTCCCTGGGTGTCTTGCCCTGGCTTCTGCCCGTCGGGGCTCCTGGTCTCTCTTGTGACCCAGGCTCCCCCACTGGAGCCTGGAGCCCCACGAGGCTCGCTGTCCCTAGGGCTTCTTGCCACCCGCCTCCCCCGCAGCCTGGCCCAGGGATCGCGTCCTGGCGGGCCTGGCTCAGGCTCTAGTCCTGTCAGGGCATGCCCACCGTTCTCATTATTGATCATGTCTGGAACCTTTTTATTCATTGTCTGCTCCCCGCTGCCCTGTGAGCCTCCCGTTCATCTCGGTGTCCCCAGCAGAACTCCTGGCCCACAAAATTCGTGCTCAAAAGATCCTTATTTAAATCAAGTGATATATAAATCATATAGAGATGAGTGAAATTTTAAAAGTGTCACATGGGAGCGAACATACAAAATAGGCTTTAAAAAGTAGGTAAAACTTAGGGATCCTCCTGAGGCAGGAAGATTGCAAGTTCAAGGCAGCCTGGACCAGTAACCGGGCCCTAAATAAGACATTAAAAAAATGGATTGGGGATGTGGCTTAGTGGTACAGCACCCCTGGGTTTAATCCTCAGCAAAGCAAAGACGGAATAACGGAGGTATCCAGGGAGACGGTGCACCAAGAATCGAGGACAGTACATGTCAGCTTCAGGACCTTAGAACAATAGCACAACAAAATAATATGTTTTTTACTATATAAAAATAGCTTTAAAAATAAAATAAAAGTTTGTTTGGATGGGTGGATGGGTGACGGGTGGATGGATGGATAGATGGATGGGTGATGGGTGGATGGATGGATGGGTGATGGGTGGATGGATGCATGGATGGAGAGGTGGATAGGTGGGTGGTTGGAGAAGTGGAGGGATGAATGGATGGACAGGTGGGTGAGGGGGGTGGAGGGACAGACAGATGGGCAGATGAGCAACAGTTTAAATAAAACCCCCTCCTCTTAAAGAAGCAGAAACAGCCCTGGAGAGAAAGGGGACAAAAAAAGATTTGAGGATTTGAGGTGAAAGGAGAGCTGCTCACCCCCCTCGTCCCCATGGCCCCTCTGTCTCCGCCTGTCTGCCACACTCCTCCCAGGACAACTGCCCGAGGGTCCCTCCCAGGCAGCTTCTCTCCTGCCCACTATCTGTGCCAAACCTACAGCAGGAGCCCTGCGCATGGACGGTGAGAGACCGCCCTTTGTCCAAGCCTCTGCCCAGGTGTGGCCCCCCTCCCCTCTCCTCGGCCAGTCTCTCTGTGACTTTTGTCCTTGGATCATCTGCGTGAGCAGAAGGGGTTTCATTCTCTGGTTACCGGGCAGCCATTAGCAGGAGGCGGCGCTGCCCTCTCAGCGCACAATCGCTGGCTATCCCGTCATTCTGCTTCATCTGAGGACTGGCTGCCGCAGGCCTCTCCTGGGGAGCAGGGCAGGCCCCATCTGTCGGACCGTTTGCTCCAGCGTCTCTGGCCATTGTGCCTCCACTCATAGGACAGGCCACTCATAGGCGGGATGGCGGTACAGCCAGGGCGCGGAGGGAGAGCGCGTGTCCGCCTGCCTGCGCTCTGCCTCTTGTCTCTTTATCCTCCTCCAGGGCTGAGCGGAAGTTGCCTGAAAGAGCGACGGCAGATGTGAGCAGAGCAGGCCGGTAAAACCTAATGCACTCGGCCCCCTTTGTCTGCCGCCTCTCCACCCCACACTTCCCACTCAGAAAGCCACTTAAAACACATCAGCAGCAACTCCACAAAACAGCCACTTGTTGGCTAATTGTGCTAAGCAGCTGCTGCAGGGTGGGGGCGGGGTGGGGAGGGTAGCTCCAGCTCAGCCCTGTCACGGTTCTGGAAGAAGCTGCTCTGCTCACCCCACCAGAGCCAGCTCCCGGGAAGGGTGCCCAACCCCAGCCGGGCATCACCTCTCTCCGCCCTCACACGGACAAAGAGGCAGCTGCACTCCCTGGGTGAGGGACAGAGACAAACCGGGCCTGGAGCCAGGAGGACAGGAACCCCCCACACACATGGACCCCCTGCAAGGCTCGCTGGCCAATCTCCAGGTGCCTCAGTTTCCCTGTGTGTCCCATGAACAATTGGACTGCGGCTTCTAAGGTCTCTTCCAGTTCCCAAAGCTGCCTGGTATTGAGCATTCGGAGCTTATGACCAACCTGGGTTCAAATCCTGGCCCTGCTGCAGACTGGCCATGTGACTTGAAGCCTCAACCTCTGAGCATTAGTCTCCTCTTCAGGGAAAACGGGGTAATAGCAGCCCCTGCCCCGTCGTAACTGAGGGAATTCACTGAGAGGGTGTCCCTGGGACTCTTGGAGCAGCTGGGCACAGGCCTTCCCTACTCTGGAGAGCCCACAGGCTGCTGGGGTCCCATGAGCAGGATTCCTTGGCCCAGTCTTGGGACGAGTGTGGGGTTAGCTGAGGCCTCAAAGGTAAGAACCTAGGGCCTGGGCAGAAGCTGAAGCCTGATCATGGGGTGGGGGGGGTGCAAGAGTGGAGTAGGCCACGCCCCACGGAAGGGCTACGGTGGAGGACCTGAAAGCAGAGCCCAGAGGGAGGCAGGAGCAGGGCCAGGTGGGAAGGCCCTGCAGGCCTGGTGAGAAGCTCAGCTTTGTCCTGCGGGCAGTAGGGAGCCAGGGAGGGCAGCAGAGCACCTTGCTAGGTTTCTAGGTGTCAGAGACCCCTCCTTGGCAGAGTTCAAGAGCAGAAGCGGGCGTTCTCCCTCCCCCGCTCCGACAGCGAGGCCGAGAGGGTACAGCCCGCGTTCCCCGCTGCTCCTCGCTGGCCTCCCTGGCCCCACAGCCCCACTGGTATAACTGCTGCCCAGCCTGGAGAGGTAGGGGTTAACCTCCACAGCCTCAAAGAAATCAGAGGATTACAGGTTTGCCTTGGCTTGTTCCTTCTGTCACACACCCTGCTATCTCTGGGCTCAACTGTCACCGCCACACACTGTATCAGGACTCCATTAGTCAGACCCTGGTGGCAGCTCACAGCTGTCAGGCTGTCGGTCCTGAGGGCGGCAAGTCCTCCCCCCCCTGCAACTGCACCTGAGGATGGCTCTGTCCTCTGGTCAGTGTCGCAGAGGGCAGAGCTGCCCTTCCATCAGAGCCACCAGCAGAGTGGCCCGTGTGGGCTCAGGGGTCTGCAGCCCCCCCATTCGGCTTCCTGCTCTTGGACTTCAGATGTGAGGCAGAACCCAAGATCCTCGCTGCCTCATCTACACTGAGGACATGGGGAGGCTTCAACAGGGCGCCAGGCTCATGAGTGCTCAGCTGCTGGAGTTTCAAGCCGGCTCCCCTCACCCCTCCTTTCCACCCCGTGTGTGTGTGTGTGTGTGTGTGTGTGTGTGTGTGTGGTTTTTACGGTCCCATGTTCCGGGTTTCCTCCGGGCCTTGTCTTTGGAAGTTCAAAGTCAAGGTGAATTGCTCATTGAGAAAAGCGCTCTTCCTGGGATCCTGGTGTAATCACTGCCCACTTTATTTTTGCTTCCGATGCCTCTTCTGTTTTTTCTCTGTAAACTTTAACTGTCCTTTGTGTGTGTGATTGTTTTTTAAAAAAGATCTTGCAAATGAAAATAACTTAATTGCCTTTTCTGATTTTCAGAGTAACACATGCTTATCATGAAAAACATTCTGACAAGAAAATAAAGGTAGGAAAAAGAGAGTTTTTAGTAGCCTCAAGAGGTTTTCAGCAGAGCTGGAAGAAGGAGGTCCCTTCTTTATAAAACAGGGGTGCTCTCCGGGTGCTGCCAGCCCAGGGGTTCCCTTCCTTCCCCCACCCCACATTCCAGCTCAGGTCCCTGGTCCCCGCGGAGTTCCCTACACTCCTGCAGCCCTGAGCAATCTTCCTTTCTGCGGATTTCAAGTCTTTTCATTTCAACAAACATTTATTGAGCACCTACTTTGGGCCAAGACAGAGAACTCAGTCATGTGGCCACATTCCCCCTGCTGGTATTTCATTATTTTCTTGTTTTACTGTGTCTTGCCTAGACTTCTCCCCAGCCTGAAATGTGGGGTCCCTCAGGGCAGGTGCCCAGCTTCAATCTCTGGGAGCCCCATCCCCTGCACCTGTGTTCCCCAGAGGCACCTCCTAGCCCCTGCAGGAAGAGTAGCTGTTCCAGGTGTGTGTGATGGACACCATGCCAAGCCCTTTGCACGCATGACGTCCTTTGATCCTCCGTCACCCACGGGAGGTGGGTGTTGCTCTTGGCCCCAACTTGCAGTTGAGGACACTGAGCGCAGACTAGCTTTCCGGAGACACCTCGACAAGCGAGCCACCCAGGAGCCAGGTTTAGACCAAAACCTGGGCTTCTCCGTGGTCTCGCCCCTTTACACAAATTAGTGAAGGGACAGGGCAGAGATAAATACTCTCGGGAAGGTGTGCCCGGGATAGAAAGGACAGTGCCACCATCTGGGGACCTGGGAAGGTTCCCTGAGAAGATGAAGCTTGATCAAAGTTTGAAAGATGCGTAGGAGCTATTCCAGTGGAAGGAGGGACCGATGGCCGTGCAGGCACCTTAGGCCATTCAGAGTGGCCGGCACAGAGGGGCGGGGCTGGGAGGAGGGAGGAGCAGGTGGTCAGCTGGCCGCACCACTGGGCCTCTCCTACACTCTGCCCAGGTATTCGGGCGCGAGCTTCAGGTTCCTGGGAGGCACCTGGCCACCGGGAGGAAGGTGGACTGGGGGAGGAGGCGGCTCAGGCCGTGAGCCAGCCCCACCTGGGCTCAGCCAGGGCTGCACTCCCATTGGCTTTTCCTACAGTTTGGGAGGTTTCACCTCAGCTTCTGCAGCAAGCATGTTTGGAGCTGCCCAGCAGGCGGGGAAGTTGGGAGGCAGGAGAGGCAGGATGGAGTTTTATGATTCATTTGTTCTTCAAAAGCTTCAGCTCAGCCCCACCCTCCAGCCTCCCCACTCTGGGCCCCAGGGAGGGTGTGTTCAGCTGCGCCTGCTGGGGATCTGGGTCAGGGTCCTCGGGTCCTAGTCCCAGCTCCCCAAGACTTGCAGGGTGGCATTGCACGAGCCTCCCTGTCTCTGGGTCTTAGGATCCTGGCTCTCGGCCTTAGACTTGATCTGCACCTGTGGCCACAGACCATTCATAATCTTGCCCCCAGCCAGTTTTCTCAGGGCGACCCTAGCAGCCCACACCACACCAGCCACCTCCCTCCATTGAATCTCCATGCACCTGAGGCCCCTGTAGGTGGTCAGCTGTGGGCACCCACATCTCCAGGGTGGCCAGGAAGCACTTCTAAGGAGGGGAAGATTCTGGGTTGTGCTGGAAGGAAGGGGCAGAGCAGGTGTTGGCCTGCATGTGCACGGCATCAGGTCCAGTCTGTTTCTGCCTGGTTCCCACTTTGGACTCTCTCCTGACTCCTTGGGAAGGGCTGCAGGGACCCCCGAAGTGAGAACCCCCAATGGATGGAGCTTCTGCTCCCAATCCAGCCCACTGTGGGTCTTGTGGCATTTCCTAGAGATGCTTGGGTGGGGGTCCCAGAGAGGCCACCAGGCCCCTCCCTCATCTGTTCCTCTCCAGCCCAAGGGCCTCCGCCCCCTCCCTCTGTTCCACAGGGCACCTCCTGCTGCCCCGACCGACTTTACTGCCATCTCCAGCACTGCATGCTGGGTTCTGCCTCTGCCCCTCGGAGTGTCACTGCTGTGACCTCAGCCAGCCTCAGCACAGAAAGAACGTGCAGTGTGGCAGGTGTGAGCCTTTGCCGGGCCACTTGGAGGCTGCCGTGTTACCTCCCAACCCTGGCGCTGGGCTGAGCTGAGCAGTAACCACACGGGGTAGCAGGTGGGGCAGCGTCCCCTCGCCCAAGGGGCGGCTCTGCTCCTCAGCCTGCGTTCTTTCTGGAATATTCTCTCTGCACAGGGAGGTCATTGATCTTGCCGGGGTTATTTCATTATGTTAAGAGAAAAGAATTCTTCAAACACTTTTTCATTTGGGTAGAGGATCCCAGGTGTGGCGAGTTTATATAACATCAGGACTTCCAGTTAGGCAGGCCCCGTGTGCACCTGTCGCGAGAAGTGCTCCCTTCGCTTCTGGTTGAGAAGAGGGGGCCAGGAGAGAAGCTGCTGAGATTTTTCTTTAGTTTGCTCATTTAGCAAATTGAGCACCAGCTTGGAGCATGGTTTTGAAAAGGAGAGTAGAGAAGCCAGACACTGTGTGAAATGCCTGTCATGCTAGAGTCTCTGGAGGCCGAGGCAGCAAGATCACAAGTTCAAGGCCAACCTCAGCAACTTAGAGTGACCCTTTCTCAAAATAAAAACAAAGGGCTGGGGACGTGCCCCAGTGGTATAGTACCCCTGGGCTCAATCCTGGGTACCAAAAAAGAAGGGGAAGGGGAAGGAGGAGGAGGAGGAGGAGGAGCAGCAGCAGCGGTCCCCAGCAGCCCAAGAGAAAGGGCGTTCCTGGAGGGGGGAACAGCATGGCCTGGGCTGGGAGGCGAGAGCTGGACCTGGGCCTGAAAGAGTCAGTGTGGCTGACGGGAGGCGTCCAGTGGGGAGGGAGGGACTTGAGGGAGAAGGAGAGAAAGGAGGCAGACGATGAAGGTGAGGGTCAGGTTTTGCAAGACCCTTGGGGCAAGTTCCGGAGGTTGGAGGCCTCTGAGGAGGTTAGGAAAGGAAGTGGCCAGGCCCACACCCACTTAGAGAAACTCTGGGAGAAGCATGACTACTCATTTTATTTGATTATTTGTACTGGAGATTGAACCCGGGGCCACTCTAGCCCTGACCTACATCCCAGCCCTTTATGTATCTCTTATTCCGAGGCAGGATCTCACTTAGTCACTTATGGCCTTGCGAAGTTGCTGAGGCTGGCCTTGGACTTGGGATCCTTCTGCCTCCCCCTCCTGAGCTGCTGAGATTACAGGGGTGCCTCCCTGCACCTGGCCTGGAGAAGCACTATTGATTCTCAGTTGGAGTTTGGGAACTGCCATCTGAAGGGCCTGAGTTCGAGTCCCCGTTCTGCTGGTAACTGAGTGACCTTCAGCGAGTTGCCCAAACTCTCTGAGCCCCAGACTCTCCAGCTGTAAGATGGGACAATCCCAGTCTCTACTGCTGAGAGATGCAGAAGGAATTAAGAACTTCTGGGCATTCATCCTGCCCACCTCTCCTGCTCTCAGGTGAAGGCACTGAGACTCAGGGGTCCATCAATTGCTCAAGGTCACCCAGCAGGAGAGCCCTGAACCTGGGATCCGCACCCAGGCCCTTTGACTCTGAAACCTTGGAACCACCATAGCTCATTCTGTGTGCCCTGCCCTTGTCACACTCCCTTGATGTCCTTACACTGCGTGTGGCAAAGGCGGTGGCAGGGGCAGATGCAGCCGGGATGGCGGGGACGTAGCAGGTGACGGTTTCTGGAAAGGGCTGGTCCCAGGGCCTTTGGGACTATCTAGAGTCACCTACAGGGCACCTCAGACCTGCCCTGCAGATCCCATGGAGAGGCGGGTGAGGGCCCAGGAGAGGCAGAGTCACCAGGAACTGGATCCAGACGGGCAGGCTGACGTCCTGGGCAGTCACGGTGGATTAAGTACAAGGACACTTCCGCCTCTGCCTCATGGCACATGCCTCTCCACGGCCTCCAGTCCCCTGCAGCAGGTGCAGCCAGTACCACCAGGGTCACCCTTCCCTGCTGCGGTTGGGGAGTTTGAATCACACCCCGACTCTGTGCGGGGCTGGGAGCCTGGCCTGCTGGAGCGGGGACTGGGACGGCCGCTCAAGGAGGTGACGGTTCAGGGGTCCCCAAGGACCCGGTCTGGTAGAGAGAGGAGAGGGAGCAGGCCAGGCGCACCCACTGCAGCAAGCCCCAAGGCAGGAGAGGAAATCCAGTGAAGCCCGAGCTGCAGGGCCTCTGGACCAGGGCGGAGGACGAGAGGCCTGGGGGGTGTTGGTGTTCCCAGCAAGGAGGGCCAAGGCAGGGGAGGGCGGGGAGGGCGCTGCGGCACCACCAGGGGCAGAGGGGTGAGCACAGCCTGCTGAGGCCGGGATGTGGCCTGAGGAGGCCGAGCCCGCAGGTGAGGGAAAGGAGCCCCTTCCCCACGGGCCCACGCCGCCAGGGTCCAGGGCCCAACCCAGACAACATTCCTTGGGGTCCCAGAGCCCTTCTGGAGCCTGCCACAGGCTGCGGCTGGCCCTGTCCCCTGGCAGAGCGGGCAAGCGAGAGAGCAGCCGCCGCCAGCCCAGGCTCCCTGGAGTGCCAATTCTGAAAATGACAAACAGCCCCGATAGGAAGGTTGGAAAATGGGCACCTCCGCGCCTCCCCGAGTCTATTGCAGGGTTTGGAAATAGCCGAGATGAGCGGAGAGCACGGGAGGGGGTGCCCGCTGGGCAGAGGGAGGCCGGGGGAGCCCCGAGGCTGCTGGTGCGGAAGCCGGAGGACAGGGCCAGGTGTGAGGAGGGCAGGGGAGAGGCCCCCGGGGAAGAGAGGAGAGAGCCAGGGCAGGGCCATGTGTGGAGGACGGGAAGGACAAATGCCAAAGTGGACACACACACAAAGACCGATCGTGGTGAGTGACCCGAGAGTGCGGCGGGTGAGAGAGGGACGTGGGCTGAAGGGGCCATTCCCAGCACACACCTGGCCCTCACCCCATCCGATCACCCCCTTCTCAGTTCACCCCATCACCACCGAGAGAGAGGGGGGAGAGAGAGAGAGAGAGAGAGAGGAAAACAAAATATCTACGGTTGTCGAGACAAGAGGAGAAAAATAGAGGCAAACATCCGTAATTTTCTCTGTGGGGCTTTGCGGTAATTGAGCCATTTGGATAAAAATAAAGGCGGCGGGCCCCTTAGGTAAGAAGAGCTTTTGCAATCTAAGAAGCTTGAATTATGCGTCTTGTGTCACTTGAAATCCCCCGGCCTCCCCCTTCCGCTGGAGACCCAAACCACTTTCCCTTTTCTTATTATTTTTTTAAGTACCCTGTCAAATGTCGTCTGTAGAGCAGAGAATTTCAGCTGTCACAACTAATTTCAATTTTTCCGTGTGCTTTTCCCCCCTTGGCGTTCCAGGGGAGGGACCTGGCTGAGCCCCTTCCCCTCCCGCTCAGCCCGCCGCTCTTTTTATTTCTCATTATTGTTATTATTTCAAAACCAGATTTACATCATACATTTGTTTGGGGGAGTGTTTAAGGACTGCAGTTCGCTCCTGGGGAAGGCGGGGTCTGGTCTGGTGGCTTCCTGTTCCCTCCCCGCTGCACCCCCACCTGCATGTCCTGACCCCCCAAGGCCCTCGGACCCCACCTCTCTCTTCCTGGCCCTGAGCTGCCAGCTCTGCGGACCCTCCACCAGGAAGATCCAGACAGAACCCCAGGTTCTAATAGAGCCCTGGGCACTCAGCCGTCCCCCTGGTGAGACAAGTCTCCTGGCGGTGGGGGCCCGAGGGACAAGTGTCCAGGTGTGCCCGCTCCCTCCTCCCCCCACCTTTCCCTCCTGCTGTTGTCTCCCAGAGTTCTGAGTTGAGAACTTAACCCCAACTTAACCAGGGTGTTTGAAGGCAGGGCCTCTGGGAGGTTGTCAGGGTGGGCCCACGTGGCCTCGGTGGCCGCCTGCTTGCTCTCCCACTGGGGGACGCCCCACCACGTTGGGAGGCAGCGAGA
The DNA here is from genome assembly GCF_021218885.2 of Marmota monax. Classification (NCBI taxonomy): domain Eukaryota; kingdom Metazoa; phylum Chordata; class Mammalia; order Rodentia; family Sciuridae; genus Marmota; species Marmota monax. Next base: position 22,487,704 of record NW_026692912.1, read on the forward strand.
GGCCCAGGCCCAGGGCTGCACATGCTCATGCACTTCCGGCCTGCAGACCGCCAGCCACACCAACTCTTCCTCACAGATTGCCGGGTCCGGGGTGCTTCACCAGAGCAGCAGAGGGAGACTGAGAGGCCCCTCTTTCTCCCTCCTCAGTCCTCGCCTTCACCCAGGGTGCGCTGAGGCAGGGTGGCCTCCCAGGGGCTGGCCCGCCCCAGTGCTGACATGCAGGTGGGCGGGTGCAGGCCTGGCCCTCCAGGGACGGGGACCTGTGCACCCGGGAACAAAGCCCAGGTGAGTGGGTGCAGAGGGCGTAGTGCGCAGGGATGTGGGGCGCGGGGCGCGGAGGAGGGAGCACACCAACAGCCCAGCTGCTGGAGGTCTGAATGTGTCCCCTTCAGAACCCAGGAGATCCAGCGTGACAGTAGGCGCAAATGGGGCTTGTAAGAGATGGCCGGGCCAGGGGGGCTGCCCCCTCAGGATGAGACCAGGGGCCTCTATAAAGGGGCTCAAGGCAGGGAGTGGGACTCATTTTTGTCCTCTGCCCTGTGCCACACAGGATCCGTGAAGAAGATGCTGAACAGACAAGTGGCTTGATCTTGGATTTCTCAGTCTCCAGAACTGTGAGAAGGAAGTTTCTATTGCTTATCAGTCCCCCGTTCTGGGATATTTTGTTATAGCAGCACAAATGTACCAAGGCAAGCCCTTCCCCAAGAAGTGGTGCCTGACCTGATCTTTGACTGCCTATTAGACAATTCAGGGAAGGGATTCCAGGCAGAGCTTGGTGATGTGGGCTGAGTTGTACCCCCCAAATTCATATGTCAAAGTTCTAAGCCCCAGTGCCTTGGATTGTGACTGTCATAGCCCAATTTCTGTTGCAATAACTGAATACTATAGACTGGGTAATTTATAAAGACAAGAGGTTTATTTTGGCTCAAAGTTGTGGAGGCCCAAGAGCATGGCACCAGCATCCCCTGGGCTTCTGGGTAGGACCTTGTTGGGCCTCAAATCATGGCAGGAAGCAGAGGAGCAAGTGGGTAAGTGCAGAAGAGAGGACAAGTGCTTAGGAGTGAGGGGAGGTGTCATACTGGTTTTATGTTGACCCACTTTCCTGACCATTAACCCACTTTCCGGATCTACAGGGACCTCTTTGTGGGGGGAGCTGTGACTTTTTTGGGGGTGGGGAGTCCTGGGGATGCCTAATCATGTCTCAAATGCCCCACCAACTCTCAACACCAGTCTCAGGATCAAATTCCAACGTGAGCTTTGGTGGGGACAGACCAGATCCAAACCAGAGGGGTGGCCTTCTTTGGAAACGGGGTCATTACAGACACCATGATGAGGTCCTTTTGGAGTAGGAGGGGACCCTCATCAGATATGTCCTTACAAAAAGAGGAAAGTTGGACTCGGATATTGAGGCAGAAGGCCATTAGCAGGGGATGGAGGGGTGTTTCCAAGGGTCCAGGGAGGCCAAGGATGGCCGGAGGCACCAGGAGGTAGGGGCAGGCCGGGTGGATTCCCCCTGGTGCCTTCCCAGGAAGCCAGCCCTGGGAGGCCTCATCTCCGGGTTGACGGGGAGTCTCTGGTGTGTGAGCCCCGCTCACCCTGTCCAGGGGCCTCGCAGACGTCCCGGGATGTGTGTGACTCAGGGAGCGGGCGCCTGGGTTCCCCGCTGAACTGGGGCGTCCTCTGCCGGAGCGGGGCGCGGGCAGGACGCCGAGGACCTGGAGCCGGAGGGCGGCCGGCTGGGAGGGCTTCCGGGTTCACACCTTGTTACAGGGGGCGCTGGAGGGGCAGCGCTCTCCTCCACCCTGCGGCCTCCACGTGGGTCCTCCCTTCCTTCCTCGTCCGAGGCCGCCCCGCCCCAACCAGTTTGTTGATTGAAGAACTGACCACCGGGGACAGAGGCTGCAGGAGAAGCCGCGGCTTCGGGGCTGGCGTCAACTAACCGGAGCCTGGTGGACACGGGGAGGGCTGGGCCCCTCTGCCCAGGGCCTGGTCCATCCGGGTTCCCAGGTGGACAACCTGGTCGTCTCCTGGGCTGTCTGCCCTCCTCCCCTCCTGGGTCCTCCTGGGAGAGCAAGGAGGGGCCTAGGGTGGCACACCAGACGGCCTCCCCTGTCCCCCCAGGCACACAGCGGGACCGAGTTACCCACGATCCCCGCCAGTGGGTGGAGCCCCGAGACTGGTTCTGCCCAATGGGATGTAAGGGGGAAGTGAGGCGCCCTTTCCAGGCCTGGCCCCTGTACTGCAGCAGAGGAGCCCGTGTGGGGTCACTGGCCTCCACGCTGAGCGGGCCACCGCCAGGGCTCGTGTTGACTAAGGAACGAATGTCTCCAGAGTGCCCGTGGGGCCTTTGGTGCTAGGGTGGGGTGCGCTGTGTGACTTTGGGCACGTGCCTTAACCTCTCGGAGCCTGTTTCCTGGTTAGCCATCGGGGCCCCAGTCTTCTGGTTATATTACACACAGTAGGTGCTCAACCAACACGTGGGGTCAGGGCCCTGCCCACCTGGGGCGTGCGTCCTAAGTGCTAAGAACCTGCCTCTATAACCCCGCGCTCTGCGCTGGAGCCGGAATTCACCAGGGGGGGATGGCAGTCCCGCAGCCTGAGCCACTCAGAGCCGAGCCACCGTGAGGGAAATTGCCCTAAATGTGAATCCACGTCCGAGCCCAGAGAAAGCGATTTGGATGCTCGAGAGCAGATTGCGGCAGCCCTCCGTGCACAATGTTTTCAGCTTGTCTGCCTTCCAATCACTCCTAAATAACACGTTTTATTTGGTGTGACTGCTCGCGGGCCTGCCCCACCCAGCCTGGCGGCTGGAGCCCGACCCTCAGAGTCACATCTGCTTTTCATTCATAATGAACAAACAGGCTTCGGACCCCACAGCCAGCCACACGGCACAGAGCACCAGCCCATCCTGGATGCCCGGGTCACCCACGGGCCTGCTGCCCAGCAAGCCCCTGGTTGGACGGGAGACCTGGTGCCACTGCCGGACCAAGGCAGCTAGAGAGGTCTCAGCAAACCCCACCGGGCGCCCTGCCGCCTCCCAGCCCAGGCTTCAGGCCCTAGAGCTGGACTCCTGGTCCACACAGGCCAAGGGAACGGAGGGGCTGGGGAGAGCCCCAGGCAGCAGCCCTGGGTTCAGATCCCACTGCCCCACCTTCAGGCTGTGTGACCCAGGCGTGTTGCTAGTCCTCTCTGAGCCTATTTCCTCACCGGTGGAAGAGAGGATGGGTCTCTGCCAACCAGCATTTCCCCAGTCTTGTCTCCCCAGCCAGAAATCAGTGGGGGACATCATTGGTCTGTCTCCCTCTATACAGTAGCTTCGAAAGTCGGCCTGTCTGGGTGCCCACCCAGGCCCACAGTGTCACACGTCACAACTGCCTGGAGGCAGAAGCAGCCTGCAGGGGTCATCTGGATGTGGCTGGTCTGTGCAGTTGGGAGATTGTAAGCTTTATAAAGGAGGGAGCCCTAACCCGGTCCTGGAAGAGAGTGCCCAGGAGGACGAGCAGCCGGGTTCCACTCCTAGGAGGTCCCTAGAATAGTCACAGAGAAGAAAGTGGAGTGGGAAGGCGGGGCTGGAGGAGGGGCAGGGGCCTCGCTGTCCAATGGGGACAGCTTGCTCTTCACAAGGTGAGGATCCTGGAGACAGGCGGGCAATGATTCAGCGTGTTTGAGTGCAGCTCCGCTGTGCACGGAGAAAAGTTTAAAAGGACAGACCAGATGTTTTGTGTGTCTTATCACAGTTTAAATGTCTTTTGTTGTTGTTATTTTGTTTTGTTTTTCAGTGCTGGGATTGAACCCAGGGCTTCATGCATGCTAGACAAGTGTTCACATTCCAGACAGGGTGTTAAGTTGTGGAGGCTGGCCTCAAAAGGACGATCCTCCGCCCCCAGCCTCCTGAGTCACAGGAGTTAGAGGTGTGGCCACTGCATCCAGCTAAGAAATTTCTATATTAAAAGAAGACGGTCAGCTTCTAAAAACTTAATTAACAATGAAAAAACTAAAGGACAACAACTAGGCCCCACAGTGAATGGGAAGGGGACAACCACCAAGGAGATTTAAAAAATGAGTGGAAGTTCCCAGGAATCAGTCTCACCTAACACAGTCTCGAAAATCTGAGTGAAATCAGTGACTTACAGTTTCTGAGAAATCACGAAATTATGAAAATCAACTTTTTAAAAAAATAGAAAACAACGTGATATATTAACTATGGAAGAAATAGACAATCATGTGAAAGAACTCTCCCTCCAAGGAAAGCCTCTGGCCCGTTGGTCTCATCCTGGCTGATTGTAGACATGCCTGGGACAGGCTCCAGGCTCAGGCTGTCACCCAGCGGAGAAGAGACGGGCAACTCCCCGATTTATTTCACAAAATTTGCATAACCTCATGGCTGAATCATAGCAAAGATAACACAGAAAAGGAAAACTACAGGCTACTCTCTCTTAGGAAAAGAGACACGAAATTCACGAATTAAGTTTGACCGATTTTCATCCTTTTATATATTTTCTTTGCAAAATCAGGGTTTGGCACAAGTTATTGCTGACTTTTCTTAGTAACTTGCCGTGTGTGTGATTCAGGAATCCATCTTTAAAAACCCCAAGCAATTTTGCAACACTTTCATGTAGAAAGTATTCAAAAGAAACGCAAGCTTGGAGAAGTGGTACACCCCTGTTATCCCAGTGACTCAGGAGGCTGAGGCAGGAGGATCACAAGTTTAAGGCCAGCCTCAGCAACTTAGCCAGGCTGTAGGTAATTTATTGAGACCCTGAATCAAAATTTAAAAATAAATAAATAAAAAGGGCTGGGGATGTGGCTCAGTGGTTAAGTGCCTCTGGTTTCAATCCCCAGTACAAGAAAATAAAGAATAGAGGTGTAGCTCAGTTGGTAGAGTGCCCCTTGCTTCCCCAGTACTCTAAACAACAATAACTATGTGTACACACACACACACACACACACACACAACTTCTCAGGAGGCTGAGACAGGAGGATTGCTTGAGCCCAGTAGTTTGAGGCCAGTCTGGGCAACCCAGTGAGACCAGCCTCAGGAAGAATACAAACAAAGCCAAATTGCAGGCTGTGAAGTTCCCATGAGAATCCATCTCACGAGGAGGCAGCTGCTCTTGTCAAAGCCCCTTCCAGTTCAAGGCCACCCAGGACCAACCAGGGGACAGACAGTTCTAGACTTGCCTTTTGGGGACATCACAAGCTGAGACCCGCAGAGAGAAGGGACAGGTGGACTAGACTCTCGGGCGAGCCTGCACTTACTCACTCCTGGATTTATTTATTCACGTGGGAAGTAAAATTGAGTCTCTTGCTAAAGGGAACTCTGAGCCGCGTGTGCCAGGGACAGGCTGCTGGCCCCGGGAGACAGGGGAGCCCAGCCCAGGCCTCAGTGGGGTGCCAGAGGAGAGGCGGGTCCCTGGGGGTGAAAGCGCCTACGCCTGCCCACCGGGAAGCCCCAGTTTGATTGGGAAGGCAGGCCTGGGGACCGTCTGCCTGGCTCTTCTGGAGGGTGACCTTGGTCAGCTTCCTGCTTTGATGACGCTGAGCCAGGTCGGGGCAGAGGAGGGCCAGGAGGCGGTGATGGTTGACAGACAAGCTCCTGCAGAGACGTGGGGGCACGGGACAACCACAGCCTCAGCGCATGGTGGCCTCAGGGGAGTCAGACTTCCAAACTGGCACCTCAGGGACCCCAGGGGACGAGGCAGGAAGCTGCCCTGCCTTTTCTGCCCTCGCCTGGGACAGAAGTCACACACTGTCATTTGGCTTCGCTGTGTGGCTGAAGCAATCTCAGCCACCAGATTCAGGGGAAGGGGCCATCGACCCCCGCTTCGTGGGATTTGTGGTCATTGAAAAAAAGAAAAGACCCCAACCGAGCTGTAATAAGAGATCCCCGTCTGCGCCCCTCTGGCCCAGGTCCCACGGCACCTCGGTCACACGACCTGCACCCAGGTGCTGAGAAACCTCAGGTCTGTGTCTAGGGCGGCTCGGCCACGCGCCTCTCCAAGGCTTGGTCTTTCAGGTGGGAGACCTGACGCTGACCTTGAGGGTTAAAGGAGAAGAGCGCCCCCGACTGCAGGAGGTCCTGGGGCCCTGGTGCGGGTTCACTTCTCCTCCCCTTTTTGGAGGGCTTCACACCTGCTGGGCCCCGCGGCACATCCCCAGCCCTAGGTGAACTATTCTGTGAGCTCAGCCAGCCCTTTTGGCTGCCACCCTCAAAGGAGATCAGTGGTGCTCTGCTAGCAGTCCTGGGTCCCAGACCTGTCTGGCTTGGGCTGCCTGCCTCCTGGAGGAGGGTTACGGCAGGTGACCAGCCCAGGGCTCGGCAGGGTCTGAGCAATTGCATATTTCAAATAGCTGCAGAGCGTGTGCCCTCCCACAAGATGACTTTGACACGTTCCCGTGGAAAAGTGATATCATATCTGTGTTCCCTGCCTTTGAATCCGAGTGGGCTTTGTGACTGTAGCCACCAGCAGGAAGGCAGAGGTGGTTCCTGGGCAAGGTCAAAAAGGTGAGCAGGTCTACCTTGCTTCCTGGTGTAGAGCACTTGAAGCCCTCAGCTGGGTGAGCAGTCCAAATGCCCTGGGGCAGCTGTCTTTCAAAGAAGCTCAATCTAACCCACGTGAGGCCACTTGGAGAGGACCTGGGTCCTGATCAGGAGAGAGGGATGTTCAGTTATCCCCCAGCAATTCCAGACACACCCACCCCTGCTGTTTTAGCTCCAGTCACTGGACTGTGGCCCACGTACAAGCCCAAAATGCCCAGCTGAGCGGTTCCAGGTGGGTCAGCTCTTGACACCTTCCAAGTAAGCAAAATAAATGGTGGTTTTAAGGTGCTAAAGTTTGGGACAATTTGTTAGTAAGAGCACTGGCTCAGGACTGGTCTTCTGCTGGGGGCTGGTTGACAAAATCTCTTCCTCTTTGCTTGGTGACCTCTGTCACCCAAGCCAGTCTTGCCTTCAGTGACCTCTCGGGGGAGGGACCCTGGCACCCTAGTGCTACGTGGTGCTGTAAGGGCAGCTTTGTGGTCTCTGTGGGATTGCAGCTGGATCTTTGGCAGTCCTGTGATGTCAGGGGACAGCAAGTTGGACCACGGGCACCCCAGCTTTCCAGAGGGAATCTCCTTGGCCCCTTGATGCTTCTGGATGATTGATGGGGAAGCGGCAGCAGAACCAGGCTTGAGCAAGGTCTGCCCCTCTCTTGAAGGATGGCGTCACCTGCCTGAGCCTCCCCCAGGATTGGTCTGCCCAGGTTGAAAACCTCAGCCAGCGGAGGCCACCTGGCTGACACAGGCGTGTTCCTGCTGCCTGCCGAGCCAAGAAGAGGCCACGTGGAAAAGGAGGGGAGAAGAGGTCACCTGGCCTCACTGTGTCTCAGACACCAAGCGAAAATACGCAGTTTGGTGGCTGGGTCTCCAGGACCGAGCCTTGGCCCTGTTGGTGACGCTGGTGCTAATAACAGGCTCCCTGTGCACCCCCTTGCCCTCCACAGTCCGTGTGCTGCCCTCTGGGGTCCTGCACGGCATCCCCGCGACACGCAGATTCACAGGAGGATTCGGGGGTCAGTCCGAGACTTGGGGACCTGCCCAGTGTGGGTTGGTTGCTAAATGCAGAGCAGGTTAGAGGTGAGGTCCGACTCCAGGTCCTGTGCGTCCCCAGCCTGCTCAGGACCTCCACCCACAGAGCTCCAGCCCCCGACTTCTCTGTTGGTCTCCTCTCTCCTCCTCTGCATCGCCCCCTCCCTCCCTCCCTCCCACCCCTCCTGACACTCTTGGAGGAGAAGGGGTCTTGTCTGCAAGGCTCCCTGCTGGGGAAACGTTTTAGCAGAGAGCATGACATTGTACACGCTGAGGCTCTGAGGTCCAGCTCTGCAACTTACTAACCTTGAGCAGGTCCCCTGTAGCTCTTTGAGCCTCAGGGTCCTGTAGCCACCAGCAGGAAGGCAGAGGTGGTTCCTGGGCAAGGTCAAAAAGGTGAGCAGGTCTATCTTGTAGTCCTGAGTTCCTGGGACTACAAGCATGTGCCAACCAGGCCAGGGCCAAAGTCTTTTTAAAAATTGATTTTTAATGGCATACTAGTACACAGATATTAAATACTTGCTTTAAAACATTTTAATCATAGACAAGGCTAATGTCCTTGCCCACCCGTCCTCCCACCCCCATCTTTGCATGCCTGCCCGCACTCTGGAGATCTGCCTCTGGGGCTCCCACTCACCCACTTACCCCTTGAAGTAGACCTCGTGTGCACACATTTGATTTGTTCTTATCATCGTAGGATATTCACCTCAATGCAAAGGGAAGGAGGAACGGGAGGGTGGTCTGAGGGGGGCTGGGCAGACAAGCTTCAGGACTGAAGTCCTCCCCACGTGTGACTTCAGGACTGTCACCCTAGCTATCCTCATGGCTTTTCTATTTTATCTTTGCAAACAAACCACAGTCGATTTTCTGTCTGAATCACCCACGGCCCCAGGGTGTGCAATATGACCCTGCCCCCCCACCTGGACCAGACGAGTCTCCCACCAGGCGGGTGGTACAGGCTCCCTGGGAGCCTCTAGGAGGTTTCGGGACAGCTGGGGCCCTGTCCCTGTGGGGCCTGCTGTCACAGACTCTTCTTTGGCCCTGAGACCTTTGGAGGCTGCATGATCAGAGAGGCCTGTGTCACCCCGAGGCGTGGAACCCCCTGAGCCACGGTCAGCCTGGAGCCGCCGCGCTAGGTGCTGCTGCCACAGGGATGAGCAGACAGGCCTCCAGGGTCTTGGCCCCTGGAGCGGCCCCAGCACTGACTCTTCCTGGAGGTAAGTGACATTTTGGTGAAGATGCGGCCGGCCACTTCCTGCTGCCATGTGCAGTGGAATTTTCTTTGGCAGCTTCTTGTTTTCCTGCTTCTCCACAGCCCTGTTCTAGTGAGGCCAAGCTGGTGTGTGCCTGGCCTCGGGGCCAGGGCTGAGCCAAGCAGGGCCGCAGCCACACAGCAGGACCCCGGACCTGGAGGGGAAGCCGGCCTCGGCCCTGCCCCGTCCCACCTCCGCCTGACTTGCTGCCCTCTGGCGTGTGTGCGACCACACTCTCTCTCTCTCTCACACACACACACACACACACACACACACACACACTTTTAACTGTAGGTTAAATTTGGGGAGATGAAAAGGCATCTGATTCCAAGATCTCTAGAAACGCCATGACCTCTGAACACCAGCACGCGCTCGGCCAGCTGCTGCCCGGGAACCCGGCCCCGCGTCCTTGCCTCCATACCCCAGCTCATGCTGTCCCTGCCCAGCAGTGCCCTTCTGCTTCTCGCAAGTGTCACATGCCCACGTCAGACGTAGTTCCCCATCAGGTGTCCTCTGTGTTCCTTCTGAGTGGCACAAACACTGCTGGCGTCTCCTCCGGAAGATCAGTTGTAACTATGCATTTTTATGCATTGCTTTTTCTTTTTTTTAAACCCAGGCGCAAGCTCCGGATCCCCCCAATCTCAATATTACTCATGATTTTATCACCAAGACCTCGATCCCCGATGCCGATCAATAACAAAGACATGGTTTTGAAAAAAAGGAAAAACTTTTATTGCTTTTTCTAGCAAAGGAGAAACACAAGGACGCTGTCCCAGAGGCCGTGATTCTGCCCCTCAGGGGAAATGGGGCTTTTTAAGAGGTGATTCAGAGGAATCCTGTTTCCTGAGATTAGGGAGGAGAGATTAGGAAGAAGACCAGGAAGGAGAAGATCAGGGAGGAGAAGACCAGGGAGGAGACCAGGAAGGAGAAGATCAGGGAGGGGAAGGTGGGGGGCTGAGAAGCTCAGGAGGGAGAGAGGAACCTTCAGTTTGAGAGCCGCGGGCTGTTCGAAGCCCGAGTGGGCCGCTGTTACCACATGGCTTCGGAGGGCACTGCTGGCCTTGGTCTGGAGGGAGGAGCACAGAGAACCTGGTTTATTCCTGGAACTCTTTAGGACAGCTCAGGAAAAAAAAAAAAGTTAGAACTCCCTGAAGAATGGACCCACGCATGTATTCATGGCTTAATTCCACCCCTGGACATCCGCACCGGCCTCCGGGGACTGCCATCGCCATCCCTCCCCGTGGCTTCCCCTCCCACCTGTTCCCTTCCCCACGCCCAATTCTCTTCCTTTCTCAGAATCCAAAGTCACAACCAGGGGTGGCGAAGGCAGCCCAGTGGGTGCATAAGAAGGTCGCCTTTCATGGGGCAGGTTTTTCAACTTCTTGCCTAACCAACTCATCTGGTTAATGCGTTTTCCCAGGACTTTCCTGATTTTACAACTGAAGTTCCACATTCCGGGAAAACCCTCATTCCCAGGTAACCCCAAATTGTGGGTCACCCTATCTACTCCCCCAAGCCCTATCGATCTTATTCCATCACATGGAAGAAACTCTTTTGTTAGTTCCTATGATAGGAAGAATTTTAAGATGACCAAGTTCCTGTCCCTTGGTATACATGACTTGTACAACACCATCACCTAAGGCGTAGATGATATCTGAGCTGAGACGGGATGCTGCTGCTATGATGAGGTTACTGATCAGTTGACTTTGAGTCTGCCCAAAGGATTATAATGGGTGGGCCTGACCTGATCAGGTGAGCCTTTAAGAGAAGGCGGTGAGCTTGAACTCCAAGCCTTAAATGAAATTTCAGTCCCAGATAACATCTTCATTACAGGCTGGTGAGACCCGAAGGAGAAGGTTCAGCCATATCCTCATGTGACTTCTGACATACAGAACCGGGAGATAAGAATCCTGTGTTGTCTTAAGCTATGGTTATTTCAACCACAAAGCTACTGTGACCCCCATGAAGAGCACTCTTCAACCTGAGAGCGCTAAGGGACCACGACAGGTCTTTATGTGCCTGAGCCTTGGAGTCTCCATCTAAAGAATGAGGAGGCCAATGTCCATCCCCCAGGAGTGCGGAGAACATGAGAAGGGCCAGGTAAATAGCAGGTGCAGAATAGAAAACACCCCATAGACAGAGACCTCCGCATACACTCCCCAGAAGTCCAGCGCCTCCAGCAGGCAGACCCCGTCTTCCTGGCCCTTAGCTTGGCGGGAAGCCAGCAAGGTCAGTGTTGGCTGTGCTGTGTGTTGACCCCACCCCATGCTGGGCAGAACCCAGGGTGGGCAGCTACACCCAGCCCCTTTCTTGTGTTTTTTTGTGAGACAGGGTCTTGTTAAGTTGCTAAGGCTGGCCTTGAACCTGCAGTCCTCCTGCCGCAGCCTCCACAGCTGGATTGAGGTGGTCCCGCCTGCCTGGCTGACTTCTGGATATGGCTCTTCCCACCTGTAACAGCAGCTACCGTGCTCCAATTGCAAAAGAACCCAGTCCTGCCTTGTCAGTCTGGGCTTGGGCAGTGTGGTCCACAGGACGACCTGCTGCTCGAAGGAAGCCGGACGTTGGTGGGTGGATTCTCATTTGTGACCTCTATGTGAACACTGTGACATCAGATCCTGTCACCTTGACTGGCCTAGGGGAATCTGACCTCTTTCTATCAAGAGCCCACCACGATCATCTGAAGACTCACGATGTGCTGCAATCAGAGAAGGGCTTATTTCCTGGAGACTACCTATAAGACTATGAATAAAAACTCAGTTTTGTTGAAAGAAGGAACTCAAATAGAGATCTGCGTACCCATGATTATAACAGTATTGTTCACAAGAGCCAAGGTGGAAGCAACCCCAGTGTCCATTAACAGATGAGTGTATAAACACAACGTGTTATGCCCAAACGGTAGAATATCATTCAGCCTTTAAAAAGAAGAAAATTCTGACATATGCTACAATATGGATGAACCTCGAAGGCATTATGCTAAGTGAAGTAAGCCAGATGCTAAAAGAACAAACATATGATCTTCTATGACTACCTGTTATGGTTTAGATGTGAGGTGCCCCCCTCAAATGCTCGCGTGTAAAATAACACGAGAAAGGTTAGAGGTGAAATGATTGGGATATGAGAGTCTTAACCTAATCAGTGTGATCACCCACTTGAATGAATTAACTAGTAGTAACTAAAGGCAGGTGGGCTGTGACTGAAGGAAGCAGGTCACTAGGCGTGTGCCTTTGGAGTATGTATGTTCTCCCTGGTGGGCAGGGCTCTCTCTCTCTCTCTCTCTCTCTCTCTCTCTCTCTCTCCCCCTCCCTCCCTCCCTGCTTCCTGGTTGCCAGTCCTGAGCTGTGTCCCACCCCCATGCCCATCCACCATGATCATCTCAGACCCAGAGCGATGGAGTTGGCTCACCATGGACTGAAGCTCTAAATAAGTTTTTCCTCCTCTAATTGTTCTTGTTAGGTCTTTTGGACATAGGGATAAAAAGGCGACTAAAATACTTCCCACCATGGGCATAATGCTTCTGCCTCATAAATCTGGTCTTAGGGATGTCAGATGATTGCATGAATGCACGAATAACTTAAATAAAATGGGTGCTGTGGTTTCCGGGCAGGAGACTGGAAGAGTTTTCTGTGGGAATGTGGCCCAAGAGAAACTACTCAGAAATGCTGCCACTCACACAGACAAGCTGTCAAAGCCAGAGATACACAAGGTAGAATGGTGGTCTCCAGGGCCTGGGAGAGGAGAAGACCAGCAGCTTGTGTTCTGTGTGGGTGTAGTTTCAGTTTCCAAGATGAAGAAAGCTCTGGAGAGGGCCAGTGGTGATGGTCACCAACACCCAGCATGTACTTAGAGCCACTGGACACTTGGAAATTATTGAAATGGTCAATTTTGTTACACATATTTTGTCACAATATGAAAATTCTAATTTAGGTATGTGTTTAAAAAGTGAAAACCATAAGATTTGAAAAGATGGGAATTTTGCAAACACTAAGTATCCCAGGAGGAGGAGTCGGAGCTCTCCTCGCAGCTGCGGGATGCATGTCACACCCAGGAGGCACTGCCCAACTAGGGAGCAATTTGACTTTATTGAGGTGGCACACGCCCAACCTGCAGCCACTTGCCAACAATGTGGCCCTGGCACTAGCTTAGAGCATCTCACAAACTCAAGGGGCTTGTTGCTACATCCCTGGAAACAGAGAGAAAAACGTGGAAACAGTCTCTGTGGTTGTCTAAAGGAGGAAGAACACAGGGTTTCTGGTGTGTTCACACAGTGGGAAATGGAGCTGAGGGTACTGAATAGCCCCAGAGGTGACTAGGATGAGCCTTCAAAATACGTGAGGGGGAAAGAAAGACAACTCTGAGAGGGACCTGGGGGCTTGATACCCTGTCCACAGGCCGCCCAGGGCTCGCAGGCAGCGCCCACGGGAAGGAGGAGCCACAAGCTCAGGAGGGCCCCGCCCGCCAGAGAAGGGAGGAAGGAGACAAGGAGGAGGCTCCTCACCAGGGACAGGCTCACTTCTTACACTGGGCACCAGTGGACTGCAGATGTCACTTTCTCTACACTTCTTGGGATGTCTGAACTATCTCATAATAAAATAGATATTCAAATAATAGGACGGGATAGCTAAGAGTTCATTCATGAGTTTATAGAACAATTGTGCACTGAGCACATCGCAGCTGAGACACAGAGGCAGACATCATGGACACAGAGCTGCTGCCCGTAAGTCTGTGGTCTTGTTGGGGAGACAAATGTCAATCAAATAACCGATTAAATAAATAAATAAAATGGTTTGATCAATAAAATTGATTAAATAAATAAAATGGCTGCTCTGGATTCCAGGCAGGAGATTGGAAGAGGTTTTTTTTTTGGGGGGGGGGGGCGGGGGGCGGGTAACTGGGGATTGAACTCAGGGGCACTCAGCCTCAGAGGCCACATCCCCAGCCCTATTTTGTATTTTATTTAAAGACAGGGTCCCACTGAGCTGCTTAGAGCCTTTCTTTTGCTGAGTCTGGCTTTGAACTTGAGATCCTCCTGCCTCAGCCTCCTGAGCCACTGAGATGACAGGAGTGCACCATCACGCCAGTCCGGCTGGAAGAGCTTTTTATGGATCTAACTGGCCCAAGAGGAATGATTTGAAAACACTGCCATTGGCAGGTGCCTAACAGACAGCCCAGCTGGACCACTGCAGAGTGACACAGCTTTCTGTCACCTTACCCTCTTGGAACCATCAGGGATTCCCAACTTCTAAGAGAAATCTGCAATAATTGGGTGAATGCATGTAAAAAGTGTTGCTCTGATTTCCAAGCAGAGGACTGGGAGAGTTTTCTATGAAGAATCTAACTGGCCCAAGAGGGGCTATTGATGCCTACCTGCATATACATATACTAAAACAAAAACGGGGAAAAGTAACCTGGAGGAAACAAACTAAGCAGGGAGAATAAACTTTAAAAACCTGTCTCATGTCCTCAGAGATAAGGGAGCTATTTCATTCATGAAACAAGAACAGGGGATACGTTGAAAACATAATAATGTTGGGAGAACAAATAAGAGCTACCAGACTTTAAAGGTATGCAGTGTAAATGAAGAAAACTTCCCAGAAGGAACAGTTTGCCAAATTGATGGAATAGCCCAGAAAGAACAAAGAGATGGAAATTCAAAAGATAGGACAATTTGAGAACCAGTGGAGAAGGTCCAGTATCCAAATCACGAAGTTCTAGAAAGATGAATAAGGAAAATGGTGGGGAAAAGAGAAATTATCAATTAAATAATTCAAGAAAACTTCCCAGAATTGATTTCCATATCATAAATACCACCGAGTGGCCAGCAGAATGAGTGGACAAAACCCACTTTGAGATATAGCAAGAAAGTAGATTCTGTAAGTTCCAGAGAAAGGAACAAAGGACCACGTGTTAGAATATAATTCCCTTCTCAACAGCAGCAATGCTTACTACAATGTGATAAAGACAAAAATGCCTCGGAAACTGTTATTCCAAACCAAAACTCTCCAGCTTAACTATTGATCAATGAATAATGAGTCGCAATAGAATCTCCTTCTATTGGCAAGGAGTGGAAGAGCTCCAACAGTGATGTCACCACTTCAGTTCAGCTGAACATCTGGGGAAAATCCTACCCACTTGATAATACTCTGGGATTTGAAAGATTAGAATTCATCCACTCAAGGGTCTTCTGTGCCTTACGGACTAGAGCCCTGGTGTCAGGGACACAGACGGATGATGTTGTCCAATTTCCATTTGGATTCTGGATACATCACTTTACTTTCTTCACTCATAAAATCCACCTCATGTTCATCTACTTCATCTCATGACAGCGGTGAAAGGACCAGGGGATAAGAGGGAGAGTACTTTCAGCACCTCTAAAGGGAGACAACAGACGCACATGAGCCCAATTCTTTCTCTTCATGTAACTGAGAAACAGACGCGCTCTGGTCTCCCCACCCAGCACACACCCCACCCACACAGGGTTTGGAGAGAGTAGCTCCTCTCACCACTCCAACTCCAACTTCCTGGTTGGTGGGGCTCCAATCTCAACCACAGTTGGTTGGCTTTTTGAGCCAATCAGAATCTTTTTTTTTGTTTAAGAGAGAGAGATAATATTTATTTTTTAGTTTTTGGCGGACACAACATTGTAAGGGTCCCGCGAAACGTCGGAGAAAGAGACCACCAAGTGACCACTCATGCAATTGGCAGAAGGGGGATTTATTGAACCAGCATGCTGGGGCTCCGTGCCCACTCAAGAAGGGAAAGCAGCCAGAGCCCCGAGCAGGGGCTGAGCACTGCTTAAGTACACTTTTTGGGGAGGGCGGAGGGCTTTGTATACATCAGAACAAATCATCATGAGGCGCGGGAAAATTGAACAACAACTCCTAAACATGATTAGTTCATTCATTGGCGGGAACAGGTCAGGCTGGAGTGATAGGTCATTCCTAAGGAGGAGGTTACATTTAAACTGATTGGTCCAGGCCCTGCAATGCCTATGTGCGACCACACAGAGCCCTTATTAAACAACCAAATAGTCAGGGGAAATATTTACTGGGCGGTTCTAAGCATTGTCTTAATAGCTACAGAAATTTCGGGTTTTGCAGGTAGCATAGAAACCTAACAATACCTCCTTTACATTTTAACTCAGACCTTGCAGCTTAGAAACTTTTACAACACCCGGTCTTTTACCCTTTAACTTTTACGCTTTAACTTCAATTTCTTTTACCCTTACAACATCTTTGTTTGTATGTGGTGCTGAGGATCGAACCCGGGCTGCACACATGCCAGGCAAGCGCGCTACCGCTTGAGCCACATCCCCAGCCCCAATCAGAATCTTGCTTGGGATTGCTTGCTTGCTTGCTTGATTGATTGATTGATTGATTGATTGACTGATAGTGCCAGGGGATTGAAAGCAGGGTCTTACACATTAGACAAGCACTCTGCCACTGAGCTTAATCCCCAGCACTTTTTATTTTGAGACAGGATCCCATTAAGTTGCTTAGGCTTGCCTTGAACTTGTCTCCTCCTGTCTCAGTCTTCTGAGTTGTTGGGATTCTGAGCTGCACCACCATGCCTGGGTACCCCAAGATTCTTGACCTGAGGTAGCAAAGACTGTTTCTCATCAGATGGTCAATGATGTAACTCAATGAGGCCCACGGGTTGTTCCATACTCCATCTCACGGTCTGAGGAGTAGAAATCACAGCTTGGCCATGGGGAGCAAGGTTGGAGCCAAGCGAGACCCAGGAGAGTTGCGGAGCTGAGAGAGGAGGAGTGAGCGCTCCTACTCACCACTCTCTCCATCCTCAACCCCACCCTCTGGGGCACATAACGCAAAATTTTACTTCCTAAGATGATTACATTTTCCATTGTAATAAAATAAAAATAGCATGAATTTTACCATTTTTAAGTTGCAGTTCTTTAGCCCCAAGTCCTTTCCCATGGCAGGGCAACCGTCACTGCCATTCATCTCCAGAACCTCGCCATCATCTGCAACGGAAACACTGGACCATTAAAAATGCCTCCGTGTCTCGCCCCCAGCACCTGCTTCTGTTCTCCTTCCATCTCTGAATCTGCCTCTTCCAGCTGCTTCACACAAATAAAGTCTGACACAGGTGTCTTCTTGTGCCCGACTTAATTCACCGAGTGGGTCTTCAAGTCTCGCCCATGTTATATGTATGTTTCAGAACTTCATTCCCTTCATTCCTCAAGGCTGAAATTGGGTCTTACTATGCGGCCTAGGCTGATTCAACTGCCGCAGTCTGGCTGGGCACAAAATAACCGAGCCGCCACAAAGCCTTGTAGGTTCAAACAGCAACTCTTTCTTTATTCCCGGACTCTCACCGGCACTCTACACACACTTCCCGGGAACACACTCCCTTCACCGGGCTCGTGCACCAATTCTCCCGGAACCCCCCCCCCCCAAGAACTCAACAGGAACTCCAAAGTAGTGGGCACCAAGGCAGCAGGATCCACCCTAATCCCAGCAGGATCCGCCCTAATCCCGGAGCCGCCCTAATCCCGGAGCAGGGTCACCTTTCAACCATTCCCTCTAGCAAAATGCCAAACTGTGGCTCTCAACACTCAAGGATTACTTTTTAGGCAACCAGAAGATTCCTAACTGGTAAAGGGAATGAGGAACTGTAACCCCTGCAGTCAGAAGACCTCTTGCCTCCAAAGAACAAATGATCCCATCTAACATGACTCCGGATTCACTGGATGCTGACAGGGAAAATCTAGTTGGGAATGAAACTGGGAGCTAGAAAATGAACCATGCTTTCCATACTATTCCAAAGGATTAGGAGTCAGGTAAGACAGGATAATTAAGGAAGTAATTTAAGATAGTAAGGTTTAGGCTACAGAAACCATTAAGTAGACGGGGGTTATGCAATAAATATGTAAGCAGAAGCCCAAGGAGAAGAAGTTTTGGAACATGACATTGGCTTTCAAAAATATATTTTTAGGGGGCTGGGGTTGTGGCTCAGTGGTAGAGCTACATGCATGAGGCGCTGGGTTCGATCCTCAGCACCATATAAATGTAAAATAAAGATATTGGGTCCACCTAAAACTTAATATATATATATATATATATATATACATATAATTTATTTATTTATTTATTTAGGGGTCTGGGGTTATGGCTTAGTGGTGGAGTGCTTGCCTAGCATGTGTGAGGCGCTGGGTTCCATAGTCAGCACCATATAAAAATAAATAAAATAAAGGCATTGTGTCGATCTACAACTAAAAAAAATTAATATATGTGTGTGTGTGTGTGAGTGATATATATATATATATATATATATTACTCTCAGACCTTGGTAAATTTACTTTGATGTACATTTTTTCTACATTTACCAGGCAGCACTATTTGCACATGTAGAACTGAGAATGTAATGGTGACTATACCATTAATAGCACCTAGAAACATCTAGTCTAGCAGGTCTGGAGTTCATAGTAGATGCTCAATATGTATGTTTAGAATGAATAACGTAATCATCATTTTTGCATGCTTCCTGGCAGTTTATGTGAGGACACTTTTGGACAACTGCCATGTTTAAACAAATTTCTGACAATCAGAAGTGAAAAGCCTAGAAAATTATATAAAAAATAAAATCTCATTCTAAAGCTGGCTTAGTCAATCTAATTATGTCCCCAATCTGGCAAGGTTTCAGTGGGCTTTCCCAAACCAGTGTGACTGATTGATTGCATACTAGGGACCACACCCAGGGCCTTGTGCATGCCAGGCAGGGGCTCTGCCTTCAAGGCCAGGGAGCATGACCTTCCCCAAGGCATCCATCAGGTACCACCATCCTTTGCTGCAGCAAAGACACAAGTAAACATTCTCAGACTTTTGAGGGCAGATTTGAAGAGCACCTGGTGGAAGGTCAGGCCACATGTATGGTTGGTCTTGGCTTCCTGTTTACAATGGCCACTTCAACATATGTGAGTAATTCTTCTGTCTGGAGATACACAAAGTCACAAAACCATAGCATCAAAGCATATAGGAAGGAGCCCAACAGCTGATGAGAGGTGCCATGAACTTTGAGGAGGCACAAATTGGGTAGCAGAGTGACAACTCATGAAACAGAGAGGAAGCCAAGAATCTCTGTGAGTGACGCTGCACCAGGGAGGGCGCGGGTGTGCCTAAAACGACACCTGAGAGTTTCCCGGCTGAGAAAAAGAAGGGAAAGGAGGAAACGAGAGACCAAAGTGCAAACCAGCTCTGGTCTGCTAAGAAAATAAATAGCTAGACAATCTTTTTTTTTTTAATATTTATTTATTTATTTTAGTTTTCGGTGAACACAACATCTTTGTTTGTATGTGGTGTTGAGGATCGAACCCGGGCCGCACACATGCCAGGCGAGCGCACTACCGCTCGAGCCACATCCCCAGCCCCAAGCTAGACAATCTTGAGAGGGTTCGAACAGAACCCAGAGTCTACATGAATAACTGTCGTGATGTCCAGAGATCTTGGACTGATGCACAGTCCAAGATCTCTGGGCACATGAAAAACCAGGAAAATGTGACCAATTCTCAAAGAGCAGAAAAACAGCTACTATAACTACGCTCCATCAGTAAAAGTAAATTCATTTTAATGAATGGAAATGAGAAAACAAGCCAGGGGCAGTGGCGCCTACCTGAAATCCCAGCAACTCCGGAGGCTGAGACAGGAGGATCACAAGTTCAAAGACAGCCTCAGGATCAGCAAGGCACTAAGCAACTCAGTGAGACCTTGTCTCTAAATAAAATATGAAATAGGGCTGGGGATGTGGCTCAGTGGTGGAGTGCCCCTGAGTTCAATCCCTGGTACCCCCCGCCCCCCAAAAAAAACAGTCTTGGGTCTTCAGCAATAGTATCATAATGTCAAAGGTGTACAATTGAAGTCACAGAAGGACAAAAATGATTAGAGCAGAAAAAAAATCTGAGTAAATAGTGGTAAAAATCTTGCCGAATTTGATGGAGAAAAAAAGTACCTATTCAAGAAGCTCAGTGAACCCTAAGCAGAATAAACTCAAAGAAAACCATGTCCAAAACATCAAAAACTGCTCAAAGTGAAAGACAAAGAAGGAAAGACGTGAGATTAAAAAAAAAATACACCATATATGAGGAAATACTGACTTGAGATATCAAAGATTCCTCATCAGAAGCCATCAGAAAACAGTAGAGTGACACTGTTCAAGTGCCAAATGAGAAGTCCACCAATGAGAAGTCCACACCGAGCAAGCACATCCCTCCTTCAGGAAAGAAGATGAAATGAAGACACTCAAATCAAAGAAGAGAATTTACCAGCAGCAGGCCTGCTCTAAAGGAAATCCAAAGGCAGTTCTGAGACTGAAAAAAAAATTACATGAGACGGAAAACTTGAAACTTAAAGAAAGTAACTACCTGGGTAAATATAAAGATTATTATTCTGTCCTGAAATTCTTTAAGACACATGACTGTTGAACTCAAACAGCATGACACTATCTGGTGGTGCATATGGCAAGTCTAGCATAAGGAGGAGGAGGGAGAGGGCATCTAGAGTTAGCTACAGTGGGAGAGCAGAGACGCTGGGCTCAGGAAAGTCACGTGTGTGTATTTCAATCCTGTGCAAAAGACTGTAGCCAGAAATCCAAGAGAACTTAAAACTATTAAAAAATATTCAAAGAATCTAAAGGAAAACAGGACAGGTCAACAAAAAGCAGAGGAGACAAACATACCACAAATAAGTTGGTAGCCCCAAATCAAACAAATCAAAAATTATAATAAATGCAAATTTAGACATACCAATTAAAGGACAGTTTGTTGAATGGTGTGTGAGTGTGTGTGTGTGTGTGTGTGTGTGTGTGTGTGTGTGTGAGAGAGAGAGAGAGAGAGAGAGAGAGAGAATAGAACCCAGGGCTTCCCAAATGTAGGCAGGTTTCCTGCCATTGTTACAGTTTGGATGTGAGGGGTCCCCCAAAAGCTCACGTGTGAAACAATGAAGAGAATTCTCGGAGGAGAAATGATTGGGTTGTAAGAGTCTTAATCCCCTGATAGGGATTGACTGGTAACTGAAGTGGTGGGGTGTGGTCGGAGGCGGAGGTAGAATTACAGCAGGGCGTTGGTGTATATATTTGTATCTGGAAAGTGGAGTCTCTTTCTCTGCCTCTTTTTTTGTTTTGTTTTGTTTTGTTTTAAGAAATGGGGCTGAGGTTATGGCTCAGTGGTAGGGCACTTGCCTAGCATGCATGAGGCACTGGGTCCGATTCTCAGCACCACATACAAGTAAATAAAATAAAGGTCCATTAACAACTAAAAACCATTTCTTAAAAAAGTCTTTTTTTTTAACCTTTACTTATTTATTTATATGTGGTGCTGAGGATCCAACCCAGTGCCTCACATGAGCAAGCGCTCTACTGCTGAGCCCCAGCCCCAGCCCCAGCCCCTCTCTGCTTCTCGATCACCATGATGTGAGCTGCTTCTCTCTGCCTTACACTCTGTCATGATGTTCAGCCTCATCTCTAAATCCAAGAAATGGAGCAGCCTTCTATGGACTAAGACCCCTGAAACAGTGAGCCCTCAAATAAACCTTTTCTCCTCTACAATTGTGCTGGTGGTGTCCTTTAGTCACAGCAGCAAAAAAGCTGACTAAAACAACCATTGATCCCCACCCCTGACTGGACTTCTTTGAAGATTCAGTTACAGGCTGCGGATTAGAGACCCAATCTCAATATAAATATACAAGAAAAACAAAAAATAAAAAATCTCCCCCCCATACCCCACCCCAAGGATAAGTTGATTGCATGGAAAAATTCTACAAAACATCTAAGAAAGAAATCAGACCAATTCTCCACAAACTCTTCTGGACAATAGAAGAGGAGGCGCTGCTTCCCAGTTCAACTCGCCGAGCAGCGTCACCCTGACACCAAACCCCAGACATTACAGGAAAATGGCCAGTCAGTATCCTTAGTGAATGAAGAACTTTCAACAAAATATCAGTCAAATATGGAAAAAGGATGATTGCAATGGCTAAGTAGGGTTTATCATGGAGCAGAAATGCTGCTTCGACATTTAAGGACCACTCAATGTGACTCACATATGAATAAAGGAACTAAAACCATGTCATCAGGGCTGGGATTGTGGCTCAGTGGTACAGCGCTCGCCCAGCACATGTGAGGCACTGAGTTCAAGTCTCAGCACCACATAAAATAAATAAATAAACTAAAGGTATTGTGTCCATCTATAACTAAAAACATTTTTAAAAAAACATATCATCATCTTAGCTATACAAAAAGCATTTGACAAAATTCGATTTTCATTCATGATAAAAACTTTCAGAAATGAAAAACAGAAGGGAACTTCCTTAACCTGACAGATGGTATCTGTGAAAACCTGCAGCTAACATCATACATAATACTAAAGAACTGAATGCCTCCCCAAGATAAGGAAAACTTCTAGGATGTTTGCTTGCACCATTTCTTTTTTTTTTTTTAAGAGAGAGGGAGAGAGAGAATTTTAATATTTATTTTTTAGTTATCGGTGGACACAACATCTTTGTTTGTATGTGGTGCTGAGGATCGAACCCGGGACGCACGCATGCCAGGCGAGCGCGCTACCGCTTGAGCTACATCCCCAGCCCCCTTGCACCATTTCTATTTGAAATCATATTGGAGGTCCTAGCCAGTGCAATAGGTGAGGAAAAGAAATAAAAGAAACATGTTTCAGAAAGGAAGAAATAAAATGTCTCTATTTGCAGATGACAGGATTACCCACATAGAAAACTTTAGGAACTCAGCTGGGCACTGTAGCACATGCCTGAATCCCAGTGACTCAGGAGGCTGAGGACCAAATCCGAGGTCAGCCTCAGAATCTTAGTGATACCCTCATCAACTTAGCAAGACCCTGTTTAAAAATAAAAAATAAAAAGGGCTGTAGCTGTAGCTTGGGGGTAAGTGCCTCTGAGTTCAATCCCCAGTTTTTTTTTTTAAAGCCATTATACCTAATAAATGAGTTTATCAAGGTTTTAGGACAAAAGTTTAATATTCAAAAATCAATTAATTTCTATATACCATTAATGAAAGATTGAAAATCAAAACAATTTAGACTATCCCTTATAAGAACACCAAAACCCATGAAATATTTAGTTATAAATCTAAAATATGTACAGGATCTATATATAAAACATTGGTTTTATATATAGCCATGTGACATTTATATATAGCCATGTTTTATATATGGCCATGTGACATTCTTTGGGCAAGAAATCAAGACCAAAATAAATACAGAGATACATACTATTAATGGATCAAAAGATTTGCTATTGTTAAGATGCCAGTTTTCCAAAAATTGATCTATAGACTCAACATGATCTCAGGAAAACTCCTAAAGGACTTTTTTATATAGAGAGCAACAAGCTAATTCTAAAATTTATACATTCAGGCCAGGGCACTTCAATAGTTTAGAAATTGTGGGCGGGGTTTGTGAACAAAGGTGAAAGATTTATACTACCTGATTTTAAGATTTGCTATAAAGCTACAGTAATCAAGATGGTAATGATTTGTTAATAGAACAGTAGAGTTCAGAGACAGACTTCTGCCTGTGTGGTTAATTGGTCTTTTGGTGTGGTTTTGGTTTGATTTTATAAAGATGTGAAGGCAATTTGATGGAGAAAAGATAGCCCCTTTTACTTGAGGATTCAAACAACTGGCTATCTTTATGAAAACCAAATGAATACTGACCGATACCTCAACATTATGCAAGGGACTCAAAATGGACCTTAGACATAAATGTAAAACCTAAAATTATAAAACTTCTGGTAGAGAACATAAGAGGAAATCTTGGTGACCTTGGGCTGAGCCATTCTTTTTATTAGGTAAAACACTGGAAGTAAACACATAGAAACATATTGATAAATTGGGCTTTTCATCCAAACACTACTAGTATTACCCAATTAAATGTGAGCAAAAGTGGCATATGTCATTTTTAGGCAAAAGCTTTAAGAGTCATCCTGGGCTTCATTCCTCTCTCTGCATTCTATTGACGTCAGGCTTGGCCATGTGACATTCTTTGACCAATGAACTGTGTACAAAAGTTCACTGCAGGCAGAGGCTAGAAAGGTGCTTTAGGCCTTGCCATTCTCTCCTCCCTCTGCCGTGCCAAAGCATCACGTTCTAGGCAGAGACTGCTCTACCAGACTTGGTTGTAGGGTGAAGATAACATGTGGCAATGGCACATGCTACCAGCTATGCTCACAAGAGCGTGAGTGAAAAATAACTTGCATGGTGAGCCACTGTGATTTTAAGATTGGTAACTGTAGCCTAACCTAGACTCTCATTTTCCATGCAATTTGGTTTAGTGTGGTTTTTAGTTGGTAATATTTAAGGATGAAGCATTTCAAAGTCACCAGTAACACATCTCCAAAGCTCAGAGAGGGTCAGTCTCATATGCAAAGTTAGTCACAAACAAGGTGTGTGAAGGTTTTGTTTTGTTTTGTTCTGAGACTCTTTCCCTAATCATCTTCATGCATTCACTTCACAAATATTGAGAGTGGACCAAATGCCAGGCCTTGTACTAGGTGTTGGGGACAGCAATAGACAGGCAAACATGGTCCTTGTCTCAGAAAAAGTTTTATTCTAGTGGAAAGACAATCAATAATCAAATAATTATACAATGACATTGACAATTAACTGTGATAAATGCTACAGTAATGAAGTCCAGGATGTTAGAACAGACAGCAGTGGTCTGGCCAGGGCTGGGTCATCTTCCTCTTTTGGGCCCCAGAGATAAGTGACCTGTCCAAAGTTACCCAACCAGGAAAAAGAGGGGGAACCAGAACCCTATATTCTACTTAGGCATTCTGTGATCTTTGAACCAAACCTTGGAGTGTATTTTATATTTAAGGCAAGAACCCTGTTTACCCTATCTTTACTGTTTACCCTATATTCCAACTGGAAGAGCCAGTTGGAATATGAATGAATTGCTATTCTCAACTCAGAGACATAAAAGCAATTCAAAGCAGAAATATCACTGATATTGGGGCAGTAGAACCATCTTTGATTTTATATAAATCTAGCAAAGTTAAAACACTCAACATATGCAGGCTGGGCAACCAATTGATGTGTTGGCACATTCCTGCCCCATAATGGCCCCTCAGCAAGGAAAAACAGCAACAGCACTGCCAGTTACGCACTTTCCAACATCAGGGGCAGTTCTGTCTAAAAGTGATCATCTTCAATCTTGTAATTTGGTCACATTCTTTTACTTTGCCACAAGCTAAGGAATTAATCCAATTTGGCATTATTCAATTCAAAAGAATTTCCTATGCATCTACTAGGTGCTAAACTCTAAGGATACAGGTAAAAATGAGTGTCACCTCTACAGTCTAAGTAGCAAAGTCATCGACAAATAAAAAACAAACTGTGTGCTCAACTGTTGGCCAGTTATTCCTCATACTTCTATCAAAGAGCTCCCAGCATGCTAACACTGTGGTGGGGGAAGGGAGTCATCAAATGAAGTCATACTGGACCTTCTTTATTTCCTTTTCTTGGTGTTCACCTTTAGTTCTCCAGGAAATTCAACTCCTTGACATGATTGGGTGCAGGAAATATTAGATCCAAGAGCAATCAAATGTGGGCAGCCCAGGTTGGATCTACCACTAGTAAGATGTGTCTAGAAGCCATTAAACCTTGTTACTTTTCTGGAGACTTTGTTTGCTCATTTGAAATGCTTCATATATGTAGGAAGATCTGCCCCAAAGGCTTAAGAGTATTCCTGCACTAAGATTACGTTCCTTGCCTCGACAAATCTGAAACTATTCACAACCATCACAAAATTTTAAAAATTCTATGAGCATTCCAAAAGTCCTTTTGGACTATGTGCCAAACTCTAAGAATACCAGTAAAAACTACGTTTTGAGATCAGCCGCCATGGAAGCAATGAGGGTCCTTGGTATTTCCTGTTTTCCCACAATCCCAAAGTTTGTGAAA
The DNA here is from genome assembly GCF_021218885.2 of Marmota monax. Classification (NCBI taxonomy): domain Eukaryota; kingdom Metazoa; phylum Chordata; class Mammalia; order Rodentia; family Sciuridae; genus Marmota; species Marmota monax. The sequence goes on from NW_026692912.1 coordinate 22,513,464, forward strand.
GACAGGTGATGTTCCGCATGGGCAAACTGATTGGGAAAACTGGGGCCAGGGACTCCCTGTAAACGTGGAATTCTGACATTTTGCGGTGCTGTCCCTGGCCCTCCATGCCTCACTCTGGGCCTCACGATACCGTTTCATGGGGCTCACAATACCATATTCCGGCCAATGGCCATTTCAGGGAGGGGCTCCCAAGGTCAGGCTGTTAGTGGAGCCTGGCTACTTGAAACGCTGTCTTGGGAAAGCCACTTCTCTCCTCGCTGAGGTTCCACACAGGCCAACAGCCAGATACCTGGGGCCATGTCCGCGCCTCGAGGGCGGGTCACCACATATTCCACGTCCCGGAACAGAACCCCGCACCAGGAGGGTGCAACCGCCTCCAGGTCCTCCCGACCGACACCAGGGCCCGCCCCTCGCACCGCGGCTCCGCCCCCGCTTCCGGTCGGGAGGTCGCGTGCTCTGACCACGCCCCGCAGACGCGGCTCCTGTCGCGGCGAGCGTCCCAGCCTCCCTTCCGCCGGAAGTGGGGCGACTTTCCCTTTCCGGCTACGGGTCCCGGAGCGGAGCGGGAGGCTGGACCCGGGAGCCGAGCGGCGGCGGCGGTAATGGCGGAGCTGGTGCAGGGACAGAGCGCTCCTGTGGGCATGAAGGCCGAGGGCTTCGTGGACGCCCTGCACCGGGTCCGGCAGGTACGGGCGCAGCCGGCCGGCGGGAGCACTAGAGACCGAGGCGGGGCCAGGGCGGGCGAAGAGGGTCGGGCCTGGGGGCTGGAGACAGCCTGAGTCGACGCTTCAGCCGGGCCCGGCCGTTCGGCCGGGCGTCTACAGCCGGGAGTAGCCGGGGCACGAGGCGCCACCGCGAGGCCCAGGCTCAGCCTGTCGGGCGGGTCTCCCAGGTGTCTGAAGCCGCTGGAAAAGCGTTTGCCCAGCGCGCCCATGGCGTCCCAGCGCCCGGGTTGTACCCCTGGGGCTGTCAGTGATGGGTTCTGGGGTTCGGGAGCGGGTGGACGGGAGGCTCCTAGTGAGGATCCGGCTGTAAGTATAAGGGTGTCTTCTCAACACCCAGTAAAGAGCTTGTTAAAACTTGGAATCCTTCGTCTTTGGACTTTCTATGTTTCGAAGGTGGAGTGGAGGGAACTCGAGGATATTTTATTTTTAAAGGTGTTTGGAGAGAGGAGAGAGGAGGTGTTAAGTGGGTGGTCCCCAAGAGGCAGAAGTGGCAGTAGTTTTCCTCTCCTGAAGAGAATGACAGGGACCCATTTTGGAAGAGAAACTTTACCTTCTGACAGTGTGCATTTGTCCAAGATAAAATAGGTTAGTAAGAGGTTGCAAGCTTCCCTGGAGAAGAATATGGAACCTGCCAAAAATATTGTTTGGCTTTTGGCGGTGCTTAGAATGAATGTGCCATTCTTTTGTGTCTAAAACGTACTAAGTTGGTCCTAACAAACTTTCCTTGCTGAATGTCTCATGTTCGTCATCTCTTCCTATATAAATTGTAAGAACACTGATACTTTAAAAGTTGGGCTGAAATTAATGACTGCTTGATTCCTAACAGAAAGCCACAGGACTCACTTGTGTTAGAAGAAGGCCTCCACTCCAGAGCTTGAAGATGTGGTCTTTCGGTCTCTTTCCAGTATTCCAGGGGAGGCATCCTTTCTGTCTCCCACATACTGACTTTTCATGTTAATATTGATGCTCCTGTAGACATTATATTGGATCCCAGAACTTTCCAACCCTGTGGTTTCACCTAAAATTTTGTCTGACGAATTGTTACTTACTGCCCAGGTACCAACTATTACTGTAGTATCTCCATCTTAGACTTCAGTCACCTTCTGTCTACAGTGGATGAACATACCATCCAGCCCCCCTACAACACTGCTTGCTACTTTCCTCTGCAGTACAGGGTCATCGACCTTGTTTCTCACTGGCTACTAATATATAATGCCTATCACTCTGTGCTGATATGTGACAATCACCTTGTTGGCCTTCTGTGTCCTGGAAGAATTGTAGCCACTACCTTAAAGAGCTCAGATCCTCAGTTTGCAGAAGGCCTGTAATTGAACATAAAATGATTTTGAAACATTGCGAAGACTTTCTACTTCTCTTGAGGCAGTGGTTGAACTCATACTCTCGGACAACCTGCTCAAGAGGGAGACTCTCAGGTGTTAAATGCTGACTTAATGTGGATTGTTGAAGCAGTGCTGTTTACTACTAGCAGTGACACTTCATTGGAATTGTTCTCAGCTTTGAGATGCACCATTGACTGGAGCCATAATAGCCCAGTGGAGCCAGGGCTGTTAAGTGTGTTCCTTCTGAATGTTATCAGCTGGAGGTCCATACTATCTTCAAGGATTTGATGGCCTTTAAAAACTAAAGAAAAAAAAAAAAACAGGTTTGTGGGTAATTTTAGGTTTATTTTACAGTTCGTATTGGGCAAGAATGGAATGTTAGAAATCTGTAATATTGTGTGATAACAGTAAAGCTTACCTCAAAGGACCTCATACTATTTGGGCATCTGGGTGGTCATGGTTTTCCTTCTTCATAGTATATATAAGCATGTTGCAGAAACTTGCCCCCCAGCAAGTGGAAATAGAGACAGTATATTTCTTTATGTGAGTGACTATAGACCTCCCGCCTCTTATATGTCCTTGTAAATACCAGCGACTGTAGGACCTTCATACTTTTGTTAAGAAAGTTGTAAGCTGTCTTGTGCTCGGTTTTTCTAGCCAATTGAGTAGAGTCTGAGTTCACCCTGCTGGGATTTGAATCCTTGCTTTCTTTTCAATCTGGTATATGGAGTCTAGCACCTAATCCACTGAGCTTCTCTTCTGGCATCTTGAAGCCTTGTATATCCTTTGGACTCTTTCCAACAAAGTGAACCAATGGTTGCTGTTAGTTTACTCAAGCATGGTATTCTGAGATCAAAACGGAGTCTCGGAAGATGTTCCATGAAATTTTTTTCTCAGCGGGAGGTCCAGTGAGTTACTAATGTTTGGCACAAATGGGTAATTAATTTATATCTGTTCTGAAGGGTAGTAAACATGTGATCTGATTCAGTCCTATTGATGAAGATCTAAAAGTGTTGGGTATTAAAAAAACATAGCTAGTATATAAACTAGCGCATAATTCATTGGATGGCTAGCAGAATTAAAGTGTGTCTTTAACTAGTTTGGAGAAGCCAGGATCTTAATAAAGGTTGGATGTGAGTTCAAAGCCAGAGTGAGTCATCTTCCACAGCCAAACTCTGCACCTCTGTCCTGACTGGCTGAGTTACAAGGGGACCTCACTAAGATTTGGGATCAGTAGTTGCAAATCTGTTTTATCCTGTTCAGTTTTTTTGAAGATATTTTTTAAATGTCTGCAGAAGATCCACTGGTAGTTTAGAAGCACCCATCATAAAGTAGGAGCAATCACATATTGACACGGTCTGTGTGCTATACTGTTAGGAGTTCCAAGTAGCCTTCCAGCTGATGGACTAGTTATCTGCCAGGTGTCACTTGAAGAGCTGCTTTTGCCAGTGCTCTTCAGTAGTCAGGCTCCTTTTTTGAGTTTGACCAAGTCAGTGCTTCTGAATTGCATAACTTGAGGATTCTATTCATATACAATGTAGCATAAATGGTACATAAATGGAGTCCGGCATCCTGATGGCCCTGCACCTGAGTAAGTATGACCAAGCATTATAAAATCAGTAGAAAGTAACCTTTCAGAGGATTTTTATGCCTGGAACCTAATCTTTACTGGCTTATTTTTATGGAAATGTTGATTGGCGTGCAGCATCAAGTTCCATAATTCTCTGGAAGATTCCTCCTTATGCATCCATTTTCCACTTTGAAACTGAGCAGTAAATAATTTGAGATGTGTGTTGTATATCTACACCTGGGCTGATTTGGGACTTCATGCTTTAAGATGCTGGCTTTTGTGTGTGTGTGTTGGGGGGGCTGGTACTGGTGATTGAATTCAGGGGTAGACTACACTGAGCTACATCCCTAGCCCTTTTTATTTTTAATTTTGAGACATGGTCTCACTGAGTTGCTGAGATTAACTTCAAACTTGGGATCCTCCTGAGCCTCCCAAGTCACTGGGAATACTCTAAGAGAGCATTGTACATCAGCCATTAAAGGAAAAAGCTATATTCATTGGCTATTAGATAAGCCTTAAGAGATTATGCCTTGGCTCAGTTAATATATGTTTTTGACTTGGAAAAGTCTAGTGTGTTGAATGCTCACAAGATTCAAGTTGCACTCCATGGAGACTGTCTCATACATGTCCAGTGGTTGAATTTTGTAGGAGACTGATGCCTCTGTGCTCATTTTATGTTTCTCAAACATTCAAAGGAAATCAGTTTCTGTAGAAAGTCTATGGGCTGCTCCTGTAGATTTGCTCTGATGGCACTCAGTATATTTGTCGGCAAAGAATGAGTCCTTGTTAAAGGGTTTTGGTGATGTCACTGACCCTTTTAGGTCACCACATGTTAATGGAAGTATTGCTATTTGGTATTGAAAAGTGGATAGTAAGTGAACTGCTTTCCATTGTGAGCCTCTTAAGGCTTCATTCGTCTTCAACTGAGATTTATTCATCTTTAATTTAAAATCTGGTATCGTGCATATTGTCAAACTTTGCTTTCTTCTGAAGTCCCAATAATCTTGTAGATACCTAGACCGCAGTTCTCAAAATAGTCCCATGGACTACAGTGGACTTATAAGCATGCTTACTTTGACCCACACAGTACCAACACTTAGAAATTAGAGTGATTTTGCATTAAAATTGAGATTTCTAATTTATTTAGAAAACATCTGACTACTTTGCTCTCCTGTCCTGCATGGCATTCATCAGCAAGAGCTGAGTAGCTGCTGCCCCTTCACATGAGTGTCCACTCTGGGTTACCTTTATTCCTAGCACCATGCTGCTGTTTTAAACTACCCATTGGGATTCTGGATTGACTGCTTTTTCCCTGATCTTTTTCTAAATTGTAAGCCCCAAATCCCTGGGGTGAGAGTGGGGGACACCAGTGGGTGCTGGGTATTGAACCCAGCCAGGCCTTGCTGTGCTAGGCAGGCACTCTACCATGGAGCCACATCCTCAGCCCTTTTTTATTTTATTTTGAGACAGGGTTGCTGGCCTTGAAGTTGCAGTCCTCCTTCACCTGAGTTGCTGGATTACAAATATGCCCCACGACACCCAACTCATCTTAGATTAAAAAAAAAATTTTTTTTTTTAGAAATTTTTTAAAAATTTCTAATGGAAAGAACTCTATATGGAGAGTTAGGAGGTCTGAATCTCCTTCAAGTATATCCAGGACCATGGACGAGGTTGGCCATATAGCCTTTTGAACATCAGGCTTTTAATATATCTTCCATGGAAAAGAGCACTTAGGCAAATAATTTTAGAGCATGCAGGGTCAAATAAAGGTGAGTTGGCTTTACTGCAGGACTTCTTTGTGCATTTAATAACTTATGTGCATTATCTCCTACAAGGGTGTAAGGTGTATGCTATCTTTTTTAGATTTTTAGATGGATCTCTCTAAGTTGCATATGCTGGCCTTGAATTTGCAATTTTGCCCCAGCCTTTTAAGTAGCTGGGATTACAGGTGTGTGTGACCATTCTTGGCTATAGTAATATCTGTGAACAAAACCTTGAAGGGATGATGGTGGAACTCTATCAGGAGGGAGAATACTAATGGGGCATGTCCTTTTAGACCACGTGGATCAGTGTTTCTGCTGAGAGCCTCAGCTGGTCATGTTAGCACGTTACCTGCAGATGGGCTTCTCCATACCTACTTTAAATTCAGCAGAGTTTAATGAGCACGTGTTCTGTGCCAAGCATTTTGCTAAGCATTGGGAAAGTGTTCTTTAATTTTTTCAGAACTTGGATTTTTTTTTGAGATTTCTGAAAACTTTGATCCTCCCCCCAGAAATACTTAAGTTTCATGAAGTTCATGATTTCTCTAAGGCTAAAACCTGGAAGTCCCAGTTAAGAACTTTTGTTCTCAGGTATAATATGATTGTGACAGAGCCCTTCCTCAAAGAGCTCAGTAGTGGGGAGACAGTAGGTAGTTTACAGAGTGCTTAGCAAACAAATAGAGGAGTTTTTAATTCTGCCCAAATGTGGGTGGGATGAGGTTGTCAGGAAAAGCTCCTGAAAAGAACTAACACCTTATCTCATTGTCATAGAATTGCTTGTTTTGCTTAATGCCAGTAAATAGGGCAGGATCAGCCAGGCCCCATCTCTAATGACAATAGCTACCATTCATGGAGCCCATGCTGTGCTGGGTGCCAGGCAAGAGTTCTTAGATACATTCCTTCATTTGAGGGTCACAAAGTTCCCAAGGAATAGTAGTATCATGAAGTGGTTATTTAGAAGACAGAACTTTGAACTCAGATTGTGTGAGTGTAAGTTCTGATTCTGCTACTTCTGGCTTGGTGACCTTGAATGAATTATTTAACTTCTTTAAGCCTCAGTTTCTCATCTGAAAAATGGAAATCCTTGATGATAGTAATTTGGAAAATAGCTAATGTTACGAGGTGGGTAGTATCTACTGAAGGGGCCATGAGTCAACTTTCTGTGCTGTTGGTAATATTTTTCTTTTTCCTTTCTTTTGTTTTCTTTCTCTGTTCTGGGGATGGAACCCAGTGCCTTGGAGATTCCTGTGCATTCTACCACACGAGCCACACCACAGCCTGTGCTCTGTCTTGATCTGGACCCTTAATCATAGGCGCTAAGGATGTGAAAATGCAGTGAGCTGTAAATGCGGGCCCCATACACTCTTCTGTATTACTATTATATTTAGACAAAAGGTTAAAATAGCAGACATTTCTGGATCCTTAATATGTGCTGGCATTTTTGGGGTGATTTACACTTGTTACCTTGTTATCCGTAGAGATAGGTTAACTACTTCACACCATCAATGAAAGTTAAAGAAAGGCACTGGGCAACAGCCTGGTAAGGGAGCAGTGAATTTGGTACATCAGGAAGTTGGATGCCGGCCTAGGGCTTTCCCCTGTACACCAAGGTTCAGGACCCTGTCTCTGAGACTCAAGCATAGTGCCTGGGTTCTGCTTCTGCTATGGGAAGCAGAGATTTGCAGTCCAACCTTAGTGTTCTTCCAGGCAAGGCCACTCTTGTGGCTGAAGAGCACAGGTTGCCCTGAAGCAGGTTCCCACTCCCTGGATGGTGATGTGAGCTGTACCTGTCTGCTGGATCTCCGAGAACAGGAGTAGTTATAGTTAGTGGCATGGAGAAGGGTGTGTAGGTGACTTTCTGGCATTTGGGGCCTTTACTTGTTTCTATTTAGTATAAAGTTCTCAGGTATGTGTAGGTAGTCCTAGCTTCCCTTTGGATTTGTAAGGTGGATTACTTTGTGAATCAGAAAAGGGAATAATTAATTGCTGTATTTCCTAACTTCAGTGATTTGTTTACCACCTTTATGATTTTTCCCATAAAAATGAGCCTTCATTATACTATTTACTTAATATTAAAGTGTTTTCAAAAGGAAAATCACTATCGTAAGTGGAAAACAGCCATGCATCAAAGGTAACTAAGGACAGTGTGTGTATATGTTAATAAAAATACTGATCCATAAGCTGGGTAGGGTGGTGCACACCTGTAATCGCAGTAGCTCAGGAGGCTGAGGCAGGAGGATTGAGAGTTCACAGCCAAGCCTCAGCAACAGTGAGGCACTAAAGCAACTCAAAGAGACCCTGTCTCTAAATAAAATACAAAATAGGGCTGGGGATGTGGATCTGTGCTCAAGAGCCTCTAAGTTCAATCCCTGGAACCCCCCACACCGCCCCCCCCCAAAAAAAAGTACTGATCCATGTGCCTTCTAGAATTGTCTGTATCCTCCTCTTTAGAAAACATGGGTGTGATCAGCCCTGTGTTTTACAGGTGAAAACACCAAGGAACAGGGCCCTTGAAGGTCACACACTGGAAGAGTGGCAGGAAAACCAGGACTCTCAGCTGACTCCTGGTGTGGTAGTCCCCTCCCCTCTATTCTGCTTCTTGCATTAGGGGCTGAATGTCCAAGATGGTGATTTGTTTTTCATCTATCACTGTGCTTAAAGTAGTGCAAGTAGTGAGATAACCCATTTGTCTCCCCACAAAAGGAGGGGTGACTTGTGTTTTAGAAAATCACTAGCAGAGTCTCCAAGGTCATGCCTGCAGATAAGAAATAGAGTGGCCTTGGTTTTGTTGGAGTATCCCAGCTTGTGTGCTTCTGTTATCTTCTGGCCTGCACCATTCTGAACCTCACATTCCCGAAGCAGCTACTGTTTAGAAGGAGATGAGTGAGGATATGAGCAGTCCCTTGAACCGTAGGCACTGGGAGTCATTAGGTTTTTAAGTCCTCAGGAATTTAGATGGGTTTTAGAGAGTATGAAGTGGAGGAGAGAGAGGTGCTTGCCTAATAGTTAGGAGCCTAGACTCTGAGTCGGGGGGCCCAGGCTTAAATGCTATTCTTCACTTTTAGAATGGGTGGCTTGGGTGGGTCACTCAGCTTCTGTGGGCCTTTTTTTTTTTTTTTTTTTTTTTCCTTAAAATGGAAATACCAGTTTCCTAGAGAATCATCATGAGAAAAACAATATATCTGAAGTGTTCTTAGCAGAGTGCCTGCCACATAGTAAGCACTCAATAAATTATTTTAATTTTCATTATTAGATATTTAAAACCATTTCTTGGAACAAGAAATGTGCTTTATGAATAAAGGAATACATTGTTTCTTTACAGTATATTGTAATGTACAGTATAATATAAATGCAAAGTATAATTACTCATCTAACATTTGTATTGCCAGGATTCAAAAGCAACCTGCTGGCTTCAGCACTATACCTCTTAACTATTACTCTGGACTGCCTCTCTCTTTGCAGACTTCCCAAGTTATAGAAAACTGAAACAAGCATGAATTAGGAACAAATTGGAGAGACTTGTCATATTTTGGAAGGACACTTGTCAATTTAATCAAAACTAGGAACAGAAAGCTTGTAACATTTCTATGTGACATTCCAGCACCATATGAAACTGGAATTTCCTTATAAATTATAAGGAAGGCCAAGGACTCAGGAATACATTTTAGCTATGTAAGAAGGAAGGGAAAAGAGCTAGAAGCCAGTAGGCATCATCAGAAGGGAATAGAGATGATGTGCCTAATGTGTGGAGCTTTTTGGGGTGGTCTGTTGAGAAAGTGGTTTGATGCACATACTGTTGGGGGTTCCACAGAGAATCATAGTACCGTTAGCCATAGAACCCCCACCCACACACCCACTTTTTCTTTTCTTTTTTTTTTTTTTTTTCCCCGCACCAAGGGATTGAACCCAGGGGCATTTCATCAATGAGCCACATCCCTTATTTTTTATTTTGAGACAGGGTCTTGCTAAGTTGCTGAGGCTGACTTTGAACTTGCACTTCTCCTGCCTCAGCCTCCTGAGATGCTGGAATTACAGGCATGCACCAGTGTGCCAGGTTACCCCTTTCTCATTTTGGGGTCATCTTCATTGTCTGTTAGGAAGTTTTAGGGCCGTATTTTGCTTAAGTTTTTTACATGGTGCTAAGGATGGAACCCAGGACCTCGCACCTGCTCAACAAGCATTCTGCCACTGAGTATACATCTAATCCTTTTATTTTACTTTATTATGAGTCAGTGTCTTTCTGAGTTGTCTAGGCTGACCTTGAACTTATAATCCTCCTGCCTCAGCCTCCTAAGTAGTTGGGAGTACAGGAATGTGCCATCCGTTAGGCCTTGCTGGGGCCATTTTTAAAGAACAACTGGGACAATAATCTTGACACTCCCTACACCAGCCATTTGCTGCTCAGTTTATTGTGGTCTCCTGTGAAGTGAAGTGTTCTTACCTTTTAAATCCATCTGCTTTACCAAATAATTCCTTAAAGGTAGCTTTTGCATCTTGAGTAAGTAGCCAACTTACTCAAGCTTATCCAAAACATGGAGAGAGGCTGGGGATGTGGCTCAAGCGGTAGCGCGCTGGCCTGGTATGCGTGGGGTGCTGGGTTCGATCCTTAGCACCACATACAAATAAAATAAAGATGTTGTATCCACCGAAAACTAAAAAATAAATATTAAAAATTAAATATGGAGAATGAGATTGCAAGTCTTGGGCAGTGTGCCATTTGGAGCAAATGATCCCTTCCTTACCTGAGTCTTGGGTATATGAGCTCGGGTTTCTTAATATTTTTCTTACTGGTGGGGAAAAAAATTTTAAGCATGCATTCAGGCTGCCATCATCTCTAGGTTAGGCAGGGGTCAGCAAACTTCCTTTAAAGGTCTGTGTAGTAAGTGTTAACATTTAGGCTTTGCACACTGCACAGTCTCTGTGCCACTGTAGTGCAAAGCCAGCCATAGGTGATATATGAACAAATGTGTGGTTGTGTTCTCATAAAACCTTCATTACAAAAGCAGGTGGTTCACCAACCATAATTTGCTGACCTCTGGCCTCTACTATACTAGTACCTCCTAAATGATCTTCCTCTCCTCATCTCCTTACAATCTGTTTTCCTTGAAGCAGTCAAAGGGATCTTTTAACAATAAAAACGAACATGTTTCTCTCTGGATTAAAACTTGGGAATAGTCTTCCATCAGCCTTTCTATAAAATCCAAGTTCCTTACCAAGACCCGTAAGGCTCTAAGAACTCTTAGAATACATCTAGGTCCTTGTGCTCAGTGAAATTGACTTATTCTTCTAGGCTCATACCTGCAAGCCTGTTCTGCCCCAGGGCTTTTGTACAAGCTGTTCCCTCTGCCTAGGACATCCTCTGGTTTTTCTGTGGCCAGCCTCCTCCTCATGTAGTTCTCAGATTAGATGATACCTCACTGCAGTGGCCCTTCCCTGATTGCTTTACTTGAAGCACCTCTTCTGGGCCCTGTGTATGTCATCTTAATGCTTAGTACCAGCTGGAGTGGTCAGTTACTGATTACCTTGTGTACCCTGTAAGTCCCCACCAGCTGTGCTAGTTCAAGAGAGTCAGGGCTTTCCTAGGTCATATTCTGCACAGCAGCCCCAGTGCCTCAAACAGCTCGTTACACTGGAGATAACTAGTATTTGTTGGATGGATTGCCTTCTTTTCAAAACCCTGGTATTTGTAAAATATTTCTACTACTTGAAGCTCCTTTGTTCAAGGTATCTTAACTATATTTCAAAAACTAATATGGTATTGTACCCTAGGGTTTTTATGCAGAGAGGAAGGAGACTTGCCCAACATCGCAGAACCAGTAAATGGAAGGGAGGAGAGCAGACATCAGTGGACTTGGGATGCCTGGGAGCCTGGCTGGCATTCCAAGGCCTGCATTTGGTTTTCAGTCTCGTGGTTATCTTTGTCATTTATTTGTTTAAGGTTATTTATCTTCATGTTGGTCCCAGAAGGCGTCAGACTTCTGGGCACTTTTGGACTAGCACAGAACTACCAGGAAAACCTCAGCTGTATGGGACAGCTGTGCTGGCTGCCGTCTGTCCTCCCTGCTTGTTGAACTTTACTAAGGGACTGACATGAAGAACAGTTGCTGTAAATACTCCTTTGCTTAAGTGAGAGTTGATTTATTGTGCCATGTTTAATTTCCTAATGAGAACAAAGTAGATAAGTAGGAAGTTCGGCATTTGTTTCTGGGGGGAAAACTTACTAGCTATGTTCTGTTCTTTGGCTGATAAACAACTTCAGCTGCTGATATTGTTCTCAGAAGTTGCCTCCCTTTTCTGTGGGGCAGGAATCCTTCTGAAATTGTTTGGACATTTCCAACGTGGAGGAGCAGTTTATCATTTTTTGTCTGTGAAGCTCACATCAGTTTATGGATGTTAAAGTTAATAGGATGGATTTAGTCTTGAAGAGTTGTTGTTTCTGAGCAAACCGGGCCTATGAAATATTCTTGGGGAATTTGTTGCGGAAGGGAAAAGAACCCTGTAATAAAATAATAAATTTCTCCATATTGTCTGCCTGCTTTAAGATGAGGCATACCTATATCCAAAGTACATGTATGAAGACATGAATTGGTGTGAACATACTTTACATAAAAAACAGAGATATGAAAAATTGTGCTCTATATGTGTAATAAGAATTGCAATGCATTCCGCTGTCATGTATTTAAAAGATAAAATCAATTAAAAAAAAGATGAGGCATACCTATATATTTAGTAACTACTTAAAAATATGGATTTGCCTGTAAAGGCACAGTTTGGGAAGTATTTTTATTTCTAAAGACATTATTAAGGCCAAAAGAAAATTCAGTTCACAGGGAAAACTGGCCTGTTGTGATGATGCCTTACAGTAAGGTCGTTGGGGGAGAAGCAGGTAACAGCCCCTTCATGGGACTCTTGTGTGTTCTAATACGGCTTTGATTTGTTACTGAGTATTTAAATCTGATTCTCTTTGTAGATTGCTGCTAAGATTGATTCGATTCCTCACTTGAACAACTCCACGCCTCTCGTGGACCCCTGCGTGTATGGATATGGCGTGCAGAAACGGCCCCTGGACGATGGAGGTGAGTCCCCTGCGTGCCCTCCCGCAGGGTCGGAGTGAGCCTACCAGCCATGCTTGACTCTTTCAGCCCTTTCCTTAAACGGCTCTTTCCAGCATCGCTCTCTTGAGAGGAATGGTAGAGGGGATGTATTTAAGATAATTGTTCTCAACAGTTCTCCAGCATTTGAGTTCCTATTTGCCTTGATAATACAGAAATTTTTTCAGCTGGGCTCCAAGGTAAAGACTTGGCCTTGAACATCCATCTGGAAGTCATTTGACCCCTTTGAGAATTTTGATTTAGCTCTCAGTTCTTCTAGTGCATGTGTGGAAATTGAAGTTCCCACTTTCCTCCAAAGAAAAGCTAAGATTTGGTGTGCAGCTCTGAGGAAGCTGTGGCTGCGTCTTGTACTCCAAGAAAGGAAGCAGGGATGGTGACCTTTCACAATATCTGCTGGGTTTTCACCTCCCCATTTATGACAAGCTCTTTCGAGAAGCTTCTGTTTTTATTTTATTCATTCATACATTTAATGTTTTCTTCATTTTTGTTTTCTTCTCCATCCCAAAAGGAATTTGAGAATCTTGTATAGGGTGTGAGGGTCACTTGATGACACTTACATCCTCACATAGTTAAGGGTCTTCTCTGGTCTTCTGCTGTTCTTTCTGTCTGTGTATGCACTCAATTGTTTATGGTTTTGCTTATTTCTGTGATACAAGTGAAAGAAAGGAAAGTGCAGAACAGAAGTGTTGTATCTTCCAAAGAAAGTAACTGTTTTTATGTACTTAGAAAAAATATAATTTGGCTGGGTGTGGTGGCACATGCCTAAACTCAGGAGGCTGAGACAGGAGGATTGCAGGTTCAAGGCCAGCCTCAGGGATGGGTCTATGGCTCCGTGGTAGAACATTTGCCAGCATGTCTGAGGCACTGGGTTAATCCCCAGCACAACATAAAAATAAATAAATAAAATAAAGGTATTGTGTCCATCTATAATTAAAAATAATTTTTAAAATAATTTATTATTTATTTTAATACCTTTTTAAAATTTATTTTTATGTGGTGCTGAGGATTGAACCTAGGGCCTCACAAGTGCTAGGCAAGTACTCTACCGCTGAGCCACAATCCTAGCCCTAAAAATATTTTTTAAAACTAGCCAGACTCAGCAACTTAGTGAGCCCCTGTCCAAAATAGAACATAAAAGGTGCTGGGAATGTGGCTCAGTGGGTTCAGTTCCTGGTATAAAAAAATAATGTGTGTGTGTGTGTGTGTGTGTGTATATACACACGTGTATATACATACGTATACATACACATATGTAAATTTGGTGCTACTGCAATTTCTTTGGTTTCTTCAGGAATTCTAAAAGTAGAGATGGCCATTGTTTTTAGATGTGGGAAATTTTTGAGTAATTGTTTAGACTGACAAGGTGAAGACTTTGAGGATACAGCATGCATCATTTTGAGTATAAAATTCTTGTCGTTGTTGTTGTTTTGTTTTGTTTTTTAACTATTTAAGGTCACACATGTGGATAATCTACCCCAAGGCCATTGGAACTAAGATAACCATTTGAACTGCTGCTTCAAAATGGTGCTCTACGATCTTTTTATACATTACTGATGTTGGTATTTTCTTAGACCAAATGTGACTGATGACATTTTCTGCGTTTTTGCCTTAGCTAAGAGCTGTGATGCAAAGTAACCTTGCCTTTGTAGGGTGTTCATGCTTTGAACATCCAGTGATGTCCTATGGGACATCAATGTCAAAATCAAACTGAGCTCTCTGGCTCTGAGCGCAGGTCTCATTAATGGACACAGTCTCCATGGCCCAGTGTTTCCAGAAGTCAGGATCGATACATCTCACAACTCATCAGTCTTTCATGACAATTCAGCCTTGTTTTCCGCAGAGTTGAAGTGTCAAACCTTAGGCACACAGTGAACAGGTAAGAGTACCTGTGTCCTTTGCATAAGGACCACCTAAATATTTGCAAATGAAACCCCTCTCCTGCATTGTGCAGACATCTTTCTCCCATCAGTCCTTTGTGTATCCATTTGAAAGAAATCAGTAAAAGGTTCCGAATCTATCGATAAGGGAGAACTGGGTAGCAGACAGATGTAGTTGACCAACAGCCAGAATCATACTTAAAAACCAAGTTCATTATTATATCATGTGTCTTCACCTGATATTTCGAAATGCATATTTTTAACCTGTTTGCCTTTTGAAGAATAAATACTCATAAACAAAATGAACGCAATTTCTGTTTTCCTCTCTACATGTTAAGCCTTCTTACAGTGGGAATGGGCCACTCTCCCACTGGATACTGTGATGTGTGTCCTGTCGGATTTGTCATCATCTCTGGACGTCTTGTCTTCTGTAACAATGGAAACTGTATTGAAGAACAAGACATTTTTTCCTCAGGCTTCTTACATTCTACATCCCAGATGATAAAACTAATCTTTCTGTTGATCATTGTTAAATAACAGACTTACACATTTCTCCAAGTTTTTTCCTTGTAGAGTTCGGGCTTGCTATTGAATAGCTCAGCAAGAACCTTAGGAACCTGAGCTTTTGGGGCCTCTTGGCCTGGTCTTTGTCAGATATGTTCTAATGGGAATAAAGGTACTGGGCCAGTTCTCTGTGTCTTGAGTTAGGTATATGAACACACAGACCCTGTTGGGGGAAGTGATGTCCTCTGTTAACCTGATAGCTTTCTGAGTCTTGCAAGTCTTGCTGTCATTGCAATAAGAATTTAGAAAATCCCAGAGCCTGGATACAGAACCAGAAGCAGGAATGTCAACACTTTTTTCCTAGCATTAAAGATTTCCAAAGGTTTTGCAGGTTCTTGTTTGGTTTGGCTTGGGGTTTCGTGATAGATGCTCACCAGATCGCTTCTTTAGCAATGTGAACTTTCTGATTTAACTGTGAAGCAGGGTTCTTTAACCTTTAGGAGGTTGAAGTTCAATCACTTAAAACTTTTTGGAGATGTTATTCACTTAAAAGCACTTTACTTTAACTAGAAAGAACCTTACTGTAGACTTGACTCAGGACAGTTGAGATTTTCAAACATAAACTGGAAGATGAATTGTGTGAGGCAGTGCAATAGGGGACAGGTTGGTTCTTGGTGTACAAGGGGGCTTGGTTTAATTGCATTCCAGAGAGTGACAATTTTGAGCTGTCTGTGAGATTGCTAGTTCCTGATCCTGCTTGGGACCAAGCAAGGAATTTGGAGCTCAGCTTTCAGGGCCTGCCTAGGTTCCCTTCCTCAGCAAGAGCAGTCATTCCACAGCCCTCCAGCTTCACATCAAATCATTTGTACCGTAGCATCTTCAGTCTTGACACCTGAACTTTCTTACAGTCTTTGAGATGTGTGTTTGGTACCTCAGCAATTCACAAATCCTGCTCTGGTCTCTCTATGGCACCTCTCCCATACAGTACTTTCTTCATGCTGCAGCTGGAGCCTCTTCCTGCAGCCACGCTGATGTATCCTGTGTCTCCTTTAGGACTACTGCAGCTTCCAGCAGTCAGAGGTCCAGATCTTCCTAAGCTGGCAATGGCCTCCCTGCCTTTCTAGTTTCTTTTCCTAGTCCTGTGCTCACCACTACAGCCTAGGCATCTCTTCTCTTTGCTCTTCCTGAAAGTTATCCCCTCGCCAGTTCTTTACCTGGCCATCTCTCACTCACTTTCAGGTCTCAGAATTGATGTGACTTACCAGGTGCCATGGTGCACACCGGTAATCCCCATGGCTTGGGAGGCTAAGGCAAGAGGATCACAAGTCCAAAGCCAGCCACAGCAACTGGATGCCCTAAGCAACTCAATGAGACCTTGTCTCTAAGTATAATACAGAACAAGGCTGGGGGTGTGGTTCAGTGGTTAGGTACCTCTGGGTTCCATTCCCAGTAGCAAAAAAAAAAAAAAAGAGTTGATGTGACTTCCTTCTAGAAACTTCTTTCGACATTTTTGGTGCCTGGCTTCCAAGCTCCCTAGCTGCTTCATCTTCTCTCCTTCTTTTTCATTCTTCCCTCCTTTCCCTTTGCTGTTTTTTCCTTTTCTCACACACCCACTTCACCAGTGTATAGTAAAACACATTCGGGGCTGGTCCTCCAAACTAGTTTTTGTCCCCTTTTGGTGGCACACAGCATCCCCTCTTTTGTTATGCAGGCACCAGGGCCCATGATGCTCCTCTCCTACCACATTCAACATGATCAGAGACTCTTCATTTCCCTTGTGCCTTGGAGAGTGAAACAAGTAACTCTCCTGCTTTACTTTACCCTGTCATATGCTGTGTTTAGCATCTTTAATGTTTTGTAAAAAGTAAGCTTCAAGTTTAAGAGGACAGTATGAGCTGAGCGTTTTAGAAATATAGATTTGGACTTAATTGCACATTGACAAGTTTTTGTTGCAGCAGTAGGGATGGAACCCAGGGTTTTGTCCATGGGCAAGTACCCTTTTTTCTTTTATTTTGAGGCCGGGTCTGGGTGCTTTCCCCAACTTGACCTTGAACTTGCAATCCTCCTGCCCCTGCCTCAAGTCACTGGGATTATGGGCGTGCCCTGCTGTGCCTGTCCGGAAAGCTTTTTCTTAAAAGAGACCAGGTTGTAAATATTTTTGGCTTGCACCTCCTGAGCTGTGCCATTGGAACTCAGAAGCAGCCACGGATGATAGGTAAACACGTGGCAGATGAACATGGCTGTATTTCAGTAGTATGTTATTTACAAAAGCAGGCAGCTGCCCTCAGGCAGTCTGCCAGCCCTGGTCTAGCATCAGCTCATGAATGAGCTCAAGCCTTTCTTTTTCTTCCTTTAGGAAAGCATACAGAGGCTGCCCTCCCTCCACTCTTCTCAGCCTCTCAGGGTCCACTGTGTACCTGCCTGGCTGCTTGAGAAACCAGGTGTTGCTTCTGTTTAACCCAGAGTTTTGATAGAGGGAGAAGTCGCTTGACCCTCCCCATAGTCAAGGAGTGCAGCGCCCCCCCAATGTCCTTCCCAGAGGGCTTCAGAAGCCCTGGGGCTTCTTGGGTTGAATTAAACAACCCCCCCTCACCTTCCCGTCTGTGTGAAGTAGACACCAGAACCAGAACTTTGGGTTCCTGCCACTGGGGGAGGAAGCAGAAGCTTGCAAGTGACTTTGAAATAGGCCCACCTTCTCTACCAGAGACTGTCTGCGATGAGTAAGTGGTGTAGACCCACACTGTCTCGTTCTTTTGCTGTTTTGGGAAGTGAAGGAAAGGTTCCTGCGTGTGCTGTCAGATGAGAACAGAATACTTGTGCTCCTTTACAAGTTTTTGTTTCATCACTTGTGTCACAGGGCATGGAGAAAGAGAAAAAGAGGAGTGAAGAGGAAACTCGCTGTTACACTGCTTGCTGCCTTGAGGCTAAGGGCTGAGGGGGCTGAAGTGGGTGGTCGGGAGGCTGCTGCGCGGGACCCACTCTACCTGGAGCCTGCGTGTGCCAGTCTTGGGAGATGGAAAAATGAAGTGCTGTGATGCTGGTCCTTTCCCTGAATGGAGGGTGGTAGAGGGTGCTGGAGGGGTGGAAACCAAAACTGAGACACCTCTGCCGAGAGTCATGGGGCTGGGAGAGATTTGCCTTTGCCGGAGGTGAAGCAAGTTAGGCAGTTCTCTGGCCCTCCTTTTCACGCTGCTGCGTGAAGACTTCTGGGGTTGGGTGGGCATGCATGGGCCAATAGAGGCATTCTCTATTAGCTTTGGCTAATTCTCTGTTAGCTTCTGGCTCTTCAGCTTCCTTCTTCCTTGAAATGGACCTCTGGGAATTGTATCTGCCCTGCATGGCCTTCTCCTTGCCGCACACTTGTTGAATTCCCCTTCCTTGGTTTGGTTGGTAAGTCAAGGACTCAGGGTGGAGAGTCCCCAGGAGACACAGTGCAGGGGCACTGTGAACACTGTTCACAGTCTTGGTGGGGAACACTGAAGCAGAGTCTGAATTTTATCCAGATAATAACTCCTGGCAGAGGCTCTGCGCCCTGCCCTACTGGACCCTGTTCCTCCCTCCATCTGTACGAGTCAGGATTACAATTCAGAGTTGAGGTGGTGGTCAAATGGACACATGTATGTGTGAGGTGGAAAAAGGAAGTGAGATTCTTTTTCCTGGCAGAGTGTGAACTGACTGGTTGGTTGACAGTTGGCTTAGCCAGCGAGGTGGAATAGTGGGCATTTCCCCAAAAACAAATGGGCTAAATCTGCTGCAGGAGTGCTGTGACAGAGCTGTAACTGGAGCTCACAGGCAGTACCTGTTGCGTGCCTTACAACCATCAGTCTGGAGAAGAAATCATAGGTATCAAATTCAAAGAGGTTTCCTAGTTTTTTCCAATTCTTTTAGGAAATATGTTAACCAAAATGTCTTTCTACCCTGGCTGAACATCAATATCACTGCAGGAGGCCCCCCCGTTCTTTGTTTATTTTTGGTACCAGGGATAGAAGAACCAGGGGTACTCTACCATTGAGATACATCCCCAGCCCTTTTTATTTTTTTATTTTGAGACAGATCTTGCTAAGTTGGTAGGATTACAGGTGTGTGCCACTGTGCCTTGCACTCTACAGGAGCATCAGGATTTATCTTGATGGTACAGCCTGTCCAGGAGACAGTTTTACAGTCCTACAGAACTTAGCATGTACTTGTCATACAACCCCAAGTTGTACTCCTGGGCCTTTATCCCCAAGAAATGCAAACTTAACATTCACTAAAAAAAAAAAAAAAAAAAAAATACCTGTCCGCAAATCCTTGTCACAGCTTTATTCATAACAGCCCCAGACTGCAAACACCCAGACGTCCTTGAGCAAGTGAAGGGTTAGACAGACAGTGCTGGTGTGAGACTGAGCAGCCCAGGAACAGGCTGGTGGTACAGGGGACCTGCAGCAACTTGGCTGAGTTTCCAGGGAGCTGTGCTGTGTGCCACGGGCAGAAAGGCAGTCCCCAAAGACTACACATTGTGTTATTCTCTTGGCATAACATTTTTGGAATGGACAGTAGATCAGTGATTGCCGGGGGCAGGGCGGGGGGGCTAGGGATTGAATGTTGGAGGAGGCCCTGGACAGAATGAGAAAAGGTCACAGCTACAAGGAAGCATGAAGCTTACACTCCAGTTGTATAGATAAGAACACAGAGGTCTGGAAAAGTAATTTTGACTCAGCCAAATATCTAATATGACATAAGGGAGATTTGAACCTTGACCTCTGTCTCATGTGATGTAAGACACTACTGCTTGGAAATGGGAATCCAAAATCTGATAGGCTGGGGTTTAAATCCTAGCCCTGCCAGTTGTTTGCTGTGTGATTTGGGGTAGGTTGCTTAATGTGTCTGAGCCTCTATTCCTCACTTGTAGGATAGAGCTAATAGTACTATTGTCACTAATTTTTTTTTAAAAAATATGTTTTTAGTTGTCAACAGACTTTGTTTATATGTGGTGCTGAGAATTGAACCTAGTGCCTCACTCATACTAGGCAAGCACTCTACCACTGAGCCACAGTCTCAGCCCACAAAATTTTTTAGGAGGGTTATATCAAGGTATTTTCGAACTTTTTAAAGTACCATTTACTGAGACAGGAGCATCATAAGTTCAAGGCCAGCATAGGCAATTTAGCAAGATTCTCTCTCAAAATACAAATTTTTTCAAGAAGAAAAATTAAAATACGACATGAGTTAATCATTTTTCCATCAGAACTAGTTGGTGTGCACATTAAAACATTTAACTAAGAGGTTTATTAAATGCATATTCTTATTATATGTGGTATTTCATTTTCTCTTTCACTTTTAGTATAGCGCCTTGTGACTGCTCTGTTGATTTCATGACCACTGACTGAAGTGAAAATACGGCCTAGTGCTGTGAAGGTAATGTCACAGAAGCACTCTGCTCTCAGTGGCGCTCCATTGCTTGTGCTAGGGAGGGTGCAGGCCTCAAGGCATCCTCACTCCTGGAGGCTGGGTTAGTTCTGAGCGAGCACTTTCTCCTTTCCCCACCGGATGCTCAGCTTCTGAGGGCAAAGATTTACCTTGTTGATGATTTAATTCTCAGAACCCTAGCACAGTGTTCAGCACCTGAAAGGCGGTGTGGAAACCTCTAAGATGAAGGGTGGGGATGGATGCAGAGTTGACATGGGCCTAGGTGCTGAGGGTTGGCTGGAGCGCAGGATCCCTTGCTCTCCCTGCAAGTGCTGAAATGGGAATGGCAAGAAGGCCTCTGGGAGCATTCTTAGAGGACAGAGTGGACCAGACAGATGAGGCACCAGGGGTCTTTCCCACTTGCAAAGGCTCGTAGACTACAAGGAGGAGTGGTGTTATTGAGGTAAACTTTTCTCTCACTTAAAAAATAATTCACAAAATTACTAACAGAGAACTTCCATAGGCCTTTCCGCTGAACTCAGCAAGGTGGTGTTGGGTGGCCCGGGGCAGAGCTGCTGCCCAGGACACAGGAATTCCGCCTTTGTGTCTCCCTAGCTAATGCTGTGTCCCTGCCTTAGCCGGGGCCTGGGAGAGGACTGGTCAGAGTCAGAAGGGATGGAGATCCAAGGAAGGGGCTGAGTGGAGGATGTTTTCCAGATCTGAAGAGGGAGGGTCGGTGTGTTTTTGTCAGTCACACAAGAACTGTTGACATTCCTCCCCTGGCTGCGCTGCTCACCTGCCCTTCTGCGCGTGATGCCAGCCGTGTTGTCTGAGCTGTCGTGAGGAGTAATTGGTACTTCTGTTCCTTGGGGTTTGGGGGAGAGGAGAGCGTCTATTAAAATTGATGCCTGTTATAAAGTCAGGTCTGTGGCCCAGTAATACTTTGTTAGCATTTCTTCTAGGGGAGAAGAATGAAGCCTGGTCTTTTTTTTTCTTCTTCTTCTTTTTTTTTTCCTCCTCACTAATAGGAAAGAATATGTCTGGCCACCTTGCTGCATTTTTTAAAGATCATTATTGAAATTGGCAGAGTATTACTCTTCAGAAAGAATTTCTTATATTGTAGGAAGCCTCTTTTCCACAAGAAGTTCATTTTCCCATATGTAGCCCAGGCAGCTTCCTATTATGTCGTGTGCAGGGTAAATGAGAGCCACCCCGTGTGCGTGTGTGCTGAAATTGAGCTGAGGGGAACTTTGAAGCAAGACGAGGCGTTGTCAACCAGCATGCACCATTAACAGGAAATAGGACTGATTTTATTCAGCATTTTTCCTTCTTTACAGTAAAATGACTGTAGTTACCATTAAATTGAACTTGATAGACATCCCATCTGCCTCCCTGCAGACTGAGGAGAAGTCACCTGTCCCTGGAGCTGGACATATCAGTTTGCTGTATGAGTGCCCAGTGACCCTTCATCTCACTGCTGGTTTTCATTTTTGGGCACCAATTTGGGAATGCTGCCTAAGGGAACCAAGCTTTAGGTCACATGCTTTAGCATTGGGCCACAGCCTTTTCCTGGACAAGGGAGAGTGTTTGTCCTTCTCAAGGTCTGCCAACTCAGAGAGCGGGTACTCTGCATATCGTTTGGTTTTGTTTTGGGTGGTGTGGCCTCAGTAGTCCTTGCATCTTTGGGATGGTGGCGAGTGCAATTTTATGTTCAGTCTCTGAGCATCTCCACCTGTCAGCAGAGCAGCTGGCTGTCAGAGGTGCCGCTGTTGCGCAGAGCCTCTGTGACACATACGTTGCCAACAAAAAGGCATTTCCATTTCTGTGGCGAGCACAGAATTTGGAGTGGCCTTTAACAGAAGACTTTGAGTGTTCTCTAGAGTCTCCTGAAGTCCCCCACTGCAGCGGTGCCCTGTGCTGTTGCCATGGCTTTTCGTCTAGACAGACATACCTGAAGAGCATTGTCCTCTTTTTTTTTTTTTTTAAGAGAGAGGTGAGAGACAGAGGGAGAATTTTTTAATATTTATTTTTTTTAGTTTTGGGCGGACACAACATCTGTTTGTATGTGGTGCTGAGGATCGAACCTGGGCCGCCCGCATGCACGCACGCACGCCAGCCAGGCGAGCACATTACCGTTTGAGACACATCCCCAGCCCAGAGCATTGTCCTCTTGATGTCTCTAACCCAGTAGCCCACTGGACCAGGAGCTGCCCTCTGACCTCATTGCATGTTGGGGCAATAGGTACCTCTCTTCCATGGCCCTGTTTCAAGATATTTAGTTCTTCTTCAATGGATTATTTACCTTCTAGAAGAGAAATTCTGGTGGTAATTGGGAAAGCTGAACTTGACTCAGAAAGGAGCAGCTAAGCAGACCTGCAGGCACTCTGCCTGGACCTCCTTCAGTGCATTCTTTTTATTCCCACTGCCTTTGGTGGTGGACAGTGCAGGGCTGAGTCTTTCCAAGCTGGGGATTGTGTATGTGAAATGGGACTCGTGAGCACTGCCAATCCAAACTGAGAGCATTTGTGACATTAAAACTGGGTGTGCGGGCTGGGGTTGTGGCTCAGCGGTAGAGTGCTCGCCTCGCAGGTGAGAGGCCCTGGGTGCGCTCCTCAGCACCAGATAAACATAAATAAAGTAAAGATATTGTGTTCAACTACAACTAAAAAAAAAAAAAAACTGGGTGTGCGAAAAGAAAATTTAAGTCAATTAAAAAACATTTCTCTTATCCCTGAGATAAGCAGATTAACAGTGTATAGTGTCGATGTTTTGGCTGCAGACCATTATTTTGCTATTGATCAGAAGAAATATGGTATTTCTGGATCAATAGCTTCAGCAAACTCATCAGCTCTCTTTACCTTTTGGAACATAGTTTCTCTCTGCTTTTTCTTCTTCCAGAATGTCATTATCTGGTTCCTTTTCCTTTTGTCTCTATGACCAGCTACTATCCAGAGAATGACAGGGTCACATTTGAACAGGAAGAAGAGCAGTTGGAGTTCTGTATATATGTTAGACCTTTTTGCTCTTTGTCCTGAAGTTGATGTCATTGATCCTTTCCCACTTACCTCTTATCTATCCTTGTAATGACTTTCCCCAAAGACATATTTTTGAATGCTCTTTTTAGCATCTTGTAAGATACATTGAGTTCTTTGTAATATGTTTGGTTCTTAGATTTTTTCATTGTCTGCTGGATATGTTTTCTAAGCTGCATTTTCCAGGAGAGAAATGCCACAGAATCATTTTTTGCTGATGGTTGGTGAAGGAGACACTCATCAATAGCTGAAAGAGGAGAAATTGGAACACAAAGCGTAGCTAAAGTGGTTTTGTGGGAATGTGATTACAGAGTTGGTTTTAATAAGAGGCTGTTTGGCACTGTTGTCTCTGTGAAATGGGCTTCAGAGGCGGCTGTACTCTTCGTGTCCACCCCATGTGTTTGGAGGGCCATGGTGGGCCAGGGAAGAGGCCTGGGAGGGAGGAGGCCTGATCCCCTTGGAGCTGCTTGTGCCCTTCTGAAACGGGTGGGAGCCTGGGGGCTGTCCCCTCCCTGTGGCTGCCAGGAACATATGTGCCTGTTCTTAGTGACTGCAGCTGCCTGGAGCAGTCCTTAACAATGCTTCCAGAAGGGTAAATCTTCTCATTTGTTTTTAAAAGAGAGAGAAGGAGCCGCTCAGTCTTTACATTGAGTTTGGATCCAGAGCAGGAGGGAGGTAGGAAGTTAGAGGGATTTAAGCGAGCAGGATTTTCTCCCAGGCCTCTCAGCATGTGGACACACAGATCAATTTCTTATCCTGCATTCAGCTGGACACTGGGTTAGAGACTGTTGATCAAGACGTCCCCTCCTGTTTCATATCATATAACGCATTCATTTCAGCCACTGAGCCTAAATTACTGTTTGCTTTCTTTCTGCCTTCCTTCCCCCCCGAAATGGTAAGAACTCGTACAAGGATGAAGTTAGTTTATCCGTGCTAATGCTTTGATTTTTCTTTTCTCTTTCTCTTTGCCACAGTAGGTAACCAGTTAGGGGCCTTGGTACATCAAAGGTAAGCAGTGGGTTATGTTTTATTATTTATTGATCATTTCTAATTGTTTATTGATCCACCATCTGTACTAGAGTGTTAGAAAGTCAGAGGTTGGGAGTGTGAGAGAAACCGTGGGCTAGATTTCTTTAAAACTCCAGGTTTTTGCCAGCCCTTTCCAAGACAGTATAAGCCCAAGGGATGGTCTGATACAAGATATTAAAAAGCAGGTGTTTTGTACAAAAACTTAAATGACTTCCAGCGTGTTGGAGCTGCTCTTTTCTTCCAACATGTTTAATTTAAAAGGAAAGAATATGACGTTGTCCCACCTGGTTTTATGGCTTTCCCAGTGTTTTATGAATTCTTAGCTTCTTCACTGGGGAAGAGTTTGGGGTCTTGGCCCACTGGAGGTGCTGATGGTGCTCAGGGAGTGCGTGGCTGGGGAGGCCAGAAACCAGGGTTCTAGCCCCAGCATGGGGACAGGGTCTTACTTGCCAGAGAACCTCAGCTAGCTGTCTGGTGAGTCCTCTGCCTGTTTCCCTCAGCCTTCCTTCTGTTGGTGTTGAGGATTTAGAAAGCTGTAAAGATCTGTAGGCCAGCAGTAAGGATAGGCTATTATGGCTTCACTGTTATTCTTAAAAAAGGAAGTAGGACACAGGAAACTGAGCCATTCTTTCTCTTTAATGAGGAATCTTACTGACACCTAGATCCCTTGACCTTGACTTGTGTGGATATGTTTTACCCTCTATGTTCTGCTTGAATGTTGGGGAGTTTCTAGAAATCATCAGGTATTAATTAACCCAGACATTTATCTTGGGTTTTCTTGCTGATTCCTTGTTTGCTTTGTTTTGTTAATGAATTAAGATAATTTAAATGAGGAATGAAACACTGGCTGTCCTACGCCATACTTAGGATGTTTCTTTCCAAAATGTCTGTGCCAAACGTGGTAGTCAGAGTTCAGCCTCACGTTTAGAAAAGAACCTTTTCTTCCAAGAAGCCCAAAGCAGCTTGTCTCTACATCTCTTCCCCAGAGTCTGCTGATGTTGTTCCTGAGGGCCAAGGAGCTGCCCGAGCTCCGTGACATTTTGTGTTGTGTGTTGAAGACCCTCTAGTCAATTCCCGCGTAATGTTTTCTGAGAGTAGACAGCTTGTGCTCCATGCGATGGGAGCAGCAGCCTCTCAGTCACGCACACAGGAGTGCTGTCATCCTGGAACAATCAGGATTCGCCTCCTGACAGGGACCCAGCGTCTGCCGCAGGATGTTAGGCCAACAAGGGTTGGTGTCGGCTTCCACGGCACTGCTGATTAGTAAGCTGGGAACTGCCTGATTTGGGGTGAAAACACACATCCTGAGGGAGGAGACAAGCTGGTCCTTGCAGCCAGGCCCGAGGACAGGAGCTCCTGGAGGAGGTATTGCTGCCTCTCAGGGATTTAGCAGCAAGAGCTGTGGATGCTCTTGCATTTCTTCTAAGCACTGCTCTTGCCTCAAACCCACACTTCATTCAGTCCTTTCCATGGTGTGGACAAATCCAGCTGTGTGAAAGATGTTTAGAAGTGCTTGCTTTTTTTAAAAAAAAAAAAAAAAAACTACTTGGATTTAGCTTCTTCCCAAGGTACATGTTTAGATTTAATTGCTTTCTGGGGTGTTGGGCAAATTGGATATTGTCCATGATCCCTGTTTTGTTTGAAAGAGGCAGTGCAGGGGTGTGTGTGTGTGTGTGTGTGTGTGTGTAGGATTTTTGTTTTTTATTGTTTGTTTTGCAGTGGAGGGGGATTGGACATAATAGGTGAGATAGCATTTAACGGAAGTACTTTGCAGAGTAAGTGAGGTGATCATTCTGTTCTGGTCAACACTGATTAGGCCTCTGCTGGATACTGGTTTCATTTGGGGCATTTCACCTTAAAAAAACAGATAAATTGGAGAGAGGCCAGAAAACCATAAAAAAGGCTGGGAGATCAGGAATGTCAAAGTAAAGTTGAATATCGCTGGTCTAGCGAGAACACTGTAATAGAAGTCTACACATCTCCCCAGGCCCCAGAGGATCTGTAAGGAAAGACCCTGGGATTGATGCCTCAGGCTGAGGGAGGACCTGGTGAGGTATAAGTTAAGCATCTGTATACAGAATGGAGGGTGGGGGCTTGTGGCCCAGAAGTTTCTTTCTCTGACATAAGGAGACGAAGACGCTGGTTTTGAAATAGCCATTGACCAAAGGTTCATTGATGGCTCTCTGTAGAAGCTTGTGATTCGTTGGCTAAATTGCGCAATTTATTTTAACCCTTGAAAATTGCCAGTTTGGGAAGCTGGGGAGTCTAGAGTGGCTGCAGAATTCTATACTCTATATTTTTTCCAAAATATTCTTTGTTTTTAGGGCAGTAATAACAGAAGAATTCAAGGTGCCTGATAAAATGGTTGGATTTAGTAAGTATCCACATTATCCACTTATCCTCTAATTCCCATCTTCTTTTTTTTCTTTGCATGTCACCTGTAGTAGAATACTTCGCATGTATGTTCCCCACATACCTAAAGTGCTGCAGATTTCTCTCCAGGCCAAGGGAGAGACCAGAGCTTAGGGTCATAGACACCCTTGCCCCCCGCTCCAGCTACAATACCCTGTATCTATCTGCTGTGCTTCATATGCAGTTTCCTTTGGTGTAGTGCCCAGAGAGTTGAGATGGGCTCACAGGGGCCAACTTAATTTGTAGTGAGCAGTGGGTGAAGTGTAACTGTTGAATTAATTATGTCATTCGTGCATGGTTAAATACAGAATGAGAGGTACATTCTGACTCTGTTCAATTTGTTTCAGTTATCGGCAGGGGAGGTGAGCAGATTTCGCGGATTCAAGCAGAATCTGGTTGCAAAATTCAGATTGCTTCAGGTAAGGGCTTCTTTTTCACAGATCTCCATTTGATAGAAATAAGTATTTTGCACAGTTTTCCAGAGTTGGTACCTTTGCTTGTTGCTTAGAAGTTTGGGGGTTTTGGTAAGTATATGTGATTGCTGTCTCCTTGCACCTCTGGAGTTGGACTCCCACATAAGCACCAAAGCAAAAGCCAGTCCAGAGATAGGACTTCGGTCTGGCTTCTGGGGTGGACCCTCCACAGCTCTGTGGCCAGGCATGGCTCCTTCCTAGCACCTGCCAGCTATGTTTTCTGCACCAGAATATTACGCCAGACACAGTGGGGACTGCATCCTGGCCCCCCGGTGAGCTATCCTTCCCATTGTGGAAAGAGGACACCTGTGGTTTTGGTTGAATTAGCCTGTTTCATACACATTTCAGGACCTTTCCTGGCAGGGTCGGTTTTGACCACGCAATATGTAGAGAGATGGATTGAAGAACAGTTTTTATTTTTTTATCATCTCATATGAGTTTGAACTCTTTCCATTGGGGAGGAAGGGGTCTAGAGGACATTCAACTAGAAGAACGTCCTAATGTTAAAGAGGTGTCTTTACCGTATCTTGAAAGCATTAACTGCTGGTGGCTATTTCTCTTTCAAGTTTTTGAGGAAGGATTTTAAGAAGTACTTTTTTAGGAACAAACTGAAGCATCACATGGGCAGCTGGAAAGAAAGATTTTCCTCTCTTGTCAAATGGCCCAGGACCAGCTCCACGTAGCTGTTACTGATCTCTTTGGATATTCATGCAATAACTGGTAGTAGTCATGGGTACTTACCGTTAAGTTCCTTAGCAGCGTGTCTCAGAGCTGTTTGCGATTGTGTGACCGTTAAACTGCTCTACAGGTGGAGAAACTGAGGAATGGCATGCCACAGTGACTCCAGGGATGACTAGCTTGTGGGCGGGTCAGAGCAAAGCTGAGGCTGGTGGCTAATTCTCATCTGCATACCTCTGTGTCCTGCCACCTCCCTGTGGGACTTGTTTCCAGTTTGAGAACCTAGGGTGGAGCTGCCAGCTTCGTGTTCCATCCCCATGCAGAGGAGACTGTCCTTTTGGGGAGACTGGGCTTCTGTGGAGCTGGTGTAGGACCCAGCACCAGAGAGACAGTCTGCACACAGAGGCAAAGGCACACAGTCGCTGATGCCCACCAACACACCTCATCTTCTTGGTTCTTCTTATAGAGAGTTCTGGGATTCCAGAGAGGCCCTGTGTACTTACCGGAACCCCAGAAAGTATTGAGTAAGTTTATTTTATTTACTTTTCCTTTCACTCTTCTTCCTCCTTCCCCAAATGGGGAGAAATGGAAGGGCAAAACGGTCCCCGAACACTGTCAGTCTGGGCTGCAGTCTGGACACACATCATACGCTTCAACAGGACAAAGATCTGGGAGGTCGCCACACCTGGGGAGCTTTTCTGTTACCAAATACACAAGGTACTGCCTCTTCCTTAACCCTGCAGGGTGCCTCACGGCCATCTCCTTCATAAGCCAGGCTTTAGGAGCAGACATGCATCCCACCTGGACAAGCTAATCAACTTCTTCTCAAGAGTTAACGTCTCCTTTACCTGGGCAGTGCTGGAAGAGAGGGCCTATCAGGCTGTGAGCTACGTAGAGCCTTAGCACCAGGTCTTTTGCCTGGTCTGACCCCTCACCCTCTAATATTTGTGAACCAGTTCTTCATTCTTTGTGACTTTTGCTCTACAGAGTGTTGTATAAACCAGCCAGAGGGTGTCTTGACTGTTGGGGCCCTCGCAGTTGCCCTAAGACTGGCATTGCTTTCCTCTCCTGGTTCGCACATGCTCAGAGCCTCGTACCCGATAGATGTAGGCCTCCTAAACCAGGAACCTCCTAGGGAAAGGGGATATGCTGACTCTAAGTCATCTCACTTTCCTTTTTCAATCTATTGAGTAGCATTGCATATGGGCACAGGGCGCTAAGATTATGTCTGGCTCAATAGGTAGAATTGTTTTATTGTTTCCATTTCTTAGGAGTCTAGATGAGTTTAAATTCTCTTTTTCTCTGTAACATTGCAAGTAGTGAACCAGAATAAATGTCCCTGGCAGGTGTGCATTATAGGGCAAGCTGGATGGTTTAGCTGGAGTCAAGGCATTTTCCTTCCAGCACAGGTTAATCTAGTGCACTAGCAAAATATTAAAAGCTGCTGTAACTGAGAAGATACACAAAGATGATTCTGTACACAAAATCTCAAGACTATAAAAAGCAACACCCATTTCCTACCTCTCTCTCTCCTTCCTTCCACCTCTCTAACCATTCCTGCTTTGTGTCTGCCCAAGGAGTTGAGGCAGTGGGATTTTAGCTTGTGGAGGAAGTAGTCTTGCCTTTTCCAGCCTGTTTGGTGGCTGACTCCTCCTCTGTCTCAGGAACCAAAAAATAGATGGTATTTGGCAGTTTAAAGAATGGATTCTGGCAGGCGCAGTGACTCATGCCTGTAATCCCAGCAGCTCAGAAGACTGAGGCAAGAGAATTGCAAGTTCAAAGCCAGCTTCAGCAACTGTGAGGCGCTGAGCAACTCAGTGAGACCCTGTCTCTAAATGAAATATAGAATATGGCTGGGGATATGGTCGAATGCCCCTGAGTTCAGTCTCTGGTACTAAAAAAAAAAAAAAAAAAAAAATGGATTCTGTACATACAGCTAGGGAAGATTCTGGTGCAGAAAAGGAAAGAAATTGGCTTGACAGGTGACATTGGTAGACTGGGTTGCACTGTGGCCACATTGCAGTTTCCCTCCCCCGGGATGAATCAACCAACAGAAGGAGCATGGCTTGGGGAGCACAGGGTCCCAACTGGGATGCCCCTGAGTGCAGAGCTGTAGTGGGACGCTACCTCCCCTCCCACCTCTTAAAACCAGAGTGGCGATCCTCAGTTGTAGGTTGCAGGTCATAGAGCAGTTTTTTTAGCCATGGAGAAGAAATCTGGAGTCTGGAAGTGTGAACTGTGAATACTAACCCTTGCTTTCTTTCTTCCCATCCTCCTCGTTATTCTCTCTCTCCTGCCCTGACTTAACAAATGTGTACTGAGTGCCTACTCTGTGAAAGGGTTTGATAGATTGGGTAACAGAGAGATGAACAGAGGATTAAGAGGTGGTCCTTGCCACCAAAGCAGCTGGCAGTCAGTGGAAGGAGAAGCTGTCTGTGGCGACTCTAGCAGGTGCAGAGGCAAACATGCAGGGGGCTGTGTCTGGCAGTAGCCCGCTCATCACGGCTCCGTGTCAGAACAGTGGTTTTGTGGTGTGTGTTGCTTTTGAATTCCAGCCTGGTGGCACGGCGATGGCAGAGCCCTCCAGGGTGTGGGGCAGGAGCTGGAGCTGGATGGAGGGCTGCCTTGGTTCCTGGCACTTTGCCCAGTGCTGTTTCCCTTCCTGCACACTTAGAGTATTCCTTTAATGCTGGTTCTCTTGTGGTTCTTCTCCCTTCCAAAGACAAGCCAAACGACTGCTGGGACAGATTGTGGACCGCTGTCGCAATGGACCTGGCTTTCATAACGACATAGATGGCAACAGCACAATCCAGGAGATCCTTATTCCTGCATCTAAAGTGGGTCTGGTCATCGGCAAAGGAGGGGAAACAATCAAGCAGTTGCAGGTACGTGAGCCCAAGGGACGCCAGGCCCAGCCACTGCTCTGCTCTCCCCTGCCCTCCCAAGGGCTTGTGTCTTCCTGCCCTGGGCTGCTGGTCATGACCCACTTCCCTGATAGGGCTGGCTGGGTACTCCACAGTGCCAAGGGCTCCCTGCTAGATGTGTGCTGCAGTCAGGCCTGATGCTCGGTGTTGGGCCAGCGAGCTGGAAAAGATCCGGGAACTGTGAGCAACCAGGGCTATAGTCAAGCTGTGTCAGCATCACTTTTGCCATGAAATGACAGCCCCTCGGATAAAAGTGCTGTGTCTGGAGCCAGGCCCACCCTAGTACACCCCTGGTTAGTTCTGTGCTCTTCAACACATTTGTCTCTGGAAGGCTCCGGGCCCTTGTCTATAAGGAGGGCAAGTGCTGTGCTGTGCTGACCTTGCTGTGGTCGTGCAGCTGAAGAGTGCCCATTCTTCTGTTCTTACTCAGGAGTCTATTACCAAGTGGGTGCCCTGAACCAGGGCTCTCTTGCTCTGGAGCCCCTCATCTGCAGATACCTGGGGCCAAACACATTCCAGAACCCAGCATCCCCGGCAAGATGGGGGCTGCAGTTTCAATTACATGCGTATTTTCACAGCTAAACTTATTGGTAGCCACACTAAGAGAAGGACTGGAAATATACTTGCTTAAGTTCAGTTGCCATCACTACCATGTCAGTTATGAATGAATTTTCATTTAAGAGCCTCGGGGCATTTGCTGTGGCCGGTTAGGGTTAGGGATAGATGTGGCTTGCCCCGTGTGCTCTCATGACCCAGGCCTTGGGTTGCAGAAGGCCATGTGGAATCTAGTGTAGGATGTGAGCACGGAGAGAGGACAGAAGACAGTGTTGGCAAGCAGTAGTTTGCTGTGTTGCACTTGGTGTTGTCCAGCATGGCCCATTGTTGCACATTCTGCGGGCCCGTTCAGAAGTCATCGCCTCATGGAAGTGAGACGTGGGCTGCTTGTGGGTGTAACCTGGCCCAGTTCTGCTGCTTGTGGCAACCTGCATCCTTTCCAAGACAGTGAGGGCTGTGCTGGTGTGTGTTCCACCACAGGAGCGGACAGGTGTAAAAATGGTCATGATCCAGGATGGCCCACTGCCCACAGGAGCAGACAAGCCCCTTCGTATCACTGGAGACCCGTTCAAAGTACAGGTAGGAAAGGGACAGTGATTGGGGGTGGGAAGGCTTGGGGGGGGGGCTGTCACTTGGTGGTGGCCTAGAGCTTTTATTCTGCTCAAGTAATTGTAAAGCAGCAGTGCTTCCCTTTATTTAGGGTGAGTGATTTTCCCCAGCAAGCTCGCCAGTGAGCCCAGGGTTGTCAGTGCTTCCCAGAGCTGGAGCCACTGGCTTCATGGAAAACCATTTCCACTGGCCATTTTTCAGTGCTGAGTGGCAATGTAAGTCTGGGACAGCACACACGGCCCATTTCCCTTGGTGCCCCTCAGTGTGGAAGCCCAGACAGGCACTTTCAGCCTTGCTGGCTTTGGTTCAGCTCATTTGTGGGCTTTCTTTGGCCTTTGTTTGCTTGTCCCCTGTCTCAGTCTGTGTGGCCCCTCAGCTGGGGAGGACGAACACAGGTCCTCGAGCTACACGAGCACACGTGTGTTCTCATGGGGACACTCTGTCCCTGAGCTTCTGGGAAGACAGCTCTGCTTGCCAAAATCTTCAGTCCCCTGAGGGGCTCCACCCTCCTAGAAATATGAGTGGGCTGTGGGTGTAGGCTGCGCCTGTCGTCAGTGAAATAACAGCGTTCTTCCTGCCATTGCTATAGGTGAGCAGCTCCAGCAGTTCCTTGGAGCCAGGCCATCCACTGTGGTGGAACGCTTGCTTAGCATATGTGAGACACTGGGTTCGATTCTCAGCACTGCATATAATCAAATAAAAATGAACTTCTATTAACTGAAAAAAAAAAAAAAAAAACAAATTTAAAGGGGGGAGCTGGGGATGTGGCTCAGTGGTTAAGCAACCTGGGTTTAATCCCCAGTATCAAAAAGGGGGGTGGGACTGGACCTTGTCTTTGTGGACCTCTTGCAATCATTTTAAGATTTGATACCTGTTTCCTTATCATGTCCTATAAGTAGCGAGTGAGTGTTCCCACAGCCAAGCACCTTCTGAATCTTTTTTTTTCTTTTTCTTTCTTTCTTTTTTTTTTTTTTTTTTTTTGGCACCTGGGACTGAACTCAGGGGCACTTGACTACTGAGCCACATCCCCAGCCCTATTTTGTATTTTATTTAGAGTCTCACTGAGTTGCTTAGTGCCTTGCCGTTGCAGCTTTGAACTTGTGATCCTTTAGTCTCTGCCTCCCTATCCACAGGGATTACAGGCTTGTGCCACTGCACTCAGCCTTCTGAATCTTGAAGCCCACGTTGGTATGTCCATCTTGAAATTTCACCTGCTTCCATCTTTTTTAGGATTTTTTTATCCCATGATGCCTTTTGTTTGTGTTTCTGCAGCAAGCCAGAGAAATGGTATTGGAGATCATCCGAGAAAAAGACCAAGCTGACTTCCGAGGTGTGCGAGGTGACTTTGGCGCCCGTGTGGGAGGAGGCAGTCTAGAGGTATGCTTGAGTTACAAGTTAGTAGGCGGCTGGGAGTAGGTGCAGTATGTGCTCACACCCCTTAGTTCCCTCACCTTTAGGTGGGTTAGCTTCCATGGCATCTTCCAAACTTTGAGAGTGCACCCCCTGCCCCAGGATTTGAGCACAGCAGGCATGATGGGGCGTCCAGCTGCAGTATAGGTAGTGGCGGTCATTCTCTTAACTTTGAGGTTTGGCTTTAAAGGTTAACTTGCTGCCCAGATAAAGATCAAAGTTCACGTTTTCTCTGTTGTCCGTGTTGTGATTGGGTCTAACCTGGAAGCCCATTTTATTGATGATGTGAAGTGGGAGCAAAACAGTCCTTAAAAATGGAATTTTGAGGGGCTGGGGTTGTGGCTCATTGGTAGAGCACTCGTCTAGCAAGTGCAGGGCCCTGGGTTCAATCCTCAGCACCACATAAAAATAGATAAATAAATGTATTGTGTCCAACTACAACTGAAAAATAGATATTTTTAAAAATTAAATTTTGAATATGGTGAACCTTGTGGGGCACCGTAGCACACCCTGTAAATACCCAGTGACTCAGAAAGCTGAGGCAGGAAGACCGCAAGTTGAAGGCCAACCTGGGCAACTTAGTGAGACCTTCCCCAAAAATAAAATGGTCTAGTGGTGGAGCTAAGTGGTAAAGTAACCCTGGGTTAAATCTCTAGTTCAAAAAGCGGGGGTGGGGAGGTTGACCTTGCAAACAGGACAGTTAGTGCAGAGAGCCAGAACCAGAATATGCCTCCACAAATCACTGAATGGTAAATATTATGTATATTTTGCCTCAAAAAAAATAAAGGACTACTGATATATTCTGTGTGTATAATGTGTTTATACTGCATGGAATTTGGAAGATAAATTGATTAATCTTTTTTCTTGCCTTACTTCATTTATTACTATTTTGATTAAATCTTAGACTTGTCTATTTGTTAAGAACATGGTTGTTAAACAACAATATTGTTCCTAAGAGAAGAAAAAATGGCTTTGTCATATTATTTTCCAAATTGCACTGTAATAAAAATCAAGTCATTTATTTAAAAAAAAAAAAAAAAAGTCTGTTCTTTAAAAAAACGCCAGAT
Organism: Marmota monax; assembly: GCF_021218885.2. Lineage (NCBI taxonomy): Eukaryota > Metazoa > Chordata > Mammalia > Rodentia > Sciuridae > Marmota > Marmota monax. The sequence continues at coordinate 22,547,929 of NW_026692912.1, forward strand.
TTGGCCAGACATGGTGGTGTACGCTTACAATCCTAGCAACTGGGGAGGCTGGGGCCAGAGGATTACAAGTTTGAGGCCAGCCTGGGCAGTTTAGCAAGACTGTGCCTCGATATAAAAAATAAAAAGGGCTGGGGCTGTAGCTGAGTGGTAGAGCACCCCGGTTCAATCCCCAATACCAAGCAAAGCCAGATTTTAAAAAGCTCTGATGATGTTTTGTTTCTCTGTGACTAGGTATCTGTCCCTAGGTTTGCTGTTGGAATTGTAATAGGAAGAAATGGGGAAATGATCAAAAAGATCCAGAATGATGCTGGTGTAAGGATTCAGTTTAAACCAGGTTGGTATTGATGAGTCTCAAAAATCCTTAGTGTTAAAACAACTCACAAACACAGAAGTGAAAAATTCTGCTCCAGTTGTGTACAAGGTTGAAGAGCTTTCTACTGTCATGTATAACTGATTAGAGATAATACATAAAAAAAATATATTTTTTTGAAAATAAATAAACATCTCAGGAAACAGGGTCTTGTTACTAACTCATGAGTATGTTCTCTTTCTTTTTCTTCCTCACAACATTCTGTTACCAAAATTGGCAATCCAAGTTTCTTCTTCTGGGCCTCATCTCCTCCTGAGCCACAGTGATTAGACCAAAGGTCTCCAGTCCCCCCACTTTTTTTTTTTTTTTAAAGTAGACCATCTGACCGAGTGCAGTGGCATGCCTGTAATCCCAGCGGCTGAGGGAGACCGAGGCAGGAGGATCTTGGGTTCAAAGCCAGTCTCAGCAATGGGGAGGCACTAAGCAACTCAATGAGACCCTGTCCCTAAGTAAAATATAAAATAGGGCTAGGGGTGTGGCTCAGTGGTCAAGTGCCCCTGAGTTCAATCCCCAATACCAAAAAATAAATAAATAAATAAAAATCCAAAAATTGATTAATAGGATAATTCTTTACATTTTATAAATTTACCTTTGTGAGCAAAAAAAAAAAAATTATACATTGTCTGTATTTTCCTCATTTCTCTGAAGAGAAAAGCTTCCTGGTTAGCTGGCTTGAGGGAATCACTGCCTTAACTTCATTGTTTTTCCTTGCCTTCCCCACCTGGCCAGGTTTGTTTTGTTTCTCTAATGACATCTTTTTAAAAAATAGCTGTATTCACATAAGAATTGAGTATTGACCTGAAACACGTAAAAAGATCTAATCATACATATTTTCCTATCAACCAAATCAGTCCAAAGGAATCCCTGAAGCTGGTGACAGTCTGGTTGCCTTTTTAGCTCATTGTCCTTTGATTGTGGAAGGATATGGTGGCACATGCCTATAATCCAGAGACTTGGAGGCTGACGCAGGAGGATCACAAGTTCTAGGCCACTTAGCAAGGTCCTAAGCAACTTAGTGAGACCTGGTCTCAAAATAAAAACCAAAAAGGACTGGAGATGTAGCTTGGTAAGGTAGCACCTCTGGGTTTGATCCTAGTCCAAAAAGAAAAAAAAAGAATATTGATTGTGACTTGTATCGGCCTTCGTTTCCTTGTGACTTTGTGCTTTTACTGATCCCACTTCACCTGGTCCTACAGATGATGGGATTAGTCCTGAGAGAGCTGCCCAGGTCATGGGCCCTCCAGATAGGTGTCAGCATGCTGCTCACATCATCAACGAGCTGATCCTTACGGCGCAGGTAGGTCCCCTTCCCTGGAGTTCAGAGACCTCACACACAGAAGGAGAAGGTGTGCCATGGGCAGCCACCCTCAGTCTCCTGATTGGAGACCAGTGATGTTTCTGCATCTACCCCTTTCCTGCCAGTGTATTTTTTTTTTCTTGCTAGTTTATTACCTGCTTCAACTTTTATTACTCAGAACCTAGATTTTCTTTATATAGTAAATTCCTGGCTCTTTAAACTACGTGGGGAAATACTAAGCAGTTTGCCAAGTTTCCAGCAAGCAAGTACATTTAGTGTGAAAATGTATTAAGGGAAGTCTCTTGAGTTTAAAAGCACTTCGGGGTCCTCCTGAGTCCTGACAGTGTCTTCATGTGCTCAATTTCACACCTGTGTCTTGTACTGTGAGTGAACTCACGTGATCTCTTGAGCTTCAGAGATTCCCCTACCCCATGTGGTGACCTGAATTTTCAAACCGCTGTAATGGTGATAGATTGGCACATTCTCTGAGTATGAGGACTGAGGGAAACTTTGAGAATGAGTAGAGCCAAAGAAAAAAGCAACAGGTTGGAAATCATATTGCCAGCTCTGCCCCCAGCCAAGTCCTTGAAGCCCTCTGTGCCTCCTTTTCTCAGCAGTAGACTGAGGGCGTTTCACCAGGAGGTGATCCCTGGAGCTACCCAGGGGTACTTCTAAGTTACAGGCGTATAGGCCCCACTGTCTTCTGTATCAGAATATCCAGGGGAGGGGCTTGGGTTTTAACCAGAGCCCTGGCAGTTCTTACGATTCATTGAGTTTCAAAAGCAGCCACTGAATGTTCTCTGACATCCCTTTCTATAAATTTAAGTTTGTGGATTTAGGGTTGCAGAAACTGAGATGTTTACAAGAGAGCCTTGTCTTCTGGATCTGGTCCACCCAGAAAGTTGGCTATATATGTGTGCGTGTGTGAGAGACAGAGAGTTTTAACATAAATTCCTCAGATTACCTTGTTTACTTGTCAGTTGTCTTTTCTAAAAGCAGAGTGCAGGGAAGCGCGCTCCAGTTAGCTCGACTCTGCTGGTGTGTATTCGGGGTAAATGTGTGCAGTTTAGTTGTGATTGACATGGGCAGGTTTTGCCCAACAGTCTCCACTCTTGTTGAATGACTCTTGGGCTTCTTTGCCTGGGGGAACTTGTAGCTTGACCAGGTTCACCTTCCATATGAAGATGGCAGGCCCTCCAGTCCCAGGTGGGGCAGGACCTCAGCTAGAGGAGACTGAGGCTTTGCGTTCTGTTGGGCAGGCCGTGTGAGTGTGGCAGAGATCTCTCTGGCCCAGATGTGGGCAGCCAAGTGGGCCTGACTGACTCCCTCCACCTCTCCCTCCTGAAGCAGCCCTGAACACTCACTCTTGAGCATATTTTTGCTCTTTCCTGGGAGCAGGAAAACGAATGTTTCTTAAATTCTTTTATCCCTTTGGCTGAGTGGAGCAAGGGTTTCCACCCAGACGGCAGTCATGGAATTGTACCTTGTAGCAGCCTGGTGGGGGGGGCGGGGGGGCGTCAAGAGTCATTCTTGGCCATTGTGTCACTTTCAAATGCCCAGAGCTCTTTAGCATGTGCTATCTGGCTTGTATAGGCACAGCATGTGTCAGCCAGGAAAGAGCAGCCTCGGCTTCGAGGAGAAATTCAAGTGTGAGACCTGTGGGTCAGGGCCCGCTCCATAATTAAAACTCCACGGAGAAGGCCCCTTGGCTTCGGATGAGGAGTTTATGCCTGGCAGCCTGTTTCAGTTGGGTGTCTCTCTGCCATTTATGTAACTACACGTTTATCTGCACGTCTTCCTCGAGTATACCTGTGATTGGTGGTGATTCTGGTTGAAAGTGGGCTTCACGTCTGAAGTCTGGAAAGGTGCTAGGTTCTAATTTGTGGCGTTGATTACATCCTGTCACTTAACCTCCTTCCCAGAGAAGGCGGAGAGTGGTTTTGTGATGGTGGCAGAAATCATCACTTTGTCCTTGTTTTCTTCCCAGGAGAGGGATGGCTTCGGAGGCCTGGCAGTAGCAAGAGGAAGGGGCAGGGGCCGTGGCGACTGGAGCATGGGAACTCCTGGTGGCATCCAGGAGATAACATATACCGTGCCAGCAGATAAGTGTGGCCTCGTCATAGGCAAAGGTAAGAAGCAGCCTCTGCAGTTTCCATCCCATTTCCACCACTGCTGTCCTGGAGGGGTGGGAAGTCACACAGGCCTATAGGGCCACAGCGGAAGCCACTTGCTACATCCAGCCCAGTGGCCAGGTCTGTGGCCTCAGCTGCCTTCGGTCAGAACTCTGCTTTTCAGGGGTCTTCTCCAGGGCCCCCAATTTGGTCTGTCATGGTGGGGCAGAGCAGACTGTGAGCAACAGGAGACCACAGGAGCCACTGCTGTTGGAGCAGCGCTTATGGGTAGGGAGGGCCTTGCGGTGGGCTTCCCACCAAGGAAGGCTTGAGTAGGTCAGCTTCCACCCTTGGCCAATGCCACTTGCAGACTTGCATGCCGCCATTTTCCCAGTCCGTCCAGTTTGGGTATTTGTTCTTCATTAACATAGTAAGATGATGGCTCCTGTTCTTTCAACGGCACATTTACTAGGAGAAACAGTCACCCTTTGGAGGGAAATGAAAACTGCTTTGTTAGTAGTTTCAGGCAGCTCAGGGAGTGTTGGGAGGAGCCTGGTCGGTGGCTATCACAGCTCCTTCCTGTTGTTGAGAGGCAGCAGGCGGATTCTAGGCCAGCCACGTTGGTTCCTCTCAGCTCATCCCATGACTGAGCCCTTCTCCCGCGGCAGTGCTGGGGTGACCTCCTAGGAGCAGTAAGCCAAGCCTCCATGCTGGCAGGGACTTGTTTGGTGTTGGGCTTTGTGTTTACCTTCGCTGTTCATCCAGCAAGCGTGGCAGGGTGGGGGGTAGGCAACCTTCTCCCCAGAGTTCCTCAGTTCTTTGATCACTAGAATTGCTCATGTTGAAGGAAATGAGACTTGGTATATTGTCTCTACCAATAGACCTGAGGCGCCGCCAGGGTGTCCTCAGGGCTGGGGAGAGTTGCTTCTTGGCCCCTGAGACCTGGCGCTTGTCCCTGCTTCTGGACAGAGTGATGTTTTATGCTCTTTCAGAATGTTTGTGTTCTGTTTCCACATCGTCTTTGAGATTACTGGCCACTCAGGGGCAGTAGGAACAATGTGGGTTTGTTTTGATTTCCTGGCACATGCTGCTAGCTGCCGAGTGCTGCTCAGACTGCTGCAGTGAGCCACACGCGGCTGCTTGGTGCCTCTAGGTGGAGGATCAGAGTTAGGTGTCTCGGCCTTTTGAAAACCATTTTGTCAGTGAGATTTTCACTTGACTGTGTCTCTGGTGGAGCCTCGGAGCCTCACTGCCTTCTCTCCTCCCAGTGAGCCCTTGGTGCCTCCAGAACAGCCTTTTGTGCATGTTCTCCAGCTGAGTGCTTCCTGGAAGACAAGGACGGCACCGCCAGGTCCCCGTGCTCAGACAGCATGCTCGGCAAGTCCAGCGAGTTGTGTTGGGCCTGGGGAAGGTCATCTTGTTCACCTCCCTGTGACAGGGTGATGCCTTTCCTTCTCTTGGAAAAGAGGTGTGGGTGAGGAAAAGGGAGAAGTCGCCGCAGGCAGCCAGGCCTGCTCTCCTGGTTCTGGCCCTTGGACAGACACGGAGCCTCCCGGGGCCCCTGCTGGATTTCCATGATAAACACAGCAACATTGACAGATAGCGTGGCCAGCCCTGCTCTTGTCAGCCAGGCCTTTTAGCAGGTTTGATTAATTGCTTTACAATTTCACGTCCAGCCGGGGGCCACTGGTGGGTCCTTCTGCCCCCCATCAGGTGGAAGAATGGAGCAGGCTGCTGAATGAGTCGATAGACAGCCACCATGTGCCAAGCTGGTGACCTCATTATGAAGGAAGATGAACTTAAATGAACTCCTTCCTGCCTGCTCAGCCTGCGGGCGCCTCCTCGCCTTATTAGCATGCTCCCGAGCTCCAGGCAGGAGGTCTGGCCCGCACTGAGGCGAGGCGAGGGCTGGGGTTTGCCTCTGGGGCCTGCAGATCCTCATTCTCAGAGGTTCGTCCTGTAGTCCGGTTGCCCGCAGACCAGGTGACACCCCTCCAAATTCTGGGGGTGCCTGTTGAAATGGCCGGTTTTTTCCTCTGCTCTTCATTGCTCCCCAGAACACTGTTGCCTCGAGTGAAGCTAGGCAACAGCTGTCTTTTTTCCTGGGGCAAAGACAGCAGACTCATGACAGCTGAGTAAAGGGCTCAAGAGCATACCTGTCTGGAGGGAGAGCAGAGCTTTCAGCGCTGGCCTGGGGTGTTCCCAAGTCACATAGGGAACACCCAGGCCAGGCGGGAAACAGACACTTCTCTGAACCTCTCACAGTACTTTATAGTTAAGAAGGCCACAAACACAAGGCAGTTTGGTTGATTTTTTTTTTTTTTAATTTGCTTTCAACTTTAAAAAGGCCCTAAACTAAGCCAGTATGCTACCCACGTGGGCGCTGGCTGACGCTTTGCCCTGTGTCTCTGCCCGCACGCTGCAGAAGCCTGCCATACTGCCTCTAGGAGGGATATGTCTTAGCGTGCTGTCGTCCTCTCAGAGTGAACCAAGGCCAGCCTGTCACTGCTCTGTCATCTCTGCCAGCCCTGTCTGCTTGCTGGGCATCTGCCGGTTGTGGGGTCTGTCAGTGAAGTGACACACTCACTTTCAGTTGGTTTTGACTGTGGAGGGCACACTGGTCCTCTGCCGTTGCTTTTTTTTTTTTTTAATTATCATTATTTATTTATTTATGTAGTTGTAGATGGACAGTATGCCTTTATTTTATTTGTTTACTGTTAGGTGGTGCTGAGGATCGAACCCAGTGCCTCACATGTGCTGGGCAAGCACTCTGCCTTTGCTTTCGAGCATTTGGGGCATCCTGCTCCCTGTACCAGATTTTCAGCATTTATCTTTTTCTAATTTCACCAAACTGAGTGTGCTGACTTTTCCTTGGTCTGGCTCTGCCTGCCCACTCCCCATCCCAGCTGAGATCTGTAAGTGCTGAGATTTCAGTAGAAGAATCGGCCATTGTTCTGCTGATGAAGCTTTTGTCACACAAATTTCATTAAGAGACTGGGACTCCAGGTTTTTCAGAGTCTGACTAGATTTTTATTAGCCCGACTCCACTCAGATCCCTGTGGCTCCCCCTTCTTTGGACTGCCTCTCCGTCTAGACAACAACACCCCCCCCCACCACACACACACACACACAACACACACACACACACACACACACACCTGCAGCAGGGACCAGAGAAGGGACTAGATGGGATATTGAAGGCCCAAGTGGACTCCAGGCGTTGTTGGGCATGTAGCCGGCCTGTGGAGGGAGGGGAAGCGATGCAGCAGCCCACACCCAGGCTGAAGGCCCCCATTGTGTAGGGCAGGGCCATCAGGTCACTATTCTTGCCCCAAGAAGCATCCTGTGCTTTCCCTGGGCAGACGGCCATGGCTGGGTTGAAGAGCCACAGCTGCCTCCGTTGAACTCTGGGCATGCACATCCGTGGGCCTCAGGCTCCAGCCTGGCTCTGAGGAAAATCCCTATGCAAAGGGGATAGCCCTGGATTTTGGTTAGAGCCACTTTTCAGTGAGTGGAAAACTTCTCCCTTTGTGGACAAGTGCCCTTTCAGCCTCTCCTGAGCAGAGGCCCTCACCTTCTCTGTCTCCTGCCTGCAGGGGGCGAGAACATCAAAAGCATCAACCAGCAGTCAGGAGCCCACGTGGAGCTTCAGCGCAATCCCCCTCCCAACACCGACCCCAGCCTGCGGATATTTACCATCAGGGGTGTTCCTCAGCAGATCGAGGTGGCCAGACATCTCATAGATGAGAAAGTTGGTGTACGTACACGGTCCCTTCCCCACCTGGCTTAATACTAGCTGGATTTTTCTCTTGGATGTCCAAGGTACCTGCATCCCCCAGAACCTCGTTCTTGGGTGCCTTCCCATCCTCACATCCAGGGGGGCGCCCCTCCTATTTGGCTGAAGGGAAGGTCGGAGGCCCAGGGAATGACAGGGCCAGACCCGCAAGCAATGAAGGAAGCCTCTGGCAGGACACGCCAAGGCTGCAGCAGCTCAGTCCCCAGAGCATGTCCCCTTCAAGCTTAGATGAGTAGCCGGGCAGCAGCCTTCCCCCAGCACTGTCCCTGGGCTCCCGTGGACATGCCCTGGCCGCCAGCCCTGCAGGCAGCTTTCATTGACTCTGGCTTTAGTTTCAGGCACCTCAAAGCAGATAAAGAAAGGGAGTGTTGATGGAGGACAGATGGGCCACTGCTCACCTCAATGGGGACGTAGAATGGCAGAAAGAGCCCTGGGCCAGCCTAAATTGACGGGAGAGTCAAGCAGGTTGGTCCTTCCCCAGGGTGACATGCCAGGGCAATCATGGTGGTGCCAGGATTGGCTGTGTGGTGGTGCTGTCACTCAAGAGCAGTGCCATTTCTGCAGCTCAGTCTGCTGTGGGAAGGAAGGCTAGTGCGAGTGCAGACTGTCTCCCTCACTTGACTTGTCTCCCCAGAAGGGGCTTTGCCTCGGGTGACCTGGGTGGAGGGCTAGGTGCCCCCAGCAGGAGTGAGAGCTCCTCTATGCCCACACAGGGTACCAGCCTTGGAGCCCCCGGAGCCTTTGGACAGAGCCCCTTCAACCAGCCGCCTGCTGCCCCGCATCAAAAGTGAGTGTTCTGCCTCTGTTGTGCCCAGAGGACCTCATCACTCCTGAGATCGTCCCAGCTGCTTCTCCAGACTGCTGCTGGAGCTCTGGGTGTGGGCAGGACCATCTGTCTTCATCCCACCAGTGGTCCTTCAGACCTGTCTGTAGCTCCCTGACCTGTGGTATTCAGGCTGGAGCACCTCAGAGACAGGCACCTCCCAGTCCCCCGCAATGTCTGGGAAGCACAGCTCCGGGGCAGGGGGGAATTGCAGAGCCTTCATCACAGGGGTTCAACTGGTTCTGCTTGCTCTTCCTCTTTTCACAGCACCTTTCCTCCAAGGGGCTCAGGGTGCTTCCCCAACATCGCTGCTAAAGTGAACGGAAACCCCCACAGTACCCCTGTGAGGTAGGTGACCCACTTGCCCCACCTGGGGGTGGATGGGGCTAGAGTCGTCACTGGGCCACTGCCAACAGGCTTGGGGGCAGGGAGGGGCTATGCTTGGTTAGGGGTGAGCTAAGCAGAAAAGAGGTAGATGTTGGGGGATGGGGGGTGTGTGACCCATACTGTCATGAGTGACTCTTCTGTTGTCCACAGTGGCCCTCCAGCCTTTCTGACCCAGGGCTGGGGCAGCACCTACCAGGCATGGCAGCAGCCCACACAGCAGGTCCCAAGTAAGTGACTTGGGAGGTGGTGGTGTGCGCTCCCACTTGCTGGCCAGGTTGGCCAAGGACTGATGGACCTAAGAGACTCTTGTTATACTTTTGGCCAACAAGCCCAGGACGCAACTCTCCACAAATGTTGGGGAACATAGCAGGCCCTGCACCAAGAAGCACATATGCTTGGTGGGGGCTTCCACAGAAACAGCACCAGCCTCTAGCTGAGGCAGGGACATAGGGCTGGCTCCCCATGGCTACCTGTCCATGGAGTGGGTCGGGGCAGAATTGTCACTTATTCTCCACAGATAGGTGGGCTGTGGGTGCAGTTTAACCTGAGCCTCCTCTGCTGCTCCTCTCTCTGTACTCCCTGGGGATCCTCCTCCTGGCCCAAAGCTCCACCTTGCCACACCCTGCTCTCCCAAGCAGTCCCCTGCTTCTTGGTGACCCTTCCTACTCTTTAGCCTCGTGGGGACATTCTCCCTCTCTTCTTAGGAAGGCGTTCTTTCTGTTGCCTGAGCTTTTCAGAAAGCAAACAAATATGGAATTAGGTCTACTGAGTGGCACCTCCCTGGGAAAACTGGGTGTCAAGAGAAAGTGCCCATGAGGGGCTGCAGTTGTGGCTCAGTGGTTGAGCGCTTGTCTTGCATGTGTAAGGCACTGAGTTCGATCCTTAGCACCACATATAAATAAATAGATAGATAGATAATTAGATAAATAAATAAATAATATTGTGTCCATCTATAACTAAAAAAAAAAATTAAAAAAAGAGAGAGAGAGAGAGAGAAAGTGCCCATGTGGACAGAGCCCCTCCCAACTCTGGACCCCTCACCAATTCCAGGAGTCAGGCTAGGGTTTACTGCTGGGCTGGTCCCTCTTGCTCAGCCTGCACAAAACAAGAGTCCCTTACCTTGGCCAGTAGAATTCAGGCTTCTACCTACCTGAAGTTCCCGTCTTTCTGGAAAGCCTGTTCAGGCTGCAGTTGCTCCTCATGACAGATCAGGCTGCAGGATGGCCTGTCAACCTTGCTCAGGGACATGGCCCCTTTTCCCTGGAGCAGAGCCTAGAGGCCCATACTCTGTCATCAGAAATACCCTCCCCTGGGTCGGGGGAGGCTCTACTTCAGGCATCCATAAAGTGATGGGTCCAGGTAGATTTCTTAAGTATTTGCAAGCTCCGGGCCTGTATGGCTGGATTGTTTCCCCCTCCTCCCACCTGTATTTTATTACTCAGTGTTTCAGACTTCAACAGGAACTTCACTGTGAATTTTGCTGGCCACCTGGCAGAGAAGGTGTCCTCACAGTGCAGGGTCATTGCATGATGCTCTGGTCTGCAGAGTGATGGGGTTGCATTCACATTGGCCCCATTGTGCCCAGACAGAAGACCTGGGAGAAGCCTGAGGCATGGGTACACTGAGCCCTGAGAGGGCAGCTCTCCTCCCCTGGGAAGCTGCCCTGGGTTTGTGGCTCTGCAGAGGCCGTGAGGCAGGCCAGGAGAGAGATGAGCAGAAGGCATACCAGGAGAGCAAGCCTCTGTGCTATGTTAGCAGCAGAGACACTCAGTGTGGGTTCAGTGTGTCCTCTTCCCCACGTTCAGTCTCAGGGAACTAACGGGGAGCCAGCCTTCTGCACGGGGGGTGATCAGGAGCGCGTCCCCCTGCCGCCTGCATACCAGCTCTGACAGAAGAAAAGGTGTTGAAGGGGGTCTGTGTGCCCGCGCAGGCGGACGCTCGAGCAGCCTGGCCTCATCAGAAAGCAGCTCCCGCTTCACACTGTGGTCAGGGATTTTAGCCACTTCATAGACCCCTGGGCTGGGTGCTGCTGCTTTGTCCTCTGTCACTGAGTCTCTCTGTTGCTGGCATAGCATAGAGGAAACACCAAGGACAGCATAGAACCGCCTCCACATGTCCTCTGTCCCTCTCTTCCCACCCAAGAAAGGCTGAGGCAGATCACATTCCTGTGGCCCTGCATGCTCACCCAGAGGTCATCTGTCATTGGACAGAAGGGCCAGGTAAACCCCTTGTCCATGGAAGACAGGTCCGGGGGCCTGGGATTGCCATCGCTCTGGCTCCCAGAGCTCTCCACTCCCCCAGCTCAGCTCCATCTACAGAGAGCAGGGCCTTGTCATGCTTGTCGCCAGCCCCTGCCTCACACCGGCGGCCGTTTTCAGCCCTCCTGCCTGTGGCGCCTTCCTCCCAGGCTGGGGCCCTGACTGCCCTTTGTTCCTCGTGTAGACCAGCAGAGCCAGCCGCAGAGCAGCCAGCCTGACTACAGCAAGGCCTGGGAAGACTACTACAAGAAGCAGAGTAAGTGCCGCGGCTTCGGGCACAGGCCCACCCCGCGGCCTCAGCCCAGCTGCTCCTGGGCCTGTCGTCTGTGCTTTGTCACCTTCCCCACAGCTGGACCTCAGTACCCGCACCTTGTCACCCACTGCCTGTTGGACCTGGCTGGGTCCCTGTGGAGCTGAAAGGCTCCTATTAGTGCTGCCTCCCACCCAGGCATCCTGTTCTGTGTGTCTCACTGATGCCCATTTTTGGCATTTCAGGATAGCTAAAGAGAAGAGAAATGGTGGAATTCAGGGAAGGGACCCTAAGCTGGACTAGGTGCCCGGTTGTTTTCTTGCTGTATAAGTCTTTTTTCTTACCTGTACCAGAAACTAAACTAGTCTTCAGAAGAGGGGGAGGGCGGCTGGGGCTGGAGCTCAGTGGGTACTGCGCTTGCCTAGCACAGTGAGGCACTGGGCTCAATCCCTAGCATCATATAAAAAATAAATAAGTAAAGGTATTGTGTCCATCTACAACTAAATTTTTTTTTAATATTTATTTTTTAGTTGTAGTCGGACATAATATTTTATTTATGTGGTGCTGAGGATCGAACCCAGGGCCTAGCATGTGCTAGGCGAACACTTTACCACTGAACCACAACCCAGCCCCCCAAAATATTTTTTTTTTTTAATTAAATTAAAGGGGGAGGGAGTACATAGCAGCAAAAGCCCTGGTTCAGGACTTCACATCAGCACCAAGCCCGAGCGCATTTCCCGACTCCCTGACCAGAGCATGGGGTATGGCCTGCAGGGCTTTTCTGTGACTGGCATCTTCAGGGTGGAACTTGCTGGCTGACCCAACTTGGGTCAGAGGCTGTCAAATACCTGTTTTGGGAACCCTAGCGGCCATATTGTCACCGGGTCCATACCCCTTCTGGGGCCAGGGTGGGGGTGCCAAGGTGACCCTCATCAGCAGGGGACCTGCTAGCAGTTCTGGTGCCCTTTCTTCCATGACCTGAACCCACCCTAGACGCATGGGTTATGTACGTCAAGCTGTGAGGGATTCGGATGTTCCCTGCAGAAATCACGCCAGGCTTTCCATCCACCCCCAGTCCCCGCAGCCACTCTTTCTGCCTTTGGCATTAGGAGCTGCTGAGAGGCAGGCGTACGCAGGGCTTTGCTTCTGTAGAGCAGTTGGCTGTCTTCTCCTGGGGTGTGGGACCCAGCAATAGAAGACTACTTCGCCCAGCCTCCCCGTGCCCTCCAGAAGGGAGAGCAGGTGCCTGGGCCCCAGGGAAGGGACCTGCCCCCAACGCTCCCATTCCCCTAACCCGTTTTTCCTCCCTTGTCACCCAGGTCACGCTGCCAGCGCTGCTCCTCAGGCCAGCTCCCCACCAGACTACACAATGGCCTGGGCGGAGTATTACAGACAGCAGGTCGCTTTCTATGGGCAGACGTTAGGGCAGGCTCAGGCCCACAGCCAGGTCTGTAGATGGTCCCCAATGCTGTGACACTTCCCACACCTCCCTGACCCCTGTCTCCCACTCCTCAATGTTTGTCTGATGTCAGGGCGAGTGCAGTAGACTGTGGGGGAGCAGTCCCCTTGGCCCAGGGACCTCCTGAGAACACAGCAACCGCCATGCCAGCCTGCCTCTGGCCCTGTGTGGGCTCCTCAGGCAGGCACAGTGCCAGCTCCCGCCTTTATGCCCAGGAGCCTGGAGGGCTCTGCCTAGTCAGGGCCAAGACGGATTTCTCCTTAAAGTGGGGAAGAGGGCCAGGTGCTCCCACGGGGCATATTTCAGGTCACCTGATGTCAGTCAGGTCCCATGGACAGTGTGCCGGCTCCTCCAGCCGTGGCATCCCACTGCCCAGTTGGCTGTGTCTTGGAGAAAGCAGGTGTCAGGGCTGGTAGTGGCCCAGGAAGAGTAGCACTCTTCTGCATCCTGCCCAATGTCCCCAGCAGAAGAGAAGCTCCAGACCTCCCCCCAAAGAGGTTTCTCGGGTTTGCATTGGTGCATGGGCACCTGTCGCCTGCTGCTGACTCGGGACTGGAGAAGCTGCCATGGGCCTGACACCTCCTCTCCTTCCTCCCACAGGAGCAGTAGAGCCGAGTCACACAGCTGGCCCTTCCCCTCGAAATCAGTGTGAAAGAAAACCTGTTTGTAACAGAGGTTTTTAGATTTGCAGACTTTTGATGAAGAACCTTTGTTCTGTGAAACACTATATTTAGATTAACAGAATTTTTCTAAAAATCGGGAAAATTAGTTACTAAAAATTGCTGATAATTTTTGTTTCATTATTCTTGTTTGTTATTTCAAATGTGTAAGCTCTGGGATTCTTTTTGGAGCAATACCTGCAAATTCAGGTGCCAGAATGTGCCTCGGAGCAGTGACATTTCAACATGATATTGTTTTGTTTGTTGTTTTGTTTTCGTGTCTTTTTATTTACAGTTTTTTCTGTTGCAACAGAAAGTGGCTTGGAAGTCTTGGGTGGTATGTAACAAATTCTTTTAAAAAAATTTTTAAACAGTATTTAAATATTCTTAAATGTGTAAATTCATTAAATGTTTTACTTCTAATTTCTTGTATTTTGGCTGTCTGGTTTTATTGCATTTTTTAAAAAACTGAACTATTATGTATTGTAATTAATTATGTGAATTCTGAAATGAGACAGATAATTGTATTGCTGTCCAACAGGGTTTGGGAGGGGCATTTTGTAGGGTTTGTATAATTCCTAGAGTTCTAAAGGGTAATATAAAAGTGTGTTTGTGTGTTAGCATACATTTTTTTTCGTGTCTCCATTACTGGTTGCAATTGTGTATCTAAGACCTCCAAGCTGGTTTTAAAAAACAAAACAAAAAACCTTTCTCTATTCTTTCAGAAATATAAATACTGTTATTTTTAATATTAAAAAGAAATTCAATATAACTTTTAACAAACACTGTGGAACATTAAACCGTATAAAAATGTAGTAACTATTTTTTAATTCCAAGGTGTTTTTTTGCTTTTTTCTTTTAAATATTTTCTTAATATTTGTCAAATTAACTAGATGAATAAGTAAATCTAGTATTAACCACAGTATGAATTAAATAATTTTGATTTAATAAAAGGGATAATATGATTTCCAATGTTTACTGTAGTGTATCTTGTACAGATAACATGTATTTTTAAAGGAAAAAAATACGGAATTAAAGCTATTTTTTCTCGCATTTTTAATTGACCTAAGGGACATTCCGTTTGAAATATACTGACGTTACAGTTTCTGGGGTTTTCTCCTTGTTTTCCTTAAATGCTTGAAATGTCTAACTATTAAAAAAGGCAATTGGAAAATGTTATGCATGTTGTTTAAAAAGGTGTTCTTTGTATTTGACTGACAATTCATTTTACACTCTATATAATAAAATTTCCACAAGACATCTTGTGGGTGGAGTATTTTTAGTCTGCTTGCTCCCTGCTCATTCCTCCCTCTGCCCCTGCCCGCTGCTACTGACATGGAAAGAAGGTTCTTGCAGATCTTGCTGGTCGTCATCTAGCTCTGCAGCAGCCCGACTGCGTTGGTGCACAGCCTAGACGTCTAGCTTATTTTCTTTTAATGGCTTTGTGTGATACAATGGTCCAACTTGAGAGCCTTGGTTTAGGCCAGCCCACTTTCCTGTGACATCTAAGCATCTTAATGGCATGACGCCCAGAAGTCATAAGTGGAGTTCCCTGGAGCAGAGGCACCTTGTCCTGAGTAGAACTGGAAAGTTCGTTGAGGGAAGGAGCCAGATCAGCATGCTGTCCTACGAGAGAGGCAGTGCCCCTCCTTTTTCACCCCTCCAGCCCTCACCCCACCCTGACACTCCCTGGAAGCCCAGGGCCATGTCTCTGGCTGTTGCTGCCACCTCTCTCCTGTCCCCAGCACTCACCTGCAGCTCTGTGGGTCTGGGGAGAGCTGGGAAGGGCCAGCAGATGTGCTGGTTTGTTCTGTTGTTCTCATTAAGAAAACAAAAAGGCCCGTGTCCTCACCCAGGGGGTTAAACCACAAGGGTCCTGCGGGCTGGACCTTGGGTGTAGTGGAGTTGAGGTGGGCTTGGGGTTCTCGCTTTCCGTGCTTCCTGCTGACAGGCTGAGCCCAGTTGTCTGGAGCGTGAGTCACTCTGCCTCAGCCTTCAGCTTTTACGCCAAGCCCCATCTGGGTTTAGATCCCAGGCCTGTTCAGAAGCCCCCTATGGCTCATGTGCATATGTGTGTGTGTGTGTGTGTGTCCAGTTCCTGTCCCTTGTCTCCAACCGACACTAAGAGGAAGATGAAGACACATCTGTGGTTCCTTTAGCCCAAAAGGGGGTGGAGAGCGGCCCATCTGGGCCATGTTGAGGCCTGTTGAGAGCCGGAAGACAAAAAGGAGATGTGGCATCTTTAACTACACCTCTAGAGAATCGAGTTTGACGTTGAGAAATTGAATAGTAAAAGCCACTTGGAGAGGGGGAGGGCCGAGGGAAAGGGTATAAACGCTGATGGCGGTAATGGGAATGGGAGAGGGCATTACAGACAGGACTTCCTTCTAATTCATCTTCCAAGCTCTGTGCCAAAACAGCATTTGGCATGGTTCACAGGGAGCGATTGTGTGATAATGAACCCTAAGGTGTCCCTTAATTGAAGACTGAGCATTGCGGTTTGTGCCAAGAGTCGTAAATGGTGCAGGCTTGCGGGAGGATGCATTTTCTTAAATGTATCGGTAAGTACAGATTAGCGCTTGTCCCCAGTGAAATGCCCATACTATAAATTATGGAAATCTCTCTCCCTTTCTCTCTGATGCAATCTTTTATTGGGGGGAGGGGGAGGTACAGCAGGAGGCAAGGGGGAAAGTTTGCAAGCGTATGAAATTTGGTCTCTCATTAACATGGCGCCCACCCGCAGAAGATGGTTTTCATCAGCAGTCTGCTGTCCTGGAAGGCTAAAGTGCTTGAAATGTACCAAGTTCAGCGATTGTGTTCCATTAAGAAAGCTGCATGGTCATCACTGAAAGGGCAGCCTGCGTTTGGGGCAGCAGGGGCGGGGCGGGCGGGTGCCCAGTCTGTCTTCAGAAGGCTGGCCCCACCCCCGCCCTCCACCTCACATGCACTTGGTCTCTACCAGGCGCCAAGTTCAGCATGCACTGAGGGCCCTGCTGAGCTGACCCCAGCCCACCCAGAAGCTGGGGGTGGGGAGCTCTGGCTAACCAACATGCCTCCATCAACACCCGTGGCCTCTCATCTGGTAGGAGGCACTGTCTTGACAGTGTCCTTCACAACTGGTGACCATCTGAGATGTTCTGTAACCCCCACAGCAGGATTGACCAGGGACACAGATGATTGCCATGCCAGACCCAAGAAGGCGTTGGATACCCTGGAGCCCCAGCTTCCAGCTAGCTAGGGCCCCACTCTTTTCCAAGCCCCACTCGTGGTCCACTGGGGCCCAGCTGGGGTCTTTGAAGATGGGCTAATGCAAATGGTCCTGATAGACTCTTAGAGATTAATGGCCCGAAAGTGGCTTGGCAATTCCGCAGGGGTCTGCTGGCCCTGGGTCCACATCTTGTGTGCGGAGAAGAGGAAGTAAAGACAGCCCTCAACATGCTTGAAACAACAGTCACCTTCGCTGTGCTTTGTCTCCAGGGCCTCGCTCTAACAGCTCCAAGGGAGTCCTGGCCCTTTCCAGGCATCTGCTTTGATGGTGGATCTGCACCTGGAGAGCTAGACAGGACTGTTCTCCCCATTTCACAGATGAGGGCTTAAGAGTCCAGAGGCTCAGGGACCCGCCCTATTCACTCGAGCTTGGGGGTGGTGGCAGTTCTGTGCTGAAGCCCATCCACACTTCTTCTGGGGCCTCGGTGGGGAGCATGGCTGCACCAACAGCAGCTCACAGCCTCTTGCAGTTGCCACCAAGTGAGGCAGTTGCTGTGAGGGGGAGCCGTCCTAGAGGGGATGAACAGCAGCCCTGGGCTGGGCCCTGGAAATGTGTAACAGTTATTTTCAGTTGCACATTTGCAAACTCACCTACTCACTAAAACTTTTCTCCACGTGTTTTAATTGGTGCAGTGCAGTTGTGCACAATGGTAGGATTTGTTGTTCAATGTCCGTGCATGCACACAGTGTAAAATTTAACCTGGCCAGTATCACTCCTCATACTTCTCCTTTACCTTTCCTCCTCCTTTCCCCTGGTTTTCATGAAAGCCCCCACCTTCCTTTTCCTTTTTCCTCTCTAGCTTCCACACATGAGAGATACCCTAACCCTCGGCCAGTATTCAAGTCACTTCTGCAGTCCGTTCCCAGCCAGGCTGAACAAGACTGCTCTGCCTGCCAATCTGGCTCACAGGGTCGACCCCACATCTCCCTGCTGTGATTTGAATACAGTGTGTCCCCTCTGAAACTCATGGAAGTGTGGCTGCCTGGTGGTGGTGTTGGGAAGTGGGGCCTTTCTGAGGTCATTAAGAGACAAGCCGCTCTTGCGGGAACACAATTGCTGAACTTGGTACATTTCAAGCACTTTAGCCTTCCAGGACAGCAGACTGCTGATGAAAACCATCTTCTGCGGGCGCCATGTTAATGAGAGACCACAGTAGGTGAGGCAGCCCCTGTTTTGTTCCTCCCACACTTGCCCTTTGGCCATGAGGCCCTCAGCAGTGGCCAGGGCCATGCCCCCGGACTTCCCAGGCTCCAGAATAAATCTCTTTGTAACTGACCCAGCCTAGGGATTCTGTTACAATAACAGAAAGTGGACAAAGACTTCCCCAAGAGCGAAGGTGCCCTGCTGCTGATTCCACCCAGACTTTTAGAGGTGAGAAGCTGGCTGATGAAGGTCCTTTTTTTTTTTTTTTTTTTTTCCTTCACAGTATTGGTATTTGAACCCGGAGCACTTCACCAGTAAGTTATATCCCGAAACTCTTTTATTTTGAGACAGGGTCTTGCTAAGTTGCCCAGGCTGGCCTCAAGCCTCCTGAGCTGCTAGGATTACAGGTGTGCACCACTGCACCCACACTGAGGTGGCTTTTCTGCTCCATTTGAGCATCAGGGACAAACTGTAACTCTGAAAATAAATGTCAGCCTCAGCACTGACCCACTGGGCTCTCCTGCACCACCCCAGGAAACCATGGTCCAAGGCCTGGCTCATGATCCCCCAGTTACATCGGCAAAACCCTTGGGAAAGAGCAGCCCTCCAGGGAGCAAGCTATGAGAAAGAAGCCAGCGCGCCCACATACCTGGTGTGTGACAGATGTGTGGACAATTGCAGCCAAGGGTCGATGGATCCAGGAGGCTGAGTCCCGGCTCACAGATGATATCAAGGAACTCCTTCTTCAAGCACACGGAAAATGAGGCTGAGACCCTTCAGGTCACCTTCCATCAGCCTCCAAGCTTGACTTCCCCCAGAAGCAGGGGCCTAGGCCCCCTTCTCACCAGGGCCCTGGGACCTCCAACACCCAGCTGTCACTCACCACCAGCCCTTCCGACAAGTTCCCAGCAAGCCTCAGAAATCCCCGCACCTTCTATCCACTGGGCACTGTCAGGCACTGGAGGCTGCGGCCATGTGTCTAGGAGGAAGAGGACGATAAAGACCGCTCTCAGCACGGCCGTCACCTCACAGGTCACCTGCCTCTCTCTCTCTCTCTCTCTCTCTCTCTCTCTATATATATATATATATATATATATATATATATATATATATTCTATTTTATTTATATATATACCTATATATATTTTAATATTTTTAGTTGTAGGTGGAATCAGTATTTTTATTTACTTATTTTTATGTGGTGCTGATGATCGAACCCAGTGCTTCTTATGTGCAAGGCGAGCGCTCCATCACTGAGCTATAGCCCTAGTCCCTAAATATATATATATATATATATATATATATATGTGTGTGTGTGTGTGTGTGTGTGTGTGTATTTTTTTTAACATTTTATTTTTTAGTTGTAGGTGGACACAATACCTTTATTTTATTTTCATGTGGTGCTGAGGATCCAACCCAGTGCCCCACGCATGCTAGGCGAGCGCCCTTCCTCTGAGCACTGGCTTTTGTTCTCAACCAGGACAACCAATTTCCAATTTTCTATGTGACTTGAATGGACCACTTCCCCCACCTTTTTTCTTCTTCTTTCAGTAGTGGGGATTGAACCCAGGGGAGCTCTATCATTGAGCTACATGTTCAGTCCTTTCATATTTTTTATTTTTGAGACATGGTCTTGCTAAGTTGCTTAGGGCCTCACTATACTGCTAAGGCTGGCCTCAAACTTGCAATCTGCCTGCCTCAGCCCCTCAAGTCACTGGGATACAGGTGTACACCACTGCACCCAACAAATAGGTCACATCTCTTGACGTCAGTTTCGCTTCCTTGAAATCAGACAACACCAGTGGTTCCAAATTGTGTTAGATATTTGACTCAATGATTAATAAAAAGATAAGTTATTAAATATGTTTAAACATTCTAAATTTTTTTTAACAACTCGTGTTTAGCTCAGTGGTGGAGTATGTGCTCCACATGTGCAAGGCCATGATCCCCAGCAGCAGGGGGAAAAAACCCTCAACTACATTGTATGCTACACTTGCATTTGATCCATTTGGCCTGTCCTTGTGCCAATTTAATGGCATTTTATTTTATTTATTTATTTTTCTTTTTCTTTTTTTAGGTACTGGGGATTGAACCAGGGGCACTTAACCACTGAGCAACATCCCCATCCCTTTTTATAATTTATTTAGGACAGGGTCTTGCTGAGTTGATGAGGCTGGCTTTGAACCCCAGATCCTCCTCAGCCTCCCAAACCATGGGGATTACAGGCCTGTGACACTGTACCTGGCTGGCATTTTAATTACTCTATAGTAGATACAAATTGACTTTACCAATTTTTACAAGATTGCCTGGACTACCCTCTACCCTATAAGATTTTAGGGTTAGTTTGTCTATCTCCACCCCCCACTAAAATTTTTAAAAACTTATGGGGCAGGGCTGGGGTTGTGGCTCAATGGGAGAGTGTTTGCCTCGCACATGCGAGGCCCTGGGTTTGATCCCCGGCACCACATAAAACTAAATAAATAAATAAAGGTATTGTGTCCATCTATAACTAAAAAAATATTTTTAAAAACTTGTAGGGATTTTGATTGGGAATGCATTGAATCTATGGATCTATTTGGAAAGAATCAACACTTTTAACCAATATTGAGCTTTCCAATCCATGCACATATGAGATCTCTTCTTTTACTTACTTCTTTGATTTGTCTCTATAATTTTTGTACTTTTCAGTAAAGAGGTCTTATACATCTTTATTTTCATTTATTCCTAGATTTTTCATGTTCCACTATTATTGGAAATGGTATTTGTTTGTTTTTTAGATGTTGATGGACCTTTATTTTATTCATTTATTTATATGTGGTGCTGAGAATGGAACCCAGTGCCTCACACATGCTAGGCAAGTGTTCTACCACTGAGCCACAACCCCAGGCCAGAAATGGTATTTTTATTTCAGTTTTTAATCCCTAGCCTGGGCAGCTAGTTCCAGAAATGCAATTTTTCTTTTTCCTATTCTTTTGTACCTGGGATTGAACTCAGAAGCACTTGACCACTGAGCCACATCCCCAGCCCTTTGTTAGAGACAGGGTCTCACTGAGTAGCTTAGTGCCTTACTGTTGCTGAGGCTGGCTTTGAACCCACGGATCCTCCTCTCTCAGCCTCCCCAGCCACTGGGATTACAGGTGTGTGCCACCACACCCAGCTAGAAACACAATGAATCTTTTACACATTGCCTTTGATTCCAATGACCTTGCTAACATCCACTTATTAATTCTTTTTTTTTTTTTTTTTTTTTTGAGCTGGGGATCAAACCCAGGGCCTTGTGCATACAAGGGGAAGCACTCTACCAACTGAGCTATATCCCCAGCCCAACTTATTAATTCTAATGACTTATAAATCTGACTTTTCTACATTTACAGTCATGTCACTGATGAACAATGATGGCGTCAGTTTTTCCTCCCCATCCTATGCCCTTTGTTTCTTCTGGTTGACCGACTGCTCCAGCGGAGACCTTCAGGACATCATTGGTTGGAGGCAGAGAGGTCAGAACACTGGTCCTGTTCCTAATCTCGGAGGGCATGTTCACCCTAGCTTACCATTCATCATGCCTGATGAGTTGTTACTTGTATATACTTTGATCAGACAAGGAAGTTCCCTTCTGTTTTTAGTTTGCCAAGAGTTTCATCATAAATCGATGTTTTCAAATGTTTTTTCTCGTTTAAATATCCCTCAATTATCAATGGACTTTTATGTATTTATATGCAGTGCTGAGAATTGAACCCAGTGCCTCACACAAGCTAGGCAAGCTCTCTACCACTGAGCCACAACCCCAGCCCCTCAAATGCCTTTTCTACATCTGTGGAGAACACCAACTGGCAGTGTGTCCCTGTTCTAGAGCCCTTGCCTGGCATGCATGAGACCTGGGTTCCAACCTCAGCACTGAAAATAAACAAAACTAGAGAACATCATGTGATACATCTCCTTTTTTGCTTTAATATAGTAAATTACATTAATTGGTTTTCAAGTGTCAAGCCAGCCTTGCATTCCTAGAATAACCTCATGGTGGTCATGATATATTACCTATCCCTTTTTCTTTATATACATGGCTTGATTTGTTATTATTTTTTTGTTTAGAGTTGCTGCATGTATGTTCATGAGAATCACTGGTCTGTGATGTTGCTTATACATACTTTGACCCAATCAGCCTGGGCTGTGAGCTAACTGGACCCTTGCAGGGCATTACCTATAGGAAATGTCCAGACACTCTACCAGTCTTTAAATTCAGGCCCATGGACATCTGCCCTGGCAAAATTGCACCAAAAAGAAGTCAATGACCGAGTTCCATGCTCAGTTAGACGCCAGGCAAGCCTCCAGCAAGTAGAGCACCTACCATGGCTGTGTGCTGGGAGCCATTAGCCAAGTAGGTATGACAATTTCCTTGCCAGCGTACCCCATGTTGCTTAGTGGAAGGACTCGTGGAAATAGGACATTTTGCAGTGACATTGCATGTACGTGACCTTGCTCAAGGACCAGGGCGGATCGGGTTTAGGGCTATCCGGGTTTAGGGTGGTTCCAGGTTTAAGGTTATTCCTGCTGGGAATAGGGCGTATCCTGCTGCCTGAGTTCCCCTTGAGTTCTCATGGGATTCAGACAGTATTTTTGGGGAGACAGAAGCCCAGTGGTGGTGGATTTGGGCAGAGAATGTGGATTTCCCCAGAACGTGATTGTAGAGTGCCGGTGTGAGTTCGGGAATAAAGAATTGCTGTTTGAATCTACAAGCTGTGTGGTGGCTCGTGATTTTGTGCCCAGCCAGACTGCGGCATTTGGTGGCCCGTATGGGGAACTTCTGAAGCTTGGAGGTAAGTGAAATTGCTCGTCCCTGAGGAAGAGCAAAAGAATGGGTGACCATTTCAAAAAAAAACAGTGCGTTCTTGTTTTGATTTATTTTGTTTTTGTTTCAAGCTGCCTATCCCTAGAAATTTCTCAGGCAAGCCAGACTGCGGCAGCTGTGGGCCCTGCAGCTCAAACCCCGACACTGGAGTACCGGTTGTCTTCCAGGCTCCGTGCTCAGCTCTGGGGCACAGACGGGGCTCTCCCCACCACAGAGCTGGGTGGGGAGAGGGGCCCTGTGTACATCTAGCAGTGGTTAGTTAGAAATTCAACTTAGATACAAAAGGTTCTTCCTAGACAGTTGAATCTTTAGAATCCCTTTTATTAAAGAGTATCCAAACCAGGTGCAGTGGCGCATCCTTGAAATCCCAAGAACTCGGGAAGCTGAGGCAGGAGGATCACAAGTTCCAGGCCAGTCCCAGTAACTTAGTGAGGCCCTGTCTCAAGATCAAACATAAAAAGGGATGGGGATGTGGCTCAGTGGTAAAGCACCCTGGGTTCAATCCCCAGTACCAGAAAAATAAAATAAGAAGAGGTAGAAATGCAATTCAGTAGGAACACACCCCTAGGTTCAGCCACCAGTACCAAAAAGAAGAGTACCCAAGACGACAAGTTGAACAGTTCAAAACCTGCTGTTGGCAACTGGGCAACCCTCTCAGGAATCACTTGGATAACAAGGCTCATGGGACGAGGTCATCCAAAACCCCTTTGTTTTAAATCACCAACAAAACAACTTCATTGTCTCCAATGGTGGTGGACTACAGCCAGTGATAGCTCTAAGTGCGAACTTAAATATCTACTGCTATCTAAACGCCTCTTGAATCTTTTTTTGGTTTGGGGCCATTAGAAGGTGTTGCACTGGGTGAGTGTGTGTGTGTGTGTGTGTGTGTGTGTGGTAGGTGTTTCCTTGCTTTCATTTTCCTGTTTTTGCAATTGCTCTGTGTGGTGTTCCCTCAGCTCCCTGGATCTGGGCTTTGCTGTCTGCCATTAGTTTCTGAAAGTTCTCAACATCTTCACCTGGGCTCCATCTCCTTCTGATATCCCAGCTCTGCACGTGCTACCCCCTCTGAAGGCATCCTATCGTTTTTGAATGTCCTGCTCTGTTTCTTTCATTCATTTTCTCTTTTCCTTTCCATTCAGGAAGTTTCTCCTGGACTACCTTCAAGCCACTGATTCTTCCCTCCACAAGGTCCTGTCTCCTGATGGGCCGCCCAGAATCCTTCGCCTCTGATCCGATGTTTCTGATGTCCAGCGTTTGCTTTGATTCCCTCTGAGAGTGCCCACGTCCCTGCTCACGTGGCCTGTCTGCTCCTGCCTGCGCTTGCTCTTCCTATCCCAGCCCTTAGTGTAGCCACCATCATTATTTCCAGTTCCCCATCATTATTTCATTATTGAAATACCGCGGATAACTCCAGCCTGTCATGTCTTCTGCTTCCCATCATGGGTTGTCTCTCCAGGTTGTTTTTCTTGCCTTTTGGCATCCCTTGCAGTTTTTGGCTAAAAACTAGACCTGAGACCTGTGGTGTCAGGTGATGGGGACAAGGTCAAGTGGCACAGTGGGACCTCACAGCCCTGGGAGCGGCCGCGTTTCCTGTTTGCTGTGGCTCTGGGTGCCAGAGGCTTCCAGTTCTCTCCTGTCCTTGGTTTCACTGCCTCATGACATGCCCACATCCTCCTCCTCAGAGAGCCCATTTGGAGCTCTTCTGGCTGTCCCCCATTCTGGGACGACACTGCAGCCGGATGGTGTGTAGAGGTGGGGAGTGTCAGTCTTTTCCTGGGCCAGGGCCTGGACCGTGACCTTCCCAGCATCCCTGCAGGGGCAGGGCCCTTCCCTGGTCTCCTCTGGTGTGCGGTGAGGTTCTTCCCTCCCGTGACCCTGCAGAGCCTGCGGGCCTTTCTCTGAGAGGACCTGGTGGGGCTCCCGCAGGGAAAGGGGTGGAAGTGGAGCCTCTTCTGGAGGCCCAGGACTTTGTTACTCAGATACCAGTCCACACTCAGCCTCTGGAAGTGGTTGAAAGACGTGCCTTTGAGGCGTCCCACAGCCTGCGGCTCTGACAACCCCAGCTCTGGTCTGGACTCTCTAGGATCTCCTGCCTGCCTTCCAGGCCCTGGTTTCCTGCAATCTTGTTTCTCTGATGGGCTCAAGAAAAGTCTGCTTTTTTTCTCTTTGGCAAGGACTTGAGTGATGACCTCTGTCCCTTCCATGTCAGAGCTAGAACCCAATGCCAACGCTGTCCTGACGTGGTTCCTGCAGGAAGCACTTTGCTGTTCAACAGGCTTGGCACCCTCTTCCTCCCCTGGCCTGCCGGGACGTGAAAGGGCCTCTGTGGTGGGACACAGCTGAACACAGTGGGCAGGTGGCTCTAGGTACCCCTGGAGAGCGTTGAGGAACACCAGAGGACATTTGGTTCAAAGATGAAAGACTCTTCTCGAAACTTAGAATCCACGGAGGATTCTAGGCCCCAGGCGAGCATTCCTCCTCATGGCCTGGATGTGACATGTGTCCACTTGCTTTGGCAACGTCAACATGTCACACACCTAACCATTCAGTGTTCTTTGGCCTCTTGTCATGCAAGAGGACCAGCACAGTGCAAGTCCCCAGTAGGTGCTGGCTGAACTGGGTCACCTTTCCCGAGCATCTCCAGGAACTGGAAGCTGCTGGGGCTAAACTAATGCCTTGCCCTGGCCTGGGGCCCCAAATGCCAGATCCAGTCCGACATGACACTGGGTATGCATGACTATATCCATGACAAAGATTTAAAAATGAGCTGGGCATGGTGGCACACTGTAATCCCAGCTCCTCAGGGGTCAGGTCTGGAGGATCCAAGTTCAAGGCCAGCCCCAGCAGGGTCTTAATGAGACCCTGTCTCAAAACAAAAAAAAATGAGAAAAGAGCTGGGTATGTATAGCTCAGTGGTAGAGCAGTGAGAGAAAGAAGGAAGGAAGGAAGGAAGGAAGGGAGGGAGGGAGGGAGGGAGGGAGGGAGGAAGGAAGGATGGATGGACAAGACAGAGATTCTAGAGTACTCAGAAGTTTCTGAAATAAATACAACTGTAATTTGCTGGATATTTGGAACAGTAAATATCCCTTTCATTGCAACTGCAAGTAATTTAACTGGTCTTTACAGAAGTTTGTCATCCTGATGGTCAGGGTATGGATCCAGACAGAGAGGAGGGGAGAGTTGGGAGGGAGTAAAGGCAGAAAATTCATTCTACAATTTAAAATCTCAGGTGGCAGAGTGTGTGCACAAAGCTCTTGGTTCAAGCCAGCCTTGCAACCAGTTAGTAAATACAAGTCTTCATCCAGACGGGATTGCACCCTTTCTTATTCTTTTCTTTTTGAGATGCTGGAGATGGAACCCAGGGCCTTGCACACTCTAGGCAAGTGCTCTACCATGGAGCCACACCCCAGCCCTTGACACATCAATAGTTGAGAGCACGGGACTCGCGTGGGGCACTGTGATGTGAAGAGGCCACCTGAGGAGTTTTGTTCTCTGGGCCGTAGAGAGCTGGTGAGGCCCGAGGAGGGCACAGGCTTCGAGGACATTCATTACCCTGGCTGAACCTGTTTCCTCCTCTTTAAACCGGTGACCGTGGAATCTACCTCAGAGTTGCTTGGAGCTGTCTGCAGCCTCTTGAGCATGTGCATCACCCAGTGCTTAACACAGGACGGAAACAGAGGTCTCAGAGAGCAGAACCCGAGACCCTCCATGCTTGGGCCAGTCCTAGCACTGGGGTGGTAAGGATGGTAACGGTGCTCTGGGGAGAGGTTCCATGTTGTAGGTGGGGGTGAGGCATGAGGTAGAGGTTTGGGAAAGTCTGAGGCCCTGGTTGTAGAGGGGGAGAAGCCAAGGTCCTTGGGAGGACACTGCAGTGGGCTCCTCTCGCTCTGGCTCCTGCACCTATCCCCTGGGGCGTTTTTGCCAGGGCCTCAGATCTCCCCCCTTACCCTGGCTGTGACCAGGGCTCTGAGGATCTGGGCTGCCCTGGCCTGCATTTTCCAAGACTGTGGACTCTCCTCCCTGGGTCAGAGACCTCACATGCCTGCCAGAACAGGCCAGCAAGACTGGAGGCCTCACTGTCCTGGAACCTGCTCCTGCCACCCGGGGTCCATGGACCCCCCGCATCATGCACTCACCAATGTGTACCCCTGGTACTGGCCCTGGGGACCACTGGGGACCAGGACAAGCCCCTAGGCCTAGAGGCGCTCTCAGCCTTGAGGAGGGACCCCAGCAATATTTGGTGTATACCATTGTACCTTCCTAGTTCCCGAAACTGCATGTGTTGTTGGTGCTGGTTTTGGTTTGGTTTTGGTTTCCCCTTTTCCTTCACTTTTTTGTACTGGGGATTGGGCCCAGGGTGCTCTACCACAGCTGCACCCTAGCCCTTTTTATTTTGAGACAAGTTCTCCCTAAGTTGTGCAAGCTGGCTTCAAATCTGCTGTCTTCCTGCCTCAGCCTGGGATGACAGTCCTATGAGCTTTCCATGCTGTGACCTCGGTCCCTCACAACAGCCCTCCCAGTGGAGGTTCTATTGCTAACCCCATTTTGCAGATAAAGAGACTAAAGCTCAGAGAGGAGAATGGGTACCTTGTTTCCAATACACATCTGCAGATCTCTGGGGCTCTTGGCATTTTCTTATGGGCCCAGATGATCCATACACATGGGCCAAGTGGTCACAGAACAGGGAAAATAATAGCAATAGCAGCCTCAATGTCACCTCAGTGTCCTCTGCGCAGCTCAGCTCATAGCAAGCTTCACTGCAGGGCAGGTCCTTATTCCCACTCTGCAGATAAAGAGGAAGACACAGGGACAGGAGTCCTCCAGAGAGCTGTCTGTCACTGGCAGAGCATCCATTATGTCCAGGCCCTCATAGTTGCCCAGGAGACCAAGGGTCAGGTGGTGTAAAACAAGTTACCACCACCTCTGGCCCACCAGGGCGCACCCTGGCAGAAGCTGGGTAGACAGACCAAGGACTGGGTCTGCCCTGGTCACCATGGTGCCCCAGGGTCCTGTACAGGATGTGGCACACATTAGGTCCTCAGTAAGTATTTATAGAAGAAAGGAATGACCAGAAGCCTCCAGGATTCCAGGTGAGGTAAGAGAAGGTCCAGATGCAGTAAGTGCACCCTGACAGCTCTAGACTC
Organism: Marmota monax; assembly: GCF_021218885.2. Classification (NCBI taxonomy): domain Eukaryota; kingdom Metazoa; phylum Chordata; class Mammalia; order Rodentia; family Sciuridae; genus Marmota; species Marmota monax. Next base: position 22,575,740 of record NW_026692912.1, read on the forward strand.
CTCTGCTCCCAGACAACGTCAGAGAGGAAGCTCCAGGCAGGAGGAGGACTGGCATGAGGACCAGGAGGCAGGAAGCCTTGAGGGCCCAGGAGGTGGCTGAGGAAAGCAAGGTGGCTGGTGGGGTGGGAAGGGGCTCTGGTGGAGGAAGGGATATGATGGTGGGAGATGGCTCCTTCTGGCCACCCTGAGACTCACAGGAGCAGCAGGCAGCTGCGCAGACAGAGCCCTGAGAGCTGGGGAGATGTTGGGGAGGCCTGTGTGTCTGATGCCCTCACTCCTCCCTCTCTACCTCCTCAGTCTCCCAGATGTCGGGGCTCTTCTGCAATCCCCCGCCTCAGCTGCCTTCATCCATCTTTCTGTCTCCACTTCTCATGTTTTGACTGTATCTGATCTTTTCACACTGGCCTCTCTTTACACAAGTCTCTCTCCTCCTCCGCCCCCTCTGCCTCTCGCCTCTCCTGACGTCCAAGCTTGACCCAGCGCCTCTTGCCTTGGTCGGGCCAGGGTCGTAGCGCTGGCATCCGCTGGCCTGGGGGATGGGGCATGGGCGATGGTGGCGAGGGGCGTTGTTTTGAGAGGCACAGGGGAAAAGCCACCCGCCCTGGACGCCCAGGGAGACTCGCGTGCCAGTCACCTGCGGGCTCGGGCGCCAGCTCAGAGTTCGTCAGGCTCGACGTGGGAGCCCCGGGGCGCGCCTTTGTCTCGCCATAGGCCTCCGAGGCTAATTAGATAGGGTAGGCGTGAGGCTGCGGGGGAGGGGAGACCGCTGTCCCTATTCACCGCTTCACGTCCGCTACTCTGCCGGGCAGCCCGGCAGCAGGCTGGGCTGGTCCCAAGTCACGTCTATTGAAGTTGGTCCAGCCGCCCGAGGTCCCACACCACATGGGCAGCGGGTCGCGCCTTTGTCCGCGCCGCAGGGGGCGCCCTGGAGCCCAGCACCGTCCTACGGGAACCCGGGATGGGTGGGACCGGACACATGGGCCCCAAGCAAGGAGAGAATTTCCCGGGCCACCGCGGGAATGGAGAAGAGAAAGACTGAGACTCGTCGAGGGAGAGACGTGGGAGGAGGAAGCTGAGAGTGTGTGAGAAAGCGGGAGAGGGTCTCAGAGCGCAGGCGAAAGAGGACATTGCGGAGGAAGGGAGGAGAGGTGGAGACGGGGTAGGATGGGGGGCGGGGGACAAGAGGTAGGGACAGCGCGACGGCAGCGAGCGCACCCGGAGCGCAGAGAGCAGACGGAAACCCGCGCAAGCAAGGACCGAGTCGCGGGAGGGGCTATAGAGAAGCCACCAAATGAGGAGGGACGCGCGGACGACGCAGGGGGGCGCGGGGGCCCCACGCCCGCCGCAGGGTTGGGGCGCAGGGGGCTGGGGACCCGGGTGGGGGTTCCGGGCGCGGCCACATTCTTCGCCTTTTTTCCTCGGGCTCATTCCGGTCGATCGATACCTGCGCGGGACCTGCCCCCGTCGCTAATATCTTTTTAATGAGTTCGCAGGGCTTAAAGCCAGAGAGATCTGCCCTCCAGGGTGGATTTTCGCCCGGCAGATGTTTCGGGAGGAGGAGGCGAGCGGAGCCCCCGGGAGGGAGGAGACAAATCTCTCCCTCCGAGGGGCGAGGGCCGGAGACTTTCTTCTAAAGTTCAAAAGAAAGGGGCTTTCACTCAGCCCCCAAAAATGTATTTCTCCGCGGACAATGGGCTTCTTTCTACGCCTCCCCAGGCCGGCGGGGCGGTAGGGGCGGGGATCCGTGCGCTTTGGCCCCGCCTGATCAAATCGCGCCCCCAGGCACCCGGGCCCAGCCGCGGAGAGCGGGCGCAGGAGCCGGGAACCTGGCCTCCGCTCCAGACGTCCCACTGAAGTGCGTGTCCGGGCCTGAGAGGACCGTCGCGACGCACCGACGAGAACGAAAGTGCCCCGCCGGCTGATCTGCCGAGACTGGGAGCCTCGGGCTGCTCCCAGCGCTCTGTGTCTCGTGGGTGTAAAGCGGGGCCTGAATGGGTGCGCGCTGGGGCCTCTACCGGAGGCAGGACGCATCACTGAACGAGGACCACCGGCGGGTCCCCTCGGCGCTCCGCCCTGCGCAAGGCAACAAGTAGAAATTAGCAGGAGCCGGGCGGCCGCAGGGCCCCAGCCCCTCCTCGCGCACTCCGGCCCCCCGCTATCCCTTTTGGTCGCCCCTGCTCTTCTCTTCCACACCGGCTCCAGAGTGTCCCCCAGTCCCTGGGTCTGTCGGCCTGCCTCTGCCTCCCTCTCTCCTACTCCCGTGGGCTAGGGGGGAAGGGGAACCGGGCTGTGAGGATGACCTCCGAAGAGCCGCGGCCGATTGATTCGTTCCGCTCGGAGCCGGGACCGGGGGCCCGGGCGGCAGCGGTGGCGGCGGCGGCGGGGATAAAGATGTTCTCCCTGAAAGGGGGAGGGGGCGCGGAGCGGGAAGCGGGGCCATTCACTCCTGGCCCGGCCCCTCGGGAAGCCCTGCTGAAGAAAGGGGGCCGAGGCCTATTCAAGCCCTACGAGCCGCCCACAATGGACCGATATACTGGGGGCTTCTCTATTAACGCCCATGAATATTAAAGAGATCGCGGAGCGGCGGCCCGTGGGCGCGAGGGTGGGGGGCGCCTGCCAGCTCCGGCCGCCGGTCCAAGGGAGGGGTCTTCGGCGCGGGCACACACTGCCTAGGCCCTGAAGTAAACGACGCGGTTCATCCGCTGGAACCACTGGAACATGTGATGTTTCCCCTCCACATCACCACGCGAAGCGAACTCAGGGGCCTTGCCCCCCAATCCCAATGGGCCCCGAGGCTAGGAGCTCCCTTTCCTAGGGGCGCGCGCGGGAGAAGGTACTGCTAGGCCAGAAACTCAAAATGCGAAAGCGCCCTGGAGACGCCCCAGATCTGCGGGCATGCCTGCTGGAAGGTTGTTCTGACCTTTGCTTCTGGCCCTCCCTCCCTGCCAGGTTTGCTGATTCTGAGCAGAGCAAGGGAATGGGACTCCCTGGCCACTCCCTTGCATCTTCTGTCCTCAAGCTGGGATCTGGGACCCAAATACTGCGCTCCGGAATGGAAGGACGCACAGACCTGAGGGCTTTTCTCAGTGGGGAGCGTCATGGGAATGTCAAAATCCTCAGGATTTGGGGGAGGGGGAATTGACCTGACCCAAAGAGAAGCAAGGTAGGAAGAAACCTCAGTCCACAAAGTACGGCCCAAACCATTGCACAGACAGGAACACTGAGGCCTAGAGAGTAGAACGCATATCCGTTCTCGCGAGCCATGAAGTAGATTTCCGGCCTTGGGAGCCTAGAGCGCGTTTGCCAGCACTGCTCCCCGACGTAGTCTCCTTTCCTCTACCCTGGCACATTCTCCTCTCCATTTAGTCTAGTAGAAGCCAAGGCCCAGGCGCCAGTCAGGTCTTCTTGCCCTAAACCATTGGATTCTAATCGCCCCTTCAGATTTGAGCCCTCAGGAGTGAGCTAGCGAGTCCTGCTGGCGGCATCCGGAAGGGAGTGGAGGTTCTGGGACCCTACCTTGCCGGTTGCGCTTGCTCCTCCGCAGGGCTGCCCTCTGCTGGCGCGGTGCCCGATGGTTCTGCTTTCTGCGGTGCCTGCCCTGGGCGCCAGGCTACGGTGGATCTGGGTGCAGGGTCTGAAGACTCTCTGGGTGCCTTCCCTTCTCAATGTTCCCAGGCAGGACCGGAATGTTAGAGACCACTGGCCAAAACTGGAGTGCCTGGGCCTGGGATCCATGGCTGCCAGGTTGAGGCAGATTTAGCAACGGCCCAGCGGGGTTTTTTTTTTCCAAAGGGTATTGAGACAGAGTCTGGCTTGTGGGAGTACAGGTCACCGTTCCTCCAACCAAGTTCGGGAACTTCAAGGAAGTTCTGAGTTGTTGGCAATGTCCAATTGAGACCTAATCTATGAGCCCAAACTAGCTGGGAAGGTGCAGAACACTTCCCTCTGCGGTATCTTAAGTGAACTTCACAAGTGTGGGGGTGGGAGGGCCAAGGACTTTGGCAGTTGAGGGAATGTTCCTAATGTCCCGCATCACCAGGTGTGTCTGGGGCTGGGATCGGAGGCGGGCGTGTGGTTAATCCCAGAGGCAGCCAAGCCTGCAAGAAGTTGTGGCTTTCCCACCTTGGTTTGGACTCAGTAACTCCGGTTTCAGGAGAGGTGATCCGAAGTGTCTTGTAAGCATCGGGCCAGAAAGTCTACTACTGGGGTGAAGTGACAGAGCAGAAAAGGGAGGAAGGAGAGAGAAGTGGAGTGGCCGATGAGAAAGAGCTAGGAGCAAGGAGGAGAGAGGACGCAGCCGGCTTCCCCAGGACGTATCTCGGAGGCTGAGTCGCCAGAGAAGCCGCACCGCGACCCGTCGCCGCGCAGCTGGAGGCTTCGGAGGGCGTTCACTCTGAGGCTCGGCAGTTTCCACCCACGACAAGTCCAGGGACCCCTTTTGGGACTCATGGTATCCTGCAGGAAAGCCTTTTGCAAGCAACTGGCAGGCAGTATGAATTTCGGTCTGCCGCTCCAGAGCCCCCAACCTAGCCCTCCTGGGGCAGGAAGTCCGGCGGCCCACACAGCCATCTCACACCCGGCCAGCTCCGACGGCAGCAGGGGCCCAGCCCCGGCAGCCCTCAAAGTCGGAGATGTTTTGTACCCGACTGCGCGCACCGTGCAGGGCAGTTGGCGCGGCCCGTGTAAAGCGAAACCCCGGCTTCTGCAGCGCGGTCTGCGCAGATTAGCGCGGTCTGAGCAGGAGCTGCGGGCCGCTGGGCAACTATTGCAGCCGGGGGCGTGGAGCCCCGCAGAGAATGGGGTGTGGGAGAAAGGCGAAGCCCGGGTCCCGACCAGGGAGGGGAGCGCGGTGCTGGCCGAGCCGTGAGGGAAGGCAGTGGAGGGAAGGTGACGGCAGGGGCGGGATGGCGAGGGATCTTGCCTGGACAGGAGGTGACCGCTGGGCCCACGGGGCCGAGGCCATGTGTCCCCTCCAGTCCTGTCCAGTCCCTGGAGTCCCTGAGAGCCTCGCCGAGCCCCTCCCCTGCTCCGACCCCTCCTCTACTCCCTGCGGGCTGAGCCTCCCTCCAGGCCTGGCGCTTCCCACGGGGAGAGGAGGAGGAAGAGGAGGGGGAGCAGGACCGGGAGGGGAGGGAGATGCGGAGGGGAACAGTTCGGAGCAGTCCTCGAGCCCCCGCCCCTCGCGCTCTCGCAGCGAAGGCTCCTCAGAGCCAGGCCGGGTACAACAAGTCTGTCCTCCGACGTCAGGGGGTCATTAATAACCAATTAGGAGGGTCACTGCGGCTCCTATAAAGGCGCTGAGATTTTGCCAAGGGGAAGACGGTCCTGGCTGGGTGTGCGAGAGGCGAGCGCGCGTCCGAGAGCCCCTTGCCGGCGTTTCTCTGCATCCACCGCCTCCCACCTACCCCGCACCTCCCGCACCCGCTCTGCCTCCACCCGCGCCTCTCCAGCCCTCTGCGCCGCCTCTGCCATCTCCGCAGATTTCTCTCTTCCCCTCTGCCTGTCTCCCCCTCGTTCACTTTCCTCCCAGCCACCCCCTCGCCACCCACTCCCTCCCGCATACTCCTCCTCCACATCGTTCTCCTTCTCCGTCTCAGCTCTTTCCTCGGCTCCTCTGCTCCCCTCTCCACCGCCCACCTCCGCGCATCTGTCCGACTGCCCTTCACCGGCGCCGGCGAGCCCCGGGCCGCCCATGATGGGCTCCGTGCTCCCGGCTGAAGCCCTGGTGCTCAAGACCGGGCTGAAAGCACCGGGGCTGGCACTAGCCGAGGTCATCACCTCCGACATCCTGCACAGTTTCCTATACGGCCGATGGCGCAACGTGCTGGGAGAACAGCTCCTGGAGGACAAGAGTCACCATGCCAGCCCCAAGACGGCCTTCACCGCTGAAGTCCTGGCGCAGTCCTTCTCTGGAGGTGAGTCGGAGCCGTCGAGGCTAATCCCATGCTCTCCTCCCGGGGACCCCCAACCCCCAGGATGGCCACCACAGGAAGACAGCGGGGATACCAGACCTGGTGGCAGCTCAAATCAACCTGGGTGCTCCCGCCACTTAGTTTCCCCTGGTTAAACCAGGGCTCAAGCAGCGACGCCAGAGCGCTCTCAAGGACCGGATCCCAGCCACAGGCCCCACGGCCCGGCGCTCCCCGGCCTTTCTCTCCTCACCCCACCCTCCTCCTTGAGCGGGCGGTTCCCGGCATTTAAAGCCTTACTAGGCGTGTAATAGCAGTTGACTCAAAAAGAAGGGGTTTTAAATTCATTTAGTTAACTTGGGCTTGACCCCCGAAAGTTCCCACTTAAACCAAGAACTTTAAAAGGCAGCGGGGGCCCGGGAGGGGGCCGAGGGCGGGCGGGCCGGGAGAAAAAGCCGCAGAGAGCTAGAGAGAGAAAGAGAGCGAGAAAAGTTTCTTTTCTTTAAGATGTCTCAAGTTCTTATTCCTCATTCATCAACCCACAAACAATATCTTTCCCCGGCTCTGGCATCTCTGCGCGTCGCCCTCTCTTCCCCCTTTACGATTTCTGTTCCTCTCTTAATTTACCGTGAAGACTAATTCCACTTCCATTCACGCTATGTCAACCATCTAATCCCCCCTTTTTGTAAGGGGAATTCCTCGGCCCCTTTTAAACAAGTCCCCTCCGCATTGAGCTACAATTTACTGCTACAGCATTCTTCCAGGGCTAATGAATTTAGAATTAGCAATTTCTTTCGAATGGAGCCCAATGAATGCGATCACTTTAACAGCGTGACAAATTGCCAGCCGCGCCGCAACGGACACCGTTTAACCCCCCCCTTTCAGCCGGTCCGCTCGCTGGGTATTTTCCCAGGTAGCTTAGAGGGGAACCTTGTAAGACATGGAGGCCGCCCCTGTATGCCTCTCCGCTCGCACCCTCGCAGAGGCCCAACAGGGGGACCCTCAGGAGGTTGGGGGCCGCTGGCTCTTCCCTGCCGGGAGAGGTGACTTCAGAGCCGTCTGAGTCCAGCGCCGCCCTCCCTGGCACCCAGAGCCTAGGAGCAGGGAGGGCTTGCCCGGGGTCACACAGCCAAAGCCCAGCCCAGCCCTTCACTGTCAGTGTTTCTTTTATGCCTTTGCGATCTTGGAGTCGGAGATCTGTCCTCAGTGCTGAGCACGTCCGTCGGGGCTCCTCCGCCCTTGCCCTGTGCCTCTAAGCGCACTGCGCGTGAACTCACCGGCTGCGGCGCCTGGAGCAGGACTGGGCGAGAGTCCCGGATTGGTCGTTACTCCTCGCGGGACCAGGCCTCAGTTTTCCCGTCTGTAAACCCGACATTCTGCAGTCGGCGCATTAGTTCTTAAACCTTTCCGAGTAGAGAATGTTTTGAGAATAAGTGGAAACTGAAAATTCGCTCTTAGAAACGAACCCCAACGCACCACTTGCTTTAGAGGGCACCAAGGGTCCTTCGTTGCAAACAGAGGAGAATGATCGCTGAGCCTCTGCGCTTGCCCACTCCTCCATCACTGGAGAGATTTCTCCGCAGTTGTGGCCGCTGGGGTTGGCCGGGTTGGGCAGGCCCTGGGTAGGGGTCCTGGGCCCGGAAGGGCTGGGCCTCCTCTGCGAAGGCTTTGACCGGATTCCTCTGCATCTGGCGGCAGAGGTGCAGAAGCTGTCCAGCCTGGTTCTACCGGTGGAGGTGATCATCGCCCAGAGTTCCATCCCTGGCGAGGGCCTTGGCATCTTCTCCAAGACGTGGATCAAAGCAGGCACCGAGATGGGCCCCTTCACAGGCCGCGTCATCGCTCCAGAGCACGTGGACATCTGCAAGAACAACAACCTGATGTGGGAGGTAAGAGTGGACTGGGGGCGAGGAGCCAGCCATAGGCAAGGATTGCTGTCCGCTGTCCGCAGATAGGCTCTAGAGTCTGGCCCCATTGCTGCCCGTTTTCTTGTTGGGAGCTGAGGTCACTGGCGGCCTGGATGCCCCTGAGGAGGACCCTTAAAACCTCCGTGTGCATGGAGCTTTCACTTCCTGGGGGTCCCTCCCTGCACGGCCCTGGGTAGGCCACAGTGGGGAAAAATCTGACCCTCCTTTCTCGGGCTAACCCGGAGTACCAGGATGTTGCCTCCATTTCACAGGGAGGGTCCAAGATGGAGAGTCCATCTGGGTCCTGAGGCCAGCTCAGAAGCCATCCCTGGGGAGGACTTCCCCACTACCCACATTCTTTCTCGGGCTACAGAAGTAGCAAGGGAATACCCTCAAGTCAAGCCCCAACCTGGGGTAAGGTGTCTGGAATGGAAAATGGCAGAAGTCTGTCCTTCTTAAGAACGGGCTTCCCCTCTCCAGGCAGAGTAACATCCAAAATGATGGTTGCTGATTGGCATTGAGTCGGTATCTGAATCCCCAGCTGGCAATTCGTGGGGTATCTCAGCAGCCCTGTGAGTGATCATCTCCTCTTTACTGAAGAAAACTGAGGCTCAGAGGGGCTTCCATTCCAGGTCTCCTGACCCTACCCCACCCTCACAGTGTTAGATGCAGGGAGGGCCTCCCTTAGGACAAAGCCACTCCTGCAGTGATTCCTCCTTCTGGGGCCTTTACCTAGTAGAATTGAAAACCCCAAGGCCAGATGGTGCACTCCTTCCCTCCCTTAACGCTCCCCCAGGGTTCCACCTGGCAGATCCTAGAGGAGCCCAATGAGGCAATCCTATAGCTGGTCACAGGAGCAGGAGGAAGGGAACAGGGGGGTGACCCAGAGACCTCTCCTCACTTAACTCCTTTCCTCTTGAGTCCTGGACCAATGGTTATCTCTTCCAGTTGTGGCAGGGTCAGAAAGTCAAGGTGTAGTTTGACCTCTGAGTGCTCTTGGCAGCTCCCAGAAAAAGGCTTAGGCCAGACCAGTGCCACAGTGAGCCAGCCTTCCTCTCCAGGCTGCTGTGTCCCCCTTTTAGGTCCTGGCCAATGCTCCTCATTGCTCTGGGGAGTACCTCTGCATCCTCCAGAAGATCCCTTGGAATGATGTCTTGGAGACCCCCTTTTTTTCTGAGGCTGGGGTGTAGCTGGCAGCAGGAGCATGGCGTGGTCAGCCTGTAGAGCCCCGGAGACTGGCTCCTGTTGACAACCTCTAGCCGGCTAGGCTCAGGCCAATCACTGCGCCCCTTGCCTCCCCTTCCTCAGCTGGAAACAAAAGCGATGATATCTTTTTCCACTTCCTGGGGCTGTTGTAAGAGTGGCGAGTATGGCTGGCCTGGGGTTTGACCCTGATCACAAACCACACATGTGGCACAGCCCTGCCTCACCTGCTCCCTGCCCCACCTGCGCCCAGGTATTCAATGAGGATGGCACGGTGCGCTACTTCATCGATGCCAGCCAGGAGGACCACCGAAGCTGGATGACCTACATCAAGTGTGCCCGGAATGAGCAGGAGCAGAATCTGGAGGTGGTCCAGATCGGCACCAGCATCTTCTACAAGGCCATCGAGGTGTGTACTGTCTGTTGTGTAGGAACCAGTGCGGGAACCCTGTGGGGAGAGTGCCAGGCAGCTGCCTTCTGGGACCACAGAGCACTGAGGGGCATTGACACAGGCCCAGCTGGTCCTGCATGGGCTGGAGGGCTGAAGTTCATGCTTCATGGTCTCCAGGAGCATGTTCTGATGGGGGGCTTTTTGCTGCAGATCAGAAAGGATAGAGATTTCAATGTTGTGCCACTGTGAATGTCCCAGGTATCTCAATAGTGAGTTCTTGGGGATTGAGGGCGTGCTGGGGTTCAAGAGTCATAGAGACACAGAGAGGGAGATATGGAGTGGAGAGCGGGGAATGCTTTTGGGTGGGAGAGGGTTATGCGTGCCCGGCATTTAGCTGAGCCTTATCCCTTGTTCTGTATGCATGGCTCGCTGGTGACTTGTGGATCATGACTCGAGTGTGTTGGCGATAGCTCGCTGTGTCAGGCTTCTCCCAGACGCTGGATACGCATTATCACATCTAATCCTCACATGACCCTGCGGGGAGGATTGAGATTAGTAGAGTTTACAGACACAGAAACCAGGTCTCACTTGGTGGCAGGCAGAGCTGGGGGCTCTTGCAGGGACTCTGGGGGAAATGTCAGCACTAATGACTGTGCTGTGAGCTTTTTCAGAGAAGCAAGGAAGGTGGCAGATGGACAGATGCCCCTTTCCATGGTGTTCCAGGGGCTTTTAAAGGGGTTGAGGGCTAAGCCAGGGGCAGCACCTGGGAAAGGTCAGGAGGAGGATGGGAAAGGAGGTGTTCCTGGCAGGTAGGGAGATGCTGGGCAGGGGCAGAGAAGCTGAGGGTGTGTGTGGGGGGACGGTAATGCTTACTGTAGGGCAAGCAGAATGGTAGTAGCTGAGGTGGCTGCAGCCGGCATTCTCCCGGGTCAGTGTCCCTGGTGGGAAAGTTGGTTCTGTGTCTGGCCCCAGAGAGTGGGATGGGCCTGAGTACTCTGTGGCAATGGGGACTGTCTTATGACTCTTCTCTGGACCTCATGCTTCTGTTCTCACATGGGGGGCAAGCAAGGCCCTTTGGGATGGGGCTGAAGCTTGGTTGAGATTTAGAAGTGGCCTGGAGGAGCCAGAGAAGGACTTCCCTTTAATCCCTTTCCTTTGCTCCCTGGGACTCAGAACATCAAGCTTTTTTAAAGATGCCCCAGGGTGCTCAGGCCTACTAGTTTCTGGGACTCATATTCTCCCTGAATAACCAGGTCCCAGGGACTCTCCAGGGATGATAACAGGACAGCCTTTGCTTGGGCCTGGTATGACCAGGAACTGAGTCCCAGCTTAGAGGTGACCCTCAGTGGACCAGAAAGAGAGGGTAAATATAAAGATGAACAAACAGGTCTTCCACAGGAGCCCCGAGAGGAGAGCTAGGATGGATGGGGGTGGGTATCAGGAGAGACCCAGGCAGGACAGGGGTTGCTCCTGTGACCATCCTCCTAGCATTGGCCTCCGGAGCAGCTGAACCCCACTTTTTTCAGAGTGTATCCTCCTGAGCACTCACATCTTCCCAAGGCTCCCTCTTATTCTATACACTGCCATAGTCACCTCTCTCCCAGCCCTGACGTAGGAGGGCCACACAGTCATCCTGCCCCTCTCACAAAGACACATGCATGTGAACACGGGACACTGGCCAGCAATACCTGTTCCATTCTGGCAAGAGGACTCCTGGCTGGTGCAGACATGGGGTCTGAGTCTCACGTTGCTGTGCGGGAGCAGGAGATTCAAACAGGGCCCAGACACACGAATAGATGTTTGTACAGAAACGCAGAGTCAGAGGGCTAAGTGGCTGACGGATATCTCCAGGGAGGGATTGGAATTTATATGATCAGGGGGAAAGTTCATCTACATTTAATCAGAAATTTAAGTAGATGCAAGGATATGATGTATATATGATATGGATGCTGCAGATAGGTTCCTCTGACGTGGCTATTAATGCTTTTTAGGGCCAGACAGACTACTAAAAAGGAAAAAGGAACTGTTTGAGAGAGGGAGGGACAAGGAAATACAGAATGCCCCAAATTACTTTTCATGAATGAAGTTGGGCACTTTTTTCAAGGTAGCAATTTTCTCAAACCATTTTGTCAAATTGTCAGAGTACACTTACCAGATCAATTGTGTGTCAGGCTACACATGACCACCATCGGGGCAGGGCCGAGGCGCAGCTCTCACGCAGTCCTACTGGACATATTGCTGCCACCCAGGCCACTATCCAGATGTCTCTGGAATAAATCAGCTGTTTGTTCTGTGAGTATGTGGGGTTAGCCAAGGAGAAGGACCTTTGCTGTGATCTGTTTTCTTAATCTTTCTGCCACTCACTAGTGCTATTTATATTTCATAACACTAACCCGCTACTTGCCAAAAAGGGGGAAGGACATATTTAGTCAATAAGCACAATATACTATTGCTGCACTAAGACTTTCCCAAACAAAATCATGGCCCTCCCAAAGGAGATAAAGGCTGTGGGGTTTCCAAGCACAGGTGAATCTGTGGGAAAAGTTTGCATCTGGCTGAATCTATTCAGGTGTTATTCTTGCTTGGGCTTACTTCAGTTACAGAAACTTACTCCAGCCTCGGGTGCCTAAAATGGCCTTTCTAGAAAATGCCCAGCACATAGCAAGAGGAACTAAATGTTGAATACCTTTCTGCAGGTGATGGGGGTCAAGTCAAAAGAGGTACCCACAGGAACCCCATTCTTCCAGAACACGACTGACTGGCCCAAGAAGCAAGACTGACCTCAAAAGTCAGCACTAAGGCTGGGGCTGTTGTTTAGTGGTAGAGTGCTCGCCTAGCATTTGTGCGGCCCTGGGTTCGATCCTCAGCACCAATAAAAATAAATTAATTAATTAAGTATTGTGTCCATCTACAACTAAATATATATATATATATATATATATATTTAGTTGTATATTTTTTATTATAATATTATAAAAAATATATATTTTATTATTATATATATATATATATATATATATTTTTTTAAGTAAATACTAGGGGGCTGGGGCTGTAGCTCAGCCACAGAGTGCTTGCCTAGCACATGTGAGGCACTGGGTTAAATCCTCAGCATCACGTAAAAATAAACAAATAAAATAAAGGCACTCTGCTCATCTACAACTACAAAAAAATTAAAATAAAAGATAAAAAATAAAAAAGTCAGCACTAGAAAAGAATTTAGAAATAAGTTGTTACCATTTTGGATTTTATCACCAGAAAAAAAATTCTGGGTCTTTTCCTTCCCTACCTTTTGATGAACTATTGTGTCCTGGAAATGTAGATTTTTCTTTCCTGCTGTTTTCCTTCTCATCTCAGGCAGTTGAACTTTTAATTTCTTCCTAGAGTCCCATCTCTCTTTTCTTGGATCTACAGGGAAAAATGCCATTTTCCTTTTGACCTTGCTCATTGGTGGATGCACTTAAATTGCTCTGATTAGTAATAGTTAGCATCACTAATAATCTAATAATGTTACCATCTGTGGAGCATTTACTATATGCTGGCACTATCCTAGGTCCTTTTTAAAAGGTCTTAGAAACTTTTTTGGGGAGTGTGCTGGGGACTGAGCCCAGGGCCTTGGGCAATCTACTACTGAACTACTCCCCAGCTATGCACTTTTTAAAAATATAATCTGGTCAGCCCCATGAAGTGCTATTACTATCCCCATTTCATTTTATCTCATTTATTTTGAGTTCTAGTGATTAAATCCAGGGCCTGTGTATGCTAACCAAGCACTCTACCACTGAGCTATACCACAGCCCACTCTCCCCATTTTAATGAGGATGAAACTAAGGTTTGGAGATTATGGAGAAGGCTAGCTGTGATTAGAACCAGGGCTCGCTGGCTGCAGAGCTGGTCTTGATCGCCTGGCTGTGTGGCCTCCCTGGCCAATATCTATTTGCTGGAACTCTATTAATTGGTGTGTCAGGACATCTGTGTACAATGGAAATTGATGTTCGGCCAGATGACACTGAGATCCTTCTACGCCAGGGCTTCTACCCATGCGGGGAAGGGGAGGGCCTCGGAGTCTCCTGGGAGCATATTCAATGGTGTGTCATGAATTTGTATTAGGAAAACAAACCTCAAAGCCTATTATTTCCAATTTAAGCTAAAAATGCAAAAAGTGGAGCAGGATAAACTGGACTGATCAGGAAGGTTCCAGAGAATGAGCTCAGCGGTCTTAAAATTTGTCAAAACAAGATTCGGGTATAGACATTTCTCCCAAAGTTTTAGGATGTGGATTGTACACCGGGACTGGTTCTCTGGGGATTGCTTTAATCAGGGTGTGTCTGAGCCAATCTCTGCTCCCCAGAAAGGCAAATGACTGGCTGATTCTGGTTCTCCGAGCCCCAGACATTCTGGCTTGGACCAGCCTGAGCGTCAGCAGTGGGAGCACTCACAGGTCCTTGCAGGGGACCTAGGCACTCCCTGCACTTAGTTGGTGGGATATTGAAAGCCTCTGGACAGTAGTTCCAGGATCCTGGACTAGAAGCTGAAGGTTCCAGGGCCTCCTGGGCTTGATCACAGGAGTTCGTTGGATGCGGGATGCCTGGAAGCAGTTGGAGCCCAGAGGCGAGGGTCGAGGACCCTGAAGGACAGAGGAACTCCTGGTTCCCCTTCTCTGTGCAGATGGGGCTGCCTCCCCCAGCCCTCCGAAGATGGCTTGCCGCTGTCTGGGGAATGTGTTATACTCAGTTCCCATAGGTTCTTTTTGTTTATTTTTTTAGTTCTAGTTTTGAACACAATACCTTTATTTTGTTTGTTTTTTTATTTTTATGTGGTGCCAGGCATTGAACTCAGTGCCTCATGCATGTGAGGCAAGCACTCTATCAGTAAGTCACAACCCTGGTCCCCCGTAGGTTATTTGTAATAGATTTTCCTTCTTTTAAAATTGTTGTTTTGTTGTGTGTGTGTATAAGAAATAAATGTGCTCGTTACTTTTTAAAAAATCAGATGAATCAAGTAAAAGTGAAATCACTCTGTCCCAAGATGCTTCTCTGCTCAAACCTCAAATCAGCATTTTTTTCATGTCAAATCCTTCTGGGGAAAGACACCTGGAGAACTAGCGGCAGCAGCTGGGCATCCAGAGTGGGAGAGTTACTTTTTTTATCTACCCTGTTGCATGCTTATACATTTATGCCCATGTGCTTTAACTGTTAGGTTAATGAGTAAAATTAATTTTAGTACATTAAGAATATTCTAATTAAAAAATGAGTCACCTTATACTATACCTTCCCATTGAACTGCTTATTTTAAATATTATATTACAAACAATAATTTTGAATAAGAATATTCGAGACTTGAGCCGGGCACCGTGCATGTACCTGTCATTCCAGTGACTCAGGAGGCTAAGGCAGGAGGATCACAAGCTCAAGGCCAGCCTGAGAAACTTAGCAAAACCCTTACTTTCAAAAAGAAAGAAAGAAAGCGCGGGGGTGGGGGTTGGTGCTAGGGAGGTAGCTCACATAGCTAGAGTGCTCCTGGGTTCAATTCCCACTACTGAAAAACAAAAAAATCAAGATATGTACAAGCCAAGATGTTCTGATCTTCATCCACCATTCCCATTGTTATTATTTTTATTACATTTATTTTGCATTTAATAATAGTTTTTATTTTCAATTAAAATGGAAAGGCCAGTGTCAACTTAGTAATTGGTTCCCGGACCACAGGACTGGAGGTGGAGACATCACTCAGGGCATCATCAGCTGGGGCTGGCCCAACCTCCCTCCCACAGCTGTCCCGGAGGGGTGGGCTTCTATCTCCGGAGATGGAGCCAGGGAACTGAGACACACTGGTTGGGGACTATTGTTCTTGAGGCATTTGGGCACATGGAAAGCAAAGTCCCTAGTCACCCTGAGCTTTCACTGTGTCAACAGCCCCACACCACCTTGCAGGGACATGATGTGCCAGATCACTGCCAGCCTCTCTGAGATGGGTGAGTCAGAGAAAATAATAACTGGCCCTTCCGTGTCTTCATTGTGCAGAGCTTTATTGCGAGCGGCCTTGTTGCCCCAACAACCATGCAGGGAGGCTGGGGCAACAAGACTGTCCCTATTATACATACAGTGGAGGAAACTGATACCCCATGACATGAAGCTGCCGGCCAAAGTCACTCACTTAGCAGGTGGGGAGTCTGAGTGGACCCCGCCATGCCCGGCTCCAGGGCTGAGCCCAAACCCCTTGCAGTGTTGTCTCTGGATGGCACGTGCAGTTGGTTTGGGGAGCTATCTAGAGGAAGCCCTAGGCTGTTGGGTCAGGCTTCCACTGAGACTTGAAGCCAGGGGATGGGATGATGTTGGAGGTAACTTACAACCAGAGTCATTGGGTTGGGGGACCTAATGCCATCCTCATTTTAGGAGACAACCTTAGAAAGGCAGAGTGACTTGCCCAGGGTCATGCAGGGACCCAGTGACTTAGAACCCATCTGCACCATCCTTCTTATACAAAGCATCTTAATTATTGTGGGTTCTATCACCCACTTTTCTGATGGGTTCAAAAACCTTTTTCTTGTTCCTTTTCTAACATGGGACTCCAACTCTGACCCACTGGCCTCTTGGACAGTAGCCAGGACCAGAGAGGCCACAGTGATGCTGGCTGTGGTGCCAAATTCTAATCTGCCTGCTTTCTTTGAAGCTCTGCCTAATTTCCCTTGGTTTCCACATTTGGTTTTTCCACATTTAATCCCACACAATCACGGTAGGTGTGGTACTCTCTGCTGGTATCTTGTCACTCACTGGTCATGGGCTGCGATGCCCTGTGATTGAGTGGGAAAGGGCATGGTGGCCCTGGGCTGTCTCAGGAGGATACAGTTGCCCAGGCCCCTCATGCCTCCCTGCCCCCACTCCTCCTCTCCTGCTCCCTCCTTTCAAGGTCAAGCACAGAGCTTGCTGGGATGGTCTGAGGGTCTTCTGGGCTCTGAGCAGAGGAAGGAAGACAAGGTGAACCCAAGGGTTCTGAGTGTGGCAGGGCTCTGCAGGCTGGACCCAGTCCGAAGAGGAGGGGGCCTATTCCCTGGCCATGAAGACCAAGGGGGGCTTCAGACACCCCTATGTGGAATTCTATGTAATTTTTTTTGTGCTTCAACTAAAAGAGGACCCACCAGGAAGACAAAGCAGCTGTCGTCTGGGGCTGTTCCTCAGGGAATCCCAGGGCACGTGCCACAGCCATGTTTCTAGGGCCAGTCCTCAGGAGAATGATGGGCTGTCCCTTCTCTTGTGCGTCTGACCGGGCTGGGGCTGAAGGCCCCCGACTCGGGAAAGGTCACTGGTTTTCACCAAAGGCCAAGAGGGCCCCTGGGGATGGCCCCCTGTGCTGACTCAGGAGCAGGCCTGCTGGTCTCCCTGGTTAGTCAACAGCCATTTCCCGTGCAGGTCCTCCCCTGAGAGCAGCTGAGTCCTATCATCAGTTCTTGGTCATGGACCTAGATCATGCTGAAATAGACTTCGTGTAAGGCTGTGTGTACCCTGGTGCTTCCTGAGGTGGAGGCGTTTGTCAACCCGAGTTTCTTTTTTAGCATCTGCCAAATGCCTGGAGCCACGCAGGGCCCTGTGCTGGGCAGGGGAAATACGTGTGATGTGCTGCTGTCTGTGGGTGCTGGGGATTAGAGATGTTTCCAGAACATTATCAGACAGGGTCTAACCAAGCACTACAGGGCACCCTCCAGCCCACGCTCCTCCTCCGAAACATCTGGCTCAGCCCTGCAACGCTGGGCTGGCTGTTTTCCCTGAGTAAGAAATGAAGTTTTCTGGCTTCCATCTTCTGTTACTTCTATTCGCTGTGAGGCTTCTGTTGCTTGAACGCTCTGGTGCGGTGGAGTTAGGACAGAGATGTTGAGGAGGTCCAGGCAGGGAGAGGGAGCAGAGGGCTGTGATGTCCCGGCACCTGCCCAGTCTGTGCAGCTTGCTGGGGCAGATCAGTGGACATGGAGCAGGTGTGGCATTCTCGGGGCTGAGGCTGGATGCACATCTCCTGGCTGTGAGGGGATGTTTAGAGACTCCTGCCTCCCACTCCCCAGCTGCTGCCTCCCTGACCTCTCACCTCCATCCCTACAGATGATCCCTCCGGATCAGGAGCTGCTGGTGTGGTATGGAAACTCCCACAACACCTTCCTGGGCATCCCGGGTGTGCCAGGACTGGAGGAGGAGCAGAAAAAGAACAAACATGGTAGGTATTCCCCACGGGGCCACAGAGACAAGACCCATCAGAGCATCCCTCCACTAGGGGGAAGGAAGGGGCGGGGAGCCTCCTGGGAACCTGGTTCAACCTCACCAGCATCCAGCAGATGGGACCTACTGACCCAATGCGCCTGGTGTTCCTGGAATGCCCACCATGGTCCAAGTGTGGGTGGAAGACAATCCTCTTGCTTTCTGACCAGAATAGGTTGTCTGGGGGCAGGTGCAGGAGACCCCAGAGAGGTGATGGGATATGGCAGGAGAAATGGACAGGGCAGCAGGAGGCTGTATTGAGTTCCAGTTCTGCTGTTCAATCTTGGGAATGGCTCTGTGCCTCAATTTCCTCATCAATAAAGAAAAGGTGTTGAGCAAGGAGATCCTGAAGTTCCCTTCCAACTCTGCATACATCCTGTCCTGCCTGGTTCCTTGTCCAGGAACAGAGTAGCTGCTCGGAATGAACTGCTGGAATGAGGGCAGGACACACAGCCTGACTCCAGGGACAGTGCCCATCACAACAGAGCTCATTAGCTTGAGATTTTTGTTGTGCCAAGCTTTGGACTAGCCCTGGTTTCCTTGGGTCAGAAATGAAAATCTTTGATGAGCATCATTCCACTGGGGGCTTACAAAACCCTTGTGAAATTTGATTATCCCTAATTTTAGGCGTCGACCTACGGCTCATTAACTACTGTTTATGGAACAATTGTTCTGCAGCTAATGCTTTACAAAGATTAATTTCTGATTCCTACCACCGACTTAATGGGGTTAACGCTATTACTACCTCCATTTCAGGGATGGCAAAACTGAGGAGCAGTTCATGGGTACAGAGGACACTCAGTATATATTTATGAGATGAATAAATGATTTTTCTCGGCGGGGTGTTTCCTAGTTGCTATCCTTTATACCGTAAGCCAGGTCATACATAGGCTGAGGTTGGTAAAGAGCTTAGCACAGAAAAAACTTAATAGACAGTTTTCCTACTCATTTCAGGAAATCGCGCCTAGCTGCAGAGACAGTACCAGGTTCCCATATTAGGGATGAGTAAGTTCAGGTTTAGTGAGGCTGAGTCGCAAAGTCCCCTTGGTCTCCCAGCGTGATCTGACATCCAGCTCCCATTTGACCCAAGCCAGGCCCTTAGGTGGCCCTTAAGTCGGTCGGCAGCGCAGGGCTCCGTCAGCCCTGACCCACGCAGCGCCGGAGGCTGCTAGGCAGTGGGTGGGGAGGGCGCGGAGAGCCTGGGGCGGACGCGGGTTCTAACGGGGCTGCTCCTCTCTTCTCTCCTCCCCGCCCGCCCCGTCGGCCCCGCGCCCCGCTCGCGCGGCCAGAGGACTTCCACCCGGCGGATTCGGCGGCGGGCACCGCGGGCCGCATGCGCTGCGTCATCTGCCACCGCGGCTTCAACTCGCGCAGCAACCTGCGCTCGCACATGCGCATCCACACGCTGGACAAGCCCTTCGTGTGCCGCTTCTGCAACCGTCGCTTCAGCCAGTCGTCCACGCTACGCAATCACGTGCGCCTGCACACGGGCGAGCGCCCCTACAAGTGCCAGGTGTGCCAGAGCGCGTACTCGCAGCTGGCCGGCCTGCGCGCCCACCAGAAGAGCGCGCGCCACCGGCCGCCCAGCGCATCGCTGCAGGCGCACTCGCCCGCGCTGCCTGCGCCGCATGCGCACGCGCCCGCGCTCGCCGCCGCCGCCGCCGCTGCCGCCGCCGCGGCGCACCACCTGCCGGCCATGGTGCTGTGAGCGCCGCTCCCGCTCCCGCGCCTGCCCCGCGCGCCCCCGGACCTCCGCCTGGCGGGCCTCCCCGCTCTGCAGACTTGACCCCCTCGCCGTACGCCGCCGCGGGCACGTCTTTGCCCGCCGTAGCTGCGCCCCAGAAATGACCCCCGGAACACTCTTCGCCCAGTTTCTCAATGAGGACGTGAGGGGCGACGTCCCTTTTCCAGGCCACTTGGCTGGTGTTGGTTGCTTGGCCGCGCCTCCTCTTGGGAGGGGTCTCCATGCCCGGCCTCACCCCGGAGTCCCTTCTGTGGTCAGTCCAAGCGGGCATCGCTCTGGTGGGTGGCAGGAGAGAGGACCGAAGATCTCGGAGGGCACTCAGCTCCCACCGTCCTCACACAGAGCCCCACGCATTCGGAGTGAAGGGAGAGCCACCATCTCTGCCTTCTGGGATCGGGGTCCTGGGGTGTCCTGAGTCAAAGACACAATCTTGAGATTCGGAAGCTATTGGGGCCTGGGGGCAGCCAGCAGTGACCCGGAGAGATCTGAGATTTCTGGGCCCTTCTTTCCTGTAGGCCACCTTATCCCGAAGGTGGCTCCTGGGGATGAATGAGGCACGAATACTTTGCAGTGTATAAGCGGGATAAGAGTGCAGGCACTGCGAATCCACGCGAGACAAGACCCTGCCCTCTTTGGGCCTCAATTTCCCCATCTGTAAAATGAGGGAATTGGACCAGCCTCCAGTTCAGCTCTGATGTCAAGCTTGGGAAAGGAGAGGTACCCACATCCTTACCCCTTCGCGCACGTCCAGCAAGAGCAGGGCAAGACTGCGTTGACTAGGTTGACTTCTCTGCGGGTGAAGCAGTTCTGAGCTGCGACGGATCCCAGGGGTTGCGCCCCGCCTGCCCACACTTTCCCTGCTACCTGCCCATGTTTTCTCCAGCTCTGGCCGTGGGCGCCCTCTGGTGTCGTCTCACACCTTGCAGAATTCCCGTAGGGGGTTTTGTAAAATTAAAACAAACAAACAAAAAAAAAACCCTATAATAATATTAATAAAAAGTATAAAGTGTATAGAGTTTTCAATAAACCGTGTTCTAATTCCAGAAAATGGTCACTTTAACTTTGTAAATATTTATCTTAAAATGATATTTACAAACTGTGATATATATTATTTGATTGTATATGTACAACTGTAAATACATTTGTACCTCTCTTGTATTCTAAAATAAAAATTACTTGGAACATTTATCACCTGGCATCTGAGTGGGTGGTTACTTCTGTATTCATGAGAAGGAAATATAGAAAGTGCTCAGAGGCTGGAAAGGGGGTTGGTGAGGTTGTTCCACTTACTGGGGCTGTAATCCACCATTGTGCTCTTGGTGTCACACTAGGGGCAAAGCCCAAAGAGAAGGGCCCCAGTGCACATCTGGAAGTCGTAGAAGGGACCTGGCAGATTTCTCTTGGCTTCCAGCTGACTCACCTCATTTATTATTTTCCCAAACACCTTTTTTTAAAAATTTTTATGACCAAATTGAAGGGGTTCAGAGAACCAATGGGGTGGACCAAAATGACCACCAAGTGCCCTCCCAACGCCTAGACTTTCCAAGTGCCCGGCATCAGAGCCACTTAAAAGAAGACCAGGAAGCAGGAAGGCTGTCAGGTTAGGTCTGAGAGACTTCATGGACAACATAGGGCTAGACACAGCTCTCCTATCCAGGACTTCCTGGTCAGTGAGAGTGTGCAGGTTGGATAGTGTGAGTCTGAGTCTGTTCTCCAGCGTGTGCCACCCTTCCAACCGACGGTGTGGTCAAGCTTCTCATGGGCATGCTTCTCTGCTTCCTTGTTCACTTGTGCACTTGCTGAATAGCTGCACACACCTGCAGATGCTTGGGAATTCACACTAGCACACAGAGGCTGTCCCTGTTTGGAAGTTCAGAGGGTATGCCCCAAATCCTCCCAAAGCTTTGGGAGATTAATCTTGCACCCTGGAGGAGGGGCACAAGCAGAGAAGCCTACAGGCAGATACCATCATGGGTTTGCTCCCTATGCTCAGCAGCAGGAGTCACCCTTGGTTCCCCTCCTCCCTCCCAAACCTTGCCTCCCCTTTGAAGGATTCCAACGCCTCTGGTGGACCCTACATTACCCTTCTTGCACTTCAGTACCCACCCAGCTCTCTTGTTCCCTAGATCAAATCTTATGTGTCCAGAGTCCCCTTTCCTCCTGGCCCACATGTTGGTCTCCCAGCAAGTAATGCTAGAGTCCTGAAGAAAGGCCTGCAGGAGTCAGATGGCAAAGAAGGCAATGGGCCTTTTGAACAAAAATCTAATTTGTTCTTTATAGATAATTTGTTCATGCCCAGGCTCCAGAACCCACCTGGTGGCAATATGCCATAATTGCAATCCCATGCCTCAGGGATGCTGACTGATCTGCCTGCCCAGAGGAGTACTGCTATGTGTGCCAGGGCTTGCATTTGGGACACAAGAATGAGAAGCTGTGAACCGTGGTTCTGAGGAGCCTTCAAACTGGAAGGAGGGCTGTGCATTCGAGCAGAAGCCTTAAGCGCCTTTCTGGAGTGCAGAACTCTGGCCTCCAGACAAAGGCAGGCAAATCTTTGAAGCAATTTCTGTGCATAGTGTTTAAACACATGTATTCTGTGAATGATCTCCACATACCCATGCACTACCACTGTCCCACTTTTCTCCTGGATGCATTTTTATTTAATGTCCATGTGAAATAAAAGAAAATTGAGACATGGAGGGATAAGTCATATGTCCTGGCACTCAGTCACTGAATGGCCAAGCAAGGTTTCACCTCTGGTGTCTAACTCCAGAAGCCGTCTGTCCACAACACCTCCTAGTCAGTCTGAAGATTCAGTCCAAAGTGCTTTCTGCATATCCCACAAGGAAGCAGCGTATAATGCCCTTGTATCCTCCAATTTAGCAAGACTCAGGTATTCATCATGAGTCCTTGTATGTTCCTTAGGGCTTTGTACCTGATCATATTGTCTGTGAATAAATAATCAAGCATGCTTTTGCCTCTTTCCTTCCCATTGGGATGCCTTTTTCCCCCCTTGCGTTATTGCATGGTTTAGGACCTCTAGTGACAGAAGATCCTAAATAGAGGCCAAAGATGTGAGTTTGAAACTCTGCTCTGCCATTCATTAGCCATGTGACCTTAGGCAAGTCAATTAACATCTGTGTGCCTCACGCTTCTCAGATGGAAAGTGGGATGATGCTTAATTCCTAAGGATATCATGAGGATTAGACAGGATAATGTATATAAATGAATAAAGTACATGGCTCTCCACATAGTAAATAATAAATGGGAGCTGTTGTTAATATAATGCTACCTTTGGTGAGTGACAAGTGTCATAGCAGCTTTTCTGCCCGCCCCCACTTCCTTTCCCCTCTCTGAATATCTTAATACCCTGACAGCTGGGGTAGCAAATGACCCAGCTCTGTGACCCCACAGTACATAGTGGGTGCCCAGCAAACATCTGTTGAATAAATTTATTCATTCATTCAACAAATATTTATTGAAGGCTGTTTTAAGGGTCCCCAGGATTTGTTTCAATTAATTGTAGACAGGCAGGCATGAAAATGACTGTCACGAAGAAAGAACTTGGTTATAACCCAGATGTCCCTAGAAACAGGAGGCAAAACATGCAGGCCCACATGGAGAAACACTGGGGCTGGTCAGGAAGCAGAGGGAGCCAGGGGAGAATGTGGGTGAGAGCCATCTTGGTGCTTTCCATGGGAAGGAATGGGCAAGGCAGGATGAGCAGGCTTAGGATTGGCTAGTTTGGATAATTTCCACAGGCTCTGGGGGCAAAGAGGCTGTCCCTAGCTATCTGTCACCTGGCCCTGGGGCAGGGGATAGTGGCCCCAAGTGAGAGAGCCCAATAAAGGAGGTGTTATGGATGTGGGTTCTGCACTAATGGGCTTCACTGGAAACACATGCTCTAGGGTGAGTCTTTACTGTCCCTAGCAATGGGTTAACTCTGGGAGGGGCAATCCTGCAAGGTCAGTAAGGCTCCCAGAATATGAAAAACCAAAGGCATGGTTAATACAAACATCTACCATAAATCAAGTACAGTTCAGGAGACTGGCCAGCAAACCAAATAGACCAAGCCTGGATATTCATGGGGCTCACCACCTGTGGAGGAGACAGATGAGCAAATAAATAAACAAACATGTTTTCTTAATATATCTTATTTTTCCAACAAATATTTTATGGCTGCTCTCTCTCTGCCTTATGTGATATTTAGAGCTGAACCAAATAGTCTAAGTCCTGGTTTCAGGAATGGTCCCTATTTCTGATGGGAGGAGGGGTTTGGGAGATTGTTATAAACAAACAGGTAAACAAGAGAACCCCAGTGATGTGAAATACAACAGAGTCAAGAAGGGATTGGAGTGTTTTCCAGATAAGGAAGCCAGGGACTTCTTCTCTGGGGAGGGAATATTTGAACAAGGTATGAGTGAGGAGAAGGTATTGACCACACAAAGACCTGGGAGAAAGAGCCAAAAGCAAACTGATCCTGGGGTGGTGATGAGTGTGTTGTTCACGGGACCAAGGGAAGGCCCATGGATCTGGCCGCAACCCAGTGAGTCATGGCAACGGTTCAGGAGGAGAGTGAAGTCAGAGACAGGCAGGGGCCTCAGTGATGAGTTTGGATTTTATTCTTAGTGTAAAGGGAAGTTGCCAGAAGTGTTTTAAGCAGGGAAGTGATTTAATGTGATCTGTTTTTAAAAGCTCCCTTTAGTTGCTGTGGTGTGTGTGTGTGTGTGTGTGTAATGCAAAGTTAGGGAGGTAAGAGAGGAGGTTGTTAGAGTTGTCCTGGTGAAAGGCAACTTCGATCAGCTTGTGGAGGCACACAGATCTGGGAGGAATTGGTGGACGTTGGACCTTACCTGTCATTGAAATCACACCGAGTGTTGAAACACACACAGACTTCTGAACCCTACCTTTGCAGAGACTCAATACCTGAATCTGGCCTTAGAAACCTGTATGCTTCACAAATCACCCAGGGTGGTCCAGCTGTTTCTGGTGCCCACTCCTCTGCATGGTGAAGCAGGGATGAGTTGTGTGTGTGGTGGTGGTAGTGGTGGGGAATCCAGAGTCTTGGATTCTAGTCCTAGCTGCAAGTTTGTTTTAGGAACTCAGGGGACCCAAACTATCATCAAGAATAGCCAGATGTGCCTTCTAGAGGGGTCAACTTTGAGGAATAAATAACCCCATGTTTGTAAAGCACTCAGCAAAGGGCCAGCAAGGCACCCAGGACACGTTTGGTAAAGGTGCAGGCTTTGGGGGAACGCAGGAGTGGTTGGAACAAGCATCAGGCCACTATGAATTCTAGTCCTTTGGGGGGGGGGCTCCATTGCCTCCAGGATAAACAGGTATCCACCATGCCTATCCACAATGCCTATCACAATGCTTCGTGATAGGCTCGGGAATGTGAGTGCTGTGGGAGGGGTTAAGGTTAAATCTCTCTCTCTGGGATGATTCCAGGACTACACCCCTCATTCCTTGAATTGCCAGGCCTGTGTTGGTTCAAAGGACACCATCGCCCTCTTATGGCCATAGCCAGACGCAACAGATGGGTGGTTCTTGCACTTTCTTGGCTCTACTGTCTTCTAGACAGGGAAGGATGGTATGTCTGCTCACTCGGGCACTAGCATTTATGTCGTCTACTGCCTGGCAGGGTTGGCTTTCTTCACAAGTGTAGTTGTGAGCCTTGCTTAGGTGAAGGAAATGCTGTCCTTGTGGAGATTTATTGGTCTGATGAATCTTCAGGACATGATGGGCTTGATGTGCCTGATTTCCTGTCCTCAGCGTGGGAGTGTGTGGCTCATGCAAGCTGTTTCGTTTAATCCTCTTTAGAGTCCCTGGAGAGAAATCTCTCCGATCCCCTGAGGTTGAAGTTCAGTTTTCTGTAAACCTTGCAGGGAAGGGGAAGGCAGAGGATAGTAAGAGGCCAGGAGAAGGAACCAGAGGATCTTTCCTGCTAAATAGGAGCCGCAGATGAAGCCAGGGACATGTGCACTTCCACGCTGAATCCTGAAGGGTGCTGCGAGCACGGAAAGCGCCCCGATTGCTGTGTGAGTAAATGCAAGCAAGGGTTACCCTCCCCCCTCATGCACCTGCCTCGCAGGATCTGGCCGACCTTCTTACACCACGTTGGAGTAAGCCGGCTCACTCCGGAGAGGTCGTTAGCAAAGGACAGCGCAATGAGAGGGATCAGAGCGCTGTCGGGGGGTGTCGGCGACGGCTGAACACCCACGGGTGGCTGGAATGCGGACAACGGGGCTACTCGGAATGGTTGTGCAATGGGCTTTCGGTTCAGAGGGTGTTTTCGGTAGGTCCCACCTCCCGGTCCTCCAGAGCCTTCCTGTATCAGAATATAGCAACGGAGTTGTCGGAAAACTCAGAAGACTATTTCTCAATAATCTCTAACCCTGGCAAACAATACATAGGACGATGGATGTGAGACAGCGTGGGTAAAAACTCATACGTCACCTAATCTGAGATTTTATTTTATTTTTTTTAATTCTACAGGTACTTCCTTGCCAGTAGTAAACATGGCAACTCGGCTCCCTGATTCCCTTCAAGTTAACCTAAAGTGGCCAATAGTCAACATGGCCGCGCGAACGTGTATTCCCATTTGCCACAGCCGTGAAGCCCCGCCCCTCTGAGCGTCCGATTGAATAGCGGAGCGGAGTATTGCGGCTCGCGACCGAGCTGCGCCTGCGCAAGTCATTGGCGCCAAGATGGCGATGGAGATGAGGCTCCCTGTAGCTCGCAAGCCCCTCAGTGAGAGCCTTGGTCGCGATACTAAGAAACACCTGGTGGTGCCGGGGGACACGATCACCACGGACACGGGCTTCATGCGGTACGTGGGGACTTGGGGGTCCGGGGCTGCAGCAGGGCTCTGCACGTGGCCTCCCGTCCCGGCACGTGGAACCCTCTCGCGGTGCCGCTCCGGAGCATCCCAGTCACCTGGTTTCCGAACCTCGTGCTCCTTACTCTCTGCATCTTGTGTGTCCCGGCCTGAGTAGCCTCAGCCCCCAGCCCTCCTCCCGAGCTCTGGCGGCCATGACTTTGGGATCCTCTGCCTGGAGACCAGATCTTCGAGCCTTCATCAGGAGAGGGGAATGGGGAAGATTCGGAGCAGGGCCCCCTACAGTGTCCCTGTTTGAGGGAACTTTGGGCCCTCCTGGCCTGGACTGCCCCTTCAGTGACACCTCGGAGCCGGGGTTTTTGCTTTGGAATCAGTAATTGTTTGGGCTTGGGGCGGACAGATACTCGGTGCTAGCTGCACCCAACTACACCGACTTTGCGTGTGGTAGTTGGGAGGGCAGGCTCTTGAGCCAGCAGCCGGTTCCCGTGGTGTTACCTCTCCAACCTGAGTTTCTGTAAGATATTGATAACAGTAACTATTTAGTAGGGTAGTGAGGATTAAATGAAATAGCAATGTAAGAAAAGAAACAAAACCTACCTTTACATCATGAATATATAAGGAGGGGTACCTCATTTATAACATTGCCTTTAAACTTTTAGTTTTAGAAATTCTTGGGATTCATTTCCTCATATGTTCAACATACGTGTATGTTCTATGTGGTTGGGGTGATAGTGAACAAAGTGGAAAAAACCGCTGTCCTCGTGGAGTCTTATGTTCTAACAGGGAGAGACAGATAATAAACAATAAATGCATCAAGTTAGTTATTCAGAATGTTTGGTGATAGATGCAGTGGGGGGAAAAGTGAGTGGAATGAGGCTGGGAATTTGGTGGGATGGTGGCAGTATATTTTAAATGGGGTAGTGAAGGTAAGCCTGCTGGAGAACGTGACAGCTGAGCACATGTAAGGTGCAGATGTCCAGGTAGCTTTCTGGAGGCTCTGGGCCAGGAGGAGCCTGTTGGACACATTGTTCTTGAGGGGAGAGATCACTTCAGGTGTTAAACTGGTATACTTTCTTTGTTTCCTTGTCTTGCAACAGGGGCCATGGAACATATATGGGAGAAGAGAAACTTATTGCATCTGTGGCTGGCTCTGTGGAGAGAGTAAACAAGTTGATCTGTGTGAAAGCTCTGAACACCAGGTGAGAACAGAAGGTGTGTATTTGTTGCAGCATCCATACTGTACAACTAGGTCTTTTCTGCCACCCCTTATCTTCCAAGAGCCACTCACTCGCCCTACGCTGCTACAGATCTGCAGTTTTCAATGTGACTATAAGAATGGTAGTAGAGATTAATGCAGGCTTCAAAGGTTTCTCTATGTCATCTGACCTCTCCAAGCCTTGCAATGTAAAGATAAGAAATAATAGCATGACCTACAAAAGGATTTTTCTGAGAATTCAGTGAGACGGTACATTTAAAGTATTAGCACAGGGCTGCATAGTTGTAAGTGGTCAATAAAGCCTTCCCAAAAGGGAAGCCAGTGGGGTTGGAACTGAATGAACAAGGAGGAAAGCAGGGACTGAGGGGAATGCAAGGTTGACCTGCCTGGTGGTCATTTAATCTTTTAATCTTCCACTCTGGGAAGCCACTGGAAGGGGTGCAGCTGAGGAGAGTTCTGATCTGACCTAGGTTCTTTGAGACAGGGTCTTGCTTTGTTACCCAGGCTGGTTTTGAATTTGTAGGCTCAAGCAGTTCACACACCTTCAGAGTATCTGGAACTACAGGTATGCACCCAGCTTGACTTAGGTTTTAATCAGATCACTCTGGCTGCTATGGGGACATTGAAGGGGGATAGGAAGGGATTTAGGAAGATGGAGTAGGGGATCATACTTACCATCTAAAGTGAGGACAACTCGGATTAGAATATCAAAAAGTGGGGAGTTGTGATTAGATTCTGCATGTATTTGTTTTCTGAGGTTTAGTTTTATCATGAAAGGGTATTGGATCCCAGTTCTTTGGGATTACCTGTTTTTAGGACCAAGTGTCATCTGGGAATGGAGATGGTTTTACATCTTCCTTTTCCATTCAGATGCCCTTTATTTCTTGGATACATTTTAAGGGTAGAGTCAGCAGAATTTGCTGCTGGATGTATCAGTGTGAGAAACAGAAAAATCAAGGATGACTCTCTAAGGATTTAGGCCTGAGCAACCTGAGGTACAGAACCACTGTTTACTGAGCTGGGAATGACTGGGAGGGGAGCAGCTTGCTATGGAAGAGGGGAGTGGACCGCTAGAAAGCATGTTTTAGCCTTGCTATCTTTGAAAATGTCCATGAGGTGTCTAAGTGGTGATGGTGGGTAACTAGCAGTTGAATAGAATCTGGGATGCAGGGGTGTGTTATGGTTCTTAGGGGTATTTTAAAACCATTACATTGGATGAGCTCACCTTGAGTAAATAAGAAGTGATCTAAGGCCTGGGCCTTAGTTTGGAGCACTTCATCTTTACAATCTAGGATGAGGAAATTGCAAAGAGGACTGAGTTGTGCAGGCAGCGGCTGGGGAGATGGAGAGCATGGGGCCCTTCAGATAGTGACCTGTTTTCAAATCTCCTTTCTCCTCCTTTGGCCAATGCAGAACCCACCTTTGTTCTACAGGAAAATATGCCTTGCTTTCCTCTGCCATGTAACCCAACAAAATAGGGATCTTAGGCAAACAGAACTATTTCCAATGAGTGGTTTGTTTAAGGATAGTCAATGGAGATTTATATATGTGGGGATATTTGAGGTTATTAATTCCTGAAAATAATAATTTATGGATTTGCTAAATGTGGCCCGTAATCAAATCTCTTATCCTTGTTTAACCAGAATCTCAAAGGGTGCTTAGTCTTGTGTTAAAATCTGTTTATTGATGAATGACCTTTTGTTTTATCTTTCAGGTATAATGGTGAAGTAGGAGACATTGTAGTGGGGAGAATCACAGAGGTAAAGTTTATCAGAGTGAAGGCCAGCTGGTGATTTAAGGAGTCGGGTAGTGAATGCATTTGGCTGTCGTGTGACCTGTGGCTTGTTAGATTTGGGATTATTGGTCACTTATGAGGCTAGCTCTTGCCCTTGGAGTATGTGTCCAGGTGTGGAACTTTTTTTGTAGGTTCAACAGAAGAGGTGGAAGGTGGAGACCAACTCCAGGCTGGATTCAGTTTTGCTTCTCTCATCCATGAATCTTCCTGGAGGAGAGCTGGTAAGGGCTGCAGCTGGGTCCTGGAGGTGTGCAGTTGGCTTGTGAGAGCTGTGGTGTCTTTTGCCCCACTGGAGAACTTTGCTGAACGCTGAGCTCTGTTGTGAAGTTTGCTGCCTGGGCACATGTGTAGGGTGGCCCAGGTCTTACAACACAGGCAACAACTGGTCTGTGGTAGAGCCAGAAACATCCATGGGGTGGGATCCTAAGAGATGGCTGGAGAGAGAAGCTTTTAAATCTTGGTGCTAATAATTTTTCTGGGTGTATTAGCTTTGCAGTGAAGGTATTCCTTGTAAAGTTGTTTTTAGATTAGTTTTTGTGAATCAAAGGGCATTTGGTTAATTTCAGACATCTCAGTCACTAAGCTGCAGCCTTTTGTACAATACCACAGTCAGTCCAGCGTAGTTTACAGGGAGGCTCACCGCACTGGTCCTGTGGAGGATGGAGGGTAAAAGGAGTACAATTGAGTTCCTTAAAGAGTGTGGGTGTGAGAGGTCTGACCCACACACCTGGCAGGATGTGGTACAGAGTTATTAATCCAGTGAGAGAAGCTCACAGGAAGGACTAGCCTTACTCCTTGAAGGATGGAGAGAATTTAATGAGCTTAGGGAATCTGAGTGACAGGAAATGTGTGGGCAGAGTCAGCGGAGCAGGAGATATTCAGGCCTTGCTGGAGCTCAGGAGCTATCATGGAGGTTGAGTGGAAGCAGTAGGCTGGGCGAGTTTGGGAGGGTTTCACAGATCAGACAAGAAACTTTAATGTTACTCAGAGGATGGAGAAGGAAGCAGGAAGGAGAAGTGGAGCTGGGAATCATGATGTCACCCTTGTTCCCCTCCAGTGGCTTGAGTTACCTCCTCTTACTATGGTTCTTAGAGTTTGAGTCTCATGTTGGCTTCAATGATCTCAAGAGGAAGTGAAAGAGAAAGAAGCAATGGAGAGAGATCTTTCTCAGGATCTGGCTTAAGTAACCAGGTTGTTTCTTTGTGTATTTCAGAGGAGAAGATCTGCAGAAGATGAGCTTGCAATGAGAGGTTTCTTGCAGGAAGGGGATCTTATCAGTGTATCCTGTACCTTGTGTTTCACCCTCTGGTGCTTTCCAGTGAGGCTGGACATGGGGCTTATGTTGCTTCTGACAGAGGAACTTAGAATCCTTGCAGGGGTCTGAGTCCTGGGTCAAGTCTGCTGAGGTGCTTCTCTGTCTTCCCCAACTCTTGTTTATACCTGCTGCCAGCTCATTTCTTTGGGTCTTGTAACTCGTGATGCCCATGCTATACTAGACTCAAGTTTTCTTTCTTTCTTTATTTTTTTATTATAGATGAACACAATACATTTGCTTATTTATTTTTACGTGGTGCTGAGGATCAAACCCAGGGCCTCACATGAGCTAGAGCACTCTACCATTGAACTACAACCCCAGCCCCTTAAGTTTTCTTATTAGTGTTAACTTTTATCTTGGGGAATTGAAAAAAATATTGTTCATATCAAGATAACTCTTGTTCTCGTCAGCCAAGAGGAAAGTGAGGTCACATTGAAGTCCTCTAGGTTCAACAAGACAGCTGAGGTGGACTATTGGTGATAGGAGGGAAAGATTGAGGCATGGGGCCAGGGAGACCAGTGACATGAAAGTGGGCAGCTGAGGCTTCTGTTTGTTCCTTGATTACCCTGGCTAGGCTGAGGTGCAGGCAGTGTTCTCTGATGGAGCTGTCTCTCTGCATACGAGGAGCCTGAAATATGGAAAGGTAAGTCAGGCTCTTGCCGTTCCTGTTAGCTGACTGAGACTTCAGATCCATTTCCAAATCTCTGTAGCTCCCTGACATGCTGACCTAAAGAACGCTGGTGGTGGGGCTGGGGGTGTAGCTCAGTGGTAGAGTGCTTTTGTATAGTATAAGTGAGGTCCTGGGTTTGATCTCTAGCACTGCAAAACACAAAACAAACCAACAAACCAATCTAGGTAATTATGCACTAGCCACTAGCATCCCATATTCTGCTGGTGTTCCCAGAGCTCCATGGGAAGAAGATGGTTTTCATTGGTTGGGGGCATTGTAAAGGTTGGTGACTTTTTTTTTAAAGAGAGAGAATTTTTTTTTTTTTAAATATTTTTTTTTTTAGTTTTCGGCAGACACAACATCTTTGTATGTGGTGCTGAGGATCGAACCCGGGCCGCACGCGTGCCAGGCAAGCGCGCTACCGCTTGAGCTACATCCCCAGCCCAAGGGTGGTGACTTTTATCCTCTTCCACCCAAAGAGCCCTTCTGCCCCTCTGAGGGATGCTGCAATGTGGCACTGGGGCCAGGCCAAGAGGCTGTCTGTAGAACAAAGGGAGACTGAAGCCTGCAGCACAGGGGCGGTCTCAGCACCTAGTAGTCCAGGCAGTGAAATGGATGTCACTGATAGCAAATAAAGGGATTTTTACTGCTTTTCTTCTATATAGACCCTCTAAATGAAATTTCACTGCTTTAAAGACTCTAAATGAAATTCATGATTTTTCTTACATGTGACTACATTATTTATTATTTTGCAATAATTTGTGGTAGTGGGTGGGGATTGAACCCAGGATGCTCCACCACTGAGTTACAGTTGGAGCCCTTTTATTTTTTATTTTGACACAGGGTCTCACTAAGTTGCTGAGGCTGGCCTCAGACTTGAACCTCCCTCCTAGGGTCACAGGCAGGCATGTACTACTATGCCCAGCATGAGGTTACTTTTTTGAAGCTATTGTTTATTTTATTTACTTTTTGGGATACTGGGGATTTGACCCAGGGACAGTTTATCCCTGAGCTACATTTCCAGTCCTTTTTATTTTTTGAGACAGGGTTTTGCTAAGTTGCTAAGGCTGGTTTTGAACTTGTGATCTTTGTGTCTTAGTTTCCCAAACCACTGGGATATAGGTGTCTGCCACTGCACCTGGAGATAGCATATGCATACTTCCTAAAATGCATTATGATTTATTAAGTCTCTTGGCTTTATCTGGGTGAACCTGTTCAGGTTCTGAGTGGAGGAAAAACCCTTTCCCTTAATGTGTCTGGACACCCACACTCATGTACGTGAAGTAGGAGGTGGACCCTGTACAAGCCTGTGTGCTGCAGAATGTGGATCTGGAGCTGGCCTGCCAGGACCAGGCATGGGTTTGTACCCAGCTCTTCAGTGGTGCACATCTCATGGGCAGGATGGGTGTTTGGAATCAAGCTAGAGCCATGGAACAGAACAGTGTCCTGGGCAATGGGGAACTTCAGTGCATCCCAGTCAGCTCTAGCTTCTTTAACCAGCACACCTGCCCCAGACTAGAATGTGATGATTGCTACAAAAGAAAGTGACAGAGTATCAATAGTTACTTTCTTTGGAATATATAAATAGCCTCTGTATATACACGTAGAGGACCGCAGTTATTAATGAAGGACGCTGACTGGGATGTAACAGGGATGTATGTTCTGTAATCTGTTTTCAGTCATCTCACTGATGGTCTACAGTGACCTACCCTGTGATCTTTTTCTTTAGCTAGGTCAGGGTGTTTTGGTCCAGGTTTCCCCCTCCCTGGTGAAACGGCAGAAGACTCACTTCCATGACTTGCCGTGTGGTGCCTCAGTGATTCTGGGTAACAATGGCTTCATCTGGATCTACCCAACCCCTGAGCACAAGGATGAGGACGCAGGGGGCTTCACTGCAAACCTGGAGGTGAGTGAGCGTATTGCTGCTGTTGGTGGTGAGGACGCTTGGTCTCTGCTGTGTTTTTTGTGGCAGAGTTCATTGCCTTATTTTTTAGGGTGGTATTGGGCGCTTTCCCACTGAGCTACCTCTCCAGCCTTTTTATTTTTTTATTTTGAGACATGGTCTTGCTAAATTGTTCAGGCTGGCTTTGAACTTGCAATCCTCCTGCCTCAGCCTCCTGAGTTGCTAAGAATACAGGTGTGTGCCACCACGCCTGGCTTTGTTGCTTTTTAAATTACTCTTATGCTGCTTAGCTATGGTGTTTTGTTCTGAGAAATGCAGTGTTAGGTGACTGTCATTGTCGGAACATTGTACTGTGTACTTATAAACTAAGATGGCTCCAGCACTACCAGGTGGTTTAATCTTGGGAGACTGTCATATGCGATCTGTTGATGATTGAAGTGTCACTGTACAGTGCATGACTGCATGTTATTGCTGAAGACTGAGTTTGAGTTTCCATTTAGGAAATTCAGTTCATAACATTGAATTAACTTCTCTTTTCTGAAGAGATAGATTCAATGACTGGTTTGATCTTTGCTGGGTGATAGGGCAAAGGTGCAGGGTAACAGCTAAAGAACCATTAAAGAAGCCACATTCTTCGTCTTCCTTGGGGGAGTCCTAGAGCAATGCTGAGTCACGCATGATCTCCTTTCTGCTAATTTACTGGGACTTTTCACTGTTTTGGTCCAATTTGTATTTCCCTTTACTTCCTCTTTTACCTCTTGTAGCCTGTCTGCCTTGCTGATCGAGAGGTGATATCACGGCTCCGGAACTGCATTGTCTCCTTGGTAACTCAGAGGATGATGCTGTATGACACCAGTATCCTGTATTGCTATGAAGCATCCCTTTCGCATCAGGTACTCCACCGGAGCTCCGTTTTTCCTCACTCCTCTGAGAGCTGCAACGGTGCTTCCTCAGTGTCCCCAGTGCTTCTACCATGCTCATCAGTAAGGACTGGTCTGGGGGGCAGCCTTACTGAGTGTCTGGCAGATCCCTCTTAAGGCTCTAAGCAACTTAGTGAGACTCTGTCTCAAAATAAGAAATTAAAAAAGGGTTGGGAATGTGGCTCAGTGGTTAAGTGCTCCTTGGCTCAATCCCTGGTATGAAAAAAAGACACTGGCAATATCTTCCATGTCTAATGTCTGGCTAAGAGTTTGGAATGGAGGTGCCAGGTGAGGCTCTCTTATGATAGTAAACCTCTATCCTCTTGACTTCATCTTGCCCATCCCAAATCTTAACCTTTTTTTTTTTTTGGTACTGGAAATTGAACCCAAGGACGCTTTACCACTGAGCTACATCCCCAGCCCTTTTTAATTTTGAAACAGTGCCATCTTCAGTTGCTCAGGGCCTCAGCCTCCCGAGTTGCTGGGATTATAGGCCTGTGCTTCCGCACTCATCTTTTAAGTGAATGTCAGAATATTTTTGTCGTTGTCACTCATGTCCCAGGGAGTCTTGATTTCTTAAGCTGCTTCTGGCAGATCACATTCCATAGCACCAAGTGAGTTTCTGGTAAAGGAACAGAGTGCAGAAGTTTTATGTTAACCATGCTTAGTTCCCGTGTTTTGGATGGCTTGATGGTCTGCTTAATGGTTAGCTTCTTTTTAGAACACATACCTTTTTTCTGTCTTTCTCAGATCAAAGACATCTTAAAGCCAGAAGTCATGGAGGAGATTGTGCTGGAAACACGCCAGAGGCTTTTAGAACAGGAAGGATGAGGAGAGGCTCTTGAAGGTGGGCCAAGTCACTGTGAGGTCCCCACATGTGGCCCAGGGAGGATCCACAGACTCGTTACTCATCTGCATTGCAGTTGAGGGGCTGGAGAGCTCCTGAGCTTGCTCTCTCTTGTTATGAGACAGCCTGGCGGGAACTGAACATTGCTGGACAGGCCAGGTCCCAGTGCAAAGAGGTAGTTTCAGGTCTTTTATCCTGTTGAGGCGAATGGCTCCTGGAACAATTGGGTGAATCCTTTGTCTTCCACTCACCATCATTCACAAGGCACGAAGCCCCCTGAAATTACCCCATTAGAAAACACAGCATCCCTGACCCCTAAGTAGTGTGTTCTGGTCTCCACTCCACCTTTGAAGTTCAAGTGTTTGGTGAAGAATACAGTGGTGAAGTGAGGCCCATGGTCAGGGAAGAATAAAGTTCACCCAGCCACCTTTTGCTTAGCCAGAATCTCATTTCCCACTATATGTTCCTTCCACTGAGAGGTGAGGAGTTGACACCAGGTCTCTTACTTAACCTGTCCTGCCTTTGAGGGGGGTTTATAAGAAGTTATTACCAATAATAGAATGAATGTTCTGGGCCCATCTTACTTTTGGGTGCTCTGATAAACATGAAAAGTAAGTGAGGAAAATGGAGATTGGAAAAGCAAAGCTGTTTTCCTCCTATAACTGAAGTAGTGACACATTCATTTTTGAATAATTTACCGTTAAAAAATAAAAACCAGATAGTGAAGTTCTCACTGAGGAATATTAGAATTCCGATCCATTGTTTTTCTGATGACTATTTAAAAATGGTGCCCTGATTTAGGTTTTCAGAAACATTTTTTAAGGCATTATATATGGAAGTACTGTCTTATTCCACGTGTGGTGAACTACTTTTTGATGGTTGTAAGTGTGCTAGTGTTGGTTTCTGGGTAACAATTAGCTAAATGCAGCTAGCTGAAGGAGGGCTCAGCAGACATAACTTCCATCTGAGGCCTTTCTACCCTACTTCTATTAAAACAAACCTAGGCTGTTTCAGCGGTAGTAACCAACCAAACACTGCCTTGGACAGCTCTGAAATACAGTTGGCTCTTTTTCATTAAATAACATGGTTCTTTATAACTCAGTTGACAACTTTTTAAAAATCATTATCCCATGTGTCACCTGTTTTGAGGAAAGTGCAGACAAATGAATAAGCTTTAGGCAGCACTGCATCATTAGGTTGGCTCACCTGTCATGTTTTTAAGAAGATTTTCCACTTGAGAGACAGAAATGATAAAGAGCAGAGCCTGCGTCCCGCAAGCTTGTTTGTCCTCACCTGGTTCACCCGTGCTGGTTCTTCATCCAGTTCCTGCTGACCAAGGTCTGAAAGCACCTTCTGGTGATTACCTGCTTTCCATGGCCCACTAGAGGGCGCCCTGGTTAAGTGTATTTCCAGTAGGTGTAAGAAATGGAATAAGCTGAAATTTTTTTTTTTTTTTTTTAAAGAGAGAGTGAGAGAGATAGAGGTAGAGAGAGAGAGAATTTTTTAATATTTATTTTTTAGTATTTGGCGGACACAACATCTTTGTTTGTATGTGGTGCTGAGGATCGAACCCGGGCCGCACGCATGCCAGGCGAGCGCGCTACCGCTTGAGCCACATCCCAGCCCCAAGCTGAAATTTTTAAGCTTAATGAGTTTTGCTTTACAAGAGTGAAGACAAAATTAGACTCGGCTGAATCACTTTTAATGGAAACATGAGCTTAGAGAGATTTATTCAACATTGGTCATTTGCTGGACTCTGGATTCTAGTTTTAAGTCCTTAAAAGTATCATTCTATAGGGATTGAAAGAGTACAGTGCATCTTTAGGAAAAAAAAAAAAAAGTCTTGGCTTGGGGCTCTCCTGAAACCCCCAAAACAGTGGAAGTGAAGAATGGAGATTAGGGATAATCTAATCTTTAGATGAAGGGTAGTGACCTCTACTGTGACCACCATGAAGCATATCTCCAGCTTTGTGGAAAACCAAAGTCTGGTCTGATTGGCATGATAACTTTATGAAGTAAACAGCTAGGAACCCCGCTTATAGGTGAAGAAGTCTGAGAAGTAAGGTGACTTGAGTAAGTTCATGAGTGACTGAATCAAGCACGTTTAAGCCCTAGAGGTATCAGAAAGCAGGCCTTCAGAGGACAAGTAGGACTGACTGAAAGGTCATGAATCCAGAAGTCTAACTTCCAGCATTGAGGTTATCTTTTATTTGAATTGTTACCTATTTGCATATTGCCTGTCCCATGTATGCTCCCCAAGAATAAGGAGGTGTTTTTCCCCCATTGCTGTATTCTAGTACTTAGAATAGGTACTCAGTAAATACTTGTTAAATGAATTGTTAAGTGTAAGCTATGTATATTATAGAGTTCTGATTTGATTTCCCAATTTTAACCTAGACCAGAGAGTGAAGAATGCAGATGTGGAGGAAGTGATTAAAACATGAATAGGAATTTAA
The DNA here is from genome assembly GCF_021218885.2 of Marmota monax. Taxonomy (NCBI): domain Eukaryota; kingdom Metazoa; phylum Chordata; class Mammalia; order Rodentia; family Sciuridae; genus Marmota; species Marmota monax. Next base: position 22,613,094 of record NW_026692912.1, read on the forward strand.
AAAAGTAGAAAATGTCACAAAGAAAAATTGGGAGTAGCAATCAGTATAAGACAGATAAATCAAGAGGAACAAAGGCATTGAAGTTTGAAGAAAAATACTATAGATGAGAACTAAGGTTTTTATTTATTTATTTTTTTATATGGTGCTGAGGATCAAATCCAGTACCTCATATGTGCGAGGCAAGTGCTCTATCACTGAGCCACAAAGCTATATCGACGTGCATTTATGAATTCCAGTTCTAAATCTGGCACAAATTTTTCATGTTTCCCATTGAATCTCCAAGTGGATATTTTCCTCTTCAGTAATCAAAGTGCCATTATCAAGAGTAAGTGCTATGGGGGGCTGGGGTGGTGGCTCAATGGTAGAGCACTTACCTAGCATGTGTGAGGCACTGGGTTTGATTTTCAGCACTGTATATAAAATAAAATCATGGTCCATTGACAACTAACAAAAATATGTATATGGTAAATGCCATGTCTCAGTGTGGCAGAAATATTTCTAAAATGCTGAGCTGAATGTACTGGCACTCAATGCAGCTGTGGTGCCTGTGGTATCAGTAGAAACTTCTGAAAAGTAATTTGGTGGCTGATGGTATAGTAGGAATACCATGTATTTTGGAGCAAGGCCAATCTGGGCTGAAGTAATGCCTGTCATATTAGCCAAGTGCCTTGGGTAAGTCACTTTTCTGAATCTGTTTCCCCATCTGTATAATGGGGATAATATCACATGATAGCCCTCACAGGGCTATCATGAGTACTAAACGAGAATGCAGTCGATGAAAAGTGCCAATATTGCAGGGCGTAGAGAGGCGCTGTGATGAGTGGGTCCCCTCAGAAATGGGTATATCGCAGTTAGGTGCTGCTCTATGGAGAGTGAAGAATGAGGACTTTTTAGTCGCAGAAGATGGGTTATGACAGGTGCGAGTTCGGCGTATTTAGGTTGTTAGCTAGCTTGTAGGCCTGCAAAGCCTAATATGGGCATTTTGTTGTCTAACAAGCAAGAATGTCATGCAAATACGTGTTCACCTGCGAAACTCTACCTTAGAGATTCTGGCAAACATCCGATTGCACCTGACACGCCCTCAGAACAAATGCTGTTGCTATAGTAAGCCAGCCTCCTGATCCCTCAAAGAAACAAACCATTAAATTCGCTAGCAGCATGTCGGATTTCCTCTCTAGTTCCAACATTGGTGCTTTTTAGGGAGTGAATGGGATGAAAGGGACCAAATAGCTTGGATTTCAAGGATCAAGCCAAATTTTCTCCCCTAAAAGAGGCTCAAGGAAGTAATCCAATTCCGGTTTTGGGAAAATCCAATCCGCAGTTTCCCCTTCGCTCTGGCTCTTCGGCCGAGCTTCGGGCGCCCGGAGAGCTGGCCAGCCAGGGGAGAGGCCAACGAGTCCACCGGCTCCCTGGCGGGAGGGGCAGGAGCGCTGGAGCGGAGAGCCGAGGGCCGGCCGAGTCTGTGCGGGGGCCGGGCGCCCAGCGGAACCACAGCTCCCGGCACGCCCCGCGGCCGCGCCGAAGGCGGTTGGCTATCAGGGCCGGTCCAGCTGCTCTCACTGGCCAATGGGATGGAAGAGAGGGGCCGGGATTCCCAGGGACCAATGGCAGTGCGGAGGAGGCGGGCGCTTCCTTACCGCTCACCTTGCACCCAGGAGAACCAAATTAAAAGGTCGTGCGGGGCTGGACTCTCACCCGCACCAAGACTACGGCAGAAGGTGCGGCGGCGTCCGCAGAAGGCGGCACCAGGGTCGCCCGGGCCTCGCGTGGCGGGCTTCGCAAGTCGCCGGGGGCGGGGCTGGAGGGCGGGGCCTGGCCTCGTTGTGGAGCGGCTCGTAATCCATCATGGCGGCCGCGGGGGTCGGTGTCTGTCTCTGAGCGGCGCCGGAGCCGGTTCCCGGTCCTGTGGCTGAGGAGCCCCTCCCTTGTCCGCGGCCCCCACCGGCGGGGGGAGGCTGTGCCTCGGCGGAGCTCGGGGGATGTGACTGCGCGGCGGAGGCGGCGGCGACGTCCGGGGCCGGGGGAGGGGGTGTCTCGGGCAGAGACCCCGGGATCGGGGCAGCCGCGGCGGCGGGGCCTCCTCCCCCCGTGGCCGCCCCCGGCTTGGGGCCGCGCGCGTCCTCCGGCCCGTGCTGCCCGCTCCCGCGCCGGGACGCCGGGGTGGTTTCACTCGCCCCCGACCGGGGACACCCGGCTTCTTGCTTGATGCGTGGAGGAGCGTCGTCCCCGAGTAAGCCGCCCGTGCCCCGCCCCGGCAGCCGGTGCTCGCCCCCGCCGCCCCGGCCCCGGCCCACGCCCGGCCGCCGAGCCCCCCGCCCGCCGGAGGAGAGCCCCTGCCCACTGTCAGGCGTTCTCTCCTGTCCTCCAGGTTGCTCCCGCGAGCCTTGATGCCCTGACTTCTTCCAATGTCACCTTCGGCCCCCTCGGTCCCAGTGCAGCCAAAAACTTCAATGCAAAGGAAAAGCCTGGATTGGTTTCACAGGCCTTTTAAAAAGCGGACTTAAAAGTTGCTGGCAATGCATTCCTTCTTGTCAGACTGGAGGGCAAGCTCGCTGAAATCTGGGTGACCCGTGCCCTTTCCCGAAGAGCAGGGTAGGGAAGGAAGAGGGGCAGGAAATTTGTTGGAAGATGGAGAAACCAAGATAGGGGGTTGGTGACTTCCACAGGAAAAGTTCGGAAGTAGCATCCAAGGACGATCCTTTTTACTTGTGAATGGAAAAGACTGTAGGACTGTTGACCTAGCGTCGCCTGTGAATATTTGTGTTTAAATTTTTCTTCTTGGGGATGAAAAAAAAAAACTGTTATTCAGCCTGTGAAACATACTTAAAATCAAGAAACTTAAAATCAAGTTAAACTGCGAAAATAATTGGAACTCCTGTTTACAACTGTCAAACTAAAGGTCCGCTCCCCTTTGTCACGGAAGGTGTCTTTCTGTGATTGACCTCAGTTAACTTGGGGAGATGCAGTAAATGTGAAATCCCACGCATATATCCTTTTCCTTCTAAGTCCACTCACCGTTCTGGAAGATCTTGAACCCTCTTCTGGAAAGGGGTGCTTATCATTGCTTTATGGGGCAGCAGCCTGGAAAAGTTCTTGGGGACCAACGAAGGCCAAGTTTGCCTGCCCTGCACTTTATCAAAGGAGCAGGGAAGAAGGACTCATCAAGGCATGGGGGTCCACACTGCAATGTTTTTATGGAACATGGTGAGTTCTTTTTCAAGATTTCTGGTCATATTTTTCCTTACACCTTCAGCTTAGGCTGTTAAGGAGGTTTTTGAAACAGCAGTACTTGTGTCAGTTCCTTCCAGTTCTACTTAACATTTTTGTTACTGTAGTTATCTCTTAGTTGCCGACAGAAACTTTCTTTGTATAAGAAAATTAGGGCTTTATTCAAAAATCTGTTTGAGTTGCTTACTTCTTGCCTGATTGATTGAACTTTTTGTTCACTGTTGACCTTGGACAAGCCATTTTACTGTTCCAGGGCCTCAGTTTCATGATAGGGTTGGTCTTAAGTGGCTTCTTGGGATTCCTAATTCTGTCATTTGCTTTAACTGAAGGCACAGACTTCCTCTAACTGCATGAATCCTCTACTACTGTTTCTGTAGAGAGCTTTTATCCTATTCCTAAAGTGGTTTGTGTTCTAAAAAGTTAAGAACCACATCCGAGTTGACACTAGTATCCTTGTTTTTTTTCAATCAAAAGTAGGATTTGAAAATACTCACTTTTGTGCTCTGTGGAAAAGATTGAACTGGAAAGCAGCATTTCTGATGAATTGAGGACACACGTCTTCTAATTATTTTACCTTCCATAAGGAGTAACTCTTTCCCCACTGATGATATGTTGCATCTTCCTCTCTCCCTGTTTAGAATGACATTTGGGCAATAATGATTGTCTTCGACACTTTTGTGAACATAGCTGGCATTTGAGTGCTGACAGTACATGTTACATTGTTCACTTCCAAGAATCCTGTGTGAAGTTAAAGCTGAGGGTCAGCTTAACTGATATGTGTAAAGAGGCCAGCCAGGATCCGTTAATTAGGGTCGTGTTTGTGCTGCTGCAGCCTGATATTTTTCAGGCTTTGCTTAGTATTAAGGTATGAATTGAGCCCACCCGTCCCACGAGTGGATGTGCAGTGTGTGCAGATGGTGTGCACTTTGAAATTCAAAAATATTCACTTCATCTAAGTTAATCTGGATTTTACTTCACCTTGAAACATCGGATTTACTTGAGTATTATTTTAGGCAGGCAAATGTGGTAATATATGATCTTCTCAAATTCAGGATTTAAAAAGGAAATATTTACATTTTAACTAGTGGTGATCATTCATGCAGCCTTAGTGAAAATTGCCACAGCCTTTTTGGAGAGTTTTAGATGAATTTGTATGTCAGTGACCCAGTAATCTCACTGGAAAGCCAAAATTTTATCATTGGCAAAAACAAACCAAAACAAAAAAATACTCTCGGTTGTGTTTCTTGAAAGAAAAGATCTTTCCTTTCAAGGAAAACAACCGGGAGTGTGTGTGTGTGTGTGTGTGTGTGTGTGTATATATTTTTCTTTCTTATTGTTGTTGTTGTTGTTTTTTTTTTTTTTGCCAATTATAAAGTGTTAGCTTTCTAGTGAAATAGGATTTTGGATAACTTTTGTATATCACTGTGATGTAGAGCTTGGTGTAATATTTACGGCTGTGATATTTTGATACTTTATAATGAAAGCTATAACTTAAAAGATCTACGTAAATAAGTGAACCAGTGTTTTCTAAATGATCAACATGTGATATAGAAGCATGCACAGGTGGAAGCTCCATTCAAAGTACAAGGTGAACCAGGAGATTCTAATGTCATAGAATACAAAAGTTTATCGATATGGTTTCAGATTCTACCTGGCCTCCAGCCTTTAAGAAACCACCATGTACAGAGGTTTTCAGTGTAGCAGAAAAGAATATCTGTTATTACCCATGAAATTTGCCTTTCTGGGAGAAAACATAATAAAAATATTTGTTTTTAAATCAATAAGTATATTTTTAAGTTTTAGTTTTAATTTCTAAGATGGTAAGTATTGATGAGATAATCCATATAAATTAAAGTTCTTTGGGGTCATCAGTAATTTTCAAAAGTGGAGCAAGAGCAGAGATTAAAAAGTTTGGGGGCTGGGGTTGTAGCTCCAGTGATAGAGTGCTCTCCTAGCATGTGGAAGGTACTGGGTTCGATCTTCAGCACCACATAAAAATAAAATAAAGATAATGTGTCCATCTACAACTAAAAAAAATATAAAAATATTTTAAAAAGTTTGGGAACCATTACCACAGGAAGTCTGTTCAGAGGGTACACAAGCAGACTTTGAAGGACTAACAGTGAATTGATGTCTGTGCTAACGGTAAGTAGAAAGAAAGCATTTGGAGATCTATCCATATGGTATGACCTTTTTTTTTTTTTTCCTGGAGAGAGTACCAGGTATTGAACTCAGGGGCACTTGACCGCTGAGCCACATCCCAGATCTATTTTGTATTTTATTTAGAGACAGGGTCTCATTGAGTTGCTTAGCACCTCACTGTTGCTGAGGCTGGCTTTGAACTCAAGATCCTCCTACCTCAGCCTCCTGAGCTATTGGGATTATAGGTGTGCGCCAGTGCACCGGGCTAGTATGACCCGGATGGAGAAAATTTTAAAGTTTTTACTTTTGTGATGTTCCAAATGTGTTTTTACAACAAATTTGTGTTATTTTGTAATAAAATTGAAAGAAAAACTGAATTGTTGACAGCTGGATCAATAATCACTTCTTTGTTGTACCTATTGATGAATGATTGTCATGATTGAAGACAAGTCAGTTTCTTTGGACCTTGAGGATTCTTTTTCTGGAGAAATACACTGTTATTTTTGTATTACAAATTGTTCTTGCTCTTTCACAGGCTGATCTTTCTAGAGTTTGTTGATGTCCTTGTAAATTGGATTGAAAAACTTGGAAGTAAGAAACACAGTGTTAGACCAGACATGAATCTGGAAGCCTAGAATGGTGTTGATGATGGTTGGTGGTTGGTGGTATGGTGGTGAATTTGAAAGGAGTGGGCAGATGGCAGCTTTTGCCAGGATCATTCAGGTCAGAAGGGCCTGGTCATATGGACAGTGTATGTGTGTGTTGGGGGGCTGTGGTGTTATTTTACACCACATGCTCTTTTCACATTTTAGTGGTTTAACTAAGAAAATTCTCTTAGGAAAATTGAAAGCATTCACTGGTAAAACTTTTTCTAGTGTATCTTTTTTCTTCAACAAATATTTATCGTGCCTGTACTATGTGCTAGGTAGTGTTTTGGTGAATGGTGATACATATGAGAAGAAAAAAATATCCTTGTCCTCTTAGGACTTGCATTCTAGTGGGAGTAGACAAACCATCAATATACTAAATAAATAACTGTAATTTGCCGTGTAATTATTGCAGATCGTTTTTGTTCTTTTTAGGGTATATACAGCAGGGTATATTTTGACATATCATACCTATGTGGACAGATCCCATTCTTGTGGGTTGTACATGGTGTGGAGTTAGACTGGTCCTGTATCATTGAAGATTTTCTGCTAGTTTTTTTTTTTTTTAAAGTGAGATGTGTCTATTATGTGAATTTCTATAAAACTATTCAAGTATTACTTAAAAATATTGTACTATTAGACTGTCTTTGGTGCAAGATTAGGATGCATGGAATACTCTTGAAGAGAGTTTTGAGTAACCTATATTCAGGAGTATTGAAGAGTCCAAATTGACATATATCATAGCTTTGTGACAATTTAGTGAACATTTTTCTGGTTTGGAAAAAGGGTAACAGGTTAATTGTTTCATTTTGTGCGATATAGTTAATATTACAGTTGAGAAAATTTGCAGCAGTGTTGCAAAAGGTCATCCTCCCTGTGTGGAGATTTTGCACCACTGTCCTCAGTTTCCCCCTTGAAGGCGCAGTCCTACGGCCACTGGTGTAGAAGCGGCACTCTGAGGGACTACAGAGATGACAGGCAGTGAGCCCGGGGAATTCTAGGTGCAGGAAGACTGAAGCATGGTCATATGCCACTGGGGAGTATAGTGTGGCTCTAATTACTTCTTTTTCTTTCTTTTTTTTAGTTGTAGATGGACACAGCACCTTCCTTCCTTCCTTCCTTCCTTCCTTCCTTCCTTCCTTCCCTCCCTCCCTCCCTCCCTCCCTCCCCACGGCCTCACACACGCTAGGCAAGCCCTCTACCACTGAGCCACACCCCAGCTCTTCTTCTTCTTTTTTTAAATCTCTTTTTAGTTGTAGGTGGACACGATACCTTTATTTGTTTATTTTTATGTGGTTCTAAGGATCGGACCCAGTGCCTCACGCGTGCTAGGCAAGTCTACCACTGAGCCACAACTCTAGCCCTCTAGTTGCTTCTTACGTCACGTGAGGAACAGAATCATCCATGAGACAGTTTTGCAAGGAAAGGTTATAAACTAATTTTCAGAGTGAAAAAGTAGGGTGTAATGATTCTGCAGTGAAATACTGTACAGATGTGTTGGTGGTGGAAGGTGCTGAGGACAAAATATAACCCAGAATGTGAGTATGTGGGGGTATAATTTTAGTAATGGTAGCTAGAGAAGCCCACCTGAGAAGGTGGCATTTTTAATAAAGAACTGAAGGAGGAAGGTGAGGAGCAAGCTGCAATAGAAGTAGAGGGTACAGTGTTTTAGGCAGGGGAGGCAGGTGCAAAGGCCCTGAGGCAGAGCTTGCTTAGCATATTCAAGGACCAGCCCAGAGGCCAGTGAAGCTGGAGCAGAGAAGGCAAAAGGAGGATTGTAGGAGGTAAAGTGGGGGTAAAGGGAGGGTAGAAGAGTGGAGTCCTGTTGGTCATTGCAAGGATGTTGACTTTTATACCTGTGGTTAGTGAAGCCCTTGGGACCTTGGAGATTCAGGTCCTGATATGTTTTTTTGTTGTGATACTGGGGATTGAACCCAGGAGGCGTTTTACTACTGAGCTACATTCTCAGTGCTTTATGTTTTTGATTTTGAGGCAGGGTCTCACTACGTTGCTGAGGCTGGCTTCAAACTTCTAACCCTCCATGCCTCCCAAGTTGCTGGGATTATAGGCATGGACTACTGTGTCCAGCTGAAGCTTCTTAAAAATTTTATTTGGGACTGGGATTGTGACTCAGAGGTAGAGTGCTTGCCTGGCATGCGTGAGGCACTGGGTTCGATTCTCAGCACCACATAAAAATGAAATAAAGACATTGTGTCCACCTATAACTAAAAACATTTTAAAAATTTATTTAACAACTTATTTTTGTATTTTCTAATTTTTAGTCAGTATATCTGTCCTTCAAAGTTATTTAACTAACTTATACTCAATGTTTTATTTTAAGCTTAACTGAAAATGATAAGACATTGTTTACTATCAGTTCAAAGCTACTTTAAGGTTCTCAAATGAAACTTTAGGTCATAGTTGTAGGTACATGATAGATCAACACTGTGATTCCTTCACTGTCAAATTATATTAAATATCTATACATGTTAGGAGGTGGGATAATGCATCTGTTGAGTCCTATAGGCATTAATGTTAAACCAATCAAAACAAATTTTTTTCCTTATCTAAGCAGGAGACAGGGTCTGGTAAAACTTTCCAAATATCTAATTATGTCTTATGATTATATGGTAGCTATTTTTTTAAATTGCAGAAAGTTATGAAATAAAAGGCAAAAAATTATAACTTTTGTTTAAGAAACTCTATCACTACATTCATCTTTGCAAAAAAAATTTCTCAGAATTTACTACCTGTATTGTTAATATTAAGATTTAAAAATTGAAAGTAACTAAAGAATAGTAATACTGCTCTAAGCACTAATATTTTTATTTTTTTTTATTTATTTTTTTTTTAAAGAGAGAGTGAGAGAGATAGAGGTAGAGAGAGAGAGAATTTTTTAATATTTATTTTTTAGTATTTGGCGGACACAACATCTTTGTTTGTATGTGGTGCTGAGGATCGAACCCGGGCCGCACGCATGCCAGGCAAGCGCGCTACCGCTTGAGCCACATCCCCAGCCCCTAAGCACTAATATTTTTAAACCACATTTTTAGAAATATAGCAGGGTCACATCCCTCTTCATCAGAAAAATTTTATATTTTTAAGATGCAATGTGATGCTCATTTTTATCTAAATGATTGGTTTATTAATTTGATAAAATGCATAGACTTTACTAGAATTGTAACTGACTCATTTACTGAGAATATACTGGATATTAGCCACTGTCCTTAGTGTTTTAATTAGGTATATATGACAGCAGAATGTATTTTAATTCATTGTACACAATTGTAGCACAACTTTACATTTCTATAGTTGTACATGATGTAGGGATGTAGCTGTAGCGTCTCACCACACGTGCAGTCATGTACCTAGGATAATGATGTCCATCTCATTCCACCGTCTTTCCTGCCCCCATGCACCCTCCCTCCCCTCCCTCCCCGTTGCCCAATCAAACTTCCTCCATTTTTCCCATGCCTCCCCCCTCCCCAAACTTTTTGGGTTTTTGATACTAGGGATTAATATGCCTTGAGCATGTTAGGCAAGAGCCATTGCCTTACAACCCAAGTCTTTCAAAAATTTTCAGACAGGGTCTTGCCCAGACTGGTTTCCAAACTTGTAGTCTTGCCTCAGTCTCCCTAATAGCTTAGATTATAGGTATGTGCCACCACTCACAGCTCACTCAGATTCTTAAAAGAGGTTGTTTGGAAAGACTGTATATCTTTCTATTTATGTAAGAGTTGGGTTGTGGTACATGATCTATGAAAATGCAAAATCTTGTATAGTTATGTTTTAATAGGCGCCCTGTTATTCCTATAGTCTAACACATTTTGAATGGCCTTTTTGTTTTTCATAAAACTTTATTGTCCATTTTAAGAATTATGCTTGTGATTAGAAGAAAACTATTTCTGTTGTGGTGTAGGTAAAAGAAAATGACCGAAGATGATTGACCAAGAGTTTTACCTGGTTTGAATCAAACATTCTATCAAATAAAAAGATAGAAGTTAGAATGTGAAATCACTTCATATTGGTTGAGTGTACCTGTGTTGGAAATAAGTTTTTTTGGCAGTACTGAGGATTGAACCCAGGGGTGTTCTACCACTGAGCTACATCCCTTGCCCTTTTTTCCCCCTATTTGCTTTTTTATTTTGAAATAAGGTCTTGAGAAGTTGTTCAGGCTGACCTTGAACTTGGTGATCTTCCTGCCTCAGCTTCCCTAGTAGCTGGGATTACAGATGTGTGCCACCACCCCCAGCAGTATGTGCATTTTTCAGGTGGGAGAGAGAGGGATGCGTTACCATGATTGAGCTGGGAATTATACCCATAGAAATGTCTGGGTGTAAGAGATGTGAGTTACTGCTTAGAAGATGGGCTTGGGTGAGAGCGAGCACTCCCTCTGGACTGCTCTGCCACGTTCCTCACCATTACCTGACTGCCTGGTTCCTGCCTCTGGTGGTTGTGCCCCTGACATCACTGAGTGTGTTCGAAACCCACCTACCATTCACATTCCTCTCAGTGCCCCTTCTTCCTGAAACCACATTTGACATCTGGCCCTCCCTAGTTGTTCTGTAACTTCTGCCCCGTCGTGCTTCTGCAATACAGTGAACGCTTGCCCACATACTGTGTATTTGCCCTGTAGTATTTCCTAATGGCTTCTTGTGAGCTGGGTCCTCAAGTGAAATGTAAGTGTGTGCAGGCAGGATCGACCTCCTTGTCTGTTACCTAAGCCCAATGCTGAATAGATAGGCCCTCAGTAAAAACTTCTTGTTTAATAAGAATTGAATGCACTAAATAAGAGATTGGACTTATCCACTTACAAGAAATAGAAGAAAGTTCTCAGACAGGTAATTTCTTTCCTAATGGATCCAAGGATTTTGGGGGGATAGGGATACTGGGAATTGAATTTAGGGGCACTCAACCACTGAGCCACATCCCAGCCCTATTTTGTATTTTATTTAGAGAACAGGTCTCACTTGAGTTGCTTGGCACTTGCCATTGCTGAGGCTAACTTTGAACTCGCGATCCTCCTGCCTCAGCCTCCCAAGCTACTGGGATTACAGTTATGCACCACCGTGCCTGGCTATTTTTAAAATTTTTTAAAATATTTTTTTAGTTGTAGGTGGGCACAATACCTTTATTTTATTTATTATATACGATGCTGAGGATCAAACCCAGTGCCTCATACATGCTAGGTGAGGGCTCTACCACTGAGCCACAACCTCAGCCGTCAGCATATTTTTTAAGGTTTATTCATGTTGTAGCATATATGCTGATTTCTTTCCTTTCTAAGACTGAATAATACTCCAAGCTTGTATGTACAACATTTTGTTTACCCTTCCATCTGTTGATGGAACTTTTGTATGATTTCTAAAAATTATACTGTACATACAGAAAGGGATACAAATGGTAAATATGCAGCTTGATGAATAATCCCGAAATGAGCACCTCTGTGAACCTGTCCTGGTAAAGAAGTGGAAAGTCAGCAGCACTCTTCAGAAGGGCCCGTCCTCCCCAGTTTCGCCAGATCCTCCCTTGCTCTTCCTCAGAGGTAATTAATACCTTGTGTGTGTCAGTGGGTTTGTTCCCCGTGTTTTAGTATTTCCCTGTCCTTTTGGTGTCCTTAGGCTCTGTAGTGATATTTCTTCTTTCATTAACAATCTTTCATTGTTAATTTGTGCATTCTGTTTTTTTTCTGCCTCTTTTGGCTAATTTTGTTGGGAGTTTATCAATTTTATTAGTCTTTCAAAAAATTGACTTTCTCAATTGTCATCTACTTTATTGATTTCTGTTCTTTATTTTTTTTTTACTTTATTTTGTTTTTTTCCCTAGATTGTTTTTTTCCTTTGGTACTAGGAGTTGAACCCAGGTGTGCTCTAGCACTGAGCTACACTCCCAGATCTTTTTTTTTTTTTTTTAATTTTCTTTGTTGCACATGGACACAATGCCTTTATTTTGTTTGTTTATTTTTTTTAATGTGGTGCTGAGGTTTGAACCCAGTGCCTCACACATGCTAGGCAAGCGCTCTACCACTGAGCCACAACTCCAACCCTGCACTCCCAGATCTTTTTATTTTTTATTTTATTTATTTACTTATTTATTTGATTGAACTCAGGGGCATTTCAGCACTGAGCCACATCCCTAGCCCTATTTTGTATTTTATTTAGAGACAGGGTTTCACTGAGTTGCTTAAGCACCTCGCTTTTGCTGAGGCTGGCTTTGAATTCGAGATCCTCCTGCCTCAAGCTGCTGGGATTATAGTGCGTGCCACCATGCCTGGCTTATTTTTTATTTTGAGACAGTTCTCTCACTAAATTGCCAGGTTTGGCCTAGAATTTGCAGTTCTCCTGCCTCAGCCTCCTGAGTTGTTGGGATTACAGGTGCTACCACACCAACTTTTTTCTAGGTTCTTAAGGTGGAAATTTAGATTATTGATTTTGAACTTTTCTTCTTTCCTAATACAAGCATTTAAAATTTTTGACTTTTTCTTAAGTATTTAAAATTGTGTATTTCCTTCTACACACTGAGTTAGTGCCATTATACACATTTTGATATGTTGTGGTTTTTTTGTTGTTGTTGTTTTTTTTTTTTTTTTGAGAGAGAGAGAGAGAATTTTTAATATTTATTTTTTAGTTTTCGGCAGACACAACATCTTTGTTTGTATGTGGTGCTGAGGATTGAACCCAGGCTGCACGCATGCCAGGCGAGCGCACTACCGCTTGAGCCACATCCCCAGCCCTGATATGTTGTTTTTAAAGTATTTAATTTCCAATATTTGGATATTGCAGATATCATATTGATTTCTAATTTAATTTCATTGAGGTCTGAGAATATCCTCTGTAAAGTTTCAGTCATTTGATACTTACTAAGACTAATTTGATGTCTCAAAATATAACCTGTCTTAGTGAATGTTTCATTTGTATTATTGAAAAGAATGTGTTCTGCTCTTGTTGGGTGTACATTTCTTTTCTTTTCCCTTTCCCCTACTGTTGGGGATTGAACCCAGGGGTGCTCTATCACTGAGCTACATCCCCAGCCCTTTTTTTATTTTAAGACAGGGCCTCACTAAGTTGTCCAGGCTAGCCTCGAACTTTTGATCCTCGTGCCTCAGCCTCCCAAGACGCTGGGATTACAGGCTTGCACCACCATGTGACAGCTTCCCTTACTATTTATTTTTTACTGGTGCTATGGTTACATATTTGTACCTGTGTACAATATATGATTTGGCCAATATCACTCCCCAGCACTCCCCGCCCCCTTCCCCTCACTGCCTGGTCCTTTTCATCTACTGATCTCCCTTTGATTTTCATGAGATCTTTGCTCTGCCAGCTTTCTTTGCCTTTTTACTCTCTATCTTCCACATATGAGAGAAAACATATGAGACCCTTGACCTTCAAGGGCTGGGGATGGAGGTATTAGCTTCTTATTTTCTTTCCTTCCAGCCCGATTGTTGCCCCCACCCAGGAGGAAGAGAGTAACAAAATAAAAATAAATTAAGAAATGGAAATGATCAACAAAACCAAAAGCTGACTTTGAAACAGAGAAGACTAGTGAAATAGACTAACTTCTGGCAAGACTGATGGAATGAAAGGCACAAATAAGACCATTGAGAATGAAAATATGACTGAATATTCTGTCAGTTCTTCCTTGATTCTATGGAAGCTCTGTTAGGTCACTAAAACATTTTTCTCTTCCTAGTTTTTAGTTTTTATTTTCTATTGGTTTGTCTTCAAGTTCACTATCTCTTCTGAAGTTTAATGTCTTGGAAAATTTTTATTTCAGATGTCATACTTTTCTATTCTGAAATTTCCCTTTACTGGGAACCAAAAGAATCATGTCGAATTCTTAACTGTCGTGGACCTTGGGGAAATTCAAGTCACTTTTGTCCTGGCCAGATCAGGTCTGTGGACTGAGGAAGGCTCTAGATGGTGTTTGGCCTATTCCATGCCTTCAGTTGTAAGGAGGGCTCATGACATCATGGCAGCCCTCAGGCAGGGCAGCTGCTTAAGCAGACTTGGAGTCCAGCGCTTGCAAGGCCTGACTTGTGGTTAGCTACTTATTTTAAACAGGACTCTTGTCTCCCGTATGTAATTGAGCACTAGCTCTTCTTTTGTATGGGCACATATTTGCAATTATCTTCTATGTTTGGGTATTCTGCTGCAAAAAAAGTAAGACCTGGAGAAAAGTAAATAACTAGAATTTCCATTTCAGACTCCATCTCACTGTGTTTCCCTCCCTGGTCCCGAACTCTTCTCCCAGGCTCAAGTGGGCTTCCTCCCCAGCCTCCGAGAGGCTGATGCTGCAGTGTGCTGCCTCTCCTTGCTGAGGGGCTGAATGAGGGGCTGGGGCTGTAGCTCAGTGGTAGAGCGCTTGCCTTGCATGCGTGAGACCCTGGGTTCGATCTCCAGCACCACATAAAAATAAATAACTAAAAATAAAGATATTGTATTCATCTACAACTAAAAAAATATTTAAAAAAAATAAATTGCATGACTTTGGCTAGGTAGCACAGTTCCTGATTGAAGTCCAGAACAGTAAATATGTCTTCTGCAACACTTGCTCCTATCTTGCCCTCTGACCTTCTCATTCCACTACTCTGCTTTTGTAGTTCCTTTTTTTTATCCTTTAAATGTTTCTTTTTTGCGAGTATTTATATACAAAGGATAGCGTGCAGTGTGAGCTGTTGGTGCATCTTGGTTTCTGTGTCTCAGTTGATCTTCAGGATGTCTCCATGTTGGTATACAGATGTCTTTTTTTTTTTTTTTTTTTTTGTGGTGCTGGGGATGGAACCCAGGGCTTTGTGCATGCAAGGCAGTTTTTTTTTTTTTTTTTGCCTTGTGGCCCACTAACCTGGAAATATCGTTGGTTTCTCAACCAGTTTCCTATTTTGGGGCATTTGGATTATTTCTAGTGTTTGGCTGTTGCAGACAGTGCTGAAGAATAACTCTGTATGTGCCATTTCATACTCACACAGCTGTGTCTGTGGAAGAGCCTCCTGAAAGGAGGAGTGCTGGATGGAAGGGTTGTGCATTTGTCATTTCCGTTAGCAGGTGACACTACTTAGTGGATATCCACTAATTCATAGACACATACTAATACAGGATCTATATTGGTAGATATCCCAAAGTTCCTTCTATAAGATTCTAGTTTATGCTTCCACCACCAGTAACGCAGAGGGTCTCTGTGTCCCCAAAACCTAGTTTAGAGATTGTGCTGTTGCCGGGTGTGGTGGCGCACACCTGTAATCCCAGCAGCATGGGAAGCTGAGGCAGGAGGATGGCGAATTCAAAGCCAGCCTCAGCAACTTAGTGAGGCCTTAAGCAACTCAGTAAGACCCTGTCTAAATGAAATATATAAAGGACTGGGGTTGTGGCTTAATGGTTAAGTGCTCCTGGGTTCAATCCTCAGTACCCCCCTGAAAAAGAGAGAGAGAGAGAGAGAGGTCAAATTTTGGGAGTTTTTCTAATCAGGTAAGTAAGAAATAGTGTGGTTTTGATTAGTAGTTCTCCTGTGATTGATGTTGAGCATTTTAACACATTTAAGGGACATATATTTATGTTTCTATCAACCATCTCACCAGGTTCTTTTTTAAAATATTTTTTAGTTGTAGTTGGACACAATACCTTTATTTTATTTTTTTATTTTTATGTGATGCTGAGGATCGAACCCAGGGCCTCGCACATGCTAGGCAGACACTCTGTTGCTGAGCCACAACCTCAGCCCCTCACCAGGTTCTTAATGTGGTGGATATTTAAGGAGGACACTGTGCAGGCTCCTGCTGGTTGACTGTGTGGCCTCCATTGCCTTCTGACTCTATCTCACAAAGAGCTAGCTGTCCCAAGCTCCAGAGGGACTTGAGACGGCTGTTCAACCCTGGCTGCCCACTGGCATCTCCTCAGAAGCTAGAAACACCTGTGTCCAGATCCCATTTCTTAGGATTGACCTAATTGGCCTGGGGAGAGGCCTGAGCATCAGTTTTGTTTGTTTTTTAATTTGTGTTTCAGTAAAGAAGACTCTGTTCAAAAGAATTTTTCTGCAGCTGGGGAAAGGTGCTGTTGCAGTGGGGAGCACCCTCTGACCCCAGGATCTGCAGGCATGTCCTTGTTTTTGTTGTGAACGCTCCAGGTTCTCACAGGCAGCTGGGGTGGAGAGTCATTGGTCTAAGCAGCTCCTTTGTCCTGGGCACTTCTTTTGCTTTGAAGTGGGCATGAATCCTAAACTCACCAAATCTTTCTGAAATCAGGGCCTTTTATTCTGGCACTGGAGTGAGGTGTTTTTTGCTTCTGGTAGCCAGTGTAGCACCATGAGGCCAGCCAGCAGGTGGGGGCCCTGAAACACTGGGCAGGCCAGAGGGTAAACAGGACAGCGCCGAGCTGGTGAGCGCACCGCACCTTGACGTCTTACTGTGGAAGCCCTGTGAGTTGGTTCACTGTTACTCGCAGCCACCAGGCTCTGTGGGAAAAGCCCTGCATTCATTCCCCTCGGGGTTTCATTCTTTCCATTATTTGGGAAGAACGATGTCAGAGTCCATTATCAAGTGACATTACAGTCTTTATGATATCACTTATATTTGTTTAACTTGGGTTAGTTTGCGTGCCACTTGCACACTTGTTTCTGTTGTGAAATTGGCAAAATTCCATTTATTTAATGGGGCCGTCCTCGGCTGTCCCTGTGCGGTGTGCTGACCTTCTCCCAGGGTAGATGGTGCAACTACCTAGTGTTAGAGATAATATATTACTGACACTGTTTTTCTCTTTAAAATTAAATTTATATTTTTAACGGGTACCTAAAAACAAAAATTATGAGGTCCCATGCTGTGTTTTAACTCAGTATGCATGTCTCCTCACACATTTTCCACCTCTGTGTGGTGGAAACATTCCCGCTCCTTCTGACGATCCTTCAGCCCTGGGGTGAGGCCACTGCCTCTTCTAAAAGAGGTCTGACTTTGGACCAGCCAGTTCAGGCCTTCTGGTCTCTTCTTGCCACCTGGCTTGTGCCTGGACTTGGTGCACCACTGAGTTAAGGCACTGTGTGCTTGGTGCAGACCAGATTTCAGGGAGGCCTCAGGCAGAGTTGAGAGGCTGCTGAGGTGGAGGTGGTTCCTTCCTCCAGGGGCGGTGACAAGTGAACGAGTGCCCTGGAGGTATCTCCTTTTCCAGTGTCTTCCAGTGTCTTCCCTGGAATTTGCCTGTGACCTTCTTTTCGTAAGTGGTAGAACAGCCTCAGCCTCAGGACACTGTCCTGCCCTGAGGGTCTGTTAGGAGGAAGCCAAGGGCAAGGCCTAGGGCCCACAGCTCTTAGCCTGCAGATACACAGCGTTGCCCCAGGACACAGACGTTTCCTCAGCAGGCTAGTGTGGGGACAGGTGACTTTTTTGAGTTTAAGTTATTTAATATTCACAACAACAATGAAAAATTAAAGTTAGAATTAGATATTAGCATGTCTGGAGGGTTTTCTTTTTTTTTTTCTTGAGAAGCACAGTTGAGTAGTTGCTTGACAAGAACACAAAAAAATACTAAAACATGGTATGAGAAATGGTGACAGTCCCCCCCGCCCCCCATTCAAAACAGAATATTGTTTGGTGGATATAATGTATGGAAAGACATTTCTCTGAGATAAACGGGTCTTTGTGATATGTGAGCCTTTTCAGTCTAGCTGTGAAAGCAGACTCTGGCACCCAGAAAGTATCACTCAGTGCCGCATGGCCTCCACAGCTCTGTTACTTGGGTTGGGACATGTATGAATAGGAGCTTCCTCCCTGCTGTTGTCTTATTTATATTTTGCTGATGTGCATACTGCCTCCTGATGTTTTTTTAAAGGGCTTTTTGCTTTTTGAGGTTTAATTGAGATGATGGTACACTGGAGAAAAGCCTTCAGGAAATAAATACAAGGGTAGACTTTTTAAATAGCTATATTGTTCTTTATCAAAACAGTATATATTTCTGCAATTTAATCAAGGGAGATTTGATCCAGAAAGTCATCTGAAGTTCAGTCAGCATGCATGATCAGTGATACTTTAACACTTGTTCAGATGAAAATTAATCCTTTCCTATCCAAGTAGGGGGATGCAGCAGCCTGAGGGCATTTTTCCCTGACTGAGTTTGGTTAAAGTGTTGCCAGATCAGGACATCATAATTAGTAGATGGGTCTTATAAGTTGATCGAATCCCAGTGCCACTTTCTGTAACTTCAGGTAAGTCCACATCATTGCCTCCTAAGAGCACATAATTGTGTGATGTTAACGGTAAGTCAGAGGAGTTGGTAAATGATCTGTTCATTGAAATGAAGTTTTTTTGTTTCAGTTGGCTTTTAGGGGAATCATCAGTAGACGCATAATGAATGGCCACACAGGCTCAGGGGCACCATCGCTGCACCTGGCATCTCCTCTGATTGCAGGGCTGGAAGGCACCTGGAAGTCCTTTGCTTTCCCTCACTGAGGGGGAGCTGCTAGACCCACCCAGGCTTGGTTTTACTGTGTCTGAGTGCCAGCCCCCCTCCCAGAGAAGCCCTGGGGAGGGAGGAGGACGGGAGGGGAGGACCAGTCACCATGCTGGAGTGTGTGTTATTTTTGAATATGAATGAAAGATTTATTTACTTATTTCTTGCATTTGAAGTACTCTTTGATGACATCCTTGGCCTGAGATTCTTTGCCATAGTCCTTAACAACTACACAATTGCAAGCAACCACTTCATGGGTTTGCCTTCTCGGTCAGTTTTACAGATGCAACCCATTCTCCTAGTTTCTTGCTGTCATCAACCTGAATTAGATTGATTTGGTGCTCAGCACAAAGGGCCTCTACCAGTTTGACATACATCTGGCTCATTACAGTTGGATGCACGCACACAGAGACGGGCCTGGTGCTTGTCTTAAGGCTTTGGCGGCAGCTTCTCGAATTCCATGTTCAAGGCCATTGTGGATGAGGGCGGTCTTCGGCACTCTTGTAAAGCAGTGTTGATGGCCATTACACCTCCAGCAGCAGTGCCTTCCTGGGCCATGGCGGTGGGTGGCTGGTAAAGCGGAATCTTGAACGGACCCGAGCCTCCGCCTCTGCTCGACTCAGCAGTGGCAGGGAAAGAGCTGGAGCGTATGTTTTGACCGAGAGCTTGTGTTGGACAGAAGCGGGCAAGACCACACCCGTCCTTAGGCGTTTGCTGTCTATTACAGAGAAAGGAGCCAGTTCAGAACGGTGTAGTGCAAGGGAAGTTGGGTGAGGAGGGCCGAGGAAAAGGAGTGAAGGGCCAGTTCCTGCCGTGGAACATCACAGCTGTGGAGCATCTGGCCCAGACCTTCTCAACAGGACCTGGCGCCTTTCACAGAGCATTTGTAAAGAGGAAGGAGCCCACTGCGGCCCTGGGTTGTGGTGCAAGGCTGTTTCTGTCTAAGCCCTAGTTGCCTCTGGTTTGGGCTGTACTCCTGTGGCCATTTGTGAGGAGTGTTGGCGCTTTTTACCACTTCATTCGTGTGTTGTGGTGGTGGATATCTTTTTGAGGATGTGTGCTGTCGGGAGTCCGATGAGACGCGCACACAGCTTTTCAGTTGTTACTGCAGTGGGGGCCCTTCCTTACACACTTCTGAGAAGTGTGATGGCTTCACCTGAAGTTGAGGCCCATTTAACCAAAACATATGAGCTTTTCTGCAGGGCATTCAGAAGATCAGAGACCGTTGCTTGATTTACAGATGATGGGCTGTGCATAAATACCCCTCTGAGACAGACACCAGGTTTTGTCATACTGTCTGTACCTGTGACAGCAGCTGTGGAGTGCTTCCCTGTGCTAGGCACTGCGCAGAGGTCTTGGCATATTTTTAAGTCACTAACTAGTGCTGGAGCCCTTGTTCTAAACCGCAAATTGAAGTTTGAGGTTCGTTATAAACCTATGTAGAGCTGGGATTGGTGGCACATGCCTATAATCCCGGCAGCTTGGGAAGTTGAGGCAGGAGGGTCCTGAGTTCAAAGCCAGCCTCAGCAATGGTGAAGGGCTAAGCAACTCTAAATAAAATACAAAATAGGGCTGGGGATGTGGCTCAGTGGTCTAGTGTCCCTGAGTTAAATCCCTGGTACTAAAACAAACAAATAAACAAACAAAAAACAACACCTGTATAAAACAATGGTCTCCATTAAAAAAAATTCTTTTGGGCAAGCAGATCTCTTCTGTATGTATCATATATACATACACATAGCTAGTGTCATGTGCTATTAAGATATTTTGTGTATTATAAAGCATTTATAGGAACTGAGATTGTAGCTCAGTAGAGGAGCACTTGCTTAGCATATGAGAAGCACTGTGTTCAATCTTCAGTACCACATGAAAATAAATAAATAAAAATAAAGGTATTGTCCCCATCTACAACTAAAAATATTTTTAAAAGCATTTATAAAGTAAAAATTAAGATGAAATAAATTGTAGTTTAAATATTTTAAAAATGTGTTATGGTATGAATTTGTTTCTAAAAAATTGTTATTGAGAGTAATATGACTGAATGTTTTATTATTCTTTAAAATCTTGCTTTAGCATTTGCCATACAGCTATTTTATTATCTTATGCTGTTCCTCCTCCTCCTCCTCCTCCTCCTCCATACTGAGGATGGAACCCAGGGGTGCTCTATCATCACAGAGCCATATCCCCAGCCTTTTTTATTTTTATTTTGAACAGAGTCTTGCTAAATTTCTGAGGCTGACCCCTAACATGCAATCCTCCTGCCCCAGACTCCCTAGTCACTGGGATTACAGGCATGTAATGCTACACCTGGCCTCTTTGCTAGTCCTTTTCAAGAGAGGAAATTAAAGTCAGGTTGAGGTGGCCTAATGAAGTCATTGCCAGAGTTTTGTTTGAAGTGTTGGGGTTGAATGTTTTTTTACCTGTTCAGTTTTATCTGGGAATAAGTGGACAAGAAAAGTAAGGAGGCGAGAAGGGCATTGTCCCTTCTTCCATATCTTTAATTGTTTGGTGCGCAGACACGACTGTCGGGCCTGCTGGCCTACCTGGTGGAGCACCTGCTGCTTTGATTTGCTGTTGCCTAGTTTCCTAAAGCCGGGATCGGGCTAGCTACAGCAGGGGCCTAGATATCTCCCTGTTCTCGCCCTCCCTTTTGCTTACGTACCTGGCCTGTGAGGAAATTGGTGCTCCTGGAGTGAGGGGAGAGTGGCTTTCACATGCAGGTTTCTCATTCTGAATTCTTTCCTCCAGATTTTAGTCTGCATTCTTTTGATAACAGACCTCAGCTCTTATTGTTTGAAATGCTTGTGGGAAAATGTTTCTCAATTTTGAAATCTGATGTTTCTTATCTTACGGAACTCCAGAACTGTCAGGTTATTACATTCCTGCTCATTTGATGGTGGCTAAAATTCCAACTTGCCTGAGGCAGGAGGATCACAAGTTTGAGGCCAGCCTCAGCAAATGAGGGAGGCCCTAAGCAATTTAGCAAGACTTTGTCTCAAAATTAAAAAAAAAAAAAAAAAAAAAAGAAGAAGGTGACAACAAATTGAAGATGAAAAAAAAAAAATAATAGAGCAGATCCTGGGCAAGTCAGCTGGGACCATGTGCCAGTGTTAAGCTAACCTTCCCAACTGTGGCTTCATTCTCACAGACCCGGAACACAAACAAGAGCACAAACTCTAGAATGTAGAGGAGTTGCTGTTCCTTGGCAAGTTCATGCTTCTTTGTCTCCTTGTCAAATAGGGAAGTAGAGGTGACATTAAGATCATAGTTTTATCTGAATTCAAATGCCAGATGACCACTTACTAGCAATGTGACCTCACTTAGCAAATATAGGGGACTGTGTCCTCTGTGCTTTGCTAGAGAGCATGTCTACCTCGCCAGACAGGAGTAGTCCTAACCTCTCTGAGTGTTTAGTTCCTAATTTGTTAAGTGAAAATCATAGAACTGGGAGTAGAGCTCAGCAGTAGAGTGCGTGTGCTGAGCATGCCTGAGGCCTTGGGTTCAACTCTGCCATATATATACCTGAGGTCCACTGGTTACATCAGTTAGGGTGTCTGTACTATTTGGAGAGCCGTTTTCCAGCCTACTGTGCTTGGGGAAAGATCTAGGCATGTGTATTACTGGGTCGTGTGGTTAAGTATGTGTTTAATTTTATAAGAAACTGCCAAGCTGTTTTGCAGAGTGGCAGTCATTTTATGTTCCCACCAGTGTCCTTGCATCCAGAATTTCTGGCATTCTTATCAGAATTTGGTCTTGTCAGAGTCCTTCACCTTAGCCATTAAGTGGCTATGGTATTTAGATTTTCAATTTGTTTTTCCCTGATGACTAGTGAGGTTGAGTATCCATGTGAAAATCTCATACCCTTTTAATTTTCCTTTTTTATTATCTTCATAAATA
This sequence comes from Marmota monax, assembly GCF_021218885.2. NCBI lineage: Eukaryota > Metazoa > Chordata > Mammalia > Rodentia > Sciuridae > Marmota > Marmota monax. The sequence goes on from NW_026692912.1 coordinate 22,635,439, forward strand.
TGAGTGAAAAGATCATGAACTGAGTCACAGCTAAAGAAGGAGCGCGCTCCTGTCTTAGGCCAGATCCTCCAGCACACACACAGGCGACGAAACTCCCGTCTCCGTGCGCCGTGGAGCTTGCCTGTCAAGTTTTTGAACAGACGGTGTCCTTAGATTCTGAGGAGATCGTTACAGAGTTTTTTAATGAATAATAAAGAATCTAAATCAGGGTTACTCTCTACCAAATTATCTTTTTCAATTAGAAATTTTTTGTTTTAAGTATTTTTTTTAGTTGTAGGTGGATACAATACCTTTATTTTTTAGGTGTCTGTACCATTTGGAGAGCCATTTTTCAGCCTACTGAAAGGATCGAACCCAGGACCTCACCCATGTGAGCATTCTACCTCTGAGCCAGAGCCCCAGCCCCAAGAATTTTCTTTTAAATATTTAGTTTTTAGTTGTAGTTGGACACAATACCTTTATTTTATTTTTTAAATTTTTATTTGGTGCTGAGGATCGAACCCAGGGCCTCGCATGTGCTAGGCGAGCGCTCTACCGCTGAGCCACAATCCAGCCCTTACATAAGAAGTTTTAAGGCCACTGTCACCATAACTCAGGTGTGGAATAGGCTTATCTTTTTTCTGCCAAGGCAGTTCACTGGCTTGACAGTGCTGTAGATCACTTTCAGGGACATTTAATCATCTTTTATTCTAGATTGTGAGCACTAGCTGAATTGGTGGCATGTGCAGACCTGGTTGGGAGCTGGCTCCCTGTCAGTTCTCCTAGAAGCTGCGTCTGGGCCCTGGGCACTGGCATGGGCGTTTTCCTCACTGTGTGGTTAAGTGAAAGAGCTCCTGTAGCTCAGGTTGCTCACCCACTGTTGCACCAGGCTGAAGAGGCCACGTGGCCACCTCAATGGGCTATTTCATTCTTCTCAACTTTTAAGATATTGTACATTTTTGAACACAACAAAATTGCTGCCTTTGCTAGCCTCCTGTAGATGGAAGTTGCTGGACTCCAGCTGTTGCTCTGCTCTCTGCTCTTCACCCCGGGGGTAATCCTGCCAGTGTGGGGGACACCTCAGTTATGTTTTGTCACATAGATGTTAGGGCTGTGGGAGTTGAAGGGAGAAGAGGATGTATTTACTGTTACTACTTGCCAAAGGACCTTCACATGTCTAAAAGAAACTTGTACGTGTGGTGCCATTCCTCTGCTGGCCTCTGCCACGTCAGCATTGGTGACTGAGTTCAAACATGGGATGGCTGGTCTGTATCCACTTCCACTTGGCTGTAGGGAGGGCATGGGTCGTGAGTGTCCAGGGGGTTCTAAAAAGAAAATGAAAGCAAGTCTCCTCCTTGCCTTGTACTCATGATTGTGGATTTGGTCTTTTGGAATCCCAAGCCCTCATCCTGCGCAGAGCTGGGCTCCCCCTATGGCCTGCCTGCAGTGCCACCCTCTCCACAGGTTGCCCGAGCATGCCCACCACAGGGCAGCTGCTTTCCCCAGGAGCTGCCACGTGTTTTCTGACCTAGCCTCAGACACCACTGTGGGTTCAGTATGTCGCACTGGTTATGCAGGGCAGCCTCTTCCGTGCGGGAGGACCCTTACTACACAATTGGGCTGGGCATCGTTGGGGACCATCTTGGAGGCTAGCTACTACACTGCCCAAAATAGTACCCAGGGGTGTCTCACTATCAAGCTACATCCTTAGCCCTTTACTTTTTATTTTGAGACAGGGCCTTCCTTGGTTGCCCAGTGCCGCAGTCCGGCTGCAGCAAAATAACCGGGGGGTGACGAGCAACTTGTGTACATTGATGCAGCAGGAGTGGGAGCCGTTTATTGTAGGACAACAGAGGTATTTATACATTCCACACAGCTTATCTTAATTAGCATAAACTAGATACATCAGTCAACCAATAAGACATCTCCACACTTAATGGCTCGCTGGTGTTACTTCACAAACCACTCCCTCTGGCAAAATGCCAGGCGCCATCCTGACTTGTTTACAGACTCTAACAGCCCAGGCTGACCTTGAATTTGCTCTAGCCTCTCTAGTCACCGGGATTATGAGTGTGGACCACCACCCAGCTTTAAATGAAAGAATACGTCTATAAAGTGAATGAGAAAAAGTCCTAGAACAGGTGAGCCTTCAAAAAAAGTCTTAATTACAGTTGTGTTTTGTTGTTGCTACCATCACCATCACCACCTCCTCCTCTGCCAGCAAAAGGGAGGATGAACCTAATGTAATGGGGTCAGGGTACCCCCAGGAGACACTGGGCAGACTGGACTGATGAGCAGCTGTGGAAGGTGAGGACGTCCAGACCCTGGGGCAGTTTGTGTGAAGGTTCTGGGTGGGAAGGGCAAGGCGAGCAGGGCCACAGGGTCAGATGCACCCATCCCCTGCCCTTTAGGGAGACTTGTCCAGGACTAAAGCTGAGCTCGGTCCAGCCACAGTGCAGGAGGTGGGGGGTGTGTTCTGCCAGGTGAGGTTTTCCTGCTCCACCCATCTGTCCAGCACTCTGTCAGTTGCTTTATTTTTCTGGCTGGAGGGAAATAAAGGTCTGTGCCTTTTGTCTGGAACTCATTTCTGCTGTGGACATTTTTCATGTCCGAGGTTCCTTCTTCGTTGGGGGGACTGTGCTGTGCTTCTCTCCTGGCAGTCTCATGTTTGGTTTGTCGGTAGGATCAGATTCTTGTTCTGACTGATGCGTCCAGTGACGGGAGTCTCTACAGATCTCTCTTCCTGGGGCACCTCCGGCACACTGTGTGCATGTAGGCAAGTGTGTTGTGTTTGGTGCCTTCGACACCTTAGGTTTGGATGGATCTTATTGTTTCAGAGGATGCAAGTAGAATGAGTAGTGCACTGAGCTGCCCGTCCGCCCGATTGGCCAGTGCGCCACCCACTTTCAGAAAGCGATGCTTTGTCAGGAGGATTTCTTATGTTAAGTATGAATGATATGTTTTCCTCTGAATTTTATGAGCCTCTTCCAGGTCTTCCTGAAATCACTGAAAACATTTTGTGCATTCTTGTGTTTGGGTGTGTGTGTGTGTGGATATATTTTGTTTGTTTCTGTTTTGTTGTCATTTGTTTGCCTTTCAAGGAGGTCCGTAGCCTATAGCAGCTTTTCTTTCTTTTTTTTCTTAAATATTTACTTTTTAGTTGTAGTGGACACAATACCTTTATTTTATTTATTTATTTTTATGTGGTGCTGAGGATGGAACCCAGGGCTTCGCTCGTGCTGGGCGAGCGTTCTACCGCTGAGCCACAACCCAGCCCCTATAGCAGCTTTTCAAGGGGCTCCTGCAGAGGTGGAAGGGGAGGCTTTGGGTCAGTGGTAACTACTCTGTCAGCAGCCTGGGGACGCCTGGCTGCTGTTCTGCTACCCCCCTGCAGCCTTCTCTAAGGAGGAGGGAGTGTTATACAAAAGGGTAGAGGTCTGATCCACGTGGAGTTACATGGAGTGTGTGGCTAGGTCATGACTTGTCCCCTGATCCTCCATTCATAGTCACTGTAGTTGTTTGTTCTTTTTCCCTCAGAATTTTCTTCAAGATCTATCTTTATACTTTCTAATTATTTTTTAGGATAAATTTCTAGAAGTGGAATTTCTGTAACAGGAGAACAGGTCCTTTTATAGGCTTTTGATCCCATTTTGCTAACTGCCTCTTTGGAAAGTGCTTCAGACATCGGTGTACCTGTGTACAGCGATGACTGGCCAGTATTTTTTTTCTTTTTACTAATAACGAAGTGAAGCATTTGGGGGCATAGTGCCATGATCGCACCTGGCAGCCCCTGTGTTGCTAGTCCGCCTCTGTGGCCCCCCAAGGCCCTTTTGTGCTCTTGTCTGTATGCCACAGGTTTAACACTTCAGCAAATATGGAGACCTTCAGAAGCCATGGGGAATCCAGCAGGCCACAACAGTCTGTCGGGTTTTCCTAATCCTGGCACCGGCCAGACTGTGTGGCTTGGTGGGGAATCTGCTCCTCAGCAGAACTGGGCGAGGAAGCAGTCACGAGGATGGGGTGTTGGTCTTATTTTGAGAACTTCCCTGAGAGGAAAGAGCAAAGAATTGGGCAAATTCATCAGAATTGCAGTTGGTGGAGTGGAGACCAAGTGGGTGCAGGTCATCGCCCACGACCAGTTTCCCAGGGTTGCTGAGAAACTGCTACTCAGGAGCTTCCGATTGTCAGGGCCCTGGGGCCATGGTGTGCGTTGGTGCCCTGGGAGGAATGTGACCGTGGCATTCCCCAGCACATACCAAGCACACTGGGCCTCCTGCCGCACCCCGGCTAGCGCGTTGTGGATGTGGATGACCTGAGCGGCCCACGGCACCCCGTGTGGAAAGCGGGAACTGCTGGGAGGACAGGGGCCTGTAGCTTGAGAAGAGAAAGCACAATCGTAGTCACACTTCTGAGTCCGACCCAAGAAAGGAATGGTAAGCACGCGGCAAAAGGCAGCTCTAGCAAGAGTGGCTTCTGACAGAAGTGGACGGCCCTTGGTGGGCATCCAGGTGACTGTCAGTATAGCTGGTCAGGATTCCCAGGCACCCGTCCCTGTGCTTGCAGATGCAGCAGTGCAGGTGCTGGCCAGGCCTCTCTCCAGCTCAGGGCTTCTCACGAGGCCTGCCCTTCACATTCTGGGCCAGGTCTGTTTTTGATGGCTTAGGCCAGGGGAGAGGGTGACAGCCTACAGCTGGGGTATCCTGGCCCCCACCCTGGCCTCACTCCCACATCCATGCAGCAGTGAACCTCCAGAATAAATCCCACACCTACAGCTGTCCCACAGTTTGTTGTCACCTCCCTGGCCCCACCCTGCCGCCTCTCTGTCCTGGAAAACTTCCTGGCCTCCTGTTGCCATCTGGGCCTGCTCACTTTCCACTGGCAGCGACCTGGCCCCAGGAGTTACATCAGACCTCCTCACTCCCCAGGCTTCTGCCGCCAGTGACACACATCTCAGAGCGGAGTTCCAGCTCCTCTCTGGGCTGTGGGCCCTGCAAGGACTGGGTTCCCCTCTTGGCCTTCACCTCCAACGGCTCCCTTTGCTGCAGGTGCTCTTCCCTCTTACTGCAGCCCTGGGCCCTGCCCTTCACCCTGCCCTGTTTGCTCATTTAGATCCGCGCAGGCCGCAACCCAGGTGATAACTTCTCAAAAAATCTTCCCTGCTGACCCTGGGTAGAGTTCCTGTGTGGCTCCGGGACTTCGCCAGCATCAGCTCTTTATCTCCTGTGCCCTTCGGATTGCTTCACAGCACTGTCTTCTGAAATAGCCTCATTCACTTGCTGATATAGTCGTTTGTCTGCTCTAGAATGCCAGGATGACCTGGCCCTTGGGATCCCGTTTTTCTAAGGGTTCACATGGCCTCAGAATGCCTAGAGAGTCTGACCTCATACTCAGTACCAAGTTTTTAGTTCTGTAAGCACTGCAGATTGCATGAGAAACACACTTGACTCTTCACACCAGCCAGCTACAGCCCAGCTCTCCAAACACGCACACGTTCACCCACACAAATAGAAAGAGCCACCTGTATGTCTTTTAAACAGAAAGAGCCGCCTGTATTTGAGCAAAGAAAGTTTCACACAGAAGAAAACATTAAAATTTGTATACCTCCTGGCTTGTCAAACTCAGTCATCAAAATTTAGACTGAGGGAAACTTTCTAGAAAAAATGACTTGGTTTAATTAATGAGTAATTTGCAAGGAAAAGAATGAAGTTGAACTTTGTAAATTTAAAAATTAGAAAATTTTGAGAGGCTGAGTGGGGGATCACTTGAGCCTATGAGTTTGAGACCAGCTTGGGAAACAGACCCACAACTTAAAAAGAGAGAGAGAGGGAGAAGGAAGGGAAGAGAGGGAAAGAGAGAAGAGGGAGGACATTTTAAAATATCGTTGATTGGGGCTGGGGATGTGGCTCAAGCGGTAGCGCGCTCGCCTGGCATGCGTGCGGCCCGGGTTCGATCCTCAGCACCACATACCAACAAAGATGTTGTGTCCGCCAAAAACTAAAAAAATAAATATTAAAATTCTCTCTCTCTCTCTCTCTCTCTCTCTCTCTCTCTCTCTCTCCCCCCCCCTCTCTCTCTCACTCTCTCTTTAAAAAGAAAAAAAAAAAAAAATATCGTTGATCATTTTTTTAGCTAGGTGATTTCATCCCACCAAGCCTTACATTTTCACATGGCAGCTTCCTGCTAGAGCCGAGTGGCTGCTTTTCTCTTCGGTGCCTCTTAAAACTGGAGAGCTGGCCCTGGCTGCCCCCGCCCCCGCCGACTGCCTGGCCTCTGCTAGCAGTAGAGCTTGAAGCCTCCTTTCTGTCTCCCCTTGATGGGGCAGGGATTCCTGCATTTGTAAACACGTGAGATAATTTGTGCTTTGTTAAGTTACAACCTCATGGAGTCATGGTGTGAATGGCAGCAAGGTGGAGCTTAGGGAAGGTTTTCCCTAGTGGGAACAAAACTTCCCTCTGGAGCGTCAGGGATGGTTCACCGTATGTCCTCAGGCCCACAGAGGTGGAAGGCACGCAGCACCCAGGAGCAGAAACAGATGCTTCCACCTGTGACTGCCAGTCTGCCTGAGAGCCCTGCTGATGCCCCAGAGGCCTTGCCTCAACCCCAACTTGCACTGGTCAGGAGGGTTGTTGCTCTTAGAGGGGAGGTAGTAAGCCGGGTGCTGCCAGGGCTGTCTGACACAGCATCGAAGCACCTGGTCCCCAGCAGACCTGGCCTGGAGTTCTCATCTGTACTAGACCCACTCCATGGGATGGAGTAGGTTGCCTTAGAACCTCTGCGGGAAGCCTAACTTAGAACAGCTGGAAAGCCTTAAATGTTCATTAATGGGCGTGGCTAAATCAATTGTGATTGTCAGTCTGTACAGAACCAGGCAGCTGTTAGAGACTGAGGAGTAAGGTGGTGTGTCCAGCATTCAGTGGACAAGCAAGGGGGATGGGACCCCGTTCACACTACCTGTGTGGAACAGGCGTGGCTGTCTCTTGGGTGTGGAGAGAAGAGGAGGACTTTTTCACTTTTTATTTTATGCACATCTGTGATTGGCAACAAATATTAAGCAGTAAACCTAGAGAAACAGAATACGGCTTGTTACATAGTTAGATCAATAAACTGTGACTAATATACAGGGTAGTTATAAAGTTAGTAAAGGCCAAAGGTCTAACTAAAGTAGTTCAGTTATAGAGAAAAAAGTCCAATCATTTGTTGTTTAACTTTTATAGAATACAGCTTCCTTAGCTTCTGGAAGCATAATCAGTATTTAATTTAGAGATAAAAACCATGGCCTTAGTCTTTTATTGTATTTTATTTTGTTAATCTTTGAGTCAGTTTTATTGAGGTATATAATCGCATTCAGTTAGAAATCACCCTCTTCACTGTAGGGTTCTGTGACCTTGACAAATGCAGATAATTGTGAAATCACCACCGAATCCAGGATCCAGAACAGCTCCATCGCCCTACACTTCCCTTGCAAGGCCCCTTGGTGGGGTCCCTTCCCTCCACCCTCAGCCCCTCCTGGCAGCCACTGACCTGCTTTCTGTCCCTGTGTTCTGCCTCTTCCCGATGTCTTCCCGACACCCTGATGACCGAGAGTGTGTGGTTTTGAGTCTGCCTTCTTTCACTCCAGTCATGAGTTGGTTGTCTGTGGTGCACTCTTCACCTCTCCGAGTAGTGCTCCCTGGTGTGACAACCACAGTTAGTATGTCTCTTTGTCTACCAGCATCAGGACTGTGCTCCAGGCCTCAGGGGCACAGACAGACTTATGGCTTTTGTTGTCTTTATTTCAGTCAGTTGTGCCTCTTTTTTTTTTTTTTTAAACCCTGAAAGATTGTTAAAATTTATAGTATGGTCTTTTATTCCAAAGTCCTCATCTAGGGGGTTGGGGTTGTAGCTCAGGGGCAGTGTGCTCGTCTAGCATGCGTGAGGCACTGGGTTCCATCCTGAGCACCACATAAAAATAAAGACAATAAAGTCCATCAACAACTAAAATATATATATATATATATATATATATATATATATATATATATATATATACACACACTCATCTGGAAAGAGTTATATTAAATATATATATTTTGGAAGTTTCAAAATTTTATTATTAAAAGCACCATTGCATAGTGCTTCTGTGTGTCAGCCTCTTTCTAAATAATGCTTTACAAATACTTGTAAGCTGCTAGGACAGCTGAAAGGCTAGGACAGCAAGTATAAATCTATGTCTGTTAAAAAATAAAAATTTCGAAGTCTCTAAATAATCTGTATTTCATGTAGAACAGAAGAGCTTTGGAACAATACAGAGAGGCAGGAGACAGGGTCGCAGACCCTTGAAATGCCACTCTCCAAATTCTTTAGGAAAAGGTCAGAACATGAATCCTCCAAAAGGGGACAGAGTTCTAATACCTGAACTCGAAAGTTTGATTATTATAAAAATAATTTATAGGGCTGGGATTGTGGCTCAGCGGTAGAGCGCTCGCCTGGCATGTGCGAGGCCCTGGGTTCGATCCTCAGCACCACATATAAATAAATAAATAAAATAAAGATGTTGTGTCCAACTACAACTAAAAAAATAAGTATTAATAAAAAATAATGCTGGGCCTGTGTAGTTTGCTCCCTTGTTTTCAAGTATAACATCTTCAATTGTTGTCTCTATTATTGAAAGTGTACTAAAAACTTCAGCCACATGGTGGCGCTATCTTAAAAACCCAAACGACCTCATAGACCACCATTGAGTGTGAGGCATGGAATTGATGAGGGCAGCTGGAGTGCTGGCGTGTGTTCTGACATTAGTGTTCATTTTTTTTTTTAATAGTTATTTATTTATTTTTTAGTTTTCGGCGGACACAACATCTTTGTTTGTATGTGGTGCTGAGGATCGAACCTGGGCCGCACGCATGCCAGGCGAGCGCGCTACCGATTGAGCCACATCCCCAGCCCGGGTGTTCATTTTTTTTTTCTGTTTTTTTTTTTGGCGGGGGGCGGGGCGCGGACAAGGGGAATAGGGATACAGGTCTTTGCTGTTTTATTGGCCTAATAAATTACACACATGTCAGAAGGTGGGAGCATTTGTCCTTTCTTAGGCACAATGACATTTATGTACATTAACTTATGCTGTGGATTTTAGATGTTCTGGATATCTTCACTTGAAAGGTTGTGCGCCTAACAGGAGAAAGAACACATCTGCAAGGACAACTTCACAGATATTTCTCCTTCCAAAGTTGGAGTTTAAAGAAGAATGCTGCCTTGTAACTACTGTAGAGACAACAGTGCTCACATTTTTGTCGTGGTCTCTTGAAGCAAAGCATGTTTAGCATTTAGATTCAAAATGGATACTTCTAAGCAGTTGTGGTGACTGACTGGATTTCAGTCCAGTGCGTCCAAGGCTGGGCGGCTGGCCCCTGTGGTTCTTCACGAGGGCGAGGCCCTCTCTCCCAAACACTTTCATTTCCTTGATGGATTTCCACTCCAGCATATGTTCATTGATTTATTTGCCAAGTATTTACTGTTCGTCTGCACGAGTGCCAGGCATTATGCTAGTGCTGTGGGCCATTCAGAGATGGCCTGGTTTTCAGGAGTTGAATGGAGAAAATGGAACCTCAGACGCTGAGCTCAAATGCTAGTTGTTATTGGGTTTACATTAGTAATAAAGGTAGGAAGAATTACAGAGGTCAAACCAGGTGTGATGGTGCACACCTAATGTCCTAGGTACTCTGGGGGCTGAGGCAGGAGGATCAGTTGAGCCCAGGACTTCAGGACGTCTGTGACACTGGTGAGACCCTGCATTAGGAATAAACAACAAAACCTCAGTGTTTGAGGGGAAAGAGACTGCTCCTCACTAGGGTGATTTGTTAGGGAAAAAGATGGGTATGATCTCTGGTGGGAGTCGAGGGAGGGAATCTGGGCAGCTGAAGAGACCTGGGGTCCTGAAGTGATACTTCCAGACCCCCTGTCAAAAGGAAGAAAAGGGTGTATAAAAGGGGACACAGAATCTGGACAGAGGGAATGTCCTGAGGAAGGATGGGGGAAGGAAAACACAAGGGCTCGGGATCCGGTTAGGAGCTTACTCCGTGCTCACCTGAGGGGATTTTTGAGTGAGATGGGGTAACATGAGAGGAACAGGAGGAGAATCTAGCATTGTCTTCAAACAGGAGGGAGACTTGCTGCCAGTAGAGGAGCTGAGCTGCCCTGAAGATCCACCAGATGAAAACATTTGGACATGAACTTGCAAGAAAAGAGGGAAGTCTGTACAACCTCTTAAAACAGAGGATGGGTTTAGGGTTGTGGCTCAGTGGGGACACCTGCCTAGCGTGGGGAGGACCTAGGTTCTATCCCCAGCACTGCAAAAACAAAGAACAACAAAGGACAGGCTGGAAATAAGAGGGACAGGCTACAATTAAAGCCATCTTGGAGTCATTTGCTGATTTCAGTAACCAAGAGGTTCTCCCTCCCCCCCTTTATTGAGGTATAGTTGACATAAAATAAACTGCACATATTAAAATGTACGATTTGATAAATTATGACATGTACACCCTGAAACCATCACCACAGTGAAGGTAGTGAAGTACCCATCATCTTCCAAAGTTTCCCTGGTCCACCTCTCTCCATTCCCATTCAGTCACTTGACCTGTGTCTGTCATCATATTCGTTTTCACTTAAATAAAATCAGACAAAATATAGCCATATCTCATGACCTCGTCTTTGTTTGGCATAACTGTTTGAAACTCACCCATGTTGTATTGTTCGCATTTGGATCTGGGATGTCCCTCAGGGTTTCATATGTTGAAAACACTGGTTCCCACTGCAGCAAGGTTCAAAGGTGTCTGGGGGGTGGGGGGGGGCTTTTAAGCAGCGATTGGATCACAAGGGTTCTGACCTCCTCAGTGGATCAATTCACTGGTCGCTGATGGACTTCTGGGAGGTAGGACCTAGTTGGAGGAAGTGTCCTGGGAGGGTTTATCTTGTCCTTGGCCCCTTCCTCCCTTTTTCTCTGCTTTCTGGCTGCCACGAGGCAAGCCATTTTCTCATGCCCTTCCACCATGCTTCGCCTCACTAGGCCAGAGAGGCTGGTTGGTGTAGACCTCTGAAATCTTAAGCCAGAATTAACTTTATTTCCCTCAAACTTTTTTTCTCGGTCACAGCAATACAAAGCTGATTGACACATTGTATCAGTAGTTTATTTCTTTATTGCCGAGTGCTGACTGTTCCATTGTGAGTGCGTGTGTGTGCACCATTATTTATTTATTCACTTGTCCATGGGCATTTGGGTTTTTTTCCTTTTTTAGGCTCTTACAAACAAAGCTGCTAGAACACTTATAAGTGAATCTTTGTACTGACATATGCCTTCTTTTCTCATGGCCAACAGGAATGGAATGGCTGGTAATATAGTAGGTGCCTGTGAGACCTAGATTTTAAATACTCTTTGAGGTACAGAAGACAAAATCTTGGGCTATGGTAAAAAGGAGTTGGAACTGAGACTACCATCTAAAGGTAGGATAATTGCAGGGCAACCTCTAGCAAAATGGTTGTCTAGAAAAATAAAAATAAGCACAACGGACAGAATATTATGAGAAATTTGTCTGACTCAGCTTGCACTTTCAGAGGAAAGGAAAATCTCCTTGGATAATTTCTGTTCTCAGCCTGCCTTTGTTTGAACTTTGAATTTACCCAGCCTATGTTGTTTGGGGAATTCCAAGAAGACGAATTATATTCAAGAGATCCTAGCTTGCTGAAGTTCCTGGTTAGCTGGCAGAAGTCAATTCATATCCTCTTGGACTATGTCCACCTTTACCCCAGCCTCACAGGGTTCCCACAGATAAAGCTGCTCCAATTATGAGCTTACAATCTAAAACTTGAAAACACGAGAAAATCATGTGTAAGAGAGCAGAAGAGTAAGCAACAATAGCCGGAAAACTAGAATATAGTTTTAGATATTAAAAATCATCCAGAATATAAAATAATGGCTTTTAAAACATTTAAGGAAATAAAATGCAAAACAGAAAATAAGATCTGTGAAGAGGGATCTGAAGGAATTGAAAAAGAGCTAAAAAAGAAATGAAAAATAAAATCATGGGGTAAAATTGGGAGTTCATAACCAACTTGAATCTAATGTATGGAATATGAAAAAAATAAATAAAGTTATAAAAGGAAAAAAAAAAGAGCTTGTTACCCACGATGGCCCTATTAAGAGGTGGTAAGACCTTTACGAGGCAGTGCCCATCCCCCTCACTCTAGCTTCCAGTATTGCCATGTGATTTCTCCTGTTCATGCTTCTGCCATCGTAATACCCTCTGCCATCAGGTCTCCATCCGAGCTGAGCTGATGCCAGTGTCTTGCCTTTAACCTCTAGAATGCTGAGTTAAATAAAACTATTTTTTTTATAAAGTTTAAAAAAAAAGAAAAATAAAATCAGTGAAATTAAAACCATAATAGATGGGCTAAACAACAGGTTAGACACAGCTGTAGAGAGATTTAGGAAATTGAGGGATAAAGGTAGAGAAATCCTACAAAATTTACCACAACCAGAAATGAAAAATATAAAAGTTGAATCTAAAATGGAGAAATGAATGAATTTTTAAACTACAAGGCACAAAGGACAATAATAAATATAGGTGAGAAGCAGTATTTGAGAAGATAATGCTAGAAAATTCCCAAGCATGTTGAAAAGCAAGATTCTTTTACATTTAGGAATCAGAAAATCTGAAGGTAATAGAAGCCCAAAGACAGAAAACCTTAACAATAATCACACAGAAACTGACTGCCCAGGAGTTCTGTTGTACTGAAAGGAGGCTTCTCTACAGCAACTGTGGAAACAGAAGACAGGAGAGCATCTTGAAAGTGTGAGAGAGAGTTAGTATCAACCTGGAATTCAAGCACAACTGAACATGCAAGTAATGAAGGCGTGATAATGATATTTTCAGACCAGCAAAAACAGTGTTTACCTCCAACAGACCCTCACAAAGGAAGTTTTATTCTTTTAAAAAAGAGAAAATGACCCAAAAAGGGAGAAAGTATACAAGGCAAGGAGTGCCCAACAGCAGCAGCAGTGTGGAGTGAGTGGGCTGAATCCAACGGGAAGGTTTGAATATCAGATATTGATGAACTATGACCCTTTTTAAATGAAAAATCTCATCTCCCCTCAGTCCTGCAGTGCCACAGAGCAGCCTCCAGGGGTGGTGCCGCAGGCTGCCTGAGGGGATCAGCCTTAGAGTCCTGTGAACCCCCACCCGCCCCAGCCTTGCCTGCAGATGCCCTGGGTGAAGTCTCCAGCTCTGCCTGCTGGCAGGCTGGTGTGTGGCGGGTGGCCCTGGGCTGGGAGGAGCAGCAGAGCCCCTGCACAAGGGGGTGCCCCTTTTTTGTTTTGCCCCCCCCACCCAGGGGATGGAACCCATGAGCCACACCCCAGGCCCTTTTTGAGAAGGGGTCTCACCTAGTTGTCCAGAATTGCCTGGAACTTGCCATTCTCCTGACTAAGCCCCCCAGGTCTCTGAGGTTACAGGTGTGCACCACCACAGCCAGCAAGGTCACAAGGTCGTGCTCCTTAGAAGGACTCTTTTTTTCTTTTTAATATATATTTTTTAGATGTTGATGGATCTTTATTTTATTCATTTATTTATATGTGGTGCTGAAAATCACACGCAGTGCCTCACACATGAGCCACAACCCCAGCCCCTAGAAGGGCTCTCTTCCTGGATAATTTAATGTTGGCCCTCCTGGATCTTTGTGTTGGGGGCGGGGGTGTTTTCTGGTTTGGGGAAGATTTCTTTGACCATTTTCCATTCATTTACTTTAAATTTTTTGTTTTGCCAGTCACTATTTTTAACTCCCAAAGCTCTTTCTCATTTTAAAAATCTTTTGAAAGCACCACACTCTCAATTTCTGGATGGTTAATTGAGAATTATGATTAAGAGATTTAAATATCAGATATTGATGAACTACGATCTTTTTTAAATGAACGATCTCATCCTAAAGTCAGTTCTAATCACTTGTTCACAGAACAGCCCCACTGTCAGGACATGGTAATATCCTTTGGCCTAAGCAGCTGCCAGGTGAATGAAAGCCCATCTGTAGTTGCAGTGTCCCCACAGCGATGTGTGTGCAGCTTGTCAGGTGGTTCATACGGTAGTTAAGGCAACGAAAATCAACCGAGGGAGGAAGGAGGCGGTCCTGGAAAAGTGGCAGCGTGTTTTAGCTACTTGAGTTTTAGTCCTCGTTCCCGCGGCAGAATGCTCACTGCGGACATCTTTGCCTCTTTGCTGCCTTCCACCATGTCTGCCTTGAGGTCGGAGCTTGCTGATGTGGGGCATCGTGCAGGCCAGGGACACCTCTGGAACCAGTCTGTAAGGCCTTGACGTAAACTAAGGTTCTAGTTTCCAGTGGTAACATATGGAGGACCTTTGTATCTGGGGAGGTGGTTTGTAAATTTCAGAGAAATTGATGAGCAGCATGCATTTGGTGGTTAAGTGCCTTGACCAGCCAACCAAACAACACAGCACACATGCCATATAAGCCATCTTTTACATGGGGGCAACTTTGGGTTTAAAGCAGTGAGGCACTCTGGCTGCTTTCAGGAGGCTAAGATAAGACAGCACACGGGGAAGGTGCATTTGATCTTGTGTTAATAGGGCACTGTGGATGTCTTTTATGATTTTGAGTGTCCTCAGAACACTGTGTGAAAGAGGCTGGCCCAGCTGTGCACCACTTACCACAGCAAGCACAGTTGCTATGGGTGTATCCTTTGGTTGTGGTTGTGTTCCAGGGAGAAAGGAAGGAAGCCGTAGCAACTTTGTGGAGTGTGGTGGCCCGCGGAGGCCAGGGGACCTCGCCTCTTCGCCTTCATCATGGAGGTGGTGATGGTGGGTCCTCTGGATGTGGCCGACCCCAGATGCGGCGTCTCCCAGCTTCAGTGTTTGCATCCTGCTCTCCTCACATTCACTCTTGCACCTGCCATTGCTAGTGAGGCACCCCTTCCCTGCTCCACTTGCTCCCTTTCTCCTGCGCCCCATTGACACCTGGCAGGAGGAGTTTTCTGTGGATAAGGTCGTTTAGAGGTGGGAACTCCAGGTGGGTGGTACTAAGCACCTTTGCACTGGATTTTTGTTTCTGTTCTTATCACACGAACAAGTCAGCCCCAGAAGGTAGGGTGGATTGTGAGTGGGCCGTCAGGTGGAGGTGAAGTCCCCCAGGGGTTGGGCGAGATATGGGTTTGACTGTCAAGCTCTTTTCCCACTGGAGAAGGTGAACAGATGCTGGTGAGCCTGAGGCGTGGACAGGACCCTGTGCTCCCTCCTGGCTTCATGAGTGGGCCTGATGGATCTGCTGGCTCTGGGGCCGGCCTGCGCCTGTTTTGAAGTAGTGCAGAGAACCTTACTTGCGTCATTCTGAAGATGGAGTGAGTCAGCGCAGTCCCAAGGGAGCGGTGATGGCTTCACACAGAAACTTGGAGTGAAAATAGCCGTGAATTTAAAGACATAGTACTTTCTTCCTATGACTTCATTTGGTGAGGATAAGAATAATTCACAGACAACTCTCCTTTAATGGCAGACCCTAAACACACGTGCAATAATTTTTTTTAACCTTCAGTATTCTCTTTAAATAGGACATTTGGTTGGGTGCTTGGTCTAAGCGGACACTGTTAAAATAATTCTCCACCTCAACCCCGTGGCGTGGGCTCTCCCTCTCCCTCCCATGCGCACACACAGCCCTCGGCTGCTTTGGGATTTCTTGGGGAACATCAGAATGCTTTCCTTGGGCATTCTTGTCCTGCAGTCATGTTAACATGCACTTGGATCTTCAGTGAGAAGAACTGCCAGAGAAGAGTCTTCCATCTATTTTAACCTTTGACCATGTTTATAAATATACTGTTTCAGCCTGAATTTCAAACTGATATCTTTTAATAGAACTGTAGATAACATCTTACTAGAACAAGTACCAAGAGGATTTTCCAAATTCCTGCTTGAAGATATGTCTTTTATACTAGCAGATTTGCCAAATGCAATATTATCTGTTAGTATGTTCTAAGAGTACTTTATTTTGAGATTAGAGAATTCCCAGTGGCATTTTTTTTGTTAACTGTCTAAATCTGTATTGCTCTTTTTCTCTTTATTCTCCCGAACAGTGAGGCTTCTGGACAGGAAGTGAGGGAGAGGAAGAAGCAGTATAGAATAATGTGGTGGCCTTCAGCCGTGATGGTGCAGGGATACCTAGGCTATGACAATGGGCCACTCACATGCACACACTCGTGTATATGTACATATGTGAGTTCATATTTTCCTTTATTGTGGAGCACAGTGATGTTTGCTATTTTATTTCATTTTGGAAAATGCTGACTGTGAGTCACCAGAGGATTTCATGACCAAGAATGGGTCCTGACCCAAGTTTGAAGAGACTGGTAGTGGTAAAGAGCATGAGCTGCAGTTGTGTACCCAGTCTAAACCCTGGCTCTTTCCTTCACTCTGGGATCAGACAGCCACTGTGTTCCTCTCTAAAGCTTTGGCGTCCATGCCTGAAGATGCGGGTGTGTGTAAACACACTTCCCTCCTGGGGCTGTTGAAAGGAGGCCTGGTAACAACACACTGTAGCCCTTGGAGCAGTGCCGCATGGGCCCCAGTGGCTGCTAGCTGCTGAGCTGGTGGGGCCTATCCTTGCGGAGATGCTATAGCTGGGTTGGCCTCCTGGGAAGGCGTGGGATTCTCCTTCCTGAGGATGTTGAGGAGGATAGGTTGGAACTGTCCCAAGCGCTTACCTGTTATTTTCTCTTTCTTAGCTTTCTGGTTTTGTGTGTTTGTTTTTGGTACTGAGAATTGAACCCAGGAGTGCCTTACCGCTGAGCTACATCCACAGGCCTTGGTTTTATTTTTTATTTTGAGGCAGGGTCTTGCCAAGTTGCCCAAGCTAACCTCAAATTTGGAATCCTCCTGCCTCAGCCTCCAGAGTCATTGGGATTATGGGCATGCACCACCAAGTCCAGCACTTGCTTAGCATTTTTAGTGAATATTGTCAGAACTGTAGAAAGTTGAAAGAAAGGTCCACGTGTGCATTCTTCACCTGGATTCTTCAGCTCCTGGCCCTCGCTCCTCCTCTTCCTACCTCTTCACGTGCAAACACCTCTCACTACACCACCTGGAAATTGGCTGAAGACTCATTATCATCAAGAACACCATCACAGCACACCATCGCAGCACAGCTGCCATGCTCAGGAAGAGCAGCTTTTGGGCTGGCCAGTGGTAGAGCCTGGCACGTGCAAGGCCCTGGGTTCAGTCCCCAACACCGCCAAAACACTAGCTCAATAGCATTATTCAATATCATTTTCTTCAGTGTCAGGGACATTTTTAAATCTGAGCCCTTCTGTCGCTCCCTGCGACAAGGGTATGTGGGAGACAGGCAGGACCAACCTGTCGTCTCCGAGGGGCTGAGCGAGAGGGTAAGTGTCGCGACCCGGCCCACCACCCAGCCTGGCCAAGAATCACACCGAGTCGGGAGTTGAGTCAACCATAGAGGTGCAGCAATCTCAACTTTATTGTGTCAGGGACAAGGTTATATAGTGATAGGAGGGGGTAAGAAGAGACAGTAATGAGAACCAATAAGGGGCAATTACAGTCACTATCATTAAGGGGCCTGGGCAGATTTCACCATTAGGCGGAGCTAAAATCAAAAAAGCCCACGTGCGCCAATCCAGCCAGGTCACGTATACAGAAATGCTCTGGAAGAACCCATGAGGCCACTTCAACCAACACCCAGTAATGGCCGTGGTCCCAAGGGAGGTAAAAGGTCCCAACACCCTTCAGTGAATTTAAGATAGTCTTGATAAAGTTCCTTATGGAGTTGACAAATGAAGTAAAAAATAGCCACCTAGAGCTGGGCGAGATCTTGGGGAGGGGAAGGCCCTCTGCCTGTTTATCTGCTGGTCTAGTCGGCTGGGCCCCGGGCCCTTTGCAGATGGACCCTGAGGCATGGTTGCTGATCTTGCATTTTTTTTCCTTTTGCCGAGCCCAGGGTCCTGACCTTGCCTAGTTCACTGCATTCACCCTGGGGTAGGTGTCAGACTCTCAACTTGAATTTCAGAATTCCCTTGCTGCCATGCAACGCAAAAGAGGGAGGTTCCGAGTGCTACAATCCAGGCTGCCTTGCTGTGAGGGCTGCACCTGCTCTTTTACTTTGCTGCTGTTCCATGTGGTGTGATTGGCGGTGGTCTCCCACGGGTGGTCTACAGTTTCCATCAGGCAGTGGGACCAAAGCCACACTGATTTCCACCTGCCTTCCCTGTCTCCCGTCCCTGCCACTGTCTGTGCCAGTCACCAGTTTACTGCCTGTCATCTTCAAGTCCATTGTCCGTCACCGTCCTGCAGTTGGGGAGCGACTCTGTAACCGCGTCTCCTTTGCAGCTAGCTTGGTGTTAGGCTTTGTTGGTGGAAGGGCTGAAGGAGCCCTGCGAGGCCATGGTGGAGGAGGCCTTCCTCTCCTGTATCTGGCAGGCTGGTTTCAGTGGGTGTGAGTCCCAGTGGCTGGGGTGCAGGATGCCCATTTCCACTCAACAGCCCTCACAGGCAACCCGATGGGCGGTACAGGGGACCCGCTCCAACCCACTCACACCCTGCAGCACATTGCTCCACCACGTGGTGGCCACTCCCTGGGCTGCTCTGAATCACCCCTCTGGCAAGTGTCTCTACTGCCAGGCCATGTTCCTGAGGAGCTGTGCTCTCTAAAGAGGTCTGGCCCTCAGCTTTAGGGTGGAGGGACAGCTCAGCCAAGCCTTAGCTCCTTCCATCTTGGCTCCCTCAGCTCTGGGTGGTAGTTGCGTTCTGCACATGAGACTTCTGCACCCCATTAGGTTTTCTCTTGCTTCTCTGTCTCATTGGTACCTGCAAGATTTTAATTTATGGAAGTGAATGAGCAATGACAGGGACAAGCTAATGCCATTGAGAAGTTTTCATGACTGACATTTCCAAGAGGGCGGTCATGCCGTGCCATGCATGGCCACTTGGCAAAGCTCGAGATTTGGTCAGGATCAGAGGGAACGTGAAGGGAGAGCCCAGGCCAGAGCCTGTGCTGGGCTCCATGGGAAAGCAGCTTAGCACGGGTAATGCTCGTGGGCCTTGGGCCACAGGGGCCGTAGCTGGCTCTGGGAGATTTAGGGAAGGAGAAATACTGGCTTTGTGTGTGAGAGTTAGCTAAGGAGGTAGTTTGGAGTGGGCTCTGGGTTGCAGGCTATTAGTTTGGCCCTGTGACTGGTGGGTGAAGGGTAGACAAATGAAGACTCTAAAGGACACAGTTAAGACAGTGTGTTAGCTGGAACCATATTTTGTTAGTTGATGGTTCCTTTTATTGAGTTCTTTTTTTTCTTTTTGGTACCAGGGATTGAACCCAGGGGTGCTTAACCACTGAGCCACATCCCCATCCCTTTTTAATATTTTATTTAGAATCAGACTCTTGCTGAGTTGCTTAGAGCCTTGCTAAGTTGCTAAAGCTGACCTCCATCCTCCTGCCTCAGCCTCCCAAGCCTGGGATAATGGGCATGCATTATGTGCCCAGCGTTATATTGAGTTTTCCTGTTGAAATAACTGGACCCAAACTGCTCATCATTTCTTCCCTTGACTTTGCAGGGAGGGAAGCTGTTTGCTGGTTCTCTTCCTCCTTCTCCCTGACCTTTGGCATGAGGGAAGGGCTAGATGTTTTATTTCTTTCTGTCCTCATAGAACTCCTCCTGTGTCATTTCCTCCTCTGCCTAGTGCAGTCAACTTGTCCCAGAAGAGTGTTGAAGTGATTTTGCCAAACCAAATAGTGCCGTGATGAAAATCTGCCATATTTTAGTCATTAGCTTTAAAATAAAGTTGTTATCATGTAATAATTTAATAAGTAGAAGAGCTAACTTCGACCAACAAAAATGGAAGAAAAGTGAAGAAATGACTACTCAGAATAAAGACCATATCACTACTTTTATTTATATATTATTTCTTTTTATATCTTGAAAGTTCCTTTATTCAGAACATGCACACTTAGGATCATTAGGGTTTTTGTTGAGTTAATCTCTATCATGAGTGGTGTTGCCTCCTCATCCCTGGTAATCGTTCTTGTTCTGAGTCTACTTGTGTCTTTCAGCTACTGCAGCTTTCCTTTATTTATGTATTTAGTGATACTGGAGATTGAACTCACTTGAGCTACACCCCATCCCTCTTTGATTTTTATTTTGAGACAGGGTCTCACCAGGTTGCCCAGGATGGCCAACTTGCAGTCCTCCTGCCTCGGCCTCCCGGGTGGCTGAGATCGCAGCATGCGCCCCGCACTCAGCTTCAGCTTCTCAGTAATGCTCGCATGGGATCTCTTTCCGTCCTTTCGCTTTCAGCTACCTGAGTTACTGCCCAGTGGTGAGCTATTATTGCTTTGAACTTGGAGCCAGGCTCAAGATAAGGACCGGGACAGGGCTGGGGGTGTGGCTCAAGTGGTAAGGTGCTCACCTGGCATGCGCGGGGCGCTGGGTTCGATCCTCAGCACCACATAAAAATAAAATAGAAGATGTTGTGTCCACCGAAAAACTAAAAAAAAAAAGGACCGGGACTTTCTTGGTTCTCTTGGTCCTGACTCAGCCTTAGGCCAGTCTTATTTGCCTGGACTTTAGAGGTGGGTGTTATTGGCATTAGGCACTTCCACCCTCTGGTCGGCAGGTTTCATTTCCTTGGGCCCGAGGTTGAGGCAGAATGTCATGGTGAGTGGTGTGGTACAGGAATCCTGCTCAGCTCAGGGTGGCTGGGAGGCAGAGACAGAGAGGGAGGAAAGGACCAGAAGAAGGGATGTCCTTCCCGAGCATGCCCTCAGTCACCTACTTCCTCCAACTAGGCCCTACTCCCTGTAGTCCAGTCAGTCTGAGAGGGTCAGAGCCCTCATGATCCAGTCACTGCCTAAACCTGCCATCTCTGAACCTTGCTGTATGGGGGACCATGCTTTCAACACATGAGCTCTTGGGGGACATTCTACTTCCAAACCTTTAACACATTAACTTCCTAAAGATCACACTTGGTTCAGAACCTAGCTGGGACGTAAGCTCCAGTCATCTTTCTTCTAGCCAGACAAGGTGGGAGCAAGAAGCTGATTTGCAAACAGAGCATTTCCATCCAGGAAGTATATGTAACGTGCCTTGGGGCTGGCTTCTGGTCGGGATCTACTCTACACTGTGCCAAGGCAGAGCCTCACAAGTAACACAGCCTCGCCATTGTTGCCCAGGATAGGGTGACTCTAATTCCACACTTGTCATCTTGATTGCCCCCCACCCCAGTTTCCATTAGCTACTTTCTGCCCTGACATCAGGAGCCATGTCAGATGTGATTCCCATTCTGCATCCTGTGTGGCACAAGTAAGGATGTACTGAACTGAGGAAGGCATAAGAGGACCTCAGATAGGTCAGAAACACTGAGTAGGGGCTGGGGCTGGGGCTCAGTGGTAGAGCGCTCACCTAACGTGTGAGGCACTGGGTTCGATCCTCAGCACCACATAAAAATGAAATGAAGATATTGTGTCCACCTACAACTAAAACATAAATATTTAAAAAAAATTTTTTAAAAAGTAGGATAGTCTAAGAGAATTCAAGTAATATAATACCTTCTGTTTACATCATACCTGGCAAATCTGGTCCTGTGATGTCAAATGAGATGGCACATAGTATGCCCACTGTGGATGAACTCTGTAGGGCTCAGAGACAGTAAGTGACTAAACTTGCTAAGTGACAGTAGTAAAGTTAGAAAGTGGCAGGTCCCCAGGACCACACCTCACGTCTTTTCTCTTGGCTTCTAATCCAACACTCTCTTCATTAATGCCATCTTGCCTGTCTGCATACTTCGGCTTTAAGAGTTGTTAAGAAGCAACACTCTTTAAGCAGCCACTTAGGAGAATGTGGGATTTGCTTGTTCTTAGTATTGCTGTGGATAATGATGAGTTTCTTTGAAGGTTTTTCCATGGCTTTATTTTGCTCCCTTCTACTCGAGTTCTTACACTTACTTAGCATGTACCCCCTTTTCTTCCCCTATAATAACATGAAGCTGTGCTGGGATTGTGTCTCCGTGGCAGAGTGCTTGCCTAGCATGCATGAGGCACTGGGTTCGATCCTCAGCACCACATAAAACTAAAAAATTCCTCCCCTTCACTGCCCTTGACTCCTCCTTCACTTGATAGGGTCAGATGACTTTTTTTTTTTTTTAAAGCATTTTGTCCATCTACAACTACAAAAATCAAAAAAATAAAAATAACATGAAGCCTAACCTGAATTACCATGAATTACCAGAATTTTTTTTTTTTATCACTGGAAAGTTCTTTACACCTTTGATATTAGCTGACAGTATTCTCTGTGCATTTTAGAAGTTTCAGGTCATTTCTTTTGAGAAACAACTCAAGTCCATGCGGCAGTGTTGCAAATTGCACATTTTGACTTGAGTTTTAGTCCTGAGTTTTGCCTGCGTTTCACAGAGACAGGTAAACCTAGCTAGTGAGTGCAGTTTAGACCTTGCCATCATTATCCTGTGATGACATTGGGCCATGGCATATTGCTTTCTTATCAATTTGTTTTAGTTTTTGTAATTCTGGTGATGGAACCCAAGGCCTTTACATGCTAGGCAAGTGCTCTACCACTGAGCTCCAGCCCAGCCTAGTTTTGTTGATTTAAGTGCTATCAGCTACAAGATTTGTAACTGTCCTTAGAGCAATTTTTAAACTCACATCCACAAAGTGAGAAGAATACATTATAGTCAAGAGAATGCTTCATCAACTAGCTGGTTTATTTAATTTATTGTTCACTTAATTTGCTCACAAGCTTGGGAAAAACCTTTTTTTAAAAAGCATAGTTTAAGACACCTTAGACCATAGAAATATCAATATTTCCTGGCCTATTTTAGGCCAGAGATTTGTTGAAGGCCAGATTTCATCAAAACAAATGAATCACTGTTTTTTCTTCCTTCATCATCCCCAAATTGGTTTCCAAAATAGCATGATTAATGACTGCATTTCTCAACTGCATTGTTTCGATTATAGTCCCACTGGATGTACTGGATGATACACTGGGAAAACCTTATAACTGGTAGTCACTTGATAGGGTCAGATGACTTCATCACGCATTACCCAGGTATGATGCCACCTGTAAATTTTCAAAAGAACAAGATCTTTCTTCTGTTTTTGTTATTAAGTTCAGAAAATGATTTTGAATAATCAAACCTTATTATAATTTAGGCTCTGCTTTCCTGGATGTTTATGTTCATTTTCAGGTATCAAAAAGGAATGCATTTGGGCTGGGGATGTGGCTCAAGCAGCAGCATGCTCGCCTGGCATGCTTGCAGCCCGGGTTCAATCCTCAGCACCACATACAAACAAAGATGTTGTGTCCGCTGAAAACTAAAAAATAAATATTGAAAAAATTCTCTCTCTCTTAAAAAAAAAAAAGGAATGCATTTTAGAGTTCTCCTTGGGCACATTTTTATCTCTTTTCCATATTTTTATTGGTGCATTATAGTTGTACATAATGGTGGAATTCATTGTTACATGTTTGTGCATGCATTTAATATAACAATAAAATTTGACCATTATCATTCCCTGTACTCTGCGTTCCCTTCTCCCTCCCTCCCCTGGTTCCTCTAGTCCACTGATCTCCCCTGGGCTTATTCTTAATAAGTGGGGTATTTTGGCTATTGCCTGTGTGACAGGATTATCAGTTGACCTTCTGCAGAATATGCTGATTATGCCTGACCCCAGGACCCTCTTTCCTGGTACCCTCAAAAGAGCACCACTTATAAACCATGATCCTCCCCTTCACTGTCCTCGACTCCTTCACATTTCTTCAGCATTTTGGTGAGTGTTGGAAGCACAAAGCTGGTCGCCAGGCCAGGTGATCATGTGCTTTCTCCTGCATGTCCACTGCACCACAGTTGGGCCCTTATCCATTAGGGAACTGCTCCTTGCCAGGCAGTCCTACAGCTGGTCTGCCACCAACTTCTTCCTTCAGAGCACCAGGAAGGAAGCAGGACCCTGACACTACAAAGTAGGTGGTTTTAGAATTCCACTTCAGATGGCACTGACCCTGGAAACAGCTGGTTTCACTTAATACATTTTGTTTAAACAAACCCTGTTCCTGGAAATGGTTTCAGAATGGTCTGTTCCTGTAGCTGGTCCTGTTCTCTTGTTTCTGAGTGTTTTCCCAATGATATCGGAAGTACATGAGCATGCAGGTCAGAAAGTGCTGCTTCAGATCCTGCATTTGCAAATGGAGTTGTCTCTAGACGTCATATATTGATTGTCTTATTTGGTGGCTTAAAGATTTAAATGCTGTCTTTATTTGGCAAAACTGATCAAATTCTTTTGTTGCTTAAGTATCTCTCTCTTTTTAGGGGCTCTGGTGTCTAAGTCTAATGGACAAGAGAGATGAATTAAGGAATGAGCAATTTTTACCTTGGAAACATGAAAAATTCTTAACAGATTACCAGGGCTGGGCTGATTATATAATCAGTATTAAGTGGGATCGTTTTTTTTCTGGTAGTGTTGGGGATGGAACCCAGGGCCTTGAGTGGGCTAGGCATGTGCTCTACACTGAGTTAGGTCTCCACTCCATACTTTTCTATTTGATGTGTGATGCCACAGTATTAAAATTAAGTTAGAGACTTGATGCAAATACAAAAGGAGATCTCAGTAGTGTCTACGCTGGCACAAATCTGTGTTACTTGAAAACATTTTTATGAGAGTAATTATAAAACATTTGGAACTCATTAGGAACCTTTTACATAAGGTTTCATTTTGTTATATTCTCTCAGAATTTATTCTTGTCTTTGAAGAAATTACCTCAGTTTATAATTAAACATTAACTAATGTGATACCTCTGCACCCCCCTCTCCTTGGACTGTCAGCTCCGTGAGCACAGGGACCATCCCCTGTCCTGCTTGGTCAAACTCAGCACTCACCATGGTGCCTGGTGCAGAGTGGGGTGCAGGAGAACTGTCTGGATGGATGGAAAGCCTTTCCCTGGAGTGTGGGGCGGTGACAACACAGCACACCCGCCAGGCAGCCAAGGCAAGCTCAGTCCTGAGTGCTCTGCTCACGTCAACTCTGTGTCTATGAGGGACTAGGTGGCAGGTGCGCACAGCACGTGGAGCAGCTGGCTGGTTGACAGTTAAGTCCTTGTTGCCAAGAACTTTATTGTCTCTGTGTGACAGTTATTCCAGGCATTTTCCATATGGGAATATTTTGCCAGATTGAAAAACAGGATATTCTGCTGTTCCAGCTCGCGCTTGTGACTCCAGAAGCTGGCCTGCTGCAGGGCCCGCACCCCGGGACTGCCCACTGCCTTTTCTCTTGTCGCCCCTTCACTTTCTCTCTCCACCCCTCAGTTTAATTTCTTCTACAGGTCAAAATTGATAGAGCTTTCCGAATAAATAGTAGTTGTAGACAAATGACTAGCTTTTAGTTCTTATTCTGACAAATATCTTTTGGTTAAAACTGTTTTCATTGCAAAGATAGTTCTTATTGAAAAACACATGAAATAAGTTAAAGTCTCTTTTTTACGACTCCCTTCACGCACAGCTGCAGTTGAGTTCCCTGGCGCCTCTCACTCCTGGCTTTTAGATGGTCAAGGCCTATCTTTCCATGTTGCACTTGGGAAACTCTCCAGCTTGCACATGTATAAAAGTGAATGCTCTGCTTCTCAGGGTGCAGTCTATTATTATTAATAAAAGGCGTTGGGGGGCTGGGGCTGGGGCTCAGTGGTAGAGCACTCGCCTAGCACGTTCGAGGCCCTGGGTTCGATACTCAGCACCACATCAAAATAAGTAAATAAAATAAAGGTATCGTGTACACTACAACTGGGGAAAAAAAAAAAAAAAGAAGGCATTGGGCCATTGTGAGGGACTTGACAAAGGCAGATTTCTGATCATTATAAAAATTATTATAATGGGATCTGAAACATGTTCCTATAAAGTTTATCCACAGTTGCTAAGTATATCACCGGCATAAGCAGAAAAGGTAGGTGAGTGACAGGGAACAGGAGGCTTATGCCCAAATTAAAAAAAAAAAAAAAAAAAAAGCATATAGATTTACAATACTAGGTCTCTTGGCAAATAGCAGCGCTTGGCTCCTGGCCACCGCCGAGGAAGAGGGTTCAGGGGCTGCCATGGGAGCCGTGGCGGCCAGCGGTGGCCAGCACGCCCTTCCTTTCCTTCATGGTCTGCAGCGCTTTGCCGTGGCTTGTTATCTGGATGACATAAGGCACGTGTGTCTTCAGAAATTCCTTTCAAACCTTTCTGACTTTGTGCTTCGGGACTCTCCCACAGGAACAGTGGACCCTTTAAGAATAGGAGAGGGTGGAGGAGGCAAGATGGTTTAGTAAAACTCGCCTTCCACACGCCCTCTCCCTGGGTGCACGTGAATTCGGGACCAACTCACCCGGCGTGGATGTGGTTAAAGCTGGGGACTCTGCAAGCTATGGCTTCCCCATGCCCCACGTGGAACGACTTGGCCTCTCAGAGGCGGTTTCGCCTGGGGGCGGTCTGCATGGTGAGGTCAGGGTAAGGGCAGGGGTAAGCTCTGCTTCTGGCAAGTGTTGGAATGGCGGCTGGCCAGCGGGGGCGGCAGCTGAAGTGCTGCAGGTGGCCATGCCAGGCAGGTGGCCGTGGGGAAGACGCATGGGACCGGTGAGCTAGTCCATGTCCAGCAACCGTGGGAAAGCCCGTGTGCTCCCAGGAGGAGCACGGCTGGCTCAGCTCTGTCTAGGTTCTGATCCAGGCTCTGCTACATGTCAGCTGTGACCCTGGACAGGGAACTCAACTCCTGGGTTTCAGTTTGCTCTTAATATGGCACTTCTAACAGATTTGGTGGGATTTCAGTGAGGTGTTTTACAAAATGTGCTCGATACATAGTAGCACACACTGAGTGTTAACCTTCACCATCCCATGACGATGTGTCCCCCAGTGGTTTGTTATGAGAGAAATTCAGTTGAGATTGGTTAACAGTAACTCCTCAAGAGTTTCAGGGAAACTTGTCATTTGAGACAAACTGTGTAGTAAGGGAGAAAACTGAATATTTACCTTTAATATTTATTTTTTAGTTGTAGTTGGACACAATACCTTTATTTGTTTATTTTTATGTGGTGCTGAGGATCGAACCCAGGGCCTCGCACGTGTTAGGCCAGCGCTCTACCACTGAGCCACAACCTCAGCCCCTGGTAATGATTTTTTAAAGAATTAAGATTAACACATATAATAAAATTCATCCATTTTAAGCATACATTTTGATGAATTTGGGGGTAAAATACAGTAACATCAATTATAGTCAAGATTACAAAACAGATTCTTCACCATTCAGTGTTTTTCTGGGCCACTTTCCAATTGATTTCCTCCCCCAACCTCTGGCCACGGGCAACCACTCATCTGTTGTCTCTCTCTGTTGGTTTTGCCTTTTCAAGAAATTTATGAGAGTGTAATCATACAAAAATCATACCAAATCACAGACTTTTATATTTGATTTGTATTTCACACAATTTTTTTGAGGTCTGTTCATAGTGTTTTCTTTTCCTTGTTGAGTAATGTTCCATTATGTGGCTATATCTCAGTTTGTTTATGCATTTACTAGTGGATAATATATAGCTTGCTTCCAATTTGGGGCTATTGTGAACACTGCTCCGTGTACATTTGTCCATCATTGTGTGCACACACACTTTCATTTCTGTTAGGTATATGCCACAAAGTGGAGTATCTGGGTCATAGGAGGGGTAATGTTATAAATGCCATATTGTTTCCTAAGGTGGCTGGAATATGGTATGGTCTACATTCAGTTGCATTCAGTTCAGTAGTTCAGTTCTTTTTTTTTTTTTTTTTTTTTTCCCCCTTAAGACTTTCTCTTTGTCCTGTGGATTATTGAAAAATTCATTGTTTTAGGTTCCAAGTAGTTTGAGATTATCCTGTTTTTTGTTTTCTTTCTGTTGGTGATTTCCAGTCTGAATGGTGGTCATTCTACATGACTTAGCTTATTTTTTAAAATTTGAGGTTTGTTTTATTGTGCAGGATATGATCTGTTTTGTTATATGTTCTGTGAGCACTTGGAAAGAATGCATATGCTTTTGTGGTGGAGTGGACTAGTCAGTCTATAAATGTCAGTGGGACCCTATTGGTTGATGGTATGGTTGAGTTCTGGTTGTTCTATCAGTTGATGGGAGAGGAATCGACATCTTCAAATGTAATTGTGGAGTTGTCTGTTTCCCCTTTCAGTTTTGCTTTACATATTCTACAGCCGTATTTTTGAGTGTCTTCATATTTAGGATCATTCTGTCTTCTCTTTTTGGGGATGGGTACTAGGGATTGAACTCAGGGGCCCTCAACTACTGAGCCACATCCCTAGCCCTATTTTGTATTTTATTAGAGACAGAATCTCACTGACTTGCTTAGTGCCTCGCCAAATTGCTGAGGCTGGCTTTGAACTTACAATCATCCTGCCTCAGCCTCCTGAGCCACTGGGATTACAGCTGTGTGCCACCACACCCGGCTGATCACTGTCTTCTTGATGTATTGAACTTTATGTCATTTTATACTGTATTTCTTAATTTCGGGTCATTTTGTTTGCTCTGGAGTATATTTTATCTGACACTAATATAGTCATTCCTGTTTTCTTTTGATTAAAGTTTGCATTGTATATCTCTTTCTCCATCCTTTGACTTTCAACCTATTTATGCTGTTATAGCTGAAGTGAGTTCCTAGATAGCATAAATTGGGTCATTAAAAAATCCATTCTGGGGGCTGGGGATGTGGCTCAAGGGGTAACGCGCTCGCCTGGCATGCGCGGGGCACTGGGTTCGATCCTCAGCACCACATAAAATAAAATAAAGATGTTGTGTCCACCAAAAACTGAAAAATAAATATTAAAAAAAAATCCATTCTGTTAATCTCTGTCATTGAATTTGTTTACTTAAACCATTTGTATCTAATATAGTTAGTGTTATATCAGAAGTTGAATCTGTCATTCGATGTTTGATTCAATTTTTTTCTCTGCTTTACATTTCTGTGTTTTTCCTGCCTTTTAGTTGACCATCTTTTAAAAATTCAATTTTGATTTATTCTGTAGTTTTTTGTTTGTTGTTTTTGGGGTACTGATAATCAAACCCAGAACTTTGTCTATGCTAGGTAAGCATTATACCACTGAGCTATTTTTTAAAACAGCTCCTTTAAAAAAAAAAAAAGGTTATTTTGAGACAATCTTGCTAAGTTGTCCAGGCTGGCTATAAACTTATCCTGCCTCAGCCTCCTGAATAGCTGGGATCACAGGTCTGTGGCACTCTGCCTGGCTATCTATAGTGTTTTTAAAAAATATCTCTTTGTATCACTGTTTAAGTGGTGTGCTAGGTATTACATTCTATGTATATGGCTTATCACAGTGTACTTTTATCATCATTTTGCCAGTTTGAGTGAAGCACAAAGACATTACCTCCCTTTTACATCCTTTTACCCTTCTCTTTCAATGATTATCTTAAATATTTTTGCATTTAGAGCCATGAGACAGTGTTATAATTTTTGTTTCATTTGTCATGAATAATTTAAAAACTCAGAGAAAGAAAAAAGTGTATTTAACCATTGTTTTCCCTACCATGTTGATTCCTTCCTGATGTTCCAAGGTCTCTTCTTTTGCGGTTTCCCTTATGTTAGAGAACTTGCCTTAGTCATTCTCTTAGCGTAGATCTGCTGGTGACAGATTCTCCTGGTTCCTTCATCTGAGAAGATCTTGATTTCTTCTTTATTCCTGAAGAATCATTTTTGTTGTGTGTAGAATTCCAGGTTGACAACTCTTTTCTTTCAGCACTTGTAGAAGTTGTTCCTCTTCTTTCTGGCCTCTGTGATTTTTGATGAGAAATCCACCATACTTCTAGTTGTTTTTCCCCCTTAAGAGAGATGTAATTTCTCACCCTGCTTTCAAGATGTTTTTTTCTCTTTAGTTTTCACAAGTTTGACTTTCATATATGTTATATATATATATATATATATATATTGGTATGGATTTCTTTGGGGTTATCCTGTTTGGGGTTTCATATGGACTATATTCCACATGTGGGCAACATCTGAATTGTATTCTGTTTACGATGTAACTATGGGCCTGCATATGGACTACATTCTGTTTCTATCTATTTCATATATATATATATATATACACACACACACACACATATGTGTGTGTGTATATATATATATATATGTACATATATGTATGTAAATATTTATTCTTTTGACGTTCTATACTGGTAATACTGTAGTTTTGTAATGTATCTTGAATTCAGGTAGTATAACCCCTCCAGTTATGTTGTTCTTTTTCAAAATTGTTGTCTATTTTAGGTCATTTGCCTTTCCATATAAATATTAAAATCAGCTTTTCAGTTTCTTTTAAAACACCTTTAGGATTTTGATGATGACTGTATTAAATCTTTAAACAATTTGGGTGCATTGTCATACTAATATTTACTTGATGAGTAATCCATATTTTATAATCCATGAACGTAGTATATTTCTCCATGTCTTTAGGTCTTTTATAATTTCCCTTTCCAGTGTCTTTCAGTACAAAAATTGGGTATCTTTCATTAAATGTATAACAGTGTATTTAAAAAATGACATTATGGGGCTGGGGATGTGGCTCAAGCGGTAGCGCGCTTGCCTGGCATGCGTTCGGCCCGGGTTCGATCCTCAGCACCACATACAAACAAAGATGTTGTGTCCGCCGAAAACTAAAAAATAAATATTGAAATTCTCTCTCTCTCCCTCTCTCTCTCTCTCTCAAAAAAAAATGACATTGTAAATAAACTGTTCTTAAATTTAACTCACTAACATTTTATTGTAGTGTATAGATACAAAGATGAATTATCTATGCTGAACTTGTACCCTGCAATTTCATGTATTAGTTCTGGTAGCTTTTCATGTAGAGTGCATAGGATTCACTCCAAATACTGAGTTTTTCATTTTATTATCTTCTTGATATAATTTTTAAATTTGATTCTTTAAAAAAAATCCTTTAGAAGTACTAGGATTGAACTTGGGGGTGTTCTACTTCTGAGCTATATTCCCAGCCTCCCCCCATTTTTTGTTTATTTGTTTGTTTTGTTTTTTGAGATGGGATCTTGTTGAGTTGCCTGAGGCTGACTTCACCCTCAAACTTGCAGTTCTCTTGCCTTAAACTCTTGAACTGCTGGTTATCACCAGCTCGTGCCACTATGCCAGGATTTAATTTGATTCCTAAGGAATATGCCTTGTATTATTTTTAATATTTTAAAGTTTATAATCTTATTTCCTAGAGTATGGTCTTAGTAAACATATCTTGCACTCTTGAAGTGAATGTTTACTTCTGTGTTCTTGGATAAAGTATCATGTTGTCTGCCAATAAGGCCAGTGATGGCTTTTCTTTTTCTTACCTTACTGCACTAGCCAAGACCTCCAGTATGACACTAAATAAAGGTCCTGAGAGTGGACATCCTTGTCTTAGTCCTGATGCCAGCTAGAAAGCATCAAGCCTCTTAACATTGTGGTCAATGTTAGCAGCAGGGTTTTATATAAGCCTTTAAGGAGGGTGAAGAAGTTTCCTCCTTTCCTAATCTACTGAGAATTTTTATCATGAAAGGGGTATCAAATTAGTTTAAATGCTTTTTATGCATCTGTATAAGTGATCATATATTTTGTTCTCCTTTATTCTATTAATATAATGAATTTCATGGATTTATTTTCATGTTGAGCCAAGGTTGCATCCTCAGGATAAACTCCACTTGGTCTTTATATATTATTTTTGTATATTGTTGGATTCTACATAATACATTTTGTTAGGAATTTTTAATTCTGTGTTTGTTAGAGCTATTGGTCTGTAATTTTTGTTTGTTTGTTTTATGGTACTGGGGACTGAACCCCAGTTTAAAATATTTTCTAATTTTTCTTGTGATTCCTTGGAACCAGTGATAATAAGTGTGTTATTTCCAAATACTAGGGGTTTGCTGGGGGGTTTTGCTTATCTTATTGATATTCATTTGTGATTTGATTCCATTGTGGTTAAAGAGCATATCTCAGTCTTTTAAAATTGTTCTTGTTTTATTTCCCATGTTATGGTCTGTCTAGTAAATTTAACATGTGCCCTTGAAAAGAATATGCATTTTTGGTTTGGGGCATAGAGTTCTGTAAATCTTTGTTAAGTCAAGAAGGTTGGTAGTGTTGTTCTTCTCCTGGGTGTGTTTGCTGACTGCCTTGTGTTTTGGTCTAATTCTAGTTAGAGTGTTCTTAAGAGATACACCTGTGGTTGTGGAATTTTTTTGTTTCTCCCTTTATTCCTGTAGGGTTTGCTTCATGTATTTTTGAATCTATTATTAGGCACATACATATTTATGGTCTGTCTTCTTGACACATTGACGTGATTTTTTTTTTGTTATTTTATTTCAAACCTGTTGTATTTGATATTGATATAGCCCTTCTAGTCTCTTTCTGTCCACTTCCTTTCAACCTAGCAGGGCCTTTATTTATTTATTTTTATTTTTTAGTTGTAGTTGACACAATACCTTTATTTTATTCACTTATTTTTATGTGGTGCTGAGGATCGAACCCAGGGCCTTGCACGTGCTAGGCGAGCACTCTACCACTGATCCACAACCCAGCCCATAGCAGGGCCTTTATAAGGCAGTCTTCTGCAGTCAGCATCACAATAAATCTTGCATTTTAATTAATTTTTACAGTCTCTGCTTTTTACTTGGAAAGTTTAACCTGTTAATATTTAATGTAATTATTGATATGGCTGGGTTTGGATCCACCATTTTAATTTATTGTTTCTTGTTTCTCTGTTGTTTGTTCCTCTGTTTTTCCTTTTCTACCCTTATCTGGAGTAGTTGAATTTTTCTGTGTTTTTTTCTTCCTCACCTCGCTCTTTTTGTAATACTGGAGATTGAACTCAGAGGTGCTTTACCAATGAGCTACATCTCCAGCCCCCTCCCCACTTTTTAAAAAGTTTGAGATAAGATGTTGCTATTTTAGTCAGGCTGGCTTCAAACTCAAAATTCTCCCACATCCAACCTCCCAAGTCACTGGGGTTACAGGTGTGTGCTACTGAACCTGGCCTGTCTTTCTTTCTTTCTTTCTATTTGTGTGTGTGTGTGTGTGTGTGTGTGACCTTTATGGGTTACAATAATACATACTAATTTTGTACTGTACAAAACAAATACAATACAAATACAATACAATGTATTGTTTCTCAGAAATCTTGCAATTTGTACATCCCGTTCCTCTTGTCCTTTCAGTTATAATTGTTATGACATGTGTTTCATCCCCTTGCATTAAAAACTTAATATATCAACAATATAATTTTTGTTTTTAAACCAAAATATGGTTTATAAAGAAATTAGGAGGAAAAAGTAAACAAGTCTTTTGCATTTACTTAGATATATATACCATTGCTGAAGCTTAGTATTCTTTTCTTAGTATAAGAGTTTGCCTCTGGTATTTTCTCCCTTCAGCCTGAAGAACTTCTTTTAAAATGTCTTATAGAAGCTGGACATGGTGGTACATGCCTGTAATCCAAGCTGCTTGGGAGCTGAGCAGGAGGATTGTAAGTTCAAGACCAGCCTAGGCAACTTAGTGAGACCCTGTGTCATCACAAAGAAGAAAGGAAAGAAGATAGGTAGGTGGCCGTGTCTGGAGGATAGTCAACGGTAGAGAGCTTACCTACCATGAGCAAGGCTTTGGGTTCAATCCCTCGTACCAAAATAAATCAATAAGTCATAGCATAGATTCGCTGCAATGGATTTTGTTTTCTTTTATCTGAAAATATCTGTCCTTTGCCTTTGTTCTGTTTCTCTGGGAGCAGAATTCTGAGCTGACAAGTTTTATTTGGTTGGTTGCTCTTGGTTTAGGCAGCACTTTTAAAATGTTGTTCCACTTCCTTTTGGCATGCATACTTTCTGATGAGAAGTCAGATCCTTGGTCCACTCAGTTGGTACAGGGCTTGCCCTGCATGCACAAGGCCCTGGGTTTGCTCCTCAGCGCGCGCGCACACACACACACACACACACACACACAAAAGGATTTGTTTTTTGGCTTTGGCGTTTTTGTGATATATGGGTTGCTTTTCTGCTTCTTCATGTTTATTTAGGATTATACATCTTCAAATTTTTGTATGTCATTAGGTTTGGGCAATTTTTGTCCCTTATTTTTTCAAAAGAACTCTCTACTATTCTCCTTCTCCTCTTTTTTTTGGTATTCTAGTTATCCTTGATATCATCTAACAGGTCTCCGAGTCTGTGTTCATTCTTTTCATTTAATTTTTTTTCTGTTTTTCATCTTGGTTAATTTCTACTCATTTTTCTTGAAATTTACATACTGTTATCCAATCAGCTTTTATTTTATTTTCTTATTTTTATGTGGTGCTGAGGATTGAGCCCAGGGCCTCACATGTGCTCAGCAGGTGCTCTGCCACAGAGCCCCAGCCCCAGCCCCTCTAGTGAACTGTTTTTTTTTTTAATGTGGTGTTGAGGATTGAACCCAGGGCCTTGTGCATGTGAGACAAGCACTCTACCAACTGAGCTATATCCCCATTTCCCCTCTAGTGAACTTTTAATTTCAAAATTTTGATTCTTCATTTCTAATATTTGATTCTTTTTCACTGTGTTTCCCTATGTTTCTTTGCTCAGATTTTCATTCATTCATTGAAGACATGTCTGTTTGTACTTCATTGAGATAATGTAAAAGCTGTTTTCAAACAGGTTAGACTTGTAGTTGAACTAAAATGTGTTTCTTTTTCTTGATTCTTTGTATAGTGAATAATTCTGGATTGTATCCTGGACTTTATATAAATGCCAAATTATAGAAATTTTTGACTCTCTTATTTTTTTCTGAGTGGTTCACCTGTCAGTCAGGGACGTGACTGTTCAGGTTGGGAACTCTTCTTCCATCTTTCCCATCTTCCCCCTTCATGATGACTTCACTCTTGAGCATTCATGGTTTCCTGGCTTTACTGTTCTGATTCTTCAAGCCAGAAACGCTTAGTTTTTCTCTGCACATTCCTGCTGTGGCCATGTATGACATTAACCATAGTATCTAAAGACACAAAATTGTTAAAGGCAATAATTTGAAAACACACAACAATAAATAAAATTATTTGAAGACAACTTTTTAAAAAATATGGAACATTTTGTGAAAATTATTTCTGAATTTGCCAAAAGATTCAGATAGTTAACAAAATATTTTGATGATAAAAAGGAAAGGAATTTATTTTCTTGGGGTGGAATAACTTGGTTGTTTTACAGAAAGGAGACTCAGATTCTGATTTTACTTTTTGTATTTCATTAATTCAACAATTTCCAATTAGAAAACTTTTCATGAATAAATTTATTAACATTGAGCCAACACTGTCAGAATTTTATTGTTTTTTTCAAGTTCATCATCTATAGGCATTTTTAGTATAAGCAGAGTTCATTTTCCTCAGACTTGTTACATTTATCATTAATAGATTACTTTCAAATTTGTCTTTTGTTATCTATTATCATTTTAAAACTTTTCAACTAGACTTTTTTTAATTTTTAATTTTTTTTTAGTTGTAGATGTGATACTGAGAATTGAACCCAGGGCTTCACGTGTGCTAGGCAAGCACTCCACCCCTGAGCTACAACCCCAGCTCCTCAGTTAGTCTCTTTTTTTTTTTTTTTTTTTTTTTAAAGA
Organism: Marmota monax; assembly: GCF_021218885.2. Classification (NCBI taxonomy): domain Eukaryota; kingdom Metazoa; phylum Chordata; class Mammalia; order Rodentia; family Sciuridae; genus Marmota; species Marmota monax. The sequence continues at coordinate 22,671,075 of NW_026692912.1, forward strand.
GAGAGAGGAGGGGGGGGGATTTTAATATTTATTTTTTATTTTTCGGCAGACACAGCATCTCTGTTTGTATGTGGTGCTGAGGATCGAACCCGGGCCGCACGCATGCCAGGCGAGCGCGCTACTGCTTGAGCCACATCCCTAGCCCTCCTCAGTTAGTCTTAATGTACCTTTTTTTGTGGGGAGGGTACTGGGGATTGAACTCAAGGGCACTCAACCACTGAGCCATATCCCCAGCCTTATTTCATATTTTATTTAGAGACAAGGTCTCACCAAGTTGCTTAGCACCTTGGTTTTGCTAAGGCTGGCTTTGAACTCACGATCCTCCTGCCTCAGCCTCCCAAGTGGCTGGGATTATGGGTATGTGCCACCATGCTCAGCTTAACGTACCTTTTTAGGTATGTGTTTAGCTATACAGAATATATAATTCTGTGAGTAGATAAGATTAAAGCTTTAAAGTAGTTTAAAACGTAACTATATCAGCACATTAATTAAAATGATGTACATAGTATGTTGAGTTACCATCTTACTAAATTAACAGTTTTTTTAGGGAAAAATGCAGAGAGACCATGTGTGTGTCTGTGTGTCTGTGTGTCTGTGTGTGCGCGCGCGCGCGCACATTTCTATTTCTCTGTAACCATTTAAATTAATCACCAAATTAAGTTTCTAAGCACTAGGGAAACAAAAAGATAATTTCTTGTTTAGCTTTTTTTTTTTCATGCGTGTACATTTTATTTTATTTAAACTTTAGTGTGGCAAAATATAAGAAGGGAGGGTGATTTGAAACTATATATAATGGCTGATGTTTGAATCATTTCCTTAATCAGAATTAATTGGGTGGGTGTGTTTGTGTGTACATGCATATATGTGTATGTAAAGAGACTTATTGTGAGGAATTGGCTCGTGGAATTAATACAGGCTGACAAGTCCCAGACTGTGTAGGGTGAGTGAGCAAGATGAAGTCCCAGAGAGCCAGAGAAGCAGTTCTAGTCTGAAGGGTGACAGGCTGGAGACCCTGGCAACACTGATATTTCAGTGTGAGTCTGAAGGCAGCAAAACACTCAAGTCCCAGTTGGAAAGCAGCAGGCAGGAAGGGTTCTCTGTGACTCAGTGAGAGTCAGAACTTTTCTTCTGATCAGGCCTCCAGCCCACTGGAGGAGGGCTGCTAGACAATAGGCAGGGAAATCCGCTTTACTCAGTTTAAATTGTTAAATGTAAATCCCATCCAAGTTCGACTCCCAGAAGCACCCAGGATAATGTTTGACCCAATATCTGAGCATCCCATAGCCCAGTCTAGTTGACACTAAAATCAATCATTGCAAAGACCCTGCTTCAATAGTGGGGAAAATCCTATTCTGGACCTACCTCACAAAATTTAAGAGCAGGACCCAAAAGGATCACACTGTTTCCAAACTTCATCTCAGAACAAAAGCTGAGGATACAAAAAGACAATACAAATATTTGTATTTTGAGAATACAAAAATATCAAGACTCAGGGTGGTAAAATTTACAGTACATCTAATAAAAAATTACTAGGTATGAGAAGTAGTAAGCCACATTTAATAACTGACCAGAAATGGCATAGATGATAAAATTATCACACTACAGACATTGTTGTAATTGTTTGCACAAAAGCTAGAGGAAAGTTGAACATGTCCAGTTGAGATCTGGAAGATAAACTTCAGAGATGAATACACCAAATTAGATTGATGTCAAAATAAATATTGAAGAACTAAAGATGAGTGATTTTTAAGACTTAATAAAAACTATCCAAAATGAAACAGAAGAAAAGCTGAGAGCAGGTGGGTGGTGGGCAGCTCGTGTGCCAGCTCACTGGAGTTCCTGAGGGATGAGAGTGTAAGGGATCGAAAAAACAATAGAGGAGAAATAGCTGAAAAATTCCCAAATTGCAAAGAAAGCATTAAAAGTCATGGATTAGGGAGTCTCAAGCACAGGAAGAATGAAGAAAAATGTTACCAGGGCACCTTATAATGAAGTTGAATAAAGCAGTGCTTAAAAACAGCCAGAGTGGGGCTGGGGCTGGGGCTGGGGCTGGGGCTCAGCAGTAGAGCGCTCGCCTCACACATGCGAGGCCCTGGGTTTGATCCTTAGCCCCACATTAAAAATAAATAAATAAAATAGAATGTATTTAAAAAAAAAAAAAACAGCCAGAGAAAGCATACCTGTAATCCCAGTGATTTGAGAGGCTGAGGCAGGAGGATTGCAAATTCAAAGCCAGCCTCAGCAAAAGTGAGGGTCCAAGACCCTGTCTCTAAATAAAATACGAAATAGGGCTGGGGATGTAGCTTAGTAGTCGAGTGCCCTTAAGTTCAATCCCTGCTGCCTGCCCCCCCCCCCAAAAAAAAAAAAAAAAAAAAACCCAGCCAGATAAAAAGACATAATATACAGACAACAGGCGGTCTCTCTTTGGGAACAGTCTACACCAGATAACGTAAAGCAACATTTCTTTACGGAAAGAAACAATTATATGCCTAGAATTCCTTTCACAATGAGCTGTCTTTTAGAAGTGGAGAAAAAAATAAAGTCATTTTTCAGACCAAAACAAAAACAACAACAAAGACAGAACTTATTACTGGCAAACCTGCAGCACAACCAGTATTAAAGGATGACCTTAAAAACAGAAGGAAAATTGGGCTGATGGGAAAACTGGGGCCCCAGAAGGAGCAAGACCCTGAAGATGCGCGTCACACGTGGGTAAATGGTAGGAGCCTTCCTTCCTTGACCATCTCTTTAAAAGGCAAGCCTTAATATGGGCTGGACTGTGGCTCAGCGGTAGCGCACTTGCCTAGCACGTGCGGAGCCCTGGGTTGGACCCTCAGCCCTGCATCGGACCCTCAGCCCTGCGTCAAAATGAATGAATGGAATAAAGGTATTGTGTCCCACTACAACTAAAAAATAAATATTAAAAAAACCCAAGGCTCAACTGTAATCAGCGAATTAAAGGCATTTCTCCTTTAATTAGAATGGAGTTTATGGCACAGGAACAAGAGGCTGGGGGAGGTGGGCACACATGTCGCAAGGTTCCCACGGAGTGGGGCACGGGGTGGCTGCCAGGTGAGGGTGAACTGTGATGAGGTGGACATGCTTCCCACAGACTCTAGAACAGCAGCTGAGGCTAAGAAGCCAACAAAGATAAAATGCAGTCATAAAAATATTTATGTGATCTTAAAAAGGCTAGAAAAAAAATAGGGAAAGCAGGCAGAACGAATGGGACAGTCGTAGAACAAACAGCAAGGTGGCAGCTGATCCATAGAGTGATTCTATAAACCCTGTTAAAAGCAGAGATTGTGATATTGGATTAAAAAAGTAAAATCCATTTTTATTTATATGCTGTCTACAATTAGTCCACTTTTCCCCTTTCCTCCATTTAAAATCACATTTATTTAAAAATTTACTTAGTTTTTTTTTTCCTTTCCTGTCTTTTTTTTGAGGGGGTGTACTGGGGATTGAACCCAGGGGTGCTTAACCACTCAGCTACATCCCCATCCTTTTTTATTTTTTATTTTGAGACAGGGTCTTGCTAAGTTGCCTAAGGCCTGCTAAATTGCTGAGTCTGGCCTCAAATTTATAATCCTCCTGCCTTAGCCTCCCGAGTTGCTGGGATTACAGGTACTGGGGATTGAACTCAGGGGCACTCAACCACTGAGCCACATCCTCAATCCTATTTTGTATTTTATTTAGAGACAGGGTTTCACTGAGTTGCTTAGCGCCTTGCCATTGCTGAGGCTGGCTTTGAAATCCTCCTCTCTCAGCCTCCTGAGTCTCTGGGATTACAGGTTTGTGCCACCGTGCCTGGCAAAACCATTTTTAATATTAATTTGCAAACAGGTTAAAATCAAAAGGGTGGGAAAAAGTTGTTAGCATTGTGCTAATATTAATCAAAATAAAACCTTAAAGGTGTATCAGATAAGACATTTTTACACAAAACTTATTACCAAAGATGATCATTTTATAATGATAAAACCTAAATTCATCAAGACATAATCCTAGGGCTGGGGATGTGGCTCAAGCGGTAGCGCGCTCGCCTGTCATGCGTGCGGCCTGGGTTCGATCCTCAGCACCACATACAAACAAAGATGTTGTGTCCACCGAGAACTAAAAAAATAAAAAAAAAAAAAAAAAAGACATAATCCTAAATGTTTATACATATTCACAGAGATTCAAAATACTTGTATCGAAAACCTGTAAATTCTTCAAGGAGAACAGATGAACCTACACTTATAGTTGAAGAATTTAACAATAACTGATAGAAGAATTAGACAGAAAGCCAATTAAGGATACAGAGAATTTGGACCGTGTAACCAGCTGACTTGACTTAGTCAACACCTGTGGAGCTCCTCCAGCTGCAGAGAATCCATGTGGTCTTCAAGTGCATGTGGAACTGTTCCCGAGATAAATACTTTTCTGGGCCATTAAAAAACATCAATAAATATAAACTGACTCAGTTCATAGAAAGTATGATGTCTGACCACAATGGAATTAAGAAGGAGTCAGTAATAGCAAGGTACCTGGAAGATTTTCCAAATATTTGGAAAATGAAAAACACACTTTTAAATCAACCATGGGTTAAAGGAAAATAAGTAGAAAGTGAAATTAGTATTATTTGCAAGAATGAAGGTGAAATGCAACATAAAATTTGTGGGATACAACTAACGAAAAATGTGTATCGCATTACATGCCTGTATTAGAAAAGAACAAAGTTTCCAAGTCAATGATCTTGGGTTTCAACCTTAAGAATCAGAAAAAATGAAAGCTAGTAAAATCCCAGTTAAGCACAAAAAAACAAAAACAAAAACAAGAAACAAATAATGTGAAAATATCTGAGATAGAAAACAAACAATTTTAGAAATCAAGAACACAAAAGCTGGTTCTTGGAGAAGAGCAATAAAATTCATAAACTGCTAACCTGACTGTTGAGGAAAAAAGAGGAGGAAAAAAAAAAGGTAGTATCAGGAATCAGAGAGATTGATGTCACTCACATTCTGTAGATACTCAAAGTGAGCATTAACCAGTAACCTACAGGAAATGGACAGAGTTCTTCAAAGCTGCAAACTACCAAGTTCAGCTGGGCATCAGGCACCTGTCTATAATCCCAACAACTTGGGAGACTGAGGCAGGAAGGTTGTAGGTTCAAGACCAGCCTCAGCAATTTAGCAAGACCCTGTCTCAGAATAAAAAATAAAAAGGGCTGGGGATGTGGCTCAGTGGTTAAGTACCCCTGGGTTCAAACAAAAATTCCTGGTACCAAAACAAAAACAAACTACCAAGTTCCCTCCAGAGATCAACCTGAAATGCCCAAATCCATGGGAGAAGTTGAGTTTGTAGTTAAAAACCTTCCACAAGGAGAACTCTAGGCTCAGACCCTAGAATTTAAGCATTTAAGGAAGAAACAATATTAATTCCATACAACCTTTCCAGAAAATAGAAAAGGAGGGAAAATGACCTTCCCTGCTCATTCCAGAACATCACCATTACTCAGATACTAAAGTCAGACAGACATTACAGGAAAAGAAACCAGAGGCCAACATCATTCGTTATTCTTAACAAGTGTTTAATAAATCCAATACAACAAATGCCTATGAACATCTCAGTACGAGCAGAAAAAGTCTTTGGCAAAAGCTCAATATCAATATCTGATAGGTTAATTATGAACACAAGTAAACTTGCTCAACATGAAGGGCAGCTGTGGAAACGCACAGCTTACATCTTAGTGATAGAAGACTGGAGGTTTTCCCAGCACCTGGGTTCAGGCACTGGCAAGGATGCCAGCCCTCACCAGTTTTGAACAGCCATGTGCTAGAGGGTCTAGTGAGCCCAGCAAGCCCAGTATTAGAAGGGAAAAATATTATCTTCATACACAGATGACATGATTGCCTATGTAAAAAGGCCTGGTAGAATCTACAAAGAAGTTACCACAGGGGCTGGGGATGTGGCCCGAGCGGTAGCACGCTCTCCTGGCATGCGCCGGGCGCTGGGTTCGATCCTCAGCACCACATACAAAATAAAGGTATTGTGTCCACCTACAACTAAAAAAAATACATGTTAAAAAATAATGTGGTATTAGCTCCAAAAATATATCGATGGAATGGATGGAGAGTCTAGAAAGAGACCCTCACATATATATAAAATTCACCAGATTTTTTTCTTTGGGGTACTGAGGAGTAAACCCAGTGCCTCAGGTGTGCCAGGCGAGCGCTCTACAGGTGAGCCACAACCCCAGCCCAATACCACATTACCTGCAGTCAGACAATGTAAACCTTCCAGCATTGTTTTTAAAAGCTACACCCTTTGCGCTTGCTTGCTTGCTTGATTGATTTTTTTAGTTGTCAACGGACCTTCATTTTTATTTATTTATATGTGGTGCTGAGGATCGAACCCAGTACTCACTCATGCTAGGCAAGTGCTCTACCAATGAACCACCTCTCCATCCCCTGTATTTTATTTTTGAAATACAGTCTTGCTATTGTTCAGACTGGCTCTGAACTTATAATTATCCTGCCTCAGCCTCCTGAGTCATTAGGATTATAAGTGTGCACCACCAAGCCTGGCTTTTTAGCAGATTTTTGACAGCGATGTAAAAGCAATTCAGTTCTTCAACGTTCTGGTGTTGAAATTGGATCCCATGTTAGTACTGGAAGGTATGGCCTAAGGAGCGTGTTTGGGTCATGGGGGCACTGTCCTTATGAATGGATTACTGCCTTTGTCATGGGAATGGGTTCCTTATAAAAGGACAAGTTTGGCACCCTTTTTTCTTCCTTTGTCACACTCTCTCTTCCTAACACTATCTCTCTGTCCTTCTCCCTCTCCCTCTCTTTGCCCTTTCACCATAGTTGGGGCTGCAAGAAGGCTCCTGCCAGATGCTGATTCCTCGATCTTGGACTTCCTACCCTCCAGAACTATGAGAAATAAATTTCTTTATAAATTACCCAGTTTCTACTATTCTATTATAGTAGCACAAAATGGGCCAAGACACGTGGTGATAGCTAGGTGTGGTGGCACATACATGTTACTTTCAGCAATGCAGGAGGCTAAGGCAGGAGGATCGCTTGAGCCCAGGAATCTGAGACTACCCTGGGCAACATAGTAAGAACTCATCTCAAAAAACAAAAAGAAGATACATGGAATTACACTTAACATTATATTGTTAAACTCTCTTAATTGAATCTATATCAGCTTTACCTCAGTAACATACAAAGGCCCTGCTTCTTCTCTTCACTCTTTTGTTGTTGTTATAAAAAAATTATATCTTTATTCATTGCATGTCCAAAGCATGAACCAATAATTTTCTTTCTATTTTTTTTTTTGGGGGGGTGGTGGTGGGTACCAGGGATTGAACTCAGGGGCACTCACTACTGAGCCACATCCCCAGCCCTATTTTATTTAGAGGCAGGGTCTCACTGAGCTGTTAATCTGCTGAGGCCGGCTTTGAACTCATAATCCTCGGCCTCCCAAATTGCTGGGATTATAGGCATACACCACTGCACCCAGCTTCCTCCTCATTTTTGAAGGATATTTTTGCCAGACACAGAATCTTGTTTGATTGTTTTTTTCTTTAGCACTTTGAACATTTTAGCCCACTGGCTTCTGGCCTCCGAGTTTATGATGAGAAGTCCACTCGTGATCTTATTGAGAATCCCTTCTATATGACACAGTGTTTCTTCTACTGCTTTCAAGATTTTCTGATTGTCTTTGGTGTTTGATGATTTGATTAGAGTGTATCTCAGTGTGGGTCTCTATTCATCCTACTTGGCACTCATTGAGCTTCTTGGATATTTATATGTTGAGAGCCACAGCCAGTCGGGATGGCGCCTGGCATTGCCAGAAGGAGTGGTTGAGAGGTGACACCAGTGCAAGCCATTAAGATGATGATAATTAAGTTAAGCTGTGTATAATGGCTGTGACTGGATGATGGCTGGATTGAAACAGGCTGTGTATTCAGTTGTATATAAACCCCTGCAATCCGGCAATAGGGCGGTTCCTGCTGCCTTGGGCGCCCCCGCTACTTTTGAGTTCTCCCAGAGTTCCTGTTGAGTTCTTGCGCCCCGGGGAGGCTGGGGGATTTCCCCGGAAGCTTGCGTGGAGTGCGGGTGAGAGTTCGGGCAATAAAGTAGTTCCTGTTTGAACCTACAAGTGCCTCGTGGCTGCTTGGTTATTTTGTGCCCAGCCAGACTTCGGCATTTATATTCATGTCTTTCATCAAATTTGGGAAGTCTTTGGCCATTATTTCTTCAAATATTCCCTTTGTCTCTTCTCCTTGTGGGACCCCCTTAATACAAATATTGGTCCATTTGGTAGTGTTCTATAGGTCCCTTATGCTCAGGCTCAATAATTTGATTTCCATTGTCTTGCCTTTTAGTTCACTGAATTTATGCACAGTATAATTTACCCATTTTGACAATGAATACAGTTATGTAACTAGCTACCAGACAAATCATAGAACCATTCCATGACCTCTATATTTTCTTTATCCTTTTGTTGTCAACCCATCCTTCTAACCATAGCAACTGCTGCTCAGTTTCTGGTGCTTAGAATTTTGCCCATTACAGAATACCATATGAATAATATTATAAAGTATGTCATCTTTTGAGCCAGAATGCATTTATAAGTCATCCTTGTTGTATGTAATCAGTGGTCCATTCCTTTTCATTGCTGAGTAGTATTCCATTGTATGATGTGCCACAATATATTTACTCGTTCACCCACTGAACTACATTTAAATTGTTTCCAGTTTTTTTTTTATCATGAATAAACCCACTATAAATATCCACAAACAAGTTTCATGTGTCAACATGATTTTTATTTGTCTTAGGTAAATAGAATGGAATTGCTAGGTCATGTGATAACAAACTGCAGAGTTCTACAGAGTGAGTATATATTCTCCTTTTGTCTTCCCATCAGCAATTTGTGCCGGTTTGTGTTCACATCATTTGTGACATTCTTGCCAGGTTATTTTCTCCCACTATGTGATTTGCCTTTTCATTCTTTTAACAGTGTTTTTAGAAGAGCAGAACTTTAGAATTTTAAAGAAGTACAATTTATCAATTTCCTTCCCTCCTTCCTTTCTTCCTTCCTTCACTGGGGATTGAAACCAAGGGCACTTTACTACTGAGCTACGTCCCCAGTCTTTTTTTTTTTTGAGACAAGATCATACTAACTTGCCCAGGCTGGTCTCAAACTTGTGATCCTCCTGCCTCAGCCTCTGGGATTTCAGGTGTGTGCCATCCCACCTATTTTTCTTAAGTTTCTATAAGTATTATAAGTTTTTATTTGACTTCTGAGCTTATAATCCATTTTGCATTAAATTTTACATATTATACGAAGTGTTGATTCAGAGTCATCATTTTGCACGTGGATATCCAATGTCTGAGCACCATTTGTTCAAAAAACTAACCTTTTCCCATTCAATTGCCTTTGGACCTTTGTGGAAAATCAGCTCAGCTTGTGTATACATGTATGTGTCACTTGTATGCCCTTAATTGATTTCTAAATTCTGAAAGGAAAATGGTAAAAAGAAAGACTTGCATATTTCTGCTTTACTGTTTGTCTATTTTGAGTTGCTCTAACAAAATACCACAGATGGGATAATTTATAATGAACAGAAGGTTATTTTGGCTCATGGCTCTGGAATCTAGGAAGTCTAAAACCGAAGGCCCGGCCTCTGGTGAGGGCTTCTTGCTATATCATCCCAAGGCAAAAGGGAGAGTATGCGAGAGAGCGAGATGGAGCTGAGCGCCTGGTGCCCTTTCTCATGCCCTTTCTCATCGTGAGGGTGGAGCCCTTAGGACTTCAGCACTTCCCGCGAGGCCCCGCCTTCCAACACTGTTGCGCCAGGGGTTAAGTTTCTACCACTACCTTTTGGGGGACACATTCAAGTCATAGCACTGGCTCCTGTCCTAGGAAGCCCTTCCTGACAGCCTCGGAGATAAGAGTCATTCCCTTCTATTCTCCTTTTGGAGATCAGTGAGAAAGTGGAAAGGAGAAGGCTGGACAGAAGCAACGTCTTCTTCTGGCCCCTGACCACACATTTATGATTGAGTGTTTCCCACCTTCGTCATCTCTGTGCTCCATCCCCCCCCAAGACTGCACACCCCTAGGCCAGGAAGCTGGGCTCCTTTTCTTTTGCCGTCCTTATCTCCATTCCCAAGTCTGTGATGAGGAGCCAAGGATTTTGTACAGTACCCCAGCCAGTGAGTCCAAGAGTGAAGAGACAGATCCACTTTCCTTTTGTTGGTTTGGGTTTTTTTTTTTTTTTCACAGTACTGGGGACAGAACCCAGGGGGTGCTTTACCACCGAGTCATATCCACAGCCTTTTTTATTTTTTACTTTGTGACAGCGTCTTGCTAAGTTGCCCAGGCAAGCCTCAAACTCGGGATCCTCCTGCCTCAGCCTCCTGAGTTGCTGGCCCCACTGTGCCCAGCTCTGCTTTTCTTTACTCTGCAGCTGTCTCTGATTCTATCCTAGTGTGTCTCAGCGCTGTCAGAGGAACTCGCCTGAGCCAGGTGCGTTTCACATGCAGTTAGGCTGAACACACTCTTAGTACTCACAGAGCGGACTATCCCATTCCTCCCAGCCAGCAGTCCCTCAGACAGAACAGACCACGTTCCACCAACTCTCTTGGTCTCTTGGCCACCGAGGTGGTCTCTGGATGATTGATGATCGGAGGCAGGTAGCTCGAACCAGAGTGGCTGCGGGTTTCGCGGGTTTCGCGGTGACAGCAGAGCAGCCGATGTGGCCAGGAGAGTGCCTCCTTGGGTGTTTCTTCCCCTCCCTTAGGTGTCGCCCTCAGCAGCACTGGGGGAGAGTGCTCCTGCAGTGGTAGCAGGCCTCAGGGGGTCTCTGAGCCTTGCTTCCCAGAGGGCCTCTCTCCCTCCAGGAGCTGTGCTTCTGTGAGGGCTTATATAGGCTCCCTGCAGTCTGCAGGACCTCACTGTCACCCTGATCGCCAGCTACCTTCTGCTACTTGCAGAAGGGGCAGAAGGATAAGGTGGCAGGTGGGTTATCTGCTGTCCAAGTTAGCTCATGCTCTCTGGGTGCTTGCTTCTCAGAGTGCTCCTTACAGTGTGATTTCTGTTGTCCAGACATCCTGGTACGAGCATGTTATCCTGGGCATGTTTTAGGCATTGGGGGCTCTCAGCTTCTCCCACCCCTCCTGCCTGGTGTGACTCTGTTTTGGTGGGCTTCAGCCACTGCTGCTTTATGGAAATAAGAGTCATTCCCTTCTACTTCCCCTGAGTTGTTTTGGAGATCAAATGAGAAAGTGGAAAGGAGAAGGCTGGACAATATTGAGAACTATCCGTGGGTTCATTTTTACAACCCCTTTGTTTATTGTTACCTTATGATTCATGAAATATTTATTGTTAATAATCCCAATATTTAATTGATTGCTTTTCCTTCTCAGCACTTTGTAAGCATAATATTTACTACCTAGAAACTTTCCTGCAACAGCTCTTAAATATTCTAAATATTTTGATCCCCAGCTAGTCCCTATGACACCTGGTTTCCAGTAGAGATGTAACAGTTGGGACTGTGCTGTTCACAGGGTGTGCATATTTGGAATGCTCAAATGGGCATCCCTCGGTGCCTTTGAGAAGGCTGCAGGTGCCCCCAGGAGAGTGTCCACATGCTTCCTGTGAATGAGAGGGGTGGTTCATGCTTTCCAGCCTCATCTGTGCCAAATGACTGGCTTTCTCAGGCATCATTTGTGTACATGTGTGAGGGGATCCTGGGGATTGAACCCAGGGTCTCGTCTATGCCAGGTAAATGCCCTACACTGACCTGCATCCGGGCCCTTTTTTAAAATCTCATTTTACTTTGAGACAGGGTCTCACTGAGTTGCCGAGGCTGGCCTTAAGTTAGTGGTCCTCCCACCTCAGTCTGGGATTCCAGTAGCTGGGAATCCCAGGAGTGTGCCATGCTGCCCAGCCAGAGGGCTGTACTGTACCCAGCCCGAGGTTTCTCTCCCTGCTCTGGCTCTGGAGCACCCGTCCTCATGCAGCCCTCCCTCACACACAGTCCGCAGTGGGAATCTGTTGGTTGGGTGTTGGGAGCGTCAGGGTTGGTGGGGAATGGAACATGGCTCTTGTCAGAATGTGTCTGAGTACACCAAGCACCGGCAGCACGCACGGCCTGGCCTGGCACTGACTGAGCAGGTGACTTGGAGCATCTCTACTCCTTTGTGTGACATCATAAAAGGATATCAGAATCAGAGTACACATTGCTATTTTCCCTTTTTTATTAGCAGTTTTACTGATATCTAATTTGCATATCAGAAAATTTACCATTTTAATGTGTAATTCAGTGGTCTCTAGTAAGTGTGTAAAGTGTGCACCTTAACCAAACTCCGCTTTTAGAGCATTTCCATCATCCTCAAAGAATCCCTTCTGCCCCGCCACAGTTAGTCCTGCTCCCACCAGGCAATACTGATTGTTTAAATTCATTCTAATTTGTTATATATGACAGAATGCCATTCAATTCATATTACACATGTAGAGCACAATATTTCATGTGTGTGGTTGTACACAAAGTAGAGTCACATCATTCATGTCTTCATACATGTACTCAGGGTAATGATATCCATCTCATTCCACTGTCTTTCCTGCTCCCTTGACCCCTCACTTCCTCTCCCTCCTCTTTGCTCTATCTAGAGTTCTCTAATCCTTCCATGCTCCACCCCCCATCCCCACTATGAGTCATTCTCCTTATATCAGAGAAAACATTTGGCATTTGGGTTTTTGGGATTGGCTAACTTCACTTAGCATTATCTTCTCTAACTCCATCCATTTACTTGCAAATGCCATGATTTTATTCTCTTCTAATGCTGAATAATATTCCATTGTGTATATATACCAAATTTTCTTTATTCATTCATCACTGAAGGGCATCTAGGTTGGTTCCACGGTTTAGCTATTGTGAATTGTGCTGCTATAAACATTGATGTGGCTGCATCCCTATAGTGTGCTGTTTTTAAGTCCTTTGGGTATAGATGGAGGAGTGGGATAGCTGGGTCAAATGGTGGTTCCATTCCCAGTTTTCCAAGGAATTCCATACTGCTTTCTGGATTGGTTGCACCAATCTGCAGTCCCACCAGCAATGTATGAGTGTGGTAACACTAATTTTCTTGCTGTCTATAGAATTGTCTTCTGTGCATTATTGTATGAATGGAGTTTTATGCACTATGTAGTCTTTTATGACTAGTTTTTTTTCTCTCTTAGTATTTTTTTGAGGTCTGTCTGTATTGTAGCATATATAGTGCCTCATTTCTTTTTATTGTTGAATATTATTCCTTTTTTCAGATGTGCATTTTGTTTATTTATTCACCAGTTGATGGGCATTTGGACTGTTTCTAGTTTGGGGCCATGCTGTGTGAGCATTTATGTATGTCTTCATGTGGATATGTGTTTTCATTTCTCCTGGTGCGATTCTTAGGAATTGAATTGTGGGTGTTACAGTAAGTTTTATGTTTAACTTTTTTTTAAATATTTTTTTTAGTTGTAGATGGACACAATACCTTTATGTTATTTTTATGTAGTGCTGAGGATCAAACCCAGTGCCTTCCACATGCAAGGTGAGCAATCTACCACTGAGTACAACCCCAGCCCATGTTTGGCTTTTTAAGAAAGTGCATATTTCACCCGGGGCAGTGGTATATATGCCTGTAATACCAGGTACTCGGGAGGAGTACCTGGTAGGAGGTACCAGGCAGGAGATTTACAAGTTCAAGGCCAGCCTGGAAAACTTAGGGAGACCCTGTTTCAAAATTAAAAATAGAAAGAGCTGGGCATGTGGCTCAGTGGTGAAGTACTTCTGGGTTTAATCCCCCAGTACCACAAAAAGAAAAAAGGGTGTTCTTTCTGAAAGTGACTGTACATTCCCATCAGCAAGACATGAGCCTTCCTATTTCTTTACAGCTTTGACAGCACTGGGTTGTATCTGTTGTTTTTATTACTGCCTTTGGAATAGATATGAAATTGTAGATCTCATTATGACAGTAGTTTCCACTCTTTCTAGGGCCCTGGTTTCCATTTCTCTCTCTCTCTTTGTCTTTTTAATTGGATAGAAGTCATTTTACTTACACTGTGCTAATCGGTAGGTAACAAGTCCGTTTCCATGGCATGTCATCCTTTTTGGATCCAGTTTAACATCATGAAAACTAAGCACCCACATTTTAACAAACAATGATTATGTAATGACAGTCTGTGTACGTTTAAATGATTGAAAGGGTAATAGCACAAGACAAATGTCATTTGTTATTTATTCATCCCTGTTTTATTGGCACATTATAATTATACATGATGCTGGGATCTAACGTGACATATCTGTACATGCACGTGACAGTGTGGTCAGTCTTGTTCCTCTCCTTTCCCTCCCCTCCTCCCTCCTTGTCTCCTTCCTCTTTAGGTTCCATTTCTTGAATGTCCATGCTGCTCAAATGTTCGTGTGCTATTTAGCCATTTGTATTACTTCTTTCGTTATATATCAATTCAGATATTTTGCATATTTTTTAATTGGTCTGTATACTGTCTTGTTGATACAAGCTCTTCATAGGTGCATGAAGAACACACGGAATTTTTTTTTTTTTTTGTGGTGCTGGGGATTGAACCAGAGCCTTGTGCCTGTGAGGCAAGACTCTACCAACTGAGCTATGTCCCCAGCCCAATGAGGAACACTTGGATTTTTATCTTCCTTACACCAATACCAGCTTACAGTGAGTAATAATGGTCGGTGGAAGTAGATTAGTAGATGAGTGTTGGTTAGGAGCTAGACACTGCGTTTCACAGGGATTATTTAGACCAGTTTCTCATTTTCTTTTCTTTCTTTCTTTCTTTTTTTTTAATAGTTGGACACAATACCTTTATTTTGTTTATTTATTTTTATGTGGTGCTGAGTATTGAACCCAGGGCCTTGCGTGTGCCAAGTGAGTGTTCTACCGCTGAGCCCCAGCCCAGCCCCGCAGTTTCTCATTTTCTAAAAGTGACACGACCATTTCAAAAACTCCAATTAACAATTTTTACTAGAGGTAGAAAATAAACTTGATTTGGAGAATTCTTAGATTCATGTAAATTAAAACTGGGTTTTTTAAAAATATATATATATATTTTAGTTGTAGATGGACACAATATCTTCATTTTTATTTATTTATTTTTATGTGGTGCTGAGAATTGAACCCAGGGCCTCGCGCATACGAGGCAAGCGCTCTACCACTGAGCTACAACTCCAGCCCCAGAACTGGTTCTTTTTTTTTTTTTTTTTTTTTTACTGCTGTTACCATAAGGTCTAAATGGTTGTCATGATAGACCCCAAATTCCAGTGATTTGAACAGGCAAGGTGCTTGTTTCTCTCTCCTGTGCCAGGCCGTCATTAGCCGCCCCGAGTGGGCTCAGTGGCTCCACAGGTCAGACACCTTCCGTCCTATCACCCTTTTAAGACATGACTTCAACCTCTGGATCCATATTGGCCATCCTGGCTATCAGGCCCCTTGTAGGCAGGGGACATGCAAAGAGGAGGGAGCACATGCCCATTCCTTTTATGAACCGAGAATTATAGACATCACTTCTGTTCACATTCGGATGGTGAGAACCTAGTCCCCTGGTAGTGCCTTGCTGCAAGAGGGGCTGGGGACTGTAGTTTCTGTTCTGGGACGATGTGTGCATTGAACACCCAAGGGTAAGGCCAGATCTTAGGGCAAGTTCTAGAGGACTCACGGAACAGAATGAGGTGATAATTGTAGAGCAGAACAAGGATGGCATAATGAGGGCTTTGAGCAGAGGGTTAAAAAAGCTTGGAGGTAGGAAGCCTCAGGCCATTTACCATTTCGTTGGAGGAAATTGTCAAATCTTGGAGGATTTTGGGATCAAACGTCACAAATTCCTAATTCGGGCCATGGACTTAGGTTGTCTGATTTAGACTGTGGCCATATTGGTAGAGGAACCCAGGGTTTTGGATGAGCAATAAGGCAAGCTAAGGGGGAGTCCGTGGAAGGGACTGGGTAGCTCCCGTGCTGGAGAGGTCTGACCGGGGTGGTGGTGGCCATCAGGGCGTCCCCTGATAGTCTTCCATCAGCGGAGAGTCCCACTGGAGAGTGAGAGAACATCTTCTCTCCAGTCTCAATGGTAGGGGACTCCTGGGGTCCAGGTGGGCCAGAGGGGAGGGTCTGGGGCAGAGTACCTCTGGGAGAGCCTGGGAGGGGTCTTCCCTCTCGGAGGAGTGAGGAGGCCAGCATTGCATGCAGGAACAAAATGGCAGAAAGTTGGCTCAAACTAGTTTTTATCTCATGGAGAGAGAAAAAACTGGAGGCTTGTTGGAATGGGGAGGGGCAAAAAGAACCCCTAAAACATCCCATTTCCCTGTCAGGGAACTAAATGAAAGCACATGAAAGAGAATACAAAAAGAAAAAAAGAAAAGAAAGGCAGACCTCATGAGCCGCCATGCTTTATGGAGCACTGGAGGGGCACACCTTCAGGAGCAAAATGGTGGCAGGCTACCACGAGGATCTGACTTTTATGTGGCCTTAGCAGGGCCAGGTCATGGGAGGAGTTTAGGGTGGGGCAGGAGGACAGGTAGGTAACCACAGCCTTCATCTCTGGAGAGGTTTCAAGGTATTGACTCAGGAGACAATGAGAGAATCCTGCTGCTGCCACCTGCAAGCTGGGGACTCAGGAGAGCTGGTCATAGTGCAGTGGGGAGGCTGAGAGCCCAAGGCAGTGGCATGGATTCCAGGGAGTCTCAAGGGCCAGGGGGGTGGATGTCCCCTCTCAGGCAGCCAGGCCGAGGAAGGGAGGTCTGCCCACACCGCAGCAGGGCCCCCTCTCGCAGCCCACCCATGCAAATGCTGGCCTCTTCTCAACGCACCCTCCCAGACACACCCAGAACTAAGGTTTAAGCTGATATCCAGCCATCATGCCATCCAGTTGATACATAAAATAAAGCATCACACTCGGGGTATGTGAATGTAACTTTGAGGTTAAGTCTGCTTTGGGAGTTGCTGTAGGGCATAGAACTTCTATAGCAGTTATAGGAAGGGTATCAAACCAGAGGGTGGTTCCTGCCCTGGTGGCTTTGCACCAAAGCTCTGTTTTGTACTTTTCTTCTCAAGGGGACACAGGACCCCAAACCTGGCCCTCCTCCTGCCCTCAGCAAAGACCTCTGGACAGTCTCTCCACAGCCAGCAGCAGGTGGCCCTTCTATCCCCAGTCAGGTCATAGTAGTTCTGGATGGACATGCAGAATCTGTTGCTTTAAGGAAGAAGCAATTGCAGTGCTGTCTGACTTCAGAGATGCCATGGCTTCTCTAGGAGAGCAGGGATTTCTAACAAGTGCAGGGAGGAAATCTGATTCCATGTGTTTTGTGTGTGTGTTTAAAACCTCGACAACAAAACAAATGGGTGCTAAACATTTTGAAGAAGCAAACATGAGCTCTTCTTTAATGTTTCATTTCTAGGGTTCCAAGCTTTGGTAAATAATTACCAAGAACTTTGCTTTCCCCAGCACAACCACAGGCCACTGAGAGGGTCGGATACCAAGGCATCCAGTACTTCACAGCCCAGCTCAGCTGCCCAGAGATAACTTGGATAAACATGGACTCCTCCGAGTCCCTGCTGGGTTTTGCACTGCAGGGAGGGTTAGCCAGCTTTTCTTTCCTTCCAGCCTTCTCTCTGCCCTCCCCTCCTGCTGCCTTCTTCCCCACCCCCAAAGGTAATGTGATCCCGGCCTGGTCTGTGCGCTCTGCGGATTCTTTTAGTCTTAGAGAAAGGGAGGAAAAAGATTAACTGTTGCTTTACCAACTTCAAAGTCAAGACAACTTCAGAAAGCCAAGCTCAGTGCCCATGTTTGAAAACCAAGAGAGATTGCATGTTAGTAACCAGTGTGTGGGCGTTTCCTATTATCAATTGTTTCTTAGTGTGCTCCAGTTCATCTGTTTCGCAGATGATAATTGGAAGCCTGTAGGTTTTTCAAACTATTACTGTTTTTGATTGCAACAAAGTCATCATGTAGCTATTTTTGATTTGTTTTATAGAGATCTTAATCTTCACTTATTATCAGACTAGAAATAAAAACGACTTTTGGTGACTTAAAACAACATTATTTGGCACTTATTGCAAAAGTTAAGCATCATAAAGGGACACAGACATATCACAAAACCATTCAGAATCTCTTTAAGTTGAATTCAGCACTTAGAGTTTAATAAGAATATTCCAAACTACTTTTGTTTAATAATATTTTTGCTTATAATTAAACTTAAAGGTTCAGTATTGTAAGTGGATTTAATAATTCAGGGTTTGGTGGTTCATTTCCTGACCATCCACAAAATTAAGATTTGAGACCTGTAGTTTATAATTTTTAAATAGTTTTTCAGCCTGGTATCTGTCAATTCTTATTCTAGGTACATGGTAAATGTCATGTATTGTGAATCTGGAGATCTGGATTTTTTTAACCAGATTCTCCTCTTAACCTGCTGAGTGCCCTAGTACATACAAATTATTTTATCTTTATGTGCCACAGTGTCAACTGATTAAAAATGATTAAAGGTGGGAGCCCTGTATTTATCTCCATTGTCTCCTTCAGCCCCACTAAATTAGCTACAAAAAGATTTTTTAAAAAGTGAATGTGCATAAGACAAAGGAACCCAAAGAGACTCAACTGGAGTAGAAAGCTCAGCAGGTTCTGGGAAATGAAAGGCAGTCAGAAGAGTGGGAGAAGAGTTAGTGGCACTGAAGATGCCCAAGGCTAACTTTTTCTGAAAGAGCCCTTGATAAAAAGTGAGCCACTGTGCTCATAGGGACTGGAGGAAAGTTCGGGCATTAAAGGTGTTGGTACCCAAACAGGGGTGAGCCCAAGAGATCTGTGAAAGTCTGCTCAAGGGACATTTCCATCCTTTAAGCTGCTCCCCACCCTGTGCATCCAGCTGACCACCTGTCCTCCTCTCCTCCCTGAGACTAGGGAAGTATCTTTGAAGGCTCTAGACACAGGAGCCTCACCTCCAGCATGGGTCAAGATGAAGCAATTGGCTGAAAAAAATGCGCTGGGCTAGTGGGGATTTGTTTGTTTTTAGTTCTTAGCCTCTCTTCTGGTATCTGCTAGCCAGAGCCCTAACAAAGATAAGATTGAAATATTATTTTCCTTTTTGGGGGAGGGGCAGTACCAGAGATTCAACTCAGGCACTCGACCACTGAGCCCATCCCCAGCCCTATTTTGTATTTTATTTAGAGACAGAGTCTCTCTGAGTTGCTTAGCACCTCGCTCTTGCTAAGGCTGGCTTTGAACTCGAGATCCTCCTGTTTCAGCCTCCCAAACCGCTGGGATTATAGGCATGTGTCACTGCATCTAGCCTGAAATATTATTTTCTAAGGAGAAGGAAAAAAAAAGAATCATCCTACAGAAAAGGCTGATTAAAAATCTAGTTCACCATTTGCATCTCATCAGAGTCTGCCAGGCATCATGCCCCTTTCGTGTTGAGCACTTGCAGTTGTGTTTTTAGTTCTTACTCCTGTACAGTGACTGGATACCCAGACACTAGAGAAGTCTGTAACTGAGAGAGTGCAACAAAACACAGAAAATAGGAAACCGGTGGAAATAAAGACAGTGCAGGACGCAGGAGGTGTTCAAAGCAACTATTTGCTATCCTTGGACAGAGAGATCACAAACACCAAACAATAGGACACTACTAAAACAACTGCAGTCAGAATGAGCGCTTTACCATTTAAAACATTATAGCCAAAATTTAAATTCAAACAGAAGGGGCTGGGGTTGTGGCTCAGTGGTAGAATGCTTGCCTAGCATGTGTGAGGCACTGGATTCAATTCTCAGCACCACATATAAATAAATGAATAAAATAAAGGTTCATCAACATCTAAAAAAATTGTTTTTTTAATTCAAACAGAGGGCTTGAAAAATATTCTAGAATAGTCAGAATGTAGAATATAAAGACAAAGACATAGGCAATAAAAGAGAACAAATAAAATCAGAAGCTCAATCCCAGGGCTTTAGTATCCATCTGATAGGAATTATTGAGAGAAAATTCAATAATAATAATGGTGATAATAGTGATGATAACAATAATATAATAATAATAAGAAGAAGGATAGTAAGTGGGAGAGAAGTTAGGAGACAGCAAGTGTAAGGAAAAAATCCAGATTTTAGAGATGCGAGTATTTTCTTAAGCTAATGACTTCGGCCCTCCAGAGGTCCAGCATAGTATATATATATATATATATATATATATATATATATATATATATATATATATATATATATATATATATATATATATATATTTTTTTTTAGAGAGAGAGAGAGAGAGAGAGAGAGAGAATTTTAATATTTATTTTTTTTAGTTTTCGGCGGACACAACATCTTTGTATGTGGTGCTGAGGATCGAACCCAGGCCTCACGCATGCCAGGCGAGCGCGTTACCACTTGAGCCACATCCCCAGCCCCCAGCATAGTATATGAAAAAGACTCACTGCAAGCAATATTATTGTGAAACATGAGAACACTGAAAATATTACAAGATCCTAAAAAATTCCAAAGAGAAAACATGCCATTTATAAAGGATAAGGAATCTGAATAGGATTGCGTTTCTAAACAATCGTACTAGAAACTGTAAAAAAATAGTGGAGAAATGCCTTCAAAATTTAGTCAGGAAAATTATTTTTAACCTAGGATTCTATACCCAGCCAAACTGTCAAGGTCTAAAGAAAGGTACTTTTGAGACATGTACCCCCTCCCCTACAAGAATTTCTGTAGAATGATGAATTCTAGCAAAATGAGGAAGCAAATCAGTTAGTAAATAGAATTGAGAATATTTGGAAAAATACCAATAAATTTTTGACAGATCTTTGAAGTATTTAAGAGGGAAAATAGTAATATGTACATAGAAAACTAATCAAGTGAAAAATAAAATCAAGGTAATTAATATCTCCAGGATAAACAAAGTTGTATAACAGACTTTCATAGTAGATTGTTGGCTGAGCAGTGAACGATATTTATATTGTCATAGTAATGCAAACATTGACTGTTGGTTTAACCAGAAATGATTTCAGTTTGGGGAGGTTGGGGATTTTGCCAATACAGTGCTTCTATAGTAAGTAGATGATGTGTAAAGCTAGTGAATCCAGAAACAGCAAGATGTGGATGTTAGTTAGAAATCTAGGGGGCTGTCTCTGAAGGAATAGACATTGGAGTGGGACTGTGGTTTTTATTGCAAGACTTTTACAAGACTATTTTTAGTCTTTTTTTTTTAATAAGACTATTACAAGGCTTTTAGTAGTATTTAATTTTTAACTACATGTGTGTATATTACTTTGATTTAAAATAAAAATTAGTAAAAATTAATATGGGCATACTAACATTAGTTTTCTCCCATCTGGAAAAGAATTGTTTAACAGCTGTGTTTCAACTCAATCATAAAAATACCATCTTACTGTAATGAGATTTTCTAGAAAGTGGTTTTACTCTAAGGCAATTCAGATTTGGCCCCAACTGAGAATTGTAGCTTTGGAAACCCCCAGGGGAGCAGCAGAGTCAGTGTCAGCTGCAGGGCAGTCATCAGTACAGCCTGCGCACTGCATCCTGGGCCTGGAAGAAGCCCCGGGAAAGATGTGGGAGTGTGGGCTGGTGTTTTGCCACAGAGCCCCTATGGCAGACTTCAGCTTTAGGCTGAGAGGGGTGGTGCTCAGTGATATCTGAACTTGGGTAGCCACCCTACTGCGTAGCTGGGGTTTCTTTCCCTCCAGAAAACAAATGCATTTCCTCATCCCTTGGAAAACCTCCAGACTCTGCTTTCACTCCCTCAGAGTGTGCCTTTTGGAATAATTTTCACTTACACATTTGTTAATTTGAGCTCTGTCCTAGGTGCTTGGGCAGGAACAGACCATCACCTGCTGGGATAGGTGTCTTCCTTTGGGAATAGCAAAGCCACAGATCATTGAGCACTTCTCTTCATGGGACACTTCCATACATTCTTTTTTTTTTGTGTGTGTGTGTGTGGTGCTGGGGATTGAACCCAGGACCTTGTGCATGTGAGGCAAGCACTCTACCAACTGAGCTACATCCCCAGCCCCATACGGTATTTGTTATTTCTAATCTTCAAACCCCAGTGAGATGGCCACACTTAGCATCACTTCCCATGCTGCAGATGGGAAAACAAAGGCTCAGGGCGGGATAAGTTGCTATGGTGGGTGGCAGATCTAGGCTCAGAATGAGGCTTGGGTGATGCCACAGCTCATTCCATCTCCATTGGGCTGCTTCCCATTGCCTGGCTTGCCCAGGCTAGTCACAGGCCTCCGTGACATGTAACTCAAGACCAACAAATAGTGCTAAAAATTGAAAAATTTGAGACTTAAAGGGATGCATATGTGTTCTTACACAGTGGCAAAAATGGACATGGTTGTATAATCTTTGAAGCTATCTTGTCCTTTAGTCAGAAACACGCAGGACAGAGTGGGGAACCTGAGGCCTTGCACAGTCAGAGGCAGTGGGCTTTGTTAGCCTGTACATACGAAATCAAATGTGTGTGTCTCAGTACCTGTGCTGTTCTCACCAAGCTACTAGCTGGAGTTAGTGAAACCTGGGGTCATCTGATCATGGGATCCCAGCCAGGCCTCATGTCAGATTTGCCCGTCTCCCTCCCACCCACGCTCCCACCCCAGTCTTAATGTTGAGTGGAGCTTCTGCACCTGAATCCTGCCTCCTTCCCCTGCTGTGCTGGGGGCCCCTGCCCCCCACCTCTTTTTTTAAAGAGAGATGAATTCCAAATTAAAAAAAAAATCAATCTCCTAATCTCTTCAGAGAAAAGTGTGCTTTTGACAACTTGTTCTGAAGTTACACATTTCTTACATTCGGAAATTACTTTCAAATGAATAAATTTTAGAAATATCTATTTCTGTTTGCCCTGTTACCAGTGAAAACAAGGAGCATCCCTGCTCTCTTCCAAACCAGTTTTCTACCTCACATACACACATCCATCATCCAGCCAGCTTAAAGCACTCAGTCCACATACTCTGATGTTGTGGGCTAGGGATCATAGGTGTGCATTTAAGCAGGCAGTTCAGGTGAGTCACAATAGGTTGTTCATGTACCAAACTTTAGAAACATTGATCAGAACACAGGTTTGATGTAACTAAGGATTTTTATTCTTTCTTAATATTCTTAATATGTTTTACAATATTTGTAATTCCCTGATTTTTTTTTTTTTTTCGACCAGGATTTTACCCAGGGGCCCTTAACTGAGCTATAGCCCCAGCACCCCACCCCCACCCCTGGTGCTGGGGATTGAGCTCATGGCCTTGTGCATGCAAGGCAAACACTCTATCAGCTGAGCTATATCCTCAGCCCCCAGCCCTTTTTATATTTTATTTTGAGACAGGGTCTTGCTGAGTTGCTCAGGGCCTTCCTAAATTGCTGAGGTTGGCTTTGAACTAGCAATGTTCATGCCCCAGCCTCTGGGATTATAGGCATGCGCCACCACACCCAGCCACATTATTTTCTTTTAAGACATATTTTCCCAACAGTTATTGATTTTGATTTCATCTTGGATTTGTTCATATTATTCATCTTTCACTTAAGTTGGAAATTTTGTGCAATTCTGTAAAGTTCAAGACTTATCTGCCTTGCTACCTCCTACCCATATGAACTTCCCCTCTTGTCCCTTCCCTCAGTTTCCTTACCAGTAAAATGGACTTAAACTATACAAAATTAATAGGCTCGAAGTGAGGGCTTATGAGTGTCTGGCTCATATTAGGTGCAAATTAAGTTTCTTTTCCAAACAACTAAATTGCAACATCACATCACAAATTAGCTGATAGTCTTTTAATTTCTTCCTTTGTTTTTTCCTTTTCATTCCTTTTCTTTTATCTTTTTGAGTGTGGGGTTGTAGAGAAATTCTTCTTGGGCCTTTCTTCCCTTTGCTAAGATGATTGCAATATTCGTTTATTCACTTGTCCACAGTGCTTTTTGGAACTTGCAAGTTAGCTTCAAAAGCAGCAAAAGCAGGATCTGGAAAGAATAGTCCTGGTTTGATTTGGTAGTGTGCAGTTTGGCAATATCGTCAATGTTCATTGCTGTTAATTCAGAGTATCTGCCAGATCTGTATGCATAGTTTTATATAGAAATTGTAAAAGATCTGGACACAG
This sequence comes from Marmota monax, assembly GCF_021218885.2. Lineage (NCBI taxonomy): Eukaryota > Metazoa > Chordata > Mammalia > Rodentia > Sciuridae > Marmota > Marmota monax. Next base: position 22,695,221 of record NW_026692912.1, read on the forward strand.
TTTATTAGCATTACTCATTTCTAAGAGGATTTAAGAGGATAAGATCATTTTAGACTCAAGAACAGGACATTAATAATAGTCATTAGCTTTAAAAACAAGCTTATATCCCAGTATAAAGTACAGCACATACAAACAAATATCTGGGACTGAATTAATGGATAGTATTCAAAATATGGTTAGAATTTAAAAAATATAATTCTTGGCATTAAGCTGCCAAGTAATATAGCCCTTTAGTCTGAAATGCTATATAATGACAGACTTTATCATAGTCTGATCCAAGGCCCTTGAACTTTCCTAAACAACAGATATTGTATTTCTTAGCCTGTTTGTATTGGAGGCGCCCTTCTGAATGTTATTTTGGGCTTACATGTGGAGGTTGAAATGTTCAAAACAACACTAAACTTAATTTGGCAGTTACTACGCTCAGGACAGTGTCTTCCCGCCTCTAGATAGCATCCAGTCACTGCATCTGTCACCCAGTGGCCCTGTAGTTCTGGGTCTTCAGGAGATGGGAACAGTGTCCCAATAGTGCCTTCTTGGGTGCTTCCAAGGCCTCATCTGGTACCAGACACGAGCAGTAGGTCTACACAGTGCAGTACAAATTCATTTCATACATGGATCAGAATTGGCAGAACCCCTCTGAAAAGTTAATGATGTCCTTCATGAAAACCCCTGTGACAAACACTAGTCTGGTCCAGTCCAGTCTTGAACCTTATGTGAAGATCTTGTTTCTTAGCCATTCCTAGTGTACCTAAGGTATCCAAGTTTTCATCATTACAGGACAGGCTAACAAGTAGCCGGGCTCTCTTAACCAAAGTTTTTTCTAAAATCTATAGTGACAACCTGAGTTATCTGATCAAAGATACAGATAGCCCAACGCTTTGATCCACTTGAAAGACAGATTCTTAGTGGGAATGGGGCAACCTAATCCATTAGTCAGGCACCTGATCCTTGGAGCCAGGCAGACTTGGTCCCTTCACTTTTGAGTCCATCTCTGCCTGTTTCCAGCTATGGATAAGGTGCAACCTCCCTCAAATCAATCAATCAATTTCTTACTCTCTTCCTTTCTTCCTTTCCTCTCTCTCTCTCTCTCTCCCCCCCCCTCTCTTTCTCTCTCTCTCTTTCCCTCCTCCTCCTCCTCCTCCTTCTTCTTCGTTGTTTTTCACATGAAAAAGCAAGACAATGATTTGATTTTCCTCAGTTTCATGGTGCAAATGTAGTGCAGTGATGTATATAACATGATTCTTACATAGGAGCTATAGGGACTGGCACATGGTAAGATCTCAGTGCATGTCAGCTCCTACTGTTTAGGTGCTGTAAGACGTGAACTAAATTTTCTGCTGGTTACAATATAGATATCAGACAATATTAAGTAAATGTATTTTCCTGTTGTTATTGAAACTTAGTTGAATTTTATTAAATTGTTGGCTGTGGTTTGGCTCCTGATTGCTTCCCACTGCTCTAGATTTCTGCGTTTGTGTCAGTAACACATTGTGATTGTTGCTACTTTGTTACAATATTGCCTATGATCATTCCTAACTAGAGTTATAAAAACTTTGAACCAGCATAGCAATGAAATGGATTTTAAACAGTGGTATCCCCTGGTCTCCCTAAAGAGGCGGGAAAGTTACCTGTTGCAGAAAATGAGGAAAAAAGTGATGCAGGCCCTGCATGGGGAGACTAATTTCCCTTCACTTTAAACAACCTCTGTTTACAGCTGTCTCCATGCCTGGATGGTTGGTTTGAGCCGTGTGTCCTGTATTTTGTGTGGTTGTCCCGTGGCTTGCAGCTCTCCATTCGTTCCAGATTTGGCCTTAATCATAGTATGCTCCCTGAATGTGCATGACTAGTACTGGTAATTCCAGAGGAATCTGCATTTTCACCAACATTCTTGGGACATGGGGTTTGCCCTGGCACTGCGCCCAGTGGAACTCGTCAGAAGGGGGGCAGGTTGGGGACGGCTAATGCCATCAAGGAGATGCGCGAGGTTTCCGAAGTGGTGCCCGGGAGTGCTGCACTGCCCAGGGTGGGCGTCAAGTGCAGGACTGTGCTTCCAGCGTCCAGAAAGAACCTCCAAAGGCCCTGCACGGGCTCCCCTGATGAACAGAAATGGGCCGGGATGGCCCGGGAAAGCCGCGGCGGTTCGGGGCGGGCAGGGGCGAAGTGCCAGCCGCGTCGAGGGCGGGGGCGCGGTTAGCAGGCGGTGGCCGTGGCCGTGGCCAGGAACGGGTTAAGGCTTCGAGGCGCCGGCGGAGGCTTGCGGGGGCGGGGCGGGCCCGGGCCCTTTGTTAACGGGCGCGTCCGGGCCCAGCGGAGACGCGGCCGCGGCCATGGGCGGGCGCGCGGGGAGGCGCTAAAGCGGCCTGGCGGGCCGGGGGCCCGGGGTGCGCGCCGAGCCTGGAGCGGGGCGCCTCCGCGGGAAAATGTTGGAGATCTGCTTGAAGCTGGTGGGCTGCAAATCCAAGAAGGGGCTCTCCTCGTCCTCCAGCTGCTACCTAGAAGGTGAGCCCGCCGCGGGCCCAGACCTGGCCGCGCGCTCGCCCCCCTCCCCGTTTCTTCCCTCGGCTTTCTGCGGCCGTCCTGGGCGCTGCCGCCGGGATGCGGGATGCGGGATGCGGGCCCCGCAACCTTCCCGCTCCCACCCGGAGGGCCCTGGGCGCGCCAGCCGGGCGGCGTGTCCCCGCGGCCCCACGCGGCAGGCTGTCCCAGGAAGCTTGAGAAAGGCCACTGCACAGGCCCTGACGGCCTCGCGCGCCCACGTCGCGCGTTTCCACTGCTGTGCACAAAGGCAACGCGATCCGCGCTGTACGGCTACAAAATTTTTAGTGACCTTTCTGCCCCCCCCCCCCCAGGCTTTCTACAGACCACCAAGAGGTCGTAGGAATCGCTTTTCAGCGCACATTTTAGGAAGGCGTCTCTAGCGTGTCCGGAGTAGGGCTTGGGGGAGGGGAGGCTCGAGGTCGCGTCTTTCTGTAAGGGTTAGAGCCGGCGCATTCGCTTTTGCCGACCCACCACCCACTCCTCTAGCTCCTCTCATTACTGTTTTATGATTTTCCTTCACTGTTGTCTTCAGTTTTCTGCCATAAGGTGACAACAGAAGAAAAGTGAGTGGAGGCTGATGGGGTAGCACGAATTTGATGTGCTTTGGGACTCGTCGTCCCAGCCCGCTGCCTTGAGCAGAAGGGGCAGTTGTACCTCAGAGGGGACGGCACCTGGCTTTTCTGTTGCTTTCATTTAGGACTCAAAATAGGAGTAGGAATGTAAATCTCATTGTTGAACAAGTAGGATTTCTGCTAAAGGCCTGAAGTTCTAGTGGTTGGAACTGAAGGAGAAGCAAATGGAGGCCTCGTTAACTTTCTAGTCTATTTTTCTTTTCTTTACAACTCTTGAGCTCAGGACTGCCTGGCATCACATGTGCTGCTGAAATCATTAATACCACTGATGTAGGTGAAGTCGGTTTGCCTTCTTTCCACAAGTTATGAACATGATTCCCCCTTCCTCTCTGCGATTTCAGAGTTTCAGAGTTCTGTGCCCCAAAAAAGGCCAGTCCAGATGGAGTGAGCTCACAAAATCTAGCATTTGGAGGAAGATGGTTTATTTGTCCCTAAAACTTGGCATCTTAGCAGCCAAAATCATCTTCAGTTCCTACATCACTTATTTTTTCCAAGTTGCTCAAAATTCTGAACACATTGTGGTTTACATCTGTAAGGAGTTAGTGTTAGGCATTATCATCTCCACTTTGCAGATGGATGCCTGAGGCAGAGATGAATGGACTTTTGTAACTGCAGAGCTAGAGGAAAGTTTTAGGTCACAGCTTTGCCTGGCATTGATTTTTTTTCCTGAGGGTAAACTGAGATTTAGTGCATACCTGGCTTGTTTAATTATTTCTTTGGGGGAAAAAAACCTAAAGTGTCTTATTTCAGCATGCCTTAAAATGAATTATAATACTGTCAGTCTCTCCCTCTTTTTTTTCTTTTGGTTACTGGGGATTGAACACAGGGATACTTTACCACTGAGCTACAGCCAACACCCCTTTTTATTTTTGATTATTTTATTATTTTAATTTTTTACTTTGAGACAGGGTCCTGCTAAGCTGCATAGAGCCTCACTGGTCAAGCTGGCCTAGAACTTGTGATCCTCTACCTCAGCCTCCTTAGTAGCTGGGATTATAAGAGTATGCCACAGTATATGACCTGCTGTCAAATCTTTAAAAAAAAAAAAATAGTTCTGGTACAACAGATTGCTCTGGGGATAAGGCCTCATTCAGGAAGGTATCACTGTAGGAATTCTTCCTTCTTGTTGAGTTTCCTTTTATTTTGTTGTTATTTAATTAGAGAAAAGAGATGAAATTATTGTTTTATAGTAGAAAGAATTGAACAAACCTCAGTGATTGTTTCTTAAAGCCTGGAAGTACTGTTTGTCTCTTGGGAAGAACAGTTGCCAACATCTGGATAAGTAATCCAAGCTTTCCATTTTTACTACATTCTAAATCAATCGATGGATGTTTATTGACACCCACTGTGGGTCTCAGCCATACCAGGTCCTGGGGGAGACTGAACAACATCAAGTTTTCCATTGTTCTGGCAAAGAAAGTTGAGCCTTAAATGCAGTTTGATGTTCATGTTACCTGTTCTCAGGCCTGCTGGCCAAAGCAGCAATAGGAAGCATGAAGATAGTTAGCAATTGTTAAATGCTTGTCCAGTGCCAAGAACTGTCTCTGAACTCCAGGTGATCTAATGTACATGTGTCCCATCAGAAATCTGTGACTTTCCGTTTTACAGATGAAGAAAATGAGGCACTAGAAGGTTGGGCAACATATCTGAGGCCACAGAGCTAGTCAGTGGCGGTTCTGGGGTTTGAACTCATGTCAGGGATCCTGCTCTTAGCCACTCTGTGTCCTACTCACTGTGACCATTTGACTCATGTGGAATCCACTGTGGATTTTAGAAAAGAATCTTTAGAAATTCTCCAATTAATAATTTCTGAAGTTAGGGCAGTGTTTCTTTCTCTTGCAGAAACCTAATACTAGTAAAATATATCAAGATTAAATTTAAAACACACATATGCGCTTAAGAAATTCTAAACAGGTATTTAATGAAAAATAATTTTCTCTCCTTTCTCATTTCCCTACCCAGAGGCAATCACTAAGATGTTTCTTCTGGAAAACTGTGTATCTTTTAGAAATAGCTTATACATACATAGGTTTTTATAACATTTGATCTCCAACTTTGTGAAAAAGCATATTATAGCAGTATCTATTCACAATGAACACATTGAGCTTCAGAATCTTTGGGGTCCACTTTCAACATTACTTTCTGGTTATTCCTCCCCCTGGAGATGTGAAAGACAGAATGAACGCTAGCCTTTTGAATTCGTTGTTTTCCATTTTACCTTATTTGCTCTTGTGCTTGTATTTACGTATGTTGTGCGTGCCTGTTGTACATGGACATGATAGTTCTGACCTGATGGCCTGTGAGTGAACTCTTCCTGAACTTCGACTGTGTTTCAAGAGCCCACTTTAAAAACACGGCCTCGCAGCGGCTGCCGCCAACACGCTTGTGGTGCCAGCCCTGCAGCCACACTTTTAGAACTTGGGCTTCGCTCTCTAAATATGCTCCTGAGGTCATCACATAGTTCCCTTGTTTAGTAACAGAGAAACTCTGAGGCTCTTTCTGTCACCTAACAGTCCTTGTCATTTTGGGTTATGTTAAGATTGTGTGCTTTTATGATGTGACAGGCCTTGGTGCTAAACTCCTTATGACATCCTCTTTTATTCTCATGACAGTGCTCTGGGGATGCCAGGGAAGAAGGGCAAGACGCGCCCTTCACTCGGTGGCAGTTCCTTGGAGTCGGGAATCTAGTTTCCTCCAATTCTGAGCTTCTGTTTCCCTACTCTTAAGACAGAGAGCATCTTCTGTCCAGCCCACCTCAGGACTGCTTTGAGGGCCAGTGCGATGAGTCATACAATGCCTTGGAACCAGAAAGCTAAATGTGTGTTTCTGCTAGCATGAGACTCCTCTGAGATCCTTTAGGCCTAGTCAGCCTGGGGCCCCCTGGAGTGTTCCTAGGGTTCCCTGCACTTGTGTATGGAGCAGTGCCAGGACCCGCCACCCACACCCAGATGCCTCCATGCTCTTGGGTGATCTTGGGCATGGTACTCTCAGAGCTTCCATGTTCTTATTTATAAAATCAGTCTCATAGTATTTTCTGCCTCTGAGTTTTTGAGAGATTTTGTGTTTATTTAACACAGAGCCTAACGTAGAACAAAAGTCTAGCATATGTAAGCTGTTGTTATTTTTTTTTTTTAATAAGCAATCTAAAATGGTGGCTTTACCGATTTCTCCAGTGGCTGAAGTGATGACAGCATTGAGCTGAACCCACCCATAGTTTTTCTTGTTAATGAATCAGTTTGTTTCCAAAGTTTTTAATGCATATGCAGTCATCAATACTTCCTGTCCTTGGTTTAAGATGAAAATATTTTCCCTTTCTCTGACCTTCTCTTATTCCCATGGTGAATATTGTAATTGTGCAAGAAAAATTCCCATTGGTTTATGATTGGGATTTAATCTCTCCTCTCTAGAGGCAGTATTTCCACAACCCTAAATATGTGAAAACCGAAATTTCATTTTACTCAGTACCTTGTTGTAAAATCAAGTCAGTTGTAATTTCACCAGTGTAATCACTGATCTGAAATAAAAAGGGAAAAAAATAGGAATGGAGAGGTTTTAAAAATATATAACATGAACTAAAGAGCAAATAAGACATTGGAAAATTCAACTTTTCCTCCATAATGGTGGATCAAAGTTAATAACACAGAAGAACAGTGTGCAAAATAAATTTTAGGTTCAATTTTTTCTTTTTTCTGCTTTTGATGGAAAATTTTCAGCCTATGTCAAAAGCAGACCACATTGAACTTTCTTGTACTTATTGTCTAATTTTAACAATTATCAGCTTCTAGTCAATTTTGTTTTCTTGCCTAGTGAAGTTGTAGTTCGAGAGCTGTCAGGAAGAATAACTTGCTAGTTACTTTTTTTTGGTACTGGGGAATGAATCCAGAGGTGCTTAACCATTAAGCCACACCCCCAGCCCTTTTTATTTTTTATTTCGAGACAGAATCTCGCTAAGTTGCTTAGGGCCTTGCTAAGTTGCTGAGGCTGGCTTTGAACTTGCAATCTTCCTGCCTCAGCCTCCCGAGGTGCTGGTGCTGGTGCTGGTTACTTTTGAAAGTGTGAATTTGTTCTCGGTGAGGAGAGCTGTTACTCTCTCCAAAGATTGTTTTCAAGACCTTTAGCCCATGCCATAGATACATGTTATGCTGTGTATTGGGGGATGGTGATAGGGGAGGCAGGCAGAGAGATGGACCAGGAAGGACAGAGAAACCAGTAGGAAGTAGACAGGGGTGGGGTGGGGAGTAGGAAGACAGGGACAGAGGGGGATAGACAGAGACTGGGAAACAAGACAACAAGGTTGAAACAGGAAAGGGAAAAGGGGGTGGGAGGGAAGGAAGGCTGGAGACAGCAAAGACCCTGGAGAGTGGCCAGTAGGGCAGGCCTGGGAAGGGATGCCCAGGGAGGAGCAGGTAGGAGTCTGGGAGGAGGGGGAGGGAGAAAGAGGGAGGTGCAGAGACCCTGCATGAGCGAGCCAGTGATAGGCAGGGCGCTGGCTAGAGAACTAAGGGAAGATGATCAGTCAAACCTCTGCTTCCATTTCCTTCCTCTTCAGCAATGATAATAGTGTCCCCTAAAGGGTCTGGGGATTCAGTGAAGATGAAGTGCTGGCACATGGTAAGGGATCAATAGTAGCTATTATTATATCACATTAAGATCCATTTAACCTCTTCACTCTTAAATTCTCTATAAAGACCTAATCTTACCTTTATTACGGGTCCTCAAATCTCACTAACATCTCTATACATTATATACCTTCAAACTGTGTTTAAAGGCAGGCCGTGAATAGAATGAGGCGTTGCTCTTGGAACCACCCCGCTTTTTAAATATTTTTTAAAATATTTTTTAGCTGTAGACAGACACAATATCTTTATTTTATCTATTATTTTTATGTAGTGCTTAGGATGGAACCCAGTGTCTCACACCTGCCATGCGCTCTACCACTGCACCCAGCCCCGGCCCCCTACCCCTGCCTTTTTCTGTGGGGAAATTGTTTGCCATTAGGTAGCCCAGTTAGGCCAGTGAGTGGTCTAAAGGGACCCAGGAGTCCAGGAAAACAAATGGAAGAAGAGGAAATGCGAAATGAGGAGGCTTTCCATCTGTTGTGACTGGCCTGTGAGAGAAGGAAAATGCCTGGCGGCTCATGCTCACGACAAGCAGTTTGTGTGACCAGCGCAGGAGTTCCTGGAACCTTTCTGGAGACATCTGGGAATCTCAGCATGCAGAGGTCTCTAACAAATACTGTTGCTTTTGAAAGCACAGAGAAGTGTGTTTTTATATTACACCTTGTTTAGCACCTTAGCCATGGCTTATATTATGCTCAGAACAAATCATTGCCTTCCCTAGATTTGGGAACATTTCCATCTTTAGTGCCTGTTGTTTCTGCCGATCCAGTTATGGGTCACCATCTCTGAAGCTGCTCTTTTTGGGTTCTGGCTTGATATTCTGCCATGGCTAAGGACAGACGCAGGTGCTCAGCGCAGGCCAGGCAGTGCTGTGTGCTGCCTTGCACTGCACAGGGGCTCCAGACACCGAGGTTTGGTCTCAGCCCCTGTGAGTTGACGTGATTGTGGTGACAGCCATGGGAGGAGGGGCAGTTGCTCTGCCCTGTACTTTAGTGCTCCAGGCAGAAGTGTTCTGTTGAGAGCTCTCCCCCCTCCTGTCAGCTGATCGGGGTGTTGCTCTGTTGTCCTGTCGTGCACAGGAGAAATGGAGGCTCAGATGTGAACATCTCAGGAGACAGTGGTGCTGAGACTGGAGCATGGCCTGTCCATGCCAGAGCCCAAGCTGCTTGTACCCCCATGATGGGTGTTGTGGAGGCAGGGCGGTGACAGAGGCAGGCTGAAAGTTCTCCAATGGGCTGAAGGAGCTGTAATCAGGTGGGGGGAACAGGGGAGGGGAAAACTGCAAGGGGCCTGGAATGCACAGCAGAGGGGGTGGGTGCAGACACCCCAGACTAGACCCTGCCAGGCTCAAGGTTTCCCTGTAGTGGGATGATGCAACAGTGCCAGCCGTTTTCTCGGGACCTGTTCAGGCTGAGGAGCAGTGATAGTTGTCCCATGTTAGCTGCCAACTACCAGCTACCCTGCAGGGCACATGATGTTCTGAATGTTGCTCAGGGTTATACCGCTAGTAGGTGGAGGCTGACCAATGACAGGCAGGGCCAGCTCCCAAGCCTCTGCTTCCTTTGCCTCTTGGCCAGGAGCTGTCTCAATGGGATTGGAAGCAGGGGAGTCACCTGGCCAGATTGACATTTTAGAAAGACCCCTCTGAGAGTAGGTAGTGTGGAAGTGGAATGGTCAAAAAGGGTGTGGTCAGGCAGGGAAGGGACAGGAACCATGGTGAGATGTAGTGGGAGCTGACCAGGTTCTGACATGGGTGTTACAGGTGTTTCAAGTGATTTTGGAAGATGACAGTGTCTATATTCATACAGGTCTTACTCCATCTCCAGCAACTACACTTCTTCCATAAGAGAGAAGGTGATATAAAGTTTCTTTTTTTTTACTTCTTTGTATTTGTGTTGAGGGAGGCAGGGAGACTGTATCTTCAGAAAGTTTAGTGCTTAGGCTGTTGACAAGAGCAGAGGTTCAAGAGGGAGAATTCTGTTTTGTTTTGTTTTAATTGACTGGCTAAGTACAATATTATGTACAAAGATTCCAGGGAAAATATTTAAACCTTGGGCTACCTTAAATAACTATTTTTTAAGGAGTTTTCTCTACAAACCTGTTGTTTTACTTCCTATAATGCCGATAAGCCCAAAGTAGTAAGACAGCATTTGTTTTCAAAGAAAGCTGCATAGTATGGGCTTGTCACCGTGCATCCCAGTCTCCTTCCCAGGACTCTCCCACTGTCAGAGGCTGGGGTAGAACTCGGGGGCCCTATGTCTTTGGGTAGGAAGAAATAGAGAGTTCACTTCACTAACCTCTTGCTGAAATCTACCATTCCACTTTTTTAAGGACATGCCACAGTAATATTAGCCATACTTGAGACCGTTGCCAGTGGATAGCAGGGTTTTTTTTATTACATACAGTTGTGCTTATTGTGTAAATTCTCACCCCTTCAAAATGACTGTAGTTACCGCTGTATCTTGTTATTTAATGTGTTAACAAAGAAGCTTAAGTGCTTCTAAGAATACTTTTAGGACAATTTCAATATAATTGTTTGCCATCATAATCCTCAGGATTTTGTGCATTTATAAACTTAGGCATCTCGAGGCATCTGCTGATGATAATGAGGTCCCACACAGCACAGATTAGTGGCTGGGGAGCATCACATTGGCCTGGTCCCTGGGTAGTTGTTCTGCCTTTGCTGTGACTGTCTTAGTCAGGGGTCCACCCCTCCCCACGCCAGGGAGCTCCCCTCATCAGAGCTTCCAGCCAGGTCCATGTCCTGGCCTCACCACCTCATCTGCAGGACAGTGCCTGCCTTCTGTCATGCATTTTATGGGGGGCTGCCATAAATTTTCATTAACTGCATCTCTTCACGAGGCACAGGGTCTGCTTGGTTCTTGGCCTCAGCACACCCACCACAACCTCCCAAGCAGATGGTGTTTTAAGATGCCGGAGTATATTTTGTTCAGGGTATAAAATTAATACAGAGGCTATAGTTAAACTTGGTTTTGTTATTTGTTTTTTCATAATTTTAACTGCCCTGAGTGAAGGTATGAATTGCAAAATGAAGGACCATGTAGAATGTGATAAAATGACTTTCAGCAAGTCCAAATTGTGGGAAATAATACTTTCCCTCTAAGCTCATATTATAAAAAGCTGCATGAGACTGTTATAAACTGACTTTGAGAATAGTCGGAGCATGATCTCACCAGTTGGAACAGAGAGTAAAGTAAAACACGAAGCCCTGCCTCCTTCTAGAAGGGTCTGTTTTATAGACCTTCACTTTAGAGAGATTCCTTGAACCGGACGCTAGCAAAGGAGCCACTGAGGAAACAGAAATAAAACCTCAAGGTTTTGGTGCTTGGCCTGAGAAGTAAAGGGGATGACAGTCCCACAGGCACTTCCCTGCCCCAAGTGTGGACGGGAACCAGTGCTGTCGGCCACTGCCATGACCTTGGCACCTGTGCCAACGGGAAGGTGGGAAGCTGCCCAGGATGTTTTTCCTGGAGGTGAAGACTCCCTTCCCTTGGGACTGTGAAGCTCCTGGCTGCCGGGGTTCACAGAGCATTTTGCTCCCTCCCTCTGTGCTAGTGTCCCCTCCTCAGCAGCAGTCCCTGGCAGTCTAGACCAGATACGCTTTATCAGATGATCTTCTGTAAACATTTTTCATCAATGACTCACAACTTTGAAAAAGGGTTATTTTTATATAAAGCAGTCTTTAAATTGTACTTGAAAGACCCAAACCATTTTCCTAGAGTACTGTCCAAACAAGTCCGGCACACACAGATCCAGTGAGTGCCGCGGCTCAGCCCTTAACAGATTCCCAAACAACTCGATGCACTCATGGCTGAAGCTAAAGGGAGCATTTTTCAGATGTCACCAATTCTTGGAGCTCAGCTAGCTAGTTGATGGCCTTCCCTGAGTTTTGTTGGTGGATGGAAACCTTTTTGCTAGCATTATGGCAGACAACAAAATAGTTTTAAATGTGGTGGGAGGCATTTTTAAAGATCCAGATCTTAAGTATATTTAAGCTATGACTCGGAAAGGATGCAGCGGAAAGCGTTCACTGAAAAAGGAAAACAATGCAGAATGCTAGCAGATGCTGAAGTTCATTTCTCAAGACTTCCTAACAGCTGGAAGATCCTCTAGGAGAACAGAAGGGGAGCTGCTCTGGCACCTTCTTTTGAAGGAAGCTTTTGGGCTTCTTTTGGGGTCTTGACTTCCTGACAGTGAGACTGGCAGAAAGTTCGTGTCCCAAGCAAAAAAGATTTGAGCACATTCTGCCTTTGGCCCCATCCCAACCAACTTAAGGTTGACGAACATAGCTCACTATGAAATGAAGCAAGTCACTTGGCACTCGTGCATTGTGAGTCAGCTTGACATCAGCCTGGACTGGGAATTGACTGGAAGACTTGGTGTTGGACTGTGGCTTCACTTCAACATCTGACCCAGAGGCATGCATGAGCAATACTTCCCCTGGGGCTGTGGCCATTAATTTGTGGAATAGAGCTGGGAGGGAAACAGAGGGCCTGCCCTGGATGGCCCAGCGTCCTGTTGAATCAGAGCAGTGGGAGGCCCTCTCCTTTCTAGCAAGGGCCTCATCCCAGCATAGAATGCTCAGCATCTGTCTGCACTAGGGACAGCCCCTCTTTAACCCACACGTCAAATTCAGGGCCCCCTCTGGGCGGGCATTTGCATTCTGCTTACTCCAGGTGTTTTCCAGGCCACTTCCCCTGATTATATAACTTTGATCTAATCCAGATGCTACAGAATGTTTGATAGAAGGGGTCAAATGGCATTTGAGAAGAAAAGCATTGCTGTATCCATGACTCGGGTTTAATTTCCTGTGTGGGCCTAGTCTGCCTAAGTTGTATGCTCCTGGCCCAGAGGTGGAGACAGAGGGAACGCACAGTATTTTTCCAGGACAACCTGGGATCCCCCACCCCCCACAGTAGGCTTCACAGTAAATTATCAGTTATGTAAGTATTGGTTGGCTTCACTTGTAAGTTTTTAAGCTTTGTAATTGTATTCTGATCATTAAAATAATCCACCTTCACTGTAAGAAATAAGCCATAACATAGAAAAGTGTTAAGAATATTAAAAACACCTGTAATTCCACCACCTTAAGTTAAAAATCGTTCACATTTTGGTATAAGTTTCTTCTGGTCTTTTTTCAATTTTTGAAAATTGGGATCATATTGTATGTACTGGGATGTAATATAAACCCTTAATTTGTTATTATGAGTATATTCCTGAACATTGAATTTTTTCCCCAAAAATATATTTTTTTTCTTTAGGGATTGAACCCAGACTTTCATTCAAGCTAAGCAAGTGCTCTACCACCGAGCTACACTACACCGTCAGCCCCTTCCAACAATATTTTAAATGGCTACTTAAATATTCTATTTTAAGAAGAAATTATCTTGTATTGATAGACTTTTTTGTGCTTTTCTGAGTTATTTTAAATTAGTATATAGAAATCAATGTATTAATTGCTTAGGCTAAATTTCTAGAAGTAAATTAAAGATTATGGATTCTTTAGTGTGGTTCATGTTCCACTTGCCTCCTACAACATAACAGCAGCTTACACACCTACTCTGAGCATTGTGAGAAAGTGCAGGTCATTGCTGTCTCATCCCCACTGTAACTGTCAGAAAGTGCATCGGCCCAGTTGAGGAATTATTTACTTTTCTTTGATTACTAGCAAGGGTTCACATACTTTCCATGTTCAGTGGTGATTTTAATTCTCTGTGAATTTATGGTTTATGTCCTTTTTCCATAGTGGAGGGAATTCTTTTTTTCCTTTGGTAGGTAAGGGGTAAGGGTCCTTTTGACCGGCTGCCCGCTGCTTACCTGTCGTGCTGAGCTGGCAAGAATGCTCCTCTTCCTGCTGGAGGTGAGCCTTCCTGGACCCTGGCACTCTGCAGCAGAGCCATTGTGTTTGCTCTGGATCTGTTTATCTATCTCCATATACAGTACTTGTCCTGATTACTCAGTTATTGTGAAACCAGCAAATGTAAGTGTGAAAAGAGAATTGTTTCTCTGAAAATTAAGATGGGTGCTTCAGGAAGACTCAGTGAAGGCAGATTACTTTTTAAAAATGCTACTGAATTAGGCGTGAGGCTGCCATAAGCCAATGGAGTGATCCTGCACTGGGTCTCCCTCCACCTGCAGGCCGTAGAAGCTGGAGGTGAGTTGAGCATCCTAGGTAGGACTTAGAGAAGACAGCCCAGTCACATCCCCACCCTCAGAAGGACAGCCAGGGCTGGCACACCAGCTTGCGGTGGGTGGGTGGGTGGGATCACATGTGCTGATAAGACAAATTGCCTCCCTGCTTTGAACATTACATGTACCTCACTAGTAGGTACAGTCTGTATGTTTCTATTGTCAAAAAAATGAATTTAAAAGCAAAATACATATATTCCTGCTATAAGCAGCTTGTCTGTATGTATGTGTTTGTGAGTGTGTGTGTGTGTGTGAGTGTGTGTGTGTGTGTGTGTAAACTGTCCAGTCCTACTGCCATGGAGCGGAGGGTACCTTAGAGCCCAGCAGTTACCAGGATGGGCCTTTCTACATTTCAGGAGATGCCGTGTAGCAAGATCCTTTTCTTTAAAACTGTGTTCGCCCTCACCGTTGATAAAATGAATTTGCCAAACGCAGTGAATACAATTTGGGATTTACTCTGTTAGATACACAGTTCTGAAGAGTCACTTCATTACTCATACAAAAGCTAGAATTGAAAGACCCTGATTATTATGGAATGTCTGTTGTTGAAGCTCTCCAGGATTATTTCTCAAAGTTCCACTGGCCCTCAGGTGTTTCTAAATGTATCCAGTGGGTTGGTGTTTTTTTTTTTGTTTGTTTGTTTTTTGGTTTTTTTTTTTTTTTTTTTTTTTTTGGAGTACTGGGGATTGATCCCAGGGGCACTGAACCAATCCCAGCCCTATTTTGTATTTTATTTAGAGACAGGGTCTCACTGAGTTGCTCAGTGCCTCAGCCTCCTGAGCCACTGGGATTACAGGCATATGCCACCGCACGCAGCTCCAGTGATGGTTTTTGTTTGTTTGTTGATTTTTTTTGGGGGGGTATTGATGGACCTTTATTTTTTATTTATATGTGGTGTTAAGAATTGAACCTAGTGCCTCACTCATGTAGGCAAGTGCTGTACTACTGAGCCACAACCCCAGTCCCCTCCACTGTTTTTTGAAGTGGATGCAGAGTCAGGCCTGTCTCTAAGATGGGTATAATCGCCCAGAAGTGATGTGTAAGATACACCAAATCCATAAAAGGGATAAATAAAACATAATTTTGTTTTGTTACCAGTGTGTGGGGGCTTATTTGTAGATATTTTTATTCTTTTCCAGTCAGAACCTCTCCCCCTGCCGTTTTTTTGTTTGTTTTTGTATAAGGTTTGGTTTCTTCTTGTGGTTTCTCTTTAAACGGTGTTTGGATTTCACTTCAGGGTGTCCCCCAGCTGTGAAGATCCACTTGGATAGACTTGCTGGTTTGGAAAAACCTTCTGCATTTTGTCATTATTACAAAGAAATTCTAGAGTTTGGGCACCGTTCAACAGTAAAAAAGGAAGGAACTTCAGGAAAAATGAGTGAACTCTGAGGCTGGTAGTGGCAAGGCTCACACAGGCCTAACATAAGAGTTGTTGATTGATTTTCAACTTGTGGAGTCTACTTAAAGGCAAATCATGGAAGGCTTTATTATTCCAGAATAGAAGAACTCAGTGGTTTTCACAAGGAAAAAAAGTCAGGACCACCACATTTGAAAGTGGGCGGAGGGGAAGAAAGCGGCAGGAAGGTGGGACGTTGCGCCCTCCTCTTGGGATGTGAGCTTTGGGAGAGCTGCCTCAGTGGGCCCAGAGGTCACAGCTGGCAGGAGAGGCCATCCCCAGACAGCTTGTTTCAGTCAGCACTTTTGTCTCAGCAACTAAAGGGTCCGACCAGAACGACGTAGAGGAGGAAAGTTCATTTGCGGTCTCAGGGTTTCGGGTCTCAGACCACATACAGCCGGCTCCAGGTGAGGGGACGACATGGTGGGAGAGTGTGGCGGAGGGAAGCAGCTCACAGGGTGGTCAGCAAGCAGAGGCTCCACTGGCCAGATACAGAGGCAGACCCCGGGCCACGCCCCAGCCCCAGCCCTCCAGCCACCCCCTGGCACCCCAGAGAGCACTCAGTCAGCCCCTGTGGGGTCCATTCACTGATGGGGTAAGACTCACAGCCCAGCGTGTCTCCCCCGAACCTTCTTGTGTTGACTCCATGAGTTTTGGGGAGATACCTCACCTCCACACCATGACACAGCTGTCACCTGCGGGTGAAGGGACTGGAGTAGCAGGTGTCTGTCTTTCATTTTAAGCTCTTCTATACTACTTGATTTTTAAATTGTATCCATATTAATGTTAGTAGACTTGAAAATGCTTTTTTAATATTTATATTTTAGCTGTAGTTGGACACAATACCTTGGTTTCATTTATTTTTATGTGGTGCTGAGGATCGAACCCAGGACCTCATACTTGCTAGGTGAGCGCTCTACCGCTGAGCCACAACTCCAGCCCCCTTGAAAATGTTTTAAAGCAAGAAACTTGAATTCCATATTTTAAGCAATGGCAAAGAGTTATGAAGATGAATTTTATTTATTTCTGACTAAATTCATGTTGAAACAAGGGATTTAAAAAGCCTAAACCATTTGAAAATATTAATTACCACCTTGGAATGAAAATACTTCTGTTATTCAGAAAATTTGGTAAAATAGTCCTTTTATTTTAAAAAAATCCTTAATATGACATAAATTAGGAAGGTGCAGTGTTGGAAACAGACTTTTTGTTCCTGAAAATAAAGCTCATGCTTCTGCGGTTCTTCCTGTTCCTGTTTGATTTTTCTGTTCCCTGCCTTGTCTTCCAGAAGCCCTGCAGAGGCCAGTAGCATCTGACTTCGAGCCCCAAGGTCTAAGTGAAGCCGCTCGTTGGAACTCCAAGGAAAATCTCCTTGCTGGACCTAGTGAAAATGACCCCAACCTGTTCGTTGCACTGTACGACTTTGTGGCCAGTGGAGATAACACCCTCAGCATCACTAAAGGTAAAGGGCCCTGGATGCCTGGCTGTGGTTGCAGGAGACAGACAGGGACAGCATGACTGACCACTCCTTTGCTTAGTAAGACAGCAGCTTTACAGCTGGGAATGCAGAGACACCCCAGAACAGCAGCCGCCCCAGGATAGCCTGGTCCTCACAAGCCAGCCTCCCTGCTTTCATATACAGAGGACACCTGGACCTTAAAAACTGAAAACATTACTTTTTTTTTCCCCTAAGGAAAAACATTCTTCCACAAAAAGCTTCCTTACAGTGGGAGCAGAGCACCCGAGTAGACACAGTAGATTTATAAAAACTGAGGCTGCACGCTTATCTATGTATTCATTACAAACAGGAGGTTCTCAGGTATGAGCGTATATTCTTATACACTTACACATGCACAATTTATGTAGACTTGTTAAAATAAAATCAGTGTGTAGAAATTTGGAGAATTATAGTAAGCATACAATAAATAGGAAAGAAGGAAGCTGGTCTTTTTTTTTTTTTTTTTTTAATGCTGGGGATTGAACCCAGGGCCTTATGCATACAAGGCAAGCACCTACCAACTGAGCTATCTATATCCCCAGCCCCTAAGAAAGCTGGTCTCTAAAGCTGAAATGTTTAATTTGGTTCTTTTTCTCTAAGGTGAAAAGCTCCGGGTCTTAGGCTACAATCATAATGGGGAATGGTGTGAAGCCCAAACCAAAAATGGCCAAGGATGGGTCCCAAGCAACTACATCACACCCGTCAACAGTCTGGAAAAACACTCCTGGTACCACGGACCTGTGTCCCGCAATGCTGCCGAGTATCTGCTGAGCAGCGGGATCAACGGCAGCTTCTTGGTGCGGGAAAGTGAGAGCAGTCCTGGCCAGAGGTCCATCTCGCTGCGATATGAAGGGAGAGTGTACCACTACAGGATTAACACTGCTTCTGATGGCAAGGTGGGGACCCAGGCCAGGGGCCAGCGGGGGAGCTGGTGGACAAGGGTGGTACCTTGGGGCTAGGATGGTACTTAGGCCTGGCCAGGAGAACCTCGAGGTCCTGCCATTGGCAAGTAAATTCTTGCAACAAAGCTCAGTCAAGCTATTTTAAGAGTCGTTCAGGTAAACAGCAGGGGTAACTCCATTCGCCTTATGAGAGATCTGTTGAGGATCCGTCTTGAGATTTATATGCCCTTGCCGTTTAATAGCACCTCAAGTCAGTCAAGCACGGGGCCGCCCTTTCTGTGGATAAAATCACACATGGGTTGTGTGTGTGTGTGTGTGTGTGTGTGTGTGTTTACATAACAATTTTTAAACAGAAATGAATCCACATTATACTCAATAGATTTCCAAACCTGATTTACAGCTTTGTAAAGGAGTGGGCACATGTTATTTTGTGGTCTTTGTATAACAGTCCTTTAAAATCCATGAAGGGAAGGGAGGCATTGACATTGACTGAGTGTACATCTTCCGGCTGTATAATGGAGCACCTGGAAATACATCTTCCTCAAACCTCCCCTCAGTCCTGACAGGCCTTGATGTAATCTGCATTTTTGCATTTAAAAAAAAAAAAAGGGAGAGTTAGGGGGAGGACTTTTATTGCCCAAGTACTCAGTTTGGGAGTACTTGATGGAACCCAGCTGTCCCTGGCTGTGTTGAGGAACCCTTGCTAGTAGGTGCGTCGTCCCATGGAGTGTATGCACATGGTCTGAAAAAATCAATAGGACAAAGTTAATCGCAGTGAGAAGTAATTCTGTCTCCTGATTTAGTTCTGCCAAGAGGCAACCCCTATCACCAGTTTCTTCAAAATTTATTGACACATATGTTTCCCTAAAAAAGATTCACAAATGCCTTTTTAGGCATCTTGCCTTTAGCCTCTTAATGAGGGATTTTGGAGGTTGTTCCTTGGTGGCTGCTTCATTCTTTTTATGGCCTGGATAGTGGGTGGACCAGCAGTTATTAAAACAGTTACCTGATGGACAACTTTTAGGTTGCTTCCAGTCCTTTGTTATTGTGAACGATGCTGTTAAGAGGTTGCTGCAGGAGCAGCGTTTCACTTCACCACTGGGTTCCCCGCGAGTAGCAGGACATCCCCAACCTCGCTTACCTCCTGTGTGTCTTGCAGTCTGATGTTTATGTTCCATTCTGCACTGTGGCAATCTTTAGAATCTCTGATTGTAGTTCACTACATTTATTTCATAGTCCCAACAGTGGCTCATGTCCTGCCGTTTGTAAATACACTGCACATTCTTCTTTGTTTACAGTGTAAACATATGCAAGACAGGATGTTAGAACTGAGCAAAGGTTATTTGCATTTAATATTCGTGTAGATATTGCCAAACCAACTTAATTAGAAATCATGCAAATTTGTTCTCTCACAAAAACCTACAAATGTGCCTGAATGTGCCTGTTTCCCCTCACCCCATCAGTAGAATACCATCAAACTTGTAAGAACATCTGTCATTCTGATTGATGAAGGTCATCTCATCATATTTAATATGTATATGTCATATTTTGAGTAATCCTCATGCCGTTTATTAAATTCATCTATTTCGTACGTGTAGGAATATCCCATTTACTTATCTGTTTAGGCCCGATGATCCTCTGTTCTCTCCTGTTGGTCTGCTTGTCCTGTGCCCGTGCCAGACCTGAAATTGCTGTTCCTGTAGCTGGTGAGCTAGAACCCCTCCTTATCGTTTAGCATTCTCCTGGCTGGCCCCGCCCATTCCCTTGTGCCATATGGACGTGTGTCTGCTTCTTACCTTCTTTTTCACGCGCCTCAGCTTCCCGTCCTCTTGCCAGTCTGCTTCCGTCCTTGCAGGTGTCTTTGGCACCAGCGTTGCAGTTTGGGTACAGAAGGAGTCTGCTATTGGTGCAACTCGAAATGGGCTTCTTTACTTGCATTTTGGGACCTTCTCCCACAGGAAGAGGTGTCTCTCTTCTTTCTGCCAGCCGGACTCCAGGATAGTGGCCCTTTGAAAGAGCCTCCAGCCCACAAAGTGACATTTTAGTGACTCAGAGCATCAGGGCCACCCGGAGGTGATTTTTCTGGAGCCGGCAGCTTGCTTCTCATCGGTGTTCATTCTCCAGGCAAGCCACATGCACAGGATGGTCACTGAGGGGTGAGCTTAACAGGATAGTGGTGTCTTTCTCTTGTTTAACCAGCTGCCTTGGAACAGATTCAGACAGATGATCTGGTTTGACAGTTCATTAGCCGGGGTTGGTTGAAGACACTGTTCAGTGGGGAACAAGGAAAGACCTACAGGTAGGATGCGCGATTTGCAGAATCTGACATTTATGAAGGAGAGGCTAGCCCCTCTGTGGAAAAGCTGGTTTGCACCAGATAGGGTCCTTGTGTTCCAGGTGGGGCACAGGGCATCGTTTACCCAGGCAGCATCCACCTCTGGGCATCTCCTCAGACTTGCCAGGGCATCCAGCTGTCCTTCACCCTCCCTGGAAGAAGCTCTCTCTTGGGCCATCTGAGCACTGGAGACATCTCAGCCCTCTGCAGAGGCTCCTTGATGAGAGCCACACTTGAGGAGGCTGTGTCAGGTGGTGTGAGACTGGGAGGTGCCGCCCTCGCAGTGGGGACAGGCTCTAAAGAGTGCTCTGCCCTCAGCAGAGCCCTGACGCGGTCCTTTCTGGGTTCCTCTTTTTTCCCCACATTCTTTTATCGGTGCATTACAGTTGTACATAATGGTGGGACTTGTTGTTACATATTCGTACATCCTTTGTGGTTTTCTAAAAGGCGAATTTAAGGTTGTTAAGAGGGACATGCAGGGATTTATTAAGTTTCATTCTTACTTTCAAGCCAGGTGATCTTTAGAAAACACTGAGTGTAAAAGGTTCTTCTCTAGGGCCCCACAGGATTTCATCTGCTTCTACCACCCTGACTTGAGTTTACTCTGACACGGTGTTCTGAGCTCTCCAGGCAGCCAGGTGGGCGCCAGAGCTGAGCACTCTGGGACTGTTGAGGTAGACTATTGAAAGGGCCAATGTCAGGTGGAGCCATCCCTGTTTCTCGAGTCCTGTCAGTCTGAGAAACTTCCAGGTACCCCGGATTTGGTGGTGGTTCTTCCCATGCTGTCCCTCTGTTGACAGCACAATTAAAGACTGATGTTCCTTCACCACCCCCTGCCGAAATCCTTCCTAGTCCTGCTTATTTGTGTCTATTCCTCAGTCACCTCTGTGAGATGCCACTGTCAAGCCCATGATTCCTATTCAAGCCCTGTTCTTGTCTTGAACGAGATGCAGTGGACATTTACTTTCATGGCCTGCTGAAACATCTCAGGTCCAAGTCAACAGGAGTGAAATTCGCATTCACACTTTGGCAGAGGTGGCAGGAAGGGCTGACAATGGAGCACCTTGGATTTCCAGGATTTGCCCACCCTGGTGGAGGAGGCCGTGCTGAGGCAGAGCCTGCCGGCTAGCTCCAGCCCTTTCAGAGGAGCCTGGGGCATTGCTAGGAACTGCTGGGCTCTTGCCTCCAGCTGATCTCTGAGTAGCTCTGGAGGAAGCTTAAAGCTCACTTCCTGCTGAGCAGCCTATGAAGGGTGAATCCCAGGTGAGATCCCAGGGTCTGAAGCTGCCCAGACTATAGGTGCCTAAGCTCTGGTGGGCCTGTTCGGGCAGCCATCAGGAACAAAGCCAGTTCTTTGACAGGTCCTTTCTTTTGGATTTACGCACAGTTGGGAAGGGGTGCTAGTCTGGCTACGCACCCCAAGTGTGTATGGAGCTGTAATGACATGCTGTCCACAGCACTGACTTCACGGTGTTCCCTGAACGTGCCTCAGATTCCTGATGATTACCCAGTGCACCAGCAAAATGCTGCTTGAAAACTGGAACTGATCAGAAGGAAGCCATCAGAGTGACTGTTAGCGGGACATGGGAACATGGCTGTGAATCAAATATGCAGTGCATTTGAAGGAGGGTGGTTTTAATATTTAATGAGTATCATATGTAAACTTTAGGTTGAAAGATGAACTCAGTCATAGGGCCTATAAACTTAATTATTGAAAAGTTTAAAGTTTGTCCACCCTGTGAAACCTCCTGTAGTTCTAAAATCCTTAGCAGAGCAGCCTGAGAGGGAGTGGAATAGGTCCAGGGGCAAATTCTGCGTGAACTAGGGCTTAGGGGAGCCATTTGCCTTCAAGTGTGGTGGAAGGCCTTGAACTTCGGGTTGGGCAGCCTTGAACTTCAGGTTAGGCAGCTCCTTTCAGGCTGACTCTGCGCTTCATGTCCTGACAGGAAAAAAATGGGTACCAGGCCTCGCTCCTCATAGCCCTGCCAGGAGCCCAGCAAGACGCTGGGGCTCCTTGCCTCAACAGCAGGGTGGGAGGGGGGCTCAGCTCCAGGAGCGCCTGTTGACTGGCCCTGATTTCTCATTGCCCTCTTCTCCCTGGAGGGGAGGACACGTCAGCTGAGCCAGCCTGAGAGAAAGGGGCTGGACATTTGCAGGCATCAGTGCAGTCACTGGACAGCTGACAGACTTTTCTGGAGAGGGGTTCAGAGCCATCCCCCGTCCCACTCAGTTTCCCTTTGCACCACCCTCGCCTCTGAGACTTAATGCTGAGGAGAGCGCCATGGACATTACCGCGTGGGTACTCAACCGACGGCAGGTCTTTGGTGGTGGTGCCACTTCCACTCCAGGCCCCTGCTCTCGCACCCTGTGTGCACGTGCTCTCTGGGTCCAGTCTGTCCCACACCTTGACCCTAGAGCGCTTCCTACAGAGTTCCCTCTGGTGTTCTGAAGTGGGAAAGTGGGGCCACCTGCTGTGCCTCCTCATCCCAGAGGTGCTGCCACCTCAGAGGCACCATTTGCACAGGTACAAGCCGGTGTCCCAAGGTCACAGTCTGCACATGAGGAACAGGTTCCCCAGAGCTGAAGGGTCTTTATGGACAAGTCTTGGGTTTTGGGGGGTTTTATTTTAGTAGATGGTTACCAAAATATTATCAACCTGAGAGCTGGGCTGGCTCAGTGGTGGAGCACTTGCCTACTAGCACGTGTGCGGCACTGGGTTCGATCCTCAGCACCACATTTAAAAAAATTAAGATATTGTGTCCACCTAATACTAAAAAATAAATATTAAAAAAAGAATAAATACATAAAATAAGGGTATTTTGTCCATCTAAAACTAAAAAAAATAATAATAATAATAAGGAAGATTATAAGCCTGAAGTCTGCCTTTGGCTTGTCTAAATTAAAAAATTTTGCTTTTGTCATCTCCTCAAGCAAAAAGAAGGAAAGAAAAATCTCCTTGATACTGAATGCACTGATGGGCTCAACTTGTATATTTTATTTCCTCCTTTAATTTTTTTGGGGGGCGGGGGCGGCAGGTACTGGCAGTTGAGTCTGGGACACTGTACCACTGAGCTATATCCCCAGTCTTTTTTAAGTTTTGAGACAGGGTCTCTGTAAGTTGCTGAGGCTGGTCCTAAACTTGGAATCCTCCTGCCTCAGCTTCTTGAGTCTTGGGATTATAGGTGTAGGCCAGCACACCTGGCTTAAAAATGTTTTGACTTATCTTAAACATCACAGATTTACAGAAGTTGTTGTAGTAGTCGGCCTTTCATCACCATCATGAGGCAGATCCTGAAACAGCGGGCTGCACCAAGAAAAGAAGTTTATTTAGCCTTTGGTTTGAGAGGCTGAAAATCCAGACTGCACAGCACAGCAGTGGTGAACGTGTGGGGTCGACAGTCACATCCTGAGTCAGGAAGCAGAGGCAGGGCCCGGCTGGGTTTGCTCCTTGTGTAACCACCCTCTCTCGGGAACTGGAGGGGGCTGGAGTGTAGCCCCATGGTAGGGTTCTTGCACCACGTGAGGCCCTGAGTTCAGTCCTCAGTACTGCAAAGAAAAATAAAAAACATCTCGAGTCCAAGAGTGCTCCTTACTCCCTTCTGAGGCCCCAGCGAGGCCTAAGAACCTCCCACAAGGCCCCCTTAGAGGTTCTGCCACCTGGAGACCAGGCCTTTAACCCAGGGGTCCCCAGACCATGACAGCGTGGTGCTCACATCACCAGGAGCCAAAGATCTCGTCCCTGCTGTGTGTCTCAGGCTTTTCTTCCTGTTCTCTTCTCTACTAGGAACTGAACCCAGGAGTGCTTTACCACTGAGTTACAGCTTCAATCCTTATGTATTTATTTAGTTTTGGGGCAGGGTCTTGCTGAGTTTTCTAGTTTAGCTTGAACTTGGGATCCTCTTGCCTCAGTCTCCCAAGTCACTGGAATTACAGGTGTGCACCACATTTCTTTTTTAAAGTAATAAAATGTTATAGCTTCAGGTAAAGCCTGACCCTATTCCTCCCCACCACGACCTTGATACACCAAATGTCACTGTTGTCCCTAAATTGTATTTCTTCTCTCCACAACTTTGCAGTTTGGACCAAAGTACCTAGTTGTGATTTTAGGTGTCTTTCCCACCTTTATCAAGCAAATAGATTGTTACATACCTGGAGCCCAAGTGTTCTGTGCGGATTTCAGTCCAGAGCTATTTGTGGTTAGGAGGTTTTCATCTCCACAGCTCTGAGACAGGAGGGGAGAAGGCAAAGTGGTGATCGCCGCCCACTTGGGAGATCCCGCCAGCTTGCGCCTTCCCTCCCTCTGTCCTGTTCTGGGCCTTGGCACACCCGGCAGCGGTCCTCGCCTGCCACGGATCTCTTACGCTCTTGTACTTAAAGGCCTTCTGCTTGTTCCCTGTGATGGAAGAGGCAGTGCCGGTGCCTCCAGGACCCCACTGGCTCCTGGGGGGCCTGGGAGACAGCCCACGTGGGCATACCACAGGGATTGGAAGTCCCCGCCCTGACGAAGCCAGAGGCAGCCATGCAAAGGAGATGTGCGTTCACTTGGCAGCTTTCATCTCTGATCACAGTCTCAGTCTCGGTTTGTCCACTTGTGATTACAGATCGAGTAATCAACAGGCATTGAGTTCTGTTCACTAATTAACTGTCAGGCAGCTCTTCCATGTTTACTTCTTTTTTTGGGGGGGGTTACTGGGGATTGAACTCAGGGGCATTCAACCACTGAGCCACATCCCCAGCCCTGTTTTGTATTTTATTTACAGACCGGGTCTCACTGAGTTGCTTAGGGTCTTGCTAAGCTGCTGAGGCTGGCTTTGAACTCCTTTTTTTTTTTTCTTTAGAGAATTTTTTTTTTTAATATTTATTTTTTAGTTTTTGGCGGACACAACTTTGTATGTGGTGCTGAGGATCGAACCTGGGCTGCACGCATGCCAGGCGAGCGCGCTACCGCTTGAGCCACATCCCCAGCCCCTGGCTTTGAACTCTTGATCCTCCTGCCTCAGCCTCCCAAGCCGCTGGGATGACGGGCGTGGGCCACTGAACTCACTTGTTCTCACTTGAACTCACTGTGCTCACTTGTTTCCAGGGTGGAGGCTGCAGGATACGCGGGACCGCTCAGGGCCTGCTCTACAGCCTCGCATCCCAGTAGATGGAGGCAGACAGTGATTAAGCAGATGAGTAGGATGTTACCAGCCGTGATGGCACCGAGAAGTAACACAGATCACACCTGCTGGGTGGTGACTTGGATGAGTGATCGGAGAAGACTCTAGGGACATTTAAATTGGCTCTCGGGGCAAGAGGGAACTAGACATGTGAAGCCTGGGGGTGAGATGGAGGATTCGGGTAGAGCTGCCGGTGCGGAGGCCCTTGGCCTTTGCTGGTGCCTCTCTGCTTCAGCACATCAGTTACTGCAGCGAGCCCGCGCAGAGGAAGACGGCCTAGGTGACCGTTCGACTCAGCCGGGGGTGGAGAGCCACTGGAGGTTTTATTGTGTGCTAGCAAGGTCCAGCCAGGCTGGTTGACCTGACCTGCTTGAGAGCGTCTGCGCCACAGCTGAAGGCTGTCTCCTCTTCTCCTCAGCTGTACGTGTCCTCCGAGAGCCGCTTCAACACTTTGGCGGAGTTGGTTCACCATCACTCCACGGTGGCAGACGGGCTCATCACCACTCTCCATTACCCAGCCCCCAAACGCAATAAGCCGACGGTCTACGGGGTGTCCCCCAACTACGACAAATGGGAGATGGAGCGCACGGACATCACCATGAAGCACAAGCTGGGCGGCGGCCAGTACGGGGAGGTGTACGAGGGCGTGTGGAAGAAGTACAGCCTGACCGTGGCCGTGAAGACCTTGAAGGTGGGCCTGGTGCGCCGCCCCTGGGGTGGTTGGGTGTCGCCTGGCTGGGTTCCCCTGCGGGTTGGATCAGTTCATCCCCTTAGTGTGGCTCCATGAACACTGAGAGCCGCTGGGGGCTGAGCATTGCAGTGTCAGAGGTGGCCACAGGGAGGAGGGTTCCCGTTCTGTGGCCCTGGGAGCAGAGGCTTGCCCTGCTGATGAGTGGCAGGGAGCCACCCCTAGGCGGAGGAAGCAGAGCTCCTCAGGGTTTAAAACCAGGTTATCTAAGGGGAACGACTCCTGTGTGCTGCTGCGGGCAGACTGCGGGCAAGTGCCTTGGGTGTCCCAGCCAGCCCCAGTTCTCTGTGCCGTGGCCTCAGACTTCTGCAGACCGAGGTGCCCCCTTCTTTGGGAAGGCGTCAGGCCACATGCTTGTCCACTCCGTCACTGCCCCTGTTAACTGACTCTCCTCCTTCACCAGCGAAGTGTGTTCCGTCTCCAGATTGTTTTCCTTCTGAAGAAACCTGGGGCTCCAGTGGGAGTGTTCATTGTCGGCCCTCAGCCTTTTTCCTGATGTGGAGTTCTTCCCTGGAGTGAGAGTGTCCCCTAGTGCTGACCTGCGTTGCTGTCCCTTGTTTTAAATGTGAAGCCTGTGCACAGGAGTCAAGAGAAGAGCCCCTTTTTGTAGCTATTGGAAAAGAAAAGGACAGAAACTTCCATGCTGGGAACAGCAGGCCCGAGTGTCCTGTGTGTCTGGAGGTCAGGCAGGCCTGAGTGCCGAGACGGGTGTGGCCAGACTCTTGCCACCTTCCTGCAGGGGCAGTGCCACGGGCTAGGCTTGGGGACTGGTGCAGAGTCCCTGTCTTAGAGCGAGTGTCAAATTCCTTGGTGTCACACTCTGTGCCAGGATCAGCAGACAGAGATTGAGGAAGAGGAGAAGCACAGAGCTGCGAGCTTCGGTGGCCTGCAGTGGGGGGCCGCCTTTGAGGGCTGCGACCTGAGTGACATCATTCCACTCTGGTGCTGCTCTTAGTGGCCTCTCCGGGTGGCCCCACTGTTAGTAAAGAATGATAGTCGGGAAGGAGTCTGTGTCCCTGTCTGGAGGCATGAGCCACCTCTGCGAGCTCGACCGCCCATACAAATGACTAGCATTTAATGGGCTTTTAGTGTGTGCTGGCAAAATTCTGAGTGCATGTTATTTAATGGAGTCTCATTTAATCCTTACAGCCTAAAGAGAAGCGTACTAAAATACTAATATAATCCCCATTTAAGACTGACCAAGGTGCCCCCTTCTTCGGGAAGAAGACACTGAGGCCAAGAGGATTTGAACCCAGGCACCCAACTCTAAAGCCCTTTTTTCCCCCCAGTGGTAACTCAGTATCTTATTCTTCAAACACCGTGAAAAATATACATAAGCCTCAAGTCTATGTCTAAGAAGGTTGCCTTTTCTTCCCTCCCTGCCTCCCCAGCCCTCCCTGCCTCCCCAGTGCCTTGAGAGCCTCACTGCTCTTCCTGCCTGCCCCCCCACCTCCTGCCCACTCTGTTACCTCTCCTAACCAGCAGGGGGAGCATGGCCCTGCCTGTCCTGATCACTCCACCCCGAACCGGAGGCAGGTGCTTCCAGAGCAGAGGGAACACCCCCAAAGAGGAGGGCTCTCCGCTGACCCCTGCCGGTGGGAAGTCGCAGTGAAGGCCCTGTGGCCGGGAAGCTGCTTCTCCCTGTCCCCAGTGTCCTCAGGACTGGGCTTTGCTGGGCTCTGCCTGCTTTCTCTGTTTAAGGCCAGGTGTTCCCAAGAACCAACCATCAAGAACTAGAGGCTCGTGAGCTGGGTTCTGGAAGTGTGTGTACGCCAGTGTTCTCCGTGGAACAGAGAGACTTCTCCTTAAGTCTCAGAGTCTGAAAACTACTGTGGCAGGAGCTGACCGGCAGGTCACAGGAGACTGGAAGCAGCAGATAATTCTCAAATAGGCGATATCCGCACATAGGGTCCTCCGCCCCGGTTGGGCGGCCTCCATGCCCGTGTGTCGCTGGTGATTTGGGTTGTGCTGCCACACACCTCCCAGGAGGGTGTGGCTTTGCCCGCCAACAGCGGTGTGAGGAGTACTGCTTACCCTCCACTCGCTGGGCTTTGGTTGAGGTTTTATTTTTTTCTCCCAGGAAATTGGCTTTATTGGGGAGCTCCAGAAACATGCAGAGAAAGCGGAGGGCTGGGTGACAGCAGCCACTCTTGGCATCACACCCACAGTGGCACTGTGACCTGATGAGGAGGGCTGCACACAAGGGGGAGGGGAGCTTGCGTAGCTCAGCGCCTGCTGCTACGCGGCCCCTGGCCCCTCGGGCAGCAGCATCGCCCGGCTCTCTGCAGGGGGCTCTCCCCCGTCCTCTGGACAAGCAGCTCTGTGCAGCGGCCTGTCTAGGGGCCAGAGTCCAGCCCTGCTGCCACGGGCTCTCCACGTGAGCCTCGAGGCCATGTCTGGCCTAGCATAGAAGCTGCCCCTCCCTCCACAGGTTGTTAGTCTTGTTGCTTCTGGCTCCTTGGTGGCGACAGCTGGCACTGCACGTGCTTGTCACCTTGCTCACCAAGCATTGGGTAAACAGTTAGGGAAACTGACCTACTGGGACTAGAGCCCCACGCAATGCCAGGGTGCTGCAGGGAGAGAGGCCCTGAGAGCCCGCCACCCCTGAAAACTGCTCTTGCCTGCGCCCTAGAGCAGCTACACTGCGGGAGACCAGGACTGAGAAGAAAAGTGGTTACAGAACGCTGCACAGGCCTCGGGTCTGGGTGAAGTTTCTTCTGAGAAGACAAGAGCCCGTCTTCTGTAGGACCTTTCTGCCGCCCAGCTGGTGCTTCTTAGAGTAGAGACTGACTGTCTTACTAACAGTGAGCGCCCTGGTGCTGCCCACATCCAAGCCCTGCCCTGAGCATGCTGGGTTTGTGCTGTAGAGAGTCCTTCATTTCGCAGGTGACAGAACATGTTCAGAGATGGACAGTAGGTTACCAAGGTCACACGGCAGCAGAGCAAGGTCGGTGTCTGACAAGCCGTCCTCCTAACCATTCTGCTGTACCATCCTCAATGCCTGTCCACATCTGGGCCGAGCCAGCCAGCCCTCCGAAGGGGCCAGTTAACAGATGAGGAGATGAGGTTGCCCAGGGCTCCCTCAAGCCACCTCCTCCACCCCAGCATCCCAAGGAGAGGCCAGGAGTGTCTCCAGCTCTCAGATCTCGTAGCTGTTAGTGTGAGTGAGTGGTGAATGGAACTGTGTAGGATTCCAGCAAAGGAGACAAGTTCACACCATCTTTTTGTTGTTGTTGTGGATGAACCTTTATTTTACTTACTTACATGCAGTGCTGAGGATCGAACCCAGGGCCTCACACATGCCCGGCAGGTGCTCCACTATTGAGCCACAGCCACAGCCCTCATACTAATTTTTGTGAAAGAAAAAAGAAGGAATTGTTTGTATCATCTGTGGTATGTGCGTGTTTGTATGTGTGTGAGAGACAGAGCAAGGGAGGGAGAAAACAGACAGGAACAGAGATCGGTACCTTTGAAAGCCATGTGACTCGGGACTGGGCTTGTGGCTCAGTGGCAGAGAGTTTGAGGTACTGGGTTCAATCCTCAGTACCACATAAAAACAAATAAATAAAAGTGCTGTGGTCATCTACAACTAAAAAAAAACATATTCTTAAAAAAAAAGAAAGCCACGTGGCTCCTTCTGCAGACTGGTGCCGTTCATGATCTTCCTAGGGTGGCTCTTGTGGAAGGTGGTCAGCAAGTGGTGTTTCTGAAACCATCTCACCGTGCATGGTTTATTTTGTGGCACTTTAAAAAGAAAGACTCAACTCCTCTACAAAGCTTCATTTGAGAGCTACATTTTGAGCATCTTCTTGGCCGAGGAGTGACCGGAAAGCCTGGGTCCTGGACGTGGGCAGCAGCAGTCCCTGTGTTCTGGTGGCCACTAGCTCTTCGTCCCTTGACATAGTGTGTCACCCTGGCAAATCACAGCTCTCCACACCAAAGCCAGCGTGGTCTGCTGAGATGGCAAGAGCGGAGCAGACTTGGAAGAATTAAATAGCCACCGGGTGGTGCCAGGGATGAGCTCTGCCCGTGCAGCTTGACACAGCGACTGCCCACCGTGTTTAATGGCCATTAAGAGCAGCTAGCTGTTTTTAAAGAGCAATCAATTGTTTCTGAGCCCGAGCCGGGGGTAATGGGCTGACACACGGCCGCGCTGGTCCTGCTTCGCTTGTGAGCATGCCAACCCGCGGGGGGCACTCCGAGGGAAGGGTGCCCGTCGGGGAGGGGGCGGCCCAGCCCGCTGTACAGGAAGGGTACGGCAGCTCCTTGGTTTGGCAGTGTTGGGGTTCCCCTGCAGCAGGGAGCTTGGAGAGTTTTCTCTCAGGGAGCCGAACTCCCCGGACACCTAGCCGTCCTCCTCTCAGAGCCAGACTCCACAGAACAGGTGCCCCGCTCTCTCCTTCGCCTCCACAGCCAGGTGGTCACTATGGCTGGCTCTGCCGGTCCCCTGCTTGCTTCTGGTCTTGATGGTCAGTTCAGCCTAAGTCACAGAGAGGCTGATGGACGTAGGCCACAAGGCTGGGTGCCAGGGCCACTGCTCTTCACACTCCACTCTGCGCACCGTGAGGAAGCGCCGGAGGCGTTTGTGTGGGCACCTGCCCGTGCCTTTCTCTCCCTGTTGGCATTGGGTGTTGTGGACTCCTGCGTGTGACCTGCAGGGACACGCATGCCGTCTGTTAGGAGCTGTGGCGGCGGCTTCACCAGGAGCCTGCGACATCCTGCCTAGGCAGCCCAGCATCCTAGGTGCCGCATTGCGGAGCAACCTTCTTTGGCAGTGCAGACTGTTAGCTTTTCATCAGTGTGACCAAGACACCTGGAAGGGAAACCGTAGACGGGAGAGGCTCATACGACCTTGGTTTTAGAGCCCTGGGTTCTTGGTCAGCCAGCTCCATTGCTCTGGGCCCGAGGTGAGGCAGAGGTGTGTGGAGGAAGGCCGCTCACCCTGTGGTGGCCAGGAAGCAGAGCGAGAAGGGGCAGGGGCAACAGGGGAAATGCCCCCAGCCACACAGGGTCCCAGTGTCCCCCTCCTCCAGCTGTGCCCACCTGCTCACAGTCACCACCCAGCGAGTCCTTGCAAGCCAGGATGGACTAGAACTTGGGGCCTCACAGTCCAGTCCTCCGTCCTCTCCCTCCTGCAGCATAGGAACAAGGGGACACCTCACGCCTAGACCATAGCACAGACTCTGTCACCAGGTGTCCTCCCCCAGGCAGAACACCAAAGATTCTTGAAGTGGTGGTTATGGTGTGTCGGGAGCCCCAGGAGAGCAGCCGCGCCACACCTCTCACACAACAAACTCCTAGGGTGGAGCGTCCGGTCAGTGTCTCTGGTACCACGTGTGCAAGCCACCTTTGAACCATGGCCCCGGGAAGGAATTCACAAGCTTGGGACAGAGGGGAAAGCCAGTGCCTACAGGGGAGTCACCCATCCATAGCAGCGTGACCGTAGACGGGGTGGCCCCGGCTGAGTGGACATTAAGGTTCCAGCTTATGTGAGCCGATCAGGCGTGCCCGCCTGCATGAGCATGTCTCTCCCTTCCTTCTGCAGGAGGACACCATGGAGGTGGAAGAGTTCCTGAAAGAAGCCGCAGTCATGAAGGAGATCAAGCACCCGAATCTGGTGCAGCTGCTGGGTACGTGGGGCCGGCAGAGGGAGCACCGAGGGACACAGGTGCTACAGGAAGAGCCCGCAGCAGCACTCCCCTAGGGTTTTGAGCTGACACACACTGACTGTGTGTGTGTGTGGGGGGGGTTGTATGTAAATCTCTTATTAGCTGCTGAAACTTGGGGATTTTCAGGCGCTTTCTCATTGAAGTAGATGGACGTGGACGTGACATAACCATTGCAGATAGCCTGGCCTGGGTCCCTGGATGTGGGGGCCTGGCCTTCCTTCCTGTCTCACCGGCAGCCTCTGCCTGTGTCAGTTCAAGCTCTTGGGCTTGAGAGAAGAGGGTGGCCACGCCCCTGGCACAGGAGCACGGTCTCAGGCGGCAGGTGCTTGGAACCATGTGAGAAGCTGGGCACCAGGCACAGGGGCAGAGTCGGAATCTGCTTCTGAGCCAGGCCCTGCCAGGTGTGTTTGGCTGGGCAGAGCCACATGCCAAAGCCCTCCGTGTCCTGTTGGCAGGAGTCTGTACGCGGGAGCCCCCATTCTATATAATCACGGAGTTCATGACCTACGGGAACCTGTTGGATTACCTGAGAGAGTGTAACCGGCAGGAGGTGAACGCAGTGGTGCTGCTGTACATGGCCACGCAGATCTCCTCGGCCATGGAGTACCTGGAGAGGAAAAACTTCATCCACAGGTAGGCCACCCTGGCCGGGCAGCCTTCCCCCGCCGCCCAGCCTGGGGCCCTCAGGCGCCTCCTCTGGTGTGAGTGTTGGCTGCCCCAGGCCTCAGAACAGAGACACACACAGAGGGCCCTAGGCATCATCCAGGATAGACCCTGGACCAGTGGAGCAGCTCATCCCCAGAGTAAGAATCATGTCACTCCAGAGCCGTTTTGGATAGTGGAATAGTATATGAAGCCCGTAGGAGGTGTCCTTCCTGACATCACCGCTCCCTTGGGGACCGAGTGCTCGTTCTCTGTTCCTCCGAGGCCAGGTTTATCGGTGATGCCTCTTCTGACAGCAGCTTGCTTTCATTCGAGCTCATGGTTACAGCAGTGCACAGATTGCTGCTGCCTGGTTCAGGGACATTTCCTGATGGTCAGAACTGCATGTGTGCAGACCTGAATTCGGGGCTGCTGCTTCAAGGCCCGGAGCATCAGGCCTTCAGGAGAGCTGAGGTGCCATGGTGTCACACTTCCAGGTGGACGTGGCTTCTCAGCAGAGGGATGCCCACAGGACAGGACCTGGTAGGCTTTGCCAGAGTCATTTGTGTGAGATGTTTTCCATGCCACTGTCAGCCTTTCCTACCCAGTTAACTCAAGTGTGAAACTTCTACATGAGATTTCTTAGAGAGCGCGTGTGAAATGCTGCAGTTCCTCCTAAGGCGGATTTTCCATGCTCCATGAGGCCCAGTCCAGATGCTCCTGTCACTCAACACAGCAAACCTCTGATGCTGCAAATTGAGATTTCTTGACTTCTGGTTTGCCTTGCATGGCTAGGTTTGTCCCCTCTCCATTCAGGCAAAGTTTAAGTGCTTTACCAAAATCCTGTTAGGACCACTCCTCTGTATTTAATCTCTCTCATTGCTGGTGACCAAGCTGTATCTGCAGCAGCGCCTTGAGCTGTGCCTGGCCTTACCCCTGCCTTCCACTTTGCCTGGGATTTCATGGTTAACATCCATGAACCAAAGATCAGACACCCACCTTCCTGGGAGAATTGAGGTGAGAGGGAGCGCATTAGGCCAGAGAGAGTTTTTAGAGTGTGTCGGGGTTGCACCAGGAAGTAGAGGAGAGTTGGGAGCCAGTCTGAGTGGAGTGCTGCAGGCTGGACTGTGCTCTTCCTGTGGAGTCGGGACAGGTGTGGGAGGCTCACTCTGATCTGTGTTTCCTGCACTCGGGGGTCTGGCTGAGGGCTTGCTCCCTGGGCCTGGCACAGCCTAGCAGTTGCCACACTTAGACAAGCCCCTGTGTTCTCGGTGCCCACAGAGGCACTTTACGTGTTTTATCACCTCTCACAGCAGTCCTGAGAGGTGAGCATGGTTACTCTTGTCTTCACTTTATGGCTGAGTCCCAAAGTAATTAACTTGGTCCAGGTCACAGGCCCAGAGGGCGTGCTCCCAGCACCAGCACCAGCCCCAGCAGTTTGCTGAGGGACTGGTGCTGCCCCCTGGCACGTGCTGAAGCTTCCTGGGACCAGACTCCGTGTTCCCAATGTCGTGTTGCACCTCTGCCTAGTGGTGGTGGGTCTGGAGCCAGCCAGAGGCCCTCACAGATGAACTCCTTCCCTTCTCAGAGATCTTGCTGCCCGAAACTGCCTAGTAGGGGAAAACCACTTGGTGAAGGTGGCCGACTTTGGCCTGAGCCGGCTAATGACAGGGGACACCTACACAGCCCATGCTGGAGCCAAGTTCCCCATCAAATGGACTGCACCCGAGAGCCTGGCCTACAACAAGTTCTCCATCAAGTCTGACGTCTGGGGTGAGGCCCTGCCAGGGCGAGCCTTCAGTGCCTCCCCTGCACCCCGGCTTCTTGCCTTCCCTCTTTTTCTCTTCATTACTTCATTCCCTGTCTTATTTTTTTTTTCTTTCTTTCTCCTTTTAAAATTCCTTTCTCCCTTTTTCTTTCCAAACCCTGGTAGCCCAGAATAGCTTACTGACTGCTGATGTCCGTGCCGTCTCATGCGGTCATTCTCAGTTCACTGCTTGGGTTTGCTGGGGCAGCCAGCTGGCCCTACAGGTACCCAGAACCTTCCTCTGGGCAGGGAATTTTGCTTAGTGTGGTTTGGGCATTTAAAAGGACACTTGTTTCTCGAGTCTCATGTGGCGATCACCTATGTTTATTTTTTAAAGAACTCTTTGTTCAGACAACTGTAAGCACACACTGAAGAAGACAGCCAGAATGAGCACCTGTACCGGTCAGCCAGCCGTAATGGTCACTGGCTCATGGAGGTCTTGTGTGATCCACCCTGCCCACTCCCTGCCCCACGTTGTCATGAAGCAAATCCCAGACTTCCTATGTTCTGCACCAGATATTTCAGTATCATCTCTTAGAGATGAGTTCTATTAGCATAACCACAGTGCTGCCCTCAAACTTGGTGGAATTTCTGAATATTATCAAATATCCGGCGTTCAAATTTCCAATCAAACTATAAAAATCATATTTTCTTTCACAGTTTGAACCGAGATTCAAATATGGTTCACAGTCCTCCACACCTCTGTGTGTCTGAGACTGTGAGATAGTCCAGGTCCCCTCCCTGGCCTAGACCTGAATCATGCTCCTCCAAGGAGTCCTTGGTCCATTGGTGGAAAATGGGATTTCAAGTCTTTTAAAAAAATTTTGTGAAATTTTTAGAGTTGGAAGCCCAGGGCTTAGAGATAATCCCATATACCCAGAAACCAGAGGTGGCCTGCTGCGGACACAGAGCTGTGAAAGAGGGTGGTGCCCTCTGCCCCGTGGCCCTGCAAAGGCTGCTTCCCAGAGGGGCTGACCTGGTCACCCTCTCTCCTCAGCCTGGCTTGGTCTGTGGTGGGAGTAGACAGTCCCATCGTGCCCCGTGGGCCTGGGTTGCAGGTCAGTCCCTGGGCTGCTTTTGAGGGGTGACTTCTGATGTCTGCCGTACAGGATGCCAGACTTCACGCCTCTCCATGAGCCTGTCTCTGTTTCTTTTAGCATTTGGAGTACTGCTTTGGGAAATCGCTACCTATGGCATGTCTCCTTACCCGGGGATCGACCTGTCCCAGGTGTATGAGCTGCTGGAGAAAGACTACCGCATGGAGAGGCCGGAAGGCTGCCCCGAGAAGGTCTACGAACTCATGCGAGCATGTGAGCTTCCCCCGCATGTTCTAGAAAGACTGGGGGGTGAGAAACTCCAGGGCTGGGAGAGTGCACATGCAGCAGACAGTGGGGTTCCCGTGGCTCTCTGCTCCCGTGCTTCAGAAGCCCCTACGGCAGCAGCTTGACGTACATTTTGAGACTTTCTTTAGTGCTCTGTACACCTGCATTGACATACCTCTGAGTTGTTTTGTTCTCATTTTTCAATGGGATAGACGGATACCAAACCCAGGCTTGTCACTGATAAGTGCAGATTCCTGGGCCTGCCTGAGCCCTGCGCTCCATTGGCCGAACCTGCAGGCAGTGCCACCCAGGCAGTTTCACACTGCTCACCCGTGTCAACGCACATGTATTTGGACGGTACACTTGTGTGCTTCCTGTGTCTGTGAGGAGTGTGCTCCTTCGTTCCTCAGCTTGTGCTCCGCTGGGCGTAACAGAACACCTCTCCTTGTCCGGACATCAGGTCTCTCCTGACCCCTGCCTTGTGTCTTCGTGGAGCTGCCTAGCTTTCCATTCAGTGACTTCATCTGTCCCCCCAGCCCTCTGGGGACGGGTTTTGGTGGTTTGTGTACTTGTGTGGTTCTCGCCACCATAAGCAAGGCAGGAATGAGCACCCTTGTGTGGTCTCTGTGCGCTCACCTGGTGTCTGAAAGCTGCATTGTTCAAAGAACTGTGTGCGTTTTAAATTTTGATAAAGTATTCCAGGTTGTCATCCCAAAAAGGCAGTGCCAACCTGCACTGCCCTCGGGAGCACCTGAGAGCAGCCACGTGCTCCCACCCTGGTGTTTTTGCTCTTCATCCTCGTTTGGTCTTGTTTTAATAGTGTTTCTCCACTGAGGAAGTTTCAGACTTGGGTAACCGTGAAGTAAGGCTGAGATAGGAGCAGGCCGTTTGGCTTATTAACTCTCAACACCTATGACAGTGGGGCCGGGAAAATACATTTATAAATGTGGTTTTTTAGTGTTAGTGTCTCTCTAGGGTTTTGCAGTTCATGTTCCTGACAATTGGTAATGTCTTTTCAAATTCTTAATGTCTATAATGGGATACAGTGGCATTTGTCACTTTAACTTGTGACAGAACCATATGATAACAGGCTTGGAGTCCCTTTTCCAGACCGCCCCTTAGGAGTTGCTGGCCCACACTTGTTAGCAGGGCTGTGGATGGTCTGACCTGGCCTTTTCTCTGTAGGTTGGCAGTGGAACCCCTCTGACCGGCCCTCATTTGCTGAAATCCATCAAGCCTTTGAAACAATGTTCCAGGAATCCAGTATTTCGGACGGTAAAGGCCCAGGGTGCCTGTAGTGGGGTGACCGTGGGGCTGGGCCTGCCAGACACGGCTTCAGCCTTCAGCCTCTAGTTTCCTCTGGCAAAAGTGCCCAGGTCAGCAAGTGTTCTGAGCCCAGAAAGCAGGCCACAGGTGTTGGCACTGGGCTCTTTGGTGGCCCTGCAGAGTTCTGGAAAATGCTCAGAAAGTGCTGTTCCTTCAGCATCTGTATCCCTTCTCTGTACAGCATTGATGCCCACTGTGTCTTAAAAGGCAAAGGGGAGCCCGTTCTGAGCTGACTGTCGCTGATGGCTCTGGGTCTTGTTTGTGTGATTCTCAGAAGTGGAAAAGGAACTGGGGAAGCAAGGCGTTCGGGGAGCCACGAGCACCTTCCTGCAGGCCCCAGAGCTGCCCACCAAGACCAGGACCTCCAGGAGGGCTGCCGAGCACAAAGATGCCACCGACGTGCCCGAGACGCCCCATTCCAAGGGCCAGGGGGAGAGCGGTACGTTCCCAGCCACCCACCCTGTCAGGAGGCTGTGCATGGGCCCACACTGAGGAGTAGGCGTCCCTCATTGAGTCCCACTCTGGACAGAGGAAGGCTCTCCTCCCGCACAGCACCACCGTACCCTGGGAATCACTCAGGGGCCGTCAGCTTCAGTCAGAAGGCAGAGGTGTTACGAGGCCTCGGCATCTCTCATTCACCACATTTGGAGGCATCTTTCAGGGCCAATGCAGCAGTGGTAAATATTGGACCAAACAGAGCAGCTGGTTGTAAAGGCAGCAATAGGAGCCGTCCACTCGAGCTGAGTGGAGCCAGCAGATGCCTGTGGAACAGCCTCTCCCTTGTGGCTTCCAAAAGAGTGTCTTTGTCGCACACTTACCCAGGAGAACCCCGGAGATGGGATCAGTTTAGGGCGGGCCTCAAGAGATTACCAAGGATGATATTAGCAAACATTGGCCCAGTGCTCCTGTGCACATGCCAGGCTCCGCTCTAAGGTAGCAGGTGCCTCCAGAGTCAGAAGACTGGTTCTGCTGGGGATCACTGGGTCCAGGTGTCTGAGTAGGGCCAGGCATCTGGGTTCACAGAGGCTCCTGGCAAATGCTGGTGGTGGGCCTGATGCTACCAGCCTGGGCGAGTGGGAAGGGGCAGGATAAAGCCAGTTCTGGTGGAGGTCTGCAAGGGCTTTTTACTCACCACAGAACCCACAGACCCAGTAGGAAGGGCTGGAAGGGTCAGCCTCCACAGGAGTGGCCATGTGCAGTTGCACTCCCCGCCCACCTGCAGGCTGCGGCCCGCAGACTGCCTGGAGTCCTCAGCCTTCATCCTGTGGTAGTCCCATGACTGCGGACGGGGGAGTGGCAGAGGGGAGAGGCCACGTGGTAGCGCTATTAAAAGCCCAGTGGTCCACAGTCGTGTTCATTCACGCCCATCGGTGATCTTCTGAGGGGTGTTTTGCTGTGTATCTCATGATGAGCCAGGAATGTCAGGTGGCTCTCCTGCCCTGAGACAGATGTGTAGAATTTCACTCTTTAGTTTTTTAAATATTTTTTTAAGTTGTAGATGGACACAGTATCTTTATTTATTTTTATGTGGTGCTGAAGATCGAACCCAGTGCCACACACGTGCAAAGCAAGCGCTCTGCCACTGAGCCCCAGCTCCGGCCCCTAGAATTTCCCTCTTCACCCGCTTCTGCTGGTTTAAGTTTGAGGACGTCTCGGCCGTCTTGGATTCAGGTGCCTGTGTGCCACCTGGACTTGTGACAGGCACGCCCTTGCACCTCTGTTCTGAGCCCCAGGGTGCTGACAGCTAGCCTCTCCCCGCGAGGCCACCTCTGAGGGGGATTCCATCATTCAAGGTCAGGACCAAGCAGGTTTCGTATGGGGCTCCAGGAGTAGCTTAGTGGGAGAGCACTCGCCTAGTGTGGGCTAGGACCTGGCGTGACCTCCAGCACCACCGAGAAGAGAAAGAGCCCTCCTGTGAGCAGTGTTCATGTGTGAAGGATGCCCGGGGGAAGTCCTGAGAGGCCACCTTGTTTCTCACACACCACGGCCTGCTGCTGTGTCCCCCTGTGGTATGCAGCCTCTCCTCTAGATGGTACCTCGTGGGAACCTCCACTGGCTGGCTTGCCTGAGAGCCACCATCTGACCCCTTGCTTGGCCTTGTCATTGCTCTTACTGACCAGAGAGTGACATTGGAGGGACTCTGAGCTTTAGAGTAAACCCGTGTTAAGACGAGGAGGCCAGGGCCATCCTGCACTTTGGGTCCTCTGTCTTCAAGGAGACTAACAACCATGGTGGCATGGTTGAGAAATTAGGTCCGGGAGCTCTGCCTTCATCGTCTCATTTACGTCCTCACGGGCTGTGGGTTTTCTCGTCCTGCATTTTACAAGTGGGAGAGTTCTGGGGTGAGTAGAGAAAGGCCCAGCGGCCTGGCTCGGGCAGTGATGCAGAGCCTGCCATCAGCCCGGGCCAGCCCGCACCCCACGAGGCTCCGCTGGGAGCTCCTGGCCTGGAGCTGCTCACCTCTCCCCTGTGTTTCAGACCCCCTGGACCCAGAGCCTACTGTGTCTCCCCTGCTCCCTCGAAAAGAGCGCGGTGCCCCCGACGGCAGCCTGAACGAAGATGAGCGCCTTCTCCCCAAAGACAAGAAGACCAACCTGTTCAGCGCCCTGATCAAGAAGAAGAAGAAAATGGCCCCAACTCCTCCCAAGCGCAGCAGCTCCTTCCGGGAGATGGATGGTCAGCCAGAGCGCAGAGCGGTCAGTGAGGAAGACGGCCGGGAAACCAGCAACGGGGTGCCAGCTCCCACCCCCTCAGACCCAGCTGAGCCCACCAAGTCCCCGAAGCCCAGCAATGGAGCTGGTGTCCCCAATGGAGCCTTCCGGGAGCCTGGGGGCTCGGGCTTCCGTTCTCCCCACCTGTGGAAAAAGTCCAGCACGCTGACCAGCAGCCGACTGGCAGCCAGTGAAGAGGAGGCCGGCAGCAGCTCCAGCAAGCGCTTCCTGCGGTCCTGCTCGGCCTCCTGCGTGCCCCACGGGGCCAGGGACACCGAGTGGCGGTCCGTTACTCTGCCGCGGGACCTGCAGTCCACCGGCAGGCAGTTTGACTCCTCCACATTTGCGGGGCACAAGAGTGAGAAGCCAGCTCTGCCTCGAAAGCGGGCCAGCGAGAACAGGCCTGACCAGGTGGCCAGAGGCACGGTGACCCCCCCGCCGCGGCTGGCAAAGAAGAGCGAGGAGGCCGCTGACGAGGTCTTCAGAGACAGCGCCGGGGCCAGCCCTGGCTCCAGCCCTCCCAGTCTGACCCCAAAGCTCCTCCGTCGGCAGGTCATGATGGCTGCTTCCTCTGGCCTCCCCCACAAGGACGAGGCTGGGAAGGGCAGTGCCTTAGGGGCCCCTGCTGCAGCTGAGCCACCGCCCCCCCTCAGCAGGGCAGGGGCAGGTGCTTCTGGGGTCCCCAGCAAGGCCCCGGCCGAGGAGTCCAGAGTGAGAAGGCACAAGCACCCCCCCGAGTCACCAGGGAGAGACAAGGGGAGGCTGTCCAAGCTCAAGCCTGCCCCCCCGCCCCCACCAGCCTCCACAGGGAAAATGGGGAAGCCCTCACAGAGCCCAGGCCAGGAAGCAGCAGGGGACACGGGCGTCAGCGCAAAAGCAAAGGCCACCAGTCTGGTTGTAGATGCTGTGAACAGTGACACCACCAAACCCAGCCAGCCAGGAGAAGGCCTCAAAAAGCCTGTGCTCCCATCCACGCCCAAGCCACCATCAGCCACCAAGCCTCCCGGGACCCCCACCAGCCCAGCCCCTGGCCCCTCCGTGATGCCAGCAGCATCCTCAGCCCAAGCAGGTGACCAGCCTTCGTCCACGGCCTTTGTCCCCCTCATATCAACCCGCGTATCACTTAGGAAAACCCGCCAGCCCCCAGAGAGGATCGCCAGTGGCACCATCACGAAGGGCGTGGTCCTGGACAGCACCGAGGCCCTG
This sequence comes from Marmota monax, assembly GCF_021218885.2. Taxonomy (NCBI): domain Eukaryota; kingdom Metazoa; phylum Chordata; class Mammalia; order Rodentia; family Sciuridae; genus Marmota; species Marmota monax. The sequence continues at coordinate 22,735,944 of NW_026692912.1, forward strand.
TGCCTGGCCATCTCCAGGAACTCTGAGCAGATGGCCAGCCACAGCGCAGTGCTGGAGGCCGGCAAGAACCTCTACACGTTCTGCGTGAGCTACGTGGATTCCATCCAGCAGATGAGGAACAAGTTCGCCTTCCGAGAGGCCATCAACAAACTGGAGAGCAGCCTCCGGGAGCTTCAGATCTGCCCGGCCACGGCAGGGGGTGGCCCCGCAGCCACGCAGGACTTCAGCAAGCTCCTCAGCTCTGTGAAGGAGATCAGTGACATTGTGCAGAGGTAGCAGGAGCCAGGGGTCACCAGCCGGAACTGCTTGCAGCCTGCTAGGGCTTGCCCTGCCTGACAAAGGACCAGTGAGCCGCACTTGGCCCAGGGCTCTGCGCCAGGGGGGCATCAGGGTCCCACAGAGTCCTGCCTGACTACCTATGTTGTGCACCAACTGTCCTCCTGCACGTTGCCTCCCCAGCCCGGCCCCATGAGCCACCTCTCCTACTATCTGTGGAGTCCTCTCTCTGTGGACTGTAGGTGGCACTCCAGGGCCCACCAGGCTTGTCACCCCCTGGTGCTTGGACTCAGCTCTCAGGCCAGCTGGGAACATCTGTGAGGATCACCCTGGCCTTGCTTCTCCCTGGACCTCCTGCTCCAGCTGTGCCTCCAGATGCCGTCACCTGCAGCCCCTGGAGGGAGCCCGCCTGCTGTCCTGACCTTCCACGCTGAAGGCCCCTTGCCTGGAGAACTCCGTCCCCAAGAGGTATGCACGCTGCACCACCCTCCAGTCGCTGGTGAGCTCTCCAGTTCTCGCAGAAGGGATGGCTGTGGAGTCAAGGGAACATGGGGTGCCAAACCCAGCTAGCCTTGGAGGCCCAACAGCAGGGAGCCAAAGAGTGTCAGGCTGGGGGTCTTTACTCTGTGTCCTCGCTGGGTCCCAGCCTCTAGCTCTGGCTCCCTGTGACATGCACTGCGAATCCTGGATAGAAAGCTTGAGTGCTGAGCGGGTGCCCAGGGGGGTAGAAGTGGAGGTGCTAGCCCAGGGCTGGGCCTGGGCAGGTCTGCAGTGGCCAGGGGACCCTTGCACACATCCAGGTGCCCCAAAAGGCCTGGGTTTCTGACCAGTCTCCCTTCCCTCCCTGCTCCTCTTGAGACACAGGAGATTGTCATGGGGCCTCCCCTTGGTGAAAGGTAGTCTTCTGGAACTCCTGGAGCATTTCAAAACTCTGCCCTCCACACAGCCACCTGACCCAGAAAGGAGCTGCCCCCAGGCCCCAGGCTCAGAAGGAATGCCACAGCTCCCCCAGGCCCTCCCCAGCTCAGGCACCTTCAACTGCACATCTTTTATTTAATCACCACGAGCAACACTTAGCCCAGTGTTCCCATGGGGCCACCAGGGACTGTTGAGAAAACCACAGGCAGGAAACCCCAGGGTCTTCTCAGAGCAGGCCAGGCTGGCCGGGACCAGAGCCCAGTGCAGAGCCTGGTGACCCGGGGGCCGGGCCGGGGCCTGCCTGGCCCCAGCTGAGGGGTGCGAGGTGTAGCTTCACGAGGCCCCACTTGCACACCGACCACCTAAACTCACATTTTACTTTTCTGGAAAAGATGGTTTCCTCTGGGTCGTTTTCATGGGGTCCTCACAGTGCCCCCGACGGCTGTGGCTCAGCCCGGGAGGCACCACCACACCGCCAGCGGCCTTGAGACCAAGCCACACACCTCCCGCTCCCCGACTGCCCGTTCCACGAGGTACTGGTCTCTCCATGATGTGCCACTATATTTTGCATTTACACTTTGGTATCACACTCTCTTGTAGACATGCTCTTTTATAAACGACGTGTAAATGGTTTCCACTGTACTCCCTTCTGGATGCCCAGGTGACCCTTTTCTCTCCCTTGGTCCAGTGCATTTTGTTTCTGTATATGACTGTGTTTTTTTTTTTTTTTTTTTTTATCTAAATCTCTCCTCTGTAGTATTTTTGAAATAAATAAGTGTTTATAAAATTGCTGGCACATTGCTCTGTTCTGTGACTCCTGTCATTCCAAGCCATTGTGTGCATGTGGGGAGGGTGACGTGGGCTTGGGGCTCCTGAGCTGAGGTCCAGCATTGTTTCATGGAACAGAGGGGTGGCGGGTTCCCACGGTGACAGCGTCACCCACCCGCCCAGCGTCACCCACCCGCCCAGTGTCACCCTTGTCCTGGGGCCGATATTGCAGGACTCACTCGCTGTGCTGTGCTGTGCGCTCTGGCCCCTCCGAGTCCTTGGCCCGCACTTGTTGGCTTCCACACCCCGTCCAGGCCCCATCTGACCGGCTGTGTCAGGCTGCCACGGTCATTGAAGTGGGGGAGGAGGCCGCGTCCTGAGGCCCTCGCAGGCTGGGTGAATCCGTCGGGTCCCTTTTTCCTTTTCCTTCAAACCTACTTTCTGTTCCCACCCACAGCCCCATGTGCTCCACCCACATCATCTATGCCGGGCACGGTCTTTCTTGGTGTGGACAAGAAGGAGTACAAGTGTCCTGCCTTTGGGGACCTCCACAGGACCTCTGGGTGGGGCTGCTAACCCTCCCTCCACCAGCCTCCACCCAAGCTGGGTGACACTGGTAAGAGGAGGTGGATAGTAGCACTTCTGCTCATGGTGCCTTTGAAGCCCCAGGCTTGTCACTGGGCCCAGGCCCTGCTCCCTCCACAGACACAGAAGGTGTGGGCCGCTGCTGCTCACGGGTGGAGTTGGGCACCCGGCCTCCCGGGGCCTTCCTGCTGCTGGCAGGGTCTTCCTCAGGACTGGTCTGAAAAAAAGACATGGACCTGTCTGGTGACAGCCACAACTGGAGGCTGCTCCTTGTGTGCAAAGTGGACTGTTGTGTGGTCGTCACAGCATCCTCAGGTGTGTTGGCATCTGTGTGAGTCAGCTGACACAAATGAGACCCGACACCTCAGCCCATGTGCCTGTGTGGCATGATATACTTCTTGTCTCCCAAATGAGGACCTGCCACGTATCCCCTGACCTCACCACACTGAGTTTGGTCTGCCAGTCTAAGATCGTGGTTCCTTAAGCATGTTGAGGTGCTAGAACCCCTTCAGAATCTAATAGAAATTATATTCTGTCTCCATAAAAATGTGCATTTGCACGGGGGCGGCGTGTCTGGGTGACTTTGAGTCCTCCTCTCAGGCCCTGAACCAGGAAGCATCCAGGGGCCCAGTGCACCAAGGGGCTGGCAGCCACTGTTGATGCGGTCACTGTCACAGAACAGGAACCTAGACACTGAAAATGGTGCAGTTGCTCCTCAGGGAGGAGAGGGTAAGCTACAGGGTGCTCACAGAGTAACAGTGGCACAGCGAGAGTGGCCCATGTCACGACCTGCCGGCGCCCACACAGGACCTGGGAGGAGCCAGCTGGGGGCGAGCTGTAGCTCCACTGTGGTACTGCTCGGGCACGGTGTGGGGACAGCTCTGGGTCAGCCTGGATGTCACCGGCTAGTGGGTGTGTCACCACAAAACATGGTCAGCTTGAATTGGTACACGTTGTGATGCACGCTGGACCTCAGTGAAGGCTGTTCCTGGAGACGCTGTCCCATGTGGAACCCTCGCGTTGTCCTTCGGTAGAGCAGGGTCGGTCACTGTCCTCAGTGGGCACAAAAGCTGAGGCTTCTTGGTGGTCACCCAGCACCCCTGCCTCGTGCCTGCCATAGTAACTAGTTAGAGAGCCTGTCCAAGACCTGGTCTGAGAGGGCGTTCCCAAGGGGACAACCAGCACCAGGTGACAAGGGCTTCATCAGGGCTGAGGTCTCAAGCAGCCTCTTTGCTGCAGCGTCTTCACACTGGAGCCAAATTAAAGGAGGTGACTCCTTCCTACTCACACAGCAGCTACCCCAGGAACCTTTTTTTGGGCTGGGTGCAGTGGCACGTGCCTGTAATCCCAGCAGCTCAGGAGGCTGAGGTAGGAGGATCGCGAGTTCAAAGCCAGCCTCAGCAAAAGCAAGGCCCTAAGCAATTCAGTGAGACCCTGGCTCTAAATGCAAAATAAAAAGGGCTGGGGATGTGGCTCAGTGGTCAAGCGCCCGAGTTTAATCCCTGATACCCGCCCTCCAAAAGAAGAATTTTGATTTTTGAAACATACAGGAAACTATAGACAGAAGTATTCTGAATTCCCCACCCCCCCAACCCCCAATACTGGGAATTAAACACAGAGGTGCTCTACCACTGAGCTACATCCCAGCCCTTTTTATTTTCTATTTTGAGACAAGGTCTTGCTAAATTGCCCAGGCTGGCCTCAAACCTGCGATGCTCCTACCTCAGCCTCCTCAGTTGCTGGGATCACAAGCGTGGCCATCGTGCCTAGCTTTTCCATTCATTTCATTTATTTATTTATTTTGAGACAGGGTCTCACTAAGGCCTCACTAAGTTGCCCAGGCTGGCCTTTAACTTGCCATCCTCCTGTCTTGGCCTCTCAAGTCAGGGATTACAGACAGACGTGAGCCACTGAAGGGCACACCAGGAGGAACCCCTTTCTGTGTCTGAAGTAAACATAGGGAACAGCTGTAGGCAGCTCTCGAGGGCTCTGGAGAGGAGCAGGAGCCGCCAGGCTGGGGGAGAAAGCTGGGCACTAGGGGGCTGAATCCCTGCTCCAAAGTAAATGCTTCCTGAGTGTCACCTTCACCAGCCTGGAGGCGACGAGAGCTCTCCCCAGGGAGGACCACGGGGTGTGTGGGGGGGTGCTGGGACTTGAGGAGGAAGTGCGACCAGGTGTCTTGGCAGTGGTGGAACAGGTCAGAGCCCTCGGTTCAACCTGCGAGCTCAGGTGTTCAAGCACACTGGGCAGAGGAAGCGTTGGCTCTTAATGCCGAGAGGGTGGCCGAGCTCAGCCACTGCTTTGAAGCCTCCCACCCCCTTTTCTTCTTCCCAGGCTCCTCCACCGAGGCCCGTCTAAGCCTGCTGGATGGACACCTGCCAGTGCAGACCCAGCGTGGGCAGGGCTGGGCGGAGGGCTCAGCTCCGCGTCCTCCAGGTTCTCAAGACCAGTGGCCAAGGGCTCGTCCTTTCTGAGAGCACGGAGGCTGGCAAGTGCAGGTGGGCAGGGGACCTGCTCCAGGGCACCTCTCTGCCTCAGCCTGGCCTGTCCACCTGGTCTTTGATGAGCGTGTGGATGAGCCAGGACAGGGTCACTCCAGATTACTGTCCCCCGCAAAGTGGGCTGGGCACCCCAGCTGACTGAGCACACCTGCAGGCAAGGGAATCAGTCGGAATCACATCGCCCCTTTCTGCCCATCCTTACAGATGATGCTCCAGGGGTTGTGTCCACCCCCCTAGTGACATGTAGCAGGTGATGACCGCAATGCTTTGCAGGAGTTCTTTTTTCCTGTGGTGCTGGGGGCTGAAGCCAGGGCCTGGGGCACAGCAGGAGCCCTCTGCCGCTGAGCTCACCCCAGCCCTCCAAGAGCCTCTCGATCAGCTCTTCCTCAGACAGGGGCGAGAGTTGAGGAGGACGTGCCTCCCAGACCCTGGTGCCCTCGGGCTTGTCCCTATCACAGCAGCTCCAGGACCCAGGGCGCCCGGCAAGGCCGCAGGGCGTCTGTTTCTGTGTGGGCACAGTGGGCACCGGGAGAGGCAGTGTGCGGCGGGCGGGCACGGCTCTCACCCTGGGCTGTCCCCACCTCACTCGCCGTCCTCTCCCCAGGCGGCGGTTCTTTGGTGGCTCGGATCTGTCGCCTTAATGAAGTGGCTTTCTGGCTGCCACAGACTGAGAGCTGCTACTGGGGAACGTAGTCACTCATAGAAGGGAAACACTGGCATGCTCCAAGGTGCCAGCTGGGCCGGCCCAGGGTGGTTCTAAAAGGCTAATAAAAATCCACCAATTAATTGTGACAGCTCAATGGAAAATTATTCAGTTGTGGACGGGGTGAGCCGCAGTGCTGAGGGGGGAGGGAGCTGTTGCCATAGCAACATCAATAGGCGTCCTCAGAGTGAGCAGCTTCTGACTGCTGCCTCGGACACGGGACGCGGGGACGCTCGGCAGCCTTTGAAGGGGATGCTCTTCCTGGCCACGGGCCTGCAGCCACTCCAGGCTGAGCGCCAGCCTTCCCGCGGGTGGGGGTGTCATTTCCCTAATGCTCCCTGTTCTGAGGAAAGCGGGGACCAAGCAGCAAGCGGAGGAGGAGGGAGCCGGCTCCGGGGCTCCCTGTACCTTTGACCAGCTGCCAATTAAGGGGATGCGAGGAGAGGTCTGCCAGCGCGGGCGGCAGATTTCCATCTCCCCAAAGCAGAGGCGCTCGGAGCTTAGGAAAAGGAAGTTTCTGAGGCCCTGAGGACTTGGGGAGAAGCCGGCATTTCATTATGACTTCACAGTTGTCACGACTTTTATTTCAAAAGATACGCACAACACATCCATATTTTGAGCATTCGAAATGCAACCCTGCTACAGCAAAAACGTGTTCCTTCCTAGTTCATCTCCCACGGGGTTCCGGGCTTGCAAACACCGCCCTCCAGGAGGGACAGCCGCAGAGGGGTGGCCGGGCGGGGGGCGGGGGGCCGCGGTCTGAAGGTGCTCAGCCAGGCAGGTCCTCTTCCTCAGGGATCTCGTGTTAATGGGGAGAAGGAGATTGTCGCCTTGCTGTGTCGGGTCTCCCCGGTCTCTCCTCTGTACCCAGGGAATGTGCTCGCTGGCCGATGCACTCGAATGCCAGCTGCCGGCGTCCCTCTGGAGACTGTGAGAACCCGATTACCCCGCAGTGACGGTCCCCCTCCCGGCTTGCGGCTCGGCAGCTCACCCACTCACGGCCCGGCCCCGCAGCCGCCGCTCCCCCCCACCCCCGCCGAGAGCCGCCCGGGGCTGGGCAGGCTGGTGGCTCCCCGCCAGGGCGCAGCGGCTCCTCCTTGCCTTTATCTTTTCTTCTCTTCAGCAAAGTTAGAAGTCAAAAGCAAGCGCACACCTCGCCCGTCCCCTGCTCAGCACCCGACGGGTCTGGGTCTCGGAGGCTGAAGGAGGAGGGCAGGGGAGACGTGGGGCGCCGCCCCTCGAGAACGCCTGGCCCTCCGACGACGCCGGCCAAAGCGGAAGCTGAAGCCGCCTTTCTTCCTGCTGTAGCCACTGAGCTCCTCGGCCAGGCTCCCTAACGGGCCACCTGCCTTCTCGCCCGGGGCCTCACTGCCGTCCTGCCTGGCGAGGCGGAGGCCAGCCTGCTCCCCACCGGAGGCCGGCAGCCCCTCAGCCCTGGCAAGTGGGGCCTGTGCGTGCGGTGCTCTTGGCCACCTGGCGGGGCCCCACACAAAGTGGGGTCTGGACCCCTGGGCCAGGTGGGCCCAGCTCATACCGGCTGCGATGGCACCCCCGGTGTCTGTGGGCTCCCTCGTGTCCAGCAGAGGGAGACAGGCTCCCAGTGGCAGGAGGAGGAGGAAGGGCGTGGAGAGATGGCTCCTCACCTGACCAGAGGAGAGAGGGAGAGGGTCACGGCCGTGCTGTGGCCACACTCAACAGTCCATCAACGGACTCCCAAGGCCTGGGTGACCACCCAAGGGTGGTCATTACCCAGCTGGATGGCCCACCTGAGCCCAGCTTCCAAGCAGCCTTGGGGACCAGGCCTTTCTTTTCTTAGCAGGCTCAGGAATTGACTGTACCAATTAGGCTGGTTCTCACGCTCCCGCGGTCCCTGCCACACAACCGCCGCAGCAGCTTAGCGCTGTCACACTCAGGCTCTGAACGGCTCAGAGCGGTGCCCAGGCAGCCCCGGGAGGGCTGCGGGAATTTGGATTCATTTCCTTTCATTATAATTATTGACTCTCGGGCCCTATCATCTCAGAGCCACGGGGTAGGAAGTGAGAAGTGTCAGTTTCTCTGTTTGCACTTGACAGTGAGTGGGTCTGGTGAGCTGGTTACCGGGATCCTCTCTGCTGTCTCTAGGGCAGGAACAGGTGGCTCCTGAGAGCAGGGAATTGGTGGCCCTGCCCTAACTCAGACACTCAACTGGGGGGGAGCAGGTGACCTGACCGATCCTCCACACACACAGTGGACATGGGGGGCCTGAGCGACAAGCTTTCCCTGCAGGACCGCACTGCTGCTCCATGTAAACTGTCACCAGTGTCATTCCCACTTTTTCAGGCAGGAAATCACCAGAAAGGAAGAAGGATCATGCCCAGGTGCGGGCCAGAAAGTGGAGTCTCTGAACGCCCGGTTCTCGTGGCTGGGATGGTTTCTTGGGGTGCCAGGCCCCTCTGAGAGCAGGGGTGCCATCCCCATCAGCTCAGATGGGCAACGTGAGCGTCCAGGGTCCCACGGCTTCTAACTGTGCTGGACCCAAGTGTGGCCCACCCTGACTTGCTGCTGTCCCCCATGTGTGACTGTCTAAAACAAGAGACCTCCCGGAATGCGCCAGCCTTGACACTAAGCCGCTCCCTTCGCCCAGAGGAGACTTTTTGGTAATGACCGAGGGTGAGCAGAGCTGGCTCGTCCTCTGAGTAGTGGCTCTGAAGCTGGAAGAGAGAGCACCCGCTTTGGAGAAGAGCTCCTTCCAGAAACTCCCCAGGGCTCTTTCCAGAAACGGCTCCTTGAAAACATTTCACAGTGAGCTCAGCCAGAAAGCTTCAAAGAATCGTCAGAGCAAACTTGCTCTCTGCCCAAAGCAGTTCTCCTGGGCTCCCTCCCCCTGGGGCTGGGGCAGGCTCCGGCTGCCAGGGAAGCCCCCCACAGGAGCTGGCTGTACCAGTCAGGCTGGCTCTCCCTCTCCCATCAGGGCCTGGTGGCGTGGGCAGTTTTCTGCAGGGGACAAGCACACACTGCCCATGCTCCTGGTGGAAAGAATGTGGACCCGGGAGCAGCCCCTCCTGGGGAGAGGTATACCTGGGGTGCCCTCCAGGCCTCGAGAAAGGGCACATCTTGACGTGGAGCAGAATGTGGCCACTCTCCCCTTTGGGGGAGTCCAGACCCTTTGAGAACCTGGGAGAAACTGGGGAGCCTCACCACGGAGCACAGGGAGGCCCAGGAAGTGGCAGGAAGAGCACTGTGGGAGAAGGGCCTGGCCCTGGCAGAGTGGCTGTGGCAGGACCAGGTCAGGTCTCCCCAGTGCTGGGCCTTTCCCGTGCCCTGGTTCGGGTGCCCACTGCTGCCCGCCCATGCCCAGCTCCTGCTGAGGGCCTTCCCAGAGCTCCTGCCGGGACAGGGCTGTACTCACCATGCCGCCGGCTACTCCCGGGAGGGGCGTCCCTGGGCCTGGCACTGGGCTTGGCGGAGCTTCTCGGGGTCCCTGTCTGGGAGGCCAGCTTTATAGGCCCCCAGGCGTCCCTCCCCACGCTGCCTGATTGCCGCGCATTCCTGACCCTGGGATTCCTTTGGGAGCACTGGTGGTCAAGGAGGGGGCCGTGCTGGCCACACAATGCAGGCCAGCGCGACAGGATGTGGCCCGATGAGCGGGGCGGATGCTGCCCTTTGGAGGAGAGTGGCCATCATTAGCTGCCCATCGTGGGCACCAGCCACCCACCCTCAAGTCCTCGGGCTGCAGCTCCCGGGCCACTCTTAATAATCCAATGCACACGTCTTTGTGGGCCAGCCTGGCTCTCCCAGGAGATGGGGTGAGGGGATGGCCACCCCCCACACTCCCGCCGGCTGCTCTAGTAGGAAGTCACACACCATGAAGCCAGCGACGGCCTATGGCCGTTCCCCTCGCACAGGAAGGCGAGAGGTGCTGCACCTCGCCTGCCTGAGCCCGAGGCGAGGCTGGCAGTGGGCGCTGGTGCTGTGGGGCCAGTTGGGCCCTCTCCAGCCCATGGCTGGCCCCACAGTCGCTGTCCCTTAATGCATGCTCTGGCTCTCCCCCTCGCACTCCCCTACCGGGCCCAGAGTGATACGTTGTTTTCAAATTCTGCTGACTGTCCCGCTGGGTGGACGTGGCCCTCTCGTCCCTCTGAGATCACCCTCTGAGAGTCATCCCTTCCACCTCCAGGCCACAGCAAGGGGACCCCAAGGCCAGGCTGTAACAGAGTGTGGACAGTGGCAAGGGCGCCGTGTGGGTCATGTGGTCATCGACTCCTGCTCCTTCCCCACTGGTGCCCACAGTGGGGACACAGCCTCTGTCACTCCCAGCCTCCTGCCACCAGGTGGCTTCTCCCAGATGGCTCATGGGCAGGGTGTGCTTCCACCTGCTTCCCAGGGCCACCATCCATGTGGGGCACAGGCAACTGTGGGGAGCCACTCTGAGTGACCCCGCCTTCCATCCTGAAGCAAGAGGCTCTGACCTATCACTACATTTCCTGGTGACTTGGGCGTCGTCCCAGCTCAGGAAGTTGAGGGCCTGTCTTCAGGTGTAGGCGTGTCACCATGGAGTTGAGCTACACTCCCCTGTTCCTTTGTGATCCTACCCCTTTGCCCTGTCCCCTTCTCTTGCTCTGCCCTTGGGTGTGGCCTACCCAGGTGTCAGACAACCTGCTGACAGCAGACACCACCAGGCTAGAGCCAGCCCCTGACACCTGACCCCTGGCCTCGTTTGAATGGCTTCTCCTCAATAAAAGGGTCAGCACGTGCTCCTCTCTCTCTCTCTCTCTCTCTCTTTCCAGACCCCTAAGGTCACAGGACCCAAAGAAAAAGGTATCTGTCTCTTGTGTGGTTATTTCCTGCAGCCCAGCTCACCTGGAGTGACCCTGAGTGTTTAGTCGTGAGGACGCGACAGGAACTGCATGGTGGGTGCTGCGAGGCCGCTCCTTTTATCGGGGACCTGCCCTGGCAGCTTCCTGCGGGATCAGCTCTGCCCTGATGTGGCCACTGACCACTGCAGAGTCGGACGTTGCTCTGCTGGGGCACTCGAGAGTTGACCGCACAGGGCTGCGTGGCTTAGCAGGTGGAGGCCGTGGGGCCTGCTCTCCAGAGCCAAGGGGCGTGGGGCTCAGCCTGGGCCTCCCTGTCCCCCCCCCGCAGGATGGCCCTGCCCTGTCTGAGGAGCTCTGCAGGCCACAGCAGGAGCCGCCAGCCTCTGTCCTCACCTGGCCCAGCTCTGCCCTGGCTGACAGTGGGCAGTCGTGGCCACTCTCCTGTGGCCTGGGGCCGGCTGCTCACACCAAGCTGGGAACTGAGCCCAGAGGATTTTCCAGGGGCCCCCACCCAGCTGGCAGGTCACCTGTGTCTCGGGTGCTGGGGGATGTGGACAGCCTTTGGACACGTCCCTGGCGGCCTGCGGAAGGGGCTGCAGCTGCAGGTGCGGGGCGAGTCTGGCTGGCCAGGCTGCCTCAGATCTGGCCCTGGCTTCAGACCTGTGTGCACAGACCTGCGTCATGTGCCCACGTGTGAGTGCGTGGTGGGGGGAGCTGGCCGTGGTGACACTGGCTGCTGATTTCCATAGATCCTTCTGTGCCGTGAGGCTTGGGCCAGCAGCATGACCTCTCTGTGCTTCAGTTCTTTTGGGTGCAGAATTCGAGGTCCTGGTTCCTAAGCTGAGCTTGGCAGGATGCCCTGGGGCCAGCTGTGGGCAGGAGGGCCGTGTGGGCCCCTGCAGGCCACCCCACACCCCAAGAAATACTCAGCTTTGACCTACTGGGCTCCAAGAAGGGCCCTAGGGCTGAGGCCTGTGGCTCTGGGTGGGGCACAGGAAGTGCCCTGTTGGGCTCAATGGGGCAGCATCAGTGGCCAGCCTGGAGCCAGGGCAGATGTTGGGCTTGGTGCCGAACTTCCCGGCTCTGAGGACTGGCCAGGCGTCCCCCAGCCCACAGCCTGGAAGCCTGGCTCCCGAGGCAGTCCCAGCTCCTTCCAGCAGCCGGGCTCCGCGACTCCCGAGCAGGCGGGTGTCAGCAGTGCCACAGCTCGCGGGGCCTCTGGTGCCGAGAAGGGGACTCCACCAGGACAGGTGCCGGTCTGGGCCGCCTGGAAGCACAGGCCGTGAAGCTGGGCCCGTGGGCACAGCAGGGTCTGCGAAGGGCAGCCAGTGGCCCGGGGCTTTCGGCCTCGGGGTGGACACAGGGAACCCGAGGGGAAGCAACCTGGGGCAGGGGCTGGCAGGTGGCTCCTCAAAGGCTGAGGACGTCCTGAGGTGGACCAGGCCGCGTCCAGCCTGTCCCAGCTGACCCGCGGCCTGGGGTCCTGGGGACCGCCTGTCCTTTTCCCTCCAGGTGAGGAAGCTGAGACGGGCATGAGCGTGTGGACCTCAGACTCCCTGATCCGGGCCCCCCGTGAAGCCACATGTGAGCCCCAGGACTGGGGTCCACACCTGGCCCAGCCACGAGCCAGCTGTGCCCTGGCCGTGTCCCTTGCTGAGCCGTGGGGCCCTGGGAGCTCCGGCAGCACTGCCCGCCTGCCCGCCCGCCTGCCCGGCTCCCTCCTGCTCTACGGGTGGCAGCCCTGAGGGATGGTCAGTTCCTAAGAGTCTCAGTGCCTCTGAGTGCCAGTCCAGCCCTGGGAGGCCCGCAGGGCAGGGTGTCACCCCGAGGACGCTGGGGGATGCCAGGTGGCCCAGGCCCAGGGAGAGGGGGAAGCCCAGTCACTGGGCCGTGGCTACTCCCACCCCTGCTGGCCAGGCCCAGGCCACCATCGTCCACGGAGCCTCCAGCTGGCTCCGCCAAAAGTTCTTGAGCAGCAAAGCTGCCTTGAGAGCCCTTTGGCTGTTCCAATAAAAGTGGGGGGGCAGGGATGTGGCTTATGATGGGGAGCTTCCTGTCATGGGCGAGGTCCTGGGTTCCATCCCCACTGTAAGAAAAAAAAAAAAGGCCTTTCTTCTTGCCAGGTGCAGCAGCCCCTTGCCTGTAATCCTAGCAACTCAGGAGGCCCAGGCAGGAGGATCACGAGTTTGAGGCCAGCCTCAGCGATTTAGGGAGATACTGGGAAACCTGGTGTCGTCTGGCCCACCTCGTGCTGTAACATGGACACCAAGCAGGGTTACAGGCTGAGGCTGCAGCCGGGTCACCACGAGACTTTATTACAGACAGGAACCACGGGACGCCCAGTGCACAGCCCCTGCAGCTCAGGCCTCACACCGGGCTCTGCCCACGGGGTGCCTGGCTGGCCTGCAGAGTTCCTGCACAGTCCCAGCGCACTGAAGGCCATGTGACAAGCTGCCCATCAGTCCTCGCCCCCATCCCCTCAGGCCAGACCCCAGGCCCGGGTTTGCTGAGTCTGCTGCCACCTGGGCCATTCGGAGCTCTGGGGCAACTTCTCTGCCAGGAGATGAAGAAACGGAGGACCTTGGGGATCGGCGGGAGGGTCACCTGGCTCCAAGTTTGGCGTCCTGACTCCTACAGGGGACGGGGATCTGTGGGGGCCAGCAGGCCGTGCCCAGGTCCCATCTGCCCATCCCTCCTCCCTCTCCTGCCAGGGCCCCGAGTCCCCGGTGGCAGTCCACGTTGACAGCAAATTCCCCGAATCACGGCTGGAGAGAGACAAGACACCATCTCCCACCAGCCAAGCCACCAGACGCCTGTGTGGATGAGGGTGGGTGGCGGTCAAGCGAGGGGCACCAGGACGATGGGCACTGCCAACATCACCTTCATCCCCGGGGCAGAAATCCCGTTCCTAGGCAGCTTCAGGGAAGCGCAGCTGGGGGATGTCTCCTGGCTATGGCTGAGGCCACCAGGGTGTGAACCAGGGTCCTCCCACCCTCTGCTCTTGGCGAGCCCAGGCCACCAGCTGAGTGGCCTTTGGCCTCATGCTCTGAGAGGATCAGAGAGAAGCAGGGGACTGGGCTGAGGCCCCAGAGCCCGCGGGCTTGCAGAGGACATTTCCAAAGTCGGTGGGGAGTCAGCGAGTAACGCCCGGGTCCCCGTGGAGCGGCATGGCTTGGCTCACCGTCTTCACCAAGGAAGGAAGTAAAGGGGAGGGAGTTGGGCTAGGTGACATCCCGGGACATGGGCAGCCCACTGCCAGGCCATCAAATTGGGCCCAGTGGGGCAAGGTTTGTGTGCAATGACAGTGGGTCCTGGTGACCTCCGCCCATACCAGACAGTGGGCCTGGTCACTCACCCCTCAGGCCCTACGGTCTCCCAGCGTGCCCCGGTTCCTGTGATCTCTCCTATCTCAGGGGCGGCCATTTGCATGGACATGAGATTGTGGGCTCTTCAAGGCCAGGGCTGTGGCCCAGGACCGTCTGCTCTCTGCCAGCCCATGTCAGATGCCCACTGGGGACATGGGGATAGCAGGTTGCTGCCCTGACATGCCTCATTGCGACGGGCCTTGTGTGCATTCGCCAGTCCCAGGAAGGCCACATCCCCTAGTGGTGCCAGCCCTGGCCTGGTGCCCTGGGGAGTGACGGACCCCTGTAGGCGGCCCTCACCTGTTCCTGCTGCCCCTCCCCCTGCTGCCCACCGGGCAGAGCTCCAGCAAGTCTGAGCCGCAGCCAAGCCTGGCACGGGCAGCCGCGCCGCCCGCCACACACATCTGTGACTCCATTAGCACGGCGCTCACGGGGGCTTGTTTGATGACACATCAGAGAGCGCATGTGCCTAGGCAGCGCTGGCACAGTGAGGCTGGCACGGCGAGGCTGGCAGCAGAGGCCGGCTCCATTGGGGCCATGGGAGAGCCCCCGGGATGAGCTGTGGGCCCGCCCGGCCCTGCCCCATGACGGCGCTGGTGCTCCTGGTTCCTGCAGAGGGGAAGCCACCTGCTCTGGCGGCTCCAGCCCCGCTCTGGCCACGCTGAGCTGCTTCCTGGCTGCCTCTGCTTCCAGCTGATGCCCAATGGGCCGCAGCCTGGCCTTGTCCAGTACCCAGGGCTTTGGCCACACAGACAGACGTGCTGCTGACATTCGCTGAAGCCGAGGCCAGGCAGAGTGAGGCGCTGTCCAGGGCAAGCGGCCAGGCGGGGCCCTCAGGCGAGCAGGGAGCAGGCCCACGCTCAGGTCACGGGTTCAGGTCCCTCCTGACCGAGGAGGAGGAGGAGGAGGAGGCGCTGGTGGGGCACAGGCTGGCTGCTGGCTGTCCCCAGGACCCCCACTAGGTCCCCCAGGCAGGAACTTGGATGAGCAGCCCTGGGGCTGGTCCTGCTGCCAACATGGGGTCCCAGGGCTCGGGCAGGCGGCTGAGGGCTGGAACCCCAGCCTGCCTCCAAGGGCCCATGAGACCCTCCAGGCCACCCCGACCCTCAGCAGGGCAGGGCCCAAAGGGAGACCTTCCTGAAGAGCTGCAGTCCCGGGCAGGATGGGCCCGGCCGCCAGCCAGGCAGGAGGAAGGCGGGAGGCTGGAGGGAGGCTGGAGGGAGGCTGGGCGGGAGCCAGGTTGGGCCTCCTTTGAGCCTGGTGGAGACGACGGGCACAGCAAGCCAAGGGCCTGGAGGCCTGCCCCGGGCACAGAGTGGGGTCTCAGCTGGCCCCCACCCGGGTCCCTGCAGGCAGCAGTGCCCAGCCTGGCCTGGGGCATGGCAGGGCTCAGTTTCTGGGGAAGGGTGAGCACTCCAGGCCCCCAGGAAATGGGCAGGTGCTGGGAGGGCCTCGGGCCTCGGGACTGGGCTCAGGAGAGCGCCCCCCACTGGTCTCTTGGAAAGGCCGCGGTGCTGAAGCCCCTCGCTCTCTGTCGCCTCATTGCCAGGGGTTCGGGCTGCCTGGGGGCACCGTCCAGAACCAGGGCGCGCGGCGGACCCCACGGACCCTGCCAGGAGGGGCGGACACAGCACAGGAGCCACAGTCTAGGCGGCAGGATTTTGGGTGGAGAAGCTCACCAGGCCCCATCAGCAGAGGCAAACAGGGAGTGGGCGGGCAGGAGGGCAAGGAGGTGATGTGTGACCCCCGTCCCCTGGGGAGTTAGTGACGAGGTTGGTCTGGCCCTCCCCTCCTGGAAAGCAGGTCAGCCATGCACAGGTGGGCAGAGAAGGTTCTCAGCAGCAGGCAGGGGTGGACACAGGTGGGGGTAGGGGCAGCGCCATGGGGTGTGGCTGGAGGACACTCAGATTGAACACTGCCAGTCTAGTGGTCCTCTCGGACCGGCCGGATCTTCATCTCAGAAAACTTGAGTGAGTACTGCCAGCCGGTCCAGGAGGACCACTCAACGCCGTCGGCATAGGAGGCGTGGGCGCCACGAAGGTACTGCCCATTGAGGTTGGAAGTGTGGCAGTTACGGTACCACCAGGCACCACGGTAGAAGGCAGCACAGTTGTTCTCCGAATGGTCACTGTCACGGTCCTTAGTGGTGAATCTCATGCCGCTGTGCTTCAGGAGGGAGTCACCTGCGCAAAAGTTCGCACGAAGGTGTGCACTCCGGCCCAGGCGCGCCCAGGTGCACTGCAGGCATGAGCACAGGCACAGACGCACGGCTCGCTGGCCACGTGTGCTTGTGACCCATCCCCTGACATGAGTGTACACACATGTACACACACCCTGCACACGCACAGGTGTACACACCTCATGCACTCCAGCCCCTGCACGTGTGCACACGTGGGGCCACCAGGGCGTCCCCAGGTGGTCTTCACGGCTCCTCCCAGCTCTGCCACGCCCCCTCTCCTCGCGCCCTGCCCCAGCCCAGAGACCATGGCTCGGGACGCACAGCCCAGGGATGCGCAGCCCGGAGGCCTCTGCGAGGCCCTGGGAGCCCTGACTCCTGGTCTGCAAAACAGGACTTGGAGGTGCTGATCAGTGGCCTTGACCCCGACCCCAGAGTGCAGACGAGGCAAGACCTCGTCTCCCCGGCCCTGCTGTAGCCGGAGCCTCACCTGCAGTGCCCGAGTAGTCAGCCACAGTGAGCGGGTACCCGTCCTCCTCGGGGTCCACCGAGAACAAGCCCACCCCGAAGCTCCCATAGCGGGCGTAGGCGGTGCCGTTGTCAAAGTCCTCCAGGTCCACGTGCAGCTCATAGGCCGCCTGCGTGGTCAGGGCGTGGATCCTCTTGAGCCCTGAGGGAGGAAGAGAATGGTGGGAGAGGGCACGGGCTTGGGACGTGCCTCCCAGAGAGAACTGAGGGGAAACAAGAGCTGAGCTCGTGTTTGGTGAAGAAAAGGCAGCAACCACCAAGTGGGTGCCATCAGCTCTGGGCTACTTCCTTCTTCCTGTAGGCCTGTGTTTGACAGGAGCCTGGAGACTGATGGTTTTCATGTTTGGTTTTCTCTGCTCGCTTTAAGTTGGGCTATGCCTCCCACTCTAGTGGATGGCTGGAAGAAAAACAGGAACAGTCTGGGGACATTGGCATCCTCCTCCCTCATCCCCAGGTGGCAAATGGAACTCGCACTCCTCATCTGTCCTCGGAGCCTCTGCACATCCTGTTCCCTCTGCCGAGGACCACTTGTCCCCACTCCTCCTTTCCAGGTCAGGAAGGCTGTCTGACCTCCTGTCTGGGTTGGCAGTCTCCTCTGCCGATCCCAGAGGCACCCCCTTCAGGGTCCGTCCTTCGGGTCCAGCTGCCTGTCCTGTGGCTGCCCCACCCGGCAGAAGCTCCATGAGAGCAGTCCGTCTGTCCTGGCCACTGCTGACACCAGCATAACAGGTGCTCAATAAACGCTGGCTGAGCCCAGGAGGCCAAGGTGTTGCCCGTCTCCTGCCATCTCCAAGGCCTGGCCTGTGTCTGGCCTGCCCCTGCCCTCCTTCTCCTGCTCCCCCCCCCCCGCCCAGGGGACGGGAAAGAGAGGTGAGACCTCGCGGGAGGCCTCCCGGCTCCTGTGTCAGCCCTGCTCCTCCCCAAGGGGCTCGCAGCTTCAGCGCAGGGTCCCGCCTTCTCCTCCAGGGCCAGCTGCCCTCCCCCTCCCTGACCCAGGGGCCTCAGGGTGACTACAGCCACCACCTGGCAGGCACGGGCACACAGAGGAATGATTCAGAGGGCAGAGGGCGAGGCTGAGCCCCCTCCACGCAGCCCCTCCCCAGTGCCTGGCCCCCTCACACGCTATCCAGGTGGCTGGGGATCTGCTGCACAGGGGAGGAGGGTGAAGCTCAGAGAGGCCTAGTGAGTGGCCCACGCCACACAGCTGTTGAGGGGCAGAACTGGGATTTGAACCCAGGCGGAAGGACCAGATCCCTTGCTCTTTTTCAGACCTTGCCCAGGACGAATCCCATGATCCAGGAACAGGGTGGGAGGGAGCCAGCCCCAGGGGATTCTGGGAGGTTCTCGCTCACCACCACATGGTTGCTGGTGCCCAGAGGCCATCCTGAGCCCACCAACGCTTTGGTGAAGTGACACTCATCTCCTGGTGCCCATGAAGGGGTGGGGACGCGGGGGCAGCACCCCCTGCACCCTTCCTCCAGCACCGGACACCTCCTCCCTCAGCCTCTCTCCACTCAGCCTTCCGGGCTCTCCCAGCCCCGGGGATCTTCCGGGGTCTCTGCCAGAATGGGGAGTCGCTCCTCCCCGAGACCCGGGCCCTGGAGGGTGAAGGCAGCCCCGACGTCCTCCCCAGAGCTCAAGTCAAGAGGGCGGGGAGGAAACCGGGAAGCCTTCTGCCCCCAGGTCTCATGTGGTCACCCAGGGGCATTAAAATCATGAACCTAAAACAAAATTCCCAAAATCATCCCCCCAAAAGTGCCAGAGACATTGATAAAATGGGGGTGAGGAATCCGGGCCTAACATTCAGAGATATAAACAAAAAGACTGCCAGGATCGACGACCTCAAAGTCTAAAACTTCTAGGAAGTAAGAATTACCAAAAGACAAAAGAAGCTGATGGGTGAGCCAGGGGCAGTCCCTCTGTATCATGCGTATCAGACACAGGATCAATGACCTTAATATATAAAGAGCTCCCATAACTCAATAGGAAAAGCACCCAAGAAGAAGGTGCCCAGCCGGCATGCAGAAGCAGAGGGCGGCCACACCGGGAGGCTGAGGCCGGCTGGACTTGGCATTCTTGTCAGGCCCTGGCTCCGCAGAACTAATAAAGGCCCCGCTTTAATGCTTCCTCCCGCACCTTCTGAGGCCGCTGATAGATTTCAATTAAGATGCCGCCGAGCAGCCAGGACACCAACGCAGCTCCCAGGTGGCGGGTGGCCGTGTGGGGACAGGCCCCTCCCTGGACGCCTTCTGCTTCGGCTTTGTACACCCCTTGGACGGAGTGGGCTGGGGCAGGGCCTCCTGGCCAGGGCCTCTCCACCCTGCCCGGCTTTTCCTTGGCTCAGTGCAGGGCGAGGTTCAAGGGCAGGGCTGGGGCGCCCAACCCTGCACACACTGTGACAGGTGCCTCCATCTCCCCTTCTGTGGAAGGCAGAAAGGAGTCCCTCCTAGGTAGGCGGAGGTCGCAGGAGCTGCCGTCTGTAGGACACTCCGCCGGGCAGACAGCAGGCGGGCTGTGCAGGGTGGCACCACCCACCCTCCCGGGGGTCCCTCTGAGAGTCCAGGTGGGCTCCCTCTGCCCCTGCTCCTCCCCCTGGGCCCGCTCCCCAGGCGTGAGAGAACCTGCTCGGGCCCCAGAGGGCAGGCGTCCTTCTGGGGGTGAAGAAAGACCCCCCGGGATTGTGGTGGCAGCTGCAGTGCCCGCAGAGGAGCCACAGAGCACGGTTGGGACTGCGTCTGAGTCACGTCAACCCCCGCCCCTCCCCTGGAGCAGGACCCAGGACCCAGCCTCGTGATCATCGGTGAGAATGAAACTCAATAAGGTTCCCCAAAGTTTGAAATACAGAGGGAGTTTAAAGGAGGTGCTGCGTCAAGTAATGACAATGAGGGCTGGGATGTAGCTCAGTGGCAAAGCGTCTGCCTTGCATTCGCAAAGCCCTGGGTTCGACCCCCAGTTCCAAAAAAGACAAAAAAAAAAAAAAGAACCCCACCAAAAAAAAATAAGATTAAGTAATGACAATGAGATCACCAGAGCCTCCCGCGCACTCCTCGTGCCAGGCACGGACTAGGTCAGCCGGCGGCTCACACGCTTGGCCTCCCCAGAAGGGCACTGGGCACTGCTGACCAGCTGTCCCTGGTCCTCCTGGTCCCACCATGACCTGGTGCTCTGGACCTGTCATGGCTCCAGCAACCAGGACAGTGACCTGGTCCCAGAGTGTCCTCCATAGACCAAGACTCCCTCGTGCCCTGCTCCTGGCCACTCCAACAGCGGGGGGCAGGGATGTGACGCCCTTCCCTCTCTGTTCAGCCCGTGAGCCAGCCCACCACTGACCACCCCTCCTCTGGCTCCATTGTCTCAGGCCTCATTCACTCCCGTCTAGGTCCCCTTGGCCAGGGACACCTGTGAGTGGCCTCAGGCCTGCCCAGGCCAGGGGACCTCAGACTGCCACCCACTTGGGAGGGGCCGGGCCCGGGCAGTGCCTGTGCGTGGGGAGAGGGCCCAGCAGGCCGGTGGCGGGTCTCACCTAGCCAGTGCTCCCCCGTGAGCTGGCCGAAGCCCTCCCGGTACGCCTCCCAGCCCCGGAAGAAGTTCACGGAGCCGTCCTCCCGGCGCTGGAACACCTGCAAGGCAACCGTGGGGTGAGAGGGGCTCCTAGACCCAGGCGCCCCTTGTCCTGCCCCTGGCTGGGGAGCCTTGGAGGCTCGGGAGCCTCGGGCGGGACTGCCCGGCCCAGGTCAGGAGTCGCCGTGGAGCAGGCCCAGCTCCAGGCCCACCCTGCCTTGCTGGGGGCTGGGCCTCAGTCTCGCCCTGGCCAAGCAGAGGGGAGGGACAAGCCTGATATCTTTTTTTTTTTTTAAGACTGGGGTTTGAACCCAGGGACCCTTAACCGCTGAGCCACCCCCAGCCCTCTTTATATTTTATTTTGCAGACTAGGTCTCACTAAGTTGCTGAGGCTGGCTTTGAACTCTCAATCCTCCTGCCTCAGCCTCCTGAGCCGGGGGGCTCACAGGCATGTGCCACCGTGTCAGCCCTGATATCTTTCTCCAGATCAAAATGAACAGGAACAGAGAGAACAAAGCCCATTCAGACAGCGTCCCCCACCTGGACTCGCCTCCCCAGCCCCGCCCACAGCTCCCTGGGCCGGGATCCTTGGGGGCCTGGGAACCCCGAGCCCAGGGCTTCTCAGGGGAGGACGGCGAGGCCACACAGGGCTGGCTGCGATCCAGGTACCACCAGCCCCCGAGCTGCCTCTGTTATTTCTTTTAATAA
This sequence comes from Marmota monax, assembly GCF_021218885.2. Lineage (NCBI taxonomy): Eukaryota > Metazoa > Chordata > Mammalia > Rodentia > Sciuridae > Marmota > Marmota monax. Next base: position 22,756,829 of record NW_026692912.1, read on the forward strand.
CATTCTTGGTTTGGGATCGGGAGTCCCACCGGTTAAATTGCTTTGAAATCAGGACTGCGCTGGCCCAGGCCAGAGCTGCCTCGAGTGTTTACAAGATCGCTGACAGCCCTTCCGGCCCCTCCGCCTTTCTGTTTAACAAGCCTTTTCCTGCTCCTTGGCAGAGGCAGCCCCCCGCCGCCCACCTGCCTCCATCTGTGCCCGCGGCTGACGTGTTAGAGATCTGTCGGTGGTGCCCGGGAGCTGCCAGTTTCATTACTAAGCAGCCTGATTTCAGTGGCTTGGAACTGCCCAAGTGCCAGGGCTGACCGCGGTCTGCTAGGTGTGCAGCAGCCAGATGTGCTGGGTCCGTGGGGACGCCGCAGTCACGGGCGTCTGGGCTGCTCTGATGTCACAGAGCGGGGGGGGGGGGGGGGGGGGGGGAGAAGACACTGTCTTTTCTTGCTCCACTACCTCCAAGCTGGTCCAGCCCTGAAATTTCAAAGTCCTCAGGAGGGACCAGCTGGGGCGGAAGGAAATTCGATAAGGCTCAGAGAGATCTGAGGAGCGGCAGAGAGACGTATCGATGGCTACAGATTGGGACCCTGAGCACGCGCCCTTTGAAAGGCCTAATCCTGGCAGAAGCTCAGGCGCTCCCCCGAGAAGGCGGCGGCGGGCTGAGCCTGTTTCTGCCGGAGGGCGAGCCGAAGGGGCCGTGGGGCTGGGCGCCCCCGGGAGGCCCTGCTGGCACCAGAGGTGACTGGGCCCTCAGTGCGCCCAGCACAGAAGGCGGCACGTGCCAGGCCGGGAGCGTGGTGGTTGAGGATCTGGGTCTGGAGCCCTGGCTCTGCAGACAGCTGTGGCCAGCCACTCCACCGCCCCAAGCCTCCGATTCCTCCTCTTCAAAATGAAGATCCTAGTAGGCCCCTCCCCCGCCAGATGACCCGCTGTGCTCAGGTCTGGCGTGAGCAGGTGGACGGTGGGCCTTGGGTAGTACCAGGCCTGGCCATGGCCCTCCTGTCCTCCCTCCTGCTGCCCCTGCCCTGGCCGGCCGCATCCTTCCAGCCTCCAGCCCTATATGGCCTTTGACCCGCCTTCCTTGCGGGGCCTGCCATGAGCCCTTCACTCATGAGCACGGCCATCAACCCTCTCCCTGCAGGTTTGGTGCCAGCCACACGACTGAGTCGGGCACGAGGTCGGGACCCTGCCCCCAGGGCCTGGGGCAGAAGAACAAAGGGGCAGGGTCTGTGTCCGGGGACCTCCCACCCAGGCCAGAAGTGGCCCAGATCCTGGAGCAGGAAGACAGCAGGTCTGCCCAGTGGGGTGCAGTTGTGGGGAGGAGTCCCGAGCCCCAGGGCCCCCTCCGTCCCTCCCTCCTGAGCCTCAGCCCCCACCCCCACGGCAGGGGGGTGAGACAGTAGGTACCATCACCACCGCCTGCCAGCGCTCCTCCTGCCTGTGCTCCTCTGCTGGGCAAGCTGACGTGCAGAGGGCAGGGCTCCTGGTCGGGGCTCCCCCAGTCCCACTGAAGGGGTGGAGACAGGGCAGTGCCGGGCGCTGGGTCCAGCAGGGCCCTTCTCCTGAGTCCTTCTCCCCAGATCCATGTTGTTCACCAGATCCCTACCCCAGCCCCACCTGGGGCTCCATGTCCCCCCCCCACGCCCCGTCGCAGCAGACAGAAGCTGGGACACTCCTGTCTCTGTGGCCAGGCATGGCAGAGCAGGCAATGTCCCCCACGCCTCATGGCCGCAGCCCAGAGACAGGCTGAACCTGCGCCCCTGAGGCCAAGGCCTGAAGCAGGTGTCCACCATCACGTCCACTCCCACCTGGCAGCACTGGCCGGGGCTCCGCCTGGCCCAAGCCTCTGGTGCCAAGAGCTGTCCTCAGCCCCTTCCCCCTGCCCTCTGAACTGGGTGCTGGTCATGGGTGTGGCCCCACCACCTCCTGGGCCCCACCTCCTGGGCCACCACCTCCTAGGTCCCACCTCCTGGGCCACACCACCTCCTGGGCCACACCACCTCCTGGTCCCACCACCTCCTGGGCCACCACCTCCTGGGTCCCACCTCCTGGGTCCCACCTCCTGGTCCCACCTCCTGGTCCCACCTCCTGGGCCACACCACCTCCTGGTCCCACCACCTCCTGGGCCCCACCTCCTGGTCCCACCACCTCCTGGGCCCCACCTCCTGGTCCCACCTCCTGGTCCAACCTCCTGGGCCACCACCTCCTGGGCCACACCACCTCCTGGGTCACCACCTCCTGGTCCCACCTCCTGGGCCACCACCTCCTGGGCCACACCACCTCCTGGGCCCCACCTCCTGGCCCCACCTCCTGGTCCCACCACCTCCTGGTCCCACCTCCTGGGCCACCACCTCCTGGGCCACACCACCTCCTGGGCCACACCACCTCCTGGGCCACACCACCTCCTGGTCCCACCTCCTGGTCCCACCACCTCCTGGTCCCACCTCCTGGGCCACCACCTCCTGGGCCACACCACCTCCTGGGCCACACCACCTCCTGGGCCACACCACCTCCTGGGCCACACCACCTCCTGGTCCCACCTCCTGGTCTCACCACCTCCTGGTCCCACCACCTCCTGGGCCACACCACCTCCTGGGCCACACCACCTCCTGGGCCACACCACCTCCTGGGTCACCACCTCCTGGTCCCACCTCCTGGTCCCACCACCTCCTGGTCCCACCTCCTGGGCCACCACCTCCTGGGCCACACCATCTCCTGGGTCACCACCTCCTGGTCCCACCTCCTGGGCCACCACCTCCTGGGCCCTCCCCCCCGGGTGCCATCAGCTGGAGCCAGCACAGCCCCCGCTTTCTGCCTCCACCCCATGGAGGATGCTGGAGAGAACGGCTCACGTTCCTGTCAGAGTGGTCAGCTCGACACCAACTTAGAGACACATCTATGACGCACGCAGACCCTCCCTGAGGGGCCGAGACACGTCCGTCCATGACACGGTTTTGGAGAAGTGACTTTTTGACCCAGAGAGATGCAGCTTGTCCCTCACACACGCTTCTGTCAGAGGCGGATGCTTCCTGAACCGGCATTCACCCCGTGCACCTGATGACTGCTCTTGGGTTCTGCTCTGTGCCGCTCCGTCTGGTCGCCACCCATCAAAGTCGCTCTCACGCTGCCCTGGGTCAGAACCTGCACGTTGGAAGCTCTGCCGGGGACTGCCGGCCTCTGCCGCGGGCGGGCCTCACTCACTGGCTCCAACACCAAGTGGCCTGGAGCCCACTGCAGTGCGAGGTGGCCTGAGGAGTCCCTAGGGCCACAAGCAGCCCCAGGTTGTCAGATGGCCCCCGGGCCCGGGCGTGTGGGAACCTTTGTCTGCCTCTGCGGACCACGGCCCGCTGCCGCTGTGGCTGCAGACTTCTGGACACCAGCTGGACTTTGCAGGAGGGGAGACTCCAACTACAGGAAGACACCCCAGGGAAGCAGGTCAGAAGTGGGGTGTCCACCTCCCCGTGCTCAGGCGGGAGCCTGTGCGGGATTCTGGGGGCCAACGGGGGAGGGCCAAGGAAGGGAAGGGAGTCAGGCTGGTTAGTCTGGAGGCTGAAGCAGTCGCTGGTCCGGCTCCTGGGCTTCTCTGGGTTCCGGCTGGAAAGTGACTGATGCAGAAACACGGCTGCCGCTCAGCCTCCTGGGACAGAGCCACGAGTGGGAAGACACACAGAGTGTTTTCTTGGTGCGGATTCTCAAAAGCCAGCCGCTCAACGCCTTGGATGTGCCGCCAGGGGGGCTCTGCCAAGGGAGCGCTCAGCCCACATGGCCCTGCAGATGGTGCTGTGCCATTTCAAAGGAAGCAGCAGCCGCGCTGCTCGTCAGCCAGGCCAAGGGACGCAGAGATGCCCCTGAGCCTCCCCAGCCGCACGCTGGCGGGCCCCGCCCCAGTGGGTCCAGCCGCAGCAGGGCCACCTCAGCACACGGACCCCGCACCCCGCTGCACATCTGCCCTGGTGCCAGTGCAGGGAGCTCCCCCCCAGACACACGGTCTGGGCTCCGTGGCCACCCTAGCACCAGGCCAGTGCCTCAGAGGACGGCCACGGCCTGTCCCGCCGCAGCCCTGAGGGGAGGTGTTGTGCTCCTGGTTAGAGACCCAGGGCTCAGGAGGCCAGAGCAGAGGATGACAATGCACAGAGGGGAAAGGGTGCCCTCGCCTGGTTGGGTGGACACTGAGCCTTCGGCCTCTGAGCCACCTCTCAGTCCAGGAAGCACACTGGGCTGGCACCAGGGGCCCGAGGTCTACCCAGACTCTGGTGGACAGGCCAAGTCTGGCTTCTCTCCTGCTGGGCCCCACACCCGCTCCGCTCACAGGACGAGTCTGGCCCTCAGCTGCTGCATGAGGGACAGTCAGGGCTCAGCTTCGCCCGGCCTGCACGTTCCTCTGGTCCCTGTGCCTGCCTAGGTTCCCCCGTACAGCTGGGATTCAGACGGGGCCAGAGAGCCAGGACCCAGCATTCCTGACAATAGTCACCACAGGGCTTGCTGGGGGCTCAGAGTGGGCGTGGAGCCCTCTGCCGGGGCAGGTGTGGTCTGGGAGGACTTCCACGGAGGAGGAGCTTGGCCGGACCTTGCCAGGTAGCCTGAGGAACTGCGGCGGGGGGCTGGGGTAGGTGGGTCCAAGCCACTTGAGACTGGGCAGGGTGGTCTCTGTGCCTAGAAGGGTCCCTAGGAGGCAGTGTCTGGGATTTTTCCAGACTACAGTGAGGCTGCAATGGGAGACGCTGGTTCCTATCCCTAAGGGAAAATGGACTTGGCCGTGTGAGTTAAAGCAGGCCTGAGGCTCTGCCCACGTTCCTGGGGCCACATGGCTTTAGACTAGTCCTGGAACCGTCCCAAGCCTGAGTCCCCCTCTGCAAGCCCTTCCTCCCCTGCAGGGTTGTGGAGAAAATGCAAAAAGCAGACCTGCAAACAGGCGGCACACAGTAGGTCTAGCCAACGCGGCCGCCTCCCTGTGGAGCCAGGTGCGTGCCCAGGAGGAAATGGGGCCCACTCTTTGTTTTGGACTGGAAGTGGCACCCCCGGGCCTGGCACCCGGCCACCCTTCCCGGGCTTGGCAGCAGCGCCTGCCAGTGTCTGGCAAAACACGGCTCAGAGCTGCCATTTATCAAACGCGAGCCGCCTCGGGGCCTGCGCTAGGCGCTTCACGTGCGCCATCCCATTTGCGTTAGAAGTTTGAAAAATCCAGACTTCACCGGGTGGAGGCTGCAAGCTTCCTCCACTCAGATCAGCCAGGGAGCACGAGGGTGTTGGCACTGTCACCTCGGTCATTAGTAACGTGAGCTCCAAGGACGCCTCCCCAGAGCAGCACATGGGCTGGGCGGCAGGGGACATGGCAGCCCACTGACCTCACAGCAAGATCCTGTCCTCTGGGGCAAGGGGGATGCCACAGCTGCTGCCCCAGAGGCAGGTCCCATCCTGCCTGGTCCCTGCAGCCAGCCTCCCCTCACAGGGCCAGCCTGCAGCCTGGTGCTAGCTGGGGAGCCCCTGGAAGCTTTTCATCTCTCCTTGAGCCCGATCCTGCTGCCAGGAGCCTTTGAAGTCCTCCAGGGGCGAGCAGGATTCCCCTCCCGCCGGCGGAGCTCCGGTGGAGGAATGCGGCTGTGGGGAGGGGGTTCCTCTCACAGCAGAGCCAATTAGAGGCACATCTGAACTGGTGACCCATGATGGAAACGCCTGGCTGCTGAGCAGGTCGGGGCGTGAGCCGCGCAGTCCCTGGTGTGTGTGGTGGGGGGCGTGGGGGGCTGTGGGGGGCTGTGCGAGGATCCAAGCCAGGGGCGGGTGCAGAGCCCAATCAACCCTCTGCTGCAGGAGGTGCTGAGCCGGACCTACGTGGGTGATCATGCAGACAGGGTTTGGCAATTAGGCCCGGGTGCCAGCACTGCCCCGGACAGCAGAGTGAGTGGGGGCCGGCTGTGCGGCCCAGAGAGGCAGGGCAGCAGGGACCCTCCTCCCTCTTCAGGTCCCCTCCCTGCAGCTCCAGGAGCAGCCTGACTCCGAGGCCCCTGCTCGGGCAGCAGCTGTCTACGGTGCCCATTCAGCAGGTGAGGAAAGAGGCTTGGAGGGGTCGGTCGCGCTGCAAGAGGCACTGGCTGCCCCTCATCTGCAAGTCTTAAGGGGTGCAGGGGCCACTAGAGGGTGCGCTCAGTGTCCACGGAGCTTACCCCTGAGTGCCTGAAGGAGCTCAGAGACCTGCCCAGGACGGGCCCAGGCTGGGCCGGGAGGAAGCCTGCAGGTCCACAGGCAGCCGACCCCCTTCCTCCCTCCCCTGCCTTCCTCCGCCTTTTCTCCTGCAGGTGAGTGTCCCGCTCAGGAGGGGCCTTGAAGGGACTCCTGTGGAGAGAGGCCCAGCCACAGCCTGTAGCCACGTAAACCCAAAGGCCACCTTGAAGCATCTGCCCATCCGCTCTATGTCCTCCCCGACCCCAAGGAACCGGCAATGGCCTTGCAGGCACCAGGCAGCTCCCATTATCTGCAGTGAGCTCGGGGCTGGGTACCCAGGCTCCGGCACCGCTGGGCACACCTGCCAGCACCCTGCGCCTCACCCTCGGGCCCTCCTCCCGTGGAATCCTGCGGCCCCGGGGCCGGCTCCACCCTCAGGAGAGGTGCCCAGCCCTCCAAGTGCCCAGCACCTCGCCTGGCCCTACCTACTCGCCTCCCACCCGACCCTGGCCCAAGCCCCCTTATGCAGATGCACCAGCCACACGGAACCGTCTGGCCCCAGAACAAACCCCGTCTTCTCCCCACGGAGCCCCACCTTGTTCCCAGCCACAGCTCTCCAGCCTGGGTTTGGGGCTCCCCTCAGCTCCGACAGGTCAGCTGCCTTGTCCACCTCCCCCCAGGCCAGGGCTCCTCCCTTTCTTATTCCCTGCTGGTCTCTGCGCCTGGCATGTTCTTGGTGCTCAGTGTTTAAACACAGGAATGAATGAGGCCCACCGAGGGACAGTCACCGCCACTGTCACTCCCCAGTTAGCCCTCAGGTGGCCAGGCCTGCTGGGGGGCTGTCCTGCCGGCCTCAGGGACTAACAGGCATATTGTCAATGCCAGGTGGGCAGTGGCATGTGGACAGTAGTGTCCCTCAGGCCACGCTCCGTCCCCGCCTGCTCCTAGGCTATGGTTGGAAAGTCCAGCCTGGTCCCAGGCACACAGCTCCAGGTGTCTGTCCTCCAGGGAGGAGTGTCCAGTGCTGGCACTGGTGGCCAGGCAGCCAGGACGTGAGGCCTGATGAGGACGGATGGGACGAGGGTCTGCAGAGGCAGTGGCCTGAGCCCTCTAAACAGCAATTGAGCTTCCAAGAGATTCCTTGTGGCAGGGAGGCCGTCCTACATGTCCCGATGTGCCTGGGACAGATCGCTCCTGACAGAAACTCAAATGGACATCAACGTCTCCTGGCCACGCAGACACCTCTCGGCGGGTCCCAGCCTCGCTCCCACCGCCCCACCCAGGTGTGGAGGCTGGGTGTGCGCCACAGGGCAGAGCAGGACGCTGCTGCTCCGGCACTCGCCTCTCAGGCCCCTGAATCCCAGGCCGTAGGAACCACGGGCCCAGAGCTGATCAGCCTCCTCAAGTGCAAGCCACACAGCACCTCAGGCGCCGTCAAGCTTGTCCTAACCCTTAACTCTGATTTCTGGGCCCAGCCCCTCTCCGTTCTGCCTGCAGAGGGGTTCCCAGAAGCCAACGTCATAACTCGAGATCTGACAGTTACGAAGACAGAAGAGCTTTTAACCCAGACACGGGGCCATACCTTCAGAGCTCTCTGCTTGTAGACGCGTGGAGATGCGGCTGGCGGCGGGGTCTGGGGGGATTCTCTGCTCTCACGCGGCTCCTCATGGCAGACTCTTTCCTGGCCGCTCCCCACGCCGCACCTCTGCTGACCCCTTTCAAAGCTGACCCGCACCGGCCTCCCCTCCCCTCCCGCGGACGCTGCCCACAGGCCTCTCTGAGCTCTGCTTCCAGGTCACTTGTTTCATGCGATGTTAAACTCTTCCCTGGACACTTGTCACCTGGACATCAATACGCCGAAAATAGTCGGAGCCAAGCTCCTTGGGAGGGACAGAGGTGCTCTGCCCGGAGACCGTGTCCAAGTCCAAGGTCGGAGACCAGGAGAGCGTCCACCCGGGCTCCCTGGAAGCAGCTGAGATCCATCTCCCCCGGCATCAGGTGCCCATCCCTGTCCCCTGGACTGCTGCAGATGCCCTCCTGGTGGAGAGTGAGGGGCAGGTGGCCAGTGCCTGGCCCTGGGCAAGGCTCACGGTCACGGAGAGGACCGAACAGCTTCCAGGCCGTGTGCAAGGTGCTCTGGGCACACCTGGTGCTCCAGGAAGCTCATCTGGACCTCTGGGCTGTCCTTCCTCATCCTTCCAGGCTCGGCAGGGCCAGGCGATCCCCGCCTGAGGCACAGGCCCCTCGGGGCCCTCGCAGGCTTGGAATCACTGCTGTGCGGCCTCCGGAGAAAGACTGAGGATGCCCCCGGCCTTGCGCATCCAGCACTCCCTGGCGGCCCTGGGGGATGGGGTCCTCACCAGGCCAACCCCCTCCAGCACGCTCCTTTTCTGCCTAGGTCAGTCCCTTCCTGGGGCTTGCCTTTCAAAGGTCTAAGTGATGCAGGAGGAAACAGAAGCTCAGAGAACTTAAGTAACTTGCCCAAGATCACACAGTAGGACTGAAAGCCAAGCCCAGGTCTGTCCTTGGATGACGGATGGAGCAAGCGACCTTCATGCACCTCTGCCTCCCTGGCAAAGGGGCTCCACCTAGGCCTGTATGAAGCACCTCTTCCCCTCTCTCTTCCCGCTCTCGGCAGTGATGCCCACAGCCAGGTTTGGGCACATGAAACACAATTCCTTTCTCTTTATTTGCAGTGCTGGGGTGGAGCCCAGGGCCTAGCGCATAGTAGGTAAATGCTCTACCATCCAGCTGCACCCCTGCCTTGAAGCACAATTCTTACCCCGTCTTTCTTCTCTCCACCACCCTCAATAGCTCCCCAGTGTCTGTCTCAAGCCCACAGACGAGGACATCAACCACCGTAGCCGCGCCTCTCCAGCCTCGGGTGCCAGCTGAGTCCCTGTGCCCTGGGTGGGCCCCGAGCTTCCTGGCTCCAGCCCGTCAGGCCACCCTCTTCCTGGGGCACCTTCTCTTCCTTCCCACACTGAGCAGCCCCACCCACCCGTAAGGCGATCAGAAAAGCCCCTCCTATAGAAGCTGGCTCAGGGCACCCAGCCTTTGCTGCGGGACTCTTCCTGAGCCCCGAGACTCCAGCCTTCTTGGGAGGACAAAGCCTTCCTCATCTCCGTGCTTCCCCAGGACCAGCATAGAGCAGGTACTCAAAAGTGTCTGTTGAATTGCAATTAAATGTGACGTTGAGAAGCCCTCAGGAGCCTGCTCTCCATGGCTGAGTGATGTCCCAGTCACAGTCAGCGTGTGAGGGAAGGGTGAGCCATTTTCAGGGTGGCATGTGGGGAGGGTGGTTCAAGTTGTTCACTGCTCAAGGGCATCTGGCCAACAGGGCAAACTCACCAAGCCTAGCGCCCAGGGGCTCAGGTGGGAGGAGACAGGGTGTCCTCATAAAGGAAGGGACGTGCATTTTTCAAATTTGCACAAAATCAAGCAATGGCCAGTGGTGCCTGCGAAGGGGCTGGGGTTCAGGGTTGGGACGGAAACTCACTTCCCACGGTCGAGAGTGGCCAGCTCGACCAGGCCTGCAGCACGGCTCCTGCCGCTGCCCGCTCCTGGACAGCAAGCGAGCCGAGAAGGATTTTGAACTTTTTAAATGATTTTTAAAAAATCAAAAGAAGAATTTTAAAATGTCCTCTGAATAACATTTGGGGAGGAATATGTGAGCATTTTTTGAAATTCAAATTTCAGGGTCTACAAGTCTTGTTACTGGAGCGAAGCCCACCAGGCCTTTCCCTTTGGTCTCCTGTTTTCCCGTACAGTGGCCACCAAGACAGAGACCTGGTGACCTCAGTCCCGCAGGACCACGAGCCAGTTTCCCTTGGCCCCCTGCAGACAGAGCACCAGGCCCTGCCTGAAGGAGCGTCTGGCTGGCGGGTCTGGAGGCGCCCTGTGGTCATCAAACCTGAGCCTCTGTCCCCTGCACCCCTTCTCCCAGAGGAACTTCAGAGGCACTGGTAACTGTCCCATCCCTGTCCCTTGGTTGGGACATCCCATTGCTCCCATGACCCAACCAGGCAGGAACCAGGAGCTGCAGGAATCCGACGGCTCCTCGCCAGGAAGCCATCCGCCTCACGTCCCCCCTTTGCCCTGCACACACCGCATGGTGGATAGCTCAGGAAGTCCAGCGCCCACGCAGCGGCCCTCGAGGTCCACCACCCAGCGGCTCCAGGAGCCATGTTTCATCCCGGGACCCAGCACACCTCCAGAACCAGGGCGCACGAGGTTGCTCCTGTCTGCTGCCGCTCCCTCGGGGCATGGGCCCCCTTTCCGGGTCCAGGTGGGGGTGGGGGTCAGGCTGGGCCGACAGCCCGGGCAGGGTGGGTCCCAGGCAGCTGCTCACAGCACCAGATTCACATGCACACTCACCGTCCAGCCGCCACCGTCGGTGCGCATGTCACAGTAGACCTGGAAGCCCGCGGGGTAGTGGGTGGGGAAGACGGAGTAAACACCATCGTCCTGTTGTCCACTGAGGAGGACGTCCAGGCAGTCTCGGGGCCGAGAGCCTGCCATGGGGAAGGCCCATCAGGGTGGCCATGGCCCAGGCCCATCAGGGTGGCCATGGCCCAGGCCCATGTCCCCACCACCCCTTCCTACCCAAACAGTCCCTGCTCTCTCTGACTTGTCTGTCCACCCCACGATGCCACATGCAGTCAGGAGCACCGGCCTTAGAGCCAGAACTTGGTTCCGACACTCTCTGGACCTCACTTTTCTTCTCTGGTAAATGGGTTAAGAGAGCTCGACGGGAGGGTGTGGGTGACGTGCTCGCAGCTGCTCAGCCACAGGAAATCCTGGGTCCCCAGCCGGAGTATTCCCTTGTCTATCAGAGCCGTGAGGTGGGTGGCCAAGGACAGGGCACGGTGGGGCCCTGGCTCTCCCTGCTAGCCAGGGCAGGGCCCATGAGTCACCTGGGAGGCATCCCCCGTCCACTCACCGTTGGCGCAGCCCCGGGGCCGGGCGCCCCTGGAAGGAGCCCTCTGGAGGTCGGCCTTGACTCGGGGCCGGCTCAGCCCTCGGTCCCTCTGCAGGGCATCCAGGACGTCGCTGACAGAGTTCACCAGGTGAGCCAGGTGGCCTTGGCTCTCGGAGAGAAGCTGCAGAGCACGGGGGCTCACTGGAGGGCGCAGGGACCCCGCAGGGTCACGGGCACACAGCGCGCCAGAAACCTGCCAGAAGGGCCCTCCCCTAAGGCAGAAGTGGGCTCCTGGCCCAGTGAGCCCCGGCCTGCTCTGACCCGGCTCCCTGTGCAGGGTGTCTGAGGGTCAGCCGAGCTCTGCTGGCTGCTGCAGGTCTGAGACCTGGGGTCCCCGAGGGCAGGGGCCCAGGTGGGAGGAGGCAGTGTGTCCCAGCAGGTTCCTGCCGCCTGACTGCCCTTCAGCCATTTCTGTACAGGTGGCCGGGTGCGGGTGGAGGCAGCTCATGGCAGGGCCAGGCTGGGGTCAGCCTGACCACCCACTGACCAGTTCCACAGCTACGGCAAGTGCCCTGTAGGGGTCCTTCTATGGAAAACGGGGCCAACATCACCTCCCTGGCCAAACTGCCCTGGTGGCCACTGCAAACAGCAAGTGGGCCCAGGGCGTGCTCCCAGAGCTCCATGGCACCCCCAGGCTGGAGGACACCCACCTGCCACCTCTTCTGGCCCCCAAGCAAGGTTGCCAGGCAGGGGTGACAGATCTGCCCTTGACAGAGGGATACTGAGGCTTGGCGAGGTGACGGGAGCCTGGACACAGGCTAGGGGCTGGGTCCAGGACCAAGGACACCCTCTCCAAAGCCCCATCCCCTATGGGACTGCTGCTTTGAGGTTCCGCGGCCGGCTGATGTCGCGGACCTCTCTGGGCCTCACACAGTGCTGCAGAGGGCTGGGACTTGAGGTCGTCAACTCCTTGTTACAAATGGGGAAACTGAGGCCCAGAATGAGGAGCAGTCCCTGTGAGGGAGCAGGCATGAGGACCAGGCCTCGGGTCACTTCCCCAGGACTGTGTCACTGTACAACAAACCCAAGGTCTGGGGGAGCCAGGCCCCTGGCAGAGTGAGACCTCTCTGGCCTGCACAGGGGGATGAGGACACAGTCTTTCTGGGTGGGGGTTCCCAAGCACTACACCAGTGTCCTTTTTCTGACTCCTGCCCCTTGCTGCCCAGGGCAGGAGCTCAGCAGGACCCTGTGGCTCCCTGGGGGGTTCTGGGGTGCCGGTGGCCTGAAGGGTCTGGGGTCTCCTGCTTCCACAGCCTGGTTTCCAGGAGGCTGTGGGACCACGTGGAGGGGGAGGGAGGGAGGGACATGGGCAGATTATAGGCAGCTGGCAGCGTGCAGCAGGCCGGTCTCACACACCGAACCTGTCACTCGCCAGATAATAGCCCATCGGAGGAAGGAAAATAGAAACGCACCAGCCGGCAGTTTACAAAATATGATGCCCGCTCGCGGGAGGCAGCCCGCGAAGCTGTCAGTTCCCCTGTCACCTTCCCCTCCGCCAAGCAGGGGATTCGGTGAGGGCTGGGCCTGGGGGAGCAGCGCAGCGGGGTCACTGGCCATTGGGAGGGCCCCTTGGAGGGACGCGGGCAGCCCGGGGGCTTGGGCAGTGGAGCCACCGTGCTGTGGCTCGTCCTTCCAAGAGGCGGAGCAGCCTCAGCTCAGGAACTCAGGCGCGGCCCTCCCTCTTGCTAACGGGCAGGGAAGACCTCGGTTCAACCAGCAAATGATTAAAGTTGAAAATGTTCACATAAACATGCCCCGAATTAATGGGCAAGTCAGTCCCTGCTCGCCCACTGCACAGGCACCGGGAGGAGGCGGCTGCTTCAGAGGCCAGAATCCCAGTGGCTGCTCCCAGCGTCTTGCGGGCGACCAAGCTCCCGAAGCCCTTTGCGTCTGCCCCTCCACCTCCGTGGGGTACTGGGCTGAAGGTCACCCTTAACACAGGGCCTGGCACGGCTGAGCCTCCCCGAGGGCTCTCACGTCGTCCCTCGGCATGGACGTGTTACCCCATTTTACAGGTGAGAAAAACCAGCCTGGAGAGATGTGACCTGCCCGAGGACCCCAGCTGGCCAGGCCGGACCCCAGCTCTGCCACCTCAGACCCTCAGGGCAGAAGCTCAGCCCAGCCAGAGGGCCTGGGGGGACCCTGCCTGAGAACACCTGACGCTTGCTCCTGTGCTAGGTTCTGGGGGGTAGGGCTGGGGTCTAGAACCTGCCCAACTGGCCTCTGCCAACGCCCGCGGAGGCCGGGCTTTGAGAACTCAGGGCTGTGCACCTGGGCGTCTGGCACAGGGAGAGGAGGGCTTCTTCAGAGCCATGGCCGCTGCCTCTGGGTGAGACAAAGAGGCAGGTCTCTGGAATCTGGAGACTGGGAAGCTCAACAGTGTTGAGGGACAACCACGTCTGGGGGCTGCGGCAGGAAAGGGTCCCAGGAAAGCTGTCCATGCAATGGAGGGGGGGCCCTCCCAGCTCAAAGGGTGAGCGTTGTTGGTGGGCCAGGCCCCTGCTGACCAGGCTGAGCCTGGGGAAGGTGAGCCTGGAGCTCTCCCGCCTGCAGGGACGCTCTGGGGGGAGGGGCGGTGGGAAGGCCAGCTAAGCTTCCCCCAGCCCGCCCCATCTGTCACCCCGACAGGACGATGAGGACTGTAATTTCTCCAGCTGCAGCCTTCAGAGGGAGGGAAGAGCCCATTGCTCATGAGCTACGGAGTGACCAAGTGCTTGGTCATCCCTGGTGTCCGGAAGGGGGGTGGATGGAAAAGGCTAGGGCGCTGCTGGCGGCCTGGGCTGGGTTCCAGCCCCTGGGGAGTCACAGGGGTGACAGGGCTCAGGGCTGGAGTCTGAGCAGGTAGCTGGTGGCTGAATTCCAGGCACAATACCAGGACACCACCACCACTCCCCCCGCCCCTCTCTGGGCCTCAGTTTTTGTTGTGGAAAGTGGTAGAGGCAGCTAGACAGTCCGAAGTCCCTGACCCCATAAAGGGGCACCTTCTGGCCAGTGCCTTGGGGCTGTCACCACAGGGATGCCAGCAATCCTTCATCCAGCCCCGCTGGTGCCTGCAGGAACCTGACTCAGGGGCAGGGAAGGGCGGGGTGGGGACAGACTGAGGGTCTGCATCCCTGGAAGGCTGTGGGCGGTGTATGGGGGGACTCTGGGGACAGGGTGCGGCTCTCTGACCCCACCTCGGGCACTATCCAACCACACAGCCTTGAGCACGTCGCACCCCTCTGAGCCTCACTTTGCTATGACAGGATGGTGCCTAGCCTTGCCAGCATCACCCTGCCTCTTGGAGGGCCCCAAGCGTGACCCTTGGCTGTCCCAGGGTCACCAGGAGAATGTGCAGGACAGACAGGGTCTGGACCCTGGTAGCCAGGAGCTGGTGGCTGTGGGCGAGACTTTGCCTCTGGCCTCATGCTCTCCGCAGACGGCAACGGCCACGGCCCCTGGTCGGGGCTGAAGTGAGGCCTGGGCTGCAGGCGCCAGTCCAAGGGCAGCGCGTGGTGTCAGCAGCCCCCACCTCTGCGAGGCCCGAGGCACAGCCCCACCCCTTACCTGGATGAGGCGGCCCTGCTCCTGCTGCAGGGAGCTGAGCCCCTGGCCCAGCAGGCCGTGCCCCTTGCGCAGCCCCGTGCACTCGGCCTGCAGCTCCGAGGCCCTGGCCAGCAGTCGGGGCAGCTGGTCGGCCAGGGTGTCCAGCAGCTCCTGCTCCTGGGTGTCCGCCAGCTGTGGCCGGGCCTGGTGCTCAGTCAGCGCCCGCAGCACCGAGGCCTGGGCACCCTCCAGCCGGGCAAAGCCGTCCGCAAGGTCAGGGCAACGTGGGTCGATGAGGATGCTGAGGCGGGAGCTGTCGGCCCTCTCCACGGTGACCAGGGCACTGTTGGCCCCGGCCGGTCCCGTGCTGACGATGGGTGGGGGCGCCGTGCCCGGGGCGTGCACGTGGTTCAGGAAGAGCACTGCGCTGGTGATGGCCACAGCCAGCAGCACGGCCAGGGACAGCAGCACGGTGCACAGCACGTAGCCACAGCTCGGCCGCTGCAGGCCAGCCCAGGATGCATGGACAGACAGACAGACGGACAGGAGAGAGGGGGGCAAGCGTCAGGGGCAGACCCCGGCCTCCGGCTCTGCCCAGTGAGGACTCGGGGGTGCTGGGGGCGCGGGCAGCAAGAGAACTAGAAAGGTGGAGGGAGCTAGGGCCCAGAGGCAGCCAGGACAGGGAGAAGTGCACTCTGCCTTCCCTCTGACCCCCTGCCCCACCTGCCACCTGCCACAGTGCAGCACAGCGGCCCCTGGTCCCCTTCACGTGCAGCCACCTGGATCCCACAGAGCCCCGCGGGTCCAGTGGGGGCTGAGGCACATCACCATTCTGCCGCCCGCAGGCCTGGGCTCAGGTTCCTGTGTGACCTCTGCAGAGGGACCTCACCTCTCTGAGCCTCAGTTTCCTCACCTGTAAAAATGCAGCAATAGTGGCTCGCGTCTCTCTGTATGTGGGCACCTGCTCTGCTGACCCAGGGAGAGAGCCTGAATGGTGACGTGGGTCATGCTAAAATGGACATGCTGTCACTGCCCTGGGGTAGTGGATGCCAGTCACCAAAGGTCCCGCGGATCCCTTGTCTGTTCTACGGTGGCTGGTCTCTACCTGCTGGGCACAGAGTGGCTGCCTAACATCTCCTCTCCTCTCCCCTCGGCTGGCCCTCTTCACAGGGCAGGGCCCTGGCAGGACAAATGCCAAATAGCCCGAAGGCCACTGGGGAAGGTCCCTGCCTTAATGACTGAGGCTGTGACTCCCAGAACGGGATGAATGGAGGTAGGGAAGGCAGGGGACAGGTCAGAGGACAGGGCCCTCTGGGCGGGGCCTAATGACCAAAGCAGCCCCAGCCAAAGTGCAGCTTGCAGTTAAGGGCGGGCGTGGCTCACAGCAGCAAGTGCTTATGGGGCAGATTCACGGGGTGAACCGCTGGCAGCTACTGGACATTTTACACAAAGGAAAAGAGGCCCCGAGAGGGCAAGGGGCTTTCCCAGAGTCACACAGCAAATTAGGAACAAAGCTTCAGTTGGATCCCAAGCCTCCTGCTTTCCCCCAGGGCCAGGGACCCCCTACCACTGAGTCTCCTCAACGTCATGACACACATTTCCAACTTGCTGAATCTGAGATGCTTCTTTAAATGAGTTAGTATACAAAAGCACTTGGAGCTGTGCCTGGCCCCTGTGTTTCTGCGATAAATATTAGCAGCTTTTATTATCCCGCGATCAACGTGCACCAGTGTCTGGAGGTGGTTTTATTTCTGTGGCTCTGGATGCCTGAGGGGCACCCCCCCTTCTCTCTCTCTCTCTCTCAACGTTGCAGCATCTCTGACGTTGCAGGGGCGTCTTGCACTGTAACTGACAGCGCTCTGGCTGCCTTGGGGAGACAATCCATCAGGTCTTACTACTGAGAAAGCTTCGGGAGGCACCAGCTGCCTTTCTGTAAATTCACATGCTAATAAGAAGAGGACAGGTCGGGGAGGGGCAGGCAGACCAGGGGACCCTGAGGAAGGGTCTGTTTTTTTGTCAAGATGAGGGACAGAGGTCCTTGGACTCTCTGGTCATGATGCCTGGTCCCCCACACCCGGACAATCTTTTCCAGCCAGACTCCACCCCAGCTCCCCCGGCTCCGCACGGGCTGCTCCTGGGCCGGGCACAGCTGCTCGCCTTACTCCCTTTCCTGGTGGCCCAACTGGCTTTCCTCCTCAGGCACCAGCGGGGTCATCTCCTCCAGGAAGCCTTCCTGGATTTCCCTCCTTCCCTGAGCTTGGGGGCTTCTCCCCGTTCCCCATGATGGTGCTGGTTGAGACAGAAGGTCATTAGATCCCCCATGCAACATTCTCTGGGTCTCCCTAGGAGCCAGGCTCCCTGAGGACGCGAGGGTGGGGAGGTCAGACCCCGGGTGGGGAGCTCGTGTCCCAGGGACTGTGATTCATAACCTCCCTGGGGCGCTGAGCCACGTGGGCAGGTGATGGAACCCGTGGACGACGTTTCTGGGGACTCAGGGCTGGCGGATGCCCTGGACGGTGAGTCCCAGCACAGGCGAGGACCTGCTCACTGCCGGGCACAGACTGTCTTGACTGCTGGATATTGATGGACGGACAGACGGATGGATGGACAGAAGGAAGGAAGAGCAGATGGCCTAGGCCGTGTCTGCAGGACGATGCTGGACTGGGGAGGAGGCGAGGGTCTGCTGGGACCTGCCGTGCATGGTGGGCAGAGGCTCATGCCTCCCCACTGAGCCCCGGATCCTGAGGCAGGGCCACTCTGACCCTGTGCCCACCTCTGATGATGCGGCACAGAATGAAGGTGACATCTGGGCCGGCCCAGGCCCCAGCGGCTCACAGAGAGACAGGCTTGGCACGATCGGTCACTCCATGGGCACCCGCGTGCTCCCCCACCCCAGCTCCAAGCAACCTCCTGCAGTGAACAGCAGGGTCCAGCTCACCTTGCCTACGGGAAACTGAGGCTCAGAGAGCAAGGACCCAAGCCCAAAGCCACGTGGGGACAAGCAGTAGAGGCAGCCTCTGCAGTCTGGGCGGCTCGCGGTGGGCAGGTGCGCCAGGACCGCTCCCCAGCATCCTCCCGTGTCTTTCCTCCTCTTAAGGAGCTCCGGCTGGGGCTCCGGAGACAAAGCCCCGCGTCAGCAAGTAAGTCCCAGCCTTGCGTGTTCCAGCGTCCGCCGGGAGACACCTTGCCCCGAGCATCTCTGAGCTGCGTCCTTGGACTGTGCAGCGTCCAGGTCCCTGGCTGGCGTGGTGGGGGTGCTCTGCAGAGCAGCCAGCCACCCCCCCACGGGGCGTCCAGGACACCAGCCCGACCGACCGGGCACCCTCCTCCCCACCCCCAGCTCTCCCTGGGAAGACAGAGGCCACCAAGGAGGGCAGGGACATCGCAGCCAGGAGACGAAGCAGGGCACTTGGCAGAGGAGAATTAGTCTTCAGAGATCAACCTTAAAGATGAAGTGCTGTTCGCTTTTATAGGCTGTAGTTTACGTGCCTCGCAAAGAAATCTGCCTGAGACAGCGAGGAGCCGGCGAGGGGGCCTTGGGCTGCGGCTCACTGATCAGCCCTTGGCCACCACAGAGCCAGGGACCCCAGAGGATGGCACGAGGGGGAGGCGCACATGGGCCCCACTTCCCCTGAACGAGGCATCCCAGGTGGCAGCCTTGAGGCCAGCCTCCCGGAGCCCAGGAAGGGAGACCCAGGCTCAAGGTCCACTTCAGCCACTAACTGCCCATGTGAGCTACCAACTGGGGGGGACACAGCTTTGTTCCTTGAGTGACCCCCAGTGCCAGCCCAGGGTCCATGGCTGCTTGGAAAACCTTAGCCCACCGAGGACAAGATGGACTTGGGCTGGGAGAGAGGCAGGAGGTGCCCCAGTTAGGTGCCACCTGCTCAGGCTACCTGCTCCGTGTCACCAGTCCCCAGTGGAGCTCTGGGGAAGGATAAGAGGGCTGAGGGGGAGGAGCTCCGCCCTCACGCTGCCCTTCTGCCTTGATTCTGAGGAAGGTGGGTGACACAGTCCCCTGAGTGGCCCGAGCCTATCTCCTTGGATGAAGTCACAGAAGAAGGTCCCCCTCCAGGGGGCAGGCGAGGTCAGAGCCTACGTGAGCCTCTGCGCCCCACTGCCTCTCCCCGGAGCCCCAGCCAGGCAGGAAGCTGTTCATTCCCAGGAGGACATCCAGGGGCCGTGGACTGGAAGAACCAGGGGCCGGGGTGCTCTGGAGCCCTGAGGGAGCCGCACAGCCCCTGCCCCAGCCCAGAGCCTGGGTGTTCTTCCTCCATCTGAATTATGAGCCCCAGGCCCTGGCAGAAGCCCTTGGGAAAGGGCGGGTGTTTCTGTTCCAATTCTGGAGTCCCCCAAATGTAGGAAGAGATTGGCCTCCTGTGTGACCTGAGCAGGTGCCCCTGTCCTGCCAGAGCCTCTTCAATGGAGACCATTCTGAGGGGCATCTGGAGCCATGGCACTGGGAGGGTCCCAGGAAGAGGGGCTTACGGTGTCCAGAAGGAAGCAGCTGCAGACGTCGCCCCTCCTGGAGGCGCGAAGCCCCCAGGCTCTCTGGCTCCCCAGGGGGCGCTCGGCTCTGGTCTGCTGGGGTCTGCCCCCAGAGGTTTCCTATAATGGCCTGTCCACTCTCCCCAAACACACAGCTCCTGGCCTCCCAGGTGGCCTGCCTGGGCCTCACGCCCACTGAAGCCCACACCAGGGTCTGTCCACCCCAGCAGGAGGATGGCACCAACCCACCAGCTGTCCTCCAAAGCTAGCACCTCCCTGGGCCCCCTCACCCACATCCAGTCAGTCACCCAGCTCTGTCCCCTGCCTCTGCTGCCCCCTCGCCCACTGCCCCACCCCCAGGTCCTGCCCTGGCCCAGGCCCCACCACAGAGACCACAGTGACCATCTCCCTGCCGGCTCCCCCTCCCCCAACTCCAACACAAGGACCCCCTCAAGGCAAAGCCGTCCAGGGCACTGAGACCACCCCAGGGCACCGGAGGCTCGGCTAGTGTCAGCCTCGAGGTACCTGCTTGGTACTCCTGGTGACCCTCCCCTGCACCTGAGCCCTCTCCACCAAGCTTCTCCACTGCGGCCTCTGCCTGCCCGGGGCCGCCCACCGGCCACACAGGGCTGCACAGTGAGCTCCGGAGCAGCAGGACAGGGGAGCCCCAGGAGTCTCCTCTCCCCTCTCCCTCTCCCTCACCCCAAACATGGCCCCATCCCAAGCCCCAGGAAACATGAGGGATGAGGCCCAGTGGTCATGCTGAGTCCCACCGTCTGTGGTATGATAAAGTCTGGCTTCTGGGTTTGCTTCTGGGACTCTAAGCCTCCTGAGGCACAGCCTCCTTGCACCAAGTATGTTCTCCATAAATAGCCACCAAGTGGATTAAATACAGCAGGAGTTAAGGTTAGACATCAGGAAAAACTTCCCCATGAGAATTTGTTTCTTTCTTTCTGGGATGTTTTTTGAAGTTTTGAAAACATCAAGAGACACTGTCTGGGATGGGCTGGAGGTCAACCTCATTGCGGGGAGGCTTAGGGACTGTGGAAACCAGCCCTCACCTCCCTAGGGAGGAGACAGTTTCTGGTAACTTCCTCCCTCCAGGCTGGAAGGACCATGTCTAGTTCTAGATCCTTTCATCCAAGTAACTCCAACTCCTGCAGACTTTGCCGCACCCTTCTGCTCCGGAGCCTGGGGGCCCCTCCTTCTGCCGGGTGACAGGACAGTCCTGACGTTGAGGTCAGCAACGTGTCCTAGGTCACCCAGAAAATGAGAAAAAGAGGCCAGACAGACGGAGTGGCCCGAGGTGGTCCCGGGACCCAGGGTGTGGACGTGCCCTGAGAGCCACACACCCGAGCGGAGCCCTGCCCCGGGGAAGGATGCCGTCACTCTGGCTGAACCTCCCTCCTTGCTCTTCCCAGAGGCCGCCCTCTGCTGCCCGAGTGCCCGGGCTCAGCTCCCGGCTCCAGCGCCTCATGTCCTTGTCTGTCCTGGGTGATGGGCACCTCCGCCACCCAACTTCCAGGGTGGTTGTGACTAAGAAGTGAGAGATGTAGGGCTGAGCCCAACTGGTACCCCGGGGTGGGCACTGGAATATTCTAGAAGAAGGGCCCTGTGACAGAGGCCCTTGTGGTGGGAGCTGGGGTGCAGAGAAGAGATTAGGGTCCTGACAGCCTGGGAAAGGGATCCAGGTGCTTTGAGAACCAACCTCTTCATGGGTGCACAGTGCTTTACAGTTTGCAAAACACCCCATATTTCACTCAGTCCTAAAGGGAGGAGGACGCAGATTTTGCTGCTCCCATTTTACAGACGGTACGGCCCAGGCCCAGAGAGGAGGCATAACTTACCCAGAGTCACACAGCCTGTCAATCAATGGCTAAGGTGAAAGTGGAAGCAAGGGAGGGGAGGCTGCCCAGGGGAGGCAGGCCCCGAGGGAACCAGGGCCCTGAGGCTCTCTCTGCCTTGACAGTGGGCACAAGAAAGGCCTGGGCTCCGTCTGAAGCTTCAAATAAGCATAGAGCTGGCCCAGGGGACAGCCGGCCACCTGCTGGCTCACCATGTGAGGAGAGGGGTCTCTGGTATTGGCTCAGGCTCCTGGACCCCAGTCGTGCTCAGGGGCACGTGCAGCTGGCAGCTGAGCCTCTGGGGAGCAGCAGGCCTGGGAGGCTGAGCCTGGCCCAGGACACCTTGAAGCCACATCTCAAACGGATCCCTAGAAGCCACCTCCCCTAGCGCAGGCTCCCTGGCTCGTCACCCAAGGCCCCTCCTGGCTGAAGCTCTGAGCAGCTCACTCAGCAAACAGCTTTCGGCTCCCAACCTGAACGGCCTGGAAGGAAGGGGGCCTGGGCCTGCAGGGGGACCACAAGTGAGGACCCAGAAGGTGTCTGTCCAAAGGGAACTGCCCTGGAGGGGGGACCCAGTGCTGGGGGATGGGGCAGAGTGGAGGCACAGGCTAAGAACCCTACTGGGACTGAGAGACACGGCCACTAGGCATCTGGGAAGGCTTCCCAGAGGAGGTGGCTTCATTTGCGCTGGGTTTGAGGACTAGGTAAGGTGTCCCTGAATGAAGAGGCGTGTGTGTGTGTGTGTGTGTGTGTGTGTGTGTGTGTTGGGGAGCCTGGTAGAGCCAACAAGAAGAGAGATCAAAGATCTGGAAGTCGAGGGAGACCCAGAGTCGGCAAATGACAAGCAGTCCGTACCTGCAGGGGACTCAGAGGAAGAGAGACGGGGCCAGGCTGGGGACGGCCCTCAAGGACAAGTTTAGAAATTAAGGCTGAGTCCAGACTCAGCAGGAGGGGCTTGGTACCTGGATGGCTTGGGGGAGACCAAGCTTAGGCAGTCAGGTAGACCCTCCTGTCCCCTGAGAAGGCGGTGGGAGAAGCTTGGGAGAAGGTTGGGGCTCAGCCTGGGTCTGGATCTTTGCTCTCCTGCTTACAGGCTGTGTGACTGGTGACCACCCTGACCCCAGTCTGAGATGTGGGATGCACACCGCTGACCGGCCCCCAGACGGCTTTGGGAAGTGAGGCAGTGCAGAGGAAGGGAAAAGGTGTGCCAACTGCTGGAGGCTGGGTCCCCCTGCCACACCACTGTCACTTCAGAAGAAGGAGCAACCTGCAGCTCCAGAGAGCAGGGGCCGCCAAGGCCTGCCCCTGCCGCCCCCTCCAGTGGCTGCAAACTCACTGTTCCTTCCCCAGTGACAGCTGTCTGGAAGAAATTTAAAATTTAAAACGAACAGCCCCATTATCTCCTCCCCATGGTGAGCAACCGCTCCTCCAGCCTGCCTGCCCTGTCCCTTGGTAGCCCGGCCTGGGGCAGCCCTGGGGCAGCCCCTCCGCCTCAGCTCTGGATGGCACCCCTCGATGATGGCCAGCCCTGCTCTACTCTCACCTCTTCCCACCCCCGGGGACAGAGGTGGGCACCCTCCAAGTCTCCAGCAGGGCAGAGGAGCAGGAAGGGAGGGCCCAACCAGCCCTGAAGCACACAGACCGGGGTTCAGATCCCTGCAGAGCTGTGTAGCCTCAGGCTGGAGATGGGCCTCTCTGAGCCTTGCTTTGCTCGCCTTAAAGTCAGAGAATCACAATGTCCAGCCTTCTTAACAGGAGATGAACGTGTATTGATTCCCTGCTGTATGCAGGGTCCTGACATACGGGAAAGATTAAGGGGAGATCCAGGGAAGCCACTTCTGGTTCTGAAGCTCAGGTTGATGTACCAGGTGCCTGGCACAGGGTGGCATCCAGAGTGGGGACTTTGTAAGTGCTGAAGATGCCCAAGATAGAGGTGAGGAAATCGATTCAGCAAGGGAAGTCATTTGTCGGTCAAGAGCAAACTAAAGGGCTGATCATAGCTAACTATAGGTCCTCTACTCAGTCTGCACACGAGTACCCAGAATCTCTGCTGGGGACTGGAGCGGGGTGCACCTGGCCACAGCCTGAGAAGCTCCTCCGGGGGCGCCGCCCCCATCTGAGCCCCGAGTCCAGTATCCTATGCGGAGGATAGAAGGGTGCCCGCCCCGGGCCTCCTGGCAGGAGCTCCCCAAACTCCAGCCCCCGCAGTAGGTGCCCGCCTCGCAGCCCAAGCGGACAGCGCCTCACCAGCCGCTGGCCCCTGTCCCCGCGCCGGTGTGTACCTGCGGCTTGTCGCGGGGCCGTTCCTCAAGTTGGGAAGCACCGCCCATGGTCTTCCACCGGTCGTTGACCATCTTCCGGCAGGACTGGCGGGGGCGCCTGCCGAGGCGCGCCGCTGCGGAGCGCAAAGGCGGCGAGGTGGGTGCAGGCTCGGGCGCGGAGCGCGCTCTGTCCGCCGGGTCCCCTCCTCGGTACCCGGCACCGGGGCGACCCGGCAGCGGGCGGCTGTGTGCAGGTGTGTGTGTGTCCCGGTGT
The DNA here is from genome assembly GCF_021218885.2 of Marmota monax. Lineage (NCBI taxonomy): Eukaryota > Metazoa > Chordata > Mammalia > Rodentia > Sciuridae > Marmota > Marmota monax. The sequence goes on from NW_026692912.1 coordinate 22,780,355, forward strand.
GCGCGCGGGTGTGTGCGGGAGCGCGAGAGCCGCCCGCTACCAGCCCGCCTGCCGCTCTCGCTGCGCGCCGTCCCCGCTCCCCGCTCCCGCGCTTCCCTGCGCGCTCCTCTCCCAGCTCCTTCTCCCGCCCCCTTCTCAATCTCCGTGTCTTTTTTGTCTCGGACTCTCCTGCCTTTTATTGCTCCCCTCGGCCTCCCCCCGACACACACGCACGCACGCACGTACACACACCAGCACGCGCACAGGCACCGCGGACTTGGAGAGTCAACTCCACCTCCCAAACGGCCCGGATAAAGGCGGCAGAACTGGTCCCCAGACCCCCGGCAAACGGGCACGGGCTGCGGGCTGACGGCACCTCTGCACAAACTTCCTCTCGGCGGGACTCGCACCAACTCACCCTGCGCGGGGCGCGGCGCCAAGCGGGCCTCGTGGACGCCCCCGCGGCGCCGTCGAGCGTCTCCCGGGAGCGGTGCCGCGCTCCGCTGGGCTCCGGGCGCGGGGCCCACTCCTAAACCCTAGGAGTCAGGGGTGGGGACAGGCAAGAGTGCGCCCCCTGTGGGCCCGAGGTCTTGGTCGGGGTCCTGGGGCAAGTGTGCCCAGCCGGGGAGTCTCCGGCCGCCTGCCCCGCCCCGTTCCAGCCCCGACGCTCCAGCCGGGTTTTGGGAACGCCTCGGCCTGCGTTCCCAGACCCGTGCCCTGGAGCTCGCGGGCCCACAGCGGATCGACGCTTCTCTGCCCAGGAGGCTCCCGGGCCGAACCTGGGTCCCTGCCGCTAGGACAGCTGCGGGCGCCGCGGGCGCGCGTACGAGCTGCTCCGCGACCCTTCCGCGCTCCCGACGCGTCCCGCGCAGTCCCAGTCCCCCGCCTCCCCCTCTGCCCGGAGAGGAGGGATTTGAGCCGGGAGGGGGGCTTCTTAGGCGCCCCTTCCCACCGGCAGCACTTTTAAAAGCATTTAATCCGCCCGAGCAGCCTTCAGAGGTAATTGACAAAGTCCTTAATCTGCACCGTTAACGAGCTGCTATTGTGGCTTCTGACCGGGTGGCTCCCACACGCCCCACGCCGCGCCCCCGCCGGCTGCCCCTCCCCCGCGCCTGTCTGCGGTCGCCTGTCTCCGGCTCCCCCAGCTCCAGATAGACGCCCCCGTTCCCGTCCCCCGCTTCTCCCGAAGCTGTTTTCCGGCTCCCGGGGCGCCTTGGCCCGCCACGCTGTTCCCTGGCACCGTCTTCGTCTCTCTCCCACCGGCTGCCAGTCTGTCTCCCCGTCTTTGTCCCTCTCCTTGTCCCTCTCCGTGGTCGCGGCAGGCCACCTGGGGGTGGGGGCTCGGGGCAGGAGTGCTCCTGGTCTCTGAGAACTACAACGGACTGGTGGTGGCCCCAGGCCGTGTGAGGAGACTGTCAGTCACTAGCCAGAAGCTGGGTTCCCAGTTCCTGTGGGTCTACAACCTTCTTTTCCTCCCTAGTCCCTGCTGGCCTCACCTGCAGCCCACCTCAGCTGCCCAGGCTCTGGCCAGGTTGTTGGAGAGGATCTCCCAGCACTGGCTGAGTCAGACTTGGGTTCCGTTCTAAACTCTGGCTCTTTCTGTGTGTCCTCCTTTTTTACTATTAATTAGAGAGTGGGTGGGTGACCTGGAGGACCCTCAGGCCTGGGCAGAAGGATGTGGTGGAGAAACAGGGTCCTGGCTGTGTGGCCTGAGTTTCTCCACATACTCCAAGGGGTTCACAGCACCCTCCAGGAAGGCCTCGGTATGTTAAGGCACCTGGCAGGAAGGCCTAGACACCACCACCACCACCACCCCACCCCACCCCCACCCCCCGTAGATTCCATGTTCTCTCCTGAGCTGGGTTTCCTCATTGAGGAGGAAGCTGGGAGGTGTGCAGCCCCTGCAGGGGGTCTGGTATGAAGCAAGCTTGGGGTAGGGGCTGCATGTCTGCCGTTCCACAGTTGGAGTTAGGTAGAGCATGTCAACCCCAGATGAGTCTCTGCAGTCTGAGTGAGGGTGCTGAGGGCCAGCAGAGGAAGTCCTGGGGGGGTGTGCTGGGTGGCCAGGGAACGCACCCGAGAAGGGTCATAGGCCTCCCGTGAAGGCAGGGGTGCCTGGATGCTGGGGAGGAAGGAGTTCCCAGTGCGGGGCCACAGCAGCCTGTGTGCCTGGGCAGGTGCCCACCCAGCTTGCTCCAGACCGCCTGCTCCCAGGCCTGCAGAGGGAGCCTGGACAGGTGAGCGGGGGCCACCTAGCGGCTCCTCCTGGCAGTGTTTTCTGCCGGGTCATCACACCCGCTCAGCAAAGGATCCTCAACCCTCCTGCCTATGGGGCTGCAGTGTGCATATTGGGGTTCAGTCCACACCCCATCACCCGCCCTATGATGCCTCTGTTTAGGACACCAGAGGGTCAGCTGTGACACATGACTGGCGTGAGCCTGCAGGTGCTTTACAGGCTGAGCTCACCTGATGCTCCTGGGCATTGTCCTGGAGAAGAGCTGCACCTGTCACCAACCCCTCAGGGCGTCATGCGGGGAGGAGATGGAAGCCGTCCCAGAGCCTGTGCGACCCCGCCCTGAGACCTGCTGGAAGAGAGGACAGCTGAGCCCACAGAGCAGTCTCCCCACCTCCCATAGCCTTGGGACAAAGCCCGCGGTGCAGGACACCAACGCTAAGCCTGCGCAGCGTGCTGGCCTGGGTAGGATCGGGACTTCCCAGCCAGCCCAGGATCCATCTCAGGGAGGCCAGAGCCCAGGGCCTGCAGGCCACATGGGACCAGATCCAAGGCTGCCCTGTCCCCTGCCACCCCTCTCTTCCTCACTAATCTGTTTTCTTCTCTGTGGCCATCTTGCTGCGATAACTCCCCAACAGACAAGGCCCTGTCTGAGATACTTAGTTTAAATTCCAGGGAGAAGGAAGGGCTCTGATCTGACCCACTCGCCCTGTAGACCAGGCCTTATCAATCACAGGTTGTCAGCTGGCCTGGGCATGGTCCTTGACAGGTGCCCACTGCAGCCTACTGGGAGGGTGTGGCTCCTGGGGACCTGACACAGGGAGGGGTGTGGGGCAGACAGTGAGGCACACCATGTGGGAGGGACAGAAACCAAGAGTGCTAATGAGGGGACAAGGAAGAGTAGCTGGGGACATAGGGTGACAATATCCAGGTGCCACCCCTGGGCCAGTTGCCATCTGTTGAGTATCACCCTCTGCTCAGCCCCTCTACTAGGTGGGAGCTCTTACCATCTCCTTTTATAGGTAAGGAAATGGACGTGGAAAGATCACTTACGCAGCACAGTAGCAGTCTCCTTAATAATATAAGCTGGGTGTGTTGGTGCCCACCTTTATCCCAGCCACTCAGGAGGCTGAGGCAGGAGGATGGCAAGTTCAAGGCCAGCCTGGACAACTTAGCAAGGCCCAGCCTCAAAATAGAAAGTAAAAACCAGGCTGGGGATGTAGCTGAGGGGTAGAGCCCTTGCCTAGTATGTGACAGGCTCTGGGTTCAATCCCTAATACTTTAAAATACATTATAAAAAACTGTATAATCAATACCAAATCACCATTTGGTAAGTATATCCCCTGTGCTAGACCCTGCTCGTGAGCACTACCTCTTACTTAAGTCATCCTCACCCAAGACCTGTGGGTATTGCTAATATCCCCGTTTAAAAGACGAGACAACTGCATTTCAGAGAGAAGTGCCTGCACCGAGGTCACACAGAAATTGGTGGGGCCAGGATTTGAGCCCTGGTCTGTGCACTGCTGGAACCCACTCTCTTTCTCAAATGCCTTGGCGCCTCTTGTCTGAGAGCTCCTGAACCGGATTGCAGCAAGGGACTCAGCGAACGTGGAGGGAATGTCAAATGTGCCCATCTCCCGGGGCCTGGGGCTGGCTGGCCAAGAGGTCAGGACCTCTGGCCCTCGTCCACCCAGCCTCTGCCCTGCTCTGCCACAGGCACTCAGTTCTCCCTGTAAAGCTGCTCCAACTTAACTCTGACAGTCACATTTATCATTAAAAATGAATTTGTCTTGGCTTCCCATGGCACGGAAAGGTGCTGTGCGGTGATTCAACGGGCTTGTCACCCCTCACGGTTAGGCACGGGGAGCTGAACAACTGGATGGTCTCCAACGCCAGCTCCTCATTTTCTGCAGCTGGAGCCAGAAATGTACAGTGGGCTGACATTTAATTTAGAATCCAACACACCTTGACACAAACCCATAATACAAAGGCGGGGGTGGGGGTGGGGCTGCCAAGCCTGGCAGGGTGGGGAGTCCAAGTGACAGGGTGGATTTCTTTCTTTCTTTTTATTTTTTATTTTGCTTTGTCAACACTGAGTGGGGATGACAGACCAGAGACTGTTCTCAAAGGCAGGAATTAGCAGGGAGTGTGCCCGTGTGCGTGCGTCCCTTTGTGTTGGCTCCCTGTGCACCGGGCCTCTGTGCCTTGAGTCCACTGGATGCTGTGTGTGGCATCTGTGGCGAGTCTGTCAGCTGCGCCCAGAGAAGCAGGTGCCCAGAGCAAGCCCCCAAGGCTGAGGCTGGAACCCAGGAGCGAGGGAGGATCGCACCTGCACCCACAGGTCCCCTGCATACAGTTGGGGCTCAATAAATACGGAGGAGAAAGGGGAATTGTTCTTTTGAAGGCTGGAAGACACTGGGTCTTGTTCAGCATCCTGGTGCACAGTTCGGGTCTGAGAAGCGCCTTGTTCAAAGTGATTCATCCCATTAACATACAGCCTGAATTTAAACCCCACAGTCTGACTCCAGAATCCACATTTGAAACCCACAGCGGCAGAATTGGGGGCCTCTCTGCAACCAACAATTAGGTTACAGATTTGTGGTGTTGAATCAAAAGTAACTGGGTACAAAAATCAAATTCTTGCTCAGAAGCCTGGATACAACCAGGGGCCACATCCCAACCCACGAGTGGCCCAGCTTCACCACAGTGGGCCCTCTTCTCACGTCCTTTGGCATTCTGCAGACGAGCTCCGTCGTCTGAAGTCCCCGGTGCCCGTCCTGTGGGTTGCCGTGTCCTCAGCTCTCACTCGAGGACAGCTTGTTTTCGTGCATGTTTTGTACTTTTGGACTGTGGCTCTGTCTCTGTCAGAGCTTTGTCTGTGGGAGTCCTGTGTCCTGGGCTGGGAGTTGGTCTTCCCTGGAGGGTGAGCTTGCTTCCAGGGGGCATCTGAAGACCTTCCCAACCCAGGACCACTTTAAGTTCCCATGCAGTAAATTTGGATCCAAAAATATCCGTAAGAACAGGCGGTGGGCATTAATTTACAGGGGATGTCTTCTGTGTCATACTTTCTCCTTGGAGAGAGCACTTTCTCTGATCTGTGCCTTCACCAAGGATGTGGCCTTGGTTCCTGGCCTTGCTCCCATCCTTTCTGGGACCCCAAGGCCTGTGTCCCAGACCCTGAACCCCAAGGTCTGCTTCCCCTAATTGACAATGCTTTTGGGCAATGTGGCTGCAGACCCCGATTGTCCTTGCTGTGTGTGTGTGTGTGTGTGTATGTATGTTTAGGTGTTCATTTAACATGATGTTTGTCATTTTGTTTCTGAGCTCTGTGGACTCTGGTATCCAAATGTTCAGAGAGGCATTTAGTCTGCCATATTGAAAACAAAGTTCCTCCTTCCCAAATGCCGATGTTTCCTCCTGACTTGAGGACACAGTGACAGCCAGGTTTGCATGTAATAAAATGCACAGATCATTCTAACGTTTTTTTCCTGGGTGCTAGAGAATGAACCAGGGCCTGGTGTTCGTGAGGCTCCACCCCCGAGCCGCGTCTCCTAGTGCCGGTCGTAGGGGTGCAGCGTGGGGGGTCTTGACCATCATGTCCATCAATGCATAGCACCCATAGCATAGAGAGCATTGCCACTCTTCTAGAAAACTGCCTCATGCCCGTCCTGGTCACCGTCCCCCAAGATCACCGTCCAGGTGTGTCCATCACCAAAGCTTACGTCTTGTGAGTGGGGCCATATGGGGGGGGGCCCAGCCTGGGGCCTGGGGACCTGGCTGCCGCCCCCTCTGCTGAGCGTGGTATTCATCTCCGCCTCAGTTGGACGACTTTCCCGTTGGTGGACTTGTGGCCTGTTTCCACTTTGGGCTGTTAAGAAGGGTGGCCAGGAACTTGGGGCCGCATGTCCCCTGGAGTGTTGTGGACACAACCTTTGGACAATGCTGGGTCACTGGTGGGAGTGGCTGAGGGTACAGGAATGCAGCCCAGTGGCTTCCCACCACGGTGGCACCGTGGGACAGCCCTCCTGCAGGGCGTGGAGGTCCAGGTGCCTGGCATTCCGCCACTGCCCCCTGAATGTCACGGCTAGCTGTGCCTCCTAGCGCACTTGTGGCCCCCCCTGTGTCCATTCTCTCACCTTGTCACTCAGCAAAGGCTCCCTGGACAAGGCCCCGCAGCCTCCCCTGCCTCCCCCAGCCTCCCGCAGCCTCCCCCGGCCCCATGCTCTCTGGGCTCTCAGCGGGGGACAGCCCATCCCCAGGAGAAGCTGCCCCAGCGGGGTCCTCCCTCGGCATTACCTGCCAGAGGGTCCATCCTAAAAACGGTGGCTGGAAAGGCAGCTCGGCTGTCACCTGCGCCTCAGAGGAAGTCGAGGTTGGGGCCAGACCTCAGAGTGTCAATGGGGTGGAAGGGCGCGCCTGGCTCACTGGCTCCCAGCCCACCCTCCCGCCTCCCAGAGGACAAAGAGCCCCTTCCAAGCCCGCCAGGCTGCCTTCCAGCACCACCAGTGCTTCCCCTGGGAGAAGCATCCAAGCCCTGCAGCCCAGATCTTCATGGGGACAGGGGACATTTCCCTGTCACCCTCCTCGCCGGCAGGGTGACCCCTTCCCATCTGCCTGTTGGCTCACGTGGCCTGCTCTGCGGGGCCCACCTTCCTGGCACCCGCAACCCGGGGCTCATCAGACCACGCCTGGGGGCAGGTGTACTGCTCGCGGGGCTGAGGCAGCCTCCTGACCTCCGCCGAGGGTTCTCACGGCCCTGGCACAGCTCCTGGGCTCCCAGGCCGAGGCTCCCCTAGATGGACTCCCTTATGAAGACCAGCTCGAAGCTCCGACCCTCAGAGCTCCAGGGAGAAGCCTCACTCTCTTGCCTCCTCCGGTGTCCAATGCACCCGCACGTTCCTTCCACTTGCAGAGTTCAATTCCAGTGAACAAATAAGCTGTGTTTGAATGGTGACCTTAGAAAGTAAAGCAGGGTGCTGTCACATAGGGAGATTAGAGGAGACTGTGAACCAGGCAGGGAATCCCAGGTGCAAAGGAGCACAGGGGCAGGGGAGAGATGAGGTCAGAGAGGGAAGGAGGGGAAGGGCATGGATTTATGACGGTTGCACTGGAAACCTCGAGGAGATCACAGGCAGGGGCCTGTGTGATCTGATGGACATTTTTGCACTTTTGCTCCGACTGCCACGTTGAGGGCCGGGACAGTGAGGATAGCTGGCTGTGCACACAGGCAGGAGCAGGCCGACGAGGGACAGGTTCAGGAGACAGAGCTCGGAGGCCTGGCTGGGGGAGCCCCGTGAGGACCAAGGCGGAGGAAAACCAGGGGACCCGAGGTCTGGGGCCACCTCAGGACAGCGGTCCTCCTGATGAGGTGGGGAGACTGGGGGGCGGGGCGACTGTGGCCAGGAGCTAAGTTGGAGGTGCCCATTAGGGCTTCTGAGGGCATGGGGTGGGCCTTGAATCCCCGAGGCTGGAGGAGGTCACAGGTGGGTGGGAGCTCTGGGGGAGGTGGCATCTGTGCTCCCAGATCCTCCCTGTTAGAGTCACACACCTGTGCCCTTCAACTGGTGACCTGTGTGCCTCCTACCCATCTGCAGGGGACTTGCCCTCGAGGCTTGCTTTGGCTAAGGGGTGTGAACTTCTGAGCGCCGCCCTCCTGCCCCCCTGCCATGGCCATGAGCAGGCCCTGCCCTGGGAAATGGCAGCTCCCAGAGGGCGAGAGATGTGTTCAGGGCCTGCACCAGCAGAGCCACAAACCAGAAAGACAAACACTGTGGCGGTTAGCCGTCAGTGCTGGGACTGGTCCTCACACGGCGGCGGCGCAGCTGCGGCTGACTGACACAGGAGCAGAGGCCAAGAGCTCTCCTCCCTCCCAGCACAGTGGGCGGAGGACGGGAGACCGCCAGGGGCCCCAGGGCTGGGCCTGCCCACAGGAAGTGCTGAGCCAGCATTCAGAGCGGTGATGTCACGGTGATCATTGTGAGCCACCGGAGAGGCGCCCTGAGTGTCTCCTGGCCCCGGACCCCGTGGCCCCTGCTGCTGCCTGTGAATGTGGAGATTCATATTTTTTTTTTTCCCAACTGTAAAATGCACCTATTGTCACCATGTCCAGAGACGATGCTGTCACCACTCTGGGTGCTTCCTTCTCATCTGTTTCCTTAGTCATCACTGGGGACGATGGGGATGTTGGGCCAGTGGGATGGCAGCGTCCTGGGCTGGGAGAGGGCTTGCTCTGGGGTTGGGGTGGGAAAAGCGCAGCCGCGTCTACTCCACACGTGCCGTGGTTGACCGCTGACGCCGTCAGACCTCTGTCCTCCTGGGCATTCCAGAACGTGCCAGATCTGCAGAGGCACTCTGTCTCCCAAGGACAGCCCTTGGCCACTGACAATGGGAGTTGGAATGTGGAGATGACCGTCCAGCTCCCTCTTCCCTGGGGAAGCAGTGCTACCTGGTTTCCCAGAGTCCCCAGGGGCTTGGGCCCAGGTGGCCAGCACCAGCACAGAACACCCAGGACTGGCCGCCTCCCTCCCCTGCATCCCCCCACACCTCCCCTCAGGGCTTCCCTGTCACTCCAGATACATCACTTACCACTTGGCTTATGGCAGCTCCGCAGGATGGACGCTGGACGTTGGACACCAGACACCAGAGGGGCAGTGATGGAGGTCACGTGCCATCAGCACCCTCTAGCCTCGGGCTATGGCAGAGATGGCCTTTACGTTCTACCTGCTGGGTTATCCGACATAGGCCACTGGGTCACCTGACTGGGAGAATTGCCCATGTCTTTAATAATTCAAAGCCTCGTGTTTAACATAGATCTCCTTGACAATGACGCTGATGTTATAAGAGGGCCCTAGGTTCTGGGAGCTGAGCTGAGCGTGTTACAGCTACTGCTTCCTGGAATCCTCACGGGGACCGTGGCTCAGTCTGGCTATTCTCCCCATTTACAGATGAGGAGACTGAGGCCCCGAGGTCACCCGACTGCAGGGTGGAGACTCGTACCGGGCGTCGGACTCCAGATTTGGAACAGAGAGGTGGTTGGTGAATCCCCTGGACTTTACACATCTTCTCCGGTTGTTGCTGAACAGCGCAGTCTATAGTCTCCCAGCACTCGGTCGGTCTTGCTAATTATTTCCTGAGGGTGGATTCCCAGGAATAGAATTATGGAGTCAAAGGGCAGGACTGTCTTTAAGACTCCCCGTCCCCCTGCCCGGCTTTGGCCTTGCCCTTGGAATCTCCAGCCTTCTTTCCCACACTGTTGCGAGCTGACCTTGGGTGGGAAGGCTCCAGCCGTGGCCTCCCTCCCCCAGGCTCTCTCTGCCTGTCTCTGCACCTGAGGACGTGGGGGTGACCTGCCTCCCACAGCCCAGGTCCCGGCCTGCATCCCAGCACGGAGGGTCTGCACTGGGCTGAGGCAGTGGAGAGGGAGGGTCCTAATGAAGGGGTGTGGTTGCTCCCGGCACAGAGTGAAAAGGAGCCCCTCGGCCAGCCTGGACCTGCTCCAGTGGCTGAGTGCTCCTGGTGACACAGCCTCCCACTCTGGTGTCCAAGCGGCAGCCCCCAAGGAGAAGGAAGCCCCCACTGCTGGAGGATCCTGACAAATGCTCTTTGTACTGAGACAAGTGCTCTGGCTGGGACAGCTCTGTCTAAGCCAGGTCCCCTGCCTGGAAGGCCTCCCACCGGGGATTTCGAGTCTGAGCCAAAAGGAGAAGTGCTTGCAGGCTGGTTATCACTGCGGCTGACACACTGTTCCGCAGCTCAGCTGCTTGAGACAACAGTGTTTATCATCTCATCTGGTTTTTGAGGGTTGGCAATGCGGGAGCAGTTTAGCTGGGTGGCTCTTGTTCAGGGCCCCTCCGTGGGTTGAAGTCACATGTCAGCAGGGACTGGGCTGGGGCTGGAGGAGCCACTTCCAAGATGGCGCCCTCTCATGGCTGTTTGGTGGAAGCCTCAGTTTCTTGCCCCAGGGCTTCTCTATAGGGCGGCTTGAGAGTCCTCACAACGTGACCAGAGCGAGCAACCAAGAGAAAGAATGAGACAGAAGCCATAATTTATTATTATTTTTTAATGTTGTACTGGAGTGGAACCCAGGGCCTCTCATATGCCAGGTGAGACCTCTACCAGTGAGTCACATCCCCAGCCCTTTCCTTTTTATTTCAAGGCAGAGTCTCACTGAGTTGTTGAGGCTGGCCTCAAACTTGGGATCCTCCAGCCTCAGCCTCCTGAGTAGCTGGGATGACAGGCATGTGCCATGGAGCCTGGGGCAGCCACAGTCTTGTACGTCCTGCTCTTGGCAGTCGCGTTTCTTCATTTCCACTGCTCATGAGAAGTGTGCCCTGCCGGCCGTCCACTCAGAGAGGGCACAGCTAGGCCTGCTCTAAGGAAGCAGATTTTAAAACCACTGCAGCTGCTTCCCAGGGATCAGAGAGGACTCATGTAGGGTGGACGGACAGTGCTGAGCCCAAAGCCTGCTACCCGCTGGGGATCATTGTGGTTCTATTACAACGACAGCATGTAGCACCCAGTCTGCCCCAAAGGGCACCCTTGGCATTATCTCCCCAAACCCTAACCCCTTCTTTCAGCCCTTGTTCTCAGCAGCCAGAGGGTCCCCACTGCCATCAGGATTAACCCTTTGCCTGACAGGCAAGATCAAGGTCAGTGCCCCTACCCCATCCAAATCCACCCCTCCTTTCTCTACAAGATGTTTCCTCTATGCAGACACTTCCTCCCCCCATGCCCTGAGCCAGGCTGTGACCCTCCAAGAATCCTCTCCCACCTGAAGCCCACTTTCAACTCTAAGCCTTCAGCCCCTTTGCCTCCACGTTGCCCCTTCTCCAGCCATGTTTGCAGCCACACCATGTCACCCATCTGTCTACCACTGTCATCCTGCCTCCTGACCAAGACTGCTGCTCCTCTCACTCCCTGGTCTAAGAGGCCAATCTGTTTGAGCCCAGGGGTGAGCAAGGAAGAGACCCCTGCCCTTCCACAAAGCACTGCCAGAAGTGTCTTTTAAAGACAGATTCATGGCTGGTACTTCTGAAGGTGTGGTGTGGAGCTCTCAGTGGGTGCACAGGAAACACCTGCAGAAGTAATTGTCCCTGGGCAGGGCCATCATCCCCCATCACCACCACCATCACCATCACTACCATCACCATCCCCATCATCACCACCATCACCATCACCATCACCATCACCACCATCACTACCATCATCATCATCTCCACCATCACCACCACCACCACCATCATCACCATCATCACCATCACCACCATCACCACCATCACCACCATCACTACCATCATCATCATCTCCACCATCACCATCATCACCATCATCATCACCACCATCACCATCACCAACACCAACACCACCATCATCATTACCATTACCATCACTACCATCACCACCATCACCATCACCACCATCACCATCATCATCACCATCATCACCATCACCACCATCACCACCATCACTATCATCATCATCATCTCCACCATCACCATCATCACCATCATCATCACCATCACCACCATCACCATCACCATCACCACCATCACCATCACTATCACCACCATCACCATCATCACCATCACCATCACCACCATCACCATCACCATCACCATCACCACCATCACCATCATCACCATCACCATCACCACCACCATTATCATCACCATCACCATCACCACCACCATCATCATCACCATCACCATCACCACCATCACCATCATCACCATCACCACCATCACCATCACCATCACCATCACCATCACCATCACCACCATCACTATCACCATCACCACCATCACCATCATCACCATCACCATCACCACCATCACCATCACTATCACCATCACCATCACCACCATCACCATCACCATCATCACCATCACCATCACCACCATCACCATCACCATCACCACCATCACCACCATCACCATCACCATCACCATCATCACCATCACCACCATCATCATCACCATCACCACCATCATCACCATCATTATCATCTCCACCATCACCACCATCACCACCATCATCATTACCATCACCATCATCCCCACCATTAACACCACCATCACCATCTCCACCAGCCTCATGACCACTACCGCCATCATCCCCACTATCTCCACCACCACCATCATCTCCACCACTAATTTGGGAGCAAAGCCTCTCCTGGCACAGCAGGCTTCTTTCATCCCCGTCAGGCTCTGCAGTGTCAGGCAGGGTGAGGTCCTGGCCACCACCCGAGACAGCCCCCTTACCTGTGCCTAGCTCTACCCCTCTGGGGTCAGAGAACTCCTGCTCTGACAGTGTGAGGGTGCCATGCTCTTGGCTCGGCTCGTCTGTACCCATGAGTGACCACGCAGGGCCCAACTCCAACGGGCCTATCCAGGCAGAGAACCATGGTGCCCCAGCTCCTGCTCTCCCCTTGGGGGCTTGCATGGCCCCTTGGCCTGAGCTTGGGGGTGTCAGAAGCCCTCATGCAGTATACCTCTAAGATAAGCCCGCCTGACAGCCTGACACCTCTCCTAGCTGGCAGTGCATGTCGCAACCCTGCCAAAGCGCCCACTCTGTGCCCAGCATCAGAGGTGGCTAATTCTGTCTCTCCCCTCCAGAGCCCTCAGGCCACGGGACGGCCCATCCTGGGCAGAGGGCGTGGGGGCCAGCCAGGCTCAAGCCCAGGCCGAGGCAGCTGGGCCTCCTGGATGTTCCAGCGTGTGGCGCCAGCCCTGTTCTGGGCAGAGCCCCATGTCTGAGGCCTCGGCTCAGAGCAGACAACCATGCTAATCCTGTCCAGGGCTGGTGGCTGCCCCCGCTGAGGAGGGAGCGAGCCGCCCGCAAAGCTGGTTTGGAGCCCCGTTAGCTGCGGATGGCATCGTGGTGCCACCAGGAGATTATCCACACGCGGCTAGTCCCCAGTGGCCAGCCCAGCGCCCCCAGGGAAGGCAGCTAGCTATTAAGGAGACTCCTGGGAGGGGGCAGGGCGAGGAGGAGGGCTAATCAAGCTGTCCTGATTGTAATTGTCCAAAGGTGCTGGCCTCTCTCACAAACATCCGACCCGGCCCTGCCTCTGCGTCTCGGCAGGACTTCTCCCTGCTGGGCCGAGCTGGGTAATGTTCTTTCAACATAACTCTATTTAAACTCACATTTCCATCATCCCCCAGAGGAGCCGGCGGAGAGCTGAGCTGCGTGGTCTAAGCCGGGAAAGGATTAGATGGGGTGGGTGTTATTTTTTTCCTCTTATTTTTCCTTGGTGGTGGAGATGGGGCTGTGGTTAGGGGAGGGGGAAGGGGCTTTCTAGAATCCTGCAGTATCCAAGTTGGAAGAGCCGTTAGAGGCCAGCTAGTCCAACATCCTTGATGTCCAGATGGGAAACCGAGGCCCGGCAGAGCCCCCTTCAGGGGATCTTCTCCGGAAGACCCTGGGGCTGGTGTCAGGAAAGGCTGGCAGAGAGAGGGGGGGGCTGGGGAGGGGCTTTGAGTCTTGAGGAAGGTCTCTGCCCTGCCAGTTGGCCTGTGGACAGAACCAGGGAGCCCCCCGAAGACCCAGCTCCTCCCCTGCTGCTCTGCTGGGTCCTAGAGGGGGTGGTGCTGAGCGCCTGTCATGAGTCACTTGTCTCAGGAACACAGCTTGGGCCTCATTTCCTCCACAGGAGGCCCCAGGGGCTGGCAAAGGCCACGGCCTCTCAGGAGAGTTACGGCAGCGGGGCCATCAGGCATGCATGGGCCCAGGGCCAGAGGAAGTGTCCCGGAGTGTGGCTCCCAGGGGAGCCCAGGTCTGGGTCGGAGGCTGGCCTCTGCCAGCGAGTTGGAGCCATCTGAAGAGAGCAGGGTGGCAGGGGCTGCAGGCTGCCAGGAGCTGCAGGGGGCTCGGCCTGGCACTGCCGGGCCTGGGGTGTGGGGGAGCTGGCGGCTCAGACAGGAGGCTCGGAGAGGAAGTTGGCGCATCGGCTGAGGCTCCTGCCTTCTGGGTGCCAGGGATGTGCGAGGAAGCAGCTGGCTCTGTTTTTAAATTTCCTCGTCAACAGCTTGGGTGCTACGGAAAGAGCCACCGTCCAGCCAGGTCCCCTGCCGGGCCCTCACTGTCGTGGTGACGGCAGGGTGAAGCAGGGGTCACCGTTCCCCCAAGCAGCCAGAGAGAGCCCTCTGATGTCAAGCCCCAGTAGACCAGCCGTGGCCGAGCCCTGCGCTGTGGGGAGGCTCAGGAGGGTGCCACTGCCCGCCTGTGTCCTAGGCCAGGAGCGGGAGAAGTGACCCAGCTTCCGACCACACTCTAACCCAGGGGGATAGATGAGTGGATCCCCTCCTCCAGGGCCAGGGACGGCCCATCCTGGGCAGAGGTGCAGGGCAGGCTCCTTCCAGGATGCCAAGGCACTGGGCTGCCACAGCTTGGGTCCAGTGTTGGCTCTTTCCCACCCTCCTACAGGGCCAAGGTTCCCCAAATGTCAGGTGCTGTGGAGTCCTGACCAAGGATCAGAGAGGTGAAGTGCTCCTAAGTTGCACAGCCTGGAGAAGCCCTCGTCACTCTCTTGTGCCACTCCTCTCCCATGAGGGCCCCTCTGTGACCCGTCTGCTGTGCCAAAGCCCAGTGAGGGTAGTGGGAGAGCCAGGGACACTGGGTTCTTGGACAATGGACTCCTCAACTGTGGTCTGTGACCTCTGTCAGGTCACATCCTCTCTCTGACCTGATTGTCCCCATCTGCTAGTCAGGCCTACCTGTTGGGGCCCTTGCAGAAGTCAAAGCAGATAAGGGACGTGAAGTCACTGTGCTTACGGATTAGTGAGGAGTCACAGGCACAGGGGCTGAGGGAGCAGAATGGTGTGTCAACTGGGAGAGGGCAGACTGTCCCTCTGCTCGAGCATGGCAGATCCCCCTGGCAGGCCCATCCTGGGGTCCCTGAGCAGGGGCCAGACACGAAGGTCTGACACAGCACAGCTAGACAGGCAGACATGAGCTTAGTCCCAGCCTTGCCACTTCCTGACCTCGGGCCAGTGACTTCACCTCTCAGCCTCAGTTTCTTTATCTCTAATAAAGTAATCTGAGAAAATAAAGTAATAAGATAAACTCCTTGGGTGACCATGAAGGTACAACAGGAAGAGGCATATCACCAGCACCACCACCACCAGCACCAGCACCACCACCAGCACCATCTTCATTACCACCACCACCACCACCACCACCACCATCAGCACCACCACCACCAGCACCACCACCAGCACCACCACCACCAGCACCACCACCAGCACCACCATCACCATCACCATCATCATCACCATCACCATCTTCATTACCATCACCACCATCACCAGCACCATCATTACCACCACCATCACCACACCATAATTAGTACTACCATCACCACCAGCATCATCACCACCACTACCACCACCACCACCACCATCACCACCACCACCACCACCATCATCATCACCATCACATCTTCATTACCATCACCAGCACAAGGCCGTCATTCCCCCCTTGCACCCTGACCCATAGGCCACAAGTCCCTCCCCCACGCAGGCCCTCGAGCAGTACTAAGAGTTAAAACTCCCTGCTTGCCTTGCAGCGCCCAGCGTTAATTCCTTGATTACCAGGCTCCAAAGCCATCCCGGCTCAGGCCCACCCTGTGGGGCCTGATTATAAAGCAGGTGCCTATTTTTGGCCCAGATTTTCTGCTGACAGCCCCCACCTGCCACTCTGGCCTCCTACTTTCTCCCACAAATGATCGACGTCAGAACCCAGAGGGTTCCCAGAGGAGCTGGACAGAATAAACTATGGTCATGGGCGGCCCTAGGGCTCTAGGCAGGGGCCCCTGGTGGAGTTCTAGGGAGAGGGGTGCTTGTTCCAAAGCCTGGCACCCCACCCCTTGAGTTTCAGAAGGAGTAGTTCCAGGGACCAGGGCAGTGGGCGGGAGGTAAAGCAGGTTTGGCTGTGTCCTATTTCAAGGTCCCTTGGAGAACTCCATCTAGTCCTAGCAATTTAGATTAAACTGCTCAGACTAAAATAGCCGGCAAGGCCGGTGGTCTGACCCCCAGGCACAAGTCTCTGCCAGGAAAGTGCCCAGCCTGAGTAACCGCAGGCCCCAAGAGAAGGGGTTTGAGAATCAGGGCCAGGGGTGAGGGGCTGTGTCCTCCCCCTGGGGCAGCACCCAACAGCCACCCCAGAGAGGGAAGCAGGAGGAGCCACAGAGGGGCCTCCAGCAATTCATGGCCGCAGCTCTGCCCTCAAGCAAGGATCCACCCGGCC
The DNA here is from genome assembly GCF_021218885.2 of Marmota monax. Classification (NCBI taxonomy): domain Eukaryota; kingdom Metazoa; phylum Chordata; class Mammalia; order Rodentia; family Sciuridae; genus Marmota; species Marmota monax. Next base: position 22,796,811 of record NW_026692912.1, read on the forward strand.
CCTGACAGGGAGAGCAGAGGGGGGAATCTTTGAACCCAGCAACTAGGACCTTGTCCCTGAACTTCCTTTGACTTCCCAGGACTGGAGGGAAGGACTCAGGCCAGATGGGGCCTCTGCTACCCAGGTGGCTGGGTCCTGGACCAGGCACCTGCCGTGACCTGGAGCGGCGTGAGATCACGGGCTCCATGCTGGGACTCCCCCACTCCAGAGCCTCAGAAACGTGAAATCGCAGGCCTCTCAGGACGTTTGGGAGAATGTTTTTTTTAAAGAAAGAGAGATAACAAATGGCAAAGGAATTTGAAAATGCTTCCCACATGTGAGGACGGCTGATTCTTTGTGCCATCTTGGAGGGTGGGTGTGGGCTGTCTGGGAGGGGGTGGGAACAGGGAGGGGGTGGGGAGACACGGAGGCTGCAGGACACCTGCTTCCTCCTGAGCATGTGATGCTGCTCAGGAGGTCACCCAGCCCTCTCTGCCATCCCCCCTGTTGGGTCCACTAGCCTGGGGCTCGGCTGGGACCAGGAGGACCCCCTCTCGCCCCCACCCAGAGCTATGGCTTCCCCATCTGTCAAGTGAGGTGTCTGGATTTAACTTTAGCTTCACTCATATGGGAACCCCACCTCCCGGGCGAGCCTCAGAGCTGTTCTGGGTGGGGGTGGTTCTGGAAGGGTCCCGGTGCCCTGCTGGCTCCCAGTTTCCTTCCTCAGCCCTTCCTGCCTTCAGCCTCCACGAAGTCCCCCACAGAACCTGAGACCAAAGGGCATGTTTAAGGCCCTGCCCCGATGGCCGCTGTCGTTGACACCCTAAACTGGCGCATATCACAGAATCGCCAATCCCTATTAATACAGCGGCGTGAGATCACGGGCTCCAAGTGGGTCTGGTCCCTGCCAGTCCAGTCAGTGACTGTGACAGTGGGGGAGGCGACCAGGGCAAGGGGGCGTGTGCTGGCTCTTCTAAGGCTGGACTTAGGGCTGGCCAGTGCTGTGTGGGGTGCAGGGACGGGGCCGGATGCGAAGGAGTGCTGCAGTAGAGGCCATCGCGACAGGCTGCATGTCACCTCTACGCAGCAAGGAACCAAGAGGGTGACTCAGGTGCAGTCTCAGGACAGGCGGGGCCACTTGAGGATCCCCCGCAGAAGGGCAGGGAACCTCCCCCAGGGTGACCTAGGGGACTGTTACTAGGAGCTAGTGGGCTCCTTTTGAAAAGCATTTGGGGGGGCTAGGGACATAGCTCAGTTGGTAGGGTGCTTGCCTCGCATGCACAAGGCCCTGGGTTCAATCCTCAGCACCACCAAAAAACAAGAAGAAAAAGAAAAGCATTTGGGGACTCCCAGAAATAATTGGGGTGACTTTGAGAATGGGGGTGGGAGGCGGTGGAAGGGCTGTCCCCTCATGTGACCGCGGAGCTCACGGCCGCCTGTGGGAGCCCCAGGATTTAGAGGACCTGCCAGCCTTCCAGGATGCCATAGTTCTAAAAACGTCCACCTCTGATCCACTGCCACCTCAGGACTGTGGTTGGGGACCTTCCTCACTCCAACCCTGACGCATGGCCCTTCCTGTACCTGGGGTGTCTCCAGCTGACCTGTGGCTCTTGACATGGACTGGGGGTCAGAGGGACCAAGGAGAGGGGACATCCTCCACACTCTGCTGCAGAGGGAAGCCCGAGTCACAGCCCTGTGGTCACACGGCTCCTCAGACATCTTCATAACATTAGTAATGACAGGGCAGCTCCCTCTGAGAGCATGGGCTCCCGCTTGGCTCTAGCAGGAGTACGAAGGCCACGTTGTCTCAGGGATGCCACCTGGGAGTGTAGGCTGACAGACCAGGGAGTGTAGGCTGCAGGGTGGGCAGGGGGGCTTTGGTGGCTGCCTGCCCGCCCCCTCTGGGGGGTGGCTGTCTGGGATGTCTTTAAAGATGCTTTGTTAAGCCCTATTAAATATGCATTGTCCCCCATTAAACTTTAATGTCCCACTTTGAGGTGTCACATTTTTCACCTCCTCCTGGGTTGGAGGAGGGCTGAGCAGAGAGCCCATGCCTGGCCGGCAGGGTCTGACCAGGGAGCCAGTGCCGTGCACCCCTCTGCCTCCACCCAGGCCTCAGGCAATGCTGAGTGGGAGACTGTGCTCCAGGTTCCCTGCTCCCACCCCCAGGCTGGAGGGCCCGGTCACTAGCGTTGTCACACTGAGCTGAGCTGGGGTCTGGAAACCTGGAAAGGGCCAGACAGCACAAACGTTTTAGACTTTGCATATTCATCTTTGATTTCTTTTTATAACTCCTTAAAAATGCGAACATCATTCTTAGCTCAGGACTGAACAAAAAGCAGGCCGGAGCTGGATAGACCCAGAGGCCACAGCTGCCCTCCAGGGCCCCAGGGATACCAGTGGAGGAGCCCAGCCCTTTGGAATCTTCCGGGCCTGGGGCAGGAGCACTGACCTCCCAAATGCTCACAGTTTGAGCTCCTCTGTCTTCCTCCCAGGGGCCAGGGACCTGGTGACAGTAGGGGAGAGGGATGTTGCCTCCCCAACCCACGACGCCTCCTGCCTATGCTGCTGGTGGCCCTCACCTGGGGCCTCAGAGGACTTGGGAGGATTATGAGAGATGAGGGGGGAATCAAGCCAGTGTTCAGCCCACGGCTGCCCGTAGCCATCCATCCACCCAGGGCCTCCAAATACCAGAGGCAAAGTCACAGACAGGTGGCTCACACCCAGTGGGAGGGCCCCATTTCCAAAACCAAAGACAAAGGAAAGCGAGGGTTGTTGGGATGTGGAGAAGTCGGACCCTTGTGCCTCGCTGGGGGAGTGGGAACAGCACCATCACTTTGGACATCAGTTCAGCAAAGCGTTAAACAGCGTTACCAGTTAACCCGGAAAATCCTGGTGTGTCCCCAGGAGGAGCGAACACATAAATCAACACAAGAAAGTGTAGCAGATGTCCAGGGCAACATAGTTTCCAATAGCCACATGTGGAACCGAAAGGGCCTTGGATGGAAGAATGGGTCTGCACTGTGGCCTGGCAAAGGAATCCCAAGCCAGGCGCGATGGCGCATGCCTGTAACCCCAGAGATTTGGGAGGCTGAGGCAGGAGGATCACAAGTTCAAAGCCAGCCTCAGCAACTTAGCCCTGTCTGTAAATAAAATATTAAAAAAGGGCTGGGCACGTGGCTCAGTTACGCGCCCCGGGGTTCAGTCCTGGGTACCAAAAAAAATGGCAAGACGTGTGACGTATTGATACCCTCTCCAGCCTGGGTGAACCTCGACATCCTCGTTCTGAGTGAAAGCAGCCAGGTGTAAAAGGCCACACACTGTGTGATTTCACTGACATGAAATGTCCAGGATAGGCATCTGGACATATAGGCATATGTTCCCCTAGAGGGGGGCAGGAGCCATTTGCAGGAGCTGGGGCAGGGTGGGGTGGGGACTGTTAATTGGTTGCTGTTTGAGGTGATGAAGAAGTTCTGGAACTAGACAGAGGTGACAGTGGCACAGTATTGTAAATGCTCTAAATGTATCGTAGGCTGTAAAGTAGCTAAAATGGCCAATCTCAGGATGTGCGCATTTTATCACAATAATAATAAGCCCATATTTATGAAATAGAACACATGACATAAGCTAGCATTTTAATATCATAAAATACTATGCCCAGGCTCGTGGAACCGGAATCTCTTGTGGGAGACTCAAGAATCTGGACTTTGGCCATCTCCCGGGGTGGGGGGTTGATTCTGATGGACAGCTGGCATGGGACATTGCCAAGCACGGTGGCAGCCCCCTGCCAGAGCCCACCCCAGGAAGAAGTTCTGCAGAGAAACAAAGAAGCCCAGGGGTGGAGACAGAAGCGTGTTGGCTAAGACCCTCTCTTCTAGTGAACCTTCAGGGCTGCCTGCTTCCTGCTGGGGTGGCACCTGGACCCTGGAGAGCGGTGGGTGGGGATCGAATCAGGGATGGGCAGGGCTCCCTCCAGGCAGGTCTGATGGCTGGGCCAGGACAGGCTCTGGGGGAGGAACAGCCCAGGCTCCTGGCCCAGCCTCAGCAGAGCCAGCGGGTGGCTTCTGAGCTTGGAAGAGGAGGTCTGCGGCCCAGCACTCCACAGGTGGTCAAGGACACTGAGGACTGGCCCGTGAGGAACAGTGGAAGAATAAGGGACACCTCATTGTTAAAATTTTAATAATTTACTACAACCAGACAATGTACCAGACGATTCACACTCGGCCACCCCATCTGCTTGGGACTTTAAATTAAAGGGTACAGACTCTTTAATTCCACCACCAGAATAGAAATACACATCCAAAAGCTGAAAATACACACAAGGCCCAGTCCTAATCCCACCCGGTGAAGGGGACTGTTGGACCGTGAACGAGGCTTTAGATGGCCTCTGGCTTCTGTTCTCTCCCTGCAAGCAGAGTAGCCCTGGCTGAGCCCACTAGCGGTCACCAGGCTGCCAGAGGGACTGCCCAGGGGAGCTTGGGAAGGGTAGCCACTGGTGGACTCTGCTGTCTTCACCTCATTTACTGTCCCCCCCAAAACACACTTTTAAAGGGTCTGGGCAGGTGGAGGGGCATAGCTGAGCCCCTGTGGCCTGAGACACTGCCAGTGTCCACTCTGTTATCCTGAACAGGAGGATGTGGGTGTCCCACTGGCTCCTGAGAGGCCTGAGGACCAAGGACAAGAACCTGTGGGCTGGGGGTGTGGGGGCCCAGTCCCACAGCAGCTTCTCCACGCTGCCTGAGCACGCTCAGAGCCTGGGCCTCCTCCCCAGCCTCCACTGGATGGCTGACTTCCTCCATTCTCCGGGGGCCCCATGTCTCTGCATGTCTCTGCGAGGTGCATGGCTCAGCCCTCCCTCTCCCTCTCCTCTGCGTCTTGGCGAGACTCTGCTGTGTAGCTGTCTGTTCCTCTGTCTGTGTGTCTAGCCGTCCCTCTCCTGTTTCCGCTTGTCCCTGTGTCTCTCTGCTCCTCTCTGACCCCGCTGCATCTCGGGGTGGGGGTGTCCATTCGCCCCAGTTTTCCCCCATTTGTCTCTCTATGTCTCTAGGTCTCTCTGGGTCTCTCCCTCCCCTTCAGTGGGATATTGATCACCTGGCTTATTCAACTCTATTATTTCTCAGGACGTTTGCTTTTGAAACCTCAGCAGATGGCTGGGCCTTGGCCAGAGCCTGGTGCTGCCCCGGCCACATGGCCCACCAGGGGCCCAAGCAGAGGAGAGGGCTCAGGCCACAGCCCACTCCCACTCATGCAGGCGTCCTCCTGCCTTTCCTGTGGCCTCCATGGCCCTGGCTGTGGCCACCTTTGCTTGTGACAGCAGCAGGCCAGGGCTGAAGTTCCTGCCTTGGCCCACGGGGCGAGCGGGGCCAGGGGTGCTGGTCAGTGGGCCCACCAGGAGGCCCGGTGTGTGCCGGCTGTCCACGTCTGAACTCCCTCTCGGCTGTGCCTTGTGTTAGAGGGACCAGCCTGGTTCCACGGGCACCCTGGGGTGAACCGGGGCATCAGGTCCGGGTCTGTGGAGGCTGACATAACACAGCACAGGGTGGCCTCTCCTGTGACAAGGTCAGCTGCCACCGTCATAAGCTCCCCACCTCCAGTAGCCCTCACCTGTCTCCTGAGACTCCCACTATTGTCAAGTGACAGTCCCTGAGAGGCACCTCTGTCTGGGTGGCCCCTGAGGGACTTGGATGTCTGCTCTTCCATCTAGAGCTGGGGACAGAGTGGAATGACCAGGGTGCAGCTATCAAAGCAGACTCTGCACCTCCCCATAAGAACGGGGACACAGCAGATGGCCCTCCCTTCCTGGATCACCCACCCCCTCAAGGACAAAGCCCAGACTCACTCCTTAGGGGCCGCAGGTGCCCACCTCTCTATGCCTCACTGCCCCCACCCAAGTACAGCCACCCTGCCTTCTTCAGCTCCGCCTGTCCCTGCATGGTGGCCCCTAGTGGGCACCTGCTGGAGAAGGGGTGACATCTCTCCAGAGTCAAGCAGGAGGATACAGGAAAACCCTCCTCCATGGGGCTCCTGAGGGGGCTGCCCCTTCCCTGAGCCTGCCACATGGCCACATGACAGCCACATGCCACTCCCTGCCCGGCTCTGCCCGCAGGGACCACAGTGGGCAGCTCCAGGACCCGATTGTCTCAGGAGTTTCCCAGCCAGACAGGAGACACTGGGGGACAGTCACAGGGCCGCAGGGTGAGGACAAGAGGGTGTCTGCCCAGGCCGGCCACCCTGCTGTCCCCTGCTCCCTGGCCCCAGCGTGCTCACCTCTCCAACCCCAAGGGGGTGCAGATCCCTAGTTCATGGTGGGGGAGGCACAGGTGTGGAAACAAAGTTGGATACAAAAAGGAGCAGTGAGGGCCTAGGAAGGGCAAGCCGCTCCCTGGGCGCAGGGAGGACAGTGTCCATCTGATGGTCTGACGATGGTCACCCCCAAGTGCCATGGTTCAGCTGCCATGCTCGGCTCCACACAGCTGCCAGCCTGGAGGGACACTGGCTGCTTTTCCCGACATGAGGCCATCCTGGTCTTCAGTGGGGAAGCTGTCTCCAGCAAGGTCACAGCTCCCCCACAGTCAGCCTGCAGGAAGGTTGACGGGGGTCCCAGTCCCGGAGGAACCCCTCTGGCTGCCTCCCGAGAGGTCATGCCTATCAAAGATGTGACCTTGCACACTGGGCCTGCAGGGACCAGGGCCCAATGCAGGCAGGGCCCAGGCAGTTGAGGCTGAGCTGAGGTGCACCGAGGGCCTGAGGGGCCAGGCACATAGCTCCAGAGGACCCGGGGATAGATAGGTTTTCCTCAGAAGTCCACCATCCTCAGGATAGACGGGCATGTGGGGAGGTGGTGACCGGCTGGGGTCAAAGTCTGGTGGCCCCAGTGGGCCACAGTTCAGAGCCCAACTCCAAGTCATTTACAAGCTGTGTGACCTTAGAAAAGCCACTTTCTGACTCAGGGCCTCACTGCCTCTCTGAAACGGGTTTTCCAGCCTCACGGGCGAGGTCAGAAGCCCTGGTCTCAGTGGCTTTATAAGCACAAAGGTCTGTTCTTCCTGCACACTGTCCATCTGTCTGTCCATCCCTCCTCTACCAGGAGGCAGCAGAGCCCCAGGCTCTGCACCACGCTCGCACACCCTGCTCTCGAGCCTCCTGGCTAAAGCGTGGCACGGCCACACCAAGAAGGCCCGGGTGAACCCCGATTTGTGGGGTGCGCAGAGCTGGCTGTGCCCGGGCCCAGTGCCTGCCGTCCTCCCCTCCCTGTCCTCTGTTCTTCATCCCTCAGGGCAGAGATGAATCGGGGTCCATCCCTAAGCCCCAGCGGCCTGCCATGTCCGAGGGCCACTGGTGATATCAGTTGCAGAAATGCTCTCTTTAAATCAACTCACTTGATGGCTGGTTTGTTTGCTGAGCCACTGGCGAAGGGCTCTAACTCAGGAGTGTCTAATTGTCCCTCTGCGCACCGGGAACTCTCTGAGCTGGCCGAGCCGCGTGTACATATCTCAGGCGGCCCCCACCTGCTGGGCGCAGAGCCCCAGGGCATGAATAATCCATGAGCTGCTCCGTATTTTTCAGGGTGAGACCATGTATCAGGGCAGGGTATCACCCGTGGCACGATGAAGCATGTCCGCGTGTCCCAGCCAGGTCAGTGCCTAGAATGTGCCTCTTGGTCTTCATGCCGAGATCAGGGAAGGAGCCGAGCAGGCCGAGTGAGGGCTGAGGGCCTGCTCCTCAGGGGCAGTGTGGGGCCGTGGTCAAGGCCCCAGGTGGACAGGGGTGGGTTTGACTGCTGGCTCCACCACACAAGGTGTGTGTTCAGAGCAAATACTGGGGAGACTTGGCACCCCAGCCAGGTCCCCTGTGTTACCACCCCTTCAGCAGTTTCTCCAGGCCTGCTGGGAACAGTTTGCAGCCACTGGCTGGCACAAGGTGCAAAGCCCGGCTCTTGGCCTGGGGACGGGCAAATGCCAAGAGCGCCACCTATACCCTGGAGCTTCTTTGCAAGATCAGACAGAGCCCTGCCCTCCCTGTGCTGGCCTCTCCCGGAGCCCTGCCTTCACAAAACTACTTGTCCTCAAGCCCCGGATTTGAGTCGGCCTAGAAACAGATAACCAAAGGCAGCAGGTGACGTCTTTCCTCTCTAGGCCCCTGTTATCTCCTCTGTGAAATGGGCATGCAGTCAGCCTTGGCACAAGGCTCACCCACAGGGAGTGTTCCGTAAACAGAGCCTCTCCTGATTGACAGAACATGCCGGCGAGGACACAGCATGCCCCCCTCCGGTGTCCTGGCCTCCTACCCAGAGGTAAGGTGGAGGTGCATGTGGAGCCTGTAGCACCTGTGGGCGCCCCCCGCCTCCGCTCACAGCTACAGCACAGCTCCACGCGTGCTCAGGACGCTGCTTGGTGCTTCACGTCTGGGGTCAGCTGTACCCGTTCCTGAAGACCGTCCCTCAGGGGCCTGGGTTTGGACGTGGGCATTTTCCTATGGTCACATGGGGGTGGCAGAGGGCCACACAGAAGACAGAGCTGCCACAGGACAGAGCAATGGGCAGGGACCCAGGGCCCTCACACGCCCCACCCTCACACCACCTCTGTGGAGGAACGTGAAAGGTGGCGGAGCTGTCTGGGAGCGGGTGAGGCGCCTGAGCTCAAGGCAGAGGCGTTGGCGAGTCGGCCAGCTGCTTAGAAAGAGAAAGGGAGGAAGGGGAGGGAGCTGCCCCTCCCCCCGCTCATGGTTCTGTGGGGGCCTTCCTCAGCCGGGCTGGAGGTAGGTCGGATCCCACCTGAGCTGCTGTGACGTCAGCTCTGTCCCATGGGCCTGGGCACCCCAGGGCTGGGGCTTCCCCCAGCGCTGAATGTGACCAACCCAGGATGTCAGTTGTTCCCTCATGACTGATGCAGAACAGGAAGGGCCACCCAGTGCCCAGAGGGGCTCTGACCACTGGGCAATCCTGCCCGCCTCTCGGGAGACTCTCGGGCCCTCAGAGCCACAGACACATGCTGGGTCCTTCCAAGGCCCTGATCCTGGCCTGGGATGGAGTGTGTAGCCTGAGGACGGTCTCCATGGGGTGCGGGAGTCGGGGGGCCCCTGCCCTCACCAAGCCTGGCTCCCCCAGCCACACACAGCTCCAACCTGGGACTGAGGATCCTCAAAGCTGGCTGGGATCCCGTGAAGCCCCTGAGGCGGGTGTGGGCCGTGTCTTCTGCCCCTCTGCCCCCTCCCCTCCAGCTGCACCTTCATCAAGAGGAAAATCCCTGCCAGACAATCCGCATCGGCCGAGTCCCGTCTCCAAGACGACCCCCTGCCCACTGCTGCAGGAGGGGAGCGGGGCCTGGGAGACCCCGCTCGCCCGCCCCCCCTCGCTGCAGCCCCACCCTCCCCAGGGTCCAGGAGAGGCCGGGCAGGGGCCCCATCATGCCGCCAGCCAGGGCTGCCAGCTGCCGCCTTCACCCGCCGGGCGCCGCCTTCCGAGCCCATCAGGTTCTCTCAGGTCCCTGGTGGGGAGATGATCGAGGAGGGAGTGACCAGAGGATTCGGGGGATCCCTGTCCACTGTGTCACGGCTGCCTCCCCTGCCACCTGCTGGCCCCGTCCTGCATAAACCCTCCTGGAGCACAGGAAGTGCAAGGGCCAAGCCAACGGGGCTGGAACAGACCCCAGCTGCACTGTTCCCAGGCTATGTGACCTTGGGCGAGTTACCTAGCCTCTCTGAGCCTCACTACTGAATGGCTGCTAGTCACTGCCTTCGTGGGGTTCTTGTGATGACCAAATAAAAGTGTGTGTGGACAGCCCCTCCCTTGAGGGAGCACCGAGGCCCAGGTGAGGCCAGGGAGGTAAGCGACTTGCCAACAGCACCAGCAGGTACAGCCGGGCACCGGATCCTCTTCCAGCCCGGGTGCCCGGCCTCCCAGCCTCCTCTGAGCAGTCTCCACCTCGCATGGTTCTTGTGGCAGACACAGGGCCCGCAACTGGCCCAAACAGCAGGACTGGGGCATCCCTGTGGTCCTCAGGCACTGGGGGTGGCCCTCAGTCCTCCCGGCCACCCCTACTCTGGGCCTCCTCCCGGGCACTGGCCATGTTCTCCTACCCACGTCCCGTCCTTGAGGTGACCTCAGAACAGCCACAAAAGCCCTGGGAGATACAGAGAATCCAATCAGCAGTCATTAAGTGCCGTCCAACTTACCCGCCCTGGGGAGTCAGGCACACGGAGACCTCAGAACAGAAGGGAGCGGGAAACGGATTAGGTGAATCCAATCAGGGCCGGAGCCCGGGTGGGGCTGGGGCGCGCGGGAGTGGAGAGGAGAACGGGGTTGAGCGGCGTCCTGGCTGGCCAGGAGCCCCCGGAGTCCTCTCAAACGGGGCTCCACGTCCCACAGGCTGCACCCCCGCAGGGAGGCCGGCTGGCAGGATGTCCCTCCAGCCGTGCGGGCGGCCCCCACAGTGCCCGCTGTGACAAAATCCATCCCTTGGTAAGTCAGCCTCTCGGGCCCAAGAAGGCTTGGAACACAGGGAAACCGCGTCTGGAAGAATCAAAACAAGAATGTGAATATTTCTGACTCCCATGGGCTCCTGTCGGGTGGCCTCGGCGTGTGTGAAGTTCGGGGGATTTTGCTGGTTGGGGGGTGCGGTCAGCCTTTGATTCCAAGTTACAGTGGGAAACCAAGCACTGGATTTGAACTTGGGGTTTCAAATTGCCCTTTTAGAATCTTCGTGTGGGGTGCTGGCGTTCACATTTGTAAATGCAGCTTGTGAGAAAAAAGACGTTCTTAAATCTGTGGAGGGGACAGTCTCTCTGTCGAGCCTTTGAAGTGCTTAAAAAGAAAACCAAGTATATTAGGTTTATTTATGCAGTTTAAAATGTTTAAAGGAGCTTGATTAACTGGCTTTGGAAATGGGACCCAACAGTAATCAAACGGTCCTTGCGAGGGAAGGTTCTGGAGTGCGAGGTTCCAAACAGGACAGCAGCCCGCACACGGGGAGCCCGAAGGCCTACAGAAGGCAAGCCTCCTGACAGGTGGCATTCTAGCAGTCCCACGTTAATGGATTAAAGTCATTATCTGAAGAAATTTCTGTGCGTGAAGGCCACCCCAGAGAACAGCAAGCAAGCCCCTGACAAAGTGGCGTTTCTGTTTCCATTTAGAACTTATCCCAGCCGGGCACCGGGACACACGTCTGCAATCCCAGTGGCTCGGGAGGCTGAGGCAGGAGGATCACAGGTTCACAGCCAGCCTCAGCAACTTATGGAGGCCGTAAGCAACCTAGTGAGACCCTGTCTCAAAATTTAAAAAAAAAAAAAGGGCTGGGGATGTGGCTCAGTAGTTAAGTGCTCTTGGGTTCAGTCCCTGGTACCAAAAACAAACAAAAATCCCACTTATCCCTCCTGTGCACGCACACCCCCCCATCCCCTCCCAAGAGAGCCTCGAGTGACAGGCTGGGCTGAGGCCACCGTGCACTGGTGAAGCGTTTCTAAACCTTTGGGCCTCAGGTGGAGACTGGCCCACGGGGCTCTGAGGGGGCTGCAGAGGCTGTCGTTGTTTCTCCTGCTCAGAGGGTCTCGTTGAGCCTCTGGACAAGGGAGCCACGGCTGGCACTTTCTGTGCCCCTGACAGCGACGAAGCTTGGTGGGCATTCGCTGTGCCATCATGTAGGGACCACATTATGGATGGGGACAGATGCTGCAGGGCTGGGACTGGTCCTGGGACATGGTCCTGGTCCCAGGACCCTGTGCTTGCCATCTCCCTCCTCCCCCGCGACCTCTGTGAGATCCATGATGTGACCCCACTCTGCAGGTCAGTCACCTGTGGCTCGGGGACACTGGTCACAGCAGCACAGACAGGGACCTGCAGCTCCTGGGCCTCCAACATCTGTGCAGCCCCAGTCCAGTGGGGAGATGGGCCTCCAACAGGTGGCCTGCGACAGTTTTGTGATAGTTATGGCCAGTGCTTTGTGGGCCAAGGGCCAGAGCTCAGAGGGATGTAGCAGGGACACCTGGGCTGGTGAGGGACAGGGAGGCCAGCTGGGGAGGCTGGGCTGACACAGAAGACCTGGAGGAACAGTGTCAGGTGACCCGACTGGACGTCCTCCAAGACCTGGGGGTGACAGGAGGGTTTGATCGGGAAAGGAACATGGCTAGCCTTGGGTTTCCAAGCCATCAGTCACCAGAAGGCAGCAAGATGACTGAGGGGACCTGAGAAGGACTGTGACAGGCAGCCGGGCTCAGGGCAGGAGCCCAGGTCAGCCGTGTGGCATGAGGACAGAGCCAAGTGGGAGCGCGGAGTGCCGCTTAGGACCAGAGCAGCAAGGGGTGGGGAGCCAGGACTGGACCTCGAGCAGGACCCCGGGGCCAGGGTGGACCACACCATGGCGCGTGGACACCTCTCTGTGCAGACCCCCTGGCCCGCCCCGCTGGCAGCCTGACTGGAGGACCTTGCACCAGCCTGGGATGCAGCATGGCCAGGGACGAGTGGCCGCAGGGCTTCTGCAAGCTGGCCTCGGTGGGGCCCCGGCCTGGCCTGAGGTGCCCTCGCAGCGACCTGAGCCGTTTAAGTCTTCCCAGAGGAGAGCGGGTAATTCGGTCTCCGTGTTTACTCTGCGGTGTGCGCCTCTGAATCTTTCATCTTGACTGCTGACTGTATCAAAATTCCCGTGGTAATTGGATCAGGTGCAGTATTTCCATGAGGATATTAAATCAGGCCTTCTGCCCGCGTCCAGAACGATCCGTTTCAGAATATAAAGACGCAGGCGATGGCATTACCCAGGGTATTTTTCCTCCTTTAAACTTTCTCTCCCTGCTCTTAATCACGCCAGTTCTTTATTTGTTTCCAAATAAATTGGGTCGTCCTCCCCTCCCCCAGCCGTAGCCCAAGGAAAGGGAGGCTTGTGGGCGGCAGGGCGGACGCTGGCGCGTGGGGTGGCAGCTCCGAGGTCACCCAGGATTGTCCACTGCAGGCAGAGTTTCCCGCAGCAGGGAGAGCCGAGTCGGCCTGTCCCTCTCCATGTCCCCAACAAGCCCAGGACAGCCACATGACAAAGTGCCTTGGGCACCCAGCTTGGGGGGAGCCCCAAGTCACCAACCTCGTGGTGACCTTACCGCACGGTGGGACAGGGCATGGTGGGCACCACAAGCCTCGGCCTTGGGAGGAGCAGAGACACGCAAAGGCCAAAAAGAAGAAGAAAAGAGAGGCACAGTATTGAGGTCACCCTAGAGGTTGGCGAGGCCGTGCAAGATGGCTCCGTCACCCAGAATGCAGGCGTGGTGGGCGCTGCACCTAGGCCACCGCCGGCACCCTCCGCCATGGCTGACTTCACGTTACATGAATCGTCCTCCATTGAAACATAAAGAGGCTCTGACCAGAAACGCTGTGTTACCCGCCACGACGCGTTTCCATGTTCTGCTGTGTTGCTGAGCCTCCTTCTGTGGCCCCTGGACCGGACCCTCCCACCTTCACAGGGCTGACCTCGGAGAGGGGAGAGGTGGCAATGGAGAGCCAGGGAAGGAGTGGGCAGGGCAGGTAGGACTGGAGAGGGGAGCGGGGGGGCAATGTGGAGGCGGGAGGGAGACAAGGAGGTGGACATCGGGGAGCAAGTGCTAGGGACAGCCCTGCAGAGGCCAGAGCACAGCCCAAGCTACATCAGGACCCCTGTGCTCAGCTGTGTGCAGAGTGGATGGTGGTGGGTAACGAGCAGGAGGGACCGCAGGGCAGGCTGTGGCAGGGCTCCGGTTCGCAGTGAGTCCCCCTGGCCACACAGCTCCACTGCCAGGCCCATGCCCCCGAGAAATGAGCACCAGGATTCACAGAAGCCCCCTCCAGGAAGCGTCCCTAGTAGCCTTCTTCACAATAGCCCCAAGTCAGAAGCAACCCACCTGCCCATCCCAGGGACAGTGGGTGAGCCAATTGCATGGAGCTCGCAGTCACGCAGGCGAATCTGGATGGCGGCCTGCGTGTGGTGCACACCTGGACTGTCAGCTAGTTGGGAGGCTGAGGCCAGGGATCAGTGGAGCCCAGGAGTTCGAGATCACCTGGACAACGCAGTGAGACCCCACCTCAAAAAACCAACCCCCACCTTTTTAAAAATGTTTCAGTCCTGGGGACTGAGCCCAGGGGTGCTCTACTGCTGAGCTACCCCCAACTCTTCATTTTTCACTTGAGACTGGATCTCCCTGTGTTGCCCAGCCTGGCCTCCAACTTGTGGTCCTCCAGCCTCAGTCTCCCTGGTTGCTGGGAACACAGGTGTGCACCACCTTGCTCCCCAAAGCCGGCTACCTGAGCTCTGCCAGAGAAGGCAGGGGTGGGCGTGCGGGAGGCACAGAGGAACTTCCTTCTTTACCCCTGCCCCTTCCTCTTCCTCTCTCTATGCTCCTGGCCACGAGGGGAGGTGTGGCTTCACCACGCACTCCTGCTGCAGAACTGAGAGTCAAAATAACCCTTTTCTTTTCTTTTTAAACATGTCACTTTATTATTTTTTTTTTTATTTAGAGAGAGAGAGAGAGAGAATTTTTTAATATTTATTTTTTAGTTTTCAGTGGCACAACATCTTTATTTTATTTTTATTTGGTGCTGAGGATCAAACCCAGTGCCCCGCGCATGCCAGGTGAGCGCGCTACCGCTTGAGCCACATCCCCAGCCCAACCCTTTTCTTTTTGTAAGTTGATTATCTCAGGTATTTGCTATAGTAACGGAGAGCTGACTGACACATCCCCCCCCCACCGAAAAAAAGTGTGACATGGAGAGAACGGTGGCTCCACCCAGGTTTTGGTGCAGTGGGTGGACAGGCAGGAGACGGAGGCTCTGAAGGAACCCCTCACTGGGCTGGCGGCACCCAGGTCCAGGCAACCGGTCATGCCAGCCAACTTCTGCCCTCTCCTGTGGTCCCTGCTCCTCAGAGCAGACGGGCTCCCTCGATAGGGGCAGGTGGCCTGAGGAACTTGTTATTTATTTGGGGACCCAGCTTGTTTGTCTAGTGGGAGGAGGGGCTGGCAGCAGCATCCGGAGACCAGATTCTGATTATAACTTCATAATGGGCACTGGCCATCCAGGAGGTGCTGATATTTATGGAATAAATACGGTGCAATTTATGGCCGTATCTCCCTCTGATGTCCCATCTGATATGCAATTCAATTTCTTTTATTGTTTTTGGGCTTTTGCCACCAAGGAGAATGCATAAATAAATAAATAAATGGGCAAATGGCAGCCGGCAGGCCAGGCCGGGGCTGCCAGCCTGGTGTCTCCAATTCCATATTAGGCCCATCGATCACGCGTTATGAAGCCGGAGTCTGTCCCCTGGCCGGGACGAGCAACAGACATGCTGGTCACTCCCTGTTATTTAGGGGCCTCTGTTGGCAGGCCGCCCTGCCGTCCTCCGCCTGCCACGGGGCTGTGGCATCCCTACTGGGGACCTGAGTCCGCGCCTCTCTGCCACTCACTGCCTGTCTCGGCTCTTGTGCATGAGGGACCTGCAGACTGATGGCGCCTGCCACCTGCCACCTCTCCCCCACCTGCCTTCCTGCTTCCAAGTCAAACCACACCCTCCAGGCTCAGCGTGACCTCCTCACCTGAGCCCAGGGTGGCAGGCAGCCTTTCTCCCAGGGCTCTCTGAAGATGGGAGGAAGCCCTGCCCTCGGTGGGCACAGGTGGGCAAACGCTCCATGCAGACACACACACTGGCACTCGCTGTGCCAGGGGCCACAGGAATAGCAGACCGTGTTCCTGCCCTCAGTGAT